>NC_044033.1:87357110-88752110 GCF_901765095.1 Microcaecilia unicolor | reverse complement strand
GTGCAGTAATCCCAAGAATGATTCATAATATAAGTAAACATTCAAATGACTTTAACCTTTGCTTACCTCATTTTAAAAAAATATTGTAAATGTTAATAATACTGTACTTTATATTTCAGCCACAAATGCTTCCTTATAAGATCAAAGATATCATCTTAAAATTTGTTGAGCTCTGTAAATTGGACGTATTTTGTAATCAATACAAATTGATTTTGGTATTCTACCTTGACCTTATAATAACCCTTTGACTGTCCATCACAATTTCTTTTTTTACCTGATAAGGTACTTAATCCATAATAAATCAATTGTAATTAGTTTGGAGACTTCCACTGAAGCATAAAATTGTAGGAGAAACAGCAAAAGTCATGTGACTTTTTAAAAATACTGTACCTATAAGCTTGTTCAGTGTGTTTTAAAACTGTTTAACAGTTCTCCTGCTGTAGTGATCAATGTAGTACAGTTTCTCAAAATCACAAGTGGCCAATACTTTTTTCTTGGAACAGGTGGTTTTAAAACACAGGTGGAGAGTTGTATATGCTAGAAATAATTTATTTCACATAGATTATCTTGGGTAATGAATTTCTTAATTGACAAATGAGCTTAAGTATAGGTTTTATTGTATAATGTAGCCACAGATGGTGATGGTGTGTCATCTTCTATGATTCAGCAAATTGCACCATACAAACATGCACAGATGAGCGCAAAATGCCAGGTAAAAAACATGAACAGATATGTGCCAAGAAAGGTTACTTTACGTTATTTTTATACAGGGTTTCTTTATTTGGTATTGTCGAGTTTTAAACATTTGTTTCAATTATTTTGGGTACTGTGCAATCATGCATCACAAATTCAGAAAGTTTGCTTGTTTCCTGTAAGAAGGAACTATTCCTAAGGCTATTTTAGGAATTTTGGTTTAGAAATATTTTAAAAAAGTGCCTTCCACAGGCATAAACATTGAGGGGCCCTTTTACAAAGGAGTGGGTAGTGCACACCAAATTGGCACTACCGCCAGGGTAGCGTGTTCACCCGGTGGTAATTCTGAGTTTGACACGTGCCAAATCCCGCAGTAGAAAATATTTTTCTATTTTCTACTGGGGATGCGTTCCCGGTGAGGCCGTAAATATACGCGCGCTAGTTTTAATTTTTGCACATACCCATTTCCCGGCCCATTAAAAAATGGCCTTTTTCCCAGCCGCAGTAAAAAGTGGTTCAGTGTGTGCCAAAGATGTACCCACACTACCGCAGACCACTTTGTAAAAGGACCCCTGAACTAGTATGGTCATAGGAGCCAACTTTTCAAAATGATTGGGGATGCTGAATTTTTTCTTTTTTTAACAGGTGGTGCATTCCCCCTCCCCCTCGTCCTCCCCCCCCTCCATCTCCCTCTGAATTCCAGGCCCCCCTCCCTCCCCTCTCCTTTCCCTCCCCCCTCCCTCCTCCTCCTTTCCCTCCCCTCTCCAGGGTCCCCCCTCCCTCCAAGTTTCAGGGTCCTCCCCCCCACCGAGTTCCAGGGTCGTCGTCCCTTCCTCCCTCCCTCCCTCCCTTCGAGTTCCAGGCCCCCTCTCTCCGAATTTTAAAAGTCATCTATCTTACCTCGTCGGGGTTAGGGCGGCAGCAGCAGTAAAAAGCATGCAGGCTCAGCTCGGTGCTTAGTTTTTTCCCTTCTCTGTCTCTCAGCTCTGGTCCCGCCTGCATTTTCTGTTTCCGCAAGGGCGGGACCAGAGCTGAGAGACAGAGAAGGGAAAAAACTAAGCACCGAGCTGAGCCTGCATGCTTTTTACCGCTGCTGCCGCCCTAACCCCGACGAGGTAAGATAGATGACTTTTAAATTTCAGAGGGGAGGGGGCCTGGAACTCGATGGGAGGAGGGAGGGTGGGAACGAACTTCTGGTGGGTGAAATATTGGGGGTGCTCAAGCACCCACAGCACCCACAGAGTCGGCGCCTTTGAGTATGATGTAATTTCCAGTTCCAGGTTTTTACACACGACGTCCTGTACTGACCTATTATTTTTGTTTGAGTCTTAAGAGGCCCTTTTACAAAGGTGCGTAGGCGCCTACACATGTCAAATTGGCACTACCACCTGCCTACCACATGCCTTGGGCGGTAATTCTATTTTTGGTGTGTGCCCAAAACATGCGGTAAAATATTTTCTATTTTCTACCATGGGGCCCTTATCCGGTGGTAACCGGCAGTCGGCGTGTGCTGCACCCTTACCACCCGGTTAGCGTGTGAGACCTTACCACTAAGTCAGTGGGTGGCTTTAAGGTTTCAGGCAGAAAATGAACTGATTTTCATTTTGCCACACGTCCATTTTCCGGCACATTAAAAAAAAAATTCCCTTTTTTCAGGCACACTCAGGAAATGGACCAGCGCATGTCTACAACATGCGCCTACACCAGTGCAGGCCACTTTTGGATGCGCCTTAGTAAAAGAGCCCCTAAGTGAATTAGGTCCATATAAACCATAAATCAGTATTAAGTTAAATACTCATTGTCAATGTAATGTCTGCATTTTCAGAGCATCTAGGTGCTAATGGTGGGCGTTGCTATCTGGAAACTTTCATGGACTTCCAACACTAAGGAATAAAATCAAATAATATAAAAGGAGAACAACATTATACATTAGGAGCCCTGTTTACCAAGCCGTGCTATAGGCGCGCTAGTGTTTTTAGCGTTGCTAACACTAGAGACACCCATAGGAATATATGGGTGTCTCTAGCTTTTAGCATGCACTAAAAATGCTAGCGCACCTTAGTAAACAGGGCCCTAGGTTTGTTTTTACTTGAAAACTGCAGATTTAGCTGACAATTAAAGTTATGATTCATGTTATTACTCGTGTGAGTGTCACAGTGCAAAACACATGAAAATTCTAATGAAAAAATATTTGTAAAATGTTTTTGATCCTTCTTTAAGCATGTCTAGGTTTGCCAAAATATTATGCAAATGAGAATGTGTGTTGTATTTGGGCTTTTTTGTTTTCGTTTGGGGTTTTTTTTTTTTACTCCTTAATTGATATGTGTGTCCCATTTGTTACGGTGGTGTTTATAACTCTGGCAGCCAATTGACCCTGCTAGCCAATGACAGGAAAAATAGATTTCAAAAGGTAAGGGCCTGCTGATTGCAGATAAAGGCACTTTATTGGATACTGGCCTGCAGTGTTAGTTTGAGCAGTGTGTGGGCAGTACTGTAGCATAGAGGTGCTGACCGCTGTAATGTTCAGTGTTGTGAAGACAGTTTTCTCTTAACCACCCGTTAAAATGGATGCATATGCAGGTGAATAGTTCTTTGGAGTGTTAAAGCACTTTACCCACTCTTGGCCATTCATTTGTTCAGTGTTAAGAAGGTAGCAGTGATAGAGAAGAGAGTGAAATACCAGCCATTTATCAATATAAAGTATCCCTTTCCACTATAGTGAATGTAGCCCCGTGTCCCAGAAGGATGAACTGAGAATTTTCACAGAATACATAGCACATTAATCAATAATGTGTAAATGCTTCAAATTGCATATACGAGGGGAAATATTCATATTTTAAAAAGGCACAGCCAAATGTTCAGAACAAATTTAGTTTGTTACCTTTCACTATGTTTTTCAGTGTGAGCTAGAGGCACATGGTTACAAACCTTCATTGCAAGCTTGTTGTTGCAGATTATTTAATGCCTGTTTAGGAAAAAAAAATGTTTATTTTTGCACACCTTGGTGTGGGCTTTTATCAATAGAATATGTTCATTTTCTGACAAAGGAATGGATCATCTTCAGAATTTGGAACATCTTGATTAATTCCTTACTTATTGCTTGAAGTGGGTACTCTTCTAAAAGGATTTATACATAGGTTCACTATTTTTATAGTTATGGTTTATATGATAAGCATTTTATATTTAAAATCAATATGTAATCCTGTGGAGAAGCTTATCCCCTAAAACCCTATTTGTAAATCTGTTTTAGCTTTGTTACACAGCACAGCCACAGTATTCCATAGATTGATTAGGTTCAGCAGTAGAATCCTATCAAATGGCCTGCTCTGATGATGAGGCAAACTCTTTCAGGATTGCTAGTTGACTGGAACTAAAGATAAGGCTCGACTGCAATCCCCCTATGTGCTCTTTACAAAACTAGTGTTAATTTTCATCAAAGTGCAGAGCTTATTTGTAGTGCCAAGGGTGAAGATTTGCCTGAAGAACCTTCGAGCATTTTTACAAAACCGTGTGAATTCTGCACTTTTTTTACTCAGAGTAGTTACTTGATTAAACACGTTAACTAGTATCGGTGTAGTCTAAATGAATAATAATCTCGGTGTTAAATTACAAATAACAATGTAGGAGAGCACTGCAACTGCGCACAAGTGTTGAGTCCACTAATTCATCCTTTTTATGGGTAATATTTCTGTTGAAAGTTGTTTTTTGCAAGTGTCCTTGTATAAATTCTGTACTTCCAGTAGTCTTCAGTCATGTTCAGATGCATAACTTATATACTATAGCTTGAATGTGCAAAGGATTTCTTCATTCCATATCAATGGTCTGCATGTTTTGCAAAATATTGCTCAGGAAGTTTTTAGAACAGTGGCCAATCATACAGGAAACTTTCTAAAACATGCAGGTCATTTAGCAGCTATATGTAATTGATATCGTTTGGAAAAGTGTGCACCAGGTATAGTACACCTAATGTTGGACTTCTTAATTTTTTATTTCCCTTTCTAAAGCTACCTCTAAAGGCTTTCTTGTCAGTAGGTCATTGTAAATAGTAGTAGTAGTAGTTTAAAGGAACAGAAATGCATTATCAGGGCCGGTCTTAGCAAGTGCGGGGCCCTATGCAGACCAATTTGATGGGACCCCACCCTAGCTCCACCCTGACCCTAGCTCCAGGGCCCCCCCTCCCTCCGAGCTCCAGGGCTCCTCCCTCCCTACCAGCTCCAAGGCCTCCCTCCCTCCCTGCTCCAAGGTCGGCCTCCCTGCCAGCGCCAAGGCCTCTCTCCCTCCCTGCCAGCTCCAAGGCCCCCCACCTTCTGAGGCCTCCCTCCCTCCAAGGTCTCCCTCCCCTCCCTCTGAATTTTAAAAGTTACCTCGTCGGGTTACAGGCAGGGGCAGGAGTGAAAAGCATGCAAGCTGCTCGGCGCTTCAGGAGCCTTCCTTTCCCTCTCTCTGTTCTGGTCCCGCCCTCCACATGCGCGCTAATTTTAGGCGTGTTAAACATGCTAATGCACCTTAGTAAACAAGGCCCTTAGTGCGCACTAAATGCTAAGAAACACGTTTTATATCTATGGGCTTCTTAGTATTTAGCATGTGCTAATTGTTAGTGCAGACTAAATCCGTTAGCACAGCTTAGTAAAAGAACCCCCCAAGTTTGTACTAGAGGCAGTTGGTAATGAATTGACTTGCCCAAGGTTTATCAGTGAGAGAAACAGGGTTAAATCCTGGTTTACTTGGTTCTCAGCCCATTGCTGTAACTACGAGGCCACTTGTCCTAAACACATTAACATTCTTGTTATGTTTTTAGATTTGGAATAATGGCTGAACCTAAAAACTTTATTAACATCTTATATGGTTACCCAAATAAATACCAATGCAACTGTCCCTTACCAAGGTTACAACTCTCATTTTAAACTTCAATTTACCCACAGTGGTCCCTCGCTTCTTGTCCTACATTTGGATCATCATAGATTGTGTAAAATATCAATTCTTCAGTATTAAACCACAAACATTACATGCCTTAAGAATGGATACCATACTGGCCTCTGACAAATGCAGATAAAGCCCCAAAGTGATGCTGGTTATCATATGATTTTTTTTTTTTACTTTCCATTATCCAGTGCTGTAATATCTGTCATGTAGATTGTCAGAATTTTTGTACTTATGCTGCAAAATTCCTGAGATGACAAAGATAGTAATTTAGGACTAAATTCTGTAGTGCCAAAAAATTGGCACTGAAAACACAAGACGCTAAGTGCTATTCTGTAAATGGTGCTGAAAGACAGGACCCATTTATAGAATACGCTTAGGGCTAGATTACATATTGTGCCTGAAAAATCCACATGGAATAATTTCCGCCTAAGTGTATTCTCTAAGCAGCGCCTAGATTTAGGCAGGGTATATAGAATATGCTTAGTTGATAACCCAGCGGCTAGAACTACGTGCATCGATTTACACCAAGGGAAACATTTTGTAAATGCCGACATATAGATTTAGGCACAGAGGGCCATATTCTATAACTCAGCATAAATTTTGGAATGCCCACAAAATGCCCATTTCTCCACCCAAAACCATGCCCCTTTATGTCTCCATGCATTAGAATTTAGGCACTTTGCATTACAGAATACGCTTAGCGAGTCATGCACATAAATTCTAATTGCCAATTACTGCTTATCATTGCTTGTTAAATACTGTTAAAAATGGTGATTGGCTTGTTAAGCCAATTAAGTTACGTGCAATGTTATAGAATACACTTGGATTTCAGCATGGAATTCTTGGCACGATATATATAATCTCTGGATTAGTGCCAGGATTGGCACCTAACTTCAGACACGAGGATTTACACCAAGTAAACCCTGATGTAAATCCCCACATCTAAATTAGGCACAGATCCGCCTTATTGTATTACAGTTCACATAAATTGTAGGAACACCCTTGATCCACCCATGAACCTCCCATGGCCACACTCCCTTTTTGGAGCTGCATGTAAAATTTACACATGGACCCCGCGACTAGAAATGCACGTGTAAATTTCAATTAGCGACAATTAGCGCTGGTAATTGATTAGCACCCAATTATCAGTGCTAATTGGCTCATTCAGTTAAATTGTACACACCCAAATTTGTGCACACATTTTTAGAATTTCAGGGTTAGAGTGTTGATTTGTTCAGCTGCAGCTTGGTATCCTTTAGTTGTTTAGTTCTAAGAAACAAACAGAATTCTAAAACATTTTTACATAATTATCTACACTTTCACACAGAGTGTTTAGGACTAAATACAACTATTCCAGCTTTTTATACACAATTTGAGAATATGAGCTTCAGAGTAAAATGGTATTTTAAATGCCTGTATTCCAAATATTTGAGCTTGGTTAACTTTATTTCATATACATTGGAAATACATAATTTTATAGCTTATGTATGATTTGTAAACTGTAACTTGTATTTCAGTACATCATTTCTGGAAATATGGTGAGTTCTGAGGCAATCTGCTATCCTGTGACGAAACAAACAATTGGTTGTTAAGTACCAGTTATTGGCACTGATTGGCTTGTTAGTCAATTAAGTTGTGCACGCAATGTGGCCATGCAGCCAAATTATCGCGCACAACTTAAGGCACCATTTATAGAATTTGGAGGTAAGGCTTTTTTCCCTATTCTGAGGATTAAAAGGGCAAGATGGCACCTATCTCCCTGATTCTGTAAAGATGAACAAAAATTGTGTGTGTAAATTTAGGCGTATTCCCAATTTGCAAACGCAATTTAATAGAATGAGCCAATTAGTGCCAATAATTGACTTTTTAGCAAGCAATTATTGGCACTAATTAGATTTAACTGGGACTTGTGTAAATTTACACTTGGTCCAAAAAAATGGGGTGCAGAAATGGGAGGGTCATGGGTGTTTCGGAGTAGATCAGGGGCGTGGTTTTCAGTTACACGCATAATTACAGAATAATGGTGTGCTGTACGTAAATTCAGGCAGGGGCATTTGCACCATATTTTGTTGGTGCAAATGGCGGTGCCTAAATTGATGTGCAACCTGTCTGCTTAAGCGTTAATTCTATAAACCATGCCAAACTTTAGGCGTGGCTTATAGAAAACCACTTAAGCGGGTATTTTTTGGCACCAATTTTTTAGGCGCCATATATAGAATCAAGTGTCTTTATAGAATATGGTAAAACTAAAAAATAATGGTAATAATTCACAAGCTTAAGATAACAACAAAACCACAATTGAAGTTCAGTATTTCTCCTGAGGCATACTATACTAATTAAATCAAAAATTCAACTTAATATTTTTAGGAACCTTCTATAAAGAGACATCGTATAGAGCAGGAGTGGGCAATCTGCAGCCCATGGGCCAAATGCAGCCCACCATTGAATTTTATGGAGCTCCAGCGAACGTGGGAATTATACACAGAAAATGTCATTTACCGGAGTTTTGGTGGTTTTAAATACTGTATTTTGTAAATATTTTAAGAATAGCCACGCTAGCAGTTTTTTTCCATCGTTTTTACTTAAATTTGTACTTACTTATCATTACAGAAGGTCTGTAGAGCCCTGTGTATTTCCAGTTCTGGCATTACGTAATGTTGCAACTCACTAGAAATAGTTCTGACATTCATGCAACCCTCTGTGTATAAAGGTCGCCCTCCCCCGATAGAGACTTTGCTCTGATTATTTGTGTCATAGTTGGGCTCATTTTCAAAACAGAAAGATGTCTAAAAAGTGGCATGAAGAAGCATTTGGATGTTTTTCTCACAAAAACATCTAAATCAGTATTTTCAAAACCTATTTTTAGACGTTTTTCTATGAAGTCCATCAGAAGTGCATCCAAATCTCAAGGGGGCATGTTCAGGCCAGGACTTGGGCAATCCTAAGACATTTTTCAGCCATAATGGAACAAAACAAAACCATCCAGGACTAAAACTAAGACATTTTGAGCTAGATCTGTTTTTCGAACGAATAAGGCACAAAAAGGTGCCCTAAATAACCAGATGACCTCCCCTTATTCTCCCAGTGGTCACTGACCCTCCCCCCCCCCCAACAAAAAAAACGTGATGAAAAACATTACTTGCCAGCCTTTGTGCCAACCTCAGATGTTATACTCAGGTCCATTAGAATAGCATGCAAGTCCCTGGAGTAGTCTAGTGGTGGGTGCAGTGCAGTGGACCCAGGCTCCTTCCCCCCCCCCCCCTACCTGTTGCACTTGTGGAGGAAACTGTGAGCTCTCCAAAACTCACCAGAAACCCACTGTACCCACATATAGATGCCCCCTTCACCCTAAGGGCTATAGTAGTGGTGTACAGTTGGGGGTACTGGGTTTGGGGAGGCTCAGCAGACAAGGTAAGGGAGCAATGGTGAGATGTGTACCTGGGAGCATTTTATTAAGTCCACGGCAGTGCCCCCTAGGGTGCCCTATTGCTTTCCTGGGATGTCAGGGGGACCAGTCTACTAAAAATGCTGACTCCTCCTACAGCCCAATGGCTTGATTTTGTGTGTTCTGCACTTGGACTTTTTTTTTTTTTAATGGACCAAAAAAACAAAACGTGCAAATCACAAGACCCTGTTCAAAACAGTATTTTCAAGAAAAAAAAAACAAGGTTTTCTTTTTTGTAAATGACCTTCTTTCCTATTTAGATTTTGGACTTTTTTGCAAAATGTCCAAAGTTGGACTTAGATGTCATATTGAAAATGCCCCTCAGTTGCTTACCTGAGATAATTTCAGGATAGTGGTTCAGTCACTCATTACACCACTTTTTGATTATTGCAGTTCTCTTTAGCTGGGTATGCCATCTCATTTTTTACAAGCGTGACAGCACAAAATACACCACCACAAATCTTATCTGGACTTTCTCGATTTGATCTTATTTCTCCAATTCTAATGAGAGTGTTTTGGTTGCCTATTAAATGGAGGATTCATTTTAAGATCTTAACCCATATTCACAGAGCTTTAAATAAAGATGTACTAGTAATAGCTACATTGTTCTAAATGTAACAAACTATCACATTCACTGAGATCAGCAGAGAAACTACTTTCATTTGTACCTTCATTATATAATGTTAGACTAGTTACTTATAGGTCAAGTTTTTTTATATTACTGGTCCATTTTATGGAATTCCATACCATTAGAGTTGTGTAACATGTCTTTATTTTCACAGTTTAGGAAACATCTGAAAGCTTACTTGTTTGAGAATACTTTTCAGTAAGAGTACTGTTTTATGTAGTTTGCTGCCGATTTTATGTTTTTTACAATGTTTGTACTGATATGTGTACTGCTTAATTTTTAATGACAATTTTTGTTTCGTATGAATTTTATGTGGTTATAATTGTGTACTATTGTTAGCTGCTTAGAATTTTGAAATAATATGGTATATTTAATTTTTTTTAATAATCATTAGTTCCAACTGTGTCCATTTGGTTTCCTGAAAATATTAGTGAATCATAGATTACAAATTCTTCATTTGGCCAGCATTTCAAATAATCCCAAAACTTATCACAACCACATCAACATCATCATCATCATATCATGTTTCACTCTCAATTTTAGGGCTCAAAACATATCATGCCATATCACAATATTTTAAAATAAATCATTCCATAAAACTTAACAGTATATCAACATTATGCTTGCACCCATGGTGTAGTTGGCAAAGGTAAAGTACTCTTCCTGTCAGAATGCTTCTTTAATATCTTGCCTTCAGGAAGTATTTCCTTCTTGACCACCAGATGCATATAGAGGTGGAGTGAATTTAGATTTCTTAATAGGTATTCCAAGGCATAGGTGCCAACTTTTTTAACTCATCGGGGGTGGGGGGGGTGCTAAACCCATACCTGTCCCTGAACATAGTCAAGGAATTTGTTCAGTATTAGGGGTGCTCACACACCCACAGAGCTAGCTCCTGTATATCTTTATGTGAAATTGTATGAGATTTTTATTTGAACTTCATACACTCTGTTGGTAGTAGTGACACTAATGGCGAGGTGGTACAAGAGAGGCAGATACTAAGGACGAGGTGGTACAAGAGAGGTAGATACTAAGGACGAGGTGGTACAAGAGAGGCAGATACTAAGGACGAGGTGGTACAAGAGAGGTAGATACTAAGGACGAGGTGGTACAAGAGAGGCAGATACTAAGGACGAGGTGGTACAAGAGAGGCAGATACTAAGGACGAGGTGGTTTCAAGAGAGGCAGATACTAAGGACGAGGTGGTACAAGAGAGGCAGATACTAAGGACGAGGTGGTACAAGAGAGGCAGATACTAAGGACGAGGTGGTACAAGAGAGGCAGATACTAAGGACGAGGTGGTTTCAAGAGAGGCAGATACTAAGGACGAGGTGGTACAAGAGAGTCAGATACTAAGGATACTGCTGTTGTGCCATTTGTTCTATTGCTGTAGTGCCTTCCATTGATTCAAGGTAGTACTTTGAGTCACCATCTTTTCTTACTAATAACCTGCAGCTATTAGGAACTGGAAGGGAGAGCATGAGTGGATGTTGAAAGCTTGTCTTCTGTTTCCAATAGCATGGAAGTATTATCTGGAAAAAAACAAATGCATTTAATTCTAGACCGGCCTGAATCCTTGGTATGGTGTTCCAAGGGTTCAGGAAAAGGTTGGCTGGTGAAAATGACTAAACCATCTAAAAATGGTCTAATATAAATCCTTTCTCATATTCACAGGATGTAGATGCTGCTTCATGTAAATGTAATGGAGGCAGTATTTAAAACTTCACTTTACTAGTCAGATTGGTAGGATGGAGAACAATATCATTTTAAAAAAACTGAATTTCAAATACAAAGTATAGTTCATTTTTTATCCTCCCCCCACCCTTTGTTTTCATGATGTTAGTAATGAGCCAGGTAGGTTGAGTATAAAAGGCAGGTGAAGATATTTGATTTGAATATGTTTATTAAAAAAAAACCTTTACAAATATTGTTCATGAATATTTTCATACAAACAATATACATCTATCTTGAGGGAGACCTAAGAGGTTTGCTGCTATCGCCTGCATGTTTAATAATGATGTTGAATTGTACTAATATTCTACATTTGTAAGATGATTACCATTGCTGTTGATAGTTTACTAGTTATAGATTTGGGTGCACTGTTTACATAAATATTGATAGGTACACGTAATACTTGAACGTCCTGTGTGCATACAGATAAGATTGAATGATAAAGGTGATTAAACATTTCTGAGGGGGGTGCTGTTCTAACCTTTATTGCATGATGATGCATCTAATTTTTAATTTGTAAATACAAGGCAGAATTCCCTCTAGCACTACTTGCTTTCATAAAGCTGCTGAGCAGTTTGCTGTCTTGAATAAATTTTGCTTTGGAGGGGGGTGGGGGGGATTTGAACCGGCGCATTCTTGTGTGGTTTGTGAAGATCCACATGGTAACCATTGGGGTGCATTGTTAGGTTTATCTGAATAAGCACCAGCCAAGTTTTAACATGATTGCCTAGGGCAATGGAGAGGGAGAGAAATCCAAAAGGATTGCGCAGAGTCTTTCCGCTGTGGTTTTGGTTTGGGTCTTTTTTTTGTTTGTTTGTTTGTTGGGGGTGGGGGGGGTTGAAGGACCTTGCGTGAGTCAGTGGCTATGGATTTTTTTTTTTAAGCTGGTGTCCTGTTTCCCTCCTGGCCCTCATTTGTTCTGCTATCTCTCTCCATCTAGTTCGACTTCTTTTCATTGTTTACCTTCCTAATGAGGGAGGCGGAGTAGACTGCTGGTTGATTGACAGCTACAAGCTCCTGCAGTCTAGCTAAGCAAGAGGGCAGTTGGCTAAGGGAGTACTAAAGTGTTTGCATATTTCATGGGCTTTTTTTTTTGTATATAGATACATAAAATGTAATTAGAAATAGGAAACGGATTGTACCATTGGAAAACAAAAAATATCCAGTGAATTGTGCCCAAAAAGAGCCCTGGCACATTCTGTTTCTGGGGGGTATAGATTTCAAGCCCTTCTTAGAGAGTATTGAAAAAGACGTTGTGAGTTATTCTCTTTTTAAGAGTGCAATTAATAAACTTTTAATGCCCTTCATGAATAAGAATGGACTAACACGGCCATCACACTACTTTACTCAAGAATAGAAGAAACATTAGGTAGAACAGTGCCCAGGCCTCATGAATAAGACTAAACAAACAAACAAAAAAAACTCGCAGATTTCACTTTAGCAGACACAGGCAAATGGCCAGATTCAAGATTAACACCTATTTAAAATAGGTTATTTGACAAAATTGCTCTGGTTTACCAAAAATATGCATTTATACATTGGAGCATTTAAGGATTACAGATAGCCCTAAAGAAACAAAAAAGTTTTATGCTTGGCTGTGTAATAAACATAAAATGCATAGCTAAGTAATATGCTATAAATGTATTAAGGAGAGTTAATTTTAAAGAGAGAGAGAGAGAGAGAGAATAGATCCTGTGTGTAGAGCACTGATCCTTGCAGCTTTACTGTCTAACTTTGTGATCAGTTTGAAGCATAAGCTTAGAGGGGAGCCGGTCTCTTTGCTCATGTGAAGACCATAGAGTTTTCCAAATAGCTACGAGGTAGTGAAGTATGTTTCATTCAGATTGGTAAATCATAGCTTGGAAGCTGAACATTCCTAATACAATTGAGAACGATGCTGTGTCATCCTGCATAGTAAACGTTTGACTTCAGAGAAATGGTAATTGGCTGATGCATTACTTTTAAAGATATTATGAGGCATATGGTGCACAGTGTGAGATACGTCCAACTGCTAAAATATAGCACGGAAGAAATTAGAGAATAATTGACTGGGTTTATTTTTTGTGAGTTTACATTATTGATTATGACCTTAAGGTGGTGTGTTGGGATTCTTTTTCTTAGGAACTTTTACCAATTTTAAAAAATAATTTTGCTGAACTCATGTAGAACATTACATAGTAGCACAGGAAATTTGTTATTCATTTTTCTTTTTTAACAACATGGAAAAGTACACAGAAGATAAAATATACATGCTGGGCCACTTTTAATAAAGATTTTCTGTGAACTACTTGTTTTATAAACCTTTTTTTACAAAATTAAATATATAATCAATGCAGTAGTTCTTAAACTGTTTAAAGGAAGTCATATTTTAACTGTAAGTATAAACCCTTATTTGAGCTGGTTAAAGTTTCAGAGATGACAGTAAGCGCCATATAAGTTCAAGTTGGAGAACCTGGAGCTTTATGGCCTGCACAACCTTAAAGGAACCTGTTGTTGATGCTTCTAATAGAGCTATTTTACTATTCGGTCGAAATAATTAAAAATATTGTTTGGCAAAATACGAATACCGAACATGAAAATAGCAATTGAGCTTTAACATAACAAATAATAAAAGAAGCAACGTAAAATCAGAGATCAAGTGTTTATTTCAGTAGGTTTTAGCACAGCAGAGCCCTGGATTATTCCTATTGTAATTTAAATCACTGTTCTGTTCGGCCAAATACGAAGCACCATTCTGAGTCAAATTGAATCAAATCCGAATATTCAGTACAGCCCTAGCTTCTAATCTAACATTTTAAAAAGTTCTTATTGAGGCCTTGCAAATGAGTTACATGCCTCTAACTTGCTTGAAATATTAATGGCGGTAAGAATCTCTCCCTCTGCTATGTTTGCTCATAGATTGGCAGAAAACAGAAGCTCAGAAGAGGAGAGAACAGCTTTTGCTGGATGAACTTGTTATCCTGGTTAATAAACGCGATGCTTTGGTCAGAGATTTGGATGCCCAAGAGAAACAGTAAGTGTGACCTCTTCCGCACTTACAATGTAGGTGTTTATATTTTATGCATATTTGCCTTAAATCTCCAACCAGACTTGGCAGGAAGTCTTTTAAAGAAAAAAAGCCAACTGTTCTGGTAATTCTCTGTTTAGATGCAGTGGTAATACAAGTATGTTACCCAATGCCAGCCTATTTATGCTTCTACAGAAAGCTACATAGTTCTTGAAATATTGCTGTTTCTGATTTTTCAGTTCAGATGAGGAGTGTAGCAAAAGATCCAAATTTGGCATTGTCTACAAGAATGTCTTTAGATAATTATAGTGTAGAGAACTTTTTTTTTTTTTTGCATTTTATAGGAAGGAAGCCTTTTTTTTAAGACTACAAACTAATTTTCTGTTCTATCTGGTTTTCAGAGCTGAGGAAGAAGATGAACATCTAGAAAGAACTCTTGAACAAAGCAAAGGCAAGATGGTGAAGAAGGAAGAGAAATGTGTCCTCCAATGATTCAGCCTCAGGCTCTTTAAGAACTTTGCATTCAGCCCTATGTTTATACATCTCTTTTTAATATTGGCAACTTTTTCCCCCAACTCTGAGAAAGCATTGTGTTTAGAATACTTTTATTAAGCTTTTAATTTTGTTCGGTCAAGTGTACATCTCTGCATTAAATTATGTATGTTCTCAACTATAGCTTTCAAATTCTAATAGGATAGCAAACTGCCCTTACCTAGTTGAAACCGGTGAACCAGTTTGCACAAAATCTGTGCAGACCTTGCTCTGTGTGTTCTGTTTTGATGTGGAATATGCTTAAGAGCCTTCAAAATAATACTGCCCTATCAAGCTTTGGTTAGATCAAGAGGGGAGGGAGGGGGGATATGTGACTGCTACTTTAGTTGTTTAAATAATATTACAGAGGCAATAAAAATAGACATCAAGAAATCATTGTGAGTTGTTTTATCTAACCTTGCCACTTGTAATGCTTATTGAGCTGTTTCAAGATTTTAAAGTTAGATCATACAGTCATAACATTAAAATGCGTTATTTACAGGTGTTTTGTTTAATGTTTTACATTCTATTATTGTATATAAATTAAAGACTGTTTTACTCCCAGAACTATTCTTTAACAAAGTTTGCAGCAGCCCTTTTTATTGGAGGGTGGGTGTGTGGTATAGGGCTTAGTTTGCATCGGTTTACAGAAATATTTCTTCATCCAGGGCTCTGTGCACCATCTTCCCTGGGATTACTATTTATTGCCTCCAGCTTCCGCTTGTTGCATCTCCATATATGCTGAAGAATGCTGTTATTATTTATTTCTTTGATATACCCAGAAGCCTGTGCTTTTCCCATTGTGTGCAAATATTTCCAGATTGTTCTTTTCTCTTTCTAGCCTGCTGCACAAGCTGTTATTTTGTGGACATGGTTATCTGTTTATTTATTGCAATACTGAGTCATATACAAAATTTTCAATAAAAGCTGAATCTTTCTTTCGTAAATGTTGCCGTTGTTTTCTTTACCAAACCACTGGAAAAAAAAAATCAAAATGGTCTGGAGCTGAAAACCGGAAGCACCTAAATCAGTAGGTAAGTGTTGGAAGACACAGAACTCTGAGTTTTGGTAAATAAAATGGAAGAGTTTATTAATAAAATGAGTTCAACTGCCTAAAAGCCATGAACTGTTGCTTACAGGAAGTGCTACAGCCTTGGTTAATGACATAGTTTGATTATATTCTGCTAGTAAGCGATAATGCATAATTTCCTTAATAGGGTTAAAAGTCGGATAGTCTTTGCTGCATAAGTCAAAAATTAATTTCCCTATAGTTTGGGCATCTGCTCGTGAAAAATGTCGGGCACAAACAAGAAGGGAGAAGATAAAGAGCACCGTATTTAGAGCCGCAGTTAAGTGCTTAATACAGTTCAGGCACCTTAAAAACATTGCGTTCAAATAGTTTGAATCGTTAGAACTCTTATGAATAAAGGCAGAGTTGGCTTCAGTTATAGAAAACAACTGAAAATACGTAACAACTGATTTAAAAAAAATTAAAATGTAATCGAACTCTGAGCAGAAGTCCTGCGTTTGTTCAAAATCTGTGTAGATAGTTGCATCCCAGTGTTTTATTGTACAAGGAAAGAGCGCAACAAAGCGTTGTGGAATTCCAGGGAGAAAAAGGAAGGATGATTGTTAAAATCCATAACGGAAAGCTGAAGCTACACTCAATGTAATAACACACTAGTGCCTCATTTACTAAGGCCTTACTACATTCTGTCTCTCTAGGAAGTACAAGCAAATGTTAACAAACTGGACTGGTGAATAATCCGGTTAAAATGATAACAAGTGATAGTGTGAATATCTGTCTCTAGTGCTTTTTCATTACTTCAGAATGGTGATCAGGTTATGACATTGTTCTTTTGCTAAGGAAATTAAACCTCTTCCATCCCTTCATTAACTACTGAAAATGGGAAATTTAGTGGCTTTTCTTCTACTTGTGTTCGTTTCCCAAGATTTAGCTATCTGGGACTTTTGGTGATAAAATAATGCTTCTTGCCTTTAATAGTTTTCATGCTAAAACTCCAGCTTTCTCTTTGCAAATTCTCTCTTTTGTTTTAAACGTAGGTTAATGCGGTTTATTGGTTCTTGCAAGACAGATCAGAATTTAATTTCTAGACAGCATCTGTTTAACCTCGCAGTTTCTGTTGAGTTTTTGATCAGGATTCTCTTTCTAGTGACACAGTCAGGGCAGGCTCATCACTGCTGCCTCCCTCTTAATTAAATGGTGAAAAGTAAGTTTTGACTGCTGACGTCCTCTTTGGCCCTTTTAGTTTCTTCAGATTAAGTTGCTGATTTCTTCTCAGCTTGCCTTCCAAGTTTCTGCCCTGTGTACAGTACAACCAGTTTCTATGGCCTCTGTCCAACCCCAGCAATGGAAGATTCATATGTAGAGGAAAGGGTGGGATACTATGAGACTGTACAAGAAAAGAGTCTTATCTGGATTTAAGAGAACATAATGTGCTACTTGCTGTATATCAACAGTACGTTCTAAACAAATTAAAAAGGGGGGGGGGGGGAAGTGTCATTTATTTTATTAAAGGAAATAAGCATTTGTTACCGATTCAAACACTTTGTATGTGAAAGACTCTGAAAGAGAGACAATGCTATTGAAACCCAAAACAGGGGGAACTGTACAAAATAAAGAAAATTATGCTGATTCTTACTTTAAAGCAGGCCTTCCTGCTCTGTCCACCAGCAAAAGAAGTACGACTATATGGGCAGTAAACATCATGTCTTCTACAAAGGAAAGATTTTTCATCATGACACCCATATTTCCAAAGGGGGAAAAAAAAGCACTAAATTTCCTGCTATTATCATTAGCTCAAGCAGAGGCGTATTTTCAAAGCACTTAGCCTTCCCCTTCCTATAGAAACCTATGGAACTTTGGAAGGCTAAGTGCTTTGAAAATATACCTCTAAGTATTTCCCGAATATAAAACTAGCTTGAGAACTGGTGCATCTGCAAAGAAAAAAAAATGCTACTGTGTGAAATATACGCTATATGTTAAAAGACGATTTACTTTTGGAACAATTACTAAGCAGATGCAAACGAGTTAAAGTATTAAAACTAGACAGACTTGCAACCCCACCTGTGTGAGTCGCCAACAGAGAAAAAAAGTTAACCCTCACAGTGTTTGCTATGAAAGAAAAGCAAATCCTCCTGGTATGTCTGCTGCTGTATCGTTGTCCTCTTTACGCTGCACTATCTTGCAGCAAACAAAAAGCAAATTGGAAGGCAGCTTTTCTTTGCAGTTTACCTGAATTTTGCAGATGGGGCAGGGAAGAAAAGAAAAACTACGTTTTACTCACTATTCTCAAAAAGATGGGGGGTCAGCTTTTGCTTTCACCTTACAATTTTTAAACTTGCTGACGTTTTCTTAAGATCCAAGGCTAAAGCGCAATAGGGAGCCCAGGTGTAAGCCGGGGAGCATTTTGGACGTGATCCTGCCCTCGGTGGCTGAGCGCAGTCGAGTCTTCGGTGGCCAGGTTGGGCTCCGGATGTGATGCTAATGTGATGAGTTCAGGGCTATGAGAGCTGCACCAGCTCCGGTCAGGCTGATCCGCTGGTCTCGGGGCAGCGGAATATATAACCGGAAGGCAGTGGCTTCTAGGCTGCTAAAATGCTAGTCCCTTGCTCTTTCCGTTTCCTCTGATATTTAATATACTCTTGAATTCCAGGAGCCAAGTAACCAAGCAGCAGCAAACCCTGCTATAATTCTCATTTCTTCACACACACACACACAACTTTTTTTTTAATTCCCTTTCTCTGTCTCTGTTTTCCTTTTGCTCCATCCAGCCTCCCCCTTCACCTCCCCTTAATCCGGGGTTTTATGGGCTGAGGCATTAAGAAAATTCGCCTGCAATTTGGGATTAGCCAAAATACTCTTATTACAAAAAGGGTTAGTGCGACTTGATACCTCCAGATTTACACAGAGCAGATCACAGCGGCTCGAACTGAGATCCTGACCACAAACAGCAGCAAAAGCTACCTGGTTGTTACAGGAATATACATTCCTTTGGAGACTTCAAAACCTAAATAAATATGACAGAAATCGGTCTTTAAAACACTTTAAAGTACGAATAAAGAGGGGAAAACAGAAATAATCAGAAGAAATTGCAGTCACAGCAATTGTGGTTCTTAAAAAGAATGAACCTGTACTTGGATGCTGACCGCACAAGCTCCAGAAATACTGGGACGTTTTTCAAAAGTAGTAATTCTGATTTTTTTTTTCTTTTTTTTGGGGGGGGGGAACTTTTTTGTGAATGGCTTGCGGCGTCTTTGTTCTTACAAAAAGTGCCTGTGTCGATGACTTTTGTGAACTACAGAAGAATCTTGTAAACCACCCTGTCCTCTTCTGCCCCCCTCTTTCCCCCGCCTCCTTTCATTAGATGTCCTACTCACAGTCCACAAAAAAATGTAATTTTGTTCGTCCGGCGGTCACTTGCTTTGAACATTAGCTCGCTTTCAGCTCCAACTTCAATTAGAAGGAGTTGATTTCGAGAGATCAACAAAAGAACCGAGCAAAGCCTTATTAAAGTCCTAAGAAGATCTGGCCGATCCTTTCAGAAACACGTTAAGGATGCAGTGTGCCCTCTTCGTACCCGGCATGCAGAGTACAGAGCCCCCCTGCATCCTTTTTGGGGCAATGAGCATCATGCACCAAACCATGGGAGCCAGAGACAATAACTAAAACACGGGTATCGGTCCTCCCCCGAATCGGAAAAGGGAAAGAATAAAAAAACAAAACCTGAGAAAGGGAGAAAAACATTAAAGCTAACATAAAACATTAAAGATAGCAACAGTAACGAAAACTTGAGAACCAGGATCAACAAGAATAACCAACATAAAATGAACGGAGACAAATGCAAGATGAGAATCACAGACTAGAAGGAACTAAAATATGAAAGTCAACAATAAATAACCAAAGCATTCGAATTTGGAACAGGAGAGATACTCAAAATGAAATAGTCCCAGAATATTCATAGCCAAAATCAGAATAGTGGCAGCGATAACCAAATCAACCATTGGTCAAAAGAATTAATAACATAACCATCAAACTGGAAAATCGCCCATCAAAGCCCAATATCAGAAACAGAGGTCCGAGTAAAGGAAAAACGTTAGGTTAAAATACAACTTAAAAAGCATCAGTAGCACAATAAGAGAAGTTTAATTAGTGCGAATCTCAGATCTTGTCGGACATAAATAGCTTGAGCTTTGCTGTAAAATCTCAAACGTTATCCTCTTGATTCGTCAGAAGAGAAACGTTCCCTTTCCTGCCTAGCCCCTCTTCATTTGGATTCATTTCATTTACTTTCTAATAGATTTTTTTTTACATTCATCTGTTTTATTTATATTATTTTCGGATTTCTTTTTGTATTTGCAGCAGTTTCTTATTAACTTTGCTCTAGCAAATTTGGGGAAAAAAAGTAATTCTAAAAAGGGGGATTAAGCCTTCATTAATATGTATGAGAAAGCGCAAGTTTAAAAAAGAAAACCTAAATAATTGTATTGCACAGAGTTGAGAGAGAAAAGACTGGTTTGTGTTCTTGACAAATCTCTTTTTATTCCTTTTGTAATGGTGCTACATAAACATTTGTTAAAATATATTGTTATGTTTTACTTATACATCTCCTTGTTTCAAAGCGGCCTGCAATAATCAGATATCCCCCGAATACAAAGTTAAATCTATTGGCATAATCATCGCCTTTTGTCTTCAATACGTATTAGAAAGGTGTTGTTGTTACAGAGAATGATGAATATGGTATAACAAAAAGATAAAGAAAAAAAGGCCTGGAACAAAAACAAAACTTTTCTGAACGTCTTCTTGTTTCACAGCAGAAACGAACGTGCTTTGGAACAGTATTTTACTAGACCCTATTACTGAGAGATGGATTTATTTTTCTTGCTAATTTGCGGTGCTCTTAATAGTTCTTTCCCCCGCTGATTGATTGGAATTCGACGAATATACGTAGGAAATGTGCTTTGAAATATTATGAGCGCTCCAGTCCCAGTGATATTGACTATAAATCGCCAGCATTGTGAAAAGCAGCAGAAGTTTAAGATGCACAAACATGTCGAAGTTCAAAAAACACTCTACACTATATTTATTTTTTTTTTCTACATAACTGACGAATCTTAGCAGGACAATAAAAGTTAGTAGCTGAGAGGCTTGTGCACTTTCGGTCTCTCCTCTCTTTGCACGTATTGTTTCCTGGGTGCCCAGTGCTTGCCTAGCATGAACTCTCTGAGTTTAGCTTTGGCCGCCGGCAGCAACTCCAGCCGGGTACAACGCCAGCAGAAAGGGGGCGGGAGATAGGGAGGAGGAAGAGAGAGGGGAAGGCGCGTATAGAGGTAACCCCCGCGGCCGGCACCGCTATTGGCCGTCCGCGCCGTCCGTCGGAAGAGTGATGGCGGGGGATTGGCTGCGAGCTGCGGTCACGCAGGGGCCTTGCGCTCGCTTGGCACTGGGTTGGGCTGTAAGAAGGTGATCAATCTTCATCAGTCTACAGTTCCAATCACCTAAAGGACCTGGGCGCGAGACGGCCACTCCGACAAGGTAAAAAAAAAAAAAAAAAGTCCGCGCGGCTGATTTGTTTGCCGTGCTCAGGGATACAAAGTTGTATACGGGACAAGGGGGAGGGGGGTGGAACAGGGGATTCGCGGGATCGGAATCTCGGTCGCCTGGCTCTGTGCCCCCCTCCCCCGGAACCCGGGCACCAAGGAGCAAACACAGGGGATGAAGGGAAGGGGATCCGGGTGTTGGGGAAGAAAGACTCAAAACTATAAACAGACACCAGGTCCATTCACTCTTTTCCTCAAAGGTAGAGCAGAGCATGCCCCTGTGTTTTCTCCTGATCTTGGACTAACTGCAAATTTCGTGTACCTTCTCCAAATGCTTTTCCCTTCGGGGGGTTTTTTTTTGTTTGTTTGTTTGTTTTTTTTGGTTCTAGGATTTTTAAAGCCACTGACTGCAAAACAAACTCGGCAACTTCGGATTTCTCTGTGTGATTGTGTTGGCAAGTTTTTGTTTGTAACTTCGTTTCCTGCTCTGTTCAGATTAGATATTTCTTTTTTGTTGTTGTTCTTCTTTAAGGACCGTGCATTTCTAGCTCTTTTAATCCCTAAATTAACTCAAAAGAGCTTGCCAAAGTTACGTTGCATAAGCATTCTTGAATATTTTAACCTTACTCCGACCTGCAGAAATATGGAAGCAGAGATGTTTGAAACTAATGATCAATTGTTCTCGGCCTCTTCGAAACCTAGAAGCGGGTTTAATAAGCCTTGCTCATCGCCACCGGAGAATTTGCCACCCGATTGTTAGTTCTTGTGCGCTTCCTGTCCCGATCCAGTTCTGTGACGTGGAAAATAAAGATGGAACTGAAATGTGCCGTTCGCCTGCCTCCCTGCTTTCCTCCCTCCCCCACCGTCCTTGTTGAGAAGGCGTCAGATTCATTTCAGAGTAACAAGAACTTCCAGCAGAGTCCAAAGCCGACCATTTCCAGCCTCACGAATGACTCGTCTTTGAGGCCTTGCTGCTGTGTTTGGGGGAAATGTCTGTTAATGTAATAGAAATAACACAAGAAGTTTGCCTGATTTTTAGGGGATTGCTTTGTGGCGTGAACGATTTCAAAGCCTATTAAAAGTTGCATCCACTTAAGAGATAACTTGAGGGGCGGCATTTTCTTTTTGTTTTCTCTTCCCCCCCCCCTTTTTTTTTTCTTTTAATCCAAATGTCTTTGAAACGGGCTTGCTACCTGGAAGCTAGTTTTTGTAGTTTCATTCAATGGGAATGTGAATTTCTGTTCCGGGAGATTCGGGCCCCTCTTTGCTTCGTTGCCCTCCAGTTCTGCCTGAGACCCGTTCGCTGATCGGTACCGTCCAGATCCCAGGATCCTACGTACCATTCTGAGGCAGCCATCCATGGTGCTTCATGTGCACACTGCGGAGATCTCTACAGAGAAGGAGATCTAATGTATGGAACCAGAAAAACTGGGGCCTAGGTGTTGCTTTTTCCCCGCTCCAAGTCATAGATTGTGCAGTACAAGAGAAATGTGGGAATGCTGTACCTGTAATAGAACTCTTACTTTTTTATGAGATTGGTATGTGCATTCAACAAATTTTGGTTTATAAAAGTTATTTATGCCTTTAGGGTGACTTTCCACTGCTCAGAGCAACAGGTATTAAAACTTTTTGGTGTGGACTCAGAAAATCTCCATTTTTAAATTGGGCAAAAGCAGTCAACTAAACTGGATTCGGTATACCTTAAAAATATAATCGCCTTTCTTCATCTTAATTGTATTTCAACCGTCTGATCCTCGTATTTAATGCTTTCTTTGATTTCAAATGAACTTATGTACCCGAACGTCTCTTTTTAATTACATTTGCAGAATTGGAAGATTGCATTTTGGTGGCCAAACACCTATCAACATTCATCCGCCGAATTTAGACTCAGATCAGTAATCCTTTGCTCCCTTTCACTGTGGCAGATTCAGGGATCCTTTCTTCAGAGCCTGCGAATGTGCTCAAAGTAGAGGGGCGACGTGAACGGCTTTAATTGATTATTTTAAACATGCCATTTACAAGTAACTTGTATCAACAATTTATGTGTGAATGTTAGCGTAGTTTCTGGTGAACTATGGCCTTGACTTTCCCTTTTGTTTATTGTAAATTTAAATGGTAGCTACTTATAATTAAAATGCCCCTTTCGCTCGTTTTGGCTAACTTTACACTTTTTTTGTTTCTGGAATTGTTTTCTAATCGAAATATCCTTTGTAAATTATTGTTGCATCTCTCGTTTCTACAGAAGACCCCGAATTAAGGTTGTGCACGATTGAAAACTCTTTTCGAAGCTGCTTGTTAAATGACACGCTTAACAACATTAGGTAAGTTAAATTATATTTTTGTTAGTTCATCTACAAGTTAAGAACTACTTTGGAGGGTAAGAACTGTAGTAAATGAAATAAAAAAGAAAGTCGAATATTACAAACTTGTTGCTTCGAAAATTTGCACATTTAAAAATCATCGCTTAATTTTTAATCGCCGCTCTGAAACTAAACCCCTTTATTCATTGTATTAAACTGTGTATTTGACTTGTTTCCCTCCTGCTCCAAAGCAGAATTATTTTTTTTTATGTAGAACGTAGATTTTATTGTAATGAAACTTGTAATACAAGTATTGACTACTGTAATTTAGTATTTTAAACGCTTGGTGTGTGTTAATATTCTTAATTCGTTTATTTTGTATAATGTGACTTTTAAAAATATTTATTATTTATTTTAGCGTACTTTCAAGATTCTACCTGAAAGAAGATTTTTTGTTACTTCATTAGTGATCTGTATTTTTGAGGATAATCTGGGAACCTTTCAAGCTTTTAGCATGATGTCATACCTCAAACAGTCCCCTTATGCCATGAATGGTTTGGGGCTGACTGGACCCCCCATGGACTTGCTGCACCCTTCAGTAGGATACCCGGGTAAGAAAGCATTAGCTCTTTCTGTCTCTAGAATTTAAAATAAAAAAGTGGACTTGCTTTGTGTTTATATTTAGACTTCAGAAGGTCATGCATAGATCGTTGGTAAAGCTACTTTGAAAATATTTTTGAATTAAAAAAGCTCTTCAATATTTTTGACTACCTTGTGTGAAACTAATATTTGTAAAGACTGGAAAGTTTGGTGAGAACAGTGGCTATTTGCAGAGTTTGCCAAATGTACTTTTTCCTCTCAATAGAAATTGGTTTTCTCTTAAACAAGTATTGCTATTTTTTTCAAGGATAACTGAGTATGATTTTTTAAATACTTATAGCAAAATTTGTATTTTTTTAATTTTGTTGACAGTTTCTGTTTTGGTTTTTGATTGATAAATAGTTGACAAGTTGTGCTTTTGTGGGTGCGTCAGTGTTTTATATTGTGACCTGCTGTAGGTACATTCTTAATTTCTGTATCTGTCATTTGATTAATCCTAGGCCATCCCTCTTGCAAATGTTTAAAGAATAATCAACCTTGACTTGAAGGATCTTATTTGGGGGACAGTATTTACGCTTTGCATATGCCATGAACTTTTGAAACTCTGGTCTGTTCTCCCACAATTTGTTTTTATGTGTATGTAGTGAATTTGCGGATTGGTGTAGTTGCCTCTGTCCTCACAGCGGGACCCGCGCTATTCTTTGCTTTTTTACCTTTCCCACAGCAGAATGCGCGCTGTGACTGCTTAGACTTTTTACCCCTTCCTGCGCTGTTCATCGGGCCACCTCGTTGTCTGCATATGTGTTTTTAAACTTGAAACCCGTACAAATGGTGGTGAAATATTTCAATGTTTTATTTTTGTATCTTGTAAAAGGGAGGAGGCAGGACTGTGCTTGAGAGAGCCTTAGTTGAAATTAAGTTACTGAGAGGCTGGAGGTTGGGGACGAGTGGTGGCTGGGGCTGGGTGGGTTATTTATTTATTGCTTCTTTTTTGATGTGACTTTTCCCCCCTTTTCTCTTTCCCCTCCCCCAGCCACCCCCCGGAAGCAGCGGCGGGAGCGTACTACTTTCACCCGTTCTCAGCTGGACGTGCTGGAAGCACTTTTCGCCAAGACCCGATATCCAGATATCTTCATGCGCGAGGAGGTGGCGCTCAAGATCAACCTGCCAGAGTCCAGAGTGCAGGTCCGTCCCCGGCGGCGCCCCCACCCCCTTCTTCCCGGATCAGCTCCGACAGCACCCTCCCCACCCGCTCCTGTAACCAGAAAGTGGACGCCTTCAACTAATTTTGTTTTCATTTAACCGCAAAACAATGTTTTCCAGTGAAATCTCTCCTTCTCCCCTTTCTCTATAAGCCAGGGACGGGGAGTCCGGATACTCAGTGTCCAAAGCACTGCTGACTAGTTTGTGCTCTTCTTTTTTTTTGTTTGTTTGTTTTTCTTTCTGGAGCTACAGTCCTAGCCTTTGTCTATGTACAAAGCGTCCAGAAGCTGTAAACATCTTTTGGCCCCTGCAAATGATTGTGTTTGATGCCGAGTGGAATAATACATTGGATTTGGGGAGGTGACCACTTGAAGTGTATGGGTAGAGACAGTGTCCCCTCCATTTATTCCTGAAAGGACAAAAGTTACAGAGACCAGGCCTCTGGCTTATAGAAAAGATTAACTGGGGACAGTTGTATAGATTCGGCATCATGAGCAGAGAGAAATATAAGGGGTGCCGAGAGTATAGTCTTCCCCCCCCCCCCCCCCCCCCATATGTTGCCAGCTCTTTAGCAAAGGGTTATTTGCTTCTTAAAGGGAGACGCTCGTTTTCAAGAGGGACCGGTAAGGGTGACACTGTCTCATCCTTGGATACTAAGCCTAATGCCCCTGTCTGGACTACGAACGCCCAAGGACTGTTGCATACTCGCTATGGCCCCCTAGTGTCCAGTCCTATCAGGAATACATTTAAACCCAGACCCTCTGTACTAGGAAATGATAGCACCCAGTCGTCTTAGTTTCTCCTTTCCAGTTCCAGTTCCCCCTGTTTGATTCATGTTATCGTTTTTAACTGTTCTAGTTTTCCTTTCCTTTTGGATAAATATTGTTTTGAGATTTGGGGAACTGTTTTAGTCCCGAGGTGCGCTTTTGTTTGTTAGGCCTTTTTTTTTTTTTAAATAGAATGGCACCAGGGGGGGGGACTTTAGAGGAAGTAGGCTCCAAGTTTTCAGTGCATGCTCTTTCACGTCCAATTTGGTGTTTGTAAGTGTTTTAGTTAACTATGGAGTGTAGAAATAATTTGGTTTCATACTGTTACTTTTCTACTATGAAAAACGACTGTACAATTCCTCTTTGGGAAGCTAGTTTTTCTTTGCACAGAGTAATAGAACATAAAATAGAAAGTAATGCTAATCTTACTTAACTTTTTTTTAATCATCGGCGCTAATTTGAATTTAGGTTTTGGAAAAATAAATTTTTGATAAATGTATGTGTTGTGATATTGGATGAGTAATAAAAAAGCGTTTATGGGAAAAATGATAGTGAGGGTAGCAAGTAATTTGAACAAATTAAACAAACAGAACTTGGCTAGTTCCAGTAGAGTTTTGATAGGAGCTTTAAAAAAATGTCCACTAGTCCCTTTATAATAAATGGTTGCGGAACACTAAAGCGACCTGTTCTGAAGGTGCACGAGTTCCCTTATCTATTGTGGATTAAAACGAGGAACGCTGTAATTTTCCACGAGTAAACCGTAATAAAATAGGGCTGCCCCTTAAAGGGACATTTTTAATTCTGATAGCTCTATCCAAAACGGGGGAAAATACACAAGTTTGAACGACTTGCAAGCTTACTTTTTCTTATAGCAATCTGCTGGCATTTACAAGGGGTAGCTTTTTATTATTAACATATTTAATATTTTGAAACCGAAGAGCGAGATTAATGTAAAGTTCACTTTATTCTGTTTGATTAGCTTTGCTAGTTTGTTTCATCTTTCAGGTTAAGAAAGAAAAGCTGCTTTTGTAGATTTTGATAGTTTTTATTTCCTGGGGAAGAGGGCGGGATTAGTTTAATTTGGAAAGAAAACAAACACGATTATAGCAAATTTAAACAAATGTTAATTGTGAGAGAGAGCTGGCAGGGGCCTGTGGGAACCCGAAACACATTATTGCAGAAATATCAGGATATTTTTGTATTTTGTTTGATGACAAGTTCCATTAAACATAGTTTTATTTTATTTTGTTTTTAACGAAAAGTTCCTTCTTAACACTTTTAAGTGGATTGAGGTTAAGGTTAGAATGGTTTTGTTTTAATTCCTTCTTCCTAGATGCTGAAACAGAATACGTTTTAATTAGTACAGAAAGGAGATTTAACAACAAAACGAATCACATTTTGGTTTACTGCGCTGTTTTAAAAATGAAATTTTGTGAGGAATATGGAAAGGAGGAGGTCTACTAAGCCAAGCTTTCCCTCCCTTCCTGCAACCCTGTTTAATTTCCATGCCGTGTCATCGTACGTTTTGTAACAGAGTTTATGATTTGAGTGAAAATGAATTAGCCTTTTAGATGTATTTTTAAAATCGGGTTTAGTCTTTTATCCTTGCTCCCTTTGTTTATAGCTCTTTGTAGCAGTAGGGCTGGGATGGGCAGAGCTTCCGGCCTGGGTAGATCAGGTAGTCCCACCCTGCACATTTGCCACAGATCCTAGTAGCAACCCTATGCCTGCCCCAAGGGTTCCAGTTAGAGGAGGGGTGATGTAGTGTGGAGAAGATTTAAATAAAGCCTAGAACCAGCAGCCCCTAAACTGACCTACAAGACTTGAGTGAACTTGCAGGGAGGTTGATGCTTGATGCCTCTAATCTCTACTCTTTCCCCACAGGTCTGGTTCAAGAACCGCCGAGCAAAGTGCAGACAGCAGCAACAGCAAAGCGGCAGCGGAGCCAAGAGCCGTCCGGCTAAGAAAAAGAGTTCGCCGGTGCGGGAGAGCTCGGGATCGGAGAGCAGCGGCCAGTTCACCCCGCCTGCCGTCTCCAGCTCCGCCTCCTCCTCCTCCTCCAGCTCCAACGCCTCCGGCAACCCGACCATCGGCAGCGCCGTGGCCCCTCTCAGCTCCAGCGCCACGGCTGCCTCGTCCATCTGGAGTCCTGCCTCCATCTCCCCGGGCTCGGCCCCGGCTCCAGTGTCCGGCCCTGAGCCCCTGGCCTCGGGCAGCGCCTCCTGCATGCAGCGCTCTGGCTCCTCCTCCTCCTCCGCCTCCTACCCCATGTCCTATGGCCAGGCCCCGGGCTACGGTCAGGCCTACCCGCCACCATCGTCCTCTTACTTTGGGGGAATGGATTGCAGCTCCTACCTGGCCCCCATGCACTCCCACCATCACCCCCACCAGCTCAGCCCCATGGCCCCCTCCTCAATGTCCAGCCATCACCACCACCATCACCATCTTAGCCAGTCTTCTAGCCACCATCACCACCACCACCATCACCACCAAGGCTACCCCAGCACAGGACTGCCCTTCAACTCCTCTGACTGCCTGGATTACAAGGAGCAGACGGCTGCTTCCTCCTGGAAACTCAACTTCAACTCCACCGACTGCGTGGATTACAAAGATCAGGCTTCCTGGAGGTTTCAAGTCTTGTGAAGATCGGCCATCTCCCACTCAACAATCACATCCTATTACTCAAAAGAATAAAATAAATAGATAAAAAGAAATAAAATCTCTGTGCTTAGAGGAATCTCAGACGCTTGTGCTGTGGACAGTGAATCTAGAAATCGCCTTTTTTTTTTTTTGTTGGTAATTTGTTGGGCAGGACTTGTAGCGCTTAGAAATGGTCGGTTCCTAACCCTGAAACTTTGGCTTAGGGCTGCTGACCGCATGGGACTGAACTTCACAAATTCTTTTATTTATGCACTATCGTCAGTCACTGCAGTGGGATTAGAGAGCACGCTGTACTTACGCAAGGAAGGGAGCTGCATTCTCCCCCTCCCCATTTTAAAAGAAAATATCAATACTTTGTAGCCCCCTCCCTTGGCGTTTAGCCCAGGTGCTCTAACCAAAGCTCTCCGAGTGCTGGGAGTCACCCTCTAATATAGGGTCTCTTTCTGCACCCACTGTGTACAGATTCTTGCTGTGTCTGAATGCTAAATGTAGAACTGTACAGCCTCTTGCTGCCGGAAGCAGCTGGAATTGTATAAATATTCGGTCCGTTCCAGTGACCATTATTTTTAAGGGATGTTATTGGGGTTAAAATGTAAACCCTTTACATCCTAACTTGCAGATATCTTCAGCTGAGCCCTTGCTTTCCAGAATCTAAAATCCCCTTCATTTTTGGAGTTTGCATCTTTACAAAAGCAACAAAATAGGCAAAACCTCTCTTTTGTTTTTGTTTTCTCTTTCTTCACATACTTATTAAGGACAATCAGTGCAGTGGAACCCCAGTCCACTGGGTTCAGAGCAATGAGACGGATGGTGGAGGGCTTTGAGATAGTACTGATCAACACTTAGTACATTTAACGGGTGTGGGCTGATCCTTCTCCCCCACTACAGAACAGCTTTCTGCTGGAAAGGAGGATTATTTTCTTTCAGTAAACATAAGGCAGGGCGCCAAGCAAGTTGGTAAAAAAAAAATAACAGAGGGGGACAGCAAAAGTGACTCTGAATTGCCCCTGTGTATTTTAGAAATCCTCTTTCGTGTAGTGATTATCTTAGCGCATCATCCTCCAGCCATACAGCCCAATGAGCACTTCTGCATCTGTGTCACTGTTGGTTTGGACTGCTTTGTCCCTCTGTAGATGGGGAAGGAAGGTTTGTAAATTTGATGATACACCATAATCTTGAACTACCTGTTCCAATGTAAGGTAATCCCTCTTAACTTCAACCCTTCCCACTATAATAAACATAATTCTAAAGAATCCCTTGTCTGTCTCATCCTTATTAGGAATTGTAACTCAAGCTTCAGATAGTATTTGGGCAGTTGTATTGCAGCATATCACATATATTTGCGAAGGAAAGATAAGGCCCTCTGCACGTTTTAATTTAACTGCCCTTTAATAATTATAAATGGATTGGCGTTCACTCCAACATTTTCTTTAGGAGCAAAAGAGCCAGCTGATTTGATGTTAAATTAGTTCTCCCACTTCTTCAGCATAGTTGATCAGTTTCCTTTCCTTTCTCTTTTTCTTTCCATTTTACTTTGTTGTTGTTGTGCATGTTTGTGATATAATTATTTAACACCACAGTTCACTGTTGGGGCTCTAAATCTAGCCCCGCCCATCCCTCCTTCACTCTTTTATGGGGATTATGACGTAAAATAAGACCTTAAAAAGCAAACAAAAGCCCGAAGAATAGAAAGGTCTCTGTCACTCGTATTTTCTAGAAGTTTATAACAATTTTCTTTAATATTGAAAAATAGTGGCTAGATTGCTAAACAAATGTTAGTTTATCTATAATGTGTATGGATCTGTCCATAACGTTTATTACTACTTCTTCAGAGAGTTTATGATTTTGAAAGTAAGGAGAAAGTTTCTCCTACTTCACCCCCACCGCCCGTCAAACTTGAATTTTTTTTAATATCTGGAAAGAAAACAATAGGTGAGGTTTATGCTAAAACCCAGACCAACAGTGACTTTTGAAAACAGGGCATCTAAAAAGACTTTAAAGCTACAGTGCTTTGTTAAGTTTTATTAGTTTATGTATGGAATTAGCCGAGATCTTAGGGGTAAAAACAATTAACAGGAATTCCTCTGGATCACATTATAGATTAGCTGTAGAGACTTGGAATAAAGATTTGCGTTAAAAGCAAAGGGATAAAAGACAAATACAAGAAAACCCAAAACGTGTGTGTAAAAAAATGATTAGCATTCTCATTTATCTGCGCACCTTTGGCCTTTTAGTAAATGTATTTAATCACCAAAGAGAGAATAATTAATAGCTAAAGTATACACTCAAAACTGGCGAAATGTATACAGATACCTTAAAACTGTTTTTGGTTCATTTAACTATCCCTCATATCAATTAAAACAAGCATACCAGTGAATAAACTCCATCCAATAAACCTGAAGCCATTGATTATCCAGTAAATTCTCTTTATAGAATAATATTTTAAGGTAAGTTCTACAACGTTAATCGATATATAACTTTTTTAAAGACTTTATTCTGATTTTCAGTTCTATAGCAAAAAAAAAAAAAAAAAAAACCTCAGCAAAGTTAAAGTTACAGTTTAATTAGTCTGGCAAAGCTCGAGTTATCTGCAATAGGGCCTATTTTACTCCTATGGGCCCTGCTGCAGATAACTCATGCTAAACTTTAGTAAAAGACCCCCTTAACTTGCTCAAAATTATTGAAAGGCAGCTCTCAAGTTCTTACTCTTGCGCTAAGATTCATGGAGTCATTCCTTTTGGTCTGTTTATTCTCTTTGTAAAGTTAGGAACATTGTCACGGAAGATGGTGCCCACAGGATACTGGTACCTTGCCAGCCTGGACTTCAGTTTCCTGAAGTTAGATTCGCCAGTATCTGCTGAGAAAATCTTGAAAAAAACATATTTCCTAATAGTTTAATACGTTTTGGCCAGGTTATAAGATCTTTATGAGAAAGCTGCAAGTTAAGACAGTGCTATAACTTCACCGAAAACAAGAACGTTTCCTTAACCAGCTTTGTTTAATAGTGAGCCATCTGTTCTAAAATTTCTTGTTTTATTTATTTATTTCGTTTGCCATCAACCCTCCCCCCTCCTTAACTTTTTCACCTCCTCTAACTTCTAATGTTTTGGGTTTCTTCCGAGCACCTGTTAATAAATCTGTAATCAGAAGTGTTGAATGCGGGGCACCTGGGTAGCACAATACAAAATAATGGTACTAAAACCTCTAGAATCGGCAATAAGTTTCTTATTTAACAAAGCTGCAGTCGCTGGGAATTGAGTTAAAATAGATTCTCTGGATCAGCACATCTGAACTATTTCAGGAGATGCATATTACCATTTAAAATCTGTATAAGATTCACATCTATTACTGTTTCTTTTCCTACCTCTATTAGACATACATAGATAAACAAGAAAACTAGTCAGTCAAGTTGTCTGCCATTTCCATTTTTGGATCGCTCTACATTGTACTTTTGAAATGATCACAAAAGGAAAGAAAGAGGAAAGTGGTCATTTATCTATTCAACTTTATGCATTTAATGATTACTATTATTCTTTCTTCATTCGTGTACGAAATTTCAAGTAAAAAAACAAAGTCTGAACAAAAGTGAAGGGCAACCATCGTTTCAAATACAGTAACTTAATTAAAATTCTTGTGGTTGAGGCACCCACCCTAGACGATCACCTGACAGAAAGCAGCCACAGAGCAAAGGGCAGATTAGGGCAAGGAGAGCAGCCCTGCCTGGTGTATGGCATAACAAGGGCTGTCTTCACCAGCCTAAACCTAGATAAGTAGGGGGTGTTGGGTGGGATTTGAGACTCTCACTTCGTGAGCTCTAGAAGTGAACTTTTACCTTCCAGGCACTACACCTCCTGCCAGTTAGCTGGGCCAGCCCGCGCACAGCATCAACACAGGAAGGTTTATAGCAAATATTCGGTTAACACAGAAACAGCAAGACTGGTTCTGACTAGGACTTAATTTTTGAATGCCAGCCTTATTAAAATCGATAGAAAGCAATAACATACACTAAGAAGATAATAACCCTCCTGCTCCCACACGCACTGTTCCTAAAATAATTACACCCCTCCTAGTTTCCTGCTCCTCTTTCAAGCAACGCAATTAATTTAGATTTTTCTCACCGAAAAGTCATATAGAATATGCACACATGTCTAACTTTACTTTAGTTAGACAAACAAACAAACAAACAGAAAACATTGTACGGATCTCTCCCGAGTTTTATTAAGAGGAAAAACAAGGAATAAGTTTGTTTTTCAAAATATTTACTTTCCTAAAGGTTAGAAATTAAATAAGGAACTGGCACAGCAGTCAGTGACATATTTTTTAGTCCCTTTATGATCAAGAGTTTAGTTTCTGTAACTCAAAATCATATCATAATCTGACATTTAATCACCAGATCGAAAGACCACAGAATGTACTTCCATCCATAATTTAGTAACTTGAATTGAGCCATCGTATTATAACCTATAAAGGAAATGGAGAAAATGTTTCATGCTTGAAAAAAAGACACCTGCAAACATTAACTTTTAGCTAACAGTTTAAATTTTTTTCACTAATAATATTGCCAGTGAAACTAATAAATTGAAAACATACACAAATCTTTATACCCATATACATACGTGTGTATATATATGATGCATCTCTATGTGTATGTATTTCTATGGATACTGTAGGTGCTTCAGTACCTCCAATACTGAGCAAATGCTTTCACTTTGTCCAGGGTGAAATAACTTGTGATGGTTTTAGCACCCCCAATTATTCTGATCTCTCTCTCTCTCTCTCTCTCTCTCTCTCTCTCTCTCTCTCAGAGCGAGCAGCGAGAGAGAGGTATAGGTATCACATTAATTTGTTTTTAGTAGTTCACAAAATTTTGTACCAAACCACCATGAACACGAGAAACCATTGAGCTTTAAGAATCCCCTCCGGATTTTTTTCTGTATATAAATATTGCGTTGAACATAGGTGTTTTTCTAAAATCGGAATCGCCAGAATATGAGATTTCCCAATTTAAAACCCAACAACACTGGATACAAACTTCAGCCCTGACTCCTACCTATGCGTATGGTCAGTGAAAACAAAACAAAGCGAAACAAAATAAAACAAAAACTATTCCTGGCTCATGTTTGAAACTAATCAGAAGAGATACAAGCAATAAACAGAAATCAAACTTTGCAGAATTGAAGAGGGCAAGTATGTATAAAATAAAGTCTTAAGGACTGTTACCCTCGGCAGCATCTTTCAGGAATATAGAATATTTGCCAGGATTAAAGTAAATTGCATCCTTCGGAAGCTGCCTTCAGAAAAAAATATCTACCGTGTCTGATCGGCCTTTTGGTATTTATTGAAATGTTATTAACATCATAACTAAACTTTTACTTGTCTTCAAAGAGAAAAAAAATCTGTAATGATCCCCTCGGGATAAGACGAGACGTGGCCATAGCAAAGACAAAGGGGTCAATAGCGTGAGAATATATGAAATTTCCCTGATAAATTCGTGTCTATTTATTTAGACGTTTTAATTTATTTTCATGTTAAAATAGTCATTCATTTATTCGTGGCAGAGCTGATCAAAACTAAGAATGGATAAGAAACAAATATATGTAAGAGAAGTAGAGATTTTCTCGGTGTTTTTTTTGGATGCTAAATTGTCGGGATAGTAGAAGTAATTGTTCAGATTATTTCTAGCAACCAGTTGCAGCCGCTGTCCAAATTTAAACTGCAGTTCATTCATTCGTAAATGCCCGTCTAATGCATTCCCCCATCTCTCCAGTGGATGACCAAAGCTCCATATTTCTGTTGTCTTTAATAGTATCTCCCCCCCCCCCCCCCCCTCCTTTGTTCTATATATTCTGATTTGAAATGCTTCAATTTCACGCTCAGACTGGGGATCCTAATCCGACATTCTTCAGGTTGCGTTTAGTGTCCAGGACTTTGTAACCCAACTCTGCCCCTTTCAGCTGCCGACACCTGGCAGTACTATGACCGGCTGACCCACCGGCCTCACATGTCACCTTCAGCCGCAGGCGGTTTCTATTTGTGGTTGTAGCATTCACATTTTAAAAGCGAGGTCGGATTCGTTTGAATTAAAAACAACAACAAAAGGAAATATCAAATATGATTTTTTTATACACTATTTTCCGATAAGGCTCGGACAGTGCAGTTTAACCTCAGTTTTGTTTTCCCACCATTTCAGATACAGTTCAAACGAAATGCAGAAAACTCTGGGGGAGAAGATGAATGAACTGGCAGAAGTCCGAGACGGCCAGAGCTGGGAAAGGGTGGATGGACGGATGGATGGATTTAGATGAAAGGCTAGGGAAGAGGGTTGGAAGGATGCTGGCGAGGATGAACGCATGGAGAGAAAAGGATAAAGTGAAGAAACTGGACGGATTAGAGGTCTGAAAATGGATGGATGAAAGAGGAGATAGGAAGGATCTGTCTAATTAAAGGTGCAGAGGCAAGAGCGTGTCAGCTGACACTGTCTTCTTAAATATGTATTTCCATTGGGAATCGTTTGTACTTTGAAGTCACTCACTAAAACTTTTTGGAAACCTTCCAGAATATGACAAAGGGTTTAAACTAGGGTGATAATCCTCGGAAAGAGAGTGCGAGCAAAAGAAAGCCACCAGATCGGGTAACTCTCTCCCGGGCCATCTCGGGACAGTGTGTGGGACACAAGTCTGCAGTAAGTGTCTGATCCTTCATCTGCCACTGATGTACGGACACAACGTCAGCATCTGCCGGGAGAGGAACTAAAACGGCAGCTGAACATCTGAAAACCTAAGAGCCGAAAAGTAGGATGGAAATCTGAACAGACGTGGATCAAAAACTAGCCAGGCGGGTTAAAACAGAGAAATGTTTGCAGTTTCACTTCTGGGCCCAGCTAGTGCTGTCTAGTGAGGTCGCTTAATTAGCTGAGGAGTTGTGTGAGTGTGAAGTCGGAATTAAGCAAACAAACTAACAAAAAAAAAAAAATGCTTCTGGAACACAGGGAAGCTGAACATTCCGCCCATGAGAGATTTGTTTTGTAACTGAGGAGAGACACAAGGAACTTTTTCTTGTAATGAATGCAGGTAGTTAGTATGGTCACACGGCATAACGAATCACAGAATGATCCCGAAAAAAATACCTGTTCCCTTGGCACAGTGATACTCCTGCCGCCGGACAAACGGTAGTGACCGCCTCCTCTGTTTTTCTTATTTTTCATGTCAAGCAAAAAGGGGGCATTGAAATCTGAAAAAATAACTAAAACCAAACACACGTTCGGTGGCAACAGGCACAATTCAATAAGGGAAAGCGTCACTTTAAGCATTCCAGTTCATTTTATAACTCTACTAATAAAAAAGGCCCGTTTCCGAAACAAATGAAACGGGCTAGCCATTTCCTCGTACTGTGTATGTTTGAGTGAGTGTATGTGTGTGTGTGTGTGAGAGTGAGAGAGTGACTGTGCGATTGTGTGTCAGAGAGAGAGATTGTGTCTGTGTGCTTGTGTATCTGTGAGTGAGTGTGTGTGCTTCAGAATGACTGTGTGCTAGTGCTATGTGAGACACAGTGAGTGTGAGAGAGTGAGTGTGTTCCCCCCTCCTACTCCTCTCTTCCCCTTTGCCCCCCTCCCCCTCTCTTATGTTAGCTAAAGTAGCATCCCTTCCCTTACAGGCCAGGGCAGGGCAAACACTCATGGGCAAACTTTGATCTACACCACCACAGATTTAGAATGTGGGGACTTATGGAGGCTTCATTAGAATGTTGGAGGTGTGTTTTATATAGAGAGATGTCCCGGGGAGATGATCTTAATTATTTTTCTGTAGAGGCCAACAAATCAAGATGTTAAAGTTTCTTGTGTACAAGATTAAAAGTTGGGCTTCCAAGGTATGGTTTTAATAAATGGACTAGATACATAATGTTGATACTTTAAAATCATAGGCACCATTATAGGAAACTTTCTATGAGCAGGTGCAATTTCTTAGTATGAATCACAAAGTTACAGGTGTCATAGTGTAATAATATTTTCAGATTTATATTTTATGGCGAGGGGGCTACCATCGGTGATTCAGATAGTAGAAGGATGCAATGCTGAGCACTGAGCATCAAAGAAGTTTTTTGTTTAAACTTTTGTTTAGGGCAGTAATGCTTTTGGAAATCAAAATTGTCTATTATTGGGCAATTGTGGCTTCTGGTATTGTTGAAATTGTTCTCAAAGTGCAAGAAAAGAGAAGGATTAGGATGATGTCACAAAGATGATAGATTTGTATAGATTTTATATTAGATTCTGGTGTGTGTAAGTGTGCATATAGGCACCTCACTCCCCTCCTCCCACCCACAGGCTATTCCATTCCTTAGGTATCCCATTGCCCATTTAATAGCATTTCTCCACTTCCTGTATAGAGTACAACATTCCTGCATTATTTCTCTAATTCTTCTGTCCAGCTTTACCCACTATTGTCTAAATAAAATTCCAGACCCTTTTTTTCTACCTGAAAACATCTTTCACTTTCGTTTGACCTTTTGTTGTTTACAGGGAAGGTACCATCTGCACTAGGAGTCCTGAAATCTAGTCCATGAGGACCACAGCCCAGCCTGGTTTTTAGGATTTCCACAATGAATATGAGAGAGATGCACAAAGGTCCCTGGAAAGAACTGCCCAGTATTTCCACCTCGGTAAAAATTACAGAGTTGGAAATACAGAGCAATTCCCAGAGCAAGTCCCATGCAAATGAGCTGCTCGCAGCAAATCAGCTCAATAGGGGAGAAGCCAGTCAGTCAGCTGAGCATTTACAGAACAGCCCATCCTAAGTGTGGTTGCTCTGCACATGCTCAGAGCGGCTCTTGGCTTTCATACATGCAAAGAAGCTGCATGTATGAAAGCCAGTGTAGCTTTTTTTTTCCTCAAAACTGCTGCGGGCCTCCAATCCCACTTCACTGCTGTGGTCAGTGATCTTAAAAAACAAAGTTATCTGACAGGCTTTTGTTCTTGGGAGGGTGGTGAGGTGAAGGGTGGGTGCCAGCAGGACTTCTCCAGCGCATCTTGTTTTTCCCCAGGGGTCCTTCTCCTCTTGCAGGAGTGGCAGAGAATCCTGGAGCGGCTGTGGAGTACTTGAGACAATGAAGAACTGTCAGGACTGACAGCTCCAGACATCTCGTTAAATTTTCCATGGTAAAGGTAAGGGCTGCTTCCGTGCATTGCTTTGCATGCACATTTGTATAGTAATTAGCTCATTATAATGCCTTTGCATACAATTTTTGTTAGCTGCTACTGTGACAGGAAAAGAGCTGGAAGAACCCTTTTGTGCATGTGTTGCTGAACTCCATGCTCGCTAAACTGGCTAGAACCAGTGTGAAAATCACGTTGCTGGCTCATTAGGTTTTGTGCATCTGGCCCTATGTATGAGATCTATTTGCAAGCAATGGAAGCAGTGAATGCAAAGAGATCTCATACATATTCATTGTGGAAATCCTGACAACCAGGCTGGGTGGTAGACATGGAGGACTGGTTTTGAGGACCCCCTGATCTGCACAGATTTTACATATCATAATTCTTACCCTTCTAGAAGCTGCAAATGTGATTTTCCATTGCTTGGGATGGGCGCTTATCCATATAGGAGCAGCCAATATGTGGAAAAATGCCCTATGTGAATTTTCAGCATTTCTGTACAGATAGTGCTGTTGAAAATTCTTACAGACTACCACAACACTATCTGGATAATGCCTGGGCAGAATCAAGGGCAGAGTGCAGGCATTGTGCCTAACTATGCAGATAGTTGGTGAGATTGGATAGCAGAGCCGGTAGTGGGAGGCGGGGATAGTGCTGGGCAGACTTATACGGTCTGTGCCAGAGCCGGTGGTTGAGAGGCGGGGATAGTGCTGGGCAGACTTATACGGTCTGTGCCCTGAAGAGCATAGGTACAAATCAAAGTAGGGTATACACAAAAAGTAGCACACATGAGATATCTTGTTGGGCAAACTGGATGGACCGTGCAGGTCTTTTTCTGCCGTCATCTACTATGTTACTATCCTGCTTATAATCCAACGAGAAAAACGTCCAAGTTCCGACCTAAATTGGGAGATGGACGTTTATCTCACAAAAACGAATAACACGATATAATCGAAAGCTGAACTTGGACGTTTTCAACTGCACTCCATCGCGGAAGCGTACAAAGTTGACGGGGGCGTGTTGGAGGCGTGGTGAAGGCGGGACTGGGGCATGGTTATCACCCGAACAGAGATGGGCGCCTTTCACCGATAATGGAAAAAAAGTATGCGTTTGTAGCTAGAATTTAGGGCACTTTTCCTGGACCCTGTTTTTTCACGAATAAGGCCCCAAAAAGTGCCCTAAATGACCAGATTACCACCAGAGGGAATCGGGGATGACCTCCCCTGACTCCCCCAGTGGTCACTAACCCCCTCCCACCACAAAAAATGATGTTTCACAACTTTTTATTTTCACCCTCAAATGTCATACCCACCTCCCTGGCAGCAGTATGCAGGTCCCTGGAGCAGTTGTTAGGGGGTGCAGTGGACTTCAGGCAGGTGGACCCAGGCCCATCCCCCTCTACCTGTTACAATTGTGCTGCTTAATGCTTAGTCGTCCAACCCCCCCAAACCCACTGTACCCACATGTAGGTCCCCCCCTTCACCCCTTAGGGCTATAGTAATGGTGTAGACTTGTGGGCAGTGGGTTTTGAGGGGGATTTGGGGGGCTCAAAACACAAGGGAAGGGTGCTATGCACCTGGGAGCTCTTTTACCTTTTTCTTTGTTTTTGTAAAAGTGCCCCCTAGGGTGCCCGGTTGGTGTCCTGGTATGTGAGGGGGACCAGTGCACTACGAATCCTGGCCCCTCCCACGAACAAATGCCTTGGATTTATTTGTTTTTGAGCCGGGCGCTTTCATTTTCCATTATCGCTGAAAAGCAAAAACGCCCAGCTCACAAATTGTCGAATAAAACATGGACGTCTATTTTTTTTCCAAAATACGGTTCGGTCCGCCCCTTCACGGACCCGTTCTTGGAGATAAACGCCCATGGAGATAGACGTTTTCGTTCGATTATGCCCCTCTATATGTTACTATATTAAGCAGCTATCCATACAGCTATGCAGTTTAATGCAAGGCAACAAAAACACTTTCTTAAAATAAACCACATAGCAATACAGATAGTGTCTGAATATTGGTGGCTGGCAGTGAGCCGCATAGTGAGATACAGGGCTGCCGAGAGGGACGGTGGTGGTGGTGGTGGGGGAAATTCCCCGGGCCCGGGCCTCCAAGGGGGGCCTGATGCCGGGGTCTCTCTCCCTGTCCTGCTTTCAGGCCGCTGGCGCAACAGTCTCCAGTCTTCACCTGCCTACCCTCAGCTCCCTTGACAGCCCCCTTCTGTCTGCCACCGGGCCCCCTGCATTTAAAATAAAAATCTCTAAATCAGCAGTGCAGCGCCAGTGAGCAGCGCCTCGCATTTGATGGGACACAGTGAGGGAAGGCCCAAGACAGAGACGATCTGCCGCTTTCACACAGACATGAGGAGCTGCGCTGGCAATTTACAGATTTAAAAAAAAAAATGCAGGGGGCCCAGTGGCAGACAGAAGGGGACTGTGGCGCCGGCGGCCTGGGAGGGAGGTGACAGCAGTAGCGATTGGGGGGTGGTGGTGGTGGGGAGGGCGGCCTTATCCTAGGCCCGGCTCAGTCTCTCAGCAGCCCTGGTGAGATAGGCCACCTGTAACATGGCAGCGACCACACTCAGTGCCAGTGACTTGCTCCGCCCCCACTTTGCTCCTACCTTCCCTCTTTCTGTCTGCAGCATCACTTGTCCATGTGATGACATCACGGGTATCCTGAGGAGTTGATTGGTGGAATGCTTAAGAGGGCGGAGCTAAAAGTGTGATGAGGGACCAGCTTAAAAAGATGTGATTGATACTGCCAGTCCCTCTTTTACTTCCCTTGTGCTGCTGTGCAGGCGTGTCTCCTTAGTTCCTGGGGTGAATTTTCTTCTGGGGACTCAGACTGTAATGTGCCTTTCCCCCCCCCCCCCCCCCAGGCACTGGCTCCAAATTGATCAAATTGTACATATTGCAGAGCTACTGGACCTCACTCTTTGAACAGGATGCTAGGAGTACGATCAGCATTTTTCCAGTTCCTGTCCAGTTTCTGTTGGTACTAACTTTAGCGCTTGCATTTGTGTCTTGGAGGGTCATAAGTTGCAATGAGTATGGCTGGTCCCAACTTTGCATTCATCCACTTTGGTAACATACCCACTACTGACTGGGCAAATGTTCCATAAGGAGATGCTAGGGAGGTACCGTTCTTAGGCAAAACAAATGACTGATTTCATTCAGAAACCAATGGGGGAAGCTGTTCTTAGATTTAGTCCTTGGTGAATGTATGACCTAGTTTGAGGGGAAATAGTGTTGGGTCTGCTGGATGGCAGGATCCATAACATGACCAAATTTGAATTAATAAGCCAGTAAGTCTTCCACTTAGGCTTGCAGAATTTATTCAAACTGATGGATAACCTCTCTGTACCACTTGTCTGGACCTTTGCCTGTGTTGCTTAATGTTTGAGAATCTTCTCTTTCCTCACAATTTACAGTGATATCACCCAGACCACCACCTCCATGGTCATGGTCCTTCTGATGTATTTCTCTTGGCCACTATTTTAGGATTCTTTCCTTCTATCTGCATTTAGTGGGCATGTGATACCCACTGGGCATGTGGAGGAGTAGCCTAGTGGTTAGTGCAGTGGACTTTGATATTGGGGAATTGAGTTCGATTCCCACTGCAGCTCCTTATGACTCTGGGCAAGTCACTTAACCCTCCATTGCACCTGGTACAAAATAAGTACCTGAATATATGTAAACTGCTTTAAATGTAGTTGCAAAAACCTCAGAAAGGCAGTATATCAAGTCCCATTTCCCTTTATCATGACCTCCTCTTTCTGCATTTCCCTTAAGGTCATGCTCCACTGTCTTTTGTAATGTGTGGCAGTAATATCACAAAGTTACCAATGAGGGAAATGTTTCATCTTAATGTTCCTTTCATATGAAATCCCCTGCCTCAAACGCTTTGCAGCCTGATTCGGGATAGACCCAGCTGATATTTATTGTATCCCTTTGTTATATTCTTGTTGTAATCTGCCTCCCCTGCAACCCACTGTCCCGGGCTAGGGTTGTGAATCTCTCATTTGTGGGTTGTATTCGCCTCTCCTTCACCATTCATGAACCAGACTTGATCCAGTCTAGAGTCCTCACTCTTTCACATTGGCATCATACCTCCTTTAATGTTTGAAGCAGACTAATCATAGTAACATAGTAGATGACGGCAGAAAAAGACCTGCACGGTCCATCCAGTCTGCCCAAGAAGATAAATTCATATGTGCTACTTTTTTTTATTTGTACTGTCCTCTTCAGTGCACAGACCGTATAAGTCTGGCCAGCCCTATCCCCGCCTCCCAACCACCAACCCCGCCTCCCAACCACCAGCTCTGGCACAGACCGTATAAGTCTGCCCAGCACTATCCCTGCCACCCACCACCGGCTCTGGCACAGACCGTATAAGTCTGCCCAGCACTATCCCCGCCGCCCAACCACCAGCCCCGGCACAGACCGTATAAGTCTGCCCAGCACTAGTCCCGCCTCCCAACTACCAGCCCCAGCACAGACCGTATATATGTCTGCCCACACTAGCCCCGCCTCCCAACCACCAGCTCTGCCACCCATTCTAAGCTAAGCTCCTGAGGATCCCTTTCTTCTGCACAGGATTCCTTTATGTTTATCCCACGCATGTTTGAATTCCGTTACCGTTTTCATCTCCACCACCTCCCGCGGGAGGGCATTCCAAGCATCCACCACCCTCTCCGTGAAAAAATACTTCCTGACATTCTTCTTGAGTCTGCCCCCCTTCAATCTCATTTCATGCCCTCTCGTTCTACCGCCCTCCAATCTCCGGAAAAGGTTCGTTTGCGAATTAATACCTTTCAAATATTTGAACGTCTGTATCATATCACCCCTGTTCCTCCTTTCCTCCAGGGTATACATGTTCAGGTCCGCAAGTCTCTCCTCATACGTCTTGTAACACAAATCCCATACCATCCTCGTAGTTTTTCTTTGCACTGCTTCAATTCTTTTTACATCCTTAGCAAGATACGGCCTCCAAAACTGAACACAATACTCCAGGTGGGGCCTCACCAACGACTTGTACAGGGGCATCAACACCTCTTTTCTTCTGCTGGTCACACCTCTCTCTATACAGCCTAGTAACCTTCTAGCTACGGCCACCGCCTTGTCACACTGTTTCATCGCCTTCAGATCCTCAGATACTATCACCCCAAGATCCCTCTCCCCATCCGTACCTAGCAGACTCTCACCGCCTAACACATATGCCTCTCTTGGATTTCTACTCCCTAAGTGCATCACTTTGCATTTCTTCACATTGAATTTTAATTGCCAAACCTTAGACCATTCTTCTAGCTTTTTCAGATCCTTTTTCATGTTTTCCACTCCCTCCGGGGTGTCCACTGTGTTACAAATCTTAGTATTATCCGCAAATAGGCAAACTTTACCTTCTTAACCCTTCGGCAATGTCACTCACAAATATATTGAACAGAATCGGCCCCAGCACCGATCCCTGAGGGACTCCACTACTCACCTTTCCCTCCTCCAAGCGAACTCCATTCACCACCACCCTCTGGCGCCTGTCCGTCAACCAGTTCCTAATCCAGTTCACCACTTTGGGTCCTATCTTCAGCCCATCCAGTTTATTTAAGAGCCTCCTGTGGGGAACCGTGTCAAAAGCCTTGCTGAAATCTAAGTAGATTACATCTATAGCACGTCCACGGTTCAATTCTCTGGTCACCCAATCAAAGAATTCAATGAGATTCGTTTGGCACGATTTCCCTTTGGTAAAACCATGTTGTCTTGGATCTTGCAACTCATTTTCTTCCAGGAAATTCACTATCCTTTCCTTCAGCATCGCTTCCATTACTTTTCCAATAATCGAAGTGAGGCTTACCGGCCTGTAGTTTCCAGCTTCTTCCCTATCACCACTTTTGTGAAGAGGGACCACCTCCGCCGTTCTCCAATCCCTTGGAACCTCTCCCATTTCTAAGGATTTATTAAACAAATCTTTAAGAGGACCCGCCAGAACCTCTCTGAGCTCCCTCAATATCCTGGGGTGGATCCCATCCGGTCCCATGGCTTTGTCCACCTTTAGTTTTTCTAGTTGTTGATACACACTCTCTTCCGTGAACGGTGCTATATCCATTCCATTCTCAAATGAACTTTTGCCAGTCCATCGTGGTCCTTCTCCCGGATTTTCTTCAGTAAAAACAGAACAAAAGTATCTATTTAGCAAATTTGCCTTTTCTTCATCATTATCTACATAGCGGTTTGCAGTATCTTTTAGTCTCACAATTCCCTTTTTAGTCATTCTCCTTTCACTAATATACCTGAAGAAATTTTTGTCACCCCTCCTTACCTTTCTAGCCATTTGTTCTTCCGCTTGCACTTTTGCCAGACGTACCTCTCTCTTGGCTTCTTTCAGTTTCCTCCGGTATTCCTCCCCGTGTTCCTCGTCTTGAGTTTTTTTGTATTTCTGGAATGCGAACTCTTTAGCCTTTATTTTCTCAGCCACTTGCTTGGAGAACCATAGCGGTTTCCTTTTTCTCTTGCTTTTATTTACTTTCCTTACATAAAGGTTTGTGGCCCTATTTATAGCTTCTTTCAGCCTGGACCACTGTCCTTCCACTTCTCGTACGTCCTCCCAGCCCATCAGCTCCCTCCTTAGGTATTCCCCCATTTTACTAAAGTCAGCACGCTTGAAATCCAGGACTTTGAGTTTTGAGTGGCAACCCTCCTCTTCAGCCGTCATATCAAACCAAACCGTTTGATGGTCACTGCCGCCCAGGTGGGCACCCACTCGGACATTTGACACGCTATCCGCATTTGTGAGCACCAGATCCAGCGTCGCTCCCTCCCTCGTGGGTTCCATGACCATTTGTCTGAGCAGAGCACTTTGGAAAGCATCCACAATCTCTCTACTTCTTTCCGATTCCGCAGACGGAACCTTCCAATCTACATCCGGCAGATTGAAATCTCCCAGCAACAGCACCTCTCTCTTCTTTCCCAACTTTTGAATATCTGCGATCAGGTCTTTATCTAATTCTTCCAATTGTGTTGGAGGTCTGTAGACAACACCCACGTGGACAGAGGTTCTATCATCTCTTTTTAAGGTGATCCATATCGCTTCTTCCTTACCCCAGGTCCCTGTCATTTCGGTTGCTGTGATATCATTTCTCACATATAGAGCTACTCCTCCACCTTTACGACCCTCTCTATCCTTCCTAAATAGATTATAGCCTGGTATGTTTGCATCCCATTCATGGGAACCATTGAGCCATGTCTCTGTGATTGCAACAATGTCCACGTCTGCCTCCAACATCAGGGCTTGAAGGTCATGAACTTTGTTGCCAAGACTGTGAGCATTTGTGGTCATCACTTTCCATTTACATTTACATTTCCTGGTATGTGTTTCAACATTTGATATTTTGGTGTGTTTTCTGTCTTTGGGTCCCTCCATATCTTTTTGTTCCACCTTAATTTCTTTTGCTGTTTCTTCTGGCTCAGTTCTATTTTTAGGAACCTCACAGAGCTCTAATGGAGCAAAGGAATTCTGTAGGGGTAACACTTGTGAGGGTTTATGCCTCTGTGTCACATGATGAAGTCTGCCTGAGCCTACTGTGAACCATCTATTCGTAGGAGGTTTTATCCTTTGAGGCAGTGGTGTGAATTTGGTTTGATTTTGTGCAGTCTTAGAAGTTGCTTTAAGTGCATCTAATTCCTGCTTTAATTTACTGACCTCTTGTTTTAATCAATCACTTAACTTAAAGCGTTGGCTCTGGGGGTTCTTATGGTCCTACATGAGTCCTGTTTTGCCTACTGGCTGTAGCAAGGATCAACCCCCTATGTAAAGAAACCATTCTCAGTTACTCAATTCAAAATTAATTATATCATTCCACTTTATTAATAAGAGGATTCTCACCAAATTTGTTTGCCAAACCATTCATACCGATTGACTCCTCTGCTGTCACCAAGATGGTGGTGGCATGTTTCTAAAGACTATTTATGAAAACATCTGATTCAGGAGTTCACCAACTAGGGTAATTAATGGAATCAAATTAATGTGAACAATTCAAGCTCTTCAGTCCCTTCGGAACTACTGTTTGAAGAGTATAAATCCAAAACTGTTCTTTAAAATGTAACCTTTGTTCTAAATGACCTTCTTCTTACTCTTTTTGGATACATTCTATCACTTGCCATTGTATATCTTGCCACTGATGATGACAATCTTGCCAAGGTGTTACTAAAGGTGCTTGCAAATTCTCCATAACAATACGGGACTTGTGCTCATTCAGTCTTACTTTTATTGGATGGCTCCTGTGACCAACATATACTTGCTTACATGGTCAATCACATACACAATGTTAATGCTGTTGCAAGTAGTATTATTTCTGGATTTACGTGTACATTCTGTTACTGGATCTGTCTAAGAGGATCCTGTTATAGTTTGGGAACACTATTGGCATCTCCTGCATGCTTCATGAGACCCATCGATGGGCAAAGATGTTATTTCAAGATAGCATTGATCTGACAATAATTCTCCAATGGTTTCCCCCCTCTTATACGTCACAACTAGAAACTAATCAAAACCAGGATATAATTGAAATAAATGCCAATGTGATCTTAAAGATTGAACTATCTGGTTAGGGACAGTAAAAAAATGGCAACAGGATGGTGACTTGTGAACTGGAGAAGATTATTACGCTTGACTTTTTTCCTGTACATCGTGGTATACTACTTCCATTGTTGTTTAATCACCCATACATCCAAGAAGTCAATTTTGGTTGAATTATATTTCAATTTAAATTTCAAATCGGGATCCAAAGAATTGATCCATTGTTCAAGTCTATCAAGATATGTTCAGCTCCTTTCTAAATAAAGAAGATATCATCCAAAAAATGTTTCCATAATAAAATGGATTGGAAGTGAGACTACGATTTCAGTTGTTCAAATCTGGTCATGTATAGGGCTGCCACAGATGGAGCCAATGTGGCGCCCATTATACACTCCCTTAGGGCCCTGTTTACTAAGGTGCACTAGCTAATGCTAGAGGCACCCATCGGAATTTATGGGAGCCTCTAGCATTCGCGTGTGCTAATTTTTAGTGGCTTGGTAGACAGGGCCCTTAGTTTGTTGATAGAACTCCCCACACCAAAAATAGTTCTCCATGACCACAGTTTCTAAAGCCATCAAAAAGGCAGTGGATATTCTAATAGGTTGTAGCTGACCTTCAAGGGTAGTCCGAATGACATCCAGAGCTCCTGTTTGTGGAATCACTGTGTACAAGGCAGTCACATCACATCTAAGGTATCTTCAGGTAAATCAGGTCAAGACTCCTGGTGTCCTTTAAGTAAGAAGAAATTTTTGGGAACTTGGGCGGATGGGAGTGGAAGGAGGGAGGTAGGGGGTCATGGAACTCGGGGAGGGGGGTTCTTTACTCACCTCCGGTGGCTGGTGCTGGGTTCCCTTCCCTCTCACTTCCCATTGGTCCGCCCTGTGACGTCATCCCCAGGGTGGACCAATGGGAACTGTGTTACGAACCCAGGCATCCAGACGGAGGTGCAAATTATATAGGATTTTAGGCTTTTCGGAAGCATGTCCCATGTCTTAATGCATAAATAGGTGAAACTTGTCACGTGTTGTACGGTACTTTATACCTTGGGGTTTTGGGAAAGTGAAGGCTTAAACAGGGCCGCCGAGAGGGGGGACAAAATTCCCGGGGCCCGGGCCTCCAGGGGGGCCCGGCGCCGCAGTCCCACCCACCACCATCACCAGGCCCCTTCCACCCAAACCCTCGCCAGCAGAAGTGCTGTCTTCTGTTCTGACTCCGGCGTGTGCGGCCCACACAGATGCACTCCTCTCAGCTGATCTTCGCTGTACTCTACAGGGCTTCTGTGTGTCTGTGCGTCTGACATGCAGGACATCAAATGCACAGAAGCCCTGCAGAGTACAGTGAAGATCAGCTGAGAGGAGCGCATCTGTGTGGGCCGCGCACGCCGGAGTCAGGTCAGAAGACTGCACTTCTGCTGGCGGGGGTTTGGGTGGAAGGGGCCCGGCCCGGTGGCAGAGGCGGGTGGGACTGTGGCACTGGGCCCACTTCGGGGGGGGGGGGGGGCGACGACAACAACCTGGGGGGCGGGGCCCAGGGGACAGCCTTGTCCCGGGCCCAGCCTAGTCTCTCAGTGGCCCTGGGTTTAAATAGTTTCTTGTTCTTATGATGGCATTTTGAGCTGGTAGTACTAGAAGATCACCCATGTATTCTGGGGCTAAACCAAAGATAATTCTGTAAGCCCAGGTGCATAGTTTGAAGACTACCTGTGGCTTGATGGGGAGCCAGTGTAGGCTGTGTAGTAGTGGTTTGGCACATTCGAACCTTGACCTCCCATATATAAGTCTGGCAGCAGTGTTCTGCACTGTTTGCAATTCAGTGTTCTTTGCATCTCGCGTAGATTCCATTACAGTAGTCAGCGTGAGCTAGAAACATAGATTGGATCAGCTTGCAGACTTTGTTTGAGGGCCCAACTTGGGTGGCCTATATAGAATTCAGGAGTAGATGCGGTTTACATAGATTTCAATAAGGCATTTGATTATGTGGAGAGAGTAACTTCAAAGCTAGTCAGACATGTACCATTTCCATAAAAAGGTCATGTTTGCAACCTGTTTCTTGAGCTCTGTATAAGTGTAGACTCCCACCTACCTTTACTACCATACGCTCAGGAGGGAGAGCACTGGTGGTTCCCTTATCACAGTGGTGAGGTTAAAGTGAAAGATACAGAGGAGAGGGAATTCAAAAGCTCAGAAGTGAAAGCAAAAAACCCAAGGGGCAACTTGGCATTCCCTGAGGGGGGGACTTCTATGTTGTTTCAGAGATGGACCTCCCGAGGAATCCATTACTTATTTCAGGTAGTAACAGAACAGGGGACTCCCAAAACCTTTCAAAGTATGTGTGAAGAGTTTGGACTAGACCAGGGGGACTATTTTGCCTACTTACAGATTAACCACTACATTAGGACCTTGCCAGCTCACAGCCTAACCCAAGCAATATGGGACAATATGAATGACTTATTGGGTCTGGAAGCGCAGTTGAAAGTGCCACTGAAATATTTTCACTGCAATTTACGAGATTTACAGGAAGCAAATGACTGCACAATAGTGTCAAACCTTTGGCAACAAGAATTGCAGTGGAAGCTTGATCCGGGACAGATGGCAACTTGCCTGTCTACGGTACACAAAGTAAATGAAAATGTAATCTGGAGGGAAATGCAATACAAATTTGTGATGCGAATGTATATATTGCCACACTGAGTTTATAGAGCGACCCTGAGACAGACTGATGATTGTCCAAAATGTGGGAGCCTCTTTGGGACACATGTTTTGGTCTTGCCCTCCGGTGAAGAATTTCTGGACAGAGCTAGGATTAAAGATTTCACAAATGTGGAAAGTCCGGTGGCGCCCATCCCCGGGTCAATTGTTTGATAAGTTCATTGTTCAAGGACATTCATCCGAAGGCCTGAGGGCCTTTCTGAGATGGACTGTTTTGATGAGAAAGCAGCCAATTTTGCAACTATGGTTGCAACAAGAGGTGCCCAGTGTCTCACAGTGGCGAGGAGCAATGATGCAGTGTTGTATGTTGGAAAAGAGAGGAGTTGGAGACTTGGCCTCCAGAAGGGGAGAGAGGGTTTTGCAAGACCTAGGCCCCATATTGGGACACTTTGACGCCGGTTGCAAGAAGTAGACTTTTGAACTGTTAATAAAACATACTAGAATGCAGGGGTATAAGTACGTCTTGGATTTGGACTGTTGTGTTGCAATGTTTTGACGTACACTAGAATTCACTATCCCGAAGACCAAATGGTATCATAAAGAGAGGGAGTGGGAGGGGGGTGGATTTGGGGGGAATGGGGGTAAGGGGGGGAATTAAGGGGGAAAATAATAGCAAAGGTCGATGGTTGAATAATCAATATGGACACTGCTTTATTATTTAATGTTGCCATTATGATTGTATGTCTGGAATGGTTTGCTAATAAACACGATTAAAAAAAAAAATGTATCTAAAAAATAGATAAAGGTTCCAATACCAAATCTCTAGTTGACACAATAGGTCTTCCAGGGGATTGATCCAGATTTTTATGTACCCTAGGGACAAAATAAAGTTTAGGAGACTTAGGCTGTGATTCCATCAAAAAAAGGTACTTCTTTCTATGTTGTCACACCTGATTTGAAAGCTTTCAATTGGAAAACAGGATTGACCTCTAATCTTTTATAAGTCAAATGATCCAATAACTGTCTATGGGCCTCCTACATATAGGTCTTCTGTGACTGTTCTACGGTAGCACCTCCTTTGCTGGTTCTCATCACAATAAAATCCATAGAGTTCCTTAAAACACTAAGGCCTCTACTCTGCTACTGTTAAATTGCTAGTATATGTGTGGCATGAAATATTTAATTAAATCTTCTCCAGGTCACACAACACTAGATCTTTAAATGTAGATACCACCGGGTTCATAACCCCTGGTGGACACCATTTAGATGGCGGCTTACAGATAAAAATGTCCAGGGTTGGAGGGTTGTCCAAAAAATAAATCCTCATTTGAAATTTCCTAAGAAACCTACCTAAATGGTGCTATCGTAGTACTATAAGGATGATACTTCAATGTCAGCACATAACCCAATCCTAAATGCAAACGTGACTCTTGGTCAGTTGATAGGGATATAGACCCAACAGTTATTATAGTCAATGCTGGTTTGTCCTGGTACAGACTATTGGTCTCAATACTTGTTCCTAGGTTTTCAATATATCTTTTGCTTGTCCTCTTCCTTCTGATGTATTTTTTACTGGAGGTTTGTCCCTCACTGTAGAACCTTCAGTGAAGTCGCTTCCTTCATCACTGCCATCTCCAGAATCTCCCGAGAATCCCTCAAAAGCCATTTTTTTCTTTCGCAATACTTGTTGGTTTTCTTTGGTCCAATTGTAGACTCTGTCGTTCTGATAATCTCTTTCATCTCTTTTATATTTCTTTATCTTCACCTGATGTAATGAATCCTTAAATTTAGCAAGCAGCTGATTGGTTTTTACCATCTGTTTTTCAAACTCTTCTTTATTAAACTTATTTAAGAGGTCTGTTTTCACATCGGCCACTTTTACCTTTAACTTAGCTTCAGTGGTGTTGAATGCCTCTACTAATAGCAACATGAGATCCCGACTACAATGATTCAAAATACCCATCAATTTATCCATAAAGACTTTAACCATAGTAAAAGTTTTAGGTTCCTTGATAATTCATAATCCAAGAGGAATAATTGATTTCTTAAAGTATTGGACTAATGTGAAGCTCAGCCCAAATCAATCGTTTCAAATTCAGTCCATGTATCCTGAGAGGTAGACTCCATTCCTTCATCTAGCAAAGCTGGTCTTTGCATTGTTAGCTTTGCTTGTTCTTCACAATAACCCATAAATTCCCATTACATTTTACGCCATATTGTAAATCAATAGACAAATATCTAGGCTCTGTTTCATATAAACAAATATTTCAGAAGCTCAGAGTTGAATATGACTAGTGAGCCTATATATACACTCCTACTTATAAGACAAAAGATTTTTTTGGGACCTCAGTGGAGAATTGAGATGGAAATAGCTGCTTTGTTTTAACTATCAGAATAAATGTCTCCAGTATCATCATTGGTCCTGTTTTTGAAATTTATGTTATCTTTAAATCACTCCAATAAATTCATATGAATTTATGCAGCAGACTAATTGCATGAGCTAACTAGGTGTCCAATTGGAACCTCCTTGGGCTATGTCACAAGACAAGGCACTGTGATATGTTTGTGTCAGTTGGTGGCTCTCCTTTTGTAGAGCTCCCGTGCCTTTGGTCAAAGTTAGATCCCCTGCATGTTTGCAATCATGTTCCAGACCCTGATCCCTACATCAATTCAGCTGCCTTTGTGAAGCAACATCATGGTATACATTGCTCCTCACCAACTCAGAGCTGCAGCATGAGACATGCTCTTGTCTGAGTCTGTTCTGTGGTGGGCTCAATGCCATTCCATATTTTTACTGTTGTGCCTCCACATCAGATAAGGTCTATTTTTTATTATCTTTTATTTAGAAAACAATTGAAAGCTTTTTTTGTATTCAGATATTGATTGTTTAGAATGTTTTATACTGTCCTTTTAGTGTATGTCATTTTGTAATTCCATCTGATTGAGAAGTCTCTTTATTGTAATCTGCAATGAATCTTTGTGGAGATATAGCGGAATATAAGCTATGGTTGAATTGAATTCTGGATACTGGGTGGGGGAGAGGAGAGATGGATGTAATATTCCATGAGGAGAGAGAAAGAAAGACAGGGGCAATACTGCATGGAGAGAGAGACACAGGACAGTTTTGAATGGTGCAGTGGCATGGGAGAAGAGGGGAAATAGAAAGACAGGGCAATACTGGATGGTGGGGCAAGGGAGAAAGACAGAGAGGAGATTCTGGATGGTGGAGGCTGAAGAGAGTGAAAAATCAAGCGAGAAGATGCTGTATGGCAAGGGAAAAAAGACAGAGGAGATGATGGATGGCAGGCAGGGAGAGAGAGGCCAATGAGAGATGAGAGGAGATGCTGGATAACAGGGAGAGAGAAAGACAGACAGACAGACAGAGGAGATGCTGAATGGTGGTGGAGGAAGAGACAGAAGATACTGGATGGCAGGTAGTAGAGAGAGAGAGAGAGTTGATGAAAGGCTGGGGAATAAGAGGAAGGAGAATGAGAGAGGGTAAGGGAAAAAGATGGAAATCTGTACGTAGATACAGTGCAGAGATAGATTAAAGATTAATATGCATGAAATTTGAATGGATAGAGAGGCAGAAAAAAAAGGAAGAAAGCTGAAAGGAACAGATCAGTGTTGGAATTGGATGTAGTGGAGAAAGTGAGAAGGAGAAGGAAGGAGAAAAAAATGGCAAATGGAGATTCCTCTCCATTTGCCATTTTTTTCTCCTTCCTTCTCCTTCTCCGCTCACAGGACAAATCCCTCCTCTCAGTACCCTTCTCCACCACCGCCAACTCCAGGCTCCGCTCATTCTGCCTCGCCTCACCCTATGCTTGGAATAAACTTCCTGAGCCCTTACGCCAAGCCCCCTCCCTACCCATCTTCAAATCCTTGCTCAAAGCCCACCTCTTCAATGTTGCTTTCGGCACCTAACCTTTATACCTTTCAGGAAATCTAGACTGCCCCTATTTGACTGACTGTACATTTGTCCTTTAGATTGTAAGCTCCTTTGAGCAGGGACTGTCCTTCTATGTTAAATTGTACAGCGCTGCGTAACCCTAGTAGCGCTTTAGAAATGTCAAGTAGTACCCTGTTTCCCCGAAAGTAAGACATCCCCCGAAAATAAGACCTAGTAGAGGTTTTCCTGAATTGGTAGATATAAGGCCTCCCCTGAAAGTAAGACCTAGCAAATTTTTGTTTGAAAGCAGGGCCGCCGACAGCCAGACAAGGCCACCCCCGGGCCGCCCCCCCCCCAATCCGAGGTCGCCGGGCCCCCCCTCCACCCACCCTCCATCGCTCCCGGAACTAACCTTAAACGCCTCCCTTCACCTTCGCAGCAAGCAGCAGCAGGGCAGACCTCTCCTTCCTTCCGTGCCCTGCCCTCGCGGACGTTACGTCAGGTGAGGGCGGGACACGGAAGGAAGGAGTGGCCTACCCTGCTGCTGCTTGCTGCGAAGGTGAAGGGAGGCGTTTAAGGTTAGTTCCGGGAGCGACGGAGGGCAGGCGGGCCAACCCCGATCCAACCCCGACGTTTCCCTGAAAAATAAGACAGCCCCTGAAAATAAGACCTAGTGCATTTTTGGGGGCAAAAATTAATATAAGACAGTGTCTTATTTTCGGGGAAACACGGTAGTAAGTAGTAGTGAAAATAAGACAGAAAAGCAGTAACCAGAGACTGAGGCCAACACAAAAAAATTAAATGGCCAAACAGCAAAAGTAGAAAAAAATAATTTTATTTTCAATTTAGGATGAAATAATGTGGTAGCCATGTTAGTTCACCTTAGACATTAAGAACATAAGAATTGCCGTACTGAGACAGACCAAAGGTCCATCAAGCCCAGTACCCTGTTTCTAACAGCGGCCAATCCAGGTTACAAGTACCTGGCAAGAACCCAAAACAGTACAATACATTTTATGCTGCTTATCCTAGAAATAAGCAGTGGATTTTCCCCAAGTCCATCTTAATAATGGCTTATGGACGTTTCTTTTAGGAAGGTGCTAAACCTTTTTAAAACTCCGCTAAGCTAACTGCTTTTACAACATTCTCTGGAAATTAATTCCAGAGTTTAGTTACATGTTGAGAGAAGAAATATTTTCTCTGATTTCATTTAAATTTACTACTTTGTAGCTTCATTGCATGCTCCCTAGTCCTAGGATTTTTGGAAAGCGTAAACAAGCTTCCTGTTTCCGCATAGGCGGGAATATGTCAGTGGGAAGGCATCCACCCACAGTTTAAGAAAAGGTTTATAGTTTGTTTGTTCTTTCTTTGGTACAAATAGTTAAGATGTTCAGCTTCCTTGTGTCCTGGGGACATTTTTTGTTTGTTTTTGCTGAATTCTGACTTCACATCTCCAGCCATTCCTCATCAGATCCTTAATAGTTCACTCAAGTGTACTAATAAGTTATACCCATCCATGAAATTGTAACATTTTTATGTGATTTTAGTAAATTGTAAATTGTTGCTATAGTAATGAATACATTCAGTTTGTGATAAAGAAAACATAAACGCTGCCAATTATTAATAACTAGTAAAAAAGGCCCGTTCCTCTGAGCAATGAAATGGGCGCTAGCAAGGTTTACCTGCGGCAGCGTCGGGAGGGTGCAGGACGGCAGTGTGGGGAGGGTGCAGGTGGTATTTGTTTTTGGAGGGCGGCAGCTTCGGGGTCCCGGTGGATCAGGTGTTCGGACAGCACTCCTCCCCCTGCGTAGCTCGGTGTTTGTCGCTGTGCTTTGGGGGGGGGTGGAGGCCCTGCATAGTGCGCTGTTTCTCGCAGTGCGTCGGGGGGGGTAGCATCAGAGGGTGGTGGGACTGGCGATTGGCTGAGTGTCATAGCCCCGCCCTCCACGTCCTCACGTTGTGACGCGAGGGCGGGGCAGACACTGGATCTTGCAACTACAAATTTACATTTAGAATGTTGGGGTTGTGAATTATGTGTGGATGGGGCATGGCTGAGGGTGGGTCTATGAGTGAGAGTGAGTGGTGCTGACAGCCTAGAAGACTACAGGGCTTCAGTGTTTCCCTGCCACACAGTGAGGTTCAGAACGTTGGAGGTGAGAATTATTTATATAGATAATAATAATCTTGCAGGTCTTTAAAATACAGACTGACAGTCATCTGGAACACAATGACTCATTGTCATACAAAGGAACAATGTATGGTTTATAGATATGGCAGTTACCCAGTGATAATAGAACTGACATAAAACAACTGGGAAAAAACCCTATGATTTGCTAATTGATGTGGAAAGACTTTGGAGTCATAAATCGATGGTAATACCAATTGTGATTGGAGCTCTTGGAGAACACCAATTGGATTCACAAAATGTTCAGAAATTTTAAATTTAAAAGACATAACCCCATTCATTTTTCAAAAAGCTACTCTACTCAGAGCAGCATATTACACTGATATCATTATGATTCCCAGAACCTTGGGTAGGATGTGAATTAAGGGATTTAAAACCAATCAGCACGGGCTGTGATGCGCCAGCCATGAAGACACAATAACAACAATAGTAACATCTCCATGCTCTGCACCCCCACGGTGATATTGACAGGCTTTGTCTTCCTTGCATAGGTGGAGGAGGCCTCCTACAGGTGCTACAAAAAGTGGAAGAAGATACATGAGGCCTGGCTGCCTACATTAACAATAGTGAAGAGGATGCACTGAAACTAGTAATCAACAAGGCTTACTTAAGTCCAAAGATGCCAAGCAGATCTACAATTAAGAAGTAAGAAATGGAAGAGAAAAGTGGTACAATAAACCACTCCATGGACCAGGGGTTCTCAACCCAGTCCTCGGGACCCACCTAACCAGTCAGGTTTTCAGGATATGTATACAAATGTATCTCATGCATATTCATTATGGATATCCCAAAGTCCTGACTGGCTAGGTGTGTCCCAAGGACTGGGTTGAGAATCTCTGCCATGGACAATACATAAAAGATCCTAAAGGAAAGGTTGGCAAATTCAAAATGTGACAGTGGCTGAAGAAAGGAACCCTGAAGAAAGAAATCAAAGGACTTAAGCTGAGTGACTATGGTGAAAACCTGCAGTTGTGGTCCCTGTAGTAATTGGCATCTTGGAGCAATATCAAAAGATCTGGAACAACATCTGAACACACTGGCACTGACAAAATTACCATCTGGTAATTACAGAAGGCTGTGCTGCTTGCAATTGTCCACATCCTGCACAAGTACCTCTGAATACCCTAGGCTTTTTGGGAAGGACTCGATATTTAGAGAGCCAAACCCTGTCAAGAACATTTGGCAGGCTGAGCGAAGCCATGATAAAATACGTATACACATACACACAAGTAAATATTTGAACACTACATACACAAAGAAATGGCATATCAACTGCATGGGCCTGAATCACCAAACGTTGTCTCTATAGACAGAGAATGTGAGAAAATCCTTAGTAAAGCAGATGGTTTATTAGAAATACTTTGTGCAATGTTATCAGAGCTCATGCCGCGCCTGCTGCCTATCAGAGTGTTCAACCACTTTACCTGAGCAATTATCCTATATAATAATTCTCACCTCCAACGTTCTGTGCTTGGGACCGTGGCTCCCTGGAGGTGGTCTCTGGTCTGCTAGGCAGACACGCACTGATGTCACTGACGTCATGACAGCTGATTCCAAGGCGACCCTACTCCTCACCCTGCCTCGGAATCATCTGTCACCCCCCCCCCCCCCCGCGCTATGGCCCCCTCGACCCCCCTTCCGCGAACCTGTCGACCCCCCCGGCCCGCCAAAAACCGCCCCCCCCGCCGCCGTTGTGGACTACCTGTGCTGATGGGGGACCCAAACCCCCGACAGCTGAAGTGCTGTTGTGCCCTTCGCGTTGCTTCCTCAATCATCTTCTCTGCAAGTTTCTCTGCGTGCGTTTGACATCAGACGCACACAGAGGAACTTCCAGAGAAGATGATTGAGGAAGCAACGCGAAGAGCACAACAGCACTTTGGCTGTCGGGGGTTTGGGTCCCCCATCAGCACAGATAGTCCACAATGGCGGCGGGGAGGGGGGGCAGTTTTCACCTGCACGGGGGGGTCGAGGGGGCCGTAGTGCAGGGGGGGGGGGAGAAATTGCCTGCCTAGGGCCCGTTTCCTTGCCTTCAGAAACGGGCCTTTTTTACTAGTTATATAATAAACCATTCACCTGTCTTTGAGAGAACATCAGTAGAGCAACTGTGGGAAGTAATAAATATATATGGATATTACTAGCAAGGCCTATCTGCTAACGCATACATGAATTTTGGTTAATTGGAGGAAAGTGGTGTATCCAGCTGTTTCAAACGATAATGATGGACGGAATGGCAGTATAGGAAGGTAAACTTGGAAGCTGGAAAGCCTTTCAAAAAGTGTGGGAACCATTCGGGACCACTTGGCCTCACAAAGCAAGGCGTTTGATGCTACAGGTATACATTGTTTCCTGTTAGTTAACAAGGTACTTGTTTCTATGATAACAGGATGCATGCACTCAAAAGAATTCTACTTGGGTTGAGGGGGGAGGAGTGAGGAATGAGAAGGGAATGTTAGGTGGGGAAAATATGAATGAGACTAGTTAATATTAGCCTTTGCACATGGCAGTTGGTGTATGGAAGTGTGTTCCTGTTTGTGAGTTACAAAGAATTTTTAAAAATATGGATATAACATTGCATATGCAGAGTCACATTTTAGTAGCCCTAAGAAGGAGCATATATGACTGCCTTCTTTTCCACAGATTCTTCTCCAAAGATATACCATTTTGGAGACACCTGTATTGAATCAAGTATTAAATCCAAAATGGACTCCTGTCCAGCGAATCTCATTCTGTACTGGTCTGGTCTTACTGAATATCATTAAGCATCTTCCTGAGATTATTAAAGACAAACAGTAAATTAAGCTACGTGTTAGGTTTTATTGGCACAACAGACGCATTTTGTTGCCCAAAATGTCTTGCATTTTGTTTAGTTGTTCTGGTGTCTTGAATCAGAGCAACAAGGAGGTGTGTTGTACTTGTAGGTCATTATGCAAAAGACAGCACCTGTTAAGAGCATAGTTTGAGGGGCTGATCTAGTGGTAGGTTCTGGGTATTGCCATGCACTGGTCCTGGGTTCTATTTCAGGGCTTGAGTTCTGCTCCCTGGGATGGCAAAGGAAGGAACTGCTGTTCTGGCAACATGCCCAGAACCTGACAGGAGGGAGTGGCAGTCACTGCTTAACAGCAACGTCTAGTGGCCGAGTCGGAGTCCACATTAGATTCAAGACGGGCCAAGAATCACTGGCATAGCTGAGCTGAGCTGGGAGGGCTCGTAAAAATGCAGGAAAAATCACCAGGTAATAGCAAGTGAATGCTCTTGGCACTGTAACACAAGAGAGACTGGTTCCAACTGAGCTGGAAGCCAAATGGAGCAGAAATAAACAATGGAAAAAAAAAGTGGCCATGCACAGGAAGGATATTCTCAGGTACATCTGCCTTTGTCTCTATTATTAAAGTAGTGTTTTTTCTCTTCCTTTCCACCCTTCCTAATCCGCTTTCATGAATTTACCTTGTTTGTTGGTCCTGTTATTCGTTTTATGAAACGTAATGAATGAAATCAATAAAATGTGCACAGTATTTTCAATCTATAAAACTCATAGCTGGTAAAGTATTCTAACAAGTCCCTAAAGAAGCAAACACAAATATTGCTAGTAAGAAGGAGAAAGTTCCAGAGGTATATGTATGATGTAGGCCTATGATAATATTTTTTCCAAGGGGAAAATTGATATGTGGGATTATAGATTTTAGTGTTTCTAACTGAATGTAAATTTTGAAATGCACCACAAATAATTGACGGGGGGGGGGGGGGGCTCATTTTCAAAACAGAAAAACATCCAAAAAGCACCACAAAGCAGCAGATGGACATTTGTTTTGCAAAAATGTCCAAATTGCTATTTTCAAAACCCATTTTAAGATGGTTTTCTATGCAGTTCGTATGCAGTATGTCCAAATTACAAGGGGGTGTGATGGAGTGAGATTTGGACATTCACAAAATTTGGAAGTTTTTCTGTCATAATGGAACAAAGCAAAAATGTCCAGGGCTAAAAGTTAGACGGTTTGGACTACACCTGTTTCAATCACAATTAAATCACAAAAGGTGCCCTAAATCACCAAATGATCACTGCAGGGATTAAGGCATGACCCTTACTCCCCCAGTAGTCACTGACCCCCCTCCCACCCAACAAAGATGTGAAAGAAACAGTACATACCCGTCTCTACAACACCTTCAGATGTTACAGCCAGTTCTATTAGAGTAGCAAGTTGGTTCCTGGAGTAGCCTACTGGTCAGTTCAGTGCCTTATAGAGAAGGGGACTAGGCCCATAATCCACTCTGTTACACTTGTGGTGCAGGGGCGTAGCCAGACTTCGGTGGGAGGGGGGTCCAGAGCCCGAGGTGAGGGGGGCACATTTTAGCCCCCCCATCATTTCCGATCCCCCCCTGCTGCCACCACCACCAACTTTGACCCCCCTCCCGCCGCCAACCCTCCCCTGCCATCACCTACCTATGCTGGCAGAGGACCCCAACCCCCGTCAGCCGAGGTCCTCTCCTTCCTTCATTCTGTTTCTGAGTCAGACTCAGAAACAGAACAAAGGAAGAAGAGGACCTCAGCTGGCGAGGGTTGGGGTCCCCCGCCAGCAAAGATAGCAGATGGCGGGTTGACGGCGGGAGGGGGGGTCGAGAGGGTTGTCGGCAGGGGGGTCCAGGGCCAAACCTACGGGGGCCCAGGCCCCCGTGGCCCCACGTAGCAATGCCCCTGTTGTGGTAGAAAGTGTGAGCCCTCCAAAGCCCATAAAAAACCTACTGTACCCATATATAGGTGACACCTGCAGACATAAGGGCTATTGTAGTGTTGTACAGCTGGGTACAATAGGTTTTTGGCGTATTCTGGAGGGCTCACCATACAATATAAGGGGGTAACGGTGAAATGTGTACCTGGAACCTTTTATGTGAAGTCCACTGCAGTGCCCTCTACGGTGTCCCTCTGCTCTGCTGGGATGTCTATGTGGCTAGTCTACTAAGAATGCTGGCTTCCCCGTACATCCCAATGGCTTATGTGCTTTTTTCCTTTGGACATTTATTTTCCCCCCAAATGGTCCAAAAATATAGATGCACTGAGCACAAAACCTTCTAGCAAATGGCCTTTGTTGAAACATAAAGATAGACTTTTTCTGGTTTGAAAATCGCTATGTTCACCATTTAAATTTTTGGATGTTTTCAGCAAAACGTCCAAAATCAGATTTAGACATCATATCAGAAATGGGTATGTCAGAGATTCCAAATATCTTCTTTTCTTCTCTCATAACCACAATATTCCCAAGATTGCAGATCCTCTCCCTGTCTGGAAACTCAACTTTCACTTCTGCTCCAAACATTTTTAACCGCTTAGAGTCACAGTATTAAAGGAAGTTCCTTTGAGTGAGTGTTCTGCCACTTTCTGCTTAAGATTTGCTGAATGTATTGGCTTAGGTCATTTTTATATGTGCACACAGTTTCTGCAGTGCACTAATGACTAATGGAACAATAAAGCTCAGGATGTGTTTTTTTTAGTAACCTCTCTCTCTAATTATATGTATATGCTTGCATACAGAGCAGACAGGAAAAACAGGCATTTACAGTCCCATGACCTATACTTGAACCTGGGAGTGCCTTTTTTTTGTCACCTGTGGGACAACCGCACAGGCACTTTCTGCAGTGTCTGAAGCCCTTTTTACATGCATTGGTACTGCTAATTGGAGAAGTGGCAGCAAGGGGCATTATATATTCCCTCTGAGCACCTCGGCACTATCTGGCACTGCTGGGGTGATTCATGGGCAGAGCTTAGGTGAAGCCAGAGATTATCTGATTAGCTGTGATATTCAGATCGCTAACTGGATGGCTAACTGAATAAAGTTAGGATGGCAAGTGGGCTGTCCTAATTTTATCTGGGTAGCAGTTTGACTATCGCCACAAATCAGCACTGCCAGTGAGCACTGATCCAGTGTTTTTTTACCCACAGTAGTCAGTTTTTTAAAAACACCACTACAGGTTTAATATCAGCTGGTTAGGCTTTATGGGTAACATTCTTTAAAATGCTCCATGCCCCATACCTAGGACTCAAAAGACCATAAGAATCGTCCTACTGGATCAGGTCAATTATCCATTTAGGCCAGCATCCTGTTTCCAACAGTGGCTAACACAAGTCATAGGTACCTGGCAGGATCCCAAAATTTAGTAAGATTCCATGCTACTTACTGCTATGTACAGGGCCGCCGAGAGGGGGGGACAAACCGGGCCTCCGGGGGGGGGGGGGGCCCGGCGCTGCCACAGTCAGGCCTGCCTGCCCTTCCGTCGCTCCCACAACTAACCTTAAGCCTTCCGTTGCTCCCACAACTAACCTTAAGCGCATTCATCTTCACAGCAAGCAGCAGCAGGGCAGGCCACTCCTTCCTTCCGTGTTCCGCCCTCGCCTGACTTAATGTCCGCGAGGGCGGGGCAGGGAAGGAAGAAGAGGTCTGCCCTGCTGCTGCTTGCTGCGAAGATGAAGGCGCTTCAGGTTAGATCAGGGGGCCCGGCACTGGCAGCGGGTGGAGGGGGGCCCGGCGACCTCAGATGGGGGGCGCGACGCGACCTCAAGTGGGGGGGCTTGGGGGCAGCCTTGTCCCAGGCCTGGCCCCGGTTCTCAGTGGCCCTGGTTATGTATAAGCAGTGGCTTTCTCCAGGTCTATCTTAATAATGGTTTATGGAGGGTCTTTTTCACGAGGAATTTGTTCAACCCTTTTTAAAACCCAGATTTGGTAACTGCTTTTATCATATCCTCCGGCAAGGAGTTCTAGAGCTTAACTGTGCAATAGGTAAAAAAATATTTCCTCCAATTTTTTAAAAATATACTGCTTATTAACTTCAAGGCATAATGAAATGAAGATGAATAGCCACACTGGGTCAGACTAACGATCCATCTAGCCCAGTATCCTGGTCAGAAGTACCTGGCAGAAGCCCAAATAGTAGCAACATTCCATGCTACCAATCCCAGGGTAAGCAGTGGCTTTCCCATCTATATCTCAATAGCAGACTATGGACTTTTCCTCCAGGAATGTGTCCAAACCTACAGTCTCCGGCAACAAATTCCAGAGCTTAACTATTCTTTGCGTGAAAAAAATATTTCTTTCTATAATTTCATGGAGTGTCTCCTGGTCTTTGTACTTTTTGAAAAAGTGAAAAATCAATTCACTTTTACCCATTCTACACCACTTAGGATTTTGTAGACCTCAATATTATTCCCCCTCAGCCATTTCTTTTCCAAGCTGAAAAGCCCTAACCTCTTTAGTCTTTCCTCATATGAGAGGAGTTCCATCCCCTTTATCATTTTGTTTTCAAAACAGGAAAAAAACATCCAAAAATGGCACAAAGCAGCAGTCGGACGTTTTTCTTGCACAAACGTCCAAATTGCTATTTTTGAAACACATTTTAAAGAGATTTTGCTATGCAGTTCATCTGCAGTGCGTCCAAATCACAAGGAGACGTGTTGGGGGTGGGATTTGGGTGTTACCACAACTTGCACATTTTTCTGCCATGATGGAAATAATTGTAATTGTCCAATAGCAAATATTATACTCTAACACCGTCTGTTATCTTTGCTCTTTCATATATCACTTTTCAGGTAACTGACTTCAGATCCCTGAAGCTGTTCTTTTTACTTTTGAACTGCTTCAGTCCACTATGTCGCTAGCTTTGTTACTTTTGCTTAAAGCGATATCATGCGGGAATCCTCATAAGTCACATTACCTATATTTTTTTTATATAAATAAATGCCACTTTTGTTTCCATATATTTCACATTAATATGTTTCTCTGTACTTATCTTTTCCTTTGGGCAACCAATTCCTATCAGTTTGGTTCGCTCTACAGCAAGCTGCCGTTTCGCTCTAGCTTCATAAGGAGCTGAACCATTCTTAATCACGCCCTACAAACAAACATATATTGTTTAATATTTTTAATTCTCAGACTGTGTACTCTTCATTCGTGTACTCGCTACTTATCCAGCTATATTCACTTTACCTTTTCTTGGTTACTCTCTTCTATCTCTCCCGATTGAGTCTTACAATGACAAACATGGCGCCCATCAGCTGATTTTACTACGTCAGACGCTTAGTTCCTAACCAATCACAGAAGTTTTCCATTCTCAAAACCTAATTCTCTTGATTTCACTTTTAAAGAAAAAAGCAAAAATACCCTGGGCTAAAAGTTAGATGTTTTGGTCTAGACCTGTTTCAATCATGCCTAAGTCACAAAAGTTGCCCTAAACAACAAGATGACCACTGGAGGGGTTAAGACATGACCCCCCCTTACTCCCCCAGTGGTCACTGACCCCCCTCTCACAACCCAAATATGTGAAAAAAGCAGTACATACCAGCCTCTGTGGCACCTTCAGATGTTATGGCCAGTCCTATTGAAGCAGCAAAGACGTCACAGGAGTAGCCTAGTGGTTGGAGCAGTGCACTATAGAGAAGGGGACCCCACTCTAACTGGTACACTTGTGGTGGAAAGTGTGAGCAGTCCAAAACCCACATATAGGTGACACATGTAGAGCCCAGAAGCATAGCCAGATTTTGATGTCAGGAGGAGAAGACCTTTTGTAAAGTAGGCGCTGGTGTGAGGCTGAAGGGCTGAGCCACATAGTACTACTACTACTTATCATTTCTAAAGCGCTACTAGACGTACGCAGCGCTGTACATTTGAACATGAAGAGACAGTCCCTGCTCGACAGAGCTTACAATCTAATTAGGACAGACAAACAGGACAAACAAGAGATAAGGGAATATTAAAGTGAGGATGATAAAATAAGGGTTCTGAACAAGTGAATAAGGGTTAGGAGTTAAAAGCAGCATAAAAAAGGTGGGCTTTTAGCTTAGATTTGAAGACGGCCAGAGATGGAGCTTGACGTACCGGCTCAGGAAGGCTATTCTAGGCATATGGTGCAGCAAGATAAAAGGAATGGAGTCTGGAGTTAGCAGTGGAGGAGAAGGGTGCATGCCATCCAAAATCCATTTGGGGGAACGGCTTCTCCCCTTCCAGCCCACCTAGCTACACCTCTGCTGCAGACATAAGAGCTACTGTAGTGGTGTACAGTTGGGTATAGTAGGTTTTTGGTGGGTTTTAAAGGGCACACTATACAATATAAAGGGGTAATGGTGAGATGGGACCTTTTATGTGAAGTCCACGGCAGCACCCCCTAGGGTGACACTGCTTTGCTGGGATGTCTATGGTGCCAGTCTACTAAGAATGCTGGCTCCCCAGACATCCCAATGGCTTGCTCTTGTGTGTTTTTCCCTTGAATGTTTTTTATTAAATGGTCACCAAAGAAAAACACACTGAGCGCAAACTGCCAGATTCTATGTAGTCTGCCTAGAGATCAATGCCTAAATCCAGGCATTTTCTATAACTACGCATGGAACTTAATTGGCTTAACAAGCTAATCAGTGTTGAGAACAGCACTTAACAAGCAATAATTTACGAACACAACTCGCTAGGCGTATTCTGCAATGAACTGCGCATAAATTCTAATGTGTGTAGTTCAAAAGAAGTGTGGCTATGGGCAGGGAAATGGGTGTTTCATGGGCATTCCAAAATTTATATGCGTAAATCTATGTGTGGGGATTTATGTCACATTGTCATTGGTGTGTAGTTTTAGGCAATAGGATGTCAACTAAGCATATTCTATATAGTGCGCCTAAATCTAGATGCCTGCTTATAGAATACTAGTAAAAGAGGCCCATTTCTGACATAAATGAAACGGGCGCTAGCAAGGTTCCATGCCTCCCTCCCTACCTCCCTCCATCCCTCTCTCTCTTCCGAGTTCCAGCCCCACTCCCCTCCGAGTTCCATGCCCCCCTACCTCCCTCCCTCCCTCCCCTTCGAGCTCTAGGACCGCCCCCTCCCCTTCGAGTTCCAGGACCATCCCCCTCCCATTTGAGTTCCAGGAACGTCCCCCTCCCTCTCCTCCCCTCCGAGTTCCATGCTCCCCCTCTCCTCCGAGTTCCAGACCCCCGTGCCTCCCTCCCTCTCTCTCTCTCCCCTCTGAGTGCAAGCATGACCTGTCCTCCACCTGGCCCTCGCCTTCCTAAGTGCCGGCTGTAATTTAAAACTTGTTACCTCGTGTTCCGGTGGCAGTGGTGAAGTCGAGCAGGCATGGCGCTTCAGACTGCCTTCCCTTCTGTCTCAGCTCTGCCTCTGGTTCTGCCCTTCTGGAAACAGGAAATGAGGGCTGGACCAGAGACAGAGCTGAGACAGAGGGAAGGCAGTCTGAAGCACCGCTCGCCTTCACTGCTGACACTGGACCCCTAGGTAAGAATTTTTAAATTACAGCCGGCATGCAGGAAGGCGAGGGGCAGGCGGAGGACAGGTCGTGCTTGCACTCGGAGGGGAGAGAGAGAGAGGGAGGGAGGCACAGGGGCGTGGAACTCGGAGGAGAAGGGGGCATGGAACTCAGAGGGAGGGAGGGGGGCTGCAACTCGAAGGGGAGGGGGGCGTCCTGCAACTCAAAAGGGAGAGGAGCATCCTGCAACTTGGAGGGGAAGAGAGGGAGGGAGGGAGGTAGGGGGGCATGGAACTCGGAGGGGAGGGTTGCTGGAACTCGGAGGAGAGGGAGGGGGGAGGAGGAGAGGGGGGCCTGGAACTCGAAGGGAGGACAGGGGGGAGGGAGGGGGCAATTCTCTACTCACCTCCAAAGTTCTGTGGCTGGCTGGTGCTGGCTTCCCTTCCCTTTCACTGATCCGCCCTCTGACATCATCACCAGGGCGGACCAATGGGAAGTGTGTTACGAACCCAGGCATCCAGACGTAGAACGTTGGAGGTGCAAATTATTATATAGGATGCTTAGGTGGAAATTTTTTACCGTACAGAGTTTTTAGGCACCCAAAATGTCTAAAAATGTCTTGGAAATGGTCATTTTTGAAACAAAAAGATAGATGTTTTTCAGGTTCAAAAATGGCCGTGCAAAACGTCCAAAGTTGGATTTAGACGTCATATCAAAAATGCCCCTCTATATCTTTTTTTGAGGTATGGCGACCAGAATTGAACACAATACTCAAGATGAGGTCGCACCATGGAGTGATACAGATGCATTAAAATATTCTTGGTTTTATTTACCATCCCTATCATAACAATTCCTAGCATCCTGTTTGTTTTTTTGGCTGCCGCCGCACACTGGACAAAAGATTTCAGTGTATTGTCTGCAATCACACCTAGATCTTTTTCTTGGGTGCTGACTACTACAGTGGACCATAAGATTACAACTTGCTCACTAGTTGACAGTGATAATTTGCAATTAGGAATAACAAACATTGGGCCCTGTTTACTAAGGTGCACTATTGTATTTAGCTCTTGCTAAAAATTAGTGTGCGCTAACTGTGTAGACACCCATAGGAATATTAGGGGCATCTACACAGTTAATGCACGGAGGAGTGGCCTAATGGTTAGAGCACTGGTCTTGCAAGCCATAGGTGGCTGGTTCAAATCCCACTGCTGCTCCTTGTGATCTTGGGCAAGTCACTTAACCCTCCATTGCCTTGGGTACAAACTTAGATTGTGAGCCCTCCTGGGACAGAGAAATATCCAGAGTACCTGAATGTAACTCACCTTGAGCTACTACTGAAAAAGGTGTGAGCAAATCTAAACTATGATTTGAGTTATTCTTACTGAATGTAATTCACCTTGAGCTACTACTGAAAAAGGTGTGAGCAAATCTAAACTATAATTTGGGTTATTCTTCCCATTGTGCATCACTTTGCATTTGTCCACATTAAATTTCATCTGCCATTTGGATGGCCAGTCTTCCAATTTCCAAAGGTCTTCCTGCAATTTTTCACAGTCCACAAGTGTTTTAACCTTGAATAGTTTTGTGTCATCTGCAAATTTAATCACCTCAATCATCATTGCGATTTCCATATCATTTATAAATATGTTAAATAACACCAGTTTCAGTACAGATCCCTACGGCACTCCGCTATTCACCCTCCTCCATTGAGAGATATGGCCATTTAACCCTACCCTCTGTTTTCTGTCCAATAACCAATTCCTAATCCACAAAAGGACATTGCTTCCTATCTCATGACTTTTACATTTTCTCAGGAGTCTCTCATGAGGAACTTTATCAAAAGCTTTCTGAAAATCTGGATACACTACATAAACCAACACACCTTTATCCACTTGTTTATTCATGTCTTCAAAGAAATGAATGGTGAGGCAAGACTTCCCTTGGCTGAACCCATGCTGACTCTGTCTCATTAAACCACGTTTGTCTGTGTTCCATAATTTTATTCTTTATAATAGTTTCTACTATTTTTCCCAGCACTGAAGTCAGGCTTACCAGTCTATAATTTCCCAGATCACCCCTGGAACCCTTTTCAAAAAATCAAGGTTACAAAGGCCACCCTCCAAACTTCTGATACTAAGGATGATTTTCATGACAGGTCACAGATCACTAACAGCAGATCATCAATGTCATGTTTGAGTTCTTTTGAGTACCCTGGGTGTATACTATCTGGTCCAGGTTTTTCCAGGTTTACCGAGATGTTTTTGAGTTTTTCCTCATCATCACCCTTGAAAACTGTTTCTGGTACAGGTAGATCTCTACAAATAATGATAGAACTCCAGAATACAAACTTAAGTACTTATGCCTCTCACTAAATTGAATCTTGGTAACCCTTCTATTTATACAATTCCAATTCCAACACAATAATAAACTTTAGGGCTTCATTAATTTTCCTATTGCGAAGGAAAAGACCTCAGTAGCTCTCATGGCTCCCAAATATGGAACATGTGGAAGAACCTCACATTAACACCACCATCATTGGTCTAAAAACCCTCTTAATTTTTAAATAATTCCCTAATTCAGTGATGCATAACAATCCCACTTACCAATTTATAACTACTATATTTAATCTGCTAAATTTCTAAAACAGTCCATTTTCAAAACTTTGTCTTTACTGCATAATAGCTTATAGCAGCATATAGCATAAAGCAACATCAATAACAAATCACATAAGGCAAAGGACTTATCTTGATTTTGGCTCAGGCTGATTTTGGCTCAATGGAGCTGTCCGTGTTGCCATCTTTGGCTTTGTCAGGAGCCAATGTCTCTGTGCCTTGCTACAGAGATTGAAGAAAATGAATTTGAACGTAATGCAGTACTCCCATTTATTTGCCTAATCACTTTATTAAGTGGCAAAAACTGCTTCTAGTTCATTTACAGGTAGATCTCCTACATCTTCTTCTGTAAAGACCGAAGCAAAGAATTAATTCAATCGTTATGGCCTTGTCCTCCCTGAGCGCCCTTTTTGCTCCTTCATGATCTAATGATCCCATGGATTCCCTCACAGGCTTTCTGCTTCTATTGTACTAGAAAAAGTTGTTGTAATGAGTCTTTGTCTCTGTGGCAAGTTTTTCTTCATATTCTCTTTTAGCTTTCTTTATCAGTGCTTTACATCTAGCTTGCCAGTGCTTATGTTGCTTTCTATTTTCCTCATTCGGGTTCTTTTTCCATTCTTTGAAGGATGTTCTTTTGGCTGTAATAGCCTCTTTTACTTCACTTTTTAACTATGCTGATTATTGTTTGCTCTTCTTTCCACTTTTGTTGATATGTGGAATACGTCTGGTCTGGGCTTCCACAATGGTATTTTTAAACAACATCCATGCCTAATTTAAAGTCCTAACCTTTGCGGCAGATTCTTTTAGCTTCTTTTTAACCATTTCCCTCATTTTATCGTAGTCACCCTTTCAAAAATTAACTGCTGCTACAGATCTCCCTGTATTTGTATTTTTGAAAAGTAAACAATTGGTTTGCATTTACCTGATCCACTCCACTCAGGATTTTATAGACCTCCATCATTGGCAACACATTAATAATGTGTGATTTCAATTACTAAAAATCTAAAGTATATTTTCAAAATGAAAGCCGAACAGAAGTAAGGTTACAGCTCTTTTCCCCTGACACAGCTTCTATGCAGAACAGAGGACCCCTGTCAGGAATGTATAAAGTCTCAAATTTTCAAATTAAGTGGCAAGATTCAAGATTCAGATAAATGACTTATATATGCTTTAAATTTAGAGACATTGATGATTTAATAGACTGTATTTCACCTTTTACTGCTGAGCTGACTACCGTTTTGGTCCCTGCAATTGTTAATGTGATTTTTGTAATTTTTTGATTTTAGCTTGGGCATTGTTAGAGATTTTGATTCTTTTATAGAGGGCTTTTAAAAAGTTTTGTGTCAATGATTATATGACCATATAATTGATGAAATTGTAGCATAGAATCTCCTATTCTGAGATCTTTTTCTCCACCTTTACTTTTTGGAGTCTGAAGTGATATTAATAGTCAACTGCAGAAACCAAATGGTGTTGTTTGTGTTTAGGCAGAAAATATACTTTAGATTTTCTGGATTTGGAGCTGCCTGTTCCTCTTTTTTAGTGGTTTCAATTACTCCAATATTGACTGGATAAATGTTACAAAAAATTATTTTGTTGTAGTTTGGGTTAGTTGCCTAGTTCTATTCTAATTTTCTATATTGTATAATTCTACAACCAACATTTTATATATAAATAATATCGTGCGCACTGCTCATTCCATCACTGCAAACTGGACAGCTTAGAACTGTCACTAAAATATTTATCTTCAGCAGAGTATCAATGAATGTGTGCAGATGTAAAACTTTGTAAACATGTACCTCATCCTTCTCAAGCTGACATTTCATCACTGTGCAAAAAAATGTTTGTGTGAAGAAACAGCCTTATCCAACACAGACTGTGTTTCACTTCAAAGCTTCATGGGGGGGGGGGGGGGGGGTGCTCAAACTATATAACCTATAAAATAGCACAAATAAGCAATTGAGCTACTATCTTTGTGAATATATTTGAAAATTAACATGTTAAAATACAATAAATCTAATGTTATTTAAATGATCCTTTTAGCATGGCGACACTCTGGAGAGAATTCTTAGGAAGCATTCTTCATGTTCAGCAACTGCCAAAAATGCAGACTCTTATAAATTTGGGGCATTTCCTGATGACAATTTATGATGTAATAGCATTTGAATAGCACTGAACGGATTTCAAATTACCACATAGTCCATTCAATCTCTTTATTCAAGCCTTGTGGGACAATCATGTCTCAAGAGTAAACAAATCATTGTTCCTTCTGTAATAAAATATGGGAAAAGAAAGATGACCCATCACTTATGCGGGTCGACGGCACAAATGGGTGGTGCCCCAGGCATGGCGAAAAAGTGGGGGGCAGGGGGTGGGGGAGGGCAAGCAGGTAGGAGGGAGCGAATCAGGCATAGGGATATGATATGGGAAGTAGTAAGGCAGAGGGGGAGGAATGGAGGCAGACAATCAGGGGGGACGTCCAAGGGCGGGAAAAGGGGAGGCTGTTGGAGACGGTGAGAGGGGTGTGTTCCAAGAGTGCAATTGCCATTTTGCCCTGCTGCTGCAGCAGTTCAGGTTTCTCTTGCTAGTCCTTGCTATTATCAAAGAATTTTGAATTACCTTTTTAATGCGGCATTTCAATCTTTCTCCATAAAGTACTCTTCATATGTGAGCAGATTTGGATTTGGGTCCGGTGCTGGCACATGTGCCCCACGGAGGAAGCGGCAGTAAAGGGTAATTAAAGCCATACAACATCCTTCTCAGGTGAGTAAAGGGTGGCCTTTCTCTTCGGAATGGTCTTTGCGATGCATTGAGAGTTCCATTGCACTGTGCTCCAAATCTCTACCCTTTATGGGAACTTGTGCAGCAAGGCCACTTGTCCTACTGTGGTTTCACACCGAGTATTGCGGGTTTTTTTGGATTGTCTCCGGAGCATGGCTGGGGATGCAGAGTGTGCTCAGTGGAGGCTCGAGTGCCTGAAGCAGGGTGTGGGGCATGGTGAGTGCTTAGGCTGTGCACAGAGGGGAGTGTGGCATGGAAACATTTGAGACTCCTATCACGCATACATGCTTTCATTCAACGCTTTGGCGGCTTAGTCTGTTTTCCTATTCCTCGGGTACATGCAGCTCTGGCTCAGGGGTCCCATGCAGCCTGTACAGGCACATGAAGTGATCATAGAGGTAGGCAGCAGGATTGCTGGGAACTGGGGATGCCGGGCTGGCCCACTCACAGCATTTTCTTGGCATTGGCTTTGCAGCATGCACTCTCCCTTCCATGTTTGGTGCATTATCGCTGCCTCCCCCAAATAAAAAGGGGCTCACTGTTCAGTACAGGGGGTCTTTGCTGTTTTTTCAACCATGCAAGAGGGGTTCGAGTTCACTGATGCTACAGGTCTGGGCAAGGCGAGGCCATGGTGCGAATGTCATGGTGGTGTAGATGAGGTATTCCCCTTGTTGCGCCTTAGAGTCGCGGCATGCCGAAGCCGCTGCATCGGTCCTGAGGCATTAGCACTCATGTGATCTTTCTAGCAGTGATGCTTTTGGCGAGCATATGCTGGGTGTTTGGCTCAGGAGACACTGGCATGGCCCATCGGCTTTATAGGGAAGGACAGAGTATGGCCACCATTTTGGGTGTGTCATGACCATGTCATGCTGACATCTGATATTGCATTACACATGTGTGCAGACACACCGGGCCAGTAGCTGTTCAGGCACAAATCGCGTAGCATTCATTGCCTAGAATAATCCACTGCCCCCCTCTCAGGGACAATATAATCAACATACTACTGTGTTGGGGGCTACGGATGCCCACATAGATCAGTGGTTGGCACCATCTATTGGTGCAAGTGATCTTTCTTCCAGTCAGTTATTTATGGGTGCCTATATATATATACCATGCGTGGAGGTCAATAATCTTGTTTGGGAGAAGGTGAATGTATTCCTATCTAAAGTAAAACACCAACAGATCCGATACACTGTGCTCATGTGCTGAAACACCAAAACTATATAGTGATCGCTATAACTAGCACATTAATATACTAGTTTAAACAAAAGGGGAGGAAAAAACCTCATACTACTGTGGCCCCCACGGTCTCTAGACCGGACCACCGAATTTGACAAGCCAGGGCTCACAGTGAAAAAGGTATGGGAATTTTTTTCAACCTATGATTACTTTTTCACTGTGAACCCTGGCTTGTCAAATTCGGTGGTCCGGTCTAGAGACCGTGGGGGCCACAGTAGTATGACTATTTTCCCCTCCCCTCTTGTTTAAACCAGTATATAAATATGCTAGTTATAGCGATCTCTGTATAGTTTTGGTGTTTCAGAATGTATTCCTATGCCTTGCGTGGCAGGCAGTGGATACAGATGTGCTGAATAGCAGCAGACAAAGGATCAGGGTGATTGGGTTGCTCTGCATAATGGCTTTGGCATGCTTTTGGCAGGGTGACCATCATTGTGTTGGTTGCTTAGCAGAAGTATGCAAGTAAGCTTCATAAAGACCTATGCCAGTTGCTGACAGGCACAATAGATCCTTCCAAAGCAGTGGGTACATGATAAGGGATGGTAAGGAAATGAGCCTAATTAACATACCAGGTTGAAGTGTTCTGCTTTAGCGTAGCTCTCAACAATATGCTAACAACCTGTGGAGGTGGTAGCATGGAATGTTTCCACTATAGAATTTCAGCCAGACCAGGATTGCTCAGTGTTGGAGACATGAAACTGGGCTAGATGGCCATAGGTCTGACCCAGCAGGGTTATTATCATGTGCTTGGGTTCGACTTAGCAAGGCAGCAGATTACATGTAAGTTTGAGCAAGAATGAATCTTAATAAGGATAATTCTCCTAGGCTCATTGCTGCGGCCCGCTGGTCTTTTCCTACAAAGCTGGTCTAGAGGATGTCAGGCCACCGAAGCGTATTTAGCCTTCAGTGATCCTGTACTCGAAGACATTTGCTAAAGCTCCGTTACAGCTTTCTCCGGTTGGAGACTTTACTAATAACCAAGTTTAATAAAAAACAATTTTTTTAAGGCGGGGGTAAATGTACAATAGACCTGTTAATGGCCACATGCATAACTTTATTAATGGTTTTATCTAGTGTGTTTGATGCTTTCAATTAATGATTCCTCTCTAGTATTGCCTTGCAGCCATGCCTTGGGATACTGAGAGCGGCGCCAGCTATGTGATGCCAGACAGCGACCTTATCATTCACAGTTTTGCCAGGACACGAGAAGTGCCACTGGCTGGCCTGCTGTGTTCACATCTTCCTTGCTGACGTTTCAGCCACAGATTGCGGGTACACTGGGACTGCATTCAGATTTAGTATCCTTGGGTGGGCTCCACGATTCTGATTATGCTGGTATGGCTGGCATATGTCAGTATTGATGCAGGGCAGTTGATGGACAGACGCATGCTAAACTATGTAATATTGATTTTCCTGGGTAAAATAGGCTCCAGCTTCAATATAGCATGTGCAGACGCACGAGGGTGAATGTATTTATTTATGTTAGATTTGTACCCCGCGCATTCCCACTCATGGCAGGCTCAATGTGGCTTACATGGGGCAATAAAGGGTTAAGTGACTTGCCCAGAGTCACAAGGAGCTGCCTGTGCCTGAAGTGGGAATCGAACTCAGTTCCTCAGTTCCCCAAGACCAAAGTCCACCACCCTAACCATTAGGCCACTCCTCCACTCATGTACACTTTTGCGATAGCCTTCGGGCTTGCAGTTTAACTGCAACAGAATGTACACTGCTTATAATAACCTTTCAGATGGCAGTTTATTATTATATTAACAGCACCAGAATGTACTACACTCCTCTAGCCTGCAGGTTTGCATTTTTCTTATATACTAACGCACTTGAAAATATATGTTTAAATAACCTCAAGCTAGCATGTTACTTACATATTCAGTGTACCTGACTATACAGTACATACTTCAATAGACTCTGGCCTGACAGTTTGCTTATATCCTAGCTGTACTTTACATGTTCAGGTTGTTTTCATACAACAACAAAAGAGAGGGTCCAAAGGTACACAGAGTAAAGCAGCACAAAAAAGCACAAAAGGGCCTCCAGAACTGGAGCATTGGTACAATCTTTATTAGAGTGGACCCGACACGGGCTGTGTTTTGGCGCTCAACAGCGCCTGCCTCAGGGGTCAAATGCAATTACTCTTTGCAGGTCTTAGAGCAGATTGTACCTAGCACTTGCAGCCGCCTTTGCCAAGATTCTGAGGTGCTCAGTACAATCTGCTCTAAGACCTACAAAGATTAATTGCATTTGATCCCTGAGGCAGGCGCTGTTGAGTGCCAAAACATGGCCTGTGTCGGGTCCACTCTATTAAAGATTGCACCATTGTTCCAGTTCTGGAGGCCCTTTTGTGCTTTTTTGTGCAGGTTGTTTTCCTACCACATGCATCTGATTACAGGGCTTCAATAGCCTGGGCCTTGCAGATGTTTATATAGTTTAACGGTACTGGGAGGTGCACTGCTTCAATAGCTTTGGGCTGACAGGTTTCTCATTCATTAACAGTACTTGAATAGCCACTGCTTCAACCTTGGGCTTGCAGGTCTTTCTTATATACCCTGTGCTTCTATGGCCTTCCAGCTGCAAGTCTCGGATATCCTAACTGCACCTATTTCACCGCGGGCTTGCATGTTCTTTTATAGATGACCAGTACTTGAATGTTTACTGCCTTAATAGCATCGGGCTTGCATCTTTCTTATAGACTAGAAGTACTTGAAATTCCACAGGTCACTGGTTACTTATATCCTAGCTTATAACCTTGACCTTGCAGATATTTCTTTTATACTCTGCTTCTTTGACCTTCGAACTTGAAAGTGTCTGATATAACTGCACCTATTTCACTGCCTCAATAATCTTGGGTTTGCAGGTTCTTGTATAGGTTACCTGTACTCGAATGTTCACTGCCTCAATAGCATCGGGCTTGCATCTTTCTTATAGACTAGCAGTACTGCTTTACTAGCCTCGGCTGGCAGTTTTCTTATGGATTAATAGTAATCGAATGCTCACTGCTCCAACAGTCTTCGATCACAGATTGCTTATATACCAACCGCACCTGGATGTAATTGTTAAATAACGTATGTCTCACAGGTTTTATCATATAAGTGCTTCAGTTACCTTTGGTCTTTCATAGTTTGATATCCTAACTGCACTCAGATGTGCACCACTTCAATAACTTTGTTCTTACATGCACACCACTTCAATAACTGCAGGCTTTATATAGACTACACCTGAATGTACACATCATCAGCCTTCAGTCATTGCAGGTTTCTTATAAGGATGTGCATTGTTTTTACATTCATCAGGCTTCCTGGTCTCTTATATACCACCTGCAGCTGAACGTAAAGCTTTAGTAGACCTTCAGGCTTGCAGGTTGCATATAAACACCTGTAGCCGAATGTAGACAGTGATCAATAGACTGTGGGCTGGTAGTTTAATATAGCCCACATGCATGCGAGGGTACACTGCCTCATAGTCTTTGGCAGGAACGTTTTATTACATGCTACCTCCACCAGGTGGTACACTGCTTAAGTACCTTTCAGGCTACAGGTTTGCTTCTATACAATGTGCTTCTTAATATACATGGCTTTCACTTTCATTTTCTAATATACTGGCTACACCTGGATGTCCACTACTTCTACAGCCATTAGCTTGTAGGTTTCTTACATACCACCCGCATCAAATTGTTTGTGGCTTCAATAGCCTCGGTCTAGTAGGTTGCGTATACTCTAACTGCACTGGGATGTACACTACATCATGGTCATTATCTGTATCAGAAGGGGCATTCGTTATCTGCATCAGAATTGGCACCGCATAATTCATCACCTGCATCTTCAACTACATATTACGATCATCTCCAATTATAGAAAAAGTGCAACAGAAATTAGAATCATTGCCTGTTGATTTAATTTTTGTCCAATGGCACTTTGTTTAAATATCGACATCACACCCCTGATAGTATGGGTTCAAAGCCCATTGGAGATAGCTGTAGCATTTGAGGACCCCCGCCCCCCCCGTGGAGCTGTGGAGGGTTTTACCTAAGACAAACATGTTGGCTGCTCACGACTGGCTGTTGGAGTGAGTTGGGGAATATTTAAAAGGAAATTGCTGGATTTCTGAAAGTGTATTTTGTAAGTGTATGTTGTGATTTAAAACTGATTTGATGAGATATGAGATTGAAAGAAACACATGCTGAGAGATAAAGTGCTAATTCATGTTTGCGGAATATGAAAAGTTGAGATTATATTGGATAAGAAAGATGAACCAACACTTCTTTGGTTCGCTTTCAACTTTCAACTCCTTACAGTGTGCCCTCTAGATCAGGGGCCTATATAAACATGCACACACATACTCGAGTAATGGATATAGTACAGCAAAGCCGCCTCTTCAGTGGGGATTACATGTTTCAGTGGAGATTCCAGCTTGGACAGCAGTTAAGGAATGGCCGCAGCTAGGAGTAGATGGGATGGGGAGACTGCGACAAGTGAGGTGTCACTGTCTCAGTCTGTGGCAATGGGTCCTAGCCTAATTGAGCACACAGCAGTATGTTTCAGACCAATTCAAGCTGCAACAGTGGTCAAATGTGAGTAGTTGGGTCACATACTAGTAGTGGAATGGGTGACGTCAACACCAAGGGTGGTCCCTTTCTTCTAGGGAGGGGGACCAGTGCAAGCATAACTGAAAGTTGATGGTACCTACCCAGTGGCGTACCTAGGGTAGTTGACACCCGGGGCCGGTCATTTTTTAACACCCCCCCCCCCCCCAAATCCAGTACTAGGCATGCCGAGAATACAAAACACTCAGGACCTATAGAGCAATTCTACCATACCATAAGCAGTCATTTCTACGAGTCACACAAGGAAAAGGAAAGCATCTTAAACACTACAGTGAGCACTAGAACATCAATTCACCTATTGTAAAACAAAACCAGACAGAATAGTACAGATCGTAGATCCTGCACAGTCAATGCCAACTGAAAGCCATGTCTTTTTCACAAACACAGATACACCCTAATCCACTATAGAATAAGTAATCATAAACTTTCTATTTAGACAAAAATTAAACTGAACCCCCAATGCCAGACTCTGCATATAATGCAACACCACAGAAACAGAAACTGTCCCCTAGTACTGTGCAAAATATAAAGACAGCAGATGTAAATTTGAAAAAAACTAACAAGTACCAATCACCACTTTACAAATTAACAAATAGAAATAAAACAAATATAGAAAGTAAAATAATATCATTTTATTGGACTAATACATTTAGCTTTCAGAGGCCAAAACCTCCGTCCTCGGGTCAGTACAGTATAGTGCTGTTACAGTATCCTATCCTGACCTGAGGAAGGGGGTTTTGTTCTCCGAAAGTTAGTCAAATTGTATTAAAATTAGTCCAATAAAAAGATTACCTTATTTACATGTTCTATTATAAACATTTAACACATCTACAATACTTTATCCTAAAGCAAAAAAAATAAAAAAATATATTTTATTTACAGTTTGTTGTCTCTGGTTTCTGCTTTCCTCATCTTCTTTTCACCGTCTTCCTTCCATCCAGCATCTGTCTTCACTCTCTCTCTCTGCCATCCAGTGTCTGCCCTCTCTGCCGTCCCTTCCATCCACTGCCTGCCCTTTCTCTCTGCCCCTTCAATCCACCATTTGCCCTCCCTCTCCCATCCATCCAGGGTCTGCCCTCCCTCTCGCTCCCCCTTCCATCTAGGATCTGTCCCCTCTCTCTCTCTGCCCCTTTTTTCAGCCCCCAGTTCCAGCCCCCTTCTCCCCTCTGAACACCCCTACCCCAGTCCCCTTCTCCCCTCCCCTTCTCCTGTCTGAGACCCCCACCACAGTCCCCTTCTCCCCTCCCGTCTGAGACCCCCACCCCAGTCCCCTTCTCTCCTCTGAACATCCCCACCCCAGTCCCCTTCTCCCCTCCCCTTCCCTCCTCCCCTCTGAGATCCCCACCCCAGTCCCCTTCTCCCCTCCCCCTCCCCTGTCTGACATCCCCACCCCAGTCCCCTTCTCCCCTCTGAACACCCCCACCCCAGTCCCCTTCTCCCCTCCCCTTCTCCTGTCTGAGACCCCCACCCCAGTCCCCTTCTCCCCACCCCAGTCCCCTTCTCCTCTCCCCTTCCCTTCTCCCCTCTGAGATCCCCACCCCAGTCCCCTTCTCCCCTCCCCCTCCCCTGTCTGAGATCCCCACCCCAGTCCCCTTCTCCCCTCTGAACACCCCCACCCCAGTCCCCTTCTCCCCTCCCCTTCTCCTGTCTGAGACCCCCACCCCAGTCCCCTTCTCCCCACCCCAGTCCCCTTCTCCCCTCCCCTTTTCCCCTCTGAACACCCCCACCCCAGTCCCCTTCTCCCCTCCCCTTCTCCCCTCTGAGATCCCCACCCCAGTCCCCTTCTCCTTTCTGAGATCCCCACCCCAGTCCCCTTCTCCCCTCCCCTGTCTGAGACCCCCACCCCAGTCCCCTTCTCCCCTCTGAACACCCCCACCCGAGTCCCTTTCGCCCCTCTCCTTCCCCACCTCAGTCCCGTTAAAACCGGCGAAGCAGCATCGCAGGCAGCACCTCGTGCCCTGCTTGTAAAAAAAAAAAATCAAATCTCCTTCCTTCTCCTCGTCTTGACGTCGACTCGGGCCTTCCAATCAAGACGAGGAGGAGAAGGAAGGAGATTTGATTTTTTTTTTACAAGCAGGGCGCGAGGCGCTGCCTGCGACGCTGTTTTGCCGTTTTTTAAAAATGTGTGGCGCCGTGGGAACGGCCACGGGAGGCGGCGGGAGCGGAGCACCCCCCACCCACTGGCACCCGGGGCGGACCGCCCCCACCGCCCTCCCCTTGGTACGCCACTGTACCTACCTCAGACTTTTACGGGATGGGGAGGTGGAAGGCATCATAGAAAGAGAGCCAATGCTAAAAAGGGGATATGCTTTTATGACAATCCCTTATCAAAGAGGTGATGGTAACGCCTTAGCATGTCAAAGGTTTATGCCTCAGGCAGAGCAGAAAACGTGTCTTGTGACATGGGCGTAATCAGACTTCGGTGGGAGGGGGGGTTCAGACCCCAAGGTAAGGGGGCACATTTTGTCCCACCCCTGGCACCACCAACCCCCCGCCACTTTTGACCCCCCCGCCGCTGCTGCCACCACCACTTGTGACCCTCCCCCCAGCGCCACTGACCCTCTCCTTTCAACCTCCCTTCCCGCCGCCGCCAACCCTTCCCCACCGCCGCCGCCAGGCACCTGTGCTTGCAGAGGTCCCCAACCCCTGCCAGCCGAAATCCTCTTCAGCGACGGTCTCCGGGCTGGTGCGTTGCTGCAACTGATCTGGAAGGATTCTTTTCTGAGTGAGTCATCCTGACGTCCTGCAATAATATATATAATTTATTGCTAGATATTGCTAGATATTGTTAATTGCATACATGTTTATCTTTGCATGATACTGTAAATGTCTTCACATATGTAAGTAATAGAATGCTGCGGCTGTAGTAAATTCCACTCTTCACGGATAATTTGTGAGGTGTGGGTATATAGAATGTGTGGTGTGATGAAAGGAGAGTGCCGAGGTGCCGCCTGCCCTGTTTGTGTCCCATCTTCCAAAATGTACATTAGAACCAGAAGAAAGATCATGCTGAGTTTTGCTGCCAATATTGTACCAGTGGAGTCTCTTCACGGCCAGCCCATAAATTGCTTAAATACTCTGCTATGCGATGTTTAATTTTTCTTTGTGTTTGTCCAATGTAATGTAAATGACATGCAAAAACAGAGCAGATCCAAATCCAATATATAAAATGATGCCTTTATTTAAAAATATCCGATGTAGTCAATGTTTCATCCATGCATGGGCTGCATTAGGGATTACACTACTAAAAATGACCAAACAAAACAGAAATGCAAAAACATACAAGGATAAAATAATTTATAAAACACACATCATATCAAACGTGTGGGATCCATGTGATAACTGATGTGCACAAACAATGTATGTAAAAAACATACTATCTATAAAGCGTTTCATGAAATTGATTACAATCATAACAAACTAAGAGCCCTGTTTACTAAGGTGTGTCAGTGTTTTTTTTTTTAAATATTTCTCTTTATTAAATTTTTAACAATCATAATAAACTCTTATGAGTGTTTACACAAATGGGTAATACAATAAAGAATGAAAAATAAATTCAAATCTAAGGTTTCATTTCTATCGTCCACAATACTATTGAGGAAACGATCCAAGAAAAGGAAATTAAACAGAGGCAAAACTAATTAAAGAGAACATCTTGTCCCAAGTGGTCACTCTAAGCTGTCATACAGTATTACATATGTGACTAAATTACCACATTAACCTCCTCTCTACTTATCAGGAAATCCTCCAACTGATTGGGTTCAAAAAACTGGTAGGATTTAGACTGGTGCAATACTCTACATACACAGGGAAATCTTAACAGGAAATTGGCACCTATTGCAAGCACCCTAGGGCGCAAGGTTAAAAATACCTTGCGTCTCTTTTGTGTATCCCTAGATAAATCTGGGTACACTCGTATCTTTGAACCCAAAAATAAAGAATCTAGATGTCTAAGAGAGAGTCTGAGCACTGTGTCTCTATCTAATTCCAGTGCAAAGGTAGTTAACAAGGTTGTTCTTTGAGTTATCACCTCAAGTAACGATTCAAGAAAAGTAGTGAGATTCATTGCCTCCTCCTTCTGGGCTTGCGAATTTTCCTTTACATCTTTAGTGTTTGTTTGCAAGTAAAAAGCCCGAGTTATTGGAGGCAATGAGTTCTCAGACATACCTAATATCTCAATCAAGTATTTCCTAACCATTTGCAATAGAGTAACAAGCGGTGATTTAGGAAAATTTATGAAACGTAAGTTCAATCTTTTAGAGTGATTTTCTAAGTACTCCAATCGCCTTGAAGTAAAGTTCTTATCTTTTAGAAAAGCTTGACCCATAAGCTCAACCTTCTCAGTTCTTTCAGTCAGAGCTTTAACTTCAGTGGTGTGGAGATCATTAGTTTGCAATTGTGCCAGCGCAGTCTCAGCTAAAGTCTTAATTGTCTCAGTATTTTTTTTAACCAAAGTTTGTAGTGTGGAGTGCATGTTGGAAGTTAAGTCCCACAGTGACTCTAAGGTCACTACGGCTGGTTTTTCCATTTGTCCTGTTAAAAAATCTGGGAGGGGAGCTTTAACAACCTGGTCCAGAGTACTCACTGTTTTTGATCTTACTACAGGGCTGGAATTAAAGACTGGTTCACCCAGGTTGCTAGCATCCAGTTTTCCTTCTGTCTCCAGCAAGTTCCCTCTCCGTTCACTCCGTTCTCCTCCTGAGAGTAGCGTGGCAGGACTTGATGGAGTACTTCCTCGTCCAGGTTGTGGGAGAGCCGCACGTTTGACGGGGCTCAGGGAAGCCCCGTCTATACTGTTGGCTAGCGTCAGTGCGCTAGCTCTGGCAGCAGGAGTTGACACCATCTCGGGACCCGGCGTGATTCCATACCGTTCCAGCATTGCTTGCTGAAGTTGTGGGGTTCCGCCAGGGGTAGAGGGACCCTCCCGGACTCCTCCTCTCCGTTTGCCCATTGCAATCGACCGGCAAAACACCTTCCTCAGCGTCTAACGGAGGTAAGTTGGAGCGCGTCCGGTGATTGAACTCATGACGTCGCCATCTTGGATCCCGCTACCACTAAGGTGTGTCAGTGTTTTTAACGTGCCTACTCTTCGCACGCACACTAACCATGTAGGTGCCTAAAGGGATATTATAGACGTGAATGGTTAATGCACGTACATGGTTAACGTGCGTTAAAAACATTAACACACCTATAATGCTGCTTAGTAAACAGGGCCCTAAGTACAAATTAAGACATCAAATGGATAGACAGGTGCTGTGTAAAACATAGTAAGAAATGATTAAATAAATAAATAAATAAATAAATAAATAAATAACACATAAAATAATGGATTCTGAGTGGTGTGCCCTATATGAGTCTAAAATAGATTTTAAAGTACTGATGGTGTGCATAATGCTTGCAAGATGTATATCAAATGATTAAAAAAAGGAGAAAGGCAAATATTTATATATACTTACCACCAGGGAGAAGTGCCTGGGATGCACATTCCTAATCTAAGGGATCCTTTTATTAATATGCACTAGGAAGTGGCCGGCGCTGTGATTAGCACTTGGGTTTGTCACATGCTCCAGCCACTTTCTAATGTGGCTGAAAAATGGCCGTGGTTGTTTTTATAAAAAAAATGGCCATGTACTAATTTTTAAAGAACAAATGTCTGGAAAGAGAACCAGTAATGTTCAAACATAAACAACTATATAAGTTCTCTGTACACGCACAACTTGTAAGCAATGAGAAAAATGAAAATAATGGGAGGAAAAAGCCTCAAGAAGCTTCCAGCTATCTGCTGGTTGAGCAGGACTTCATCATCTGCAGAATAAACCTCCCAAACAGCAAAACATTTAATTCAAATTCAACAGTAAAAAGATTTCAAAAAGTACTTCACTGCATAATCTCTTTCTCCCAGCAAGGCAAAAACCAGACCATGACTGACGATGGCTAGTGTTTCGATAGCTGTGTCAGGGTCAATCAGTCCAAAATTCAGTTAGAACTCTGTTCATTCTGCCTCCCATGTTCCGTCAAGAGTGAACAGAGTTCTAACTGAATTTTGAATTGATTGACCCTGACGCAGCTATCGAAACGTTTTCCATCATCAGTCACGGTCATGGGCGTAGACTGGGGGGGGTGAGGAGAGCAATGCCCCCCCAAACGACGGCGAGGCGCCGCCGCGTCAGTAGTTTTAAAAAAAACCAAGCAGGCACGCGCTCCTCTCCATCCGCTTGGCTTCCCTGCCCTCTCTATCTGCGTCCCGCCTTCCTCTGATGTCATTTCCTTTCGGGCAGGACGAAGACAGAGAGGGCAGGGAAGCCAAGCAGATGGAGAGGAGCGTGTCCGTCTACCCCCCTCTCTTCCTCCCTCCTTCCGGCGCAGGCAGCAGTCTTTTTCAGCGTTCCTGGCAGCGGTAGCGATGTACACGCTGCCTTCGGTCTGCCCCGGAAGCCTTCTCTTCAAGTTCCTGTTCCCACCTATGCGGGAACAGGAACTTGAAGAGAAGGCTTCGGGGCAGAGCCGAAGGCAGTGTGTACATCGCTACCGCTGCCAGGAACGCTGAAAAAGACTGCTGCCTGCGCCGGAGGGAGGGAGGAAGAGAGGGGGGTAGACGGAGTCACGATCTTGGACCTCGCGGGGGGGGGGATCAGCAGAAGGAAGATGGATGGAACTGGGAGGGGTGGGGAGCAGATGGAAGATGGATGGGACTGGGAGGGGTGGGGAGCAGATGGAAGGAGCAAGAGATGGTTGAGACTGGGAGGGGTGGGGAGCAGAGGGAAGGAGCAACAGATGGATGGGACTGGGAGAGTTGGGAGCAGAGGGAAGGACCAGGAGATGGATGGGACTGGGATCGTTGGGAGCAGAGGGAAGGACCAGGAGATGGATTGGACTGGGAGGGGTGGGGAGCAGAGGGAAGGAGCAAGAGATGGATGGGACTGGGAGGGGTGGGGAGCAGAGGGATGAACCAGGAGATGGATGGGATTGGGAGAGGTCAGGCACAGCAGAGGGAAGGAGCAGAAGATGGATGGGACGGAGGGATGGTGAGCAGAGGGAAGGAACAGAAGATGGATGGGACTGGGAGGGGTGGGGAGCAGAGGGAAGGAGCAAGAGATGGATGGGACTGGGAGGGTGGGGAGCAGAGGGAAGCCTACTGGAAAGAAGACACTGCATAAAACAGAAGACACTGGGACCAAAGCGAATAGAAAAACTAAATGATCAGACAACAAAGGTAGATAAAAGTATTTTATTCAGAATTTATTAAATGAAATATGTCAGCTTTTTGAAATGTGCATCTGTGATATTTTGCCTGTAAATTTCAATTCCTTCCTCCATATTAGCATATTCATTTGCATATGTATATATGCAAATGAATATGCTAATATGCCCCGCCCATCCTTTGCCCCCCCAAATGAAACAGTCAAACTATGCCTATGGTCACAGTCTAAATTTGGTTTCTTGTAGCCTTATTCCATAGACTTGGAAATACCTCCACACCATTTCAAGAATATAGGGGCGCAGACCCAACAGAGAATTTTAAACCAAATATTCAGGTAAGGGATTGTAAGGAGTAATAGCCCTGTCAACATTTTAGCTTGCCTAAGTTTGTAGTGCACCTGTGGTGAGGTGACAGGTCTCAAACAGACAAGTGTTTTTCCATGATAAATAAGATGGAAGTAGTAGAATTTGTCCATTTACTCCAGGGTTTAGGACCAGAAAGATATCAGCAATCACAGATCTTCTTAGAGCACATCATCACAAAGCCCCTGCAAAGTTGAGTTGTTAAATGTGCCATCTCCATAACTGATATTTTCTTCTGGCACTGTGTGGTTCTCACTGAATTTGAAACAGCAAAAAGCAGTACTCGTGGAAGTTCTGGCTTCAACTGGTTGAGAGGTTTGGTTTTAGTTATAGAGTTATATAGATAGGCATTAAACCCTGTTTACATTCATACATGTGGAGGGGCATAATCGAACGGGGTGCCCAAGTTTTCATGTGGGCATCCTCGCAGGATGGCCCCGAGAAGGGGTGGGGAAACTCGTATTATCGAAACAAGATGGGTGTCCATCTTTCGTTTCGATAATACGGTCGGGGACTCCCAAATCTCAACACTTAGGTCAACCTTAGAAATGGTCGTCCCCGGTTTTCGGCCATAATGGAAACTGAGGATGCCCATCTCAAAAATGACCAAATCCAAGGCAATTGGCTGTGGAAGGAGCCAGCATTCATAGTGCACTGGTCCCCCTGACATGCCAGGACACCAACCGGGCACCCTAGGGGGTACTGCAGTGGACTTCAGAAATTGCTCTCAGGTGTATGGTTTCCTTACCTTGAGTGCTGAGCCCCCCAAAACCCACTCCCCACAACTGTACACCACTATCATAGACCTAAGGGGTGAAGGGGGGCACCTACATGTGGGTACAGTGGGTTTCGGGTGGGTTTTGGAGGGCTCACATTTACCACCACAAGTGTAACAGGTAGGGAGGGATGGGCCTGGGTCCGCCTGGCTGAAGTGCACTGCACCCACTGTCATGGAGCTGGGTATGACATTTGAGGCTGGCAAAAAAAGTTTTTAAAGTTTTTTTTTAGGGTGGGAGGGGGTTGGTCACCACTGGGGGAGTAAGGGGAGGTCATCCCCGATTCCCTCCGGTGGTCATATGTTAGTTCGGGCACCTTTTTGAGGCTTGGTTGCAAGAAAAAATGGACCAAGTAAAGTCGGCCAAGTGCTCGTCAAAGACGCCCTTCTTTTTTCCATTATCAGCCGAGGACACCCATCTCTTAATATCACGCCCCAGTCCCGCCTTTGCTACGGTGCCGACAGGTTCCCGTGAACTTTGGTCATCCCCTTGACGGAAAGCAGTTGAGGGCGCCCAAAACTGGCTTTCGATTATGCCAATTTGGGCGACCCTGAGAGAAGGACGCCCATCTCCCAATTTGTGCTGGAAGATGGGCGCCCTTCTCTTTCGAAATTAAGCCTGATAGTTACCTTAGTCATACAGTCTACAGTGACAATAGTATTAGAAATCTTTATTTATTTTGCTTTGGTTCCTTCTGTTGAAGATTTTCTCCACAGACGGTGTGATCATCTAGTCACATAGCTGAAGTGACGTTCAGGTGATGTCACTGAACTGGCCTTCCAATATCACAGAAACACTTAAGAGCTCTATGTGCATGCCCCAACCTTCCTGCCAGTATCCAGTAGTATAAGTATTGTAAATCATTCCTGTCAATTTAGTTTTATTAAGTCTGCAGTACAGTTGCGACCCGCTCTGCTTCCATATTTTCCTCTCATATTTCAGTTACTTAGATTCTTTTAAGTTCTTAATTTTTCTAGTTTGTATTAGTAAAAATTTTCTAGTTTGTATTAGTAAAAAAAAACAACAAAAACCCCTTTATTGTAATATGTCTCAAAAACTGGGGTTTAAAGATTGTGAGGAATGTAACAGAAAAATATCTCACAGACCCCCATGTAAAATGTCTTTGCTGTCTAGGACAGCAACATACAGCTGAAAACTGTTCAGAATGTAAAAAGATGTCAGCAAAATCTTTAGAACTACGCTTGCTTAAGCTAAAAGATCTATGCTGCTCTAAATCAGTCTCAGACGCTTCCACCTCATTAAAGAAGAAAGTAAAGACAAAACATATTGTAAAACAAATGGAGATTAATATGTCTGCAGATTCTGTTTTCCCCCCGCTGCTATGCCTGGGGGACAGGATCAGGGAATACCTGAACAGCAGTCAAAATCAGAAGCTTCTCAGGGTGCCAATAATAGCACTGTGGTAACCCTGCAGACTGCTTCTCAACAGTAAACAGTCCTCTCAGCTGATTCATTTAATTTACTGGAGCCACCAGCATCAGCTGTTCGCTTTCTTGCATAAATGACATCGGCCAAATGATACTTCCTTGATGTCATCGACGTCATCCACTTCTCCTAGCCAGTCTTCATTTTCAGCTAAACTGACAAAGCGTCAACTATTCTTCCCACTCAAAGAGTAGTGCTTCAGTCTCCCATTCAGAGCGCAGGCATCAGAGCCACTACAGACATGGTTGATGCTGACGGAGTTGTCAATCTCACTCCAAGTATTCCAACTTGAAGCAAGCTGCATCCTCACCTAATGTTCAGATACCAATGGTTCAGACATCATATCTTTCATTAGGTCCAAGCCTAGGAGATGTATCATCCAATTTCTTTCAACTTATGACTCAATTTTTCAAACTATCCAACTCCCACGGTATCAAAGTTATATTTAATGGAGGGGGTTCCTCATACACAGTTCCTTATTGTTACCCAACTCCACATGTGGAGTTGGGTAACAATAAGGAACTGTCAATTTTTCAAACAGCATATACCATCACATGATGATAATCAGACTGACCATGCTCCTCCACATCAAATTTCTCTTAAATCACCTTTAACCAGGAAGAGACCATGGTCTCTCTCCCCATCAGCTTCTCAACTACAGACCTCACATTCACTAGATGAGATTCGCTCCTTCTCTAGAAATTCCTCTCCTTCATCACAGCAATCTCCAGGAAAACGATCATGTCATACTGATGTGACTAATGATATTGATGGGAACTCAACAATTCCCCATAAAAATATTCTACATACCCTCAATTTTTGCTTAAAATTGCTAAAGCCCTTCAGTTACCTACTTCTTCAGTTACAACTACAGAACCTGAGAAACGTTCAGTCTTAAAATATTTATCTACCAACAAAGAGGCAGTACCTCTTCCTATTGATACCATCTTACAGGACCACCATAAGCAAATTTGGTCCACTCCTTTTACGATTTGTCCTACTAACCTCAATTTAGATAAAGAATTTGGAATGAATTACCAAAATCCTTAAAAATAACACACGACATCATGACCTGCCGTAAACTATTGAAAACGTATTTATTTAAGAAAGCATACAATAACAACTCCTCATAAATTAAAATGAACAAAACGCAATTATACAACATGTATTCTCTATATCTCAACTGTTTTGCTAATTATCTTGATTTCCAGTTTAATGATCCTAATTGTTCAAGCTATTTTTGTCATGATTGAAGTTTAACCTATTACCTTTAGCTCTTATCATAGGACGAACTTTCCTCTTGTAACCTAACCTAATCTGTCCCTTTGCCCCAACTATGTATTTCTCCTATCCGGAACTGGTAATCACCACTTGCAGAATTATGTAAGCCACATTGAGCCTGCAAATAGGTGGGAAAATGTGGGATACAAATGTTATAAATAAATAAATAAATAATACAAGGTACAGCAAATACTAGGACACCTACCCCATCAATCTGTGGTAGTTAAGTTGGCAATGAGGAAGCATAGAACGGGTAAGGAGAGCACATCCCACCCTCCACCCAAAGATCTTACATGCATTAGGCAAAACATCATACCAAAATACCATGATGCAGGCGCAGATAGTAGTGTATTCTTTCCATTATGTACAGTATTTATATACTGTAATGGACTCTATTTCAAAATTACAGGATACTACAGATCTGTATAGTCCTTCATTACTCCCTACTATCATGCAAGATTTGGAACTCTGTTCACAATGTATGATCAGAGCAGCATTTGACAGCTAGGAAACAGCAGTTCGTGGTGCAGCTATTGCTATCTCTATGAAACGTATATCTTGGTTAAGATCTTCTTCATTAGTTGAGGATCTTTTCAATAAGGTAGCAGATTTCCCTTGTTTGGGAGACAATCTTTTTGGACCCAAGGTGGCGGAAATGATCACTAGTGTTAAAGATTAATGCACAACACTAGACACCTTGGAAGAAGATCAATCGAAATCTTCCAAAACCACTCAGAAGCTTCTCCCATTCTATCAATCAAAATCAAGATTGTCTAATAAAAAATCTTATCCAGGGTGTGTCAAGATGGCGGTGTGACCAGGCGGTTCGTGAGACACTGCTACTTGGTTGGAATTAAAGAGTAATCCTTTACCTCTTAAAACTATGCCTCATACCAAACGGAAAGGGACGATGAGGTTAGTGCCCCCGCCTTCCTCAAACTTGTCCCCGATCCAGCCGAGTTTGGAGCGCTTCTTCGCCGGGACCTCCCAGGTATTGAGGGGAGTGGATCCCATAGTAAGGGAATCTGGAGAAGCGGAGCCCTTACGGGGAGATGAGACATCCCTCTCCCCTCCTTCGACGTTGCAGATTCCTCCGTGCCCAGCGTTAGCAGCTTCACTAGAGGGAACCCGGAACACCACTGGAAGTGTGATGGAGGTGGAACCCAGCGGGGGACTAGCGTTGCTACAGAAGTCGCTGAGGTCTGTGGCCCAAGAATTGCTTGGAGCTTCAGAGAAAATTCCAGAGGTTAATCTAGAAAGGATTTGGCTGACGTTAATCAAAATGGACTCAACCCTGCAGAAATCTTCAGGTGAAGTAAATGCTCTTTATACTAAATTTGAAGATTAAAAAAAAAAAAAAAAATACAGTGGACTCAGTTAAAGAGGAATTAGCCATGCGAGTTACACAGCTGTAAAAAGATGTTGAACAGTTTCAAGAATTTAAAGCTACTGTAGCTAAGGATAATCTGGATATTCGTAGAAAAATTGAGCAGATAGAGAATTTCAACAGACGTTTGAATCTGCGCCTTCTGAATTTTCCCAAGCTCCCTGGGACTAGTCCACTGGAACTATTCAGAAGATATTTAACAGAAAATTTAAAGATACCACTGGAAGCTATACCTCCAATAAATAAGATTTTCTATTTACCTAGCAGCCCCAGGGGGGAAGAAGGAGAAATAAGGGGCGCAGAAAATGTGAACTTTGATGTGAATAATATATCTGCCATACTGGAACAGTCTTTGGAAAATGTAACAGAGAGGGCTACACTCTTAGTTTCTTTTATTTTTGAACAGGATCTTAATTCTGTCCTGAGACTTTATTTTAAGAATACTAATTCTCAATTTGGAGGTGGGAAAATATGGATATACCCTGACGTAACAAAGTTGACCCAACAGAAGAGGAAAACCTTTTTGGCTATGAAACCGAGGACGGTGGAAGTGGGGGGATTCTTTTTTCTCGCCTACCCTTGTAAATGTATCGGTTGGTTGGGTCAGATGAAATATGTTTTCTTTTCCCCTGATCAACTGAAATCCTTTCTAGATTTAAAACAACTAAATTAACGTCTGTTTAAATTGTGTCGGAGGATTGCACGTAGCCTTAATTAAGTTATAATTATTTTTCTTTGTAATCTTCTCTAGTTCATTAATGCCCTCAGTGTGTGGTCTAAGAAAGCGGAATAATTGTGGTTTAAAAGTGAACTAATATTCTTTGATTTTTCTTTTGTACTCATCTTCATTTTACTTTTCTTATATCTTGATATTACCTTGCTGTATTTCAGTTACAAGTGTACTCTTGTTAATTTAAAATCAATAAATATAAAATAAAAAAAATGTTATCCATATCAAAGATCAACTTACCAGGGTAAACAGTCTAGACAAAAACAATATCCCTCTGCTGAGTCGTGACAGAAAGCAATCTCGTCCTCTCTCTTCTCAGCAGCAAAAACCTAATCCTAGTTTTTGACATACTGTACCACACAAGTATTCCAGTGGTAGGTCGTTTGTCACTTTTCTTAGATGTTTGGAAGACTATAACAACAGACTCATGGCTACTGCAAATAATAGAACAGGGATACCGTCTCAACTTTCATCACATTCCCCAACCAATCCACCAGCAGACTACACCCCTCTAAAACAGCAATCCCAACTTTTACAACTGGAAGAAACCAGATTGCTAAAAGCTCAAGTGATAGCATTAGTACCTCATGACCAAATCAGAACAGGATTTTACTCCAAGTACTTCCTAATACCAAAAAAATTGGATGGTTTTCGAGCCATGCTAGACTTAAGATGGCTGAACAAATTCCTCAAAAAAGAAAAGTTTTGCATGTGTACCCTGATGAACATATTACTCTTTCTATGACAAGGGAAGTGGCTACCATCATTAGACCTCAAAGATGCTTATCTCTATGTCCCAATACATTCTGATTCATACCAGTATCTTCGCTTCACAGTATAGAATGTGCATTATCAATACACAGTCCTACCATATGGTCTCACCTCTGCACCCAGAGTTTTCACCAAGTGTGTAATCACGATAATTTTTCCTTATCTAGATGGTTGGCTTATTGTAGGTCACATTTCTCAAATAGTCTTCCAAATATTAAATGCCACAATTTCTCTTCTCAATGCATTGGGCTTCATCAATATAGAAAAGTCACTTTTGCAACCCACGCAACACCTGGAATTCATAGGAGCCATGCTAGTCATGCCGTTATCTCTAGAACGGTTGCCTCTGCACAGAGTACACACTCTCATTCAGTTAGCTCAGCATATGTCCACACTCTGAGTTACAACAGCAATAGCACTATTAGTTTTATTAGGTCACATGGCTGCCACAGTACACGTCCTCCCTCAGGCATGCTTAAAGATACGTCCTCTTCAATGGTATCTGAGGGATCATTGGTCACATTATCATCAGCCACTTTCTACAACCATTCCAGTGATTCATACCTAAGAGCACTTTTAATATGATGGACTCATCTACCACACCTTACAGTAGAAGCACCTTTCCAACCACCAAAACCAACAGTTGTCATCACAACAGATGTTTCCAAGATGGGATGGGGAGCTCATTGTCAAACTCAATCAACTCAGGGAGTTTGGACTCACGCAGAACAGACTTACAGCATCAATCTTCTAGAACTCAGAGTCATCCATCTGGCAATCAAGGCTTTTCATCATCTGCGCAAACACCAGGTCATTCATGTCCAAACCGACAATCAAGTCTTTATGTACTATGTCAACAAGCAGGGAGGAGTTGGGTCTCATCTCCTGTGTCAAAAAGCGATCTATCTTTGGCAACTAGTTCTCAGTATGGACTCAATCATAACAGCGACTTATCTACCAGGCAGATTAAACTGCATAGCGGATTCTCTCAGTCACAAATTGCAGCCACACGAATGGTCTCTAAAGAGCACAATTACTCGAGACCTTTTCAAAATCTGGGGTTTTCCCACAATAGACCTCATTGCATCCCCTCAAAACAGGAAGTGTCTGCAATATTGCTCAAAGTGGCTCAGTCGTAACAGACTAGCCTCAGATGCGTTCCTCATCAGTTGGAGTCAAAATCTCCTTTATGCTTATCCTCCTGTTCTTCTTATATTGAAGACCCTTCATAAGGTGACAACTGACTCGGAATGAATAATCCTTATTGCACCTCCCGGCCGAGACAGCCGTGGCTCCCAGTCCTTCTATCTCTTCTACAGAGTACACCAATAGACCTACCACTCAGAACAATGGCAACCTATTTCATCCGAATCTATATTCTTTACATCTCACAGCATGGCTGATCCAAAAACAGTAGACACCCCTAACCCGTTTTCTCCTGCTGTACTTCAAATACTTTTAGCAGCTTGTAAACAATCTAGAAGAAAATCATACACTGCTAAATAGAACCAATTTGTCCAGTGGTGTACCAATAAATTGTGTCACCCACATACATGCTCTGTACCTCAAATTCTTGACTATTTCTTGCATCTTTTGGATACAGGCTTATCTTATTCCTCTATCAAAGTGCACCTTGCAGTTTTATCTCTTTTACATGATCCCATGGATAAATTTCCACTCATTCGTCATCCAATCACTAAGAGGTTTATGAAAGGTTTGTTTCAGTCTAGACCACTGATACAACCTCCAGTTACAGCTTGGGATTTCAACTTTGTTCTGCAAGCACTTATGAGTCACTCTTTTGAACCAGTGGAGTCAGCTTCCTTAAGTTTCTTTCATGGAAGGCACTCTTTTTGGTCATTATTACTTCTGCACGGAGAATAGGTGAGATACAATCCTTAGCCCACCACTACTCACCATACCTTCAAATTCTTCATGATTAGATACTACTCAGACCACATCCTAAGTTTTTACCAAAGGTAGTTTCACCTTTCCATATCAATCAGACTATTATACTATCTATCTTTTATTTTCCACCTCATTCTTTGGATCAAGACAAGGCATTTCACACACTTTACTGTGCTAGAGCTTTGACCATATACCTGTGTAGGACGAACTTCCCAAATCGTCCTTCACAGCTTTTTATCTCTTTATAATCAACTCATCAACCAACATCAGTAACTAAATCCACATTATCTCAATGGATAGCAAACTGTATTTCATGTTGCTACAATCAAACATCCAAATCACCTGATGCTTCCATTCCACATGTCACAACACATAGACTACAGTCAGTGGCAACCTCTTCAGCACTTCGTCAACAAGCTACTCCTTTGGAGATCTGCTGAGCTGCTACATGGTCATCTGTGCAGAAATTTACGAAGCACTACTGCATAGATGTTGCATCAGAAGCCGATTCCTTATTTGGGAAATTAGTGTTATCCTCGTCATTGTGAGGCAATTTATTTGTAGCATTTGTATCCCACATTTCCCCCCCAATTTGCAGGCTCAATGTGGCTTACATTTGCCGTAATGGCGGATGCCATTTCCGGGTAACAGAATTACAAATAATATTTCGTTAAGGTGCATAAATACATGGTATTAGACATGTAGCATAACATGAGTGGAACAGATCATGGTGTATCTATACATCATGTGCATACATATATGGTAAAGAGGAATACTTTATGTTATTGCGTGAAGTTTTCTAAGAAACAACTTGGATTATAACGTACATTAGGTCTTTGACAATAGAGAGTCTTTATTCAGCATATGGTTTAAAATGGTATCGCTTGATTATTAATTTCAGAGAGTTTAATCAGTCATGAGATAAGAATTCGGTTTTGTATAGATCATGTATAGTATTGTTTTTTAGTACTTGAGATGAATGCTTATGGTATGCCTTCTTGAAAAGATCTGTTTTCAGTAACCTTTGGAAGATGGTTAGGTCTTGCGTTGTTTTTATGGCCTTCGGTAGTGCGTTCCATAGCTGCGTGCAGATGTATGAGAAACTGGTTGCGTATGTGGATTTATATTTTAGCCCTTTACAGTTAGGATAATGGAGATTGAGGAATGTGCGTGATGATTTTTTTGCATTCCTAATTGGCAAGTCTATAAGGTCTGACATGTATGTCGGAGCTTCTCCATGAATGATTTTGTGGATTAGGGTGCAAACTTTGAATGCAATACGCTCTTTTAGTGGGAGCCAGTGTAATTTTTCTCTTAGGGGTTTTGCGCTTTCATATTTCGCTTACCCAAATATGAATCTAGCTGCTGTGTTTTGAGCAGCTTGAAGCTTCTTGATGATTTGTTCTTTGCATCCGGCATAAATGGCGTTGCAGTAGTCTAGATGACTGAGTACCATTGATTGCACTAGGTTGCGGAATACTTCCCTTGGGAAGAAAGGTTTGATTCTTTTAAGGTTTTTTTTGTTTGTTTGTTTTGTTTTGTTACATTTGTACCCCGCACTTTCCCACTCATGGCAGGCTCAATGCGGCTATTCCACATTGAGTGGAACATTTTCTTTGCTGTATTTTTAGCTGTTATATATATGTTTTTCACTGTTACTTTATGATTTCTGTAGCTTGGGAGTCTTCAGCTGTGTGGCTAGATGATCACACTGTCCATGGAGAAAGCACTTAGACTTACAAAGTTCCATAGGTTACTATGGGGCTTATTTTCAAAAGAGAAAAACATCTAAGAAGTGGTATAAAACAGTATTTGGACATTTTTCTCACACAAAAAAAACATACAAATCAGTATTTTCAAAACCTATTTTTAGAAGTTTTGTCTGCAGTGAATCCAAATCTCAAGGGGGTGTGCTAAGGGAGGGATTTGGGAGTTCCTAAGACTTGGACATTTTTCAGCCATAATGTAACAAAACAAAACTGTCCAGGACTAAAACTAACACATTTGAGCTAGACCTGTTTTTAGAATCAATAAAGCACAAAAGGTTGCCCTAAATGACCAGATGACCACTAGAGAGAATCAGGGATGACCTACCCTTACTCCCTCAGCGGTCATTGACTGCCTCCCACCCCCCAAAAATGTGATTAAAAACATTACTTACCAGCCTCTATGCCAGCCTCAGATGTTATACATGTCCATTAGAGCAGTATGCAGGTCCCTGGAGTAGTCTAGTGGCTGCTGAGTGCACTTCAGACAGGTAGACCCAGGCCCATACCTCCCCCTACCTGTTACACTTATGATGGAAAATATGAGCCCTCTAAGACTCATCAGAAACCCACTGTACCCACATATAGGTGCTCCCATCACCCATAAGGGCTGTTGTAGTGGTGTAAAGTTGGTGGTAGTGGGTTTTGGGGGCAGTGGCGATCCTTGATCGGCTGCCACCCAGGGCGGATTGCCGTTGCATACCCCCCCCCCACTGGGTGCAGCAGCATCTGTCCCCCCCCCCCAAGTATAGCACGACACCCCCCCCCCCCGGGTGCATTCTTACCTACTGGGAACAGCTGCGTGGCTGTCGGTTCCGCAGGTTCCCTGCTCCTCTGTCCCGGAACAGGAAGTAACCTGTTCCTGGGCAGAGGGAGCAGGGAACCAGTGGAGCCGACAGCTGCACGGCTGCTTTCTGCACCCCTCCAGCGGCGTGCACCTGGGGTAGACCGCCCCACCCTCGGTACGCCACTGTTTGGGGGGGATCAGCAGACAAGATAAGGGAACAACGGTGAGATGTGTACCTGGGAGTATTTATTTGAAGTCCACAGCAGTGTCCCCTAGGGTGCTCCATTGCTCTTCTGAGATGTCTGGGGAGCCATTCTACTAGAAATTCCAATTGCTCAATTTTCTACGTTTTTCTTTTGGACTTTTTTTTTCTGAAAATGGTAAAAAAAAAATATACAAAGCACAAAACCTTGTTCAAAATGATATTTTCAAAAAGTCTTCCTTCTTTTTGAAGATGATCTCCTTTCCTATTCGGATTTTGGACGTTTTGTGCAAAATGTCCAAAGTCGGACTTGGACGTTATATTGAAAATGCCCCTCTAGATAACTTTGTAAGTCTAAGTGCTTTGAAAATACACCTCTATTTGAACGAAGGTATACATTAAATAAGGATGGTGATCCACAACTGGGATTCTAATATGATGACATACTATTCCTTCCTCTTACATGATATGTCCTAGTACTCAAAACTTGATCAAACCAACAAAGCACTGTCTCTATTATTCCCAATTCACTCAATTTGAGCAGCAGCAAAGAATAGCTAATAGCGTCAAATGCTGTAGACATATGTCAAATGCTGTTGCCCCTTGCTCAAAAGGTATTTTATCTTTGTAGTAAGAACTCAGAGAAGTGTTTCTGTGCTGTGTCTAGGTCTGAAACCATGCTGAGTTTCATGTAAGACATTGTGTGACTCAATAAAACCTCTTTGTTATATTTGATTGTTAAAGATAATTTAACAATATTGCCTTTATATGTAGTACTTGAATCCCCTGTTTATTGAGGACTGATGTATAGTACTTTTGTTTTCTCAAAGGATTACACTTTATAGTATTCCCCCTCTTTTTACTTTAACTTTGCTGTACAAGTGGATACTTGGATTGTTTATTTCAAAATTTTCAATAAAAATAGTTTTAAAAAAGTATATTGTTTTTAATCAGTGGGAAATTCATGCTTGGATTTTATTTGTTCTAATTCATATTGTGTTAACATTGTAAATAGTATACTATCCATCTTATAATCGAAAGAAAAAAACACCTAGATTTCGACCCAAATCGGGAGATAGACGTTTATCTCACAAAACGAATAAATCGGTATAATCGAAAGCCGATTTTGGACGTTTTCAACTGCACTCCGTCGCAGATGCGGACAAAGTTAATGGGGGTGTGGCGAAGGTGGAATTGGGGCGTGGTTATCGGCTGAGGAGAGATGTACGCGTTAGGGCGATAATCGAAAAAATAAAGGCGTTTTAGCGAACATTTAGGCCACTTTTGTTGGACCCTTTTTTCACATGAACAGGTCCCAAAAAAGTGCTCTAAATGACCAGATGACCATCGGAGGGAATCGGGGATGACCTCCCCTGACTCCCCCAGTGGTCACTAACCCCCTCCCACCACAAAAAAATGATGTTTCACAACTTTTTATTTTCACCATCAAATGTCATACCCACCTCCCTGGCAGCAGTATGCAGGTCCCTGAAGCAGTTGTTAGGGGGTGCAGTGGACTTCAGACAGGTGGACCCAGGCCCATCCCCCCCTACCTGTTACAATTGTGCTGCTTAATGCTTATTAGTCGTCCAACCCCCCCAAACCCACTGTACCCACATGTAGGTGCCCCCCTTCACCCCTTAGGGCTATAATAATGGTGTAGACTTGTGGGCAGTGGGTTTTGAGGGGGATTTGGGGGGCTCAACACACAAGGGAAGGGTGCTATGCACCTGGGAGCTCTTTTACCTTTTTTTTGTTATTGTAAAAGTGCCCCCTAGGGTGCCCGGTTGGTGTCCTGGCATGTGAGGGGGGCCAGTGCACTATGAATCCTGGCCCCTCCCACGAACAAATGCCTTGGATTTATTCGTTTTTGAGCTGGGCGCTTTCATTTTCCATTATCGCTGAAAAACAAAACGCTCAGCTCACAAATTGTCGAATAAAACATGGACATCTATTTTTTGCGAAAATACAGTTCGGTCCGCCCCTTCACGGATCCGTTCTCGGAGATAAACGACCATGGAGATAGACGTTTTCGTTCAATTATGCCCCTCCATGCCATACTTTGTATTGTTATTTGAATATTTTTACTGCTGTAATTGCCTATTGCTTGTGTTTGATCTATTGTTACTGTACACCGCTTTGCGCGAATTCCTTCAACAATGCGGTAAATAAATCCTAACAAATAAATAAATAAATAAAAGTTTGGTAGTAATTAGCCAAAATGTTTAATTGTAATTCCTAGATTTTGTCTCTAGTAGTTTTGTTTTGCTGTCTGCATTGATCTAAAAGGTAATTTGTGGATGCAAAAATCCATCGTAATGCAATGCAACCAATAAACACCAATTAATATCTTTGGTATGGGGGTAGGTTAATTGGTTTAAACTGTTAAACACAAATCCTACATGTAAACCAAATAGTGAACATTTGTCAATGAAGATGGTAATTTTATATGTGAGAAGTCCAAAAAGGTGCCTTTATAAAATAAGTACCAAGAACCAGCCACAAGAGCGTGCAAATTCTCAGGAACGCGTTTATACCTCCTATGAAGATGTAAATGTGCATGAACTCCACATGTGTGCCCAACTATTCTGTAAAATATGCATGTACTGGGAAGGCCTATATGCAGATCATATAAAGTTGGGCATACTCCTTCCACGTGTGTATTTTAATGTTTATATACACTCACTAGCAATTCCCACGCTGCAATGCCGACAAAACCCTTTGAAAATGAATGGGTTTTGTCAGCATTACTGCCCCAGGGACTTCTAGCGCAGTTTGATAAAATAGGTTCATAATTTTTATACATGGTCTTTCCTAAATCTGGTCCTAGCCTTGGCCCTCAGACTCACAATAGAGACACAAGACCTCCTCTTTCTCTCTCTTCTAGAGTTTGTGAACGATGTCTCTATGGTGCCCCCAACCCCAGTGGACCCAAGGATCTGATGAAAAACAATTAGCAGGGGGAAAATATTGCTGTGGAGCACTACATGAAAACTGATTGTCAAATACGTTTTGAACACAGAATAGTGAAAATTGGTACGTCAGATTTTGTTTTATTCAAACTGCTCAGCAGTGAGAGGAGGGACTTGAGTGGGTGCTGGATGCTTGGAATCACCTATCAGCAGAGGAGGTATTAATTGAGATCTGGGGTGGGAAACCCTTGGGCCTAATATTCAAAGAGGCATATATTCAAAGCACTTAGACTTACAAAGTTCCATAGTAACCTATGGCTCCTAGCCATTTAAATGGCTTGCCCGAGGCTATCTGAGGATTCAGTGGTACTTAACTGGTTAGTGCTGTTGAATATCCCAGCTGACCAGCCATTCCCTAACCAGGTTAGGAGTAGGCCATGGGCAAAGTGCAAACTTAGCCAGTTAGCAGAGATGTTTAGCCCACTAACCGGCTAAGTAACTGGATAAAGATAAGACAGCAAAAATGCTGTCCTAACTTTGAGCGGTGAAGTTAACCTGGCACCATTCTGAATACTGGTCAGTGCCCGGTTAACTTCCAGGTGACCACTGAGACCCAGATATTAAATGCAGGGAGCTGTGCACCCCCCACCCCCCCTGGCATTCAATATCTGGGTCAGTTCAGCAGTCTGTAAACAGCCGTGTGCTGTTCTCACAATGTGTTTCCATGCATCGTTAAACAGCAAGCCAAACCAAGACTCACTTTCTTAATTTCTAATTGTTTATTGCAGATAAGTGAAACAGATAACTTACTTTTATTTATTTATTTCCTGCACTATCTTCATCATTCTAGGCAGAGAGCAAACTTACATACATAATATCAATATCAGACATAAGAACGTAAGAATAGCCATACAGGGTCAGACTGATGGTCCATCTAGCCCAGTATCCTGTTTCCAACAGTGGCCAATCCAGGTCACAAGTACCTGGTAAAAACCCAAAAAGTGGCAACAAATCATATTAAAATAATAAAACTGTCAAACAGATCATGCAGATAGCTGAAAAACAAGAGTTCTGCCCAGGCAAGATGAGTCCATGAAGTGGGACACTGATCAATTGGATGATAGACTGCCAGACTGAAGGAGTGGAAGTTGGGTGACTGGAGAGATGGATTCTGAATTATTGCAGTGGTGGAAGTTAAACTTTAGTGGAAAAGGGATGTCGGTCTGTTGACTGGATAGATGCAGGGTTCAATTCAGGAAGGATATTGGGTCTTGTAATAGGATACTGGTTGGCCTGTTTGTGCAGAGGATGTTTTCTCAGGGGAGAAAGAGGACAGAGACTAAGGACTGCTTACTTGAGCATAAGATGGAGAATTCTGCTTTGTGAGGAGGGGTGCAGAGAATACCCATAAGACAAGGTGCTGAGGAAATGACCAGTAAGGTCAGAGCATGTGCTTGGGTAGATTAAGCATGAACCTAGCGGGTTTCTCAGTGATGGGAGGAAATGAGTTACACGCAAGGGGATTATAAATCCTACCAGGAAGTTGATGCCAATTTGAATGATAAAATACAAATACAGATAAATATAAATATGCGCTCACAACTGTGGGGACAGAACAAGCAGTGAGTGCCAAGGAACGGATTTGCTCTTTTGGATCCTGCCTTAGACTCCCTAGAGGGGCATAATCGAACGCGAACACCCATCTCCATGGGCGTCTATGTCCGAAAACGGGTATGTGAAGAGGCGGTACAGACTGTATTTTCGAAAAAGATGGGCGTCCATCTTTCGTTCCGAAAATACGTTTTGGACGGACCAAATGCCATGGATTTGGTCCTTTCTGAGATGGGCGGTTTTTTTTTAGCGATAATGGAAACTAAAAACGCCTATCTCAGAAACGTCCAAATCCAAGCCATTTGGGCGTGGGAGGGACAAATGTACAACACTACCATTGCTCTTAGGGGTGAAGGGGGCAACTACATGTGGGTACAGTGGGTTTTAGAGGCCTCCCATTTACCACCACAAGTGTTACAGGTGGGGGGGATGGGCCTGGGTCTGCCTGCCTGAAGTGCACTGCAGTACCCACTAAAAGTGCTCCAGGGACAGGACTTGTTGCTGCTGTATAACCTTGGCACAGCAGTTCACACCTGAAGACTAATCTCGCTGAAAACGTCCTTTGTCCTTTATTTGAATAAGCACATTTACTCACAGTTAACTGAAGATCAGAGGTTGTGCCCCACTGGCAACGAGTCTCGCTGGTACTGAGATTAGCAGTAGGTCCGAGCTGGCAGAATGGTGTACAATGCCCTCTTTCAGCAACATTCAAGGTAAGAACTAAGTGCTGTAACGTGGCTAACAAATGAAAGGGATCTAAAATTGTCTTACACAAATGGCCACTACCTCATGGACTACCGGAAACAAAACAGGGCACATTCTGACCCATTAAGCAGAGGGAAAAGCACCTGGGAGTAGAGCCTACCAACTACCAACATCGTGAGCACTTTAACACAAGCTAGTGGAATCACGGAGCCCAATACCCTACACCCACCACAATGCATTGCTGATGTGACTCTGCAGTGCCCTTAACAGAAAAGGTGTCACACTCACCCCAGACCCACATCAGAACCAGGGAAAGGTTGTCAGAGGATAGAACACATTCTGCTGTCATGGAGGTGGGTACGGCATTTGAGGCTGGCATACAGTGGTTTTTTTTTGGTGGGAGGGGGTTAGTGACCACTGGGGGAGTCAGGGGAGGTGATCCCCGATTGCCTCCGGTGGTCATCTGGTCAGTTGGGGCACTTTTTTGGGACTTGGACCTGAAAAAAAGGGTCCAAATAAAGCGGACCAAATTCTCATCATAAACGCCCTTCTTGTTTCGATTATCAGCTAAAGATGCCCATCTCTCCTTGGCTGATAACCACACCCCAGTCCCACCTTCGCCACGCCTCCAACACACCCCTGTGATGTTTGTTCGTCTTCGTGATGGACTATAGTTGAGGACGCCAAAAAATCGGGTTTCGATTATACCGATTTGGGCGCCCACGGGAAATGGACGCCCATCTCCCGATTTGGGTCGAAATATGGGCGTCTTTCTCTTTCGAAAATAAGCTGGCTAGTGACCCAGACTGGCCACTTCTTATGTTCTTGTGGAACTGAGCATCTTCTGGCATCCTTGTAATAAATACCAAACGTAATTCTGGGTGTTCTTAGAAAAACGGTTTCAAATTCTTAAATTAATAAATATAACAGAAACCTTCAAAACAATTTTAAACAAAAATTATCACTCTCATTATTCATATATATATAATTATTTTTTGAAAAAAGCATTGCAGTGGACAAGAACTTGGCAGGAAGAAGATTTTTTTCTGCACATCTCTACTTAAGTTAAGTAATAGCTATTTATATATTTTTTGAACATCAAGTTTATTATATTCTTTTGGACTTTGCCCATCTATTGAACAATACTATTAGGATGGAGGTAGGATGTGCTATGATGTAAGGGTGGTGTTCCTGCTAAGCTTGGATTATCAGTCCACAGCAATACACCAAAAACTGAGCACAACATAAAAATTTTTTTTATTATTTCAAAAAATAATTATATATATATGAATAATGAGAGTGATAATTTTTGTTTAAAATTGTTTTGAAGGTTTCTGTTATATTTATTAATCCTTGTAATAAAACCAATAATTGACATCATGAACTGACTAGTGAACATTACTGAAACAAATGAAGAAATTTATGAGATATTATGACATCATAAATGAAAGCTTCTAATAGAGCTGTACTGAATAGCATATTTTATTATTCAGCTAAATATTAATAATGGAAAATATTATTCAGCCGAATACAAATACCAAATACGAATAATTGGCATTGAGCTTTACTATAACAAATAAAAGAAGCAATGTGAAAACAGAGATCAAGTGCTTATTTCAGTAGGATTTAGCACAGTAGAGCACTAGATTATTTATATTTGAATTTAAACCACTATCTGGCTAACTATGAATAATGTATTCGGGGTCAAATTGAATCAAATCCAAACATTCGGTACAGCCCTAGTTTCTAAGCATGAGCCAGGCCACAGTCAAGGTCACTTGGAGGGGCATTTTCAAACGGGGACAACCATCTCTAAGGGCGCCCATGTGTAAGGACGGTGCCGCAAAGGGGCGGGAAAACCTGTATTATCGAAACAAGATGGGCGTCCATCTTTTGTTTCGATAATACGGTCGGGGACACCCAAATCTCAACATTTACCTTAGAGATGGTCGACCTAAATGTTGAGATCGCCAACTTTAGAGATGGTTGTCCCCAGTTTTTGGCGATAATGGAAACCGAGGATGCCCATCTCAAAAACGACCAAATCCAACTCATTTGGTCATGGGAGGAGCCAGAATTCGTAGTGCACTGGTCCCCCTGACATGCCAGGACACCAACCAGGCACCCTATGGGGCACTGCAGTGGACTTCACAAATTGCTCCCAGGTACATAGCTCCCTTACCTTGTGTGCTGAGCTCCCCAAAGCCCCCCTCCCCACAACTGTACACCACTACCATAGCCCTTAGGGATAAAGGGGGGCACCTACATGTGGGTAGAGTGGGTTTGTGGTGGGTTTTGAAGGGCTCACATTTACCACCACAAGTGTAACAGGTAGGGGGGGATGGGCCTGGGTTCACCTGCCTGAAGTGCACTGCATCCACTAAAAACTGCTCCAGGGACCTGCATACTGCTGTGATGGAGCTGGTATGACATTTGAGGCTGGCATAGAGGCTGGTAAAAAATGTTTTTAAATGTCTTTTTTTTTAGGGTGGGAGGGGGTTGGTGACCCCTGGGGGAGTAAGGGGAGGTCATCCCCGATTCCCTCCGGTGGTCATCTGGTCAGAATGGGCACCTTTTCGAGGCTTGGTCGTGAAAAAAAATGGACCAAGTAAAGTCGGCCAAATGCTCATCAGGGACACCCTTCTTTTTTCCATTATTGGCCGAGGATGCCCATCTCTTAATCACGCCCCAGTTCTGCCTTCGGTATGGTGCTGACACGCCCCCGTGAACTTTGGTCATCCCCGTGACGGAAAGCAGTTGAGGGTGCCCAAAACCGGCTTTCGATTATGCCGATTTGGGCGACACTGAGAGAAGGACGCCCATCTCCCAATTTGTGTCGGAAGATGGGCGCCCTCTTTCGAAAATTCCCCTGTTGATGTATGGTGTAACATTAACAACTTTGTACACTTTTAATATTTAAGTAGTTTTGTACTTTCCAGAGAATCGCTCTGTTTCCACGTGTTAAGAACAACCAGTAATAGCATTTGTGATATTTAGACTTTGATATTTTATTTTATTTTTTTATTTATCAGATTATCACATTTCTTAACAAGCATCCACTTGCATCTAAGCAACACAGGGTAAGAAAAAATACATTATAAAGGAAAATACTAATAATTTTTTTTACAAAATACAGCCTTTCCTTAGACCACCATTTAGTACGGTAGTAGCAAGGAAAAATAAGGAGAATACAAATGAAACAAATTTAACAAATAAAACACAAGCCTGCATTAGTGTTATTAACCACTATTAATCCAAATCACCAGTTTAAGCTGTTATTCCTTCTCTGGATGGGCTCTTCAGATCGATAAAGTATCTAAACTTATCTGGCATAAAAATATATACTTAACACCTAGAGAGCGCAACACACACTTGTACAGGTATGACAAAAGAAATGTTGCACCCAATGTTTTAACTGCATCTCTCATGTCCAAAAAGGATTTTCTCCTGTCCTGTGTAGTTGTAGTAACATCTGGGTAAATCCATATTTTCTGACTGCGGAACAACTTCTGAGAAAATAAAGGCTTAATACAGCATTGAGATCCTGCTCAAATACAAACGAAGCTAATAAAGTTACTCTATTGGATATTTCAGAAAATGAGTCCTCTAATATTGCAGACAAGTCCTTTAAATCATGATTTTCTTCTTTCTGATCCTGAACTAAATTTCCATGTAGTTGCGGTTCCCTTTCAGTTTTCTTCACTGGCAAATAATAAACTTTACTAAATGGAGGAATATGTTCAGAAGAAACTTTTACATTTTCAATACGGTATTTCTTGAGCAACTCAAAAGGGGAAACCCCAATAGGTTTAGGAAAGTTCAGGATCCCAAAATCTAATCTTCTATTGAAATTCTTAATCTGGTCCACTTTCCGATGTATAATCACATCATCTTTTACCAATGCTGCAACAGAGTCTTTAATAAAATGCACCTCTTTTTGAATACCATCTACTTGTTCGGAAGAATCCTGCTTTAATTTGTCCACTACCTGGGATAGTTGTTCCACTTTAGAAGCCAAATTCATCATTTCTTGAGTTGACTTCACAACAGATACATTCACTCAGTCACCTGCCAGAGAGTGTCCAGTGTTACCACTGCAGGAGAAACAGAAGATCCTTTCTCAGATGGTATCCACTTTACTACTGCACCTTCCACAGAAGGAGATCTGCTGCCGTTAGGTCCCAGTTCAGCGCCTTCACCCATAGCAGGATCCAATTTCCCCTCTCAGGTGGGGGTAGGGCAGGACAGGGCAGGACATTGGTTGCTGGTGGTGACAGTGTAGTGTCATGTTCCAGAGAGGCCAAGGCTCCTTCCTGCTGCCTTTCAATGGAGCTCACACCGAATTCTACAAGTAAGATGTATTGGGTAGTGGTAAGGGAAAGACCAAATACTTATGTCTGTGGTAACACACAGTAGATGGGCTACCTGGTTCTTACCTACCAAAAACTACTATCGGAGACTGCACACTTGCCAGAGAAATCCTTATTTTTGTTATTGTCCATGAAAGCCTTTAGGTTTTGCAGATTCTGTAGTCACGTATAAATACATTTGGTGACAAATGACAGGACATCAGACATGATGAAACAAGGTTTGTGTGTGGTAAATTGACAGAAGGACAAAACGATCAGCAATTTTGTCTTATATATATATATATATATATATATATATATACACACACACACACACACACACACACATATATATATATATATATATATATATATATATATATATATATCTGAGAGACCTGCAGCCCTGACTTAGTAGAATCAGGGATTATAAATACCACACTGCTTTAGGAATATAAATTCAAAAACAGGACTGGGCAAAAAGTCTCTCTCCTGGGCATGGGCGTAGATTGGGGGGCATTACCCACCCCAAATGGCCTACCACCTCAATTTCATGCGGCACCTCTTTCTCTCCTGTGGGGACTGCCAGTATCGTTCTCCCTCCTCTCTCCCTCTGTTCCCCACCCCCCGCCCTGCAGACATCCAAACTTTAGGCCGCCGATAGCGTCAGTAATGTACAGTAAGTGCTGTCAGTGCTGCTTTCAGCTTGCCCAGGAAGCCTTCTGTATACAGCCACTTCCTGTTCCCACATAGGCGGGACTTACATCGCTGATGCTACCAGCGGCATGGAAGTTTGGAGGTCTATAGCATGGGGGGGGGGGGGCAGAGGGAGAGTGATCCTCACAGGGGGAATGGAAGGAGAGAGAGAGAGAGGAGAATAGTGTAACACGATATCACAACACAAGGGTAAGGAAATATGCCAGACCACAGGGGAAGGAGGAAGGGGTTGAGTGAGCTTAGGGCTTGGGAGAACTAATTGGTGGGAAACAGAAGTGGGGGTGATAATCTGAAAGGAATGATTGGATAGGAGGAGAACTAGGATAGAACATCGCCAGAAATTAAGAGTGGACAGACAAGTGAGAAGTAATGAGTGATTAATCAGGTCAAAGGCAGCAGAGAGATCAAGAGAAATAGCAAGTATGATTTTGTATTGGTCAAAGTGCATCCAGGACCGTTTCTGTGCTAAAGCCAGATTGGCAAGGGTGTAGTGCAAGTATCTTCTCAGAGAAGTCAGAAAGCTGATGGAAAACAACTTTCTCGAGGACCTTAGACAAGTAAGAGAGATTGGAGAGTAAGCAGTAATGATTAGGAACTGATGGATCCAAATTTAGCTTTTCAAAATGGGGCGAACTATGGCCATCTTCCATAGATCTGGAAATTGACCAAAGGAAAGACAATGATTAATTATAGATAACAGAGTTGGAAGTAGACCAAGTTCAGGAAGTTTAAGCCAGGCAACAGAGATGAGGTCACAAGAGCAATGGGTCCTGGACATAAGAATTTTCAGAGAGTGGAGGGATTGAGTATGAAAAGAGGACCAAGTTGAAGAGCCAACTCTGGTTACAGGGGGAATATTCAGATGAGACTGTACAGCGGAAGACGTGGAAATCTGAATAGTGGACTAATGCAGAGGTTTTAATAAGGATTCAATTTTGTTAGTGAAGAACAAGGAGAGGGCCTCTGATGAGGGGATAGAATTTGATGAACTGAAACTGGGGCGACTCAGCAATTGCTGGTAGATCGAGTAGAGATCCTTAGCGGAGTTAGGGGATTTTAAGAACCTATTCACAATGTAAGCCTTTTTCTGTTTCTAAAATGGTAGTTGTACTCGCGATGAAGAGCTGTATGTTTCTGCAGATCTGCTTGGGAGTTAGACTTCTTCTAGAGCCTCTCAGCTTGGTGATACTCGCGCTTAAGTAGAAGAAGGTCTGGGGTAAACCACAGATTGCCGCGAGAAGCTTTAGGACGAAGAAACATTTTAGGGGCAACAGTATCCAAGCCCTGCTCCAGGATAGAGTGCCAAGTTTCAACTTGATCATTAAGAAGTTTACATGAAGATTTAGGTGGAATAGCAAACAAAGACAGGGGGATGGTAGCAGGCTCAATCCACAAAAGTGTTCTGGTCCAGTAACCAGAAGAAGCTGGGGGTGCTTGCGTAGTGGAGGCCAGAGCAAGTTCAAATAAAAGAAGATGGTTGTCAGTCCGGGAAAGAGGAATTGATGAAAGATCTCTGGAATGTAGGCGAGTCTTCCACGGTAAGAAGAAGATCAAGAGTGTGGCCTGCAGTATGAATGGGGAAAGAAACCCATTGACTGATCTGACAAAAAGTCTAAAAAATGTTTAAAGAAAGAGAAGGGAGACAGTAGAATAAAAGGATATGCAAAGGCTGGACAGTCTCTACTTTAACAATCAGGAGTTCAGAATAGGAAAAAGAGGAAGGGACCTCAGAGACTGGGAGGTTGATGGAGAAGATGATAGCCACCCCACCACCAGACCTAGAGAAGCAGGAGATAGAAAAAGCATCACAGTTAGGGCCCAGTGTAATATTTATAGCACTGTCTTTCACAAGTTTTAGGGCTCTTAACACATGATAACAACCCTAAAACTTGTGAAAGATACATCATGTGTTAAGTTTTCTGTATAGGTTTTGAGTGTCTTTTTGAAGGGTTTTGTGTTATTTCATAAAGTGTCTGGCCTTATTTGAAAGCAGGCTTTGGGGCATAGTTGTCACCCAAAATAAAGATGTTCAACACCAGTGGTCTTCACATCTTGTATGTACAGTCATGATGCAAACAAAAACCCCACTGCTGTTTCTAAGATGATGATCACAACTTGAATATTTTTGTATGTTACATTGTAAGGGGGATAAAGCACTAAGGGGTCCTTTTAGAACACCACAGTAAAAAGTAGCCTATGGTAGTATGTATAAAAATTAAAACTAGCACACACCTATTTATGGCCTGAGCCCTTACCACCAGCCATTGATTTAGCGGTAAGAGCTCATACGTTACCAGTGTGGTAACCATACAGTGCACCAACATGGCTCCACTGTCAACTACTGCTGGGAACGCCTCTGCAGTAGAAAATAGAAAAATATTTTCTACCGTGGGATTCAGCATGCTCCAAACTTGGAATTCCTGCAGGGTGCACTTGCTATCCCAGCGGTAGTGTTGATTTGGTGTGCGCTACCTGTGCATTAGCTATCCCGTGGCTTTGTAAAAGGGCCCCTTAACCAGCTAGGATAACTGCATAAAACACAGTCCTATTTTTATATGGTTCATCGTAGCCACTTAAGTGCTGAATTTCACACTTAGGGTTCTGTTTACTAAGCTGTGCTAGCAGCTTCCATGCGGCATTGCCAACACAGTCCATTCAAAGTGCTAGCGGTTTAGTAAAACCCCGGCACTAATCAGCTATGTTTCATCCAGCTGTGAACGTCTAGATATTCAGTGCTGGTGCCTGGACATGGTCTGGCATTGAATATCTGGGAATAAAGCTTGCAGTGGTCAGCAAAACACTAACTGCCATGAGCTGAATATCGGGCCCTATATGTCTGCTTCTGGAGAGGGATTATGTTGTTGATACTGAGATGAAACCAGAACCAGAATTTATTTTGTACAGTGAATTCTACGTGGAAATCCTCTAGTTCAGCTCAGTACTCGTTGCACGAGGAAGGCTCCTGTGGATGGAGAACATATGCTTTCATTTAATACTGTGACAATGCAGAGTCAGGGGTCAGTATTTCTTTTATATTAAAATTCCAGGCAACATAATTTAACTCAAATAATTCTGTTCAGAATAATCAGTGGTGGCAGGTTGCTTTTTTTTTTTGTATAGCTTGGGAATATAAATTGTACTCTTTCTTTCTTAGGACAACTGCCTGACTAGTTAGAATGAATTGACCTCCTCACCATTCTTCCTGATCAGTGGCGTTCCTAGGGGGGCTGACACCCGGGGCAGATCGCCGATGCGCCCCGCCCCCCCGGGTGCAGCGCCCCCCCCCTGGTGAAAGCACACCCTCCCACGAAAGAAACCCCCCCCCGGGTGCACGCCGCTGGGGGGGGTGCCGCGTGCGCCTGTCCTTCGTTCGTTCCATGCTCCCTCTGCCCCAGAACAGGCAGGCCTAGGGAGAGAGGGAGAGGGAACGTGTACTCTCCCCTTGCTATGTTGTGTAAATACGAGAGGGGGCATAATGAGAGAAATTTCATAGCGCTGGCTCATTTCAGTAAAAAAAATATCTTCACTAATGTGCCAAGCCCCACCCTTTGTCCCCCCAAATGAATCAGTCAAACTATACCTATGCTCCTGGGTAACTTGCAACTGCTAAAAGTGGCACCTGATGGCAAGATACTGTACATCAATAGCTTTGTGAAGGAGTGGAGGAGTAGCCTAGTGGTTAGTGCAGTAGACTTTGATCCTGAGGAACTGGGTTCAATTCCCACTACAGCTCCTTGTGACTATGGGCAAGCCACTTAACCCTCCATTGCCCCAGGTACAAAATAAGTACCTGAATATATGTAAACCACTTTGAATGTAGTTGCAAAATACCACAGAAAGGCAGTATATCAAGTCCCATTTCCCTTTGTGCCTGCATACTTTTCAGTAAATTTTGAAAGAGAAAAACTTCCTGGACAGTGTCTCTTGGGGAAAACAGTTTTCAAAGCCATACATTTGGATAATAAAGATGTATCTCAGTTGGTTAGGTGTCTGAAACTTTCCACCCCCCAACCAGTTAAAAATACATGCATTGTTTCACAATGTGCATACTTCTAGTTATGTTTAGAGGAGGTAAAAATCCTAGATGAAATAAATGACTGCTTCATGGAGCAGCTGGTTCAGGAACCACGAAGAGGGGGAGCAATTCTAAATCTAGCCCATAACAGACACAGGATGTGGTGCAAGAGGTAACAGTGTTGAGGGCCACTTGGCAACAGTGACCATAGCATGATCAACTGGATTGAGTACATATAAGAAATCTACTATGTTAGCATTTAACTTTCAAAAAGAAGACCATGATAAAATTAGGAAGATGGTTAAAAAAATGCTAAAAAGACTAGTTGCAAAGGTGAAATTGGGTATGGGTATTGTTCAAAAACACCATCTTTGAAGCCCAGACCATATTTATTTATTGGGATTTATTAACCACCTTTATGAAGAGATTCACCCAAGGCAGTGTACAGCAGGTACAGTTTAACATAATACTTATGAAAGCAGTAAACTGAAATTGAATAACAGAACTACTATGAAACAGTATCAAAAATCTACACTTTCATTACGTTCATTCCCACTATTCCAGGATGAGTGGGACCCCCACCTACACAGCTGCCTGCGCAGGGGCTTCGCTTCTGCCGAAAAAAACCCAAATGGCGAAGCACCAAGGCCCTGCACCGGGGACCAGAGCCGAAAGAAACGCGCTGCTATGACCGAGCGCGCCCTGTATGTGTGAGCCCCAAATCAGCTCCTCCAGTTGGGAACCAGACTGCACACCGTGCAGTGGCCCAAGGAGGAACACCGCTCACTGCAAGACGGGGAACCAGCACCACCAGGTATGTCTGCTCAACTGCTCACTCTGCTCAACTAGAAACCAGTTGACCAACTGGACCAGGAGCAAGGCCTCAGAACCAGAGACAGAGGAAGTCTGTCCATCCACCTGCTGGAGATAGAAGATACTGAGGAGCTGAGCTGCTAGCAGGGAGCTATGTAGTGGTGCTCAGTTCTGTATTTTCTATCTCCACCTGCTGGTCGATGGACACAACTACCCACTCATCCTGGAATAGTGTGAAGAACTAATGTGAAAGAAAATTATCAGGTAAGTCCTAATTTCTCCATTTAACTGTATTCCATGTATTAAAAAAGTGGAAGGAAGACCAAATGACATCTGTCATGGTTAAAACGTGAAGAGCTAAAAAAACATCCTTCAGAAAATAGAAGGATCTAAATAAAGATAATAGGAAACTGCATATGGAGTGGCAAGTTAGGTGCAAAGCACAGATAAGAAAAGCAAAGAGAGATTTTGAAAAGAAAGTTACCTTTGAGTTAAAACATAATAAAAAATGCATAGGTACATTCAAAGCAAGAAGCTGTTAAGAGAATCAGTTGGACCATTAGACCAATGGAAAAAAGGGGCTCTCAGGGAGGAAAAGGAGATATTGGAAAGACTAAGGCCCTTATTTTAGAAGCTCTGTGCTTTGGATGTCTGAACACTGGCATTAGACATCCATATTGCATGGACGTCCAAATCCTGATTTTATAAAGCCAGGATATGGCTTTCTAAAACTGCACTACATCCTTATGGCAAGAAAGCGTGGTCTGGGTGTGCTTCGGGTGGACTAGGGAAGGGCCAAAATACGGACATCCAATTCCAATTTCAGAAGGGGAAGGGACGTCTATGTCCAAAAAGTTTGATTTTGTTATTTAGACCTTTGTTCTTGGCATGTCCAAGTTACAGTACACATGCTGAAAGCATTTGGGGCACTCTGTAACTATCTGAAAAACAGCCCCTTGAATACTTGTACATGAAAGGACACAACTATAAGAACATAGATCATTCAAAACAAGTTCTCATCCTGAGCTCACTGCTAAACTATAGCCCTGGTAAAATTGCCTGCCATGTGTGTCTTATCTTTTCCTCCAAGACTTACAGCCAGCACAAAAAAATTGCAGAATATAACAGCACTGAAAAGAAGAATGATGTATACAGCTCCAGGATCTGAGCATAAAAGAGAAACATATGCCTAACGCTAGCCAAATCCTTATTTGACACTTTTTCACCATCAAACTCCATGAAAGCTATAAAGGGGCTGCATTAAAAACTGAGATTCAGGAAACATAGCTTCCTGATCTAATGTACATTTCTAGCATCACTTTTTGTGTACTTTTTTAGACCAAAATCCTCTTAGCATGCAAAGTAAATAGATTATGATATACTGAAGGATTATGGATCACTGTCTGGTGTCAGATTAATCCCTCATACAGACCAGCACTTACACTGACAGGAATATGGCTGCCTTTCAGCAAAGCAATAACATAGCAAGAGAATACATGGCAGAACCTTAACAGGGCGAATGAGTGACAGTGTTATTGTTTTGATCATCTACTGAAATCCAAATGGAAACCACTGTACATGAGGTGTAAGAGACACCTTCCTCAAGCTACTGCAGGCATTCAGAGTGTAGCCTCATTTTATATATGTACACTACTGATGTGTCAATGTTTTTTTAAAAAGAGAACCGTTCTCATAATCAGGATATTAGAAGGCGTGCCCAACTCACTTCAGTGTTGAACCACACTGGAGAAAAAACATTGTGAAGAGGGTCAGTCAGAGAGGGAGAGGTCATTAATTGCATTATTTTCTATTTATTTGCATATTACATTATATACATTTTTATTTTGTGTTTCAATCATTTGTATTCAGTTTTATAAACCAATACAGGACCAAGGTTTCAAGAAACAATTCAACATTCTCTCACCATACCATCCCCATTCCCCCTTTGTTGATAGAAATTTTTATTTTATTTTGTAAAGATAGTTATTTACTCTTTTTGTTTTTTGGAGGGGGATCTTCACAATCACTGCTAGGAAGGGAGGAAAGGGATAGAAAACAGGGGAAGGAGAAGGAATCTTAAAGGAGGGGAGAGAGGAGGAATCTTACAGGAGAGAAATGGAGAAAAAAAATCTCAGATAGGGGTCAGAGGAATAGGCAATGATTGGGGAATAGAGGTACAGAGGGAGGAGAGGATGGGGGAATCAGGGAGCAGAGAGAAAGAGAATGAGGGGAGAGGAGGAAATGAATAGGAGTCAGAATTGGAAGAGGGAGGGACCATCTCCTCACAGTCCAAAGTCCTTCTGATCCCCTCACTCATTCTCCTCCACACATTCCTTCTTATCCACCTACTCACTCCACAGCCCCACATATCCCATGGCAGCAAACTATAACTATTGCAAGATTTCCTGAGGGCTCAATGAAGGGGCCCAACAGGTAGGAAATGGCCCATGGGTTGTATGCTTGATATTATGTTGTACAGTTGGAGAAACTGTCTTCATATTAAGTGTGATGAATTCATTTAAGTAGAAGAAAATGCCACTGAGTTTATTTCAGTAGATGCTTTTCTGGTTAGGAATCTCTTTGATATGTTTTGCTTTGGGGAATGTATTTGTATGGAAAAATTATCAATGAGGTAGAAATATGCTCCCCCAACCCCAGAAAAACTGCACTTCCAATAATTTTACCCAGCTAAACATAATGTCAAATTATTACAAAGCAAATTACAAATGCTGGAATTCTACGACAAACCAAAATTATAATAGATTATGGCTTAATAATTATACCTTTTTCTTTTAAGAACAAATGGAAAAGAAAGTCAAAACACAGCTTTTTGAAGCATTGGACACTTTTCCTAGATAGGTTGACAGCGAGGGTTTGTTCTACTATACTAAATGATTAAGGGGGTCTTTTACTAAAGATTAGCTTGAGTTATCTGCAGCAGGGCCCATAGGAATAAAATGGGCCCTGCTGCAGATAACTCGAGCTAAGCTTTAGTAAACTACCCCTTAGAGACTTAATTTGTCTCAGTTTTCCCACAAATGAGACTTCAGATTGCATTTTGGGATGGGATGGGATGGGAGAGCAGGTGGGAGAATTTTGCTTTATGTTTTGGGAAATGCCTGTTGTCATGCTGCATTTTGGATTTTTTGTTTTGAGTTTAAGACTGGCTATTCTTTTGGGAAAACACTAATAAAGAAATTTAAACATAAAATATGTGGAAAAGCAAGAGAATGTCCTTTGAATTTCTACAGTGTAGATTCTTCAGGACAAAGTGTCCTAAGGAGGGTGGTTCTGCTATTTCACATGTACGATTTTTAACTAGGGCAGTTAAATGAGTAAGATTAAAATCTGAATACATTGGGGGGCGGGGGAGGGGTTTAAGAGGCTATATATGCTTTTAAAAAGAAAAGTGGTTATTCAACTAAGATTATATTTAGAGATTATGAAAATGGAAAGCATTCTTACAAAACCGCTACTGATTGTGAAAGACTGCTCAGTCACAGAGGTATTCTGAATGAGTGAAGATTTTATCTCATACTGTCTCAATAGAATTCTTTTTACAGTCTTAAGGGGAAAGTCAAATCAGCATCTGAGTGAGGATTGCTAAAATACAGAATATAACATAGTGCAAAGGAAATACTGATTACTTATCAGTCAGGCTTATGGGACCATATGTATTAAGGATCTTTCTTATAAATACAACATTGAAGGAACGCTTTATTATATCTATCACAACCAGTGTCTTATAAAGGGTGCAACTTAAAAAGAAATCAGTGGGGACCAGTATATTAAGAGGAGAAAATCTTTGCAATTTTTTTTGCATGACTGCATGTGATTTTTGAGGTAAGAGAGAAAAATAGCATGCAAAAGTTTGCCCTGGAAAATTCCGCTTAGAGGTGTAGTTATTTTTTTTGTGAAGAAAATGTCTGTAGTTGTATTAAACATGAATACATGATGGACTGCTTTACTTGATTTTGCAGTTCATTAAGTATTCACTGTCTCGAAAGAAAATATTGCATGCAGAAAACTACATGTGCAATTCTGCTCTTTGCAAAGAAGAAAAACCATAAATGGCACTTAATATTATAACTGCAGATAATACAAGCTATCTAAATTTGTTATTTTAGGTGGATAAGCACCCTTTGCAAAGTTGTCCTACCTTTAGTATATTGTCCTAAGACATAATCCCCCTCATTCTATAATCTTCTGTACACATTTTTGCACTGGAGGAAATGTCTATAGACTATTATTGAGACAGACATGGGGGAAGCCATTGCTTGTCCCTGGGATCAGTAGTAGGAATCTTGCTACTATTTGGGATTCTGTCAGGTACTTGTGACCTGAATTGGCCACTGCTGGAAGCAGGATACTGGGCTAGATGGACCATTGGTCTGACCCAGAATGGTATTCTTATGTTACATAAGTACATAAGTATTGCCACACTGGGATAGACCAAAGGTCCATCAAACCCAGCATCCTGCTTCCAACAGTGGCTGATCCAGGTCACAAATACCTGGCAAGATCTCAGAAAACTCAATACATTTTATGCTGCTTATCCCAGAAATAAGCATGGGATTTTCCCCAAGTCAATTTAATAATAGTCTATGGACTTTTCCTTTAGGAAGCTGTCTAGACCCTTTTTAAACCCCACTAACCTAACCGCCTTTACCACATTCTCTGGCAATGAATTCCAGAGTTTAATTACACATTGAGTGAAGAAACATTTTCTCTGATTCGTATTAAATTTACTATTTTGTAGCTTCATCGCATGTCCCCTAGTCCTAGTATTTTTGGAAACAGTAAACAAATGATTCACGTCTACCCGTTCTGAATTGTGCATGCAGGTTATAGAATAGTGCCAGTTATGTGCATAAGTTAAGTCAACAGGAAAGCGTAATATATTGTGCTGACCGTTCTTCTGAATTGTGCGATAGAGGCCCTGAAGCAGCTTTGCGAAACGCTGGCCAACGTCGGCCCTGCACCAGCACCTAAGAGAGAAGTTTTCAGCGAACCCAGAGATTTACGCTGTCCACGAAGCACCCGCTATTAAGATAAGTGTGGTGTTCACCTTAACATGGATAGTACCATGAGTAAAGCACAATTAATAAGTTAAACTTTGAATTTAAAGTAAATTTAATGAAATTTAAAATATTTCAAGCAATAGTGGTTTTTTGTGCCTATGATGAAAGTAGGGTCTTTTGACCCGATATAGCTTCGACAGATCAATTCAAGACCTGGAAGCTTTTTGAGGCTTTTTCCGCTATTTTTACATTTAAGTCATTATGTGACAGCAGTTCTTTTTGTTTTTGTTCATTGATGAAGTCAATCTGCAACCGGACATAGATTTGGAGATTAGTTGATTCTCATAAGTTAATAAGTACATAAGTATTGCCATACTAGGAAAGACCAAAAGTCCATCAAGCCCAGCATCTTGTTTCCAACAGGGGCCAATCCAGGTCACAAATACCTGGCAACATCCAAAAAAGTACAAAACATTCTATACTGCTTATCCCAGAAATCGTGGATTTCCCCCCAAGTCCATTTAATAATGGTCTATGGACTTTTTCTTTAGGAAGCCATCCAAACCTTTTTTAAACTCCTCTAAGCTAACCGCCTTTACCATATTCTCTGGCAACGAATTCCAGAGTTTAATTACACGTTGAGTGAAGAAAACCTTTCTCCGATTCGTTTTAAATTTACTACATTGTAGCTTCATCGCATGCCCCCTAGTCCTAGTATTTTTGGAAAGCATGAACAGACGCTTCACATCTACCCATTAAACTCCACTCATTATTTTATAGACCTCTATCATATCTCCCCTCAGCCACCTTTTCTCCAAGCTGAAGAGCCCTAGCCGCTTTAGCCTTTCCTCATAGGGAAGTCGTCCCATCCCCTTTATCATTTTCATTGCCCTTCTCTGCACCTTTTCTAATTCCATTATATCTTTTTTGAGATACGGCGACCAGAATTGAACACAATATTCGAGGTGTGGTTGCACCATGGTTGTTACTAACAACCAATAATTGCTGATAATGGGAGTTAATTGGCACAAATTTGCAGTTAAATACATGACTGCACTTAGTCACAGCTTGCAGTACCTGATGGGTTCTTCTTAAGGATCAGGGGCAGTGTTCTGTGTACCTCCTCACAGTTGGTTTGTGACATAGATAATTCTTTAATGTGCCATTAATTTTTCATACCTCCTGGGGGGGAGGGAGTAGAGTTCACCAAGGAGAACATTAAAGGGTACGAGGGTGGAATGGAACCTTCAAAAATTACGAGGAAATGGATTGTTTGATATTGTGGGTGTGATTATGTTGCAGATGCAGATGGGAGGTGGGTGGGTGGCTGAGGCTGGAGAGGAGGATATATGGGATATGCGAGAGATATCTTGGTGTGGAGTGAGTGGGAGAGTGAATGGATTACAACAAATGCGGACTTGGTGGGTGAACTGATTCATACATGTTTGCATGAAAATTGAAGTGACTTCTTTGGAAGATGCGATATGTTATGCTGCTGTATGGGATCTCAACTTGGAAAGGTGCTGTCGGGATGTGGTTGGGGCCCTGAGAGTGAGTTAAGGATTTCTTATTTTTACCATCGAGCCACTACCTCATTTTCACACCACATTAGTAGATAATGGTACTTCGTATTGTTACATTGAATGTTGATGGCCTCCATTCCCCAATTAAGCATAAGCACACTCTTAACTATCTGGAAAAAGAAAAACTGGATGTGGCGCTACTCCAGAAAAAAGTGACACAAATGTAAAAAAATATATTGGGGTTTGATCTCTAATACTCCTGCATTTGAAGCTTTCACACACAATCACAATTTAAAAGAACTGCTGAATCCTGATGCAGAGAAGATGAATATAAATTTAAGAACAGTACAGGGGAGTCATTGTCAAGCCTGTAAGATCTGTGATATCCATTTGGAACTGAATGGTGATTTCATACATCCGATTTCAGGAAAATGTTATTTTATTGAAAGCAATACCGCCTGCGTCTATGATTATGTTGTATACCTGTTCATGTCCTAAGATTCCCCTTAAAATATGTTTGGGAAAGCATAAGAGCTGTCTTAAAAAGATGACAACAGAAGCCCCTATTGTGGAACATTGTTTGAATAAAGCACACGACTTTTTCTTGATGACAGCGTGCGCAATTGAACAAATTCATGAGGGTTACTATAATTGCAAGCAATGACTGCAACAGCGAGAACTTTTTGGATACACACATTACATTCTGAAGAACCTGAAGGTTTAAATACCAAGACTGACTGGAAACATGCTGTATTACATATGTGACTTCAATAAAGTTGGTTCCGATATTCGTCTCTGTTTATGAAGTCAGTTCAGGTACAGATCTGAAGGCGTCTCAGCGCCATGTTTTTTTGGGATCTGGTGATGATTTCGAACTGAGTTCGATTCCCACTTCAGGCACAGGCAGCTCCTTGTGACTCTGGGCAAGTCACTTAACCCTCCATTGCTCCATGTAAGCCGCATTGAGCCTGCCATGAGTGGGAAAGCGCGGGGTACAAATGTAACAAAAAAAAATTTCAGAAGAGAAACGCTGTTTTAAGCTGGCAAGTATTTGTTTTTAATCTGTTGTTGGTATGAGCTTTGTTTGAGAAATTTATATCACTTACACGTTGAATTTAGACACTGAGGGGTACTTTTACTAAGGCATGCTGAAAAATGGCTTGCGGTAGTGTAGGCGTGGGTTTTGGGCACGCGCTGATCCATTTTTTAGCGTGCCTGTTAAAAAGGCCATTTTTTTTGTTTGCTGAAAATGGACATACGGCAAAATGAAAATTGCCACATGTCCATTTTGGGTCTGATAGCTTAACGCCAGCCATTGACCTAGCGGTAAAGACATGCGGTAATGACCTACACACACCAAATGCCACTTGGCGTGTGTCCGTTACGTGTGCCCAAAAATAAAAAATATTTTTCAGACGCGCGTATCGGACACATCCCAAAAATGAAATTACTGCAAGAGCCACGCGGCAGTTGGGCGGTAACTCCATTTTGGTGCATGTTGGGCGTGCGTAGATGCTTACGCAGCTTAGTAAAAGGGCCCCTGATTTATTGTTAAATGTTTATAATTTTAGAAGACACTATTAGCACCTTGACGCAGCTCTACTGGCGAAACTTTGGCCACTGTCGGTGTGTGTTTGATGCAGCTTAAGTTTGTAAAATCTACTTTTTGTCACATTTCAATCATTGATCCTCTAAAGCTAGTTCACTAGGAGCTTTAACAAATTGATGCTCAAGAGGTTTTTTAAGCCAGTGAAGTAATCTTGTCCTTATTTATTCCTACCATTATTTCTTTGTAATGGAAGTGGAGGAAAAGGGTTCTGAGTATTTCTCCCCTTGAATATATATTTTTGTACTTCAGCAGACATTTTGAGATATTTAAAGTACTTAGTGCTTATCTAATTGAAAGAGTTTTGAGTTTTATTGCTACTCCAGGAGACCCATCTCTCTGAGTCAGAACATTAAATATTACGGAGAGATTGGGTAGGAGAAGTAGCTGCGGCAGCCTATCATAAGCATCAGAGAAGGGTAGCAGTTTTGCTTAGAAAAGGCTTGGATTGGGTCACATAAATCCTTGCTTCCTAGTATGGAAGGGGGAAGATCATGATTGTATGAAACCAAATCCCAGAATGATGCTGACTTGATTCTGTACACTGATTGATCCGCTCTGCTATGTGTACTCAAAGACAGCATTCTGAACAAGGCCTAGTTCCCAATTGGTGGAACTGTTTATTTTAATTTAATACGCAAATTTAATATGAATCAGAGAAAAGTTTTCTTCACTCAACATGTAATTAAACTCTGGAATTCGTTGCCAGAGAATGTGGTAAAGGTGGTTAGCTTAGCGGGGTTTAAAAAAGGTCTGGACGGCTTCCTAAAGGATAAGTCCATAGACCATTATTAAATTGACTTGGTGAAAATCCATTGCTTATTTCTGAGATAAGCAGCATAAAATGTATTGAACTTTTTTGGGATCTTGCCAGGTGTTTGTGACCTGGATTGGTCACTGTTGGAAACAGAATGCTGGGCTTGATGGACCTTTGGTCTGTCCCAGTGCGGCAATACTTATGTACTTTAATAAGTGCCTATGAGCTAGGACAATTCAAAGCTGTAAATTTATTTATTTTATTTGTTGCATTTGTACCCCACATTTTCCCACCTATTTGCAGCCTCAGATAGAAGTTGTTTGAGTGCGAAGGGGATTCTTAACTTCAACAGACCTATTGAGCACTCTAATAAGTACAAAGACTTTTAACAGCTATCAAGCTCAATTATTATTTTTAAATCATGTATTCATGTTTACATTTCTGCCTGTGTTACTCCTTTCCCATACAGGTGTCAAGATAGTTTTGAAATTATAATTCGAATTGTTCTATATGGTTAAATTAGGATGCTTATGTGCTTTCTTATCTTTCATACAAGTTGAAATGAAGTTGCTTAATTCTGAAGCCATAATGTCAGAGGTTTAAAGAGAGAAAAATAGAAAAGGTAGGAGGATCTATGAGGATTGCGGTGATGCCCCTTGAAATCTGCATGGCTCAGTATAGCCAAAACGGAAGCACACACGCTGATCTGATGATCCCATAGATAAAATCAGCCTGACTAGACTATTATACCTCAATTAAGCAAGAGATTAATGTGAAACTGAGGATTTTTGAAGTGATTGATAGATGCGCTCCCTTCACTAAAGGTATTAGTATATGCCATATGAATACAGAGTGAACACCCCGGAGGGAGTGGAAAACATGAAAAAGGACCTACGGAAGCTAGAAGAATGGTCTAAGGTTTGGCAATTAAAATTCAATATGAAGAAATGCAAAGTGATGCACTTAGGAAATAGAAATCCACGGGAGACGTATGTGTTAGGCGGGGAGAGTCTGATAAGTACGGACGGGGAGAGGGATCTTGGGGTGATAGTATCTGAGGATTTGAAGGCGACGAAACAGTGTGACAAGGCGGTGGCCGTAGCTAGAAGGTTGCTAGGCTGTATAGAGAGAGGTGTGACCAGCAGAAGAAAGGGGGTGTTGATGCCCCTGTATAAATCGTTGGTGAGGCCCCACCTAGAGTATTGTGTTCAGTTTTGGAGGCCGTATCTTGCTAAGAATGTAAAAAGAATTGAAGCGGTGCAAAGAAAAGCTACGAGAATGGTATGGGATTTGCGTTACAAGACGTATGAGGAGAGACTTGCTGACCTGAACATGTATACTCTGGAGGAAAGGAGAAACAGGGGTGATATGATACAGACGTTCAAATATTTGAAAGGTATTAATCCGCAAATGAACCTTTTCCGGAGATGCGAAGGCGGTAGAACGAGAGGACATGAAATGAGATTGAAGGGGGGCAGACTCAAGAAAAATGTCAGGAAGTATTTTTTCACAGAGAGAGTAGTGGATGCTTGGAATGCCCTCCCGCGGGAGGTGGTGGAAATGAAAACGGTAACGGAATTCAAACATGCGTGGGATAAACATAAAGGAATCCTGTTCAGAAGGAATGGATCCTAAGGAGCTTAGCCGAGATTGGGTGGCAGAGCCAGTGGCGGGAGACTTATACGGTCTGTGCCAGAGCCGGTGGTGGGAGGCGGGACTGGTGGTTGGGAGGCGGGGATAGTGCTGGGCAGACTTATACGGTCTGTGCCAGAACCAGTGGTGGGAGGCGGGGCTGGTGGTTGGGAGGCGGGGATAGTGCTGGGCAGACTTATACGGTCTGTGCCAGAACCAGTGGTGGGAGGCGGGGCTGGTGGTTGGGAGGCGGGGATAGTGCTGGGCAGACTTATACGGTCTGTGCCCTGAAAAGGACAGGTACAAATCAAGGTAAGGTATACACAAAAAGTAGCACATATGAGTTTATCTTGTTGGGCAGACTGGAAAACTCTTTTTATTGGAAAAAACTAAAAACAAATAACATACAAATCAAAAACAAGCCCCTAGCTATACACGGTCCTCCTATCTATGTACACCCCCTCCCCCTCCTCAATAGTACAGTGGAAACTGTTTATTAGAAAGACCAAAGAAAAAAACCGGACATGCAAATCAAACCCCAGGCTCCTAGCTAGACATGGTCTGCCTATCTATGTACACCCCCCTCCTCAATAATACAATGGATCAACCCCCCCCCCGACCCCCCACAACCCCTTCAGACAACTGGCACACAATCCCCTGGGAAGCATGTCCCCTCATGGCGGCTTAAGCCTCACGTGTCTCCACCACCTCGAAGCCACCCCCACCCCTTTTTCCACCCTTTCCCACTTCGCCGCTTCCTGCACCGCCCTTACCACATCCCAGCTGACTACCTCCGCCGGCCGGACCTCCTGGTACAGGGACACCCTGCAGCGCGCCATCCAGAGGCAGTACCGCAATATCACCGAAATCAGAAAGCGTGTTACCGGATCCCCGCGTCCCTCTCCACCCTCTGGGCCATACACCCAGTCCGCATAGCTGTAGTTGCGGAAACTGGGGATCTGCAGCAACGAGGAAACCCGGTCAGAGACCTGGACTGTAAATGGGCACCTCACCAGGAAATGCTCCATCGTCTCTTCAGTTCCAGCACATTCCTCCCGTGGGCACCCTCTATCCCGCACATTGCGATATTTCAAATTTCCTCGGACGTACAGTCTACCGTGAAAGGACAGCCACGCCAGGTCTTTATACTTCACCGGGATGCGGTTCGAAGCAATCAACCGTAACCCCTGCTGCATCCGTGGGGCCGGCGCGTCCCTCAGCGCCAGAGGAGCTGAGAACACCTGCGCCCGTACTCTGTCCGTCCAGACCCCCCGTTGTCCTGCCTTCACCTCCCCCACCGTCAGCCCCCACACCCTCACCAATTTCACTAGGGTCTTGCAATAACTCACCCCCCCCGGAGCCCCCCTTCGCAGTGCCACTACCCTCCCCCCCTCCCGCCATAGGTCCCAATATCTCGGCCACCACTGCAGGACACTCCTAGCCCACCCCGGTGGCCCCCGCCCTACCGCCCTCCCCAGATTGAACTGCAGGAACAAAGCGCTGAAAAACAGGACTGGGTTTATCATGCCCACCCCCCCCTCCCTCCTAGGCAGATAGGTAACATTCCGTTTTACCGGATTCGTCCTGTTGCCCCAGAGCAGCCGGAAGAACACCCCATACAAGGCCGTGTACCGGCTCTCCGGCAGCAGGCAGATGTAACTGACGAACAGAAACAAAGGAACTAAGTGTGCCTTGATGAGCTGTACCCGCTCCCCCATGGTCATTTTCCACCCCTTCCATCTATCCACCCTCCCCTTCACTTCTTGGAGACACCTATCCCAGTTGTAGAGCCTATAATCCCCCTTCTCGAAGTATATTCCCAAGACCCGTATACGTTCCACAGCTGTAGGAAACCTACCTCCCAACTCAAATTGCAGCCCCTGATCCCCAACCCACAGGCTATTGGACTTTTGAAAATTGACCTGCGACGCTGTTGCCTGCGAGTATTCCTGGATCAGGTTCTGCAATCTACCTCCCTCCCTCTGGTCCGCTACCCACACTGTAACGTCATCTGCATACGCCACGACCCTTAACTGGTTATTGTCCCCCACCTCCACCCCTTCCAGCCCCTCCGCCCCCCCCTTCTCCAGCCGTCTTATAAAAGGGTCGATGGCGTATGCATACAACAGCGGGCTGAGTGGGCACCCCTGTCGGACCCCTGCCCCTACCTCAAACCCCTGCCCTCTCCACCCGTTAACCAGGGGAAAACACCCCGCATGCCGATAGAGTAGCTGTAATTGCTCTATCCAACCCTTCGGAAACCCATAGCGCTCCAGAATGCTCCATAGGACACCCCACTGCACTCTATCAAACGCTTTTTCCTGGTCGAGTGTTACCAACAGCCTACCATGCCCTCCCACTCTACTGCGTTCTACCCCTCCCGCACCCACGCTGCAGCTTCCAAGACCCCTCTCCCTTTAACCCCACATGCTTGCGAGGCTGCTAGCAAATCCCCAGACACCTGCCTCATTCTCTGGAATAGCATTCGCGCAAAGATTTTTCGATCCGTATTAAGCAGTGCTATAGGCCGCCAGTTGGCCAGCATCGCCGGGTCCTTCCCCTTACTTAGTAGGATAAGAGCCGCCTCTGTCAAGGAACTAGGCAAGGAACCCTCCAACTGGGCTGCCCCCCATACCCTCACCAGGATCGGCACCAGCTGCTCCTTAAAGGCCTGGTAGAACTCAGTTGTTAGCCCATCCGGCCCCGGCGAGGTCTTCCTGTGGAGCGCCCCGATGGCTTCCTCCACCTCCTGTTCTGTCCACGGGTTCAAGAGGGCCTGAAGCTGGGGTCCCCCGTGACCTATCCCCGGGGTTCCTTCCACATAACACTCCATCTGCTCCATATCAATCTGCTGGGCTGAAAGGAACGCCGCAAAGTGGTCCCTCACTGCCCCCAGAATCCCCTCCTTGGTGTCCTGCAGGACCCCCTGTGCATCCCGCACCCCCTCCATCACCCTGCGCGCCCTCCGCTCCCGGCAGCATGCGAAGGGGTCCGGGCTACACATTTTCCCGAAGTCCCGCTCATACACCAAGGAGGTGTAGCGGTTGTACTGTACCTGCTCCAGGAGTGCTTGGAGATCATGTATTTCTTCCTCCCTCCCCCCTTGTGAAATCAATGTGTCCCTCTTTTTCTTTATTGCCATGCCCAACTTTGTCCTTTCCCTCCCCTCCCTTCTCGCCTGTCTGAGAAAGAATCCCCGCGTTCGTCTTTTCACTGTATCCCACCACTCCCCCAATGACTGAAATGCCCCCTGCACTGACACCTGATCTTCCAAAAACCGGCGGTACTCCTCCCGCACCTGCTCGCTACCTAACCACTTTAAATTTAGTCGCCATAACCCCCTCCCTGGCCTCTGCGCTGCCGCCCCCCCCACCTGAAGGAGGACCATGTGGTGGTCTGAAAAGTCCACGTCCACGGTTCGTGGACCCCCCAGACAAACCCCCTTCTTTACCAGGAATCTATCGATTCTACTTTTACACTGCCCTCGAAAGAACGTGAACCCCTCCTGTTCCTCACAGAAGGCCACATGCGCGTCTACCAGCTCCGCCTCCCGCATGATCCCTGCCAGCCTCACCCCGTCATAGCCCACCTGTACCGATCGTCCCCCACTATCCTTTTTCCGCAATATGGTGTTAAAATCTCCCCCCCAGACTACTTGGCGCGAAGTGTATAGGTAGGGCTTGATCTTTCCAAAGAGGAGCACCCTTTCCTTCTTGCTTTGGGGCCCGTACACATTCACCACCCTCAGTGCTCTATCCTCCCAAATCGCATCCACAACAAGACATCTCCCCACCCCCAGCTCCACCACTCGCTGAATATTCACCCGGTGGGACTTAAATAAGATCCCCACCCCACCATACCTCTCCCCCGCCAACCCCCACACCGAGGGACCCCACTTCCAGGCCCGTCTTGCCCGCCTGATCACCTCAATGGACCGCAGCCGAGTCTCCTGGAGCAGGAAGCAATCTGCTTGGACCCTCGCGAACCAGTCATACGCTAAACCCTGCTTCTTCGGAGAGGCGATGCTGGCCACATTCAGCGTGGCAAATGTCAACACTAAGCCTGCCATCCTCATTGCGAGTCACGGGTCTGCTCACTCCCAACTTCTTTCCTTATCTCCTGGGATACCCCCTTCTTACCCTGAAGCAGGTCCTCTGCTATGCGGTCTACATCATCCCCTGCCAGATCCCCCCCCCCCCCCCGTAGCCGTCCTGTCTGCACCTTACCCCCCCCTCCCCCTTTCTTCCTTCCTTTCTTCTTTGCTCTATCCGGACCCACACCCTGATCCCTCCCTCTCCCCTCTTCACCCCCGCCCCCTACCTCCTCCTCCGAGTCCTCCACCTCCCCCAAGTCCTCCAAGTCCTCCAGATCCTCCTCTAGCTCCACTCTGTCCCCCCAAGCCTGCACTTGGGCCTTCACCACCTGCCCGGCCCCCTCAGCTTTCCTCTTACTCCCCTTTCCCCTCCCTCCCTCCCTTCCCTCTTCCTCCTCCCTCACCCCTCCCCCTCCCCCCAGAGCCTTCCCGCCCTTCTTCCTACCACCAGTACCCTCCTCCAGTGCTTCCTCATATTTCCGTTTGCCCTCTCCAATCCCCCCTGCCGCCCCCTCTTCCTCCATTAACTCCACCTCTTCTCCTTCCCCCTGTTCTTCCTCCTCCCTCCCAACCTCCCTATCCTCCTCCTCCTCCTCCAACACCTGAAATCTGTTCCCCCCCCTCTTCCCCTGCAGCGACCCCTCCCTGCCCACCCCTACTTTCCCCCCCCTCCGAAACTTCCCTTTCCTCTGTGGCACTTGTACCCACTCCCCCTCTCCCCCCTGCTCCACTCCTGACCCAGCCCCCTGCCGCCCCCCCTCCTGCATCCCCTCCTTCTCCCCCCCTTGCCCCTCCCTGCCTATCACCCCCTGCCCTATCCCCTCCTCCATTACCCCCCCTCCCCGTCCCTTCCCCCACATATCCCACTCGTTATGGGCCGCCCTAGGGCAGTTCCGATATGCATGGCCTAACCCGCCGCAGAGGTTGCACCTGATCGCGGTGCAGTCCTCTGTGGCATGCTGATCCCCGCATCTTCCACACTTTACCACTGGGCATGACATGCTGAAGTGCCTAAACGAACCACATCTGAAGCACTGCCGCGGCTGCCCCTTGTAAAAGCACAGTATCCTGTCACGACCGATAAAGGCAGCCGAAGGAATGTGCTGGACCACATGGCTCTCCTGTCTCAATTTGACCAGGGCTCCCCAACCTCCTGCCCAAACCCTGCTTGGATCCGGTAACTTTGTAAGTGGGGATCTCAGCTCCGCGTACCTCTGTAGCCAGTAGGCTAAATCTGCCCCAGAGATAGACTCATTTCTCACGAGCAGGGTGATCTGCACCAGGTCCGGCTTGCTGACTGGAATGGCCCTGAGGTCCCGCCACTCCCCCTTTCCCCTCACCCCCTCGTACCTTTCCCAGAATATTTCCATCCCCCTCTGGGTCATGAAGCTCAAGTCATATTCTGGGATGTTGATGGGGTGTATACACGCGTAAAAGTCCTCGGGTATAAACCCCATCCCCATCACCAGCCTCAAGACCCGATCCCTGGAGGGCATTGCCCCCTCCCCTATCCATTTGAGCTGTACCACATTTCGCCGCTTAGGCAGCTGTCCACCCCCTGTCCCCGCTCCCCCCCAACCCCTCCCTGGGCCCTCAAAACCCCCCGATCTCCCCCCCTCCCTCCTTCCCCCTCCCTGGACTACTGCCGCAAAGGACTTGGACCCCAGCCCCCACCGCCCCCCCTCCACACTTGTTCCAGCCCTTCCCTCTGCCTCCCCCCCCTTCTGTCCCTCTGCCCCTCCCCTCATCCCTCTCCCTTCCTCAATATCCACCGCCCCCTCCCCCTCCCGTTGTCCCCCGTCCCCTTCCCTCTCAGACAAACATCCAGCAACGTCCATAGTCAGTTCTGCGGCTTGGGCTGCCTCCAACTGATTGTCCTGCCCATCACCACTTCCTGGAACGTCCCTGCTCGTCCCTGCCACTGCAGGCTCCAGCCTCTGGGCTAATCGCCTCCTCTCCTCTGTCTCCTGGCGATACTCTGGCACCTGCCCAGTCAGGTCTGCAGCTGGCGATACCAGACTCCCTGCTCGCTCTGCCCCCGAACTCCCTCCAACCTCCGGCACCAGGGGCGAAGCCTCCGGAACTCCGCCGCTCCCCTTGGCTCCTCGCTCCCAGCCGTCCTGCTGGCAGGTCTGCTCCACCACCCGCTGCACATCTGTTAGACTTGCCATGTCCACTTCTGTAGTCAACGAAAGTCTCTCAACAATCGGGTTACTTCCCCCTTGCTTCTGGTGCAGTCCCTCCTGCGTTCTCCCAATGGCTGGCGCTTCCCGGGGGCATGGCTTGTCTGTTCCTGATTCCGCCACAGGCTGGCTGTTAGCACCCCCCGATTTCACCTCTTGTAATGGACAGCTGGTCAAATGAGCTCCCAGCTGCTGCCCGCTCCTATTCCTCTCTCTCCGACCCCTCTCCTGTAAACCGCCAGCTACTCCATGCTCAGGGAAGACCTCCCCTGCTCCCGGACTTCGTGGGCGGGGCTTCTCCAGATGCCATGCTGCTTCGGTTTCCACTTCAGTCATTGCAGACCCGGCCAAAAATACCGGAGTCTGCCTCTGCTGACCCTTTTCCAACAGGGCTTCCTTCACGGCAACTGTCTCTGCTGTTTGCACAACTGCAGGTAAGCCCTCTGAGACTTCGACCACCACCTCTGTAGAAAACAGGCTGCTACCTGCGTCTCCCTCTGCTGCCTCCATTATCTGGAGTTTTGAAAAGTTACTGAGTTCTGTCCTCCCCTCCACAGGTAGGATCTCTACTCCAGCCCCCACCTCAGAGCCATGTCCTGCCGCTGCCTCCTTATTCTCTGGCTGCTGGGTAAGTGCTCTAGACTGTGTTGCCAACTGTCTCATGTATTTTAAAGTGGGGTCACCTCTGAACCCAGACAACTCTTTTGAGTCTAATGCTGCTGAAGACACTGAAGCTTGCTGCAACTGTAGTGTTCCTGAACCCCCAGACTGTGGTATTGAAGCCATCCTTTCTCGGTTAACATAGAGCTCCCTCAAAGGATTCACAGAGCCCTTTTTTAAACAGTTCAACAAGTGTTCTTTTTTCCCCAACAACTTTGATATCCGGGCTTCCTCTTTAACATACATTTGTCTGTGCTCCGCTGGGGCAAATTTACACATAGTTCTTGCCATTTTCAGACGTTTTCCTAGCTCCACTACTTCTTTTTCCACCAGCTTAATTCGTCTTACAATATTTACCACACTACTTGCTGGATCATCAGGGTCATAGCTCACTTCAAGGAACTCCTCATCTGACGATCCACTCTCCTCACTCTCACTCTCAGCTGCCTCCAGCAAAGGCTTCTGGCAAACTTCCATCGCCTCTTCCTTCTCCCTTCCTTGGAAGCGCCCTTCTGGGGCCTGTACTATCTTCCTCCCCCCTCCACTGTCTTCTCGCTTACCTTCCGCAAGCTGGGCCATGGAGGGGGAAATGCTCTGGTGGCCTCCACTGGGCTGCTTCTCCCTTCGGTCCACTGGACTCCTTTCCCTTCTCCCGGTAGTCAAACCAGGGAGAGAGCCACTCCTTTCGGCCTTCTGGTCCCGGGCCCCAGGAGGCCCCATAGCCTGGGACTTTCCTGAGGCCTTCTCCCCAGGGACCCTCCTCATCTTTGGGGAGGGAGCTAGGTCTCACTCCCTTTCCACTGGAAGTCAGCAGAGCTCTCTAAAACACCTCCTTCCTCCTCAGCAGACTGGATGGACCGTGCAAGTCTTTTTCTGCCATCATCTACTATGTTACTATGTAATACTTAGAGGTTTAAAGTTATGCATTATGCTCTGAATTGTATGGAATGAAACTATATAGGGGCTGGGACACTTTGGAAAATTCTTTATTAAAGAAATTGTGGGGTCCTTTTACAAAGGTGCGCTAAAAATGGCATGCGGTAGTGTAGGCGCGGGTTTTAGGCTTGCGCTGATCCATTTTTTAGCGCGCTTGTAAAAAAGGCCTCTTTTTCCTGAAAATGGACATACGGCAAAATCAAAATTGCCATGCATCCATTTTGGGTCTGAGACCTTATGCCAGCCATTAACCTAGCGGTAAAGAATCTGGGCGGTAATGACCTACGCATGTCAAATGCCACTGAAAATAAAAAAAATATTTATCAGATACACATAGCGGATGCACGCCGAAATTGAAATTACTGCAAGGGCCACACAGTAACCGGGCAGTAACTCCAATTTGGCGCATGCTCGGAGTGCGTAGGTGCCCATGCAGCTTACTAAAAGGGTCCCTGTGTAAACAGAAGCTTTTGCTGAAAAAAATTGATTATGTTTATGGTTAAAGTGATTTGAGATAATTGTATTGGTAAAAAGATTGTGAATTGTAGTAGAACAAATAGCAAATTCACATAGCAGGGATAAGATGGAATATTTAGAAAGGAATAAAACTGCAGGTTGATAAGAATGGATACATATGACAGTGTATAAAAGGAGAGGTCAATGTAAATTATAATATGCACTTTTAGGATGAGCAAGAATTGTAAATAATTTTATTAGCACAGTAAGGGAATAGGACTTTCTGTACCCTTTACATACAAGGGAATTTACAAATTTTTACATATGTAGATGAGCATATATGTGTATTGATTTTCTTCCTGAAACTGGCCACTTTTGGACTCGGTGCACCCTCCGTAGGTGAGGTAGGGTGCTATACACTGGCAGGGCAAGGCTTTAACCCTGCTAGTTTCTAAAGTATGCTAAAACTGCTTCTAAACAGAGAATATTTGTGACTGCTTGGCTACTGGGGCCTGGGACTGGATTTCTGATCAAATTTCTTCTACTTTTAAAGACTACATATTAGGATCTGCTGAACTGAAGTTTAAGCTGTATTTCTTTTATTTGTTTGGACAGAACTGTGTTTTAAGTCCTGCTGCTAAGACAACAAGCCCAGGCTCTGGCCTTTTATAGGCATAAGCTGTTTTTCTTCTAGGATAATAATTTTTCTTTTTGAATAAGGGTTAGAGAGAGCATATGAAGGTTCTAGAACTTCTTTTGAGTGGGGCTTCCAGTTTGAGAAATTAAAGTTATTTTGCTGTTACTTCAGTGAAATTTGAGAGAACTGGGCTACTACTTAAGCCAATAAAGATGTTAAATACATAGGGACAGAGGAAATTGCTGCTTTTGGAAATAAAATGTTTGCCATTATATACATCTTAAGGCTTTAAAAACATTTCTATTTAACTAAGTAAAGATCTGTTATCATAATTATTTCTAGAGAGGTTTGTAAATGTTTCATTTTTTATTAATAATTATTAGTTTTTATACTTTATTGTACATCCCTCAAATGTTGAAGATTACCTAGGGCCCCTTTTACCAAGCCGGCGCTGGTCTTGGCGCATGTTTTATACGTGCGCCGAGGCCCCCTTTTACCGCAGCTGGTAAAAGGGAAGTCTCACCTTACTGCAGGAAATGGCCATGCGGCAAGTAAAGCACTTGTTGCACGGCCATTTTGGGAGAGCCCTTACCACTACCCATTGAGATGGCGGTAAGGGCTCCCGTGTTAACCCAGCAGTAACCTGCTGGGTACACTCTGACGCTAGAGGTGGGAAGTACTGCCGGGCTGCTGCGGTAGCCAAGTGGTACTTCCTGTATAGCGAGCGGTAAGCCCGCATTGGGCTTACCGCCACTTAGTAAAAGAGGCCCCTCCTAGATTGTTAACCGCTATGAATCCTAATTGGGGAAACATCAATAGAATAGAATAGAAAAGAGGACACTAATAATTTACTTGAAAGAACATTTTTCTAATGCAGACCCACTGCAGAAAAACTGTGGACAAAAGGATGCTTTATTATTTGACTGTGTATCAACAATCAGGAACACACCTTAACGTTGTATCTATGATAGCAAAAGAACCCCCCCCAAACAAACAAAACAAACCCACGCTGTCTGTGATTTGGTATCATTCACAGTGTTCTGAACATATCGAAACAGTGGTCCAAGCCTATCATTCATGGGCTGCTGGAAAGAAAAGAAAGTTTGCAGATCAACTCCTGCTCAGCTCCCCAAACTTTGAGGGCCGTTGCTGTACATACAGGTTGACTGTACCAAATTGCCTCTGGCCATAAAGGGGGGGGGGGGGGGGTTAAGTTTTTGCTTGTGGCTATTTGCAACAAATTTACTACTATAAAGAAATTGATCCAGTTTATTGAACATCTTTTCTCATAGTCTTGATAAAGAAGTTTTAACTATTTTGCTCTCTGTTGTAAATTACACTCAGTTTTGAAAACAAATCAGAACTTATTTATTCAGGAAATATGTTCTGAATATCAACAATTAAATTAGGTATTATATCATTTTTCTTGGTTTAGTTAGCAATTGTATATGAATGTGATAAATGAATGCTGTATTTCCTGGAAATGTTCATAAGGTATATGGTGGAATATAAAGTTTGTTATTAATGTTAATGATGTCACATTTTCTTTTTCTTCTTTTAATAATCTCTTCAGATCAGGGTCCCTCTTTGGATTGTCCCTTTGGAAGGGGTTGAATCAGCAGTTTATACTTTGATTTTACTGTTTTGAACTAATGCTGAAGGTTTTGCAGAATCTTCTTTTAATATTTGTTGAAGCCTTCCATTCGCAGTCTTCCCAGAAGAGGGTGACTCCATATGAAAGGCCAGACTATATGAGAGATGCCGCAGTGCCGCAAGTCTCCACTGAAGCCTTATGCAGAAGAAAAGAAAAAGGCCTAACATGGATCCACAATATCTCAAGGAACCGAGTAACTGCCATCAGGATCACCGGTTTACATTTGCAGCAAAATTTTATGAAACTGAACCTTACAGATTTACAGCTTGTTTTTGGTTTTTTTTTTTGCATCTGGGAATTATTCCCATTGTTATTTTAGGAGTTTATTCTTGTCTTTAGCAACTCTAATTATTATTCTGTGTGTATTATTGGAATTATTACTAAAGCTATGGAAAATTGAAGAAAAAGGAGTGACAGATCAGGTGAAAAAAATATGTGTTGTACTGGATATAATTCTAAAAAAACTGTATCCTTTCTTGAGCCATATATTTCACTCACTTCAAGAGGCTATCTCACTATCCTCCTTGCCAACCCAGCTGATGTGAGACCTGGCACAAATGCAATGAAGAAAATGAAGATACCACCTGTGGATAAGAGATGGGAGCCATGGCTATTGCAACAGATACTGCCTCATAACTGAAACTCAACCATGCTCCTTGTCCAGAGGTGGAAATTTCGGGATTAGGAAGTGGAATGCTGAACATGAGATCAAAAGAGATTCTAGCTTAGTTAACCCAGACCCCTCTTCTTGTGAGCACAGCATGATGATGTTCAGTATAACCCAGCATAGGAGCCAACTTTTAAGATTTATTGGGGGTGCTCAAGCCCCCAAAGCACCCACAGAGTCGGCTCCTATGTAATGCAGTCTGTACTTCTCGAACCCTTTTTAAGAGAGCATGTTGTCAGCAGTACTCTCTAGAAGTGAAGGGTCTATTGAATTCTTTTCTTATGTGTGGTAAGTTCTTGAGAGGATGAAACCTTAAAAGTATATTTGAATGTATAGAAAAGCTGTATTTTAGGAAGATAGGATATTTGAATAAGAAATTATCTCACCTTTGTTAATGTAATCAGTCATCTTAGGATTTCCTCCCTCAATAATTTTTGATGATGATGGAATTGGCACGTTTGGGGCAAATTAATGATCCCTCTTCGGATCACAGGGGGGGAACTGATGATATTAAGAATATTCAGGAGAATGGGACCCCCAGAATATTGAAAGTTGAATGTTAAACTAAAAAATGTAACAAATGTCTACTTGCTGAATTAGTAGTATTAAACCTGCTTTGCAAGTATTGTCCTGTCCAGATGTTATAAGTTGTCATTAAAAACAAGTATGTCTGTAATAAGTAGGAGAAAGGACAGGAACCGAAAATGATGTACCCTTACCCCCAAATTCTATAAATGATGCCTTAGGTTGTGCGTGGTAATTTGGCCGCATGGCCAAATTGTGCACAGAACTTAATTGATTAACAAGCCAGTCAGCGCCAATAATTGGTACTTAACCAATTAGCAGCACAAATTGGCTTTAATTAGAATGTTTGGGCATAACTTTCTAGGCGTATTCTATAATACGGTGTGCATAAATTCTAATGCCCCCAGCTGAAAAGGCATGGCCATGGGCATGGAATAGGTGGGTTGTAGCTATGTGCACTATTATGAAATACACCTGATCTGTACCTAAGGGATCCTTTTACTAAGGTGCGTCGAATAATGGCCTGTGCTGTTGTAGACTCGTGTATTGGACGTACGCAGGTCCATTTTTCAGTGCACCTGCAAAAATGGCCTTTTTTTGGCCAAAAATGGACATGTTTTGAAAAATGAAAATTATTGCATGTCCATTTTGGGCCTGAGACCTTACCGCCACCCACTGACTTAGCAGTAAAGGTCTCATGCATTAACCGGGCAGTAATTGTCAGCGCATGTACAATGGCGATTACCACCCAGTTAGCACAACATGCCAGAAAATTTCCGGCGCGCCTACTGGATGCGTGTACAAAATAAAATTATTGCCCAGGCTACTTGGTAGCCAGGCAGTAGTTCCAAATTGGTGCATGTTGGGTGCGCGTAGGCACCTATGCGGTTTAGTAAAAGGGCCCTTAAGTTAGGTGCAGGACTTTAGGCCTGGTTTTAGGTGGCCTAAATGGTTGCACCCAGGGGTATAGCTACGTGGGGCCTGGCCCCCGTAGATTTGTCCCTGGACCCCCCTGCTGATGACCCTCTCGACCCCCCTCCCGTCGCCAACCCGCCGTCGCCTACCTTTGCTGGCAGGGGACCCCAACCCCCGCCAGCCGAGGTCCTCTTTTTCCCAATCCCGCACAAGGCTTCGTTCTAGTTTGACGTCCTGCACGTACAACGGCTCGGCTGGCGGGGGTTGGAGTCCCTCGCCAGCAAAGGTAGGTGATGGCGGGTTGGCGACGGGAGGGGGGGTCGAGAGGGTCATTGGTGGCGGGGGGTTTGGCAATGGCGGGGGGGGGGGTCAAAGTTGTGGTGGTGGGGGTTTGGCAATGGTGGGGGGGGCTCAAAGTTGGTGGCAGGGGGGTCGGCAGTGCCGGGGGGGCTAAAATGTGCCCCCTTACATCGGGCTCTGGACCCCCCTCCCACCGAAGTCTGGCTACGCCCCTGGTTGCACCTAAATTTTAGATGCAAGAATGATGCGTGAGCATATTCTATTATGTCTAACTTTAAGCATAGTTTATAGAATCACACTAAGTGCGTGGGTTTTCAGTGCTATTTTTAAGGTGTCACTTATAGAATTTGGCCCTTAGTTTATATACCCCCAGAGTCCTGTTCACGCAGACATAATGTGGGCTAATTACAAAAAGAGTTCCCTATTCCTATAAATGTTAGATTTTTTTTACTGGAACTGCTAGCAGTGAACCTCCACCAACCCACTGATGGAAACAAAGCATAACTTTAATTTGTAATTGTGAGTTGCTTATGTCTTAAGGGATATGATGTAAAACTGTTATCCTGTGACTTTATGCTTTACTAATAAAAGGTGAAAGTGCCTAAAGGGTCCTTTTACAAAGCCGCAATAAAATGTGGCCTGTGGTACTGTGGGTGCATTTTTTGGGAACGTACTGGGCCACTTTACTGCAGCTGGGAAAAGGCCATTTTTTAATGAGCCAGGAAATGGGCATGCACAAAAATTAAAACTAGTGCGTGCCTATTTATGGCCTGAGCCCTTATCGCCAGCCATTGACCTAGCGGTAAGGGCTCATGTACTACCCGTGCAATAACCATGCAGCACGCACTAACATGGCCGTGCTACTGATTACTGCTGGGAACATCCCTCATGGTAGAAAATAGAAACATATTTTCTACTGTGGGATTCGGCATGTGCCAAACTCAGAATTACCATTGGGCACACACAGTACCCTGGTGGTAGTTTCGATTTGTCACGTGTTAGCCCTCCCACAGCTTTGTAAAAGGGCCCCTGAGTGAGGGGGGGAGGGGGAGACAGTCCAGTGCAGATTCACTACCTTTCAGTGAACTGGAATTCCCTCTCCTGCAAAGGCCTTTGCAATAGAGTGTGTGCGTGTGTGTACCTGTGTGTGAATTTCTTTCCCTTGATCTTCCAGCAAAGGAAGAAAAGAGCCAAGTAGGTAACCTGTCTGGACAGGGGTCCTAAGCAAATAAAAGTACCTTTTATCACCAGTTGTTTCAATTATTCCCCCCCCCCCCCCCCCCCCCCCCCCGTCTCTGGATTTGTGCCTGTGTCACAAAGTGCTGGAAAAGTAGGAGGGCTTTTGGAATGGGTCATTTGTTGAATATATGCTTTTTTAAAGACAGCTATTGTGCCTATGGCCACAGACAAATGGACACCAATACCTTTTACAAATTTTCCTAACATTAAAAAGCACAAAAACAGGACTTTCAGCATAAATTCAAATTCAAATCAATTCTTGCATACTCCTGCTATCCCCTTTTCAGGGTTCAGTGCGGTTTACATTCTAGGTGAGACATAAGCAAATAGTGTTAGTGTGAGGTTTGAGAAACATTAGAGACTATTGGATTAATGCATGAGACTAAAAACATTAAGGAAAGGATAATGGATGATACTAAAAGGTAGAAGTCATAATGGATTGATATGAAGCAGTCTTTGGGAAGAGAAAGGTTTTTAGCCTCTTCCTGAAGTTGAAGTAGCTGTTTTCTGTTCTGATGGGAATAGGTAGAGAGTTCTATATTTTGACTCCAAGTACGGGAAATAGAGAGCTGAAAATCTTATGATTTCGCATTGCCTTTATAAATGGTGATGCTAACATCAGTTGTTGTTTCAGTCTGTTAGACTGGACCAGACATAGCGAAGGAGTCTTAGTCAGCAGTTCAGACGTGAAGCCCTGTAGGATTTGAAAAACTAAACAAGCAGCTTTGAACCTGAGTCTTTCTGCTATGGGAAGCCAGTGCAGTTTGTTTAGATGAGGCCAATCAAATAGTTTTGTTTTTATTTGACTTTTTTTTTACCCATTGTTTTAAATTAATGAGATGTTGTAAGATTAATGAGTTTTGAAGGAGATGAGCAATAAGTATTACTTCTTGGTTCTTATATTTAATGAATATAAATAAGGAAGTCTTAGATGTCATAGACGCAAGCAACCCAAATAGAAGCATTTCTGACAGAAAATTATTCACCGACTCCAATGAATACAAATATTCAAATCCTGCATTAAAAAAAAAAGTAATGCTCTGAGGCTCTGTGTATCTCAGGAAAACCAAATAAAGCCTATAAATTGCTTAATATATGATCAGCTCCATTCCGATATGCATGAACTTCATTATCCCTTTTCAGATATGTGGAGTCACTCTTGTGATGTCATTGATATCTGGAACTGAGTGCAGGAAGCACACAGTATGCATCCTCTATGATGGTAGTTCAATCAAAGGGCAACAAGCTAAAAATATTTGCCACACTTTAATCATCATACTGGCTTATTTCAATATGGTGAAAACTATTTAGGCAGGCCAACAACATAGTTAGTAGGCAGAAAAGAGAATATAAAAAAGAAAATTGGAATCTGTGAATGTGGTTGTAATAATACATTTACATATATAACGATATGCCAGTCCCAGTTTGACAGAGTTTAGGGAAGGTTCATTAATGATAAAATTCCTGGCCTTCACCCTCGACATTCCTTTCTAAGGCAAGACTTCAGAACATTCTATCCCACCTAGGAAGGCATGGATTCAAATCTGCACACTGAACAATGTATAACAACATATATAAAGCAAGATTTCTCAACCTAGTCCTTAGAACACACCCAGCCAGTTGGGTTATCAGGATAGCCACAAAGAATTTGCTTGGGATAGATTTGTATACAATGGAGAAAGTGCATGCAAATTTCTCTCATTCATATTACATAGTAACATAGTAGATGACAGCAGAAAAAGACCTGCACGGTCCATCCAGTCTGCCCAACAAGATAAACTCACATGTGCTACTTTTTGTGTATACCTTACCTTGATTTGTACCTGTCCTTTTCAGGGCATTCATTATGGACATCTTGAAAATCAGACTGGCTTCGTATGTCCCGAAGACTGGGTTGAGATTAAAGGGAGCAGGGTTTGAACATTTGAGAATAGAGTGTTTAGACCAGGGTTTCTCAACCCAGTCCTCACGGTACCCTAAGCCAATGGGGTTTTCAAGATGTTCACAATGAATATGCATGCAGTATATTTGCATGCACTGCCTCCTTGGTATGCAAATATATCTCATGAATATTCATTGTGGATATCTTGAAAACCAGACTGGCTTGGTGTGTCCCGAGGATTGGGTTGAGAACCCCTGATATAAAGGGAGCAGGATTTGAACATTTGAGAAGAGTGATGTATAACTATTTGTTTAGACATCAGTCATCATCATTTTCACATTCCACAGATCAGGCTTTCTCAACCCAGTCCTCGGGGCATACCAAGTTCCATCAGGTTTTCTGGATATCCACAATAAATATTTTTGCAGTGCTGGAAATGGCACATGCTGTGGAAGGGACCCAGGCCCATCCCTCCCCTACCTGTTACACTTGTGGTGGTAAATGGGAGCCCTCCAAACCGCCCCCAAAACCCACTGTACCCACATCTAGGTGCCCCCCTTCAGCCATAAGGGCTATGGTAATGGTGTAGAGTTGTGGGCAGTGGTATTTGGGGGGGATTTGAGGGGCTCAGCACCCAAAGGAAGGGAGCTATGGACTTGGGAGGTTTTTTACTTTTTTTTTTTTTACTTGTTACAAGTGCCCCCTAGGGTACCCAGTTGGTGTCCTGGCATGTGAGGGGGACCAGTGCACTATGAATCCTGGCCCCTCCCACGACCCAATGCCTTGGATTTGTTCGTTTTTGAGCTGGGTGCCTTCGGTTCCCATTATCGCTGAAACACAAACCCGCCCAGCTCAAATCCGCACATATCCGATGCATTTGCCCGGCACAAACCGTATTATCGAAAAAAAAGATGTGCGCCCATTTTTTTTGAAAATACGGTCTGTCCCGCCCCTTCACGTACCCGTTCTCGGACATAGACGCCCATGGAGATGGGCGTTCGTGTTCGATTATGCCGTAAACCACTTTGAATGCAATTGCAAAAAAAAAAAAAAAAAACACAGAAAGGCTGTATATCAAGTTCCAGTCCCTCTGTACTGCGTTAGTACCCTCCTGCAGCATGTGCCATTTCCAGCACTGCAAAAATATCCACAATAAATATGCACGAAATAGCTTATCATATTCATTGTGGATATCCTGAAAACCCGATGGGACTTGGTATGCCCTGAGGACTGGGTTGAGAAGCCCTACCATAGATGTCCACTGATACCTTACGTATCATGTATTGTACAGATATAAGGAAACTATTTTGGGAAATGCAAACAACCATGCCGTTGAAAACAGAGTGAATATACCTGAGCACAGATCCCTTTTTGGTGTCTGCTGCATCTCTTCTCGACCTCTTGAATCATGTAAGTTTCCAAATCCCAAGGCTCTGCGACTTCCTTCATTGATGATAAAACAGGAAGTTCACAAAGCCATACATATTCACACCAAGGAAAGAATTTTATAAACTTTAAGCGCAAGTTAAAAATATAAACAACCCAGCGACCCGGGTAACTAGTAAAATATGCACAAGTGGTGATTTTAAAAAGGGTGCGACTTAAGTTGTATACTCTGCAAAATGCAGAGCTAAGTGTGTATGGAAATGAGACATACTGGGGTAAATTCTATCAGTGGTGCCTAAAAGTCAGCACTGAAAATTTATGCGCTGAGCGCTATTCTTTAAAGGCTACGCATCTTTTGTCGAATAGTGCTTAGGGCATAAACAGCATCTAACTTTAGGTGTTGGCAATTAAACTCGCTAAAAGCTGGTGTAAATGCCTGCAAATTCTGTATGTGCGTAAAATTTTGAAATGCCCCCACAATGCCCCCCCCCCAAATTTATGCATGTTAGGATTTATGCACAGATCATTATTTTTATTTTTGTTACATTTGTACCCCGCACTTTCCCACTCATGGCAGGCTCAATGCGGCTTACATAAAATACGATCTGCATGTAAATCCTAATTAAGGCCAATTAACACCAGTAATTGGTTATCAGACAATTATTGGTGTTGATTGGCTTGTTAAGCAATTAAGATGCGTGTGCAAATCAGCTACGCATGCTGATTTACATGCGCAAGTTTAGTCGCCATTTATAGAATCCAGGAGATTCTGGCTACTTGTGGCTTTTGAAAAACATGCATGCTAAAATGTTAGCCACTGTTCCAAGGCAGGTGTTTAATGTTTTAATTTAGTAAAGGGATGCAGATGTGGGAAACGAAGGACAGCTAGGCAAGCAGATTGGTTGAATCAGAGACTTGCCTAGTTGTTCTTCATTTCCCACTTCTGCATCCCCTGTTAATCTCCCAGTGGGATTTCTCCTGTTCAGCTACTGCTGGGTTTTAGTTTACTAAATGCATGCTAAATAGCGAGATCAAAGCACGCTTATTCCTCTACCCACAACATTCTCATTTGCTTGCAACGCAGCTTTTATATGTGCTTATGCTAATATTTGCACACAATTATCTTCTGACCCTGGTTTAGCATGTATGAAAGCTGTTATTGCACAGCATATGCTATTTTGAGCATATATGCTAAACTTTATTGCATGGGCCCGATAGTGTTTAACATAGGTTTTGTTTGTTAGGTAGGATTAAAAAAGTGTTTCAGAACTTGCTATTTTACCATACTTCCTCGATTCTAAGACCCCCCCCCCCCTTTGCATACAAAGGGGGGAAAATATTTGATTCTAAGACGCCCTTGATTCTACGACGTACCCTCATTTTGCACATGGCAGCATGAGTCCAGATGCAGAGAATGTACCGCGCAGTTGTGTACCCCGTTAGCCCTTCAACAGGCATAGTACCAATACTGGTACTGGTTTGGGGGGGGCAGGTCTCCAAGGCCCGTGGCTATGTGAATAAGGAATTAGGCCATGTGATTTGAAATTTTGGACCTTGATTCTAAGTCACCATTGAATGTAAGCTTCACCTACTTTCCATGGACGTCAAAAACGGCAAAAAAGTGCATCTTAGAATCCAGGAAATACGGTATGTTGTTTCTCTTCTTTTTTCAAACAGTACAACATGCTGCTACTGAAACAGGATAAGGACAGCAGCCAGCAGTCACAGCTACAAAAACACCACCAACAGCAGAATCAGCCTCCCCCTAGGGCCACATTATGCCTTTTGTGGGCCCCTCCGTTTGTAGCAATTAATATATCAATGAGCAAACTGAATAGTATGTATATTTTACTTGTTATTTTACATATTTGTATGTGTTGAAAGGCAAGGAGTGAAAATACTCCTACTTCAGTTTTTCTCTTCTTCCTGATTAAAAAAAAATTTAAATATTTTTTGTAGGCCCTAGGCAAGGTGCCTATTGGATAAGACTGCCCTGCCTCATTCTGGTCACTTTTTCCTCAGCCTACCAGAAAGCACCAGATGATATGGTTTATTTCTTTATATTTTATGGTCTGCATTTACAGGTTTCATTATTTTTATAGTTCGGTGTCAGTAAGTGTATACATTCATAGGTTTGGGCGTAAATTTGTGATCTGAGATGTTTTCTGGTGTGAACAAGTGGTATGTATAAAATATGAGAACAGTACATTGACATACAGAAGGGTAATCTCTAATATACATCTATTTTGTGCTATGAGTAATCAGTGTGAGTCATGGTTGCTACTATGGATGAGAAGTATGAAAATATGTGATTTACAATATCTTATAGCCATGCATATAGCAACATGGAGGTATGCTGTGTGTTGGAGAAGATGAAATATGAATGTGTAAAATGATTTCCATGCATATAGAAAGTGGATAGACTGCAAAGTGTATGAGATGTGATGCATATGTGTGTGAGAAAGAGACAAAGTTTAGATTAGGATACGAGAAGCCAGCTAATGCAGATGTTAGAGTATGTAAAGTGTTTTGCAAAAGATAAGTGTTGTGACCATATGAAAGTGACTTTTCCTTGGGAACTTTTGGCTGTATTTAAAAAAGGGGAACACTATTAAAAGCTTCTTCTGCTGTATGTGATACAGTAAGAAAGAGGGTTCTTCCTACTTCTTTGCAAAGACTAGAGAGCATCTGAAATGTCAAAATCATTCTCATAGGAAATCACATGAACCAAGAGGCTGCAACAATCCTCCAGTCTGGAAAACTGCCTTGTTTGTGTTCCAGCTAGCCTGTCAGCTCCACTGAATACTGACTGTCTTTTTTATGTATCAATACTGCATTGTGTATACCTAGTAGCACAGTAGAAATATTAAGTGGTACTAGTCTAGACTCATACCAGCCTCAAGCAGGAGTGCTGAATGAGAATAAAAAGGCACCAATGTATTTGGACAAGCGAGAATTTGAAGGCATACCTGCGGGTGGAGTGGAGGCCATTAATACAGTGTGTATGTTGCTTCGTCTTCTGCTTACTCAGAACTGTTTTTCAGGCTGTGATAAGTATTTTCTTTTTTTGACAAATGTCTGTCAAGTATCTCCTTTCATGACAGCTGATATTTAGCAAAACCTGATTTTTTTTTTCTCTTCACACTCTGGAAACCTAAATGAGTTTGAGTGAATAAATCCTCCTGAGAAGTACAGAACTAACAAGGACTTAAGACAGCATTACAGAGTTGTTATGCACAGACACAAAATCATTCAGATGGAAGTTATGAATGTGGGCTACCATTAAGATGGCTTATTTTACCACTAACATTACATTTCAGCACAGGTCTCATGAGACCTAGTTATTAATAACCCAGGTTAACAGTATAAAACCCCATCTTAACGGTAGCCCATGCTGATAACTTTCCCCCTTACTGTCTGTTTTCCTCTGTGTGGGGGTCTTTTACTAAGCGGCATGAAGCCCAACGTGGGTTTACCGCTCGCTAAACCGGAAGTACCGCCGGGCTACCGCAGCAGCCCAGTGGTAGCTCCCACCACCAGTATGTGCCATTTTCAGTGCCACAAAAATATTTTAATTTTTGTAGTGCCGGTGTTTACCCAGTGGTAATTGGGTTAGCACGGGAGTCCTTACCGCCAACTCAATGAGTGGCAGTAAGTGCTCTCTCCAAAATGGCCATGCAGCAATTGCTTCACTTGCCACATGGCCATTTCTTTAAAAAAATCAGCCCTTTACCCGCTGCGGTAAAAGGGGGCCTCAGCGTACGTCAAAAACACGTACTGATGCCAGCGCAGGCCCCCTTTTGCCGCAGCTTAGTAAAAGGACCCCTGTATGTTCCAAAGCATTATCTGTGGCTACATGAAAGGTCTACGTTTTGTAACTTTTTCTGTAAAATTCTAATGGTATATTTTGAGTCAGGCAGACTAATGCAGCATAGTTTTAAAAAATTATTCAATCTTTATTAATTAGTCTGGAATTTCCAAGACAATAAAAAAAACAGGTTGTAACTCTGTGAACCTTATCTGCCAGAAGAAAAGTTTTATGTGCTGCACAGTTTAATGTACACACCATTTTATGTAGGTCAATTGCACAATTTGGGAATGGAGAAACAGATGAAGCAAGGTATCAAATGTAGTAAAGGCGTATTTTATATAATTTTTGCTATGGTTCCCACTTTCATAAAGTAGGCACAGATTAAAAAAAACAAATAAAAGCATGAAGAAAGCAACACAGACATTTTATGTGGATTAAAAATTTTTTTTATTTAGAAATGTACTTGGGAGCTCATTTTCGAAAGAGAAAAACGTTTAAAAAGTGTCATAAAGCACAAGTTGGATGAAAATCTTCTCAAAATGTCCAAATCGGTATTTTTGAAACCTGTTTTCCAAACATCTATCTATGCAATTTGTCTGCAGTGTGTCCAAATCACAAGGGGGTGTGTCAGGGGAGGGATTAGGGTGTGTCTAACACTTGGATGTTTTACAGCCCATTTTACAGCCATAATGGAACAAAATGAAAATGTCCAGGGTGAAAATCTAAACACTTTGGTTTAGACCTGATTTTAGAATGAATAAGGCACAAAAAGGTGCCCTAAATGACCAGATGACCACTGGAGGGAATCAGGGATTTCTCCCTTTACTCCTCCAGTGGTCACTGATCCCTTCCCGCCCCCCTATAAATGTGAATAAAAATAGTACTTATCAGTCTCTACAACAGCCTCAGATGTTATAGCCAGGTCTATTAGAGCAGCATGCAGGTCCCTGGTGTAGTCTAGTGGTTGGTGCAGTGCTCTGTAGACAGACAGATAGACCAAGGCCCATACCTCCCCCTACCTGTTATACTTGTGGTGGAAACTGTGAGCCCTCCAAAACTGACCAGAAACCCACTGTACCAACAAATAAGTGCCCCCTTCACCCATAAGGGCTATTGTAGTGGATTTATAATTGGGGGTAGTGGTTTTGGGTGGGTTTTGGAGGGCTCAGCAGACAAGATAAGGGAACAATGGTGAGATGTGTACCTGGGAGCATTTATCTGAAGTCCTCAGCAGTGCCCCCTAGGGTGCCGCATTGCTCTCCTGGGATGTCATGGGGGGGGGGGGGGGAGTCTACTTTAAAAATATTGGCATCTCTACATCCCAATGGCTTGATTTTCTCTGTTTTTCACTTGTATGTTTTTTTTTTGGAAAACGGCCTGAAAAGATAAACGCACAGAGCCCAAAACTTTTACAAACGGTATTTTTCACAAAAAAAAAAAGATGTTTAGTGGTTTCAAAAATAGTCATGTATTCAATTTGGATTCGGGACGTTTAACACAAAACGTCTAAAGTTCGACTTGGATGTCATATCAAAAATGCTCCTCTTGGTCACTAAGTGAATTCAATATATGGCAAAGAAAAAAGCTCTATTGATAAGCCACGTTTAAAGTTTAGGCGCAGTTTATAGAATAGTACTTATGCCCGGGACTCGTGCCTAACTTTTGGCGCGGCCATTTGCACCAACTGAAATGTGGTGCAAATTAAGCACGTATCTCCTGTACTCTATAACAATGCATGTAAATGCTGATTGCTCCTGTTCTGCCCATGACCCTCTCATTTCCACGCCCCTTGTTTTACTCACACATAAAAACTTTAGCAGGGATCCCATGCCTAAATTTACGCATGTTAAGTTCCAATTAAATCTAATTAGTGCCAATAATTGCTTGTTAAAAAGCCTATTATTGGCTCTAGTTGGTTTGTTATTCAATTAAATTGCGCACAAAACTTTTGGCATCTTTTTTTTTTTTTTTTTTTTATTTATAAGAAGTCTTTATTGTGCAATTCAAAAATACAGATTTGCTGCGATACAATAATAATGATGCACCTGTCCACAAATCTTACATAAACATAGGTAAAGCCAATACACTTTTCGTATATAACTGTAACATTCAAATACAAACCTTAGTAGACTTCGAGTTATTTTTCTTAAACTTTTCAATATTCGCTAATTATCCCCCCTGTGTCCTACCCGCCCCCCCCCCCCTTCCCATTTTCCCCCCCTTCCCTCCCTCCCATTTAATTTAGCGATGTAACCGTACAGGCTGCTGTCATGATAACATCACACTACAGAGTTTGCATAGCGATCAGAGAAATGTTTCCATATCGATTGCCATTTATTCATCTGGCGTTTTCTAACTGCTATCAACCTCTCCATCTCACACACATAGCTCAATTTGTTATGCCATTTTTTGATTGGCGGGACCCCTGTCTGTTTCCAATGGGAAGCTATGGTGACTCTGGCAGCCCCCAGTGCCTGTTGCACCAAGATTTGTTGGGGCTTCTTTAGTCCTGGTGGCTTTACTGAAAAGAGAAAGAGCTCAGGAGTCCACGGAATTGAACATCCCACCCACTGCTGTAACCGAGCATGTACTGACTTCCAAAATGCCCGAACTTTTACACATCTCCACCACACATGACCCATATTCCCTCTTTGTCCGCATCCCCTCCAGCACAGCCCGGAAGAATCCGGAAATATGCGCTGAAGGCGGTCCGGAGTGAGGTACCATCTGTATAATACTTTCATTGCATTTTCTTTAAATGGGACATGGCTATACACTCCGGCCACATGTCGCTCTATTCTCTCCCACTCAGTCTCCCCCAGGGCCATTCCAGTCTCTTTTTCCCAACTCTTCCTATGTAGAGTATAGCTAGGTATTTGTGCAGCGATACTGTGATATAATCGACTGATCAATCCCCGTGAGAAGGCAAATTTCTCACATATGTCTTCTAGGCATAACCGTTCCCTTTTTATGACCTTACGTACAGCCTCAGTTTTAAGGAAATGTGCTAATTGACAATAAGCAAATTCATCCCCATCCTCTATGGAGTATTTGATCTTCAGGGTTTCAAACGGGATCAGAGAATCCTCCTCAAACATCCGACCCCAATTGCTCAGGCCCTCCATATGCCACCGCTGAAAAACCCCCGTTTCGTTCCCGGGTAAAAACATGGGATTAAATGCTATAGGGGCCATACGTGTTAGTATACAACGCCCTTTTGGAAACATGCTATCCCAATAGTGGAGAGTGACACATATGGACGGACACATACCCTCCCTCAGCACTCTGAAAGGCTTAGGAAGCCACACAAGCGATCCCAAAGGCCTCGTCCCCAAGGAATGTTGTTCAATATGCACCCATTGTCTATCAGGGTAATTCTGATGCCATTCAATCGCAGCTTTCCCCTGAGCGGCCCTGTAGTACCATAGAAGATTTGGGACACCCAATCCTCCCTTTCTCCTAACTTGGTAGAGCAACTGGCGCGCTAAACGCGGACGTTTACCCGCCCAGACGAATCGCATAATAGAGTCTTGCATGGATGCAAGGAGTCGCCTGGGCAGCATTACAGGTAGCGCTTGAAATAGATATAACAGACGGGGTAGCACGTTCATCTTAACAATGGCTATCCTTCCGAACCACGAAACCTCCTGATCTCCCCAACGCTCTAGGTCTAGCTTGATGGTGCGGGTCAGCCCCTTATAATTGGCCTCGGTTAGTTCAGATAGATTGGAAGTAATATTCACCCCCAGGTATTTGATGTGTTTTGTAGCCCACCGGAACTGGTATTGTGCCTTCAAGGTCTCTACTATATCCTCTGGAAGTGAAACATTCAAAGCCTCCGACTTTGTCATATTGACTTTGAAACCAGAAACTGCTGAATATTCCTCTATAAGACACAGAAGGTTAGAGAAAGTGGGCACAGGACGAGTGACATATAATAAAATATCATCCGCGAAAAGAGCTGCCTTATGTGTTCTATCCGCTACTCGGGCCCCATACACTCCCGGATCTGACCTTAGTTTTGAAGCAAACGGCTCCATAACCATTGCAAATAAAAGGGGTGACAACGGGCATCCCTGCCTAGTTCCCCTTTGAAGTCCAAACAGATCTGAATTACTCCCATTGACCCGAACACACGCTTGAGGAGAATCATATAGTGCCTGGATCCATTTCCTGAATTGGGCTCCAAATCCCATGGCCTCCAGAACCTTATACATGAAGGGCCAATGGACCCTATCGAAAGCTTTTTCTGCGTCCAAGCTAAGTAGACACAGAGGCCGTTTAGTATTTTTTGCTAGGTATATAAGGTCCAGGGTACGCCTGATGTTATCTGTGGCTTTACGATGCGACACAAACCCAACCTGGTCGGGATGTATGAGTGTCGGCATCAATGGTGCCAGTCTGTTTGTCAGCACTTTAGCCAGTATTTTAACATCTGAGTTCAAGATTGAAATAGGTCTGTAAGAACCACAGTCAACCGGATCTTTATCTGGCTTAGGTAATACTGCAATCCATGCCTCCATCATTGAGGTGGGCAACTTCCCCCCCCTTCCCACCTGATTGAACAGGTCCGCGAGAAGTGGGGCCAGTTCAATTGCAAATTTCTTATAGAATTCATTCGGAAGCCCATCCAATCCAGGCGACTTACAGGAGGGCAGGCCACGCATTGCCTCCTGTACCTCAAGTGGAGTAACGGGTTTATCTAACAATTCTCGGTGCTGGAGTGTTAAGCTTGAAATCTCACTATCAGCCAGGTAGGTATCGATAGATTCCGAGGTGGGTGCGATCTCTTGTGTATACAATGTTTGATAAAATTCCCTAAAGCGTTTACGAATAAGGTCTGATTTATATATTGTGGATCCTGTGCCATCACGTACCTGCTTTACTGTACGATCAACTTTTTGTCTCTTTAATTTAATAGCCAGGAGCCGGCCAGCCTTATTGGCAAATTCGTATACTCCAGCCCTTAACCTCTCTCGGCCCATGTTAAGCTGCTCTGTGTAAATGGAGTCCAGCTTCATCCGTTCTCCACGCAGTTGGGTCAGTATGTGAGGTGATTTATTAGCTTTGTGTTGGCCCTCCAGCACCTGTATCCGGTCCATACATCTCGCTATTTGGAGTTTACGTGCCCGCGAGCGTGTGCTTGCTAGTTTTAAAAAATAACCCCTTGAGACCGCCTTCATTGCATCCCACACAGTAGCTAAGGATGGGCCTGAATTAAGGTTGAACTCTAAGTATTCCTTCAACAGCTTTCTATAGCCGTCTTCCACCTCCTGTTCTAGCAACAAGCTCGTGTTCAGTGTCCATCTCCTATCTTTTATTTCCAATTTTATATTCGGCAAGGTGACCCATACAGGTGCATGGTCGGAGATCGTTATGTTGCCTATTCCAGCCGTTGGACCTTGCTCTACCAGCGAGACATCTACAAATATATGGTCAATACGAGAATAAGAATTGTGCACTGGGGAGTGATATGTATAATCTCTGTCCGCCACATGTGTCAATCTCCATAGATCTAGTGTACCTAGGGAATGTGCCAATGACGCCAGTGCTAGAGCCTCTCTTCTCCCCTCCGTATTGGTAGGTCCCGTTCTATCCAATTCTGGGTTAAGGACTGCATTAAAATCACCTCCCATTATTAAAGGGCCCTGCACAAATAAGGCTAGCAAATTCTTCACCCTAGTAAAGAACTCTGCCTGCCCACTGTTGGGGGCATATACAGATGCTATCGTTAAGTCAACCTGGTCTATTTGGACATGTAAGAATATAAACCGCCCTCCCGGGTCTTTCTTTATTCGTAGCACCTTTACCGCTACTGCTGAGTGGAACATTACAGCCACCCCTCTTTTTTTGGAGGCCTCAGATGAAGCACAATAGACCCCAGGGTATCCCGAGCAGGAGAGAAGTTTTTCATGCTTGCTTCGGAGGTGTGTCTCCTGCAGGAGAACCACGTGTGGCTTCAACTGTTGTAGCTCTTTATAGAGCTTCTGCCTCTTTTGGGGCATATTCAAACCTTTAACATTATAGGATATTATTTTTAGTTCAGCACTCATTATTCAAGGTGTAAATAGCGTGCAACTTTGATATTGACAGCAGCTTTACATTCCAGTTTGCACCACAATATAAGCGTAAGAACATTTCAGTCACCCAGCATCTAGTACAGTCTATACATATGTTCCTTTCAGTCACCCCATCCCCCCCTTCTTTGACCTTACCCCAAGATCCCTTTCTTAATCGCATCCCTCCCTCCTCCCACTGTTCTCCCCCCTTCCCTACCCTCCCTTCTAGTTCCCAACCCTTAAAATCCCTCCTAGTTCCCCCATTCCCACCAGGTCTACCTGATTCCATCCCCCCACCAGACAGTGCCTTAGGCACCGAATGGGTTATCAGAGAAAGAAACCTCTCCGATCAGGTTGGCCACCCTTCCCCCTCCCTCACAAAACACAGCTCCCCTCTCTTTAGATTTATTGCTCATGATGCTATTCATCCGTGGCACACCCACCCCTTATAGGAGCATATACCACTTGAAAACTTTCCCACTTCCAGACAGTTTGATAAGTCCCATTATGCTGACATCAATACTTATAACAGAGTTTACCAGTGTACAAACCAATTCAGTTCCTTTATTTCTGAGTCTTCTGACCCACACGCTTCCATTTCTGCAAGCGAGCTTTCGTGGAAGGTGCTATCTCTGTTGGCAGCGCAGATGTCGGGGTCAGGCCTGCATCGTGTAAGATCTGCCATGCTTCAGAGACCCGGCGAAGCCGGAGCTGTTTGCCTTTTAATTCAAAACATACAGCAAAAGGGAAGCTCCAGCGATATGCAATTTTTTCCTTATTTAGGATCTCCAGGACTGGTTTCATTGCCCTCCTTTGAGCCAGCGTGTATAATGAAAGGTCTTGAAACACTGTAATCCGCGCTTCTTTATATTCTAGCGTGGTCAGTTGGCGAGCCCGCTGCCAGACCCGTTCCTTAAATGTGAATGATGTAAAGCGCACAATTATATCTCTAGGCCTGTTTGCCATTGTTTTACCCAGTGCCCTGTGTGCACGATCTATCTCCAACTCTCCAGGGGTGTAGCTCTCTCCCATGATGTGCTCGCAGAGAGTTCGCACGACAGTTGGGATATCTTCGCCGCCGCCATTTTCAGGTACTCCCCGAAATCTCAAATTGTGTCTGCGCCCTCTATTTTCTAAATCATCCAGCTTATATTGTAGCTCCTCAGCCTGGTCAGCCAGTTGACCGATGCGTGCGTCCATGGCCGCGTTAGCCTCTGCTTGCTCGTCGGCTCTCTCTTCTAGTGTCACCACGCGGCCTCCCAGCTCCCGTAGATCCATGCTAATGGAGTCCACGTGTTCCAGAATTTCCACCCTGGATGCCTTAATTTCTTCGCGTATTGCTTCAAGGCATTTCGCTAGATCTTTAGGGTAACTTTTCTTTTTAAGCGCCGAACTTCGCCGGTCCACGTGGGAAGACGCAGTGTCAGAGTCTGATGATTGCCGCTGCTCCGGAGAAGCATGGCGCGACAGGCCTTTCGCCGTCTGCCTTGTCGAGTGGCGCTCTCCCTCCCGCGTCTGCGAAGTCGCGATTTTGCTCATTATGTGGAGCGGGTTATTCCAACCTTGTCCACCCGATTTGGCACTTGATTTGTGATGGGGCACCACAGAAAACAGCTCTATTCAGCGGGGAAGTGCAGGAGCAAGAGTTTTAGGCAGCCATCTAATCTCGTGACGTCACTTCCTCTCCAACTTTTGGCATCTTTTAAAGAATTAGGGGGTTAGGGGGTAATTCTTTAACTGGTCACCATGTGTTAGGTTCCATGCTGGGGTTCTCTGAGTGCCAATTCTATAATGGCATCTGTGTGCACAGGTGTCATTTTAGAATACGGGCTTAAGCCTAAAGATCAGTGCACAATGTTAGACACATACATTTACACCAGGTCAATGAAAGGCATGAGAGCAACTAAGAGTTCCATAAACTGCATACAACTGGCAGTATTCCGTAAGTTGTGCACTTAACTTGGAGACACACCCATGTCCCTCCCAGATGTTTATCTGATGAAGTTTTTCTTAGCAGACCATAGGCTGATCCCCACTTCACATATATGTGTTGCTACCTTGGTTAAGCATTTTGGGACCTTTTTTTACTATGCCATGGTAAAAAGTGGCTAGTTTTGGTGTGTGAAATTGGCGCGCACTGGGCTACTTTTTACCACGACGGGAAAAAAGCCTTTTTTAAAATGGGGTAGTAAATGGTCGTGAACTAATATTAAAATTAATGCACAGCTGTTTATTGCCTGATCCCTCACCGCCACCTATTTAGCAGGTGGTAAGGGCTGACGCGCTACTCGTGTGGTAATTGGGCAGTGTATGGCAATATGGCTGTGCTGCTGATTACCGCTGGAATGCACTGCCGCAGTAGAAAACAGAAAATGATTTTCTACCACAGGAAACTGTGCACGCCAACTTCAGAACTACCGCTGGGCTCCCATGCTACCCTGGCGGTATGGCTGATCTGGTGCTCGTTATGTGCACAGTAGTCCTACTGCACCTTTGTAAAAAGGCCTCTTTGTGAATATGCATTCTGCTGATGCTAGACTGAAGGGCGGTATGCAATAACTGAGGTGTTTTGATATTCTACCTTTAATAAACAAATAGCAATTACAATATATAAAAAACAAAACAAAACATGATGTTTACCTATGAGTCTGAAAAATTTTATGTGGGTATAAGTTTCCTTTTGATCCAGGAAACACAGTGAATTTCCTTTTTGGAGAAAAGGGATTAAGGTGCCCAGGAACACCATCTGAACTTCTCTCCTATGGAAAATGTGTTCAAGGACCTTAGGTCTATGATGGAACAAAATTCTTGGGGTTGATTTTTAAAATGATTGAACCAGGCAGAAGAAGCTCCTGATTGCTTATTTTGTGATGAATGGGGCAAACTCAGATATTCAGTGGCACTTACCCAGATAGTGTACTGAGGGTTCCTTTTACAAAGGCACGCTAGTGTTTTTAGTGCTGATTAACGTGCGTTAAATGCTAGAGACATCTATAGGAATACATGGGCGTCTCTAGCGCTTAGTGCCCCCATATTTAATGCATGTACTAAAAACAATAGCATGCCTTTGTAAAAGGACCCCTGAATGTCCTGGCAGACTACTGCAGCACTATCTGGTTAATGCTGAGACGCTCCAGAGGTGGAGTCAGGGCAGATCTGAAAGTTCTATCACCACCACAGATATTCAATGCTGGTGCCTGGAAAGCTCTGTGGGCATGCTGGGCCACATAAAGGCAGTCCTAACTATGCCTTGTTAGCTAGCCAGGTATGGAACTCAATATCAGTCATTCCTGAATAACTTCTGGATGCCACTGACATTATACTTCCACATACTAAACTTTTGTTTTGAGGGCAAATTTTTGAAAGCATGGGTAAAAGGGCTATTTGAAAGTTGTCTTTCTTCCTGCAAGTAAAAGTATGCACTCATGGCTCTTTTGCTTGACTGTGAGAACCTATTATTTTACTTTGAGTGATGCTCTTTGCTGCCCTTTTGCTCTCCTTGCTATTTACTACTGTTTGGATTGTCTCCCTCTTTCTTTTCTCCTCTCTTTTTCTCTCTTTTCTTTCCACTTTCCTATTCATTATGATTGGCATTCTTTTCACTTCTGCACCTTTTTTATTGTTGTAAATTACCTAGATTGTTAATTGGGCAGTATATCAAATCCTAAATAAACTTGGACACTAGGAAACTGACACCCTAGGTGACTGCTTAGTTTGCCTAGTGGTTACATCGGCCTTGATTCTTTCCCCATGATGGAATGGGTTTAACCATATTTGTCTCTAGGAGGGAGAACAGTTCCTTTAAAAGTAAATCCTGATGCTGAAATTTTGATGGATTTTGATTTTGTAGGATCTGGTATGATCTGTCATTGTTATACTAAGAACTCAAGTGTCTCAAGTGTCTGAGGTTATACAGAGCCAAAGGTTTACATAAAACCTTAGCTTTCCTCTGACAGGAAGAGGGGCACTGGAATATTGGTCTTGTGTGCATGATTCCAGTTAAATCTCCATGCAGCTTTTAGCTGGGAAGCTGGCTGTGAATTTTTTCTGGCACTCTGCTGTTTGTGGCAAGGGTAAAGCATCTGCTAATACTGATAAGATCAAGGGTGTAGGAGATGACTACTCTTTGGTAAATAGGATTATCTCTTTGGTGCCTCACTCAAGTATCTTCTGAATGATGTGGAAAGCAGGTCTGAAGTGGCTGCAGAGAGGATCTGAAATGCAGTGATCTTTTATCTTGTTCAGTGGCTCATTCATTTTATCTCTGAAGGAATTCTCTACCTTGCATTGCATATTAGTGAGCTTTTCCTGCACCTTTTATCTGAGGTCCATGAGAGTCTGCGGGCATCAATACACATGGAATAATCTCTCAATGTTATCTTGAAAACATTGTGGTTCGAACTGACCATGCGTTTCTCTTTTTCTTTTCCCTTGTTTGTTTGACCTAAATGTGTCAAGATTTTCTTGTGGAAGAGACTCCAACAGACCTTTTACTTTGTCCATAATGTTTCTTATGTTGCAGGAATTGGGATAGGAATTTGTGATGCTTCAGGAGTCAGACAGCACACACCAGAATGAGAGAGAAATCTTCTTTATTTGCCAGCAAACAAAGCAGGACATCAGTTCTAGCTCTCTTCTCCTCTCTTAGCTCTTTGTGTCTTTCTCTCAGCTCTCTGTGTCTTTGCCTCAGCTGCTTCTCTTCTTATGCTGTCTCTCCTGTTGTCTTCCAGCTTTCTTCCTTTCTTCTGAGCTCCTTCTGACGTAAACTGCTTCTGCTCCTACTTAAATAGGGTCCTAAGCCCTCCTCCTAGCCTAGCCCCCTTTACTCCCAATTGGTTTAAGGAATAGATTGGTCACCTTGCCTCAACCAATCATTACTTTTGAAATATCAGTTACATAGGTTTGGTATTCCTCAAACTGACCCAGTCCTACACTTAGCTTATAATTAATCAAGGAGACGAGAGCTAACTAGCCCTGACCTCGTTCACCTATCAGCTTATATATTAAACCAGCCAGAACTGCAGATAAGTCTAACCACATGTTGATCTCCTCAACTGCAGTCTTAAACAGCAGACAAAGAGTAATACAGAATTTAACAAACATTCTACATTTAACTACACAGAGTAAACATATTCTAAATATCAAAAACTTGTAAATACTAATCTATTGCCTCTCTCTAAACAGTATTTCTTCTAAGCATTTTAAACTAATCCTAAACAAACAGCCTGCTATATACCGGCTCATAATAGAATACATGTGTTTGCTTAGCAATCCATCCCTCACAAGGTTGAAAGAAATTCCTGTGTCTGACCTTTCTAACCCAGCCCAGCAAATGTAAATAACTTAAACCAGATAACATTCCTTCACTTGCTAGCAGAACTGAGAATTTAAAATAATATCTGAGCACCTTTAAACAAAATTAACCCTTCATATGATTTCTCAGAATTATTCAATTTCTTTGCTCACTGCCTCATTCCCCCCTTTGAGACTAAAATCAGCTTATGCAGAGATAAGTCTCACAACTCAGACTCTGGAGATTATAGTGGTCCTAACTAGGAATAACATTTTCTTTCTTCCTAATCTAAAACAAATACAGCAAACTAATTAAGCAGTAATATTTCAACAGTCTGTGCTAATCACAGATTACTCTCATATAATGTTCTCAGTCTTTGAGTTCTTATACCAGTTGGGATAGACCCTCAACTGACAAGGATCAAGCTTTCAAATTCCAAGAAAGCCAGAATCAGGCAAGAAAGAGTCTCAGTATGAAGCCGAAGTTCAGCCGCTCCTGCAGTATGCAGTTGACCCTTCTTTTCAGCTAGTAGATTCTTTGATTCGGGTCAGGCGCAACTTCAATGGCTCCGCTGGATCTCTTTCTGCTCTCCACTGTTTAGGCTCCGTCTGATCCGTGCTGGGCTCAGTCTGGTCAGCAGACTTAATTCGAGACCAATGGACCCATGGAGTTATCCCTGCGACCTTCACAGCTGTAGGGGTAGAAAGCAAAACAGTAAAAGGTCCTTTCCATCGGGGCCCCAAAGGCTGGAGCCTCCAGTCTTTCACCCAAACTCTATCCCCTGGCAGGAAGGAATGTACCTGAGCCTGGAAGGGGACAGGGTTTATTTCTCTCACATAAGACTGAAGCTCAGAAATTATCTTACCCAGGAGGGCTACCTGCTCCTGCACCTGGGCAGACCCTAAAATCCCTATGTCTCCCTTAATTCCCTGTAAAATGGCTGGGGGCTTCCCATACACAATTTCAAAGGGAGAGAGGGCTGTTCCTTTAGTTGGAGTGCATCGGAGGCGGAAGAGGGCTAGTGGCAGTGCCTGTGGCCATTTCAATTGGGTTTCCTGACAAATCTTTGCTAGGCTATTTTTCAAGGTTCTGTTTGCCCGCTCAACCTGCCCTGAACTCTGGGGACGATAGGCACAATGCAATTTCCAGGTAATGCGCAAAGCGCGGGACAGGGCCTGAAGTGTAGCTTCAACAAAGGCGGGACCATTATCTGAACCTATGGCAAGAGGCAGTCCATACCTGGGGATGACATCCCTAAGGAGGGCTCGAGCTACTTCTGTGGCTTTCTCAGTGACTGTAGGATATGCTTCCACCCACCCAGAAAAGGTACAGACCATGACTAAGAGGTATCGGAACCTACCACTCCTGGGCATTTCTGTGAAGTCTATAACTAGGGACTCAAAGGGTGTTAGTCCTCTAAACTGAACTCCTGGTGGAATACGGGGTCCCTGACGAGCATTATTCTGGGCACAGAGAGTACATCGGGCAGAGGCAGTGGCAACCAGACTATCCAATCCTTCCAGCACCACTACTCGATTGAGTAGGCGGGCTAGTGCTGTTTTCCCTAAGTGTGATAGGTCATGAGCTTGAGACACTACAGGCCAAGCTAGGTGGCGTGGCACCAGAACTCTGGTATCAGGGAGATGTAACCAGCCATCAGGTCTCCTTACTGCACCTTCTTCTTGAGCCCATTTCTCTTCCATTTGGGTATACATAGGTGTCCATTCTTGCAATCGAATTTGGAACAGGGGGGTCACAGTACTTGCTGGGGGTCCTCGAGCAGCTTCCTTGGCCACCCGATCAGCATGGCGGTTCCCTCGGGCCACTGGAGTATCTATTCTTTGGTGTCCCCTGCAATGAATGACAGCTACCTTCTTAGGGGCCCACACAGCCTCTAGCAACTGAAGTATTTCAGGTCCATACTTAACAGGTTGGCCTGCAGCATTTATGAGTCCCTTTTCCTTATACAAAGCTCCATGAGCATGTAGAGTTGTGAAGGCATATTTGGAATCAGTATAAATGTTGGTTACCAGTCCTGCTGCTAACTCCAGAGCTCGTATGAGGGCCACAAGTTCTGCTTTCTGAGCTGAAGTTCCTTGGGGCAGGGCTCTTGCTTCTATCACCTTGTCTTCTGTCACCACAGCATAGCCTGCCAGTCGCTTGGAGTTCTCCACATAACTGCTTCCATCTGTGAAATAAATTACATCTGGGTCCCTCCATGGAACATCTTTAAGATCTGGTCGACTGGAATACACTTCATCCATGGTTTGGATACAGTCATGATCCGGTGGTCCCTCAGATGCTGGCAAAAGAGTGGCGGGATTGAATGTAGCCACTGTTTCCAGGTGTATCCGTGGATTCTCACACAAACTAGCTTGGTACTTAACCATGCGGTTATTTGTAAACCAGTGGTTGCCCTTATACTCCATGAGGGTGAGAACTGCATGGGGGACTTTAACAACCAGTTCTTGCCCCAAGGTCAACTTATCAGCTTCCTGGACCAGTAAGGCTGTTGCTGCAATGGCCCTCATGCAGGCTGGCCATCCTTTAGCCACTCCATCCAGCTGTTTAGACAGGTATGCAACAGGCCTCTGCCAGGATCCCATCATCTGGGTCAGCACACCCAGAGCAACCCCCTGTCTCTCATGGACATACAATGAGAAAGGTTTCTCCACATCAGGAAGGCCTAACGCAGGGGCTTGGAGTAGGGCTTTCTTTATGGCAATGAAGGATTGTTGAGCAGTAGATCCCCATTCAAATGGTTCCTTTTCACCCCCCTTTGTGGCTTGGTATAGGGGTTTCGCCATCAATGCAAAATTTGGAATCCAAATTCTGCAGAATCCAGCTGCTCCCAGAAATTCCCTAACTTCCCTTCTGGACTTGGGTTGGGGAATTGCAGCTACTGCTTGCTTCCTACTAGCATCCAATCTCCGACTTCCCTGGGAAATGCAAAAGCCCAGATACTTCACTTCTGACTGACAAAGTTGGGCCTTTGAGCGTGAGACCTTATAGCCTGCATCCAAGAGTAGCTCCAGCAATTCTCTGGTAGCCTCAAAACACTCTTCCTGAGTCACTGCTGCAATCAGGAGATCATCTACATACTGGAGTAAAACTCGCCTGGAAGGCTCAGATTTAAAAGTCTTAAGGTCTTGTCCTAGGGCTGTCCCAAAAATAGTGGGGGAATTCTTGAACCCCTGTGGCAGGCGGGTCCATGTATACTGAAGCTTCCTTCCTGTTACTGGGTTTTCCCATTGAAAGGCAAAAAGCAATTGACTGGCGGGGGCCACCCGAATACAAAAGAAGGCATCTTTTAGGTCTAGTGTTGTGAAATGGGTAGCTCCAGAAGGTATCAATCCTAGCAGGACATATGGATTAGGCACTACAGGGTGTAATGAGATAGTGGATTTGTTGACCACTCGTAAGTCTTGGACTGGCCGGTAGTCCTCAGTCCCTGGCTTCTGAACTGGCAATAGTGGCGTATTCCATGGAGACTGGCAAGGACGAATAATTCCATGGGATAACAGACGATTCAAATGTGCTTGAATCCCTTCCAGAGCCTTTCTGGGAATTGGGTATTGGCGAAGATGGATTGGCCGGGCACTTGGAAGTAAGTCTACATGTACAGGAGGAATATTTCGGGCCAACCCTGGGGAATTATCTTCTGCCCATACCCCACTGACCTGAAAGCTGTCTGCCAGGGGTAGGTCAACTTGGCCCTGCGACTGATGCAGCCGCCATTCTTCTTCAAGAGGGCAACAGAAACTCAGTATACCCTTAGGGCTGGATGCTGGGGGCCGAAAGGAGACTGAAGTCTGGCCATCAGAGTCAAAGGAAATTTGGGCCCTAAGCTTGGACAGCAGGTCTCGACCTAACAAAGGGATTGGACAGTCTGGCATATACAGGAATTCATGAGTGACTATGTGTGAGCCCAATTGGCATCTACGGGTTGTCAGGAAGGGCCTCCGGTTCTGCACCCCCGTGGCACCCACCACTCGGACAGTTTTTCCAGACACAGGCGCTAATCGCTCCGTCACAACAGAATGTTCCGCTCCTGTATCAATCATGAATGGAATTGAGCGGCTCCCTATAGTTAACTTGACCATAGGTTCCTGGGAGCCCAGTTTGTAGGAACCCGGTCTGTCCTATTCGTCCCATTCTGCCATCTCGGCTATCCCGATGATGTCAGATTCAGGAGGCTCATATCTTCCCTCTCGAACTCGGCCTCGGCTTCCTCGATCTCCTGGTCCCCTTCTCAGTCCCTGGCGCCTCTGGGGGCATTCATCTTTCCAGTGCCCTCTTTCCTTACAATAGGCACACTGATCCCTCTCCAATCTTGGTCTGGGATTCTCCCCCCTTGGCCGGGATTGATTGAAGGAATCTCGGAGCCTGGCTGGTGGTCCGGGGTCCCACTTTGGCTTCCCATTAGCTAGAGGTCGACCTCGATTAAGAGTGGAATTAGTAATGGCTGCCGCTAAAAGGTCGGCCTTCTTCTGCATCTTCCGGTCAGCCTCTCGGCGCACCTCCTGATCTCTATTAATGAAAACCTTGGTTGCGATCTCAATTAGCTGGGTGGTATTCATCCCTGCGAATCCCTCCTGACGCTGCAACTTCTTCCGGATATCTGGCATACTCTGGGCCACCAATGCGCTATTCACCATTCTCTGGTTTTCTTGGGCTTCAGGGTCAAATGGGGTGTATGTTCTGTAGGCTTCAATTAGTCGCTCTAGAAAGGCCCCAGGGGATTCAGTTGCCCCTTGGAGAATTTCAGAGACCTTTGCCAGATTAATGGGCCTCTTTATGCCTTTCCTCATACCTTCCAGTAAGTCCCGGCAATAGCCAGACAACAGTTCATAGTGCTGCCCATCATTCGGATCCCAATCTGGAGCTGCGCGAGGAAACCGAGCTCTAACCCATCCCTCTGGGTCCTGTATCCCCCCGGGGACACGCTCTCGCGTGATGGCCTCAGCATTTTGCAAAATCTTCCGCCTCTCCTCAGTTGTGAAGAGGGTCAGGAGAAGTTGTTGACAATCAGTCCAGGTTGGGTTATGGGTGGCCATAATGCTAGTCACTAGGTCCACCACCGCCTGAGGCTTTTCAGTATAAGAGGGATAATGCGTCTTCCAATTCAGGAGATCGGTGGTTGTGAAGGGTACATACTGATAGGCCTGTGCCTGTATAACCTGACCCTGATTATTAGGATCCGGTCGAGTGGTAGTTACCTGACGAAGTGGCAGAACTCTCGAGGAGGTGGGAATGGAACCTGAGGTAGAGCTAGGAGCTACCCTCCTATCATGCTCAAAGGTAATTGCAGCAGGTCTAACCCATTCAGTGGAGGTGTGTTGAACCCCTGAGGGATGGGGAGGGGTACTCATAGACTGAGAGGTGGTCACAGGTGAATCAGTCCATTGAAAGGGATGCCGGGCCCCTGATGAGTGGGTAGGGGTATTAGAAGGAGAGGCTGGGCTGTCGGGAGTTGAGGAGTCAGGGAGTGGAACCCAAAACGGGTCTTCAGAGGTTAACAGGAGAGGATTTGGCACAGAAGGGTAGAGGCCAGGTGAAAAGTCCAACCTAGGGTGTGGCAGGTTTGGCACAGGAGGGGAAGAACTATCCGGAGAAGCCTGTGCTGGAGAGGCTTGGGCTGGGTGGCGTGGATCTCTGGGGGCGGCACGGAACCCCAACAATGGGCCATAAGGTGGCGGCTCAAGGTCTGAGGGGTCATCAGAGAGTATGGGTTTCTCAGACAGGGTAGGGGCGGAGGCCACCGATTGGGTGGTAGGCTTCCTAGGGCTCTTTCCCTCTTCTAGTTTAGATTTTCTAATCTTTCTTTGAACACGGCCTAACATGAATTTTACTGGGGATCCCATATAAGTTTTCAACCAAGAGGGAGGGTCAGTCACAAGGCTGTCCCAGGAATCTATATAAGGGAGTTGTTCAGAATATTCTGGTCCTCCTACTACTATGCTGTAGACCTTCCGGATTACTTCAATATCTAAGCTGCCACTAGGGGGCCACCCCACTCCCATAGATGGCCACTCAACTTCACACAAGGTTCTTAAAGTACCTGAGCTTAAAGTCTGTCCATAGTCATTAATTAAAAATCCTTTTTTGAAATTTCTAAGCATACAATCTAGGGGGGTAGCAATTGTTCTAGATGATGTCCCACCCATAATGCTTACAGTTACAACACACAAAGAGGGAAGGAGTTTTTGAGAATGCAGTAAGAGGTCTGCACTCTTCTAACATTCAAGCATCACACATCCCATACAGAAAATCCCACCCAACAATTTCAAATTTCTCAGATACAGATAAGCTCAAGCGTTTTCGCTTCTAGTCCCCGCGACTAGAAGGTACTAGGGCCTTTGCTGAGAATTGATCAGATTCTCCTTCCCTCTTTCTTGAGGGGCTGGTTTACAACTTCCTAGCTAGGATTACAATACAAAATACAGAATACATACCCGGCAAATGTTCTCCAGTCAGTTGGGTGCTGGGATTAATGCAGGATTTATCCCACCGCTGCCACCAAGAATTGTTGCAGGAATTGGGATAGGAATTTGTGATGCTTCAGGAGTCAGACAGCACACACCAGAATGAGAGAGAAATCTTCTTTATTTGCCAGCAAACAAAGCAGGACATCAGTTCTAGCTCTCTTCTCCTCTCTTAGCTCTTTGTGTCTTTCTCTCAGCTCTCTGTGTCTTTGTCTCAGCTGCTTCTCTTCTTATGCTGTCTCTCCTGTTGTCTTCCAGCTTTCTTCCTTTCTTCTGAGCTCCTTCTGACGTAAACTGCTTCTGCTCCTACTTAAATAGGGTCCTAAGCCCTCCTCCTAGCCTAGCCCCCTTTACTCCCAATTGGTTTAAGGAATAGATTGGTCACCTTGCCTCAACCAATCATTACTTTTGAAATATCAGTTACATAGGTTTGGTATTCCTCAAACTGACCCAGTCCTACACTTAGCTTATAATTAATCAAGGAGACGAGAGCTAACTAGCCCTGACCTCGTTCACCTATCAGCTTATATATTAAACCAGCCAGAACTGCAGATAAGTCTAACCACATGTTGATCTCCTCAACTGCAGTCTTAAACAGCAGACAAAGAGTAATACAGAATTTAACAAACATTCTACATTTAACTACACAGAGTAAACATATTCTAAATATCAAAAACTTGTAAATACTAATCTATTGCCTCTCTCTAAACAGTATTTCTTCTAAGCATTTTAAACTAATCCTAAACAAACAGCCTGCTATATACCGGCTCATAATAGAATACATGTGTTTGCTTAGCAATCCATCCCTCACAAGGTTGAAAGAAATTCCTGTGTCTGACCTTTCTAACCCAGCCCAGCAAATGTAAATAACTTAAACCAGATAACATTCCTTCACTTGCTAGCAGAACTGAGAATTTAAAATAATATCTGAGCACCTTTAAACAAAATTAACCCTTCATATGATTTCTCAGAATTATTCAATTTCTTTTGCTCACTGCCTCACTTATACTCTGGCCTATGAAGTAAGCTGTCTGGAAGCTGAGAATAGTATTGTGAAAAACAACCATCCAAAGAAGATCCAGCATATTATCATCCTTTCTGGTTGGCACTTGGCTCTCTTGAGAGTGGATTTGACCACTACTGATTGGTGTGATGGCTTCTGTTTCTCAAATCCGAGAACCTTCTGGATGCTACACATAGAGCCCATCCTTCTTATGCCCATCTGTGCATTCTTAAGGATATGGTGAACAGGTTCTGTCATGCCTCAGTTAAGGAGGAAAAAAACGGGAGAATGCCCAAGTTTTCTACCCTAGGCTCAACATCCTCCTTTAACTTAATTGAAAGGCCTCAGCCACATACCTGATAAACCTGATCCTTCTGCAGAGATTTCTCCTCTTCAGTGGGCAGAAGAGTCCAATGGGGAGACCAGTAATCTCTTTCTGATCAGCTTCTGATCTATAACCAGAACCCCAATATTGCTCAGACCCTGGACAGAAAAATGTTCTGTAGGAAAGGTGTGAATATACACCTGCCTAGCAGATAAAGCCTTTTCGTGGGGGTTTCATGTCTGCTGAGGTCTAGACTTTGATCCAAGCCAGTGCCTTAGTGAATTTCCCACCTCTGATGTACTGTAAATGGAAATTGGAACAACTAATATTGATGGCAGAGGTGATGTTTGCTTCCAGATATCACCATGAATTCAAGGTTCTTGCCACTGGTGTTGATACAATGAACTGTGCCCAATAGTGAATCAGCATGTCCTAAATGCTCGTGTCCGGTTCCTTCTCAAAGACTAATGTCAATACTGCATGAGATGCAGGAGGAGAGGTGACATCCTCCTAGGTCATTTGAGGTGTTTTGGTGGCTGGATCCCAAACTTCTTGAGACTGCTGCATGCCCCCAGATATCACTGAGGTTGAGCAGTACTCTCTATTGGGTTGCTTGGGAGGTGGAATGGCAGATGCCAAGATCTCCCTGCTCCCAGCATCACTGAGGATAAACACTGATGCTGATACCTCTTTGCCTTTGTTTGGCATCCAAATCCCTCCATGCCAGTGCCAAATTAGTGGGATTCTTTTGACAGCATTTGGTGAAATTTGACATGGTTGGTCCAGATAGTTTCTATCAATGCTTGACTCAAAAGGGGATCAAAATCTTCTTGATGCTGATTTATTCCTAGTATCAGGTGCAGCTCCAGGATCCTTGTAGTTCACTGTCAATGCAATTGGGCTATACTTGATTGAACAACAGAGCTTCTTCTAGTCTTGATGGCCACAAAGACCCATAGGCATCATCTTCAAACAGGTGGTACATCTAGGGATGTCATGTTTGGGCATGATAAATCTAGTAAATGGTCAGACAATTTAAATATTAGTGGAGACACAAAGAATCCACAGTCTCCCAGCTAAATAATGTGACTTGATCCATTCTATAACACACAAGCATTTTCTTCCTTTTTCTTCATAATTTATTTAATCAAAAAATGTTCATAGTATTAAAACATCATTCTCAATTAATTATGTACAAAAGAGATCATCAAATAAGAAGATAAATTTGACTTGGCTTTTGTCTTCTATATTAAATTAACTTTTGGCACTTATCTTTTCAAACATAGCAAGACACAAACGCCACCACCATGTTTGGGCATGAGGCATGACAAGCATAGCTTGTGGTTGTCGGTCATTGATATTATCTTGCCACACTGCCCACACTTCTTGAAACAGTCTTTGGTTTCTGGAACACTGGGCAAGAAATAGCTGCACTGAAATGAAATGACTTGACGGGCTTTAATTTTAATAGGTATCTGTTAAAATTTAGGTTTATGTTATTGTGACAGGTTATAAGATATTAATGGGTGTTATTTATTAACATCATATTAGTTGAAATTTTTATATGGTAATTTCCTGGTGTATGTGCAGCTTCTTAATTTTTGGAATCTGAGTAGAACAGCAAGGTCAACTGCAGACTATAAGTTATATTGTAAATTGTAAATGTTGAAAGACACAGACAGACTGATGCCATCTAATATACTACTACTGTTGTGACTACATCAAAAAACAAGTAAATTGAGAAGGGGTTTCTCAGAGGGAAAAAGAATAGAAGAGGCAGCAACCTGGTGGAAAATGTGAACAGTGAAAATAATATTATCTCATCCTGGACCAAAAAAAGGTATATTTTCTGGGCTCCACAGTAAGAGAAGAATTAAGATAGCCCTGAGGAATGTCGTAGACGCAGGAAGCCATACACATGAATGGAGCACCTCTCTAGAAAACCCTGGAGCTCTTAGAGCTTTGCTTACATTACCTGGACTCTGTTGGATGATGTCACCTATTCATGAGGATGAATATCCTGCTTATTTTTGAAGAAACATAATTTTACATATGAAAATAATTCAACAATCAGAGATAGAATAGATTTTAAGACATATATTTTATTTTGTTACATAAAAAATATGTAGATGCTTTAAAAATAATTCTACAAATTAGCAGTGTAGTAAAAATGACCGTGAATATAAACAAAGTTCAAACAAAAATTGACCCTAGTTCAGCAAAAAATTTCTTAAAATAGACAACACATGAAAATATGCCTATAAACTAATACACTTTACTTGTATTAATTTTCACTTCTTGCCCCCTTCAGCCCTTATTAATAGTTTTATTTGAATAAAAAAAGTCTTCTAGTTTGTTCATACTAAACCGAAGTGAATCACCTTAAGAGATCCATTTCCTCCAGAATCCTGCAATAAATGAAAAACACAAATCAAAAAAAAAAATAACCAAAAGCAGACACATCCCTGAGGACAAATAGAGTAGGAGCCTTAAGCCCAATTATTGTTAAATGCAACTTTTATATTTGATTTGCAGTAAGGGGGTAATTTTAAAAGGAGCCACCTAGTTTCAGGTTGCAGGAGCTTGCATAAATGGCCACTCATGTGAGTACAGTAAATGACCTCTTATGGAATTCTGCCTAGCGGAAAAGTATGCACAATGTTTTTATGACATGTATTTTGCCAGTGGCATGTGCAATGACAGAGCGTGCAAATATGTGTGTAAATTATGAATACCATAATTTATGTGCTTTCCCCAGGATTCTATATAGCGCACCTAGCGTTGTGTGCTGAAATCCAAGCGTACTCTGCAAAAATGTGCATAACTTAAGTGGCTTAACAAGCCAATCGGCGTTGTTAACAGCACTTAACAAGAAATAATGAGCACTAATTGGTGAAAATTAGAATTTACACGCACAACTCCCTAAGCATATTCGGTAACTCACTGCACCTAAATTTTAATGCATGCAGGCAAAAGGCGGTGTAGTTATGGGCGGGGAAATAGGCATTTCATGGATGTTCCAAAATTTACGTGTGGTTTTAGAATATGGCCTTCTATGCCTAAATGTACATGCCAGGATTTACGCCACATTTTTGTTGGTGTAAATGGAGGCACGTAGTTTTAGGCAATAGGATATCAACTAAATCTAGGCGCTGCTTATAGAATACGCTTAGGCAGAAATGATTTCCGCACAGATTTTCTAGGCACCATATAAATAATCTGGCCTTTTATGGCTAACATATAGGTGTTGGCCTTTACACCAGCTAAAAAGCTAGTGTATGTGATCGCGCCTCAAATGCAAGAATGTTTTCTGCCACTTGTATTAGTATTCTATAAAGAAGAGTAGGCATCTACTGCTCTTTTCTTTATAGAATAGGTGACTGCTAATCTTATTATCCTAGACATCTTGTGGTCTCAGTTACCACATGTATGCTATGTATGGATATTCATGTTAATATTACTGTGTGTAGGGATGAAGGAGAGATATGTGCAATATTTAGAGGGGCATTTTCGATATGACGTCTAAATCCAATTTTGGACGCTTTGTTGAAAATGTCCAATAATCAAATGGTGAACATAGCAATCTTCAAACCAGAAAAAGTCTTTTTGTTTTGAAAATGGCCACATACTAGATGTTTTTGTATTCAGTGTGTCTATATTTTTGTACCATCTTTGAAAAAAATAAAAAGTCCAAGGGAAAAACACACAAAAATAGCCATTGGGATGTATGAGGGTCAGCATTCTTAGTAGACTGGCCACACAGACAACCCAGCAGAGCACTGCAGTGGACATCTCACCGTTACCCCTTTATATTGTATTAGAGCAGCAAGAAGGTCCCTGGAGTAGCCTAGTGGTCGATGCAGTGCACTGTAGAGAAGGGAACCCAGGCCCATATCCCACTATATATTTTCACTTGTAGTAGAAAGTGTAAGCCCTTCAAAACCCACCGAAAGGCTACTGCACCCAACTGTGCATCACTACAATATCCCTTATGGCTGTAGGTGTCACCTATATGTGGATACAGTAGGTTTTTGGTGGGCTTTGGAGGGCTCACACTTTCAACCACAAGTGGAAATATACAGTGGAATATGGGCCTGGTTTCCCTTCTGTACAGTGCACTGCACCAACCACTAGGTTACTCCAGGGACTTGCTTGCTGCTCTGATAGGACTGGCCATAATATCTGAAGCTGTCATAGAGACTGGTATGCACTGTTTCTTTCACACCTTTGAGGGGTGGGAGGGGGTCAGTGACCACTGGGGAAGTAAGGAAGGGTCATGCCTTAATCCCTCCAGTGATTATTTGGGGCACTTTTTTGTGACTTAGACGTGATTGAAACAGGTCTAGACCAAAACGTATAACTTTTAGCCCTAGACTATTTTTTTGCCTTGCTCCATTTCAAGTTTTGAGAATGCCCAAATCCCACCTCCGACATGTCCTCTTCTGATTTGGATGCACTGCATGCGAACTGCATAGAAAAACATCTTTAAAATGTGTTTCAAAAATAAGAATTTGGACTTTTTGGCAAAAAAAGGTCCATCTGCTGCTTTTTGGACATTTTTCTGTTTCAAAAATGAGACCCTTAGTGTTCTATAAATATGACTATGGCCCTTATTTTAGAAGCTCTATTTGTGTTTTGGATGTCTGAAAATCAGCATTTAGACATTCATATTGTATGGACTCCCAAATCTCAATTTTATAAACCTGGAATATGGACATCTAAATCTGCAGTACATCCTTATTGTAAGAGGGTGTGGTCTGGGTGGCACTAGGGAGGGGCCAAACTATGGACATCCAACTCCAAATTCAGAAGTGAAAGGGATGCCCATGTTTAAAAAGATGGACATTGGTATTTAGACCTGGTACCTTGAATGTCCAAGTTACAGAAAGGTGCTTTGTTTGAGCAGTTCTTAACTGGAGGGATTAAGGGAACTCACAGTAGTTATTTTTCTTCCATGGAGGGTTCACAATTTTAAATTAAAAAAAAAAAAAAAGAGCCCTACTGGGATATGAAACAGCTTGCTGCTACTCTAAGCATTAGGCTACTCCTCCACATGGATACCTTCATGGCTATTTTATAACATGGATGTTCCTCTGCTACCAAAATGACATCCTGTCCTTTGTTTTGTCCTGTTCATAGTTTTGACATTTTAATTTGTAAAATGAATGTTCATGATGGACATAACCAGCACATGGATGTCCATTTCTCATCTATTTTAGAACACGATCTGTGGATGTACAGCCTGTTCTGAAATACATGAGAAATGGACCTCCATATGCAACATACTGACTTGGACATCCTTTCTAAAATGCTAAACCACATATCCTAATACAAACACATAAAAATAGAGACTGAAAAGTCTGTGTGTGATACGATTATAACTACAGTGTAAGACTAGAAATGCCTATAACTTTTGATATAAGCAAAAGTAAGATGTGTGTAAGTGTTGGTTTATACTTCCCCTACATTACAGATAGTTAGCATTCCTAGGTGTTTATTTTCCAGCTAATTAGGGGATCTTTGAGGGTACAAAGAAACCTGCATTTATCAGGGTTTTTGAGCCACAGTTACTGTGCTGGCGGAATCATATATGCAGTGCATTTTTTGTAGAAAAAAAGGTGTCGGTACTCATTATGGGCGGGGTCACCACATATGGCTCCACCCCTGATAGCCACACCCACATTAGCCACACCCCTTATATCAGCCATGGCACATATAAACAGTATAGGAGAAAAACAATAACTTGTGATTTATTTTCATTATAAATCATTTCTGTAAGATGTTACAGCTCCAGTATACCCAGTGCAAAATAAGACAACAGATGTAAATTCTCAAATTGGACATATTCCAAACACTAAAATGAAAATAAAATAATTTTTTTCTACCTTTGTTGTCTGGTGACTGTTTTCTATCCATACTGGTCCAAGTGTCTGATTCTGCTGCTGTCTATCTGTTCTCTTAACTCCGTTTCCAGGGCTTCCTTTCCATTTATTTCTTTACTTTCCTCCTTTCTTCTTCCATGTCCAGCATTTCTCCTCTCTCCCCGCCAAACCCTCTATCCATCCATGTCCAGCAATGCTCCTCTATCTCCTGCTCTGCTCTCCTCTCCATCCATTTCCAGCATTTCTCCTTCCTCTCCTGCCATCCCATCCATGTGCATCTCCTTCCTGTCTTCCCTCCCCTCCATCCATGTCCAGCATGTCTCCTCTCCCCTCCCCTCCCATGTCCAGTGATTCTCCTCTCTCCCCTGCCCTCTTCTCCTATCCAAGTCCAGCAATTCTCTCTTCCCTGCCTTCCCCTTCCATCCATGTCCAGCAATTCTCCATTCTCCTCTCTCCCCTGCCCTACTATCCCATCCCCTCCATGTCCAGCGATTCTCTTTTGCCCCCTATCCTCCCCCTCCCTTCAATGTCCAGTGACTCGCCCCAGCCTCCACCTGCCCCTGAGATCATTTAAACCCCAGCCCCATTTGCCCAGCCCCAATTGGCCACACACACACCCCCCAGCCCCAATTGGCCACACCCCCCAGCCCCAATTGGCCACACAACCCCCCCAGCCCCACTTGCCCACACACACCCCCCCCCCAGCCCTACTTGCCCACACACACACCCAGCACCAATTGGCCACACACACACCCCAGCCCCAATTGGCCACACACACACACACCCCAGCCCCAATTGGCCACACAACCTCCCAGCCCCACTTGCCCACACACACACACACACCCAGCCCTACTTGCCCACACACCCCCCCCCAGCCCCAATTGGCCACACAACCCCCCCAGCCCCACTTGTTCACCCTCCCCTGCTCGCTCCCTGCCTCCTAAAACTTATTTTTTCGCGAACCGGCAGACTGAAGAAATAAAACAAACAGCTGACAGGCTTGCCTCCTTCGATCGCGTCGGCCGCTTCCTTTCCCTGCATTCTCAGCGCGTCCCGCCCTCGAGGAAAGGAAATGACATCAGAGGAGGGCGGGACGCGCTCAGAATGCAGGGAAAGGAAGCGGCCGACGCGATCGAAGGAGGCAAGCCTGTCAGCTGTTTGTTTTATTTCTTCAGTCTGCCGGTTCGCGAAAAAATAAGTTTTACGAGGCAGGGATCGGTGCAAACAGCAGGGAGCGAGCAGGGGAGCCCCAGAAAAAAGGTGCCGGTACGCCGTACCGTCGCGTACCGGCACAAAAAAAGCACTGCATATATGTACCTTTGCATTGTTTAGGAGTTGACAGCACAGAAAAGGCACAAAACTGAGTGGAGAATACAAAACACACCAGGGGTGAGATGGGGAAGTAGTGTTTTTTCCCCTGATGTTTATCTAATATGCACCTAATTTAATTCATGGTCTGTGAAGATCCCCTTTTTGGATCTGCACAGATCACGGATGTTAATTTATTGCTACCAGATTTTTCATCGCTACCAGGTCTTCTATTGAAGGAATATCAAGTGGTTGCTCTAGAACTGTTTGTAAAGTGCATCTATACTTTATGCACAGTCTTCTTCAAGACCAGTACACATAATTTGTTGTGGTTGTGCAGTTCCACTCACAGGACTAAAATCAGCAGACTCCTGAGGCAGTAGTGCATGTGCCAAAACATGTGGAGTCATTTATACTACAGCTACACAAAACCTGTTCTCTTATGTATTGAATAAAAGTTTTTTGGTGATCCCATTCGTTTGCTGAGCTTTCTTCCACTTCCCACTTTTTGGTGATTGTGCAATTTTATTTAATTCAGTCAGTTATTTAAAATATTTATATCCCACACAATCCATAGGTCTAGGAGGGTTATATAACAAGATGTATAAAATTCACACAAAAACTACATAAAGCGAAGATACTTACCTGTAGCAGGTGTTCTCTGAGGACAGTGGAGGAGTGGCCTAGTGGTTAGGGTGGTGGACTTTGGTCCTGGGAAACTGAGGAACTGAGTTCAATTCCCACTTCAGGCACAGGCAGCGCCTTGTGACTCTGGGCAAGTCACTTAACCCCCCTTTGCCCCATGTAAGCCGCATTGAGCCTGCCATGAGTGGCAAAGCGCAGGGTACAAATGTAACAAAAATAAAAAAATAAAATAAATTCTCACAAGTGGGTGACATCATCCACGTCTCCCGGTGTGGCTCTTAAATAAGCTACTAGAGCTTTAAGAGCACACGCAGCATTCCCAGTGTGCATGCATGAGTGCCTTCCCACCCACTGCAAGAATGCAGGACCATCAATACAATACTATAGCATACTCCAAGGGGAGGTGGGAGGGAATTGAGAATGAATGACCTGCTGACCTCGGAAAACACCTGCTACAGATAAGTATGTTCGCTTTCTCCGAGGACAAGCAGGCCATATTCTCACTTGTGGGAATCCCTAGCTACCAGGCTCACAGAAAACAACAACCATAGGTCAACTGGGCCTCAAAACAGTGAGGACAAAACAGTAATTTACATGAAACTATATGCAACTGTGTGAGAGAGCAGCCTGGAACAGAACAAAATGAGCCTAGGAGAGTGGAGTTGGATTCTAGACCCCAACAAATTCTGCAGAACTGTCTGTCCAAACCAACTATCGTGTTGGGTATCCTGCTCAAGGAAGTAGTGTGATGTGAATGTATGGACTGAAGACCACATTGCAGCCTTGCTGACCTTAAGTGGGCTATCAATGCAGCCATGGCTGTGACATTGCGAGCCTTGACATGACCCTCAAGAGTCAGCCCAGCCTGGGCATAACTGAATGAATGCAATCTGCCAGACAATTAGAGATTGTGCGTTTCCCGATGGCAATTCCCATCCTATTGGGATCAAAAGAAACAAAAAGCTGAGGGCGTCTTTTACTAAGGAGTGCTCACATTTTTAGCACGTGTTAAAATTGTGGGTGCTCTAAACGTTAGAGTCGCCCATAGGAATGCATTGGCGTCTCTAATGTTTAGGGCACCCACAATTTTAGTGCGCGCCAAAAACGTGAGCGGGCCTTAGTAAAAGACACCCTGAGTGAACTGTCTGTAGGGCCTAGTCCACTCCAAGTAGAAGCCCAATGCTTGCTTGCAGTGCAAGGTGTGCAATGCACTTTCACCAGGATAGGCACATGGTTTGGGAAAGAATGTTGGAAGAATGATTGACTAGTTCAGATGGAACTCCGACACAACCTTAGGCAGGAACTCAGGGTGCATGCTGAGAACTACTCTGTTATGATGAAATTTAGTGTAAGGTAGATCCGTTATTAGGGCCTGAAGCTCACTGACCCTGCGAGCTGAAGTAACAGCCACCAGAAAACAAGACCTTCTAGGTCAAGTACTTCAGGGTGAGTACGACATTGAGGTCCCACGACACAGGCGGAGGTTTAACAGGGGGCTTTGTTAAAAGCAAACCTCTCATGAAGTGAACAACTAGAGGCTGTCCAGAATGGGCTTACACTCTACATGACAATGGTAATCACTAATTGCACTAAGGTGAACCCTTACAGAGTTGGTTTTGAGACCAGACTCAGAAATGTGTAAAAGGTATTCAAGCAGAGTATGTGTAGGGCAAGAAAGGACATCTAGAGCCTTGCACTCACACTAGATGGCAAACCTCTTCCACTTTGTGGAATCTTTCCTGGCCGTCAGCAAAACCCGGGAGACACCGTCAGGAAGATGCAAGGAAGCAAATTCTAAGTTCTCAACATCCAGGCTGTGAGGGCCAGAGACTGGAAGTTGGGATTCAGAAGAGATCCCTCATTTTGCATGATGAGAGTCGGAAAACAGTCCAATCTCCAAGCTTCTTCAGAGAACAACTTCAGAAGAAGGAATCAGATTTGCCTGGACCAATATGGAGCGATCAGGATCATGGTTCCTCGGTCTTGCTTGAGTTTCGGCAAAGTCTTCCCCACCAGAGGGATGCGAGGATACACATACAGAAGACCTGCCCCCCAATGAAGAAGGAAGGCATTTAACTCTAGTTTGTTGCGGGCCTGAAGCTTGGAACAGCACTGAGGGACTTTGTGATGGAGACAAGTGGCAAAGAGGTCCACCGAGGAGGTGCCCCGCACTCAGAAAATCTCATGGGTAATGCATATGTTGAGTGACCACTCATGCGTTTCCATGACCCTGCTCAGTCTGTCGGCCAGGATGTTGGATTTGCCTGCCAGGTAAGTGGCCTTGAGAAGCATCCCATGCTGAACTGCCCACTGCCACATCCGGACGGCCTCAAGACACAGTGGGTGTGATCCAGTAAACTCCCTGCTTGTTGGTGTAGTACACTGCAACCTGATTGTCTGCTTGAATGAGTACAATTTGGTTGGACAGCCGATGTCTGAAAGCCTTTAGAGCATTCCAGGTTGCCTGTAGCTCCAGGAGGTTAATCTGATGATCCAATTCTTCAGCTGACCAAGCACCCTGGGTGTGAAGTCCATCTACATGAGCCCCCTATCCCAGTTCTTCACCTGAACATCTTTCAGGATCCCATAAAGAGGAACCACCACAGTCTCTCTAGAAGGAGATTTGTAGTCCAGGACCTCGAACATCTCAGTCCTGGGCTGGCCCTCCATCTCCAAATGAATGGGAATAGCAGCTGCCATTTCCTGCTTAAAACCTGGGAAGGAAAGGCACTCTGGTGGAGACTTCCTCCTTTCCTCTGGAGGGGAGGGGTCAGCTGGGATGCCATAGAACTCCTCCTCTGAGAAGTACTGCGGCTCCTCATCAGACTCTCATGAGCGCTCCTCATCGGTGTCATAAAAAAATACTCATGGGAGGGCCAAGACCAAGCCTGCTCGAAACTGAGGAGCCATGTCACTGAGAAGGGTGTTGGGTTTCAACCTCGACTCTGGTGAAGTTTCCTCCCCCAATGTCGAGAAGATGCCCACATGAGCGGCTGTCAATACCGGTGCCACATGTGACACCGGTGTCAGAGACCTTACCTTAGGTTGAGGGCCCTGCAGGGCAGCAGGAAGTGGCACAGCTGGTGCAAACACCCCAGATGCTGATGCGCACTACTGTAAAAACTGCACCAAGAGCTCAGGGAACACGACTCATATGTGCTCATCAAGAAAGGCCATTGGGAAAGGCTGGGGTGATGGTTCAGAAACTGTTGAACCAGGATCGAGATAGGTGCCTGGTCTTGAGTGAGTGGAGACCTGCGCATTGGCACCTCTTGTATGGAGGGGGAGAAGTCCTCCAGGCACTGATGCTTCTCAGGAACCAAATCCCTCAGTGCCCCAGAGCTCGCAGCACTGTGCATCGAGGGGGATCAATGCTGATGCCGGACATTGATGCTCCTTGGTGCCAACATCAAATCCCCATGTCTCCTTGGTGTCGGGTCTGATTGTGACCAGTCCCGGGGGCCCTGCACAGCGGCCGGCATTGAGGCAGGTGGAGACCCACTCAAAGAACGCCCCAGTATCTGAGACAGGCCTCTCAGCCATATGAACTGATGCACTCAATGCTGACATCATTTGAGTCTTGAATGGTCTTATCGGGTGTGGCTGATGGGGAGTTACTCACCTTTGTAGGAACAGGGGCTCACAGATGCTCAATGTCAATTTGTTTTACTGGCTGTGCTTCTGGTTGAGAAATACATCTTACAATCTTGGACGACCTCCACAGCACCTTCTTTTACTGCCTGGATGAACTTGATAAATGAGATGGCAACTTGGGTGTCTTCACAGTTTCGACACCCTGTGCTTCAGGGTCGCCAATAGTACTGTGAATTGTGGAAAACTTTTTTATAACTGTGTTAGGCACGCCCAAGTCCCGCTTTCGCTATGACTCCGACACACCCCCATGAACTTTGGCCATCCCTGCGACGGAAAGCAGCTGGGGACGTCCAAAATCTGCTTTTGATTATACCGATTTGGATGACTCTGTGAGAAGGATGCCCATCTTCCGATTTGTGTCAAAAGATTGGCATTCTTCTCTTTCAAAATAAGCCTGATTGCGTGCCAAAAATAAAGGAAACCTAAAAGTGGGGAAAAATAAACAAACTATAAGGGAAAGGTGAAGGACCTTTCCAAAGAAAGAAAAACAAAGTCAGGGCATACAAGCCCTGAAGGCACAAAGTCTGAAAAAAATACACTCATCCATCAGACGCTGTAAGGAGCGTGGGACAATTGCGTTTTCTCTTCACTGCGAATGAGAAGAGACTGATGGTCCCATGCTCTCGCGGCAGGTGGGAAGGCACTCGCATATGTGAGGTGGGGACACTGCATGTCCTCTTAAAGCTCTAATAGCTTGTTTAAGCTTTGCACCAGGCAACACGGATGACATCACCCACGTGAGAATATGGCCTGCTTGTCCTCAGAGAACACACAATACATAACATTCCACAGACTGCAATTATATAACAAATTAGAGAACCAGAGCTCACCTGAAACATTTCTATACCCAAAATGTCATATTCAGTGATGCACTATTAAAAGCAGCCCTCCTCAGTTTAACCCCAATTATCAAATATCTTCTAAGTGATATGGTTTATGGTCTATTAACTTGATATACTGCTCCTCTTGACAAATGCAACAAACAGGTTTACAATTCAAGAAAAATAAAAAGAAAAGAACACCACATGTAGATAGGACAGCAGAGGTTTAAAAAAATAAATAAAAACAAAGGCTAGGCAGAAGTTTGGCCAGGTATTAAGTTGGTAGAGGCTATTCCCTTGGTGGAGGCACATCAGACCACTCCTTCACCAAAGGCTTCTCTAAACAAGTGAGTCTTGAGGGCTGATTTAAGCTTGTCAAAAGACAGTTCTAGGTTGAGGGATTTGGGAAGGGCATTCCAGAGAGATGGAGCTGTGTAAAAAAAAGCACAATCTCTGATGGTAACAAATTTTGCTTTGGAAACCGAGGGAACACTCAAACAATTGCCATTGAGGGAATGTAGACATCTGGATAGAGTACAAGGAATTATAAGAGATGAAATGTAAGGAGGAACAGAAGTGAAAAGCACCCTGTGGGTAAGGGTTAAAATTTTATAGTGGCTTCTTATGTGCCTTTCTCTGTATGTCCTGTCTGTTTTGATCAGATTGTAAACTCCAAGGAGTAGGGACTGGGGGTAATTTTATGACTTAGAACATGTGTAATAGTATGTACTTTTCCTTGTGTGGGTACTCGTAAGTTTTTGAAATCACTCCAGGGAATGTATGCATTCACATTTGCACCTGCTCTATACCTCACACACAATTTCTGGGTTATTTTACATGCATACATGTGTGTTTTCAAAAGTTTGCAAATACTTCCCAGGCTGCACCCCTGCTTAATTCGGGTAAAAGGCAGTATGAGTATAATTTTACATGCATATTGGATGCACAGTTTTATAAGTAGTGATTTCTCTGCATAAAACCCTATTTCATGTGCAGGAATGACTTTAATTGATTACTATAAGCAATCTTAAAAGCCAAAAGTTGCATGCATCTTAATTAGCTAATGAGCCACTAACTCACAATTAACTGATGATAACAATCAAATATTGCAATTAAATGGCAATAATTGGGATTTGCATGCACATCTGCCTGCGCACTATACTATAACCCCACATGCCTAAATACTCTAGCAGGGGATGTGGCCAGGTGAAGGCAGGGGTATTCAGAAATGTTGCGCATGGAGTTATAGAATAGCCCCATTTCGGCGCATAAATGACAGGAGTTGGGCGCTGGCATTTACATTAGGTTTTAGCTGACAAAAATACCAGTGCCCAACTTTCCGTGCAGAAATAGGCTCAACGCTGAGTTGCAAATATAGGTGCACTCATAGTGTTGAGCATTAAGGAGTTTGGCGGGAGGATGGTGCCTGGCGCATGCGCTCAAGAGTTGTGTGTTAAGCACAGCACGAGCACATGCCCAGAATGCCAGAGAAGGAGGAAAGAAGGAGGAGGAAGTGCCAATTGCCCAGCGTCCCTTGTGACAAGCCATGCTAAGGAAGAGGATGGGAGGGAGAGCGATCTGACCCAGGCACAGAACTTGGCAGGCAGAGCTCTTCCCGAGCACCGGCAGCCCCTCTGCTGCCCCTCAGCCACTCAGTGCAGGAAACTAACAGCTCAAACCAAACAAGCATATGAATATCAAACTAACTAGTAATTAAATCAGAATGCCCAAGAAGATAAATAAAAGCATCTTTGGTATTTCAAAAGCACCTGCCATTTGAAAAATATTCTGCAGTGGACACATCCAATAAGTTTAATACCTGCTAATCTTGCTTCTCCTTCCTCTAGACACCCTAATGCCAGCTCAGAGGTGGCATAGGGTTTACAGCAAGCCAGCAAGCTTATTGGTTCATGTGCTTGTTAGCTCTCAGCATTCTGTGCTAACAAATGTGGGCGCTCGTCCGGCGCTAATGGCCTCTAGCGCCCGCATTTGATTCACAGCATTGAGGTCAGAGGGATTAAGGAGGTGTCATGCCTTTAATCCCTCCAGTGGCCAGCTGCTCATTCAGAGCACCTTTTTGTACCCTAGACATGTTTGAAACAGGTCTAACTAAGGATGTCCTTCTTTTTAGACTTGGGCGTTTCCTTCTCTTCGGCAATCGCTGTTGGATGTCTTGATTTTGGGCCCATTCTACTCCTGCCAATATACTTCCTCTTGCTATTTGGATGTACAGTGGAGTCGAATGTCCAAATCCTTCCTTTGCAAAATCAGGATTTGAATGTTTCAAGCACAAGAATGTATGTTTTGGCATTTTGGGACATCCATATGCGCCGAAAGCAAGCACCTTAGTCTCCTTCAATACATCTCCTTTTCTTTTTCTGGGCTCTTACAACCTCTTAAATATTATAGACAGGATAGCTGATTGGTGGATTCTTTAAATTTGTACTATCCTTGAAGATAAGTTTATTGGTGCCTTAGGAGGCCATTATTAAAAAAACAAACAAACAAACAAACAAACTATATATATATATATATATATATATATATAGGCATTGAGAAATGTGTACAGGTGCTCAGTTATAAAATTATTTATTTATGGTTCTTTTTTACCCCACATTTTCCCACAAATGCAGACACAATGTGGCTTACATGAATTATAAAAAAGAAGAAAAGTACAATACATGAGTGCTACTGAAGAATAAGGATGTAACGCTAACAACAGCAATAATAACTAAACAGCAGAGTTACCGGTGGAGTATGTAGTTTCAAAGAGGAACGTTTTCAGCAGTTTCTTGAAAAGATGGTGATCCACTTGTGATTTTAAGGTCAAAGGTAGAGAATTCCTCTTCGGGCTGGTGTAGTGGAAAGACGAGGCAAAAAGAAGCTTGTATTTGACACTCCTACAAGTAGGGTAATGTAGCTGGAGATAGGAGTGAGCTGTTTTTATGGCATTTCGTGGGGGTATATCTATTAAAGGAATCATGTATTCCGGAGCTAATCCATAAATTATTTTATGCGTTAATGTGCAGATCTTGAAAGCGATACGTTCTTTTATGGGTAGCCAGTGTAGATTGAAACGCAGAGGCTACGTACGGACCATGCGCGATTTTCCCAAGATGAGTCGGGCAGCAGTATTCTGGGCAGTCTGGAACTTTCTCAGTAAGTGCTCCTGGCAGCCCGCATATATCCCACTACAGTAATCTAGGTGAGACAGAACTAGCCAGTGAACGACAGTGCGGAAGAGCTCTCTGGTGAGACAGAATCTGATACGCCGCAGCCTCCACATTGCATAGAACATCCTCTTGGTGACCGCTCGCACATGCAGGTCCAGTTGCAGATGAGGGTCCAGCTCAACGCCAAGAAGTCTAAGGCTCTTCGCGATAGTAAGTGTCTGGTCTTTGATGACAAGGGTGCTTAAAGAGAATTTGGCATGGAAGGACGAGAGGACAAGACACTGAGTTTTACCTTTGTTTAGCTTAAACTGAAACAGCTTTGCCCATACTTCCATGGTTGAAAAACTCGCTTCCATAAAATCTGTGATTTCAGTTAATGAGGAATGGAAGGGGATGTAGATGGTTATCCAGCTTATTTTCGAAAGAGAAAGACGCCCATATTTCGACCCAAATCGGGAGATGGGTGTCCGTTTCCCGTGGGCGCCCAAATCGGTATAATCAAAAACCCGATTTTTGGCGTCCTCAACTGCAGTCCGTCACGGAGATGAACAAAGATCACGGGGGCGTGTCGGAGGCGTGGCAAAGGCGGGACTGGGGCATGGTTATTGGCCGAGGACAGATGAGCGTCTTTAGCTGATAATCAAAACAAGAAGGGCGTTTATGACGAGAATTTGGCCCGCTTTATTTGGACCCTTTTTTTCAGGTCCAAGTCCCAAAAAAGTGCCCCAACTGACCAGATGACCACCGGAGGGAATCGGGGATGATTCCCCCTCCCACCAAAAAAACCCACTTTACAAACTTTTTTTCCCAGCCTGTATGCCAGCCTCAAATGCCGTACCCACCTCCATGACAGCAGAATGTGTTCTATCCTCTGACAGCCTTTCCCTGGTTCTGATGTGGGTCTCGGGTGAATGTGGCACCTTTTCTGTTAAGGGCACTGCAGAGTCACATCAGCAATGCATTGTGGTGGGTGTAGGGTATTGGACTCCGTGATTCCACTAGCTTGTGTTAAATGCTCACGATGTTGGTAGTTGGTAGGCTATACTCCCATTCTGCCAGCTCAGACCTACTGCTAATCTCAGTACCAGCGAGACTCGTTGCCAGTGGGGCACAACCTCTGATCTGCAGTTAACTGTGAGTAAAGGTGTTTATTCAAATAAAGGACGTTTTCAGCGAGATTAGTCTTCAGGTGTGAACTGCTGTGCCAAGGTTATACACCAGCAACAAGTCCTATCCCTGGAGCACTTTTAGTGGGTACTGCAGTGCACTTCAGGCAGGTAGACCCAGGCTCATCCCTCCCCCCCCCACCCGTAACACTTGTGGTGGTAAATGGGAGGCTTCTAAAACCCACTGTACCCACATGTAGTTGCCCCTTCACCCCTAAGAGCTATGGTAGTGTTGTACATTTGTCCCTCCCATGACCAAATGGCTTGGATTGGGACGTTTCTGAGCTGGGCGTTTTTAGTTTCCATTATTGCTAAAAAACAAAAATGCCCATCTCAGAAGGGACCAAATCCATGGCATTTGGTCTGTCCGAACCGTATTTTAGCAATGAAAGATGGACGTCCATCTTTTTCGATAATACTGTCTGTCCTGCCTCTTCACATACCCGTTTTTGGACATAGGCGCCCATGGAGATGGGCGTTCGCGTTCGATTATGCCCCTCTATGTCATCTGCGTAGATAAATGGATTTAGACCTAGTTTAGCTAGTGCGTTTGCCAGGGGAAACAGCATGATATTGAATAGTGTTGGAGAAAAAGGCAAGCCTTGGAGGACCCCACATAAGGCTTTCCAGGGAGCAGAAAACACCGGTGTGGCTTTGACCTGGTAAGTTCTGGATGACAGGAAACCCTTAAACCAATGTAGCACGCTCCCTCCGATGCCTAAGGTATCTAGTAGATGTAGTAGGATGTCATTAAGCTGTTTGTTTGAGCCTATTTATGTCTAGGAATATTTGCTCTACAGTATACAATAAAATAGAATGGTCTAGTCACAGAAGAAAATAGGTATATCCTGTTCAAATATCTCAAATGCATTCATGTAAATAAGATGCTATTTTTAGTTAGAAACAAATTGGCCTGGTCATGAAAGAGTATTTCTCACAATGTGTGACTGCATGGCATGTATTCTACTCATAAGGTAAAAGTTACCTTCTGTAAAGACATTCCACATGTTTACTCTGGAGCACCCAGTGTGTGAATGGGTCTGGTCTAATAAAGGGATCTAAAGAATGATTGACATCTGTTTAAATGCTGGTATTTCCGCCACCGTTTTGCATTGGCTTTCATGCTTCATGTTTCTTCAAAACTCAAGCTCTCAGTTTTCAAATTCCACCCAGCCTCACTGCATTAAGTATTTTGTACAGACACTGATGTTTAATCAGATCACCATTTGAACACTGTAGATTAAACAACCTATATAATTTTCGGGAGGGGGGGGGGGGCTGAGCCCAAAATGGAGGGCCAGGCCCCCCAAGCACCCTATGCCTATTCCACTGCTATACTGATGGAGTTTTTAAAAGATCTTTAATTGGTTCAGCACTGGATTTATCATCTATGAAACTTTGGGGCAATTTTAATTTTCAGTTTGATCAGACTAATAGGATTTCTTTTATGCATTTATTTTTCAATGGAAGCAATTAGCTTCATCCAAATTGCAAGAGGCCCAGCACATATAACTCTCTGTTCCCAAATCTTAATAACCATCCTAATCACCCCAAATCCTTCCTCCCCCAATCCACCCTGCCCACCAATAAACCCCATTTGAAATTAAACAAATATAAACCTAATGTATTTACATAAATTACACTGTAATTTCAAAAATGACCTTAATAAATGCTAACATTAGAGCACGGCCAGAAATAAAACAAATAGTAAAAAGCCCTCTTTGATGGCTGTACTAGAAATGTGGTTAGTGCATGGGGAAAGGCCTCCATAAAGACATGCTAAGCCCATTTCTTAGCTTAGTATAAAGGCCCCTTAGTTTGCAACTGAGCGAATTCAAAAATGTGTGTGATTGCTCAACTAGAAAGAGAATGGAAGTGCAACATGGCTACTGAGGTGTTATCTTGGGTAAGAGAAGTGGGAACTGAGGCCGATATAGTCTGTGTCCCGCAAATGGCAAAAGACTGAAAGATGGTTAGCCAAATCCAGCATGGGGGAACAGAGGCCGATGCCAGACAGACTTCTACGGTCTGTGTCCCACAAATGACAAAAGACAGTGAAGCTTCGGCAACCCCAGTGTTGTAGATCACTTTACTGTCATGTGCTGCAAGGGAGGGTGCTGTGCAGCTGAGGGAGGAGAGAAGACATCTTGATTGGTAAGTTGAATACTGTCAGCAATACTTGAGGATGATCTGTGGTTATAACCAAGACTCTATCATGTTTGGCTGCCTATATGGTTGGCATGATGACTTGACAACCAGCGTTTAAGCATGGGTGACTGGGGCCACACAGAGTGGTGAGAGCAGCTGTGGCCATCTTGCTGGGCAGACTGGATGGACCATGCAGGTCTTTATCTGCTGTCATTTACTGTGTTACTGTGTGTGTGTGCATGTTAAATGGTAAAGATAATACTTAGATTTAGTTTCTCTTCTTGTGAAATATTTGAATGATATTGCTAGCAATGCACCAGTATTCTTCACCTGGTTGGACTAAATATTATCTGTTGATAAAATTGATACTACCTGTTCAGAGAACTGTTGTTCTTTAATTAAGAATGGTGTTCAGGATATTCTTTTCAATCTGTTTTGGTTAGTAGACGATTGCCAATTAAGGAGAGTCTTTTACTAAAGTGTGCTATGGTTTTGCTCTTAGCGTGCCTAAACAGCGGTAACTGAAAGGCTTATTTCCAAAACCTGCTAAGTCCATTTTAGTTGCATCATAAAAGACACAGGACACCATGGTTTACTTAAGTTTAAGGTTTTGAAATATTCATTAAGACACATTTGCTCTATTTTCTCTGTCTATCTTGAAGTTTACAGTTACAACAGGTTAAGGCACAGATTCAAGCGTTTCATTTGGAGGACATCAATTGTGCCTTGGCTTGTTTGAGACAGTGGTTTTAAGTGAGGAGTAATAAGCCAGGGAACTTATTGGCAAGTTTTTTTGAAAGGGGAAAGAAAACTGAATAATACACATAAATTAAGAGGGGAAAATAGATGAAATATGATGATGAGGGGATACAGGCTCAGTAGAAGAGATTCTACAAGAAGCTGTATTCAAGTACATAAGTATTGCCATACTGGGAAAGACCAAAGGTCCATCGAGCCCAGCATCCTGTTTCCAACAGTGGCCAATCCAGGTCACAAATACCCGGCAAGATCCCAAAAATGTACAAAACATTTTATTCGGCTTATCCCAGAAATAGTGGATTTCCCCCAAGTCCATTTAATAACGGTCTATGGACTTTTCCTTTAGGGGAAGGAAAGCTAAGGAAAAAGATCTAGTTACCTATGTATGTGAAGCTGGGTTGCCAGTTTTGCTACCTCCTGTGCAGAAATGGTTAAATGCACCTATTGAGGTAAAGGAGTTTATGCAGGTGATAAGGGATCTTCCTTTGAATAAAGCTCCTGGTTTGGATGGGCTTCCAGAGTATTTTTTTAAATAAGATTTTTAAAGAAGATGTGGCAGGGGATTTAAGATATTTGTTTAATAAATTGTTGGACAGGAAATTTGCCAGGTTCAATGAGGACAGCAGCTATAATTGTGGTACATAAAGAGGGGAAGGATAGAACTGTTTGTGGATCTTATAGACCCATTTCTTTCTTTCTTTCTTTATTTGTTGCATTTGTATCCCACATTTTCTCACCTTTTTGCAGGCTCAATGTGGCTTACAGTATACCGCCATTTCCGGATTGAGAAATACAAAGTGGTATTGCATTAAGGTCATAAATGGTAGAATAAATTAGATAATCAGTTCATTTCTGGTGTGAGAAATAAGGTGGTAGTGCGTTAATATTCATTAGTGACAGAGTGATTGAAGCAGTCAGGTATAGGGAGTTCGGTTTTGTCTAGTTATGGAAGAGTTTCGCTGTCTGGTGTTTAGGATGGATCATTGTGGTATGCCTTTTTTAACAGATTGTTTTTTAGTAATCTTCGGAAGATTGTTAGGTTGTGCGTTGTTTTTATGGCATTTGAATATTGAATGCAGATGTTAAAATATTTGCTAAGTTTTTGGCTGAGCACTTAGCTAAAATAAATCGGATTTCTGATTCATATTGACCAGTCAGGATTTATTCCTGATAGGCAGGCAGGGGATAATATTAAAAGAATTTTACAGTTATTTTGGCCAGCAAACTGGCAGAAGAGTCCTGTGGTAGCTGTCTTAATTGATGCAGAGAAAGCTTTTGATAGGGTAGATTGGGATTTTTTTTGTGGGGGGGAGTTAAAGGAAGTAGAGTTGTCAGGGAATTTTAGTACTTGGATTAAAAATTATGTGAGGCTCCTAATGCAAGAGTAAGAGTTAATAGCAGATGTTCCCAATTATTTATTTATTTGTTGCATTTGTATCCCACATTTTCCCACCTATTTGCAAGCTCAATGTGGCGATTGCCTTTCCAGTATGACAAATACAGAGTGATATATTTTGGTATAATAAAGTGCATGTGTGACAGACACATAAGGGAATAGAAAGGAGGAAGCGTTAAGTTATGTCCAGTTCAAGTATTAGTATCGTTGTGTTGCAGGATTCAGGCATTTAAGTTGGATCGTTAGGGTATGCCTTTTTGAACAAGATAGTCTTTAGTGATTTCCGGAAGTTTGGTAGATCACACGTTGTTTTTGCGGCGTTTGGTAGTGCGTTCCAAAGTTGCGTGTTTATATAGGAGAAGCTGGATGCATAGGTTGATTTGCATTCGAGTCCTTTGCAGCTTGGGTGGTGAAGGTTTAGGTATGAGCGTGTTGATCTTGTTGTGTTTCTGGTTGGTAGGTCTATGAGGTTTAACATGTATCCCGGGGCTTCGCCGTAGATGATTTTATGAACCAGAGTGCAGATTTTGAATGCAATACGTTCTTTCATTGGGAGCCAATGCAGTTTTTCTTGTAGGGGTTTGGCGCTTTTGAATCTCGTTTTACCAAATATAAGCCTGGCTGCATTGTTTTGAGCAGTTTGGAGTTTCTTTATGATTATTTCTTTGCATCCCAGATAGATTCCATTACAGTAGTCTAGGTGGCTCAGTACCATTGATTGTACCAAGTTGCAAAATATTTCCCTTGGGAAGAAAGGTTTTACTCGACCTATTGTAACTCCGAGAATTTTCAGGCTGTCTGAAACAGGAAGGGTGTAGTCTGGGGTGCTTATGTTAGTGTTGTATTGGGATGAGAGGATGAGACAGTGTGTTTTTTCTGCGTTGAGTTTTAGTTGAAATGCATTCGCCCATGAGTTCATGATGTTCAAGCTGAGTTTGATTTCATTGTTGATTTCTGTCAGATCATGTTTGTAAGGGATGTATATCGTGACATCGTCCCCGTGAATGTACGGGTTAAGACATTAGGTGGATAAGGACTTAGCTAGCGGGGTCATCATTAGGTTGAAAAGGATCAGTGATAGTGGTGATCCTTGGGGTACTCCACAGTCTGGTTTCCATGGTGGTGATATGTTCGAATTTGATTTCACTTGATATGTTCTAGTGGTTAGAAAACCCTTAATCCAACTAAGTACATTTCCACCAATTCTGAAGTATTCTAGAATGTTTAGTAGTATTTTGTGGTTAACGCAATAGACATGTCGAATTGTAAGAGAAGTATGCTTTTGCTGGTTGCGATTTCTTGTTTAAATTTGGTTAGGAGAGTAATTAGTACTGTTTCAGTGAAGTGGTTAGAGCGAAATCCTGATTGTGATTCGTGTAGTATTGAGAATTGGTTTATGTAATCGGTGAGCTGTTTGGCTACCATGCTTTCCATCAGTTTGACTACCAGTGGGATAGATGCTACTGGGCGATAGTTGGTGATTTCATTGGGTTGGGTTAGATAGAGGAACTAGATGGGGTGTCCACTTTCTTCTTTGCTGTTCGCATTAAGAGTTGAACCTCTTGTGACTAAGGTATGAGTTTGCACAGATATAAAGGGGGTTATAGTGGGTCACTGTAAATATAAGATTGCTTTGTCTAGAGACAATTTATTGCTGTATGTGGCTTATCTGTTTTCAATTGTTACCAGTACTGTTAAGGGAGTTTAAGGTGTTTGAGGAGATTTCAGACTTTAAATTGAATATGGATAAGTCTGAGTTAGTCAATGTCTCTGTGGAGGACTCAAAGACATTAAGACTGCAGGAGGTTTTTTTTTTTCATTTAAGTGGACTAAGGACTCTGCATGATACTTGGGTGTACAAATTAGTAGGAATCTAGAGAAGTTACATGATCTATAACAGTTTGTTCCAGAGTATTAGAAAAGAATTGAATAAGTAGCATGCAATCTATTTGTCATGGTGGGAATGGATAGCTGTTATGTTCTTCCTAGGATTCTTTAATTTTTTCAGATTTTGCTGGTAAAGGTCCCTAAAAGAATAAGGAGAAAATTAAAGCAGGATAATTCTGATTTTAGGAGAAAGACAGATTTTGTACATAGGTAAGGAACAAGGAGGTTTAGCGTTATCTAATTTGGTTTATTTTTCTTGGCAGCACAATTGGAAAGTTTGTCTAGAGAACCAGGTTGTCCAGATTGAAGAAGCCTTTCTTGGGTATAAAGGTTTGGTGGACATTTTGTGGGGTGGGGAGAGAATTTGGGATACAAAATCCCTTTATTAGGCATTATTTGGGAACTTGGGAGTTATTGAGGTTTAAATAGGAGGAAATTTGATAGGGCAGTAATGCTTTGGGAGAGAGAACTGGTGGTAAAGCTAATAGAAAAGTATTTCAAAGGCGGTCTAAGAATGGGTTAATAAGATATGGTCAATGAAAAGAGAATGGGGAATTTATCCCATTTAAACAATTGTGAGAAAGGTATGGTTTGATTATAGGGGACTCTTTGGTGTTATTATCTGTTCAGTTATTAATGAGAAGGGATGCTACATTGGGTACTGATGAGGAAAGTGACCTTTTTCCAAAGGGTGGGATGAAACGTCATCTATTGTACAGATTTTAAGAGATTACAAAGATGATTATTTTTCAGTGCATGATGGCTTGGGAATGGGATTTGGGGGAGACAATAACAGTTATAGGATGGAGAACATTTTTACATAGGTGGGCAGGCATCTATTTGTGCTTTACTATCTGAAAAGGCTTATAAGAGACTGTATCTGTGGTAAATCTGTTGGAGAGTAAGTGGAGGGGTTGGAACATTTTAGCATCTTTGGTGGGGATATTTTAAAGTCCAGTTATTCTGGGCTTCCACAGGTCAAGAAAATCAGAAAGCGTGTGAAGGAATCCATGGGACTGTTGGATCATGAAGGAGTAAAAGGGGCACTCAGGGAGAATAAGGCCATCCATTTTATTAAACCTAAACATAGTGGAGAGATTGAATGAATTCTTTGCTTAGGTCTTTACGGAAGAAGATGTAAGAGAGCTACCTGTATTTTATTTATTTGTTGCATTTGTATCCCACATTTTCCCACCTTTTTGCAGGCTCAATGTGGCTTACATTATGCTGTAATGGTGATCACCATTTCTGGATTGAGAAATACAAAACAGTGTTACATTAAAGTTCAAAAATGTTGAAGTAACTTATAAAGTATGTTGGATAGACAGTTCATTTCAGGCATGGGAAATAAGGGGGTGATGCGTTAATGTTCATTGGTGAAAATTGATTGAAGCGATCAGGTGTAGAGAATTTGGTTTTATCTGAATTCGGTTGGTAGAGTTATGGTGTTATGTCATTTATGATGGCTCATTATGATATACCTTTTTGAACAGGTTGGTCTTTAGTAATTTCCGGAAGGCTGTTAGGTTGTGCATTGTTTTTAAGGCCTTTGGTAGTGCATTCCATAGTTGCGTGCTGATGTAGGAGAAGCTAGATGCATATATTGATTTATATTTAAGTCCTTTGCAACTGGGGTAGTGGAGAATGTGCGATGCAAGGGTGACGATGCAAAGGAACTGAAAGAAATCTTGGTGAAACTGGAAGATGTACTGAGTCAATAAGATAAATTAAAGAGTGATAAATCACCTGGATCGGATGGCATACACCCTAGGGTACTGAAAGAACTCAAATATGAAATTGCTGTTCTGTTGTTTGTGATCTGTCACCTGTTGTTAAAATTGTCCATAGTACCTGAGGATTGGAGAGTGGTCAATGTAACACCGATTTTTAAAACAGGATCCCTGGGGTGATCCAGGAAATTACAGACTGGTAAGCCTGACTTCAGTGCCGGGGAAAATAGTGGAAGCTATTATAAAAAATAATATTACAGAACACATGGACAAACATAGACAAACATGGTTTAATGGGACAGAGTCAGAATGGGTCAGCATGGTTTTGCCTCACCAATTTGCTTCATTTCTTTGAAGGTGTAAATAAACATGTAGATAAAGGTGAGCTGGTTGATGTAATATATCTAGGTTTTCAGAAAGCTTTTGAAAGATATCCTCATGTAAGACTCCTGAGAAAATTAAAAAGTCATGGGAAAGGAGACAATGTCCTTCTGTAAATTAGGAATTGGTTACTGGACAGAAAACAGAGGGTAGGGATCTGTACTAGGACCGGTGCTCTTTAACATATTTATAAATGATCTGGAAAATGGAACAAGTGAGGTGATTAAATTTGCAGACGACACAAAACTATTCAAAGTTGTCAAAACACATGCGGATTGTGAAAAATTGCAGGAAGACGTTAAGAAATTGGAAGACTGGGCATCCAAATGGCAGATTAAATTTAATGTGGACAAATGAAAGTGATGCACATTGGGAAGAATAATCCAATTCATAGTTACCTGATGCTACGGTCCACCTTAGGAGTAAGCACTCAAGAAAAATATCTAGGTGACATTGTAGACAATACGCTGAAATCTTCTGCTCAGTGTGTGGTAGTGGCCAAGAAACCAAACAGGATGCTAGGAATAGGAAATGGATGCAAATTAAAACCAAGCATATTATAATGCCTCTGCATTGCTCCATGGTGCAACTTCACCTTGAGTATTGCATTCATGTCTGTTCATTGTATCTCAAACAGGATGCTAGGAATTATTAGGAAAGGGATGGTGAATAAGACCAAAAATATTATAATGCTCTTGTATCTCTCCATAATGTGTCTGCACCTTGAGTATGGAATTCAATTCTGGTTACCATATCTCAAAAAAGATAAAGCAGAATTAGAAAAGGTTAAAAGAACAGTGACTAAAATGATAAACGGGATGGAACTCCTCTCATATGAGGACAGGCTAAAGAGGTTAGGACTCTTCAGTTGGAAAAGAGACAGATGAAGGGAGATATGATTGAGGTCTACAAAATCTTGAGTGGTGTAGAACAAGTAGAAGTAAATCAATTTTTTATTCGTTCTAAAAATACAAAGACTAGGGGACACTTGAGGAAGTTACAAAGAAATACTTTTAAAACAAATAGGAGGAAATATTTTTTCACTCAACAAATAGTTAAGCTCTGAAACTTTTTGCCAGAGGAGGTGGTAGCAGCAGTTAGCGTATTTGGGTTTAAAAAAGGTTAGGACAAATTCCTGGAGGAAAAGTCCATAGTCTGCTATTGAGACAGACATGGGAAGCAACTGCTTGCCCTGGGATTTGTAGTATGGAGTGTTGCCACGTTTTGGGGTTTCTGCCAGGTACTTGTGACCTGACTTGGCCACCGTTTGGAAAACAGGATACTGGGCTGGATAGACCATTGGTCTGACCCAGTATGGCTACTCTTATGTTCTAAAAAAGATATAGCGGATTTATAAAAGGTTCAAAGAAAAGCGACCAAAATGATAAAGGGGATGGAACCCCTCCCATATGAGGAAAGGCTAAAAAGGTTAGGGATCTTCAGCTTGGAAAAGAGACAGCTGAGGAGGGATATGATTGAGGTCTATAAAATCCTGAGTGGTGTAGAATGGGTAGAAGTGAATTGATTTTTTACTCTTTCAAAAAGTACAAAGACCATAGGACATTCAATGAAAATACATGTAAATACTTTTAAAACATATAGGAGGAAATATTTTTTCACTCAAAGAATAGTTAAGCACAGGAACTCGCGGCTGGAGGACATGGTTACAGCAGTTAGTGTAGCTGGGTTTTAAAAAGTTTTGGACAAGTTCTTGGAGGAAAAGTCCATAGTCTGTTCTTGAGATGGACATGGGGAAAGCCACTGCTTGCCCCGGGACTGGTACCATGGAATGTTGCTATGAATTGGGTTTTTGCCAATGCCAAGTACTTAGTGACCTGGATTGGTCACTGTTGGAAGCAGGATACTGGGCTAGATGGACCATTGGTCTGATCTAGTATGGCTATTCTTACGTTCGTAAGAACTTAATGGTATACTGGACTGTACATTAGCTTGATATCATCCAAGTTGTCTAAGGAGAAAGAAGAATTTAAAAAATGGGGTTGGTTGCTGCAAGATGTGTAATTGCTCAGAAATGGAAATGTTTAGAAGTACCATCACTGGAGGATTGGAGAGTTAAATTAAGATATATGGTAAATATGGAAAAGTTGACTGACTTGAGAAAAGACTGTTTTAATATTAAGGCTCAAGAATGGTTAGGTATTTCAGTGTATTTAGGTTTTTTAAGGTGCTTTATTATAAAGCTTGCTTTGATGTACCTGTATATATAAAAGTAGTAAAAATCAAATAGGAAGGAGTGAAGGTTATTCTCTCTCTAACTCTCTTTTAGCACTGCTGCTGCAAGGGTCCTTTCCCAGCAGATTCCACTTTGGCTCACCAACAAAAATAAAAAAATTGGCTGTAGCCTTCTGGCTGCACATTGATAATCCGTGCCTGATTGCTGCTACTGATGCTGCTTCTGCTCCTTCCCTGCCTACTCCACAAGTAAAACAAACAGTCACAGCAGCATAGTTAGAAACCACCTCCCTCAAGAAAAAAAAAACTCTGAGTTTTGCCAGCCTCCAACCAGTCTCTTTTATCACTGTCCAAAATTCCACAAAAGGAAAAATAAATGCAACTCACACTTAATAGCCAGTATTCTCACAGTCCATTAAAACATGGTCAGCTAAACTCTCTGCATTTCCCTCTCCTGGGTCAACTTTGATATCAGTAGGTTCCTGCTCTGCCTATTTGTTCAGGGACACTGAAGGGCTCTCTGGGAACCTCACTTCCCTGTCCTCCATGGCATCATATAGTGCTTATTAATCCAGGGAAATATATCAGCCCACACCCCTACCCTTAGTTTCTGGAGCAACTGCTGAGTTATTGGGAAAGTGGGACCAGGGCTACTTTCTCCTAAGGGGCTCTTTCCAATTTCCTATCCTTCTAAAGGTTGGTTCCTATTCTGCTCATCCTCATGACGGGAACCGTTTTGAAAGTCCTGCCTAAACTGGTGCTGAAGGCTATCCTTAGGAAGGTTTTTGTCCCTTTCTGGGGAGGCTGCAGAGAGGGAATGTTGGATGATGGATAGAAAACAGAGTGTAGGGTTAAATGGCCAATTCTCTCAATGGAAGAGGGTGGACAGTGGAGTGCCCCGAGGATCTATACTGGAACTGGTGCTATTTAACGTATTTATTAATGCTCTGGAAATGGGAACGACAAGTGAGGTGATTAAGGACCCCTTTTATTAAGTGGTGGTCAGCCTAATGCGGGCTTACTGCTCGCTACACAGGAAGAAACGCTGGGCTACCACAGCAACCCAGCGGTACTTCCCACCCTTAGCATACCATCATATCTGGTGCTACAAAAATATATTTATTTTTGTAGCACCAGAGTGAACCCGGCGGTTAGCCAGGTTAGCATGGGAGCCCCTACCGCCACCTCAGTGGGTGGTAGTAAGGGCTTCCCCCTGAAATGGCCGTGCGGTAAGTGCTTTACTTGCCGCACAACCGTTTCCTGCAGGAGAGACTTCCCTTTTACCCGCTGTGGTAAAAGGGGACCTGGGTGCATGAAAGCACTTGCCGACGCCAGCGCAGGCCCCCTTTTGCCACAGCTTGGTAAAAGGGGTCCTAAATTTGCAGACGACACACAACTATTCAGAGTTGTTGGAATACCTGCGGATTGTGAAAATTGCAGGAAGACCATAGGAAGTTTGTTTATTTATAACACAATTTATAAACCGCACTATCAAAGATTCTAGGCAGTGTACAAAAAAATATTCATAATCCAATAAGACAACACTAACATAAAACAAATCTAAAAATAAAAAAATCTAGAAATCATAGGAAATCAATAAAAGGTCCATACAACCCCTTAACCAAAGGCATGAGGGGAAAAAAATAAACTTTGAACAATTTCCTAAACTGGAAGTCTCTAACCCCCCCCCCCCCCTGTTTACTAAAGCTTAGCTTGATTTATCTGCAGCAGGGCCCATTTTATTCCTATGGGATCTGCTGCAGATAACTCAAGCTAAGCTTTAGTAAACAACCCCCTTAATTTTTTGTAATTCCATAGGGAGACTGTTCCACAGAGGTACATCTTCAACATAGAAGATTTTTGACCTAATATCTCCTAACCCAATCTGTAAGAGGGAACATTTAATAACATTATATCAGCAGATCTTAGAGGATGAAGTAGGCAATAGATCCCCAAGATAGCAACTAAAAGAATCAGAACTTCACCATTGACAGCCCTATAGATCAAACACAAAATCATGCTAACCAATGGAGTTTCTGTAACATTGGAGTAAAATGCTCATACCTAGTGACCCAAGAAATAAAAGGGGCTGCCACACTTTGTGCTGCCTGTAAAGATTTCAACAGATACAAAGGCAAACCAAGAAAAAGCAAATTATAATGATTAAATAATGGAGTCACAAAAAATTGGAGCACAGTTCTAAATGAACTAGAAAGCAAATCCTTTAATCTACGCAGCACTTTTCACTTAAATTTTTTTCCTCACCAACATTTTTATATGTGATTCAAAAGACAAACTAGAGTCAACCAAGATACCCAAGTATTTGATCTCATGTTCGATTTGAATGGTATCCTCCCCCATTTTAAATTCCCTGGGAAATTCTACAGAAGAAGAAGTTGGAAGACTGGGCATCCAAATGGCAGATGAAATTTAATGTAGACAAATACAAAGTGATGCACATTGGGAAGAATAACCCACATCATAGTTACTTGATGCTAAGATCCACCTTAGGAGTCAGCACGTAAGAAAAAAATCTAGGTGTCATTGTAGACAATATGCTGAAATCTGCCCAGTGTGTAGCGGTGGACAAAAAGGCAAGCAGGATCCTAGGAATTATTAGGAAAGGGACAGAAAATAAGACAAACAATAATACAATGTCTCTGTATCGCTCCATGGTGCTACCACACCTTGAGTATTCGGTGCAATTCTGGTTGCCATATCTTAAAAAAAAGATATAGCAGAATTAGAGAAGGTTCAAAAAAGGGAGACCAAAATGATTAAAAGGATGGAACTCCTTTCATATGAGGAAAGGCTAAAGAGGTTAGGGCTCTTCAATTTGGAAAAGAGATGGCTGAGGGCGGTATGATAGCAGTCTACAAAATACTTAGTAGTGTAGAACGGGTAAACGTAAATTGATTTTTTACTCTTTCAAAAAGTACAAAGACTAGGGGACACTCAAGGAAGTTACATGGTATTACTTTTAAAATAAACAGGAGGAATTATTTTTCATTCATTGAATAGTTAAGCTCTGGAACTCATTGCCAGAGGATGTGGTATCAGCAGTTAGTATATCTGGGTTTTAAAAAGTTTTGGACAAGTTCCTGGAGGAAAAGTCCATAGTCTGCTATTGAGACAGACATGGGGAAAGTCACTGCTTGTCCCTGGGATCAGCAGCATGAATCTTGCTACTGTTTGGGATTCTGCCAGGTACTTGTGACCTGAATTGGCCATTGCTGGAAGCAGGATACTGGGCTAGGTGGACCTTTGATCTGACCCAGTAATGGCTATTCTTATGTTCTCATGTTATGCCAAGTCACATGCATTTGGCATTTGACACACACAATCGGGCCCCTTCTTCAGCTCACACACTTAAGGGGCCCATTTTCACGCATTGGTATCCTCTCTAATCCCCAGTGGTCTCCTGCACTAGTCTGGCATTGTCACACCTCTCTTTCCTGTCCCCTATTCCCCCCCAGGCAGGTCTAGGATCTCGCCTTCCTTTTCCTTTGTGCCACCCCCCCTGCCGCATAGGCCCTACAAACTTGACTATTTGCTGGCACTCTTACATCAGGCCCTCTCTGGCCAGCCTCAGGGTCCTTCCCTCTGTTGGAATTTCCTGTTGTCGTATAGGCAGGACAAGGAAGAGGGAAATAAGCCTCAGAGCAGCTGGATGGAGCTTGATATAAACAGTGTCAGCAAACCTGCAAGATTGTAGGGTCTGTGTGTGTGTGTGTGTGTGGGGGTACAGGCAGAGGGAAAAAGGGAAGGGAAGATGGTAGACACATAGGAGGAAAGGGTTAGGAATGTTGCACTTGAATGGAAGGGGGTAATGGGGGGGAACTGCTGCGCTAGAATGGAAGAAGTGGGAAAGCTGCATTTGGAATGAAAAGGTGAGAAGGGGGGGGGGTGGAATGATGCACTTGACTGGAAGGGAGAGGGAAAATGCTGCATGTGGATGCAAGTAAAGGGAGAAAGAGCTGGGGGAGGAGAAGAAACAATGCCAAGATGGGGGTGGGGGGGGGGGGGGGGGAAGTGCAGAGTTGCCAAGGTGTGGGGGAGGGGGAGAGAAAGACATGTCGGATCTGCAGGGAAAGAAGGAAGGAGAGGTCAGGGACCTGCAAAATAGAGAGAACAGGAGCGAGAAAACAGAGAGGCGCACTTACTGGACCCCTGGGAGGGGGTGGGCTAGAGGGAGGAAAGAGAGAGAGAGGGAGAGATGCTGGCTTGGGAGGGGGAAGACAGGAAAGAAAGAAGAGAGAGGGAGAGATACCGGTACTTAGGGGACGGCATAGGGGCACAGAACAATTATATTGGATAGGGAAGGAATAGAGACACAGAGATGGGAAATGCTCAATATGATAGGAAGATACAGGCAAGGACACAGGAGGGATACTGGGTATAATAGATAGGGATGCAGAGAGAAGGTGGATGGTAGACATGGAGAGAAAAGAAGCGCCAAATAGACAAGGAAACTCTGGCAAGATAGTTAAGAGAGGACACAGGAAAGCAGAAACCAGAGATTGAGACCAACACCATTACAAAAATAATGACCAGATGACAAAGGTAGAAAAAAATAATTTCATTTTATATTTACTGATTAGAATACATCAGCTTTTGGAATGTGCTTCTGGCAGAACTGGTTTTAGACACGGTTGGAGCTCATGAGAAACACCTTATTGGCCTTCAATCTCCAGCACAGTGATGGTAAATCTCCAGCTTTGAGATGGGCCACCCTTGGTGTCTCTGTTCTAAGATACATTTTGCTTTGGATGTGGGAGGAGTAAAAAAAAAAAAAAAAGAGGGGTGGCCATTTTAATTCGTAAATCCCTATCTCTACAAGTTACGCAGGCAGAGAGATGTTAGGGGGAAATATCTATTTATGGTCACAGAATTAGGTGGGCTGAACATCACATCTGCAACTGTATATGCACCTAATGTTGATCAGATGCCATTCTATAGGAAGTTGTTAGTTGACCTATCTGTCTTTATTAAGGGAAAATTGATCTTGGGGTGGAGGGGAGGATTTCAATGCCACCATGAACCCTGTCTTAGATAAACTGGGATAAATAGCAAGGATAAAAAGCTTGCAGGGTTACTAAGTAGTTTAGCCCTGGAGTTGTGGGAGTTGACTATTGGAGGAAAAGTAATCCCCAAATATATGATTACACATTTTACTCATCTACTCATGATTCCTATCCTAGGATTGATTATGTGTTTGTGGATAAGTCTATAGCTTCCCAAATTACAGACTCCTGAATAGGTAATTTGATGATTTCAGACCATGCTCCTTGTTGGGTGTACTTGCCAGGTCTTCCGAATGAGGGACGTGTTAAGTATTGGCCCTTAACTAATACATTATTGCAAGGGAAGGGGGTATGCCAAGCTTATGTAAAGGTCCTTACTGACTATCTGGACATGAATTTGGACAAGGGAAAATCCATGGGAGTATTTTGGAACACCCTTACAGCAGTGTCATGGGGATAAAAAAAAAAAAAGGTAGCATCCTTACAAAAAAAGCAAATCAGTAATTGGAAGGGGAGGGTTCAGGAACTGGAGAAGCAACACAAGCAGACTGGGACCCCTCAGATTTAGAGAGCCCTGTGGGATGCAAGGCTTCAAAGGCATAATGCATTTTCTGATCACCTGTCCCTTGTTAATTCTAAATTGAAGCTAGTACAATATGAAAAGAGAAATAAAATAAGCTCCCACTTGGTCTATCAACTTTGGATATTGCAACTGGAGTGATTTTTTTTTTATTTGTACCCCGCGCTTTCCCACTCATGGCAGGCTCAATGCGGCTTAGGTACTTATTTGTACCTGGGGCAATGGAGGGTTAAGTGACTTGCCCAGAGTCACAAGGAGCTGCCTGTGCCTGCAGTGGGAATTGAACACAGTTCCCCAGGACCAAAGTCAACCACTCTAACCACTAAGCCACTGGCAACCACCTCACTAATTGGATTTGCTAAGGGACAGGTTTCAAACTTACTAAAGAGATCTTTATTAGAGAGACAAATGTCAGAGAGGACTATATTCCTGAATATTTTGACAAGATTACTTTACCCCAGCAATCATCTGAACAGCAAGCCTATTTGGATGCAGAGGTTACTCCTAAAATGATTATTGCTGCTATTTGGAGCTTGCCCTCGGGCAAGTTGCCTGGGCTAGATGGATTTACAGGTGAATTTTATAAAGGTTTTTGCTAATCAATTGGCGCCTTTACTGGCATTGGTGGTAAATTTGGTTAGGAGAGGGGTGCCGCTTCCGGCATCCGTGAAGGATGCTTGGATTGCTGTTCTGTCCAAACCGAAAAAGGACCCAACTGAGTGCTAGTCCTACTGTCCCATTTCCATTCTGAATGTAGATATGAAGCTTATAGCCAAGGTGCTAGCAAATCGAGTCTCTGGATGTATGGGTTTTCTGGTGCATCCTGATCAAGTGGGATTTGTTTCTAAGCGGCAGGCTCCTGATAATTTTCGTAGGGTGATTGATTTAATGTTTGTGGTTCAATAAAAATAAGGTATCAGCCTGTTTACTTAGTACTGATGCCTAAATCATTTGACAGGGTGCATTGGGGGTTCATGAATCAGGTTCTGGGCAAATTTGGGTTTAGGCAACAGTTTCATGGGTGGATCCGGTTTCTGTATACAATGCCTAGGGCGTGCATCCGCATTAATGGTGGAAACTCTTCTAGGTTTACTTTAGAGCAGAGTACTAGGCAGGGATGCTCTTTGTCCCCGCCCCATTCTGTTTCCATTGGTTATGCAGCCTTCTGCAAAGGCTGCTCATGCCAGTGTGAATATTAAGGGGGGGGGGGGTACGGGTGGGTGAGCAGGATTTTAAATTGTCTCTTTTTGCTGAGGACGTGCTGTTGTCCCTTACTAGCCTGCTTAACTCTTGCCATAATCTCTTTCAGGAAGTGCATAGGTACGCAATGGTTTCTGGCTTAAAGATTAATATATCAAAGACTGAGGCCTTGAATTTAGGTCTGTGTGGGTTCACCGTGGAGTCCTTAGCAACTGCTTTTTCTTTTAACTGGGTAACCCATGGACTTAGGTATTTGGGAGTGAATTTGACACCTAGGTATGGGGACTTATTTCAAGCTATTATTACATAAGGAAATTGTCCTGGACATGGGATGAAGGAATTTGCTTCTTGGTTTGAACAAGTGGAGGGGCATTTTTGAAAGGGACATCCATGTTTTGATATGGACGTCCTCGCAAAACATCCCGATCTAGGGGCGGGGAAACCTGTATTTTCGAAACAAGATGGATGTCCATCTTTCATTTCGAAAATACAGTCAGGGACGTCCAAGTCCCTAGATTTGGTTGTCCCTAGACTTGGTCATTTCTGATTTTCAGCGATAATCGAAACCAAGGATGTCCATCTACGTCCATCTCAGAAACAACCAAATGCAAGCCATTTGGTCGTGGGAGAAGCCAGCATTTCTAGTACACTGGTCAACCCTGACATGCCAGGACACCAACCGGGCACCCTAGGGGACACTGCAGTGGACTTCATAAATTGCTCCCAGGTACATAGCTCCCTTATCTTGTATGCTAAGCCCCCCCAAACCCACTATCCACAACTGTACACCACTACCATAGCCCACCATAGCCCTTATGGGTGAAGGGGGGTACCTAGATGTGGGTACAGTGGGTTTTGGAGGGCTCGCTGTTTCCTCCACAAACATAACAGGTAGGGGTTGGGGATGGGCCTGGGTCCGCCTGCCTGAAGTTCACTGCACCCACTAAAACTGCTCCAGGGACCTGCATACTGCTGTGATGGACCTCAGTATGACATCTGAGGCTGGCACAAAATATTTTTAAAGATTTTTTTTTGAGGGTGGGAGGAGGTTAGTGACCACTGGGGGAGTAAGGGGAGGTCATTCCCGATTCTCTCCGGTGGTCATCTGGTCATTTCAGGCACCTTTTCGTGTCTTGGTCGTAATAAAAACACGACCAGGAAAAGTCGTCCAAGTGTTCATCAGGGGCGTCCTTGTTTCTTTTGATTATGGGTTGAGGACGTCCAAGTGTTAGGCACGTCCAAGTCTCACCTTACCTACGCCTCCGATACGCCCCCTTGAACTTTGGCCATCCCTGCGACGGAAAGCAGTTGGGGACGTCCAAAATCAGCTTTCGATTATACCGATTGGACGACCCTGTTGAGAAGGATGCAAATCTTCTGATTTATGTTGAAAGATAAGCGTCTTTCTCTTTCGAAAATGAGCCTGATAGCCACCGTCAAAATGAATATTTTACCAAGCTTCATGTACTTATTCCAAGTTCTCCCAGTCCCGGTTCCCATAAGATTTTTGGTAGGGTTGAAGGACAAGGTGATCATATTTATATGGCATAGCAGGAAGCCAAGGTTGCCCAGGTGCCTACTATATAAGGATAGAAAAAAGAGGGTATAGGATATCCCAAACCTTATATGGTACTACTGTGCTGCTCAAGCAAGATGAGCAATTGAATGGATTCAGAACAACTCTTACAAGAGATGTGTGGCTATAGAACAGCAATTGACAGGTGTCCAAAAGCTGGTACATCTTCTTTGGTTGCCAGGGAAGGAGAAAAATGTGCCCTTGAACCTGTGTCCAACAATCACGTGTACCTTTCATCATTGAGATTCTATTAATAAAGATTCAGATCACCTCCTCTCCCATTTTACCTCCATTGTTTTCAATCCATTATTTCCACCCAGATTGGGATCTGGAGTGTTTAGGCATTGGGCAAGGAGGGATTTAGTAACCTGGGGGCAGGTATTGGACAACACTAGTTTTGATTCATTTCAGGACCTTGCCCAGGACTATGGTCTGAGAAGTAAACAATGTTATGGGATAACTTACTTTTTACTATTCTTCAAACTGTATATATCTTACTTCATACGAATATTCTATTATTATGAAGTAAGATATATACAGGACTATGGTCTGCCAACTCAAGACTTATTTGCATATACTCAACACAACTTATATATTTTATTTCATCAGCTAACTATAGAAGGATCCTTGGTAGTAGGAAAGTGAATTGGATATATGTAGAAGGGGATTGGGAAGTTATGGAAGCGGGGTTGGCTAGGCTTTCCACAGCAGTAAATTTGGAGGAGAATAGTATTAAAGTATTATATTGCTTGTACCTGACCCCTTTTCACTTGCACTGCATCTTCCCTCTGCTACGGAGCTGTGTTGGAGAGGATGTGGTGAAAGGTGAACTATGGGCAATATTTGGTGGTCCTGTCATAAAGCTATGGCATTCTGGAAAGCTATACAGGCCAGGCTTCAACTCTGATTAGGGGTGCAGCACCCTGGGATCCTGTGGTGTACCTATTTAGCTAGATGCCGGGGTGTGTAAAGGCAGTTTGGTGGAAGATTCTGTCCCTTTCTTTGGCAGCTTCTTGTATGACCTTAGCAAGCTCATGGAAATCAGTTCTGGTTCCTTCTTTATTAAAATGGCTGGGGAAAGTTCATCATATATGTGAGATGGAGCTCTTGCTAGCTGAATATATGGGGAAATTAAATAAATGGGAAAAATTATGGACACCATTTTTGTTGCATGCTGTCCATTAATATGACTGTGCTAGAGTTTGAAAGTAGTACATTTAAGGGGCCCCCATGGGGTAAGTTAAATGCTAAGGGGCCAGTTTGAGGGAAGAGGAGGGTGGTTACTTACTCGTTTTGTTTTAGCTTGTTGAATGCTAGCATTGGTTGATTATCAGTGAGAAGCGAACAAATTCTTAAATGTTTCAAAAACTTAGGTCACTTTTGTTGTATTTGAAATTTCCTACATCAATGTTTGTGGCACTGTTTAGACTCACTTGTTTATTTTGCATTGTGTTTGCATTTCACTTTTTATATTGTGTTCTGTTTTGTAATTTGTTTCTGGTGTTCTTTTCAATAAAAGACCTTATAAATTAAAAAAAAAAAGACTGTAAGACTGATTGGCACCAGCTCTAGAGATAACAATGAGGTTTAATGTAGGACAGCCTTTTTGCTGACCTAAACTGAACCAAATAGCTAAATGGATAGTGGCTGAATATCTCATGGAACGTCCATGCTCCACCCTTGCTGCTCTTGAAAATTTACAGATAGGGCACTTATTTGTATTGAGCCCTCTACAAATTTGCGGTAGAACCATCATGCTAGAGGGCAGCATGGTCAGCATGCTCATAGCCTGTAAATCTGCCAAATCAAGCATGGCTCCCAATATATAAAATCCTTTACCGCGGGATCACTGCTTCAGCTCATTGTTGAAGTAAAGATCTTGTATGGGAGCAGCAGGGTCACATGAGGTGAAGTGCAGCACTCCACCTCAAAGGACTTTGTGGCCTAAGTGGCAATAGCAATCACCCCACCCCTGAGGCTATCTTGTCCAGGGCAGTGGCGTAGCCACAGGTGGGCCTGGGCCCACCCACTTAGGGCTCAGGCCCATCCAACGTAACACACATTTAGTGGTAGCTGGTGGGGATCCCAAGCTCCGCCAGCTGAAGGCTTCCCCATGATGGTAACAAAAAGGCTACTCTCCACGATACCGGCACCTGCACATTCTCAGTTTTCAGCGCATGCCTGCAGCAGACTGCCAAGGTGGAAAGAAGCATTTTCCTGCCAGCTGAGATATTTTTTTGGGTGTGGGGGTGGGGGGAAAACACTAGGTGCCCACCCAGTTCTTGCCTAGGCCCACCCAAAATGTGTTTTCTGGCTAAGCCCCTGGTCCAGGGTACCCTTGGACCAGACATCCTGAGCCAGCGCACCCCTAGACAGAGCATGTGGTCTAGGGAGGCATCCAGCGGTGCCAAATTCTTACAGTGCCTGACCTTTAGCAGTGTGTCAGGATATACCACTAGGGGGTTAGTCAGTCAAATAAAGGATTGTCACCCTAACTGGAAAGCACTGACTTATTTGGCATGGTCAGGCACAGCCATTTCCAAAGATGGCGGTGGAAGAAGCAGGACAATACCGGATGCTCCTTGGACCAGGTATTATTGGTCCAGGGGAGGTGATGCAGCATGGAGACTCTCTGGCTGAGGGCCTTCTTGTGTTAGATGCCTGGTCCAAGGCTGCCCTAGACAAGATAGCTGTGGGGGTGGGGGGTGAGGGTAGAGTTAGGGTCTATGGCCAAATGGGCCACTGAGGAATCTTTGTGGGGTGTGGGGTGGTGGTCAAGGAGTCCAGGGCCCATTGAACCAGCAGATATTCTTCTTTTTTGTTTGTCTCTCCCTGTCAGAACATATGATGTGCCAATCTCTACTCATAAATTGACAGTAAGGGAGATAAATGCCTGATGCAGTAAACTGCTGTGGTGTGCATTATTTTTTCTTAACACCGAGGTAATTGGCTATTAGTTTACTGCATTGGGAGTAAAAGATTTTTTCAGTACACATGTTAAATTGCTGTATGCTGAAACTCAGTGTACTGTTCTAACACACAACTTATATGAATCCCTAAAAGAGTTAAGTGAAAAGGGGTTCAAATAAAATCTCTTGTTAATGCCAAGAGAACTGATGGTAAAACAAACATTTTGGAACATTATGATGCAGCCACAAGAATGCTTTAGGACCAAGGACACAGAGACAAAAATTGCTTTTATATTTCTGGAACAAGTTGTCTTCAAGGAACTCAAAGTAAAGCAAATATTGCCTTAACTACAGCACTGGGACAGTGACAAAGGACTGTGAGAGGGCTCAAAAGTAAAACTAGTAAAAAAAGGCCCGTTTCTGACAGAAATGAAATGGGCGCTAGCAAGGTTTTCCTCAGAGTGTGTATGTTTGAGAGAGAGCGAGAGAGAGAGAGAGTGTGTGTGAGAGAGAGATGGAATGTGTGTGTCAGAGAGAGAATGAGAGAGAGACAGAGTGGTGTGTGTGTGTGCTTGTGTGAGAGAGAGAGAGTGTGTGAGAGACAGAGTGTCTGTGTGTGTGAGACTGTGTGTGTGTGACAGAGAGATAGAGTGTGATAGACAGAGAGTGTGTCAGAGAGAGTGTATATGAGAGACAGTGAGTGTGTGCCCCCCTCTCGCAGGGCTCCCCTCCCCACCTCTCTGGTCTCAGGACCCCCTCCCCACCTCCCTCTCCCCTGCCCCCCTCCAGCCATCCATGTCCAGCGACCCTCCTCTCCCCTGACCCCCCTGCAGCCACCCATGTCCAGCGACCCTCCCCTCCCTCCCGCGCATCAAACCCCCTTGCCACCCGCAGCTGCCACTGGTAACGCTGTCCGACCACTGCTGCTTCTCCTGTTGAGCAGCAGCGGCCGCTACAAAAAGAAAAAAGCAATAAATGTTTTTAAACATCAAGCACGGCACCGCAGACAGCCATCAGGCATTGGCTGTCGGCTCTGCAGCCGCTCCTCCTCTCACCTCTCACGTTGCTGCGCTCCTTTGGGGTCTTATTCTAGGGGCAGTGATGTGGAGGCGAGAGAAGGAGCGGCTGCAGAGCCAATAGCCAATGCCTGATGGCCGTGTGCGGTGCCATGCTTGATGTTTAAAAACATTTATGGCTTTTTTTCTTTTTGTAGCGGCTGCTGCTGCTCAACAGGAGAAGCAGCAGCGGCCGGACAGCGTTACCAGTGGCAGCTACGGGTAGCGAGGGGGTTGATGTGCTTCGGGAGGGGGGGGGGGTGTTTGATGTGCCGGGGGGGGGGGGGGGCTTGGGTGATGCCCCGAGGGGGGGTTTGAGCGGCACACTCACAGCTGATTCCCAGGCAGGGGGAGGAGTAGGGAAACACGCGGAGCAAGTTGCTCCACGTGTTTCCCTACTCCTCCCCCTGCCTGAGAATCAGCTGTGAGTGACGTCAGCCTGGCTACGGAGCCTAGCTCAGCAACTCCAGGAGCCACGGACACAGGCAGCTACTTTAGAACATTAGTGGTGAAAATTATTATATAGGACAAGAACAAGGCATGGAAAAAAATACTGAGCAATCTGAGAAAGAAAGTAAGAATCAGGACTTATTAAACAGTTTTATCACTGATCCCAGATAACAAACTTTGAATTGGTGGGTCAAGACAAAGTGTGGGTAACTGCTGGATTGGTCTGCCTAGCAGGATCATAAGAACATAAGAATATAAGAATAGCCATACTGGGGTCACATTGTCACGTGATGGTTGCGGCCTGAATGGACGCCTCGCGGCTTCTCTCCTCTCCCCTGCTACAATAAGTCAGCTTTAACGCCTGCTGTTTTCTCTGTATCTCATCCCAGTGAGCTCTATTAAGTAGCTTAAGAGTGTGTGCAGCTATTGGGGGAGTTTGTGGCGAATTTGGAGAAGCGCTGAGATGGATATGCCCACCACGACCCCGAGGCCTGCCAGAGAGCGTGGGAGTATTCGCATGTCCAACACAGAACCGGAGATTGAATCACTGAAGGGGCCTCGAGAGGAGAAATTCTGGACATGGATGGAGAGGAGGGAGGACAGAGGAAGGAGATGCACATGGATGGAGGGGAGAGAGGAGAAATGCTGGACATGGATGGAGGGGAGGGAAGACAGAGGAGGGGATGCACATGGATGGAGGGGAGAGAGGAGAAATGCTGGACATGGATGGAGGGGAGGGAGGACAGAGGAAGGAGATGCACATGGATAGAGGGGAGGGAAGAAAGAGGAATGGCCTAGTGGTTAGGGTGGTGGACTTTGGTTCTGGGGAACTGAGGAACTGAGTTCGATTCCCATTTCAGGCACAGGCAGCTCCTTGTGACTCTGGGCAAGTCACTTAACCCTCCATTGCCCCATGTAAGCCGCATTGAGCCTGCCATGAGTGGGAAAGCGCGGGGTATAAATGTAACAAAAAAAAAGGAAGAAGGAGATGCATACTGACGGAGATGAGGGAAAGGGAAAAGAGGAGAAAAACTGCAAATGGATGGAGGGGAGAGAGGAGAAATTCAGGATATGGATGGAGGGGACAGAAAACAGAGGAAGGAGATGCACATGGATGGAGAGGAGAGAGGAGAAATGCTGGACATGGATGGAGAGGAGGGAAGAGGGAGGAAGTGAGATGAACATGGAAGGAGGGGAGGAGAGAGAGGAGAAATGCTGGAAATGGATGGAGGGGGAGAGGAAAAATGCTGGTCATGGATGGAGGAGAGGGAAGAGAGAGGAAGGAGATGCATATGGATGGAGGGGAGGGAAGAAAGAGGAAGGAGATGCATACTGACAGAGATGAGGGAAAGGGAAATGAGGAGAAAAACTACACATGGATGGAGAAAATAGGCAAAAAAGCTGGATCCACTCTATACATCCTCCAGTCAAGTCCGTGGAGCACCCAGCTTTTACCTATGGATGTACGGCAAGAAAGGAGGACAGTAAAGAAATAAATGGAAAGGAAGCCCTGGAAACAGAGTTAAGAGAACAGATAGACAGCAGCAGAATCAGAGACTCGGACCAGCATGATCAGAAAAACAAAGTCATCAGACAACAAAGGTAGAAAAAAATCATTTTATTTTTATTTTAGTATATGGAATATGTCCAGTTTGAGAATTTACATCTGCTGTCTTATTTTGAAATGTATAGCAATGTGTTTCTTCCTGTTTTTCTGGTACTGTGCTGCCTGCAGAGTCTAGCTTCTTAGGATTTCAGGTTAATTTTTGAAGAACTTGACTGAAAGGCCAAGTGTCTGAATAGGGATCTGTTTATTAGGTTCTGAGATTTTGATAACATATTGTTTCAGGTTTGGAAAGATTGATCTCCTAATTCCTGGTCTGTATGCTAACTTGGTTTGTGCCATTTTGGGTATACAGGAGATGTAACAGCTTACAGAAATTATTTATAATGAAAAAAGAAAACAAGTTATTTTTCTTCTATACTGGTGTAATATTTTTACTGATGCCTGTTTATATGTGCTATGGTCGGTAAAAGGGGTGTGGCTACTGTAAGGGTGGGGCCATAGTGACCCTGCCCCTGGAAGGGTAGGGGGCGCCAACTAATAGACTGAAGGAGGGCACCAGAATCCCTAGCACCGGCCCTGTATTTCAGCTGGGGTCTTTTTGTCCATACACAGATGAGGAGGTGGGTGTGTAATTCTTGCTGAATATTAAAACATGAATCAGTGAGTGACACTGCTGAGGTTTGTGCTATTTTTGCAAATTCCATTAGTTAAAACAGGTTTTAGTTGCCATATCATCCGAAGATGAAAAAAAAAACAAGATTTCACGACGATATCACAGAGGGTGTCTGTAACAAATAACAAGTGATAATATACACAGGAACATGAGAGAGAGAGAGAGAGAGAGAGAGAGAGAGAGAGAGAGAGACCAAAAAAAGACAGATTTTTAAAAAGCAAAAATGTAAAATAATATATGAAGAAGGTATGCAAAGGAACAGGATATGTTCCTTTGGCGCACGTTAGCAGCGTCTGCATGCCACAAGCAGTATCTAATTTCTGGGCCATCACCTTAACGGGCAAAGTATCAATGGGCAGAACCAATGTACACAGAGATGGGAAACACTGCACAGTTAGACCACAACACAAACCAATCACAAAATAACATCAGTAATTACTAATACAGCTCCTAAACAGAGTGCAAAAAAGCAGACTGGTATTATGTTTGCCAAAAAACCAAACAGGATCCTAGGAATTATTAGGAAAAGGATGGTAAATAAGATCAAGAATACTATAATGCCAATGTCCATGCTGCGATCTCACTTAGAGTACTGCATTCAGTTCTGGTCACCATATCTGAAAAAAGATATAGCAGAATTAGAAAAAGTTCAAAGAACTCCTTTCATGTGAGGAAAGGCCAAAGAGGTTAGGGCTCTTCACTTTGGCTAAGAGAAGGCTGAGGGGAGATATGATTGAGGTCTACAAAATCCTGAGTGGTGTAAAATGGGTAAAAGTAAATCGATTTTTCACTCTTTCAAAAAGTACAAAGACCAGGGGACACTCAATGAAATTACATGGTAATACTATCTGGGGGTTAAAAAAGTTTTGGATAAGTTCCAGGAGGAAAAGTCCATAGTCTGGTATTGAGATAGCCATGGGAAAGCCACTGCTTACCCTGGAATTGGTAGCATGGAATGTTGCTCTTTGGGTTTATGCAAGGTACTTGTAACCTGGATTGGCCACTGTTGGAAGCAGGATACTGAGCTACATGGACATTGGTCTGACCCAGTATGGCTATTTTTTTTTTTATATATCTTTGTTGAGGTACAGGACATTTACATTCAAAGATCAAAATAACAGTCAACCACAATTCGCCACAAATGATTGGAATGAAATGTAAACAACAACATGAACATCAAAAACAGGGACTCCAGCTGAACAGTGTAGGAACATCCTGACCAATTTTTTATATTACCCAGTAGACAAAGTCCCTGCCTCCACCTCCCCTCCCCTTTCCCCCATTCTTGGATTACCTACAGGTCCCACAAATAACAGTGTGAAGTTGCCAGCGAGAACTATAGGCCCGGCACACCAGACTATGTGCGGATTTATGTTGCTCCTATTCCCAGCGGGCCATCTGAAGCTTCTTTGCATTCCAATGTTGCAGGGACGGCGGGTTCTCAGCAACCCAATGTACTAATATTGTCTTCCTGGCCAGCATTAACATTACGCTAATGAAACAACCCTGAGAGGCAGATATCCCCTGATTGTGCATAACAGAGTCACCCCCCAAATGTAGCACTCAGTAAGACCATCCAACGTGCAGAATAGTCACTCATGCCAATGACTCAAGGACACTGGACCAAAAGTCCCTCATCTTTCTGCATTCAAGAAAGTGGTGAACAAGAGTGCGCACCACACATGTATCATCTGCCCAAAGACCCATCTGCTTCCCCCTAGACCTGGTGATATAAGCTCCATGCAGTAACTTGAATTGCATCTCATGCAGACTAGCACTGGGAGTGGCTGTAAAAGTCGATACAAAACAAGCAGCCAGTTCTGCCTCAGTCAGGTCCTCTCCCAGCTGTCCACCCCACCACAGGGCCAAGTGAGTAAAAGAGGGAGAGGAGCAATGTTCCCTGCCTAGGGCATACTATGTCGCCAGTTTGTTTGCCTGTGCGTGTAACTGACAGAAAAGCTTGTCCAATAATGTAAAAGTAGGCCCTCGGACATCCGATGGGACAAGGGACGTACAGTAATGTCGCAGATGCAGAAAGGCCAAAAATTCAGAGAAAGGTGCCACCTCTTGCGCGCCTGCACAAACGAGGGGAAGATGACCCCCCCCGTCCGGGTCTGTGAAGTGGCCAACATATCAACAACCCCCCTTGCCCAAGCTCTAAAGCGGGTAAATCCAAACTGTTCAAATAAATCTCCCCACCTAGAACTGTATCCCCCGGTGGAGCATATAATTGTTGATAATACCTTTTGAAAACTTTCGCAATCTCGATCCGTTCGTACTTTAGTACCATCTCCCCTATCTATCTGAGCTATGGAATGGGAGCCCCTAGACTGCTTAATCAAATGGGACATAAGTTTCCCTGCCTTGTCCCCGTGACGGTATAGCTGATATTTATAATACCAAATTTACTTCATTGCTCTCTCATGAAGGAGCTCTTGGAGAGAGGACTGAAGTGCAAGTAGCGAGTTTCTCAAGCCCACTGTTGATGTTTCTGCGTACTGACGACGCGTCTGCACCAACTGTTTTTCTAATCTCAATATTTCTCTGTCTCTTGCCTTATGTTTAAAGGAAGAATAGGCCATTATCTCTCCTCGCAACACAGCCTTAGCCGCTTCCCAGTATAAAATTGATTGGTCCCTATAGCCTTCATTGTGTAGCTGGTAATCCATCCATTTTTGCATCAAAAAATCTCGAAAGGCCGGGTCCCAATATAATTTAGGTGGGAAGTGCCATACATATCGATTGCCATCTGGGCCCTTCAGATCTACTGAGCACCAGATGTAGGCATGATCTGAGACACCGTACGCTCCAATTCCAGCCAAGACTACCGAGGAAAACAGCCCTGAGGACAAGAGCCAATAGTCAATCCTGGATTGCGAACCATATGCCCTCAATAAATGCATATAGTCTCTATCCAGAGGGTGCAGTGTTCTCCAAACATCCAATAGATCTAAACTCGAGCACAACAGTAGAATGCCCTTTGTTACTGAACCAGCCTCTCTCCCAAGCCCCTTAGACCTGTCCAAAGCGGGATCATGAGCCATGTTGAACTCTCCCCCCATAATGATGGGTATGTCCACAACTCCAGCTACCTCACGTAATATGGACTTCACCCAGCTATGGTCATAGACATTGGGTCCATATACATTACAAAGTAAAAGGGGTTTTTGAGGATGCTTATTTCCCCATATAAAACGAGATAAATGGTCCTGCACCCCCGCCAAAAAGCTATATGGCATACGAATAGGAAGCATCTGAAAAAGGTACATCAAATGAGGCAAGATGTTCCTCCTCAATGTAGTAATTCTACCAAACCAAGAAATGTCATATGTACCCCATGTCTCCAGGTCCCTGTATAAATCACGCAGAAGTGGGGGATAATTAGCTGAGAACAAATCGGAAAACAGAGGAGTTAACATAACCCCCAAATATCTAATTCCCTTAGTTACCCACCGGAAAGGAAGCGAGTCCTTAATAGATCTTAAAATGGAAGATGGTATCCCGATAGCCAATGCTTCACACTTAGACATATTGAGTTTAAACCCAGAAGCCAGGGAGTAATCTTTCAAAAGTGTCATAAGATTTGGTAGAGAAGTCAGGGGTTTCGTCAACGAGAGCAAAATGTCATCCGCAAATAAAGCTAGCTTATACTCTCGACCACTAAGCTAAACACCCAAGACGTTCGGGTCCGCTCTAATAGCTATGGCTAAAGGCTCCATTACTAATGCAAAAAGCATAGGTGAGAGGGGGCACCCCTGACACATGCCTCTAGTCAGGGAAAACAGAGGAGAATTACCCCCAATGACATGTACACATGCCCGAGGCTGTTCATACAAGGCCTGAATTTGTCTTCTAAAAACAGGTCCAAAACCTGGAACATAAAAGGCCTAATAGACAGACTGACAGATTTTTGGAGCGGGTGATATGAAGTGAATTAATAATACTCCTAACATTATCTATAGCTTGCCTTCGCGGTACAAAACCTACTTGATCCGGATGTATCAGGTTCAGTAATGCTACTGCTAGTCTATTAGAAAGGACCTTAGCTAGAATCTTAGCATCAGTGTTTAATATGGAAATTGGCAGATATGATGTACATTCAGATTTATCTTTACTGGGTTTTGGGATCACCGCAATCCAAGCCTCCTTCATCGATAGGGGCAACTCCTCACCCGCCACAATCTGGTTAAAGAGGTCCGCCAGCAAAGGTGCCAACACTCCCACAAACGGTTTGTAAAAATCATTAGGAAGGCCATCCAAACCTGGAGACTTCCCAGCAGGCAGCTCCTTTATTACCTTATGGACCTCCTCTGCCAAAATAGGTCTCTTCAACACTGCAATCTGGTCATCAGACAGGCGAGAGGGCTGATAAGCAGATAAGAAATCATCAATCGCCTTGCTACGAACATTTGGATCCGCAGTGTACAAGGACTGAAAGAACCCCTGAAACTGCTGCCGAATCTGCGACGATTTGGATAAGTACGTCCCATGACCCTCATTGACTTTAAGTATCGTTCGGTCTACCCTTTGCTGACGCAACTTTAAGGCCAGTAATCTGCCAGGTTTATTACTGTGCACGTATTGAGTCTGCTGCTGCTGACCTCTTGAGAACTGTAATTGATCAGAGTATATTTGATCCAAACGTAATCGAATGGATTGAATATCCCGCAGCACTGAGACTGAATGGGTAGCTTTGTGTCCGTGCTGTAACACCTCTAGCTGTGACAGACACTCCTCAACTTCCTTTCGCTACATCCGAGCACTTATACTAGCTTTCTGCAGAAAGTAACCTCTAGTAACAGTTTTAAGCGCATCCCAAACAACACCAAGAGAAGGCCCAGAGTTCTTATTTAGGTCCAAGTATTCAGCAAGAACAGTCCTGTATTCCTGCAAAACATCTTCCTCCTGCAATGGTCAGTGACCATCTCCTATCTCCATCAACCTCATGATTCAACGAAACCTGAACCCATACCGGTGCGTGATCAGAAATCATAATGGGACCTATACCCGTAGTGACCCCAACTTGCATCAAGGAAGTATCAACCAATACATGGTCAATCTGCGAATAAGTGTCATGGGAATAAGAGTACAAGGAATAATTCCAACCCGTCGGATGAGACATTCTCCACGAGTCACATAATCCAAGATTCCGTGCCAAATCCAGTAGTGCCTTAAAAATTCTTACGTCCATTGGGGACCCTCCTTCAGACTTGGGTGGAAAGTAGCATTGAAGTCCCCACCCACTAATACCTTACCCAGCAAACAAGGCAAAAATATCTTACCTAGTTTTGCAAAGAAACTTTCCTGTGATTCATTGGGAGCGTATATTGAAGACAACGTAAATGTCACATTATTTAATGCTAAATTCAAAATCAAGAATCTACCACCGGGATCCCTTTTGATACTTGCAACCTGGATCTGTAAGGAAGAATGTATCAGTATGCAAACACCACGCTTCTTTGAGGCATCTGCAGCAGAAGCACAAAAAACATACAGGTAACCATTGTGAGACAAGAGCTTCTTGTGTTCCCTTTTAAAATGTGTTTCCTGTAGGAAAAGTACATGTGGTTTAAGATGCAAAAGCTCTTTAAACAATTTTTGACATTTTTGAGGTGAATTTAAGCCCTTAATGTTGTATGACAAAACTTTAAATCAATAGCCATTCACTTGATAGAATTAGAGAAAAATATCCAAGTGGGATAGTACCAGCCCTTGCCATTATAAAACAAAGGTAGACATACAGCCCTCTGCCCCTATGAAATATTCCCAACCCACCCCCCACCCTCCTCCAGAAAAACCCCACTCCCATCACTCACCCCTAGACAGGAACTGCCCAAGTCCCTTGACTAGGAAAACAAGAGAAAGCACCCCACCACTCCCGAAATGCTACCCAAGTCCCCCCTCCATGCATCCCCACATACACACAATCAGCCAAACCACCCAAGTAAAGTATAATGCAAAAAGAAAAAAAACAAAAACAAAAAAACCCCCACTCAGCCCCAGCTCCCCCTCCCCCAGAATTACCAACCCCCCACACAGCCAAATCTCAGTAGTAATCAACTGCATTACACATCATGTACACAATATTTGTAGGTCTGAGTATAACAGTAGACAGAAACCATAACGGAATAACATTAAAGATCAGCAATCAGTCAAAACAAACTACTCAGGTTTCTGCCGGGGCATTCTTAGATTTGCTGGAGACTCGTCTCCATTTTTAGAGTTTAGCCCGAGCTGTGATAGCCAGGTCCACGGGCGGAGACTCAGTAGTCACCAGACCTTCACCATGCAGGATCTTCCAAACCTCAGAGAGGAGGCGAATCCGGTGTAATTTTCCCCCCACCGTAAAACAGAGAGCGAAAGGGAATGTCCAGCAGAAGGGAATCTTGTTTTTTTATCAAAATGTCCAGGGCAGGTTTCATCGCGCGTCGTTGGGACAGCATAAGCTGGGATAGGTCTTGATACACCTTTACTTGAGCCTCATTGTAGTCAATGTGGGGTACCTGACGGGCCTGCTGCATCACTTCGCTCTTTAGTAGAAAAGGCAGAGAAGCAAACAATAATGCCCCGAGGCCGGTTATCCACTCTCTTTCCAAAGGCTCTGTATGCCCTTTCAATAGCTATGTCCTCCGTCCCCAGCAGCTTTCCACAGAGCATCTTGACAATCGTGACAACATCCTCTTTATCCCCCACCTCAGGGACCCCACGAAAACGAAGAATGTTCCTACGCCCTCGGTTTTCCAAGTCGTCCACTTTAAATTGCAGGTTTACATAATATCCGAGAGCTTTGTTAGTCTAGAATCTGCTCCGCTCAGCTGTTCATCGTGCTCGTCCACACGCGCCTCCAGGTCCTCCACGCGTCCCCCCAGCTCGCGCAGGTCAACACTCAGGATATCCATACGTTCCAGAATCTCCTCCTTGGAAGACTTGATCTCTTCCCAAATCTCCGTTAAACATTTAGTTAGGTCTTTTGAAAGGCCCCGTTTAGAAGAGGCTGTACATGCATCGGTGAGGGACATTGCAGAGTCAGAGTCCGAATGCGAGGCGTTCGCCGACGTGATGCCACGGGGCATTACCAGCTTGCCTAACAGGTTGGCGCTCACCCTCTTTCCGAGCTGTTAACATGACTCCCAAACACCAGAATGAATCCGCACTGAGGTTAGACACCGTGTACAGATGAAAGAGTCGCAATTTCAGGGTGGATGGATGCTGATATTGCTTAAGGAAAGCAGGGACGCAACGGAGCTACAGACTCAGGCAGCCATCCAGGTCCGTGACGTCACTTCCTCCCTATACTGGTTCTTTTATAATAGTACTATGTTATAATTTTGCTATTATAAGACCTATTGGCACAAACTAAGCTGCAGCTCTAAATCTTAATGCAAACTAAACTCACAGGTTATACAGCAGCAACTGTAATACTCACTGATTATATAGCTATAAATGCAGAGTTCACATTAACCATAAAGAGGACCAACTCAAGTGCTCTATATATGTAAAGTCAAGAAAACTTTAGAAATTGCATGAGCTTTCAAAGTATAATAAGAGTACAAATCTTGTGTAACTGCAATGTAAACATTAATCAGAATGTACTACCTGTTCTCCATCTTCTTCAAGGTCCCCTTTAAAAAAAATCCAGAAATGATTAAAATGTTGGAAAAATATATTTTGATTAGTTGATGAATTTTCTTGTAAAAATGAAAATCTCTCTTTTATAACCTACCATGTATTCATACAGTTTAAGTGATTTAAATTATTTCATTCAAATTTCATTGTTCATATAAGTTAATATGTATAACAATAAAATTGAGAAACAGTGAGCAATATGATTTTGGGGACATATGGAAAGGCAGGAATCTGATAACAGCAATTCCTATACAGAGCATTTCTAGTTTTATTTTTGAGATCAGGAAAAGTCTTTAGCCACATAAGGGCAAGAGCAGCTATTCTATTTTCATATATCTGTGTATCAAACTCCCCTGTTGTCAGTAGACCACGTCAAAGGTATCTGAAGAAATATGTAAGAAAACAAAGCAATATGGCCTAGACCAAAGGATCCAGGAAATTAACAGCTAATTTCTACTTCTTCAATTTTGGCAAGTTTTGGAAGCATGTGCTTCTGTACCTCTCAGTACAGGATTAACTGGAAGAGAAAAGGAATTTGGACCATGCCACTCTGGTTTCTGGGTTGGTTTCAGTGAGGAGATAGTATTGGTGGTCTTAGTAGATAATATGTGAAGATCTTTGGATCTTGAGGAAACAAGGTTTTTCTGATTCCTTGATCTTTCCACCGTCTCTGACACTGTTTCCCATTCTTCATCGTTACAAACGTTAGCCGAGTCTGGGATTGGTGGTGGAATGTGGACATAGCTCCACTCCTTTTTAACAGCTAGGTCAGTGGTTCCCAAACCTGGTCCTGGAGGTGCCTCAGTCAGTCAGGTTTTTAGGATATCCACAATGGATATTCATGAAAGAGATTTGCATGCAGTGGAGATAGGTCCTTAGGGCTAAGGTGGGAAATTTCTTTTCAGAACCTCATATGCTCAGGTATGAATAGAGGCTGAATATCATCGGCTATCTGTATATTTGGGCGGAACACCCATGCTCTATCCTTGCTTCACTTTGGCTACTGCTAGGGTTATCTGCAAAAATTTCTAGTGTCATCATCAATATAGTGTTGCTGAAACATCATGGATAGGGGACACTTAAGCTTTTAGGGGGCAATTCTACAATAGGAATGGGCCCCAGTAAGGCAGGGTTAGAGCCTATTCCTGGTTGGACACTCGGACACCCAAGTGTCCTTATAAAATACAAGCAAACACTCGGTAACAGTGCATCTACCTACACCTGCTATGGAGCTGGTATATTTTGTAAGTTGCCCACCTAAATGCCAGCCCTGCTTATGGCCGGCCCACGTAAATGCTCCCCTTACAAATATGCACTATGCCATATTTGTAGATTACCAATGAAGTGCCCAACCAGCATTTTCACAGGTAGGTGCACACTTAAGCGTGAAAATGTCAGTATCCAGTACACTCAGCAACTGGTCATAGAATTGCCCATTTAGCTACTGCTGCTAAATGAAGGCTTTTGAATATTCATCCACTAGTGATTTTGTTCTGCTGTTCAATACTCAAATGTCCAATCTTTTGGATTAACCTATAGAGCAGGAATAGTATAGTCTAGCCCCTGAACAAACAGACCTATTTTTCAAGATATTCAGAATGGATATTTATGATACTTATGGCTAATTTACATAGAGGGCTACTTACTAATGGCTAGTTTATGCTAATGACAAGGCCGTGCAAGCTCTGTGGCACCCCCCCCAATTCTAGAAAGTTGTGCACCCAAATTTGTAACTAGTGCACAAATTTGAATGTGCAAGCTATAGAATGTCAGTTGCATGCACAATTAATTTAATAATGAGCCAATAGTTGATGTCAACAAGCGATAATAGGCTATAATTGGCTTTAATTGGTGGTAATTGGCTAACTAGCACCAATTAGCAGTTATGCACGTAACTGCCTTTAGTCAGTATTCTATAACATGCACTCAAATTCCAAAAGCACACAACTTCAAGGAAGATGTGGAACTGGAAGGGGCATGGACGAGTCAGGCAGTTATGCTGGCGGGTTATAGAATACCTCAATTTACACACTTAACTGCCTACAGTTAGGCATGAGCTTTTACGCCAGCCACTGAGCTAGCACAAGTGCTTGCACCTAATGTTATGTGCGTAAATGCACTGCCATCATAGAATTTTTACTTAGCGTGCATCATCCCAGCATCTAACTTTAGGCAATCTTTACAGAATTATCCTCACAGAGTAAGCTAAGGCAGTTAGCACATGCTAAATGTTAGTAATGATTCCCACAGTTTGGTTATTCTAGAAAACACATTAGTTTGCTGTAGTCGAGGACCAGAGTTTTCAATCTTTGTCACAGAACATTTAGGAACTGATTCAGTACATTTTTTTTCACATTTTGAGGTAAATTTTCAAAATATTGGTTGGGACCTTCATGTGTATAATTAGGATTTACATGTATGGACTGGCTGAACGCTTGTAAGTGGGTTTTCAATTACCTACAACTGTGCGTGCACTTTCATAGGGTGCATAAGCTTGGCTGAAGAAAACAGAAGAATTCAAGGGTTGTTGTGTATATTTTAAAAACTGCATGTGCAGATGCTTGCCACCAACATAAATAATTTACATCCCTGTTTTACACTACTTAAATGTAGTACATATATTTAATATGTAATAATTTGATTTTCAGATTGAACTTGGACAGTACCTTGTGTTTGAAAATTAATTTGTTTTTTGTAGCCTTTAAATTAAGCATATAACTTTGGGGTCCTTTTACTATGCTGCGCTAAGAAATGGGTATAGCGCATCCAGACATAGGTCTTTCCTGTGTGCTAAGCCCACTTCTAGCGCAGCTGTCAACAAGGGATTTTTCTATTTGTTGTATTCAAGGCTATGGGCCGCTGTTAGCATTAGTGTGCAGCCATTTAAAAAAAAAAATGTTCACAAGAGTAACCTATTGACTCCTATTTAGGAGGTGCTAAGAGCTCCCGTAACATGGACATACTAATCAGTTAGTGCTGCGATACTGTCACTGTGTTAGCTGAGTAGCGCATCCGTACCCATTCTCAGGCCCTGACATGCCCCCTTCAACCCCCCCCCTCAAATACTGCATGCCGGATTCTGCATATAGCATCTAAAATGTTGGCATATCGGAACAATGCACGTAGCACTATTTTATAAACCGCATTTACAGTAAGATGCAGTTTACAGAAAGGCGCATAGGCCGGGGAAATGTGCATACATTTAGGCATGGCCATTTATGCCACTGAAAACACAGTGAAAATGCCCCTGCCTACATGTATGCGTGTTCCCCCAAATTCTATAACAACGCATGTAAACTTGATTGACGCTCTGACACGCCTATACTTCTCTTTTGGCCACTGCCCCCCTTTTCAGCTACACAAGTTGGAATTTACGCATGCCTCTTTTTAGAATATGCCTAAAAGAAGCACAAGTAATTCCAATTATAGCCAATTAGTGATAATTAGTTATCAGCCAATTATCATGACTAATTGGCTCATTAATCAATTGAGTAGTGCATGTAAATTGGCCGCGCTCACAATTTAATGCGCGCTACTCACCACACCTTATACAGAAACCAGCCTATAGTGCCCACAGATGACAAAACTAATGCAGAATGCTTTAGTGTGTTCTGCAATAAGCTATTTTTCCTGAGTTAGAGGCGCGTTAGCCCCCAATGCAGCTTAGTAAAAGGGCCCCTTTGTTCTTAGGCACAGCTAAGCCCTCTGTGTCAGTGGGGAAAAAAAACAGGCCCTTAGCTGTTCATCAGTCCTTACATATTTTTACAGGCATACGCTAGTGTTATTTGCCTTAATACAAAAAATGTTAAATCGGCTGATATGGCAAGAAGTCAACTCTCCTTCTGATTTTACTTCCTACCTTGCAAGTACCTTCATCAATTTAGATATTGTTTTCTTCTTTGATCATTTCTTACCTTCCTGATTCCAGGGCAATGTCTTGTCCATCAAAGGTGAAGCATAGATGTTGAATTCAAGCTCACTCTCCAGATTAGATGTTTGTCTGTGGTTTGAAGGTCTTAAATAACAGAGAGAGGGAAAGACGACAACAATAGGCAAAAGAATAAGTCTATTTGCTTAGATCTTATTGAATGTTTATCTGACAAAGTAATGTACTGGGTTCAAAGCCTGTTGATGTTTGTTGTTAGAGTGGCATGATGAAAAGTTTCAGGACCTTGCAGTTGCTTTACAGCTGCTTATTCAGCCAAAGATGCAGTAAAACGTTCTTGTCTTTCAAGCGATTAAGCATTTTTTTTGTTAACAGATCTTCTGGGTGACACCTAGCATAGAGGCATTGAAAACAGTAGTGACAACAGCAATCAGATATCAAAATACAAATGAAGCATGATGCAGTGCTCTGAACTGTATCTCCTACTAGTTCTTATACTTGAACAGTGATTCAAAGAAAGAAAAGCCTCCATCTAAAAAACAACAAAAAAAAATTGCATGCAATTATTTTTGTAGTCTCATGTCCTAAATGTCTTCTATCCTTCCATAATTAGAAGTATCTGTTAGTCATTAATTCCCAGGTTAGATTATATGGATTTCACATTCAACAAATAGCATGTAAATATCTTGTGATGTTTGTTTCTGTAAATATATGAGGAATAATTTTATAAAGGTTTTTTTTGCATGTATATGCTAGCATATGCACCTAAAATGCTGCTAATAAGATCACTCATGTGTAAAAGCATGCATGACAAGAACTCATGTACTTTTACATGACTTGGGTATAGATATGCTTGGGAGTGGATTTGGGGTGGAGTGTAGGTGGCATCACAATTTATACATTAACATCTGCTCCTGAGCAGGTGTCAATATATTCAAGTTCATTTTACCCACAACATCAGCACGACTTGTTTTGATATTTTATAAAGACACATAGCTGCTTTTGTAATATAGGCCCAAAATAGTCATCTAGTTGTCCTCCCCATCTAGGCAATCTATGATAAAATTACAGTCATAACAACTATTGTGAGTAGGTTAGCTCCCAGACTCTCAACATTTCATACCTTTGGGCTTGTTCAATGGCTTTGCTATGCACTACCATATAAAGCAGGGCCAGATTAATACTGGAAGGAAGGTGGTCTTCCGGTGGAGGTTGTGGAGACAAGGACTGTGTCAGAATTTAAGAAAGCATGGGACAGGCATGTGGGATCCCTTAGGAAAAGGAGGAGTTAGTGGCTACTGAGGAGGGGCAGACTGGATGGGCCATTTGGCCCTTATCTGCTGTCATGTTTCTATGTGTGTGCAATTTTAAGAGCCATTTATAGAATCTCGGGGTTAAATCATTTTCACTCTCCATTGCCTATGCTACAAATCAGATTCCAATAGTGAACTGCCTGAACGAGTGAGATATAAGGACCATGTGACTAACACATAAATTTACAAAATTTTACGTGTAGCGCCCCCTTACAGGGTGCTCCTGGATCCAGGGTCCGACCTAGCAGGACCCTTTCCGTGAAGAAGTACTTCCTCAGATTACTTCTGAGTCTATCCCCTTTCACTTTCATCTTATGCTCCCTCGTTCCAGAGCATCCTTTCAAATGAGACTTGCCTCTTGTGCTTTTATGCCACATAGGTATTTAAATGTTTCTATCATATCTCTCTTTTGCCTTTCTTCCAAAGAGTACAATTGAGATCTGTAAGTCTGTCCCCATACGCTTTATGATGAAGATCACTGACCATTTTAGAAGCCACCCTCTGCACCGACTTCATATTGTTTATATCTTTTTCAAAGTTGCGGTTTCCAGACTCCTTAAACTGTACTGTTCCCTTGGGTTTTTGCAGCCCAAATGCATGACCCTGTATTTTTGAGCATTAAATCTAAGCTGCCAGATTCCAGACCATTTCTCTAGCTTCGCTAAGTCCTTCCTCATGTTATCCACTCCACAAGGGGTGCCTATGCTATTGCAGATATTAGTAACAAACTTTACCAGACAGCCTTTCAGCAATATTGCTTACAAAAATGTTAAAAAGAACTGGCCCAAGAACACAACCTTGCAGCACACCACTGGTAACGTCCTTTTCCTCAAAATGAGCTCATTTACTACTACCCTCTGTCGCCTTCCATTCAACCAGTTCTTAACCCATTTAGTCACTTTAGAGCCTATACCAAGGGCACTGTGTTTATTTATGTGGAACTGTGTCAAAGGCTTTGCTAAAATCTAAATACACCACATCTAGCGTTCTCACCACATCTAGCGCTTTCCTCTAATCCAACTCTCTGGTCACCCAGTCAAAGAAATCAATCAGATTTGTCTGAAAAGACCTGCCTCTAGTGAAACCATGTTGCCTTGGGTCCTGTAATTCATTGGATTCAAAAAACTTTACTATTCTCTGTTTTAAAAGCATTTCCATTAATTTACTTACTACAGAAATCAGACTTATCGGCCTGTAGTTCCTAACCTCTTCCTTACTTCAGCTTCTGTGGAGAAGGACCACATCACCAGTCCTCCAGGACCACTTTCAACTCTAGAGAAGCATTGAAATGGTCAGTCAGTGGAGCCCCTAGAACTTTCCTACGTTCCTTCAGTACCCTCTGATGTATGCCATCTGGCCCCATCGCATTGTCCATCACTCAACAAAATCAATTGGTAATTCCGTCATTTTGAGAAATCCAGTTGGATACTATAAGACAATCCATTTTCTTGGTTCAAGGTCCTGAATTATGGAATAAATTGCCATTACATCTATGTTTCTCATCATCTTTGGCTAATTTTATGAATGATTTGCAAATTTTTTATTTACAGAAGGATATAGCTAAACTCTTTTCCATTCGGTTGGCTCCAGTTGTGTCCTGGGCATCACAAACCTCCCCTTCCCTCTTGTGTTTTCCTTTCTCTCGTTCCTGTCATAATTATAGTTCCACCCCTTCCCCCATGGTCATGTTCACATTGCACTATTACTTTACCTTTAACGGCTCTTGTAAGCTGCTCAGATATTGTTTGATAGGTGGGATATAAGCCCTAATAAATTTGAAACTTAGTTTAGCCACCTCCTCACAGACATAGTCCTCTGAAAATCATTCAATATTTGCCACCCCGCACTACGGAGACCTTCAGAGCAGTTTACAATCTAATATGATAGAAAGAGGAAGATAACATTACTAAAAAAGGACAGGACACAAAGGGGTAGTGGGGATAGGACTACAACCACGATAGTAAAGAGGGTAGAGTACAACAACAGGATAGCTCTGTTCTGTCCAGCTAGTCTTGAGTGACTGCCCTCTAAGAAAGAAATCTTATTGATAAGCATCAGCAAAAACATGTTTTAAGATCGGTTTTATCTTCTGCAATCCTGCTCCCTGCCCTTCAGCTGTGAACACAGAACAAAAATATTTGTTAAGCAGTTCTACCTTATCTTTATCTGCTTCTACATATTCCTCCCCTTCACCTTTGTGTCTCACAATGACACTTTTGCACGTTTTCCTTTCACTAACATATCTAAAAAATGTCTTGTCCCCCCATTTTACTGTATTGGCTATTTTTTTCTTGCATTTGCATCTTTGCTTTCCTGACTACTCTACCAGCTTCTCTTAGCTTTTCCAGATATTGTCACCTGTCTTTCTCTTTCTGCGATCTCTTGTAGTTTATAAAGGCTAACCTCTTTTTACTTATCTTTTTATCTACTTTTGAGAAGGCTCCTCTTCCTCTTACTTTTATTCACTTTCCTTACATAGCTCCTTTCAGTTGCCCACTGCTTTCCTACTTCTTCTAGATGTTCACTTTGAACTTAGCAGTGAACTGACTGCCCTCATGAGCCAGTGAAACAACAGTTTCTGAAACAGTTTTCAAATCATCAGAAATTATAGTTGAAAACATCAGCAAGGAAGAATTGATTTCATGAACAGCATCCCAAAGAGACTCTAAGGTCACTGTATCTGGTCTTACCCAATTCTTACACCCCAATAATTGAAGCAGGAGATTTTACAGTACCTCTCTGATGTTCCGCTATCAACTTGGACAGCTTCTCTTGGACAATTCCCTGCTTTGGGATAGCTCCACCCTGAGGAAATGAAATCGCTAATAATGGACTCCCCCCAACTGCAACGATGAAGAAAACCCCTCGGGAGAATCTGCCACTCATTGTTCCACCTCAGTGTCTCTGCTTCTGGGTGGAAAGGGAGATATACAAGTTCAATGGGGCTAAGCAACGCCCCATTTATACTGCCGCCGGCTGCTCCAATCACCGGCTCAATAGACGAGAGGAGCAGGGTAGATAAAGCAGTCCCCCAAAAATACATCCAGCATCACTTGTCGAAGTGGAGGTCCTGGTGGAGATGGGACACTCTGAACCTTTCTCTTCCGTTTGCCCATCGAGAGCAAAGTTTACTACTCCGCAAACTAAAAAAAACCACTGGGTAAGTCAGAGCATCCCACATATACGTCTTATACAGATGCCATCTTAGATCAGAAATCATGAACTTTTCAAAAAGAAGAGAAGTTCTTTTTCTTAAAGTAATTTTTCAATATAAGCACTTTATCTGTTTCAGAAATAAATACAATCAGACAGATGGAATAATATTCAATCTTTCCTTGAGAGGATTCTAAAAATCCTGATAAGATTGAAACTTTGAGGGGTAGTTAGATCATCACCACCACCCTCCTGTTAACTCTGAAATAGATTTCTGAGAGAAATAATAACAGTTAGAGAACAAAATAGACTCAGAATTAGGAATAGCCAAAACCTCCTTAAGATACTGCCAAAGTTATTCAAAGTTGTTAACTCGCGACAGGATTGTGAAAAATTACAGAAGGACCTTACGAGACTGGGAGGCTAAATGGCAGATGACGTTTAATGTGAGCAAGTGCAAAGTGATGCATGTGGGAAAAAAGAACTCGAATTATAGCTACGTCATACAAGGTTCCACGTTAGGAGTTACGGACCAAGAAAGGGATCTGGGTGTCGTCGTTATCGTCTATAATACACTGAAACCTTCTGCTCAGTGTGCTGCTGCGGCTAGGAAAGTGAATAGAATGTTGGGTATTATTAGGAAAGGTATGGAAAACAGGTGTGAGCATGTTATAATGCCGTTGTATTGCTCCATGGTGCAACCGCACCTTGAGTATTATTTTCAATTCTGGTCGCCACATCTCAAGAAAGATATAGTAGAATTGGAAAAGGTGCAGCGAAGGGCGACTAAAATGATAGCGGGGATGGGACGACTTCCCTATGAAGAAAGATTAAGGAGGCTAGGGCTTTTCAGCTTGGAGAAGAGACGGCTGAGGGGAGACATGATAGAGGTATATAAAATAATGAGTGGAGTGGAACAAGTGGAAGTGAAGCGTCTGTTCACGCTTTCCAAAAATACTAGGACTAGGGGGCATGAGATGAAACTACAGTGTAGTAAATTTAAAACACATCGGAAAAATTTTTTTCTTCACCCAGCGCATAATTAAACTCTGGAATTCATTGCCGGAGAATGTGGTGAAGGCGGTTAGCTTGGCAGAGTTTAAAAAGGGGTTAGATGGTTTCCTAAAAGACAAGTCCATAAACCACTACTAAATGGACTTGGGAAAAATCCACAATTCCAGGAATAACATGTATAGAATGTTTGCACGTTTGGGAAGCTTGCCAGGTGCCCTTGGCCTGGATTGGCCGCTGTCGTGGACAGGACGCTGGGCTCGATGGACCCTTGGTCTTTTCCCAGTGTGGCATTACTTATGTACTTATAAACAAACATCCTGGAAAGTAAATGGGTAGCAGGAAATTGTAAAATATATAAATTTCAATATCTAAAATGATTTTCAAGTGACTCCATCTTGTTATGCAAGGACAAACTATCATGAATTCCAGTGACCTGGGTGGCTTGCAAAGCAGACATCTGAGTCTGAAAATTCTTGGTTTCAGTACCCATCTTAGAGAGGCAATCATTCACAAAGGAAAACGTATCCACAATTTGAGTAGAGAAGCCATATAATCATTTAATTAATTTATTTTATTTATTGCATTTTGTATCCCACATTTTCCCACCTATTTGCAGGCTCAATGTGGCTTACATAGTACCTTGAATGCATTTGCCAACTCCGGTAGAGAAACAAATACAAAGTGATGTTATAGTCGAATAAGGTTCATATGTTACAGACACATTGGGAATCGTAGAGAAGAAGATTTATATAGTGTTCATTACGAGTTTTAGTTACATTGTGTTGCAGGGTTCAGACACTTAAGTTGGGTCGGTAGGGTATGCCTTTTTGAACAGGTTGGTCTTTAGTAATTTCCGGAAGTTGAGATGGTCGTACGTTGTTTTCATAGCTTTTGGTAATGCATTCCACAGCTGTGTGCTTATGTAGGAGAAGCTGGATGCATAAGTTGATTTGTATTTGAGTCCTTTACAGCTTGGATAGTGGAGATTTAAATATGTACGTGTTGATACGACTGTGTTTCTGGTTGGTAGGTCTATGAGGTCGGTCATGTATCCCGGAGCCAGTGCAATTTTTCTCGGAGGGGTTTGGCGCTTTCGAATTGCATTTTTCCAAATATAAGTCTGGCTGCTGTGTTTTGAGCAGTCTGAAGTTTCTTTATAAGCTGCTCTTTACATCCCGCATAGATTCCATTGCAGTAGTCAGCATGGAAGAGCTGTTCTTGAAGTGTAATGTAACCATTTGTGTGCCTGACTCAATCCTGCTTGTTGATGGAAAAATAACTTGTGTACCTGATTGTAACTTGCCTTAAGTTCGGAATTGGAAAATGCGACAAACTAAAAGTAAAATCCAAATCTAAGCCTGCTGCTTGGAATCAAATAGTAATAGCAGAAGCAGAAAACAATCATGGTTCAGTAACAAAAACCATACTTTATTTATCAAGAGACAGAAACTGTATCAAGGTTTAATAGCTTCTGGGGTTGAATAACCAACTGCCAAATACAGTGGTGGAAATAAGTATTTGATCCCTTGCTGATTTTGTAAGTTTGCCCACTGACAAAGACATGAGCAGCCCATAATTGAAGGGTAGGTTATTGGTAACAGTGAGAGATAGCACATCACAAATTAAATCCGGAAAATCACATTGTGGAAAGTATATGAATTTATTTGCATTCTGCAGAGGGAAATAAGTATTTAATCCCTCTGGCAAACAAGACCTAATACTTGGTGGCAAAACCCTTGTTGGCAAGCACAGCGGTCAGACGTCTTCTGTAGTTGATGATGAGGTTTGCACACATGTCAGGAGGAATTTTGGTCCACTCCTCTTTGCAGATCATCTCTAAATCATTAAGAGTTCTGGGCTGTCGCTTGGCAACTCGCAGCTTCAGCTCCCTCCATAAGTTTTCAATGGGATTAAGGTCTGGTGACTGGCTAGGCCACTCCATGACCCTAATGTGCTTCTTCCTGAGCCACTCCTTTGTTGCCTTGGCTGTATGTTTTGGGTCATTGTCGTGCTGGAAGACCCAGCCACGACCCATTTTTAAGGCCCTGGCGGAGGGAAGGAGGTTGTCACTCAGAATTGTACGGTACATGGCCCCATCCATTCTCCCATTGATGCGGTGAAGTAGTCCTGTGCCCTTAGCAGAGAAACACCCCCAAAACATAACATTTCCACCTCCATGCTTGACAGTGGGGACGGTGTTCTTTGGGTCATAGGCAGCATTTCTCTTCCTCCAAACACGGCGAGTTGAGTTCATGCCAAAGAGCTCAATTTTTGTCTCATCTGACCACAGCACCTTCTCCCAATCACTCTCGGCATCATCCAGGTGTTCACTGGCAAACTTCAGACGGGCCGTCACATGTGCCTTCCGGAGCAGGGGGACCTTGCGGGCACTGCAGGATTGCAATCCGTTATGTCGTAATGTGTTACCAATGGTTTTCGTGGTGACAGTGGTCCCAGCTGCCTTGAGATCATTGACAAGTTCCCCCCTTGTAGTTGTAGGCTGATTTCTAACCTTCCTCATGATCAAGGATACCCCACGAGGTGAGATTTTGCGTGGAGCCCCAGATCTTTGTCGATTGACAGTCATTTTGTACTTCTTCCATTTTCTTACTATGGCACCAACAGTTGTCTCCTTCTCGCCCAGCGTCTTACTGATGGTTTTGTAGCCCATTCCAGCCTTGTGCAGGTGTATGATCTTGTCCCTGACATCCTTAGACAGCTCCTTGCTCTTGGCCATTTTGTAGAGGTTAGAGTCTGACTGATTCACTGAGTCTGTGGACAGGTGTCTTTCATACAGGTGACCATTGCCGACAGCTGTCTGTCATGCAGGTAACGAGTTGATTTGGAGCATCTACCTGGTCTGTAGGGGCCAGATCTCTTACTGGTTGGTGGGGGATCAAATACTTATTTCCCTCTGCAGAATGCAAATAAATTCATATACTTTCCACAATGTGATTTTCCGGATTTAATTTGTGATGTGCTATCTCTCACTGTTACCAATAACCTACCCTTCAATTATGGGCTGCTCATGTCTTTGTCAGTGGGCAAACTTACAAAATCAGCAAGGGATCAAATACTTATTTCCACCACTGTACCTCATAAAAGATATTTCTGAGAAGTTAATTTCATCCAATTTAATCTGTCAAAAAGAAACCAACCTAAGCACAGATGGAATCTTTCAACCAGAAACTATCTCTGGAAGTACATGACCAGGCATGGACATAGTGCCACTGACCACAGCAATGGAGCTAAGTCCTTGCACCACCCCAGAGATGGGAGACAATGGGTGGTGGAGGGGTGGGACCACCTGCTATGCTGAGAGAGAAACAACTGGCTCAGGAGTTAAAGTTCCCACAGATGAGTCTGTTATCAGAACTTGAGACCCTGCTAGGAAGTGTTTATCTAAGGGCCTCGAGGATGGACTAGTTCCCACTACTATAATTTTACGCTTCCTCATATCAGCCCAATTTTTGCTGAAATATAACAAAAATACTCTTACCAAGAAGAACAAATGCTATCCCAGTTAGTCACACAATTTTCTTAATTTCTGTCTCCACTAACCTCTGCTGGGTTCCAAAGGGACTTGCTACTACTATTTATCATTTTCTATAGCACTACTAGATGTACGTAGCGCTGTACACTGATGATACAGTTTTTATTCAAAAGAGCTTACAATCTAATCAAGACAGACAAACAGGACAAATAAGGGAATTACTTCAGGTGAAAATTATAAAACAGACATGGGTACTGAACAAGTGAATAGGAGTTAGGAGTTAAAAGCAGCCTCAAAAAGGTGGGCTTTTAGCCTAGACTTGAAGACAGCCAGAGCTGGAGACTGACATACTGATTCAGGAAGTCTATTCCAGGTGTATGGTGCAGCAAGATAAAAGGAATGGAGTCGAGTTTGCAGTGGAGGAGAAGGGTAAAGAGAAGAGAAATTTACCTGATGAACGGATTTCCTGGGGAGGAGTGTAAGGGGAGATAAGAGTGCAGAGGTACTGAGGAGCTGCAGAGTGAATGCATTTGTAAGGCAATAAGAGAGTTTGAATTGTATGTGGAAATGGACAGGGAGCCAATGAAGTGACTTGAGGAGAGGGCTAATATGAGCACAGGGACACTGGCAGAATATAAGTCAAGCAGAAGAGTTTTGAAGGGGAGAGAGATGGCTTAGTGGGGTACCTATGAGAAGCACGTTGCAGTAGTCTAAGCGAGAGGTGATAAGAGTGTGGATAAGTGTTTGGTAGTGTGCTCAGAAAGGAAAGGACAAATTTTGGTGATGTTATAGAGAAAGAAATGACAGGTTTAAGCTGTCTCTTGCTTGTGTGCAGAGAAAGAGACAGAGGAGTCAAAGGTGACCCCAAGGTTACGAGCTGATGAGACAGGGAGGATGAGAGTGTTAGCCACAGAGACAGAGAATGGGGACGAGGAGAGGTGGGTTTAGGTGGAAAGATAAGAAGCTCAGTCTTGGCCATGTTTAGTTTCAGATGGCGGTGAGACATCCAGGCAGCAATGTTAAGACAGGCAGGCTGAGACTTGACCTTAGATTCCTGTTGAAATTTCTGGTGTGGAGAGGTAGATCTGGGAGTCATCAGCATAAAGGTGATACTGAAAACCATGGGAGGAGATCAGAGCACCAAGGGAAGAAGTATAGATAGAGAAAAGAAGAGGTCCTAAGAGAAAGCCCTGAGGTACACCAACTGATAGTGGAATAGAAGTAGAGGAGGATCCACCAGAGCATACACTAAAAGTGCGATGGGAGAGATAAGAAGAAAACCAAGAAAGAACAGAGCCCTGAAATCCAAGTGAGAACAGTATATCAAGGAGTAGGTAGTGATCAACAGTGTGAAAAGCAGCAGATAGATTGAGAAGGATGAGGATAGAATAGAGACCTTTGGATCTGGTCAGGAACAGGTCATTGGAGAGTTTACCAAGGGCTGTTACAGTTGAATGAAGAGGGGAAAGCCAGATTGTAGCAGATCAAGAATAGCTTGATTTGAAAGAAAGTCAAGACAATGGCTGTGAACAGCACGTTCAAGTAGCTTGGATAGGAAATGGAGGATGGAGATGGGGCAATAGTTGGAAGGACAGGCAGGGTCCAATGAAGGTTTTTAAAGGAGTGGTGTGACTACGACATATTTGAAGGCATCAGGAACAGTCGCAGTGGACAGTGAAAGATTGAGGATATGACACATAGAAGGTATGACAGTAGGAGTGATAGTGTTGAGTAGATGGGTCAGAATAGGATCAGAGGAACAGGTAGTCAGTTTGGAGGAGGTAAGAAAACGTGCAGTTTCCTCTTCAGTGATTTTAGAAAAGGATGCAGGGGTTGAATGAGGGTTGACAGAATGGACTGAGGAAAGGAGAGGTGGAGGTGACTTGGTTGAGAACTCAAGGTTAATCTTATGAAACTTATCATAGAAGTAGTTAGCCAGAATCTGGGGAGAAAGTGAAGGGGGGAGGGGTTGTAGGTGAAGGCACTTTGAGGAGCGAGTTCAGTGCGGCAAAGAGATGTCGAGGGTTTAAGCCAAGAGAGTTTGTCAAGTGGACGTAGTATTCTTGTTTGGCAAATGAAAGAGCAGACTGAAAGGAGGTCAGCAAGAATTTGAAATGTATGAAGTCAACATGGGCAAGGGATTTCAGACAAAGGTATTCAGCAGAATGGGCATAGGAATGTAGGTAGGGATTCTAGAGGTCAACTAAGGTTGGGGTTTAGTACGCCTTATAGAACGGGGAATGGGAGGAACGAGAGTATCCAAAGCAGAGAAGAGAATAGTATTATATGAAGAGACAACCTCATTGACAGACTTGGATAACATAGTGGTTGAGAAGAGGGTTGAAACACTGGTGGAGAGAGTACAAGAGCCAACTGCCTGAAGATTCCTAAATGTATTGGTGGAGATTGGATGGGACTGGTGGGGAGGGTGTTTAAATGTGAAAGTTATCAGATGATGGTCAGAGAAGGAAGAACTGAGGTGCAGAAACTGGAGAGCGAGCAGCTGGAAAAGAGGACAAGATCAAGACAGTGGCCATTCTGGTGAGTAGGGGTAGTGGATCGAAGATTGAAAGAGGATGTTAAAGCAAGAAACTGAGAAGCATAAGAGTCAGAGGGATCATTAGCATGAATGTTAAAATCCCCAAGAATGAGGGAAGGAGATTCAAGAAAGAAGGAAAGCCAGTAGTCAAAGTCAGTAAGAAAGGAAGAATGGGACATCAGGGGGTCGATAAATGACTGCTACTCAGAAAGGTAGAGGAGAGAATAGATGGATGGAGTGGACTACGAAGGAAGAAAAGCTGTGAGACTGAGGTGGAAGATGAGGTTTAAATCTACAAAAGAATGAGAATAATAGCCCGACACCATCTCCGCAGACAACTGGAAGAGGAGTATGGGAGAAAATGTAACCTCCATGACACTACTACTACTACTACTACTATTTAGCATTTCTATAGCGCTACAAGGCATACGCAGCGCTGCACAAACATAGAAGAAAGACAGTCCCTGCTCAAAGAGCTTACAATCTAATAGACAAAAAATAAATAAAGTAAGCAAATCAAATCAATTAATGTGAAAGGGAAGGAAGAGAGGAGGGTAGGTGGAGGCGAGTGGTTACAAGTGGTTACGAGTCAAAAGCAATGGTGGCAGTTAAAGCAGAGTCTTCAGGGCAAAGCCAAGTCTCAGTTAGGGAAAGCAGATGGAGAGTACGAGAGAGAAGAGAGTTCGTGGATGTAGAAAAGTTTGTTGGAGACAGAGCGGGCATTCCACAGAGCACATGGGAAATGTAAAGAAGAAGGGGAGAGGAAAGGAACAGAAATGAGATTGGAGACATCACAGTATGACCTGCACGAATAGGATGAGACCTGATGTGGAGGACCAGGATTGGGACTGATATCTCCAGCAGAGAGCAGGAGAAGGAGCAAGAGATTGTGGAGAATAGTATAATAGCGATGAAGATGACATGCACTCAGACAGAATGGAGATGGTTGAATGAAAGGAAGGAAATGTTGAAGCTTGAGAGCTGAGAAGATGGGAGAAGACAAAAGGGATAGTGAGATGATGGGAGCAGAAGGTGGGCAATGTGGTCCTGAGGTATTGAAACGAGTGAAGCCTTATCTCCCACTCAACACTTTCCGGAACCTGATACAGTCTACTGTTATTACCCACGTCGACTACTGCAACAGTGTCTTTTTAGGATGCAAAACTCAAATACTGAAGAGACTCCAAACTGCCCAGAACACGGCTGCCAGACTTATTTTTGGCAAAATTTGAAAGTGCATCACCTCTTCGAGCAAAGCTTCACTGGCTCCCCATCAAAGAAAGAATAAATTTTAAGATCAACACAATGACCCACAAGATTATCCACGGAGAATCCCCTGGCTACATGAATGAATTGATCGACCTCCCTGCTAGAAACAGATCTATTTCTTCACAAACTTATTTTTAAAAAATTTATTTATTTATTTTTTTGTTACATTTGTACCCCGTGTTTTCCCACTCATGGCAGGCTCAATGCGGCTCACATGGGGCAATGGAGGGTTAAGTGACTTGCCCAGAGTCACAAGGAGCTGCCTGTGCCTGAAGTGGGAATCGAACTCAGTTCCCCAGGACCAAAGTCCACCACCCTAACCACTAGGCCACTCCTCCACTCTTAGCTTAACTTATCTTAACCTACACCTTCCCAATTGTAGAGGAATTAAGTACAAGACCTACTAGGTATCCAGTTTCTCCTTTTTGGGCAGCCAGCTTTGGAATGCTATACCCAGACCAATCCGATTAATAAGTGACTTTGTGCCCTTTAGAAAAATGCTGAAAGCTCATCTCTTTAAGCAAGCCTACCCAAATGCCCCAACCTAATCTCGCCAACTTCCACTCCCAACTCTGTTCTGACTTAAATACCAACCTCCCATCCTTCTCTTTCCATCTCTCCTTAATTTTATCCCTCCTTACCCTTTCTCCCAAATTACACTATCCTATCCTGTCTACCCTCTTTTATCCTAGTCATATTTTATCCAGCTCAACTTATCATATACTACTAAGCCCAACTTTACATTGTTTTACTACTGTTTTATTAAAATTCTATTAACTTTGTATTTCAAATTACAATGTAAGCCGCATTCAGCCTGCATTATGTGGGAAAGCGCGGGGTACAAATGTAATAATAATAATAATATGTAGTGGTTTTAGATGGAGAAAGAGATTAGAAAGGGACAGCACCAAGAAGAGAAACTGTACTGGAATCTTTGGGAATAGCAGAGAAAAAACATAAACTGTAGCGAGAAAATATTTCGGCATGTGGCATCTGGAGTGGAAGCTCTGGATGGATCGGGGTGGACTCGGGAGTCACCCCGGAGAAGGCTGTGAAGATATGCAGATGGGCTGCAGGTCTTCCACAGCACCTGGATAGCAGCTGGAGGGAGCGCTGAGCACCTGGAGTGAGGTCCTGGATGGATTGGGGTGGACCTGGGAGTGACCCCGTTGGGCTCAGGCTTTGACCTTCTTGCGTTGTTAGATGCCCTTGTAGCTATGTGCTTCCTGTGGGTCCTGAGATGCCATCTCCCTCCTGCACTCTATTGCTTGGATTGCCGACACACCTCCAGCTTCTGTATGTGAGTAGGTTCCTAAGAAGTCGCCAGCTTCTGTGAGTGAGTGGATTCCTGAGAAGGTACCAGCTTCTGTGCATGAATGGATTCCTGAGAAGCCATCAGCTTCTGTGTGTGAGTGGGTTCCTGAGAAGCTACCAGCTTCTGTGCATGAATGGATTCCTGAGAAGCCATCAGCTTCTGTGTGTGAGTGGGTTCCTGAGAAGCTACCAGCTTCTGTGTATGTGTGGTCCCGGTCACCTTGTTCCTGAGCTTCTGTGGCCCTGCCTACTCTAGTTCCAGTACTGCACCGGATGTAGACCCTGTCTGGTGCCAGCCACGTTTTTCTGCTTACCAGAGATTAGTCTATTGTAGGCTTCCACTATGAACCAAGGGCTCACAACCCAGAAACAAAACTGACGCCCAGAGTCACAAGGAGCTACATTGGGAACTGAACCCAGTTCATCATGATCAAAGCCCAATGCACTAACCATTAGGCAACTCCTCCACTCCTAAGACAAGAAATCATAAAAAAAAAGAAACCATAATTTAACCAGTCCACAATTTGAGGAAGAGTATACCAAAACCTTTCCAGAAATAAACATATACACAAGAAAACTTACATGACACGGTCAAAAATTGTCCAAAATTTCACACACTATACATTATCGAGGCTATAGACAGGCAGGGCCGCTGAGAGACTGGGCCGGGCCCGGGGCAAGGCCACCCCTGGGGCCCTGACCCCGTGCCCCACCTGAGGTCGTCGCCGCCGTGCCGCACACCCGCCCCCCCCTCTGTCCGCCACCGGGCCGGGCCCCCTGCATTGAAATCATCACAGCGCCTCACCTGTCACCTCGCTCTGTGACTTAAAGCGCAGCAGCGGCAGATCGAATTCGCCTCCCTTCGGGCCTTCCCTCCCTGTATCCCGCCCTCACGGAAGTTACATCAGATGAGGGCGGGACACAGGGAGGGAAGGCCCGAAGGGAGGCAAACAGTGTTGCCAGGTGGGCGGTTTTACCGCCCAATTGGGCGGTTTTCCGCGACCCGCCGCGGGAAATTTTTGCCCGCGGCGGGTTGCGGTTTTTTGGGCTGGTTTTTGTGCTTCGGGCGGTTTTTTTAGGTGGCTTTTTCGGCCGCGGTGGGCGGGGTTAGTGACGTTTTTGGGCGGGGTTAGTGACGTTTTTGGGCGGGGTTAGTGATGTGGGAGGCGGGGTTAGTGACGTGGGAGGCGGGGTTAGTGACGGGGAAGGCGGGGCCGATGACGGCGGGGGCGGGGTTGATGACGGTGGGGGCGGGGGTGATGACGCGGGGGCGGGGGTGTCAGGGGCGGGGTTTGAGTTTGGGCGGGTTTTGGGCTGGATTTTGGGCTCCTTTAGGCTGGAAAAATATTTTCCACCTGGCAACCCTGGAGGCAAATCCGATCTGCTGCTGCTGTGCTTTCAGTCATGGAGGTGACAGGTGAGGCGCTGTGATGATTTCAATGCGGGGGGCCCGGCCCAGTGGTGGACGGAGGGGGACGGGTGGGGACTATGGCACTGGGCCCCCCTTGGAGGCCCGGGCCTGGGGAATTTTGTCCCCTCTGCCTCCCCTTTCGGCGGCCCTGTAGACAGGAAAAGGAAGACCAGTCCTTTTGAATCACCTTGTCATTCAAAAGTAGTTTAATTCTTATAATTGCATAACCATTAAGTTACACAAACAGGAAAACTGAAAACAGTCCAGGCCTAAACTAAACCCAGAACAGAATGAAAACAAAAAGAAGTCCCTCTAGTTTCTTGCATGGGGGTGAGGGGAGAGATAATTATGCATTAATCAAACATGTCCCCTCCTAGTTCCCTTTCTCTCTCTCTTCCTTCTTCACAAGAGCAGGGGCAGCAGGAGCAGAAATGGTAAGCTGATAGGTACAGTGACAGACAGCAGACACACCCTCCAATTTCTCCGCCTCTCCAAGCTGGCATACATACTCTCCTCTCCGAGCTGGCATACACTTTCTATATTGGAAGCATGCCCGAGGGAGAGGAGGGGAAGAGGTGCATGTGGGGACACTGAGCACTTGCTCACAATATTTATTCTTTTGATTCTACACCACTGCTTTTATGTTCCTGGAATTTTATTCAGGACTTGAATTGAGGGGAACACAGTTCCTCTTGTTCGTTGAAAGTTAAAAACAAAACACAAGTTCCACTTGCTAAGTAGGATTCCAGGTAGGAGAAACAAACAGAAAGCCTTGATCTCTTCCAATCTACTTTACACAACCAGTCCACATGGCGAGGTGATGGAATAGCTGTATCCATATGCAGTACAGAAGGGTTCAGTGTGAATACAGCACCTATCACTTTAGCTCCTGCCCCTGTTGTTAACTTTCCAGCATAAACTCCGTATAATGAGAATTGGTAGGCAGTGGCGTAGCCACAGGTGGGCCTAGGTGGGCCAGGGCCCACCCACTTAGGGCTCAGGCCCACCCAACAGTAACACACATTTAGCGGTAGCTCGTGGGGATCCCAAGCTCCGCCAGCTGAAGTCATCCCCCTGATAGTAATTATAACACTTCACGATACTGGCACCTGTGCATGCTCAGTTTTCAGCGCATGCCTAATGCAGACTGCCAAAGTGGAAAGAAGCGTGTTCCCGCCAGCTCAGATATTTTTCTGGTGGGGGTTGGGAAGAACACTTGGTGCCCACCCATTTCTTGCCTAGGCCCACCCAAAATCTGTTGTCTGGCTACGCCCCTGTTGGTAGGTGATGTGCAGGACAGGCAACACACAGAGTGAACCTTCTTGACTCCCCCTATACAAGGTGAGGAGAAACAGAGGCAGTGGAATGGAATGGAGTGAGCCACTGAGGCCACAGCCGAAACAACATTTTATTCCAAATAGCATCAGCACCTAGGGTGTTTGGGATAGTGGTAGAAATTGGTTTGCTTGCTGCCCTTCACACCCCCTAACTAAAAGATGTTCTGCTGCTCCTGCAGAGAATATCAGTCTTTACCAATCTGCAGACACAGCTCATGCTGACTGAGAACAGCAGGGGAATACTGGCATCACAGTAACCTGCACTATTACCCCCAGTGGCTGCTATGTGCAATGGTAATTTATTATTTGAAATTCAAAACTATCATACAAAAATAGAAACACACAGTAAAATATTCATAACATTCAAAGCACCTCAGTCCACAAATATAAGGGGCAAAATTTCAAAATTTAAAGAAACATTTTTTCCAAGTGTAAATGCCTACACTGTAATACAATAAGATAACAATAGCTAGAAATCAAGCTAACAGAGTGGAGGAGTGGCCTAGTGGTTAGAGCACTGGTGTTGCAATCCAGAGGTGGCCAGTTCAAACCCCACTGCTGCTCCTTGTGATCTTGGGCAAGTCAATTAACTCTCCATTGCCTCAGGTACAAACTTAGATTGTGAGCCCTCCTGGAACAGAGAACTATCCAGCATACCTGAATGTAACTCACCTTGAGCTACTACTGAAAAAGGTGTGAGCAAAATCTAAATAATAAATAAAATAAACAGAGCACTAGCACACCTAAGAGAAAGAAATGGAGAGTTTACAAAGCTCACCTAGAACTCAGGAAGGCAGTCTAAATAAGAGGGTTCACGGAATATATATGTACTGGACTGATCTTTCACATAGAAAACTGAGACAGAATAATTCCCCAAGGCCATTATTTTAGAGAAGTATTACTGAGATTTTAAAGGGGACATGGTTTGGGCGGATCAAAATCTACATGTACATTCCCCATTTTACAATAGGGCATACAAATATACACAAGCTACTCCTGCCTTGGAGCAAATGGAACTTTGTTAAGGAGCTCTTGGGTAGCCAATTTTTTTAAAATATACATAAGCACACACATTGCCTTTTAAACTAGGTGCAATATATGTGCTTACTGGTAAAAAAGGCCCATTTCTCAAACCAATGAAACAGGCGATAGCAAGGTTATCATCTAATGGCGATTATGTTTTTAAGGGAACTGTTAGGAAGAATGTACTGTGATGATAAAGAATAATTGGGAAGGGTGTATAATAAGTAATATGGTCCAAGGGTATGACATGTGGATTGTTTTCTTTTTTTTTAATCTTTCTGTTTTAATTTTTATTTATAGTATATTTCCAAAAAGCTAAAGAGTATGCAGAAATTAAATTTTTTTATTAGAAATACTATGTAAAAAAGGCCCGTTTCTGACACAAATGAAACGGGTGTATGTTTGAGAGAGTGTGTGTGAGAGTGACTGTGCGAGTGTGTGTGTGTGTGACAGAGAGAGAGTGAGACTGGGTGCGAGTGTGTCTGTGAGAGAGGGAGTGTGTGTGATTCTCCTGTCTCCCCTGTCCCCCCCAGCCACCCTGCGAGTCTCCTCTGTCCCCTGCCCCCCTCCAGCTACCCGAGTCTCCTCTCTCCCCTGCCCCCCCTCCATCCACCCAGCGATTCTCCTCTCTTCCCTGCCCCCCCAGCCATCCAGCGATTGTCCTCTCTCCCCTGCTCTCCCTCCAGCCACCCAGCGATTGTCCTCTCTCCCCTGCCCCCCTCCAGCCACCCAGCGATTCTCCTTGCTCCCCTGCCCCCCAGCGATTCTCTTAGGTCCCCTGATTACCTCTGTCGAAGCGACCGCGTTATTGAAAGCCCTGCCCATCTCTATCCTTTCCTTCGAGTTTGTTCCCTCAGAGTCCCGCCCTCGCGGAAAGAGGAAATGACGTCAGAAGGCGGGACTCTGAGGGAACGAACTGGAAGGGAAGGCTGGAGACAGGCAGGGCTTTCAATGATGCGGCCGCTTCGACAGAGGTAATCAGGGGAGCAAGGAGAATCGCTGGCACCCCCTCTCCCGCTCGCACCCGAGTCGTCGGTGGACCTGTCCCCCATCCAGAGGCCTGAACCCGGCTCCTCCATGATGGACAGCCGCCCATGCCATCCATATCCTGCAATTCGTCTGTGTGCGAGTGTGTGTGTGTGAGAGATAGAGAGAGAGAGAGAGTGTGATATATATAGAGAGAGTGTGTGAGACAGAGACAGAGTGAGTGTGAGAGAGAGACAGAGAGTGTGAGAGACAGAGTGAGTGCGTGTGAGATAGAAAGACAGTGAGTGTGACACAGTAAGAGAGAGTGTGTCTGTGAGAGAGAGAGAGAGAGAGAGAGTGTGTGAGAGAGAGTGTGTGTTTGTGAGAGAGAATGTGTGTGTGTGAGAGAGAGAGTGTGTAGGAGAGAGAGACAGAGAGAGAGTGTGTGAGAGAGACAGAGAGAGAGTGTGTGTGTGAGAGAGAGAGAGAGTGTGTGTGTGTGTGAGAGAGAGACACAGTGTGTGTATGTGTGTCAGAGCGAGAATGAGTGTGTGTGAGAGAGAGAGACTGAGTATGAGAGAGAGAGTGTGTGAGAGAGACAGTGTGTGTGAGACAGAGAGAGATTGTGTGTGTGAGAGAGAGAAAATGTGTTACAGAGAGTGTGTTTGCGAGAGAGATAGAGACAGAGTGTGTGTGAGAGAGAGTGTGAGACAGAGAGAGAGACAGAGAGAGAGAGAGAGTAAGAGAGAGACAGAGTGAGTGTAAGACATAAAGACAGTGAGTGTGACACAGAGAGTGTGTGAGAGAGAGTGTGAGTGTGTCTGAGAGAGAGAGTGTGTGTGTGTGTAAGAGAGAGAGAGAATGTGTGTGTGAGAGAGAGAATGTGTGTGTGTAAGAGAGAGAGAGAATGTGTGAGAGAGAATGTGTGTGTAAGAGAGAGACAGTGTGTGAGAAAGTGAGTGTGTGTGTGAGAGAGACAGAGAGAGAGTGTCCAGCTTATAATCGAAAGAGAAAAACGCCTATATTTCGACCCAAATCGGGAGATGGGCGTTTTTCTCGCAAAGGCGCCCAAATCGGTATAATCGAAAGCCGATTTTGGGCATTTCCAACTGCACTCCGTCACGAAAACGAATAAAGTTGACAGGGGCATGTCGGAGGCGGGACTGGGGCGTGGTTATCAGCCGAGAGTAAGTGTGTGTGTGTGAGAGAGAGAGAGAGAGACTGAGTATGAGAGAGAGTTTGTGAGAGAAAGAGACAGAGTGTGTGTGTGAGACAGACAGAGAGTGTGTGTGTGACAGAGAGAGAGAGATTGTGTGTGAGAGAGAGAGACAATGTGTTAGACAGAGTGTGTATGCGAGAGAGATAGTGTGTGTGTGAGAGATAGAGACAAAGTGTGTGAGAGAGAGTGTGAGAGAGTGTGTGTGTGTTATTGAGAAAGAGAGAGAGAGTCTGTGTGTGTGTGAGAGAGACAGACTTTGTGTGAGTGTGAGAGAGAGAGAGACACACACAGACAGACAGACAGACAGACTCTGCGCATGTGTGTCTGTGTGAGAGAGCAAGAGAGAGTGTGTGACAGTGATTGCACTGTCTGTGTGTTTTGTGTCCTTTTCTTTTTGAGATATTATCCTGTTTTTTCTGTTATATATAAATTTATGTGCTGTGTCGTCCGCTGGGTACCTCGTGGTTCCATGTCTGCCTAACGTCAGCTCAGCCTGCCTCCAGCTTTCCCTTCCCTCTCATTGTTCCGCCCTCTGACATCATAACGTCTTTTTGCGAGTGCGGGACAGTGAGGGGGAATGTAGTGTTGTAGGCTGCTGTCCTTCGCCTCTCAGTCTCGTGCCATTGCTTACTGCGTTCGCCCGCTTCCCGCCACCCTGCTGCCTAAATTGTACCTTGGGGTTCCATCGCTGTCTGCCTGTCTGTTTTTGTAACATCCCCTAATGTCAGTTCAGCTTGCCTCCAGCGTTCCCTTCCCTCTCACTGTTCCGCCCTCTGATGTCCTTACGTTTTGACGTGAGGGCGGGGCAGTGAGGGGGAACGGAACGCTGGAGGCTGGCTGACATCATTTGATGTTACGAACCCAGGCAGCCAGACAGCGATGGAACGTTGGAGGTGCAAATTATTATATAGGATGTCTTCCCTACCTAGAATAGGGGTTGTGTTATAAATTTATTTCAACTGGACCTTAAACAATTGATAAGAACCCTCTTCCCAAATGTCTAATGGGAGCTGGTAGTATAGTAGTAGTAGTAGCTGGTTCCACAAAAATGGAGGTTAACCGAACCAAGGTTGAGATGGAAGTGCTAGCAATGCCTTATTCTGGGACCTAAGCACCCTAGACAGAACATAAAACTGCAACAAGTCAGCCAGATAACCAGGCTTTTCCATATACAACACCCGGTGTATCATCGTCAGCATCTTTTACAGGGGCCAATATTCCATCAGGACTCAATGATACTTAATGTAAAGGGGAGTTACATGATCCCTCCTCGTCAATCCCTCCAGCAGTCTAAGCCCAGTATTCTGGATCATCTACAATCACTTAACAATAGAGCGAGAAGCCCCCATATAAAGCACATTGCCATAATCCAACTTAGACATCAAAAGGAAATGTAAAAATGAGTGTAACGCTGCCTCCTCAATATAAGAAAGTACCGCTCTTAATAACTGTACAGATGCAAACCCTGCCTGCGCCACCTGAGAAACCTGCCTTTTAAATTTCAAACCTGAGTCAATCCATACTCCTAAATACCTAAAAGAAACCGAGAGCTGTACTTTACCCTGCAAAAATTGGGGCAGCACAGTGAGGCATGACAAATGACCTATTAATCAGTCAGCTGTGGTCTTCCCTACATTTAAAACCAATTGGTTCTGAATCATCCAATCTTCCACTGCCTTGCAATGCTGTTAAATCTGGAGCAGCTGGTGAAAGAAAACCCACCAACAAGATATCATCTGCATACACATAAGCATGTTCTGCAAACTGTTGAATGACCTCCATCAAAGGAGCCAAGAACAGATTAAACAGCACAGGTGACAGGGCAGACCCATGCGGCACCCCATACTGCAATCCATAAAATAAATAAATTACATATTACACCATATAATCTTAAGGCTCTTTATATTCATCTGATATCCCTAGTACCTTAAGAAGTTTTAAACAACTCTATAATACTAAGATGCAGACAGAAGTCCAGCAGTGAGAGAGCTGCTATCCAGTCTTTTGAATTGAGTGCCACATGTATGATTATCTCCCAGTTGGTGAGAAGTTATATGTGTGTGCTCAATACAAAGAGCTCCTAGCTCTCAGAGAACGAGTCCGTTCTCTTGAGGGTAGAGTAGCAGACGGTGGAGCTGAGGGAGACAAAGAGATACATAAAGGAGACCTACAGGGACATTGTACAGAAATCCCACCTCCAGTCTGGCAGTCCTTGTGTTGCCTTGGAAGAGGGAGGTCTTCTAAAAGGACAGCATCACCCCGATGGAAGTAATTCTGTAGCCAGGACCAGCCCACCAAGGGATGCAATATCCTCTCACACCGAGGATGTGTCTCTAGGAGCTTCTGGCCAGAAAGGAAGGGTTAGCACTGCTGCTATAGTTGGTGATTCGATTATTAGGCATGTAGATAGCAGGGTGGCTGGTGGAGGTGAGCACTGCATGGTCACTTGCCTGCCTGGTGTGAAGGTGGTGGACTTCATGCATCACCTAGATAGGATTTTAGATAGTGCTGGGGAGGAGCTGGCTGTCTTGGTACACGTGGGTACCAAAGACATAGGAAAATGTGGGAGGGAGGTTCTGGAAACCAAATGTAGGCTCTTAAGTAGAAAGCTCAAATCCAGAACCTCTAGGGTAGCATTTTCTAAAGTGCTCCCCGTTCTAAGCACAGGGCCCAAGAGACAGGCAGCGCTCCAGAGTCTCAATGTGTGGGTGAGGCGATGGTGCAGGGAGGAGGGTTTCAGATTTGTAAGGAACTGGGCAACATTTTGCGGAAGGGGGAGCCTTTTCCGGAATGATGGGCTCCACCTGGCATCGGCATATAAAAAGAAGATAGAGCAGCTTTTAAACTAGAACCTGGGGGAAGGCTGACAGTCGTTCAAAAGCGCATGGTTCAGAACAAGGTATCTTTCAAAGATATTGCCAAATCAGGGAAGAGAGGGTATCCCGATAGCGAGATTGCAACAGAGACCATAGTAGACCAGGAGGGGCATAATCGACCGCGAACGCCCATCTCCATGGGCGTCTATGTCTGAAAATGGGTATGTGAAGAGGCGGGACAGACCGTATTATCGAAAAAGATGGGCGTCCATCTTTCGTTTCGAAAATACGGTTTGGACGGACCAAATGCCATGGATTTGGTCCCTTCTGAGATGGGCGTTTTTGTTTTTTAGCGATAATGGAAACTAAAAACGCCCAGCTCAGAAACGTCCCAATCCAAGCCATTTGGTCGTGGGAGGGTCAAATGTACAACACTACCATAGCTCTCAGGGGTGAAGGGGGCAACTACATGTGGGTACAGTGGGTTTTAGAGGCCTCCCATTTACCACCACAAGTGTCACGGGTGGGGGGGGGGGGGGGATGGGCCTGGGTCTGCCTGCCTGAAGTGCACTGCAGTACCCACTAAAAGTGCTCCAGGGACAGGACTTGTTGCTGGTGTATAACCTTGGCACAGCAGTTCACACCTGAAGACTAATCTTGCTGAAAACGTCCTTTATTTGAATAAGCACCTTTACTCACAGTTAACTGCAGATCAGAGGTTGTGCCCCACTGGCAACGAGTCTCGCTGGTACTGAGATTAGCAGTAGGTCCGAGCTGGCAGAATGGTGTACAATGCCCTCTTTCAGCAACATTCAAGGTAAGAACTAAGTGCTGTAACGTGGCTAACACATGAAAGGGATCTAAAAGTGTCTTACACAAATGGCCACTTCCTCATGGACTACCGGAAACAAAACAGGGCACACTCTGACCCAGTAAGCAGAGGGAAAAGCACCATGGGAGTAGAGCCTACCAACTACCAACATCGTGAGCATTTAACACAAGCTAGTGGAATCACGGAGCCCAATACCCTACACCCACCACAATGCATTGCTGATGTGACTCTGCAGTGCCCTTAACAGAAAAGGTGCCACATTCACCCGAGACCCACATCAGAACCAGGGAAAGGCTGTCAGAGGATAGAACACATTCTGCTGTCATGGAGGTGGGTACGGCATTTGAGGCTGGCATAAAGGCTGGGAAAAAAAGTTTGTAAAGTGGGTTTTGTTTTGGTGGGAGGGGGTTAGTGACCACTGGGGGAGTCAGGGGAGGTCATCCCTGATTCCCTCCGGTGGTCATCTGGTCAGTTGGGGCAATTTTTTGGGACTTGGATCTGAAAAAAAAGGGTCCAAATAAAGCGGACCAAATTCTCGTCATAAACGCCCTTCTTGTTTCGATTATCAGCTAAAGACGCCCATCTCTCCTTGGGCGATAACCACGCCCCAGCCCCGCCTTTGCCACGCCTCCGACATGCCCCCATGACGCCAAAAATCGGGTTTCAATTATACCGATTTGGGCGCCCACGGGAAACGGACGCCCATCTCCCGATTTGGGTCGAAATATGGTCGTCTTTCTCTTTCGAAAATAAGCTGGCAGGTATCTTTAAATAAAAAGCAGACAAAAGATTGCAAAAAACACTGCTGAGCAAGATGTAAATAGGAACAACAAACATAATTTGAAATGTCTATATGTGAATGCCAGAAGCCTAAGAAATAAGATGGAAGAGTTCGAATATATTGCACTAAATGAAAAATTAGATACAATAGGCATCTCTGAGACCTGGTGGAAGGAGGATAACCAGTGAGGCACAGTCATACCAGGCTACAAATTATATTGTAGTGATAGGGTGGATCAAATTTGTGGAGGGGTAGCATTGTATGTTAAGGAGAGCCTTGAATTCAATAGACTGAAAATTCTGCAGGAAACAAAACACACCTTGGAATCCCTATGGATTGAAATTCCATGTGTAAAGGGGAAAAGGATAGTGATAGGAATGTCCTACTGTCCAGCTGGGTAGGATGAACAGGCGGATGTAGAAATGTTATCAGAAATTAGGGAGGCTAACAAAGTAGGGAACACAATAATAATGGGTGACTTCAATTACCCTGATATTGAGTGGGTAAATGTAACATTGGGGAATGCTAGGGAGGTAAAATTCCTTAACAAAATCAAGGACTGCTTTATGCAGCAGCTGATACAGGAGCCAAAAAAAGGAGGAAAGATTATAGACCTAGTGCTTTGTGAAGTGCAAGATCTGGTGCAGGAGGTAATGGTGATGGGGCCATTTGATAACAGTGATCATAATATAATCAGATTTGATATTGGCTTAGGAGTAAATACACACAGGAAATCCAATACATTAGCATTTAACTTTCAAAAAGGTGACTATGATAAAATGAGAAGAACGGTGAAAAAAAACCTTAGAGGAGCGACTGTGAAGGTCAAAACTTTACATCAGGCATGGATACTGTTCAAAAATACCATCCTGGAAGCCCAGGCCAAATATATTCCATGCATTAAAAAAGGAGGAAGGAAGACCAAACGACAGTCGGCATGGTTAAAAAATGAGGTGAAGGAAGCTATTAGAGTTAAAAGAAATCCTTCAGAAAATGGAAAGGATATGATTGAAAATAATAAGAAACAGCATAAGGAATGGCAAGTCAAATGCAAAGTGCTGATAAGGAAGGCAAAGAGGGACTTTTAAAAAAAGATTGCGTTGGAGGCAAAAACACATATAGGGGCATAATCGAAAGGGGCACCCATGTTTTCCTGAAGACGTCCTCGCAGGACGTCCCGGCAAACCCGTATTATCAAAACAAGATGGGCGCCCATCTTTTGTTACGATAATATGGTCGGGGACGCCTAAATCGTGAAATTTAGGTCAACCTTAGCGATGGTCGTCCCCGATTTTTGGCCATAATGGAAACCAAGGACGCCCATCTCAGAAACGACCAAATCCAAGCCATTTGGCCATGAGAGGAGCCAGCATTCCTAGTGCACTGGTCCCCCTGACATACCAAGACACCAACTGGGCACCCTAGGGGGCACTGCAGTAGATTTCAGAAATTGCTCCCAGGTACATAGCTTCCTTACCTTGGGTGCTGAGCCCCCCAAAACCCCCTCCCCACAACTGTACACCACTACCATTGCCCTTACGGGTGAAGGGGGGCACCTAGATGTGGGTACAGTGGGTTTCGGGTGGGTTTTGAAGGGCTCACATTTACCATCACGTGTAACAGGTGTGGGGGGGGGGGGGGGCCTGGGTCCGCCTGCCTGAAGTACACTGCATCCACTAAAACTGCTCCAGGGACCTGCATACTGCTGTCATGGAGCTTGGTATGATATATGAGGCTGGCATAGAGGTTGGAAAAATATTAAAAACAAATTTTTTGAGGGTGGGATGGGGGTTAGTGACCACTGGAGGAGTAAGGGGAGGTCATCTGGTTATTTAGGGCACATTTTTGTGGCTTGGTCATAAGAAAAAAAGGACCAGGTAAAGTCGTCCAAGTGTTCATCAGGGACGCCCTTCTTTTTTCCATTATTGGTCGAGGACGCCCATGTGTTAGGCACACCCCAGTCCCGCCTTCACTATGCTTCCGACACGCACCCGTGAACTTTGGTTGTCCCCGCAATGGAAATCAGTTGAGGACTCCCAACATTGGCTTTCGATTATGCCGATTTGGGCTATTGCTTCGGTTTTCACTGAGGAAGATTTGGGAGAGATACCAGTGGAAGAAAAGATATTCAAAGCTGACAAGTCAGAGAAACTGAATGAAATCTCTATAAACCTGGAAGATGTAATGGCGCAATCTGACAAGTTGAAGAGTAGCAAATCACCTGCACCAGATGGAATTCATCCCAGAGTACTGATAAAATTGAAAAATGAACTTGCAGAACTATTGTTAGTAACATGTAATTTATCTTTAAAAATCAAGCATGGTACCGGAAGATAGGCCAATGTAATGTCGATTTTTTAAAAAGGTTCCAGAGGTGGTCTGGGAAATTATAGACTGGTGAGCCTGATGTTGGTGCTGGGCAAAATGGTAGAGATTATTATAAAGAACAAAATTACAGAGCATATTGAAAAGCATGGATTAAGACAAAGCCAACATGGATTTAGTGAAAAGAAACCTTGCCTCACCAATCTATTATATTTCTTTGAAGGAGTGAACAAACGTGGATAAAGGTGAGCCATCCAATATTGTGTATCTGGATTTTCAAAAGCCATTTGACAAAGTACCTCATGAAAGACTCTAGAGGAAATTTGAGTGTAGTGGTAGTGGTGTAGAGTGTAGAGGTAGTGTACTATTGTGGATTAAAAAGTGGTTAATAGAAAACAGAGAGTAGGGTTAAATGGTCAGTAATCTCAATGGAGAAGGGTAGATAGTGGGGATCCCCAGGGGTCTGTGCTGGGACTGTTACGTTATTCAAAGTTGTTAAATCACAAGAGGATTGTGAAAAATTACAAGAGGACCTTATGAGACTGGGAGACTGGGCATCCATATGGCAGATGATTTTTAATGTGAGCAACTGCAAAGCGATGCATGTGGGAAAGAGGAACCTGAACTATAGTTACATAATGCAAGGTTCCACATTAGGAGTCACCAACCAGGAAAAGGATCTAGGTGTCATCGTTGATGGTACGCTGAAACCCTCTGTTCTGTGTGTGGTGGCAGCTAAGAAAGCAAATAGAATGTTAGGTATTATTAGGAAAGGAATGGAAAACAAAAATGAGGACGCTATAATATCTTTATATCGCTTCATGGTGTGACCACATCTCAAATATTGTGTGCAGTTCTGGTCACCGCATCTCAAAAAAGATATGGTGGAATTAGAAAAGGTACAGAGAAGGTCGATGAAAAGGATAACGGAGATGGGATAATTTCCCTTTGAGGAAAGGCTTAAAGCGGCTAGGGCTCTTCAGCCTGGAGAAGAGACGGCTGAGAGGACATATGATAGAGGTCTATAAAATAATGAGTGAAATGGAACGGGTAGACATGAATCGCTTGTTTACTCTTTCCAAAATACTAGGACTAGGGAGCAAGCAATGAAGCTACAAAGTAGTAAATTTAAAATGAATCGGAGAAAATACTTCTTCACTCAATGTGTAATTAAACTCTGGAATTTGTTGCCAAAGGATGTAGTAAAAGCAGTTAGCTTAGCGAGGTTTTAAAAAGGTTTGGATAGCTTCCTAAAAGAAAAGTCCATAAGTTATTATTAAAATGGACTTGGGGAAAATCCACTGCTTATTTCTAGGATACACAACCAACTAGTGGTAGAACATGTGGTACTCCGTGCTTCTAATTGCTAATTTGTGATGGGGAAGTCTCATATGGTCACTTAGGCAACTTTTTTATCACCAAAAGGTGAGCCTGTACTTCGTGACTATTTATAATCATCGACTACCCCCAGCCTTCCACAGTGCAATTTTAATGTGCAAAAGTGTCCAGTGCTCTACACTTAATTCTTATTTTACTTTTATCTTTCTTTTGTTTTTCTCCACTTTTCTTTTGTCTTTTTTGTTTATTTTAGTGTGCACTAGAGGCTCAATCGCTTGCCATAGCTACAGCACTAGTACTTTAATTTCTCTTAGATGCAGGAAGCGGTTCAGTGTCTTCCACCTTTATGTAGCCACAGCAATTAGAAGCACGGAGTACCATATGTTCTACCACTAGTTGGTTGTGTATTATTTACGATATATTGGTGGAACATTGCCATCCATATTTCTAGGATAAGCAGCATAAAATATATTGTACTGTTTTGGGATCTTGCTAGGTCATGTGACCTGGATTGGCCACTGTTGGAAACAGGATGCTGGGCTTGATGGACCTTCGGTCTGTTCCAGTATGGCAATACTTATGTAGTTACATACTTATGATTAAGTTTGCATTCAGCACCAGTAGGAGCTATGTAATCTCTCTCCCAGGACAAATACCTGCAGATAATGACATAAGCACACAAAGTAGGTAAGAATAAAAAGCACAGATGCCGCAGATAGTATTAAATTTATAGTATCCAATCCATTTGCATTAAGCACCAGTAGGGGCTATGTAATCTCTCTCCAAGGACAAGTACTTCTTCGGTGATGACCACCGATTTAATTCGCATTCAGCACCAGTAGGGGCTAAGTAATCTCTCCTAGGACAAATACTTCTGCGGTCACATGACCGCCAGTTTAATTTGTGTTCAGTACCACTAAAGGGCTAGGCAATCTCTCTTCCCGGACAAATACCTGCAGATAATTACACAAGCACACAAAGTATGTAAGAAAAAAAAGCCAGGGCTTTACATGTAGAAATAAAGAAGTCATTCTCCTTAATCTCATGTAGTTTATTTTCTCCTCCAAAATGAAACCCAATTAAAATTGTACCCTCACGACTTAATTGGCAGCACTTACATATGTAGGTTTGTAATGGAGCAATGGTAAATCCTAGATAAACAAACAGCTACATAGAAGCTGCCTGAATTCAAGTTTTGGTTTTGGCACTCAAACCAGATTGAAATCCAGGTTTGGATTTCCTCATGATCACTCCCACCCTACCACCCATAGGCCCTTCCCAGGCCTGCCTTAAGAAGCCCTGGTGGTCTAGTGACCTCATGGGAATGCCGTGGAAGATCCTGGCAGCCATTTTGCGATTGGAACCAGCACAGGCAGCATATTCACTCCAGCTGCATAGTAAGATTTAATATTTCGGATTTCTGTAGGTTGACTTTGAACCCAGAGATCCGACCATAAGAATCTAAGATATCATGTACTGCTTACAGAGAGGTGTGAGGGTGGGTCAAGAGTATAACATCCACAAACAGCATAATTTTATGGACTGTCCCTCCACTAGGCATCCCTGCTATATCAGGAAAGGTGCAAAGTAAATAGGCCATGGGGGAGAGCAAGAGGGAGAGTGTACAACCCTGCCTCATGACCTGCAAAAGTTCAAAACAGGTGGTACAGGCGCCATTTAATTTTAACATAGCCAAAGGATACTTATAGAGTTCCTGTATTCAATGCAGAGAAGGCCCCAAAAGGCCAAGTTTCCGTAGGACTGTCAACAAAAAAGGCCAAGATACCCTATCAAAGGCCTTCTCCGCATCTTGACACACCGTAATAGCTGGGCCCAAATCCTGTTCTGCAGTAGTTACAAAGCCCTCTGCATATTATCATTATCTGTCTGCCCTGGACAAAACCCGCTTGATCATCCTGGATCAAGTTGGATAGTACCCTCTGTAATCTGTGTGCCAGTATTTTAGTGAAAATCTTATAATCAGTGCCAAGTAAAGATATAGGCCTATAGGAGCTACAAAGATGAGGGGGTTTGTCTGGTTTAAGCAGTATTGTTACCGTGGTTAGATGCCATGAATGAGGTAAAACTATATCCTCTTCAAAAGAATTATAAACCCTAGTGAGCAGTGGGGCCAAAATACCTTTAAATTTTTTATAAATGTTTTTGCGGAAACCATCAGAACCCGGAACCTTTCTAGCTAGGAGATGTTTAATAGGCCATAGCACCTCATCTAGTAGGATGGGGCAGAAAGAACCTCGACTTCTAAGGAGGGTTGATTAAATATTTTTTCACTCAAAGAATAGTAAATCTCTGGAACTTGCTGCCGGATGACATGGTAATAGTGGTTAGCATATCTAGGTTTAAAGAAGGTTTTGACAAGTTCCTGGAGGAAAAGTCTATAGTCTATTATTGGGTTAGACACGGGGAAAGCCACTGCTTGCCCCAGGATTGGTAGCATGGAATGTTGCCAGTAATTGGGTTTCTGCCAGGTACTTGTGACCTGGATTAGCCACTGTTGGAAGCAGGATACTGGGCTAGATGGACTACTGGTCTGATCTAGTATGGTTATTTTTATATTCTTATAGTCTTATGTTAAGACTGAGAGGAGTGAATTACCTCCTCAGGCAATTCTGATGGGATAGGTGATTATAGGAGGAGATGTAGAGAAAAAGGGGGATCTCTATCAATTTTTGATTTAAAAGTCTGGGTTAGATGATCTTCTGAGGGAAAAATTACAGACTTTTTCCTTCCAGTATTAATTACTGAGATAGCAACTATAGAAAATATTTTTCAAGAAGGGTTAGGTGCCAACTGGACAAGTTGTGCATAGTAATAGCTCTTTGTCATCTTCAATTTGTAATTATAAAACTGATGTCATACTTCACATAAATTAAACAATGCGGGAGAACACTGTCTAAAATACTGTTCTACATACTTAAGCTGCTAATAAAATTACCTGCTTTGACAACATGTGCAGACAATAAAGTTATCAGAATGCTCTGTCCATGCTAAACTCACCCTGTCCTCCTGTTCCCTGCATATTAAGGAGGGAGGGGCTGGATCAGGGTTAAATGACTCTTCCTTATTCTGCTTTGTCCACTCTAGTCTCAACTCCTTCTGCTCTTGTTGCTGGGAGAGATAGGGAAGGGGCTAGAGCTGGATTTCTGCTCAGGACAATTAGAAGGGGCAGGCAGAGTGGGCAACTGCATGGGGTACCACCAGTAAGTCCCATGAGGGGTCAGGGCTCTATACTCCTTGATCCTGATATAGTGGCAGAAGCTTTCAGAAGCTGTAATGTGGCTTGATGGTGCATGATTAAAAAGTGAGCCAGTGTTCTGGTTGCATTTTCTGAGGGATTCCAGCCCCTGTGGCAACGGAGCTAGCTGGCCTGGTGACAGGCCTGTCTGTGCTACCTGAGATTTAGGGCACTGACCTATACAGCCACTGGGTTGTGCTCATGTACAGTGAAGTACAGATGCTTTTCCCAAAATTGCTGTGCTCTAGGACATTGCGTAGTACACCTGATGGAAGAGCTGGCCTTCAGTCTGATATGAAATTTCTGAGACAGGTGACAGAACATAAGATGTGCCAAACTGGTTTAGACCAAAAGTCCTTCCAACCCATTATCTATTTTTGACAGTGGCCAATTCTGGTCACAAGTTCCTAGGTAGATTACATATAACAGGTTAATTTCTTGTTGTTCACACCTAGGGATAAGCAGTGGCTTTCCCAAGTCTACATGTTCAATTAATGGTTTATAGACTTTCCCTCTGGGTACCTCTCTAAACCCTTTTGAAGTTATGCTAACTGCACTGACCACATTTACTGGCAACAAGTTTTATATTCACAGCTTGAATGAAAAAGTACTTTCAATGATTTGTTTTAAATGTGCAACCTTTAGTGTCCACTAATCATCACTATTTGAAAGGGTAAACACTAGTTTCTTATTTACCCTATCTCCAGCCCCTCCACTGTTATGCCAGAATTGCTCATCACTCTGGAGCCCGCTTCTGGCTGAATGTGCCCCCTCCCCTTAATATGCATCACACTGGGGCAATGTCCTCCCAGAGATAAAAGCTTTTCCTGCTGTGATTGCTGTACATGCCATACTGGGACAGACCAAAGGTCCATCAAGCCCAGCATCCTGTTTCAAACAGTGGCCAAATACCTGGCAAGATCCCAAAAAAGCTCAATACATTTTATGTTGTTTATCCCAGAAATAAGCAGTGGATTTTCCCCAAGTCAACTTAATAATGGTCTATGGATTTTTCCTTTAGGAAGCCGTCCAGACCCTTTTAAAACCCCACTAACTGCCTTTACCACATTCTCTGGCAACAAATTCCAGAGTTTAATTACATGTTGAGTGAAGAAAAAGTTTCTACGATTCATATTAAATTTACTACTTTGTAGCTTCATCGCATGCCCCCTAGTCCTAGTATTATTGGAAAGAGTAAACAAACACTTCACGTCTACCCGTTCCATTCCACTCATTATTTTATAGACCTCTATCATATCTCCCCCCAGCCGTCTCTTCTCCAAGCTGAAGAGCCCTAGATGCTTCAGCCTTTCCTCATAGGGAAGTACTCCCATCCCTTTTATCATTTTTGTCGTCCTTCTCTGTACCTTTTCTAATTCCACTATATCTTTTTTGAGATGTGGTGATCAGAATTGTATGCTTCCTTTCTCTGTTAAAGCCTCAAAAATTGGTTATTCTATTCATAAGAATTGGCATGTGTTGGGGGTGCACTCTGTGTTTGCTGAGCACCAAAAGGTGGCTTATTCATGCACAGCTAATTTGGGGGAGTTATTGCATAAACCCATTTATAATGAGGAATATCAAGGTCAACATTCCCCATGTGGGAAATGTGTATTTTGCAAATTTTCTGTGTCCACCCGATGGGTTTGGATCCCTGGGACCACTAGGAAATATTATTTGCATAATGTCACTGATTGCACTAGCGTGGGAGTAGTTTACTGTATTATGTGCCCTTGCCATATGTATTATATAGGGCACACAAAACGTCAGTTGAAGAATAGGCTGGCTGAACATACCAGCAACATTAGGATTGGTAGACAAGATGCTCCGCTGGTTAATCATTGGACAACGTGTAATCACATGATTGAGGATTTAAGATGTGTAGTACTTAGACAAATCACCCCCCCAGAGAGGTGGAGGTGACGTTACAGCGTGGTTGTTGTCGGTGGCTCCCAGGGGTCTAAACCTGGAGGTGGAGTGGATATGATTAGATCTCTCCCTCTCCAGGTGTAAATCATTACGACAGGGTCATTCATAGAGGAGGAGGGGTGGCGAATGCTTAATTCAGCAACAGTATCTGAGAAGCTCATAGAGAGTCCCGTGCTGGACTCATTATCCCTATGGTAAGCTGCCAGAAAATAGATTTATAAATAGTATAAGCATGTATTGTTAAGTATTATGTGAAGAAGTGGTGAAGAGGATTTGTTAGTAAATGAGATTAGTTAAAGTTATGTGTTGTTTTAGGGGGTGAGAGATGTTCCTCCTGAGGAAGGCTTTTGTCCGAAATGCGGTCTCCCATCGAGGAGCGAGCAGTGATTGATGAGTCAGAGGGAGCTCGAGGAGCAGGAGATGAGTCAGAGGGAGTTTAAGGCTGAAAACAGCATGCAGACTCCAGGAAGCCTCTGACAAGCTACCCTGATCCGCTCTGATTGAGCAAGCACAAGGTGTCGTAAGAAGGAGTGGAAGGAACCCCTGGTTTGGGGCTGCTTATTTTTTGTGCTAATAAGCATATCTTTTTGAATCAACTAAAGGACAATATGTATTATAAAGGGACATAAGTACATGGACTTAAGTTCATAGGAAATACTGATTTAAGGTCTCTTTTTTGATTTATGTGGTGATACAATCAATTTTGTATGTGAATCAGTGTTTGTTCTTAAGGGGATATGTGATTGCATGAGTGGGGAAGTGAAAGGTTTGGATGAGTGAGTTCCGGAATCAGCATAGGTGATTGTTGTTAGATATATGATTACATTCAATAAAAGGAATGAAATATTAAGGAAGTTTGTGTTTGTGAAAATAAGATCAGAATTGAACACAATATTCAAGGTGCAGTCGTACCATGGACCGATACTACTACTACTACTTCATTTCTATAGCGCTACTAGACGTACGCAGCGCTGTACATTTGAAATGAAGAGACAGTCCCTGCTCGACAGAGCTTACAATCTAATTAGGACAGACAAAAAGGACAAACAAGAGATAAGGGAATATTAAAGTGAGGATGATAAAATAAGGGTTCTGAACAAGTGAACAAGGGTTAGGAGTTAAAAGCAGCATCAAAAAGGTAGGCTTTTAGTTTAGATTTGTAGACGGTCAGAGATGGACCTTGACGTACCGGCATTATAAGGCATTATAACGTACTCACTTTTGTTTTCCATTCCTATCCTAATAATAAATTATATCCTGGATTTCAAGCATGCTGACTTTAGTAAAATGGGGGAATACCTGAGGAAGGAGCTGATGGGCTGGGAGGACATACAAGAAGTGGAAGGACAGTGGTCCAGGCTGAAAGAAGTAATAAATAGGGCCACAGACCTTTAAGGAGAGTAAATAAAATCAAGAGAAAAAGGAAACCGATATGGTTCTCCAAGCAAGTGGCTGAGAAAATAAAGGCTAAAGAATTGGCGTTCCTGAAATATAGAAAAACTCAAGAAGAGGAACACGGGGAGGAATACCGGATGAAACTGAAAGAAGCCAAGAGAGAGGTACGTCTGGCAAAGGCACAAGCAGAAGAACAAATGGCTAGAAATGTAAGGAGGGGTGACAAAAATTTCTTCAGGTATATTAGTGAAAGGAGAATGACTAAAAAGGGAATTGTGAGACTAAAAGATACAGCGAACCGCTATGTAGATAATGATGAAGAAAAAGCCAATTTGCTAAATAGATACTTTTGTTCTGTTTTCACTGAAGAAAATCCTGGAGAAGGACCACGAGGGACTGGCAAAAGTACATTTGAGGATGGAGTGGATATAGCACCGTTCATGGAAGAGAGTGTGTATGAACAACTTGGAAAGCTAAAGGTGGACAAAGCCATGGGACCGGACGGGATCCACCCCAGAATATTGAGGGAGCTCAGAGAGGTTCTGGCGGGTCCTCTTAAAGGTTTGTTTAATAAATCCTTGGAGACGGGAGAGGTTCTGAGGGATTGGAGAACGGCGGATGTGGTCCCTCTTCACAAAAGTGGCGATAGGGAAGAAGCTGGAAACTACAGGCCGGTAAGCCTAACCTCGGTTATTGGAAAAGTAATGGAAGCGATGCTGAAGGAAAGGATAGTGAATTTCCTGGAAACCAATAAGTTGCAAGATCTGAGACAACATGGTTTTACCAGAGGGAAATCGTGCCAAATGAATCTCATTGAATTCTTTGATTGGGTAACTGCAGAATTGAATCATCGACATGCTATAGACTTAATCTACTTAGATTTTAGCAAAGCTTTTGACACGGTTCCCCAGAGGAGGCTCTTAAATAAACTCGATGGGCTGAAGATAGGTCCCAAAGTGGTGAACTGGATTAGGAACTGGTTGACGGACAGACGACAGAGGGTGGTGGTAAATGGCGTTCGCTCGGAGGAGGGAAAGGTGAGTAGTAGAGTGCTTCAGGGATCGGTGCTGGGGTCGATTCTGTTCAATATATTTGTGAGTGACATTGCCGAAGGGTTAGAAGGTAAAGTTTGCCTATTTGCAGATGATACTAAGATTTCTAACAGAGTGGACACCCGGGAGGGAGTGGAAAACATGAAAAAGGGAGGGAGTGGAAAACATGAAAAAAGATCTGCGGAAGCTAGAAGAATTGTCTAAGGTTTGGCAATTAAAATTCAATGCGAAGAAATGCAAAGTGATGCACCTAGGGAGTAGAAACCCATGAGAGACGTATGTGTTAGGCAGTGAGAGTCTGATATGTACTGAGGGGGAGAGGGATCTTGGGGTGATAGTATCCGAGGATCTGAAGGCGACAAAACAGTGTGACAAGGTGGTGGCCGTAGCGAGAAGGTTGCTAGGCTGTATAGAGAGAGGTGTGACCAGCAGAAGAAAGGAAGTGTTGATGCCTCTGTACAAGTCGTTGGTGAGGCCCCACCTGGAGTTGTGTTCAGTTTTGGAGGCCGTACCTTGCGAAGGATGTAAAAAAAATTGAAGCGGTGCAAAGAAAAGCTATGAGAATGGTATGGGATTTGCGTTCCAAGATGTATGAGGACAGACTTGCTGACCTGAACATGTATACCCTGGAGGAAAGGAGGAACAGGGGTGATATGATACAGACGTTCAAATATTTGAAAGGTATTAATCCGCAAACAAATCTTTTCCGGAGATGGGAAGGCGGTAGAACGAGAGGACATGAAATGAGATTGAAGGGGGGCAGATTCAAAAAAGATGTCAGGAAGTATTTTTTCACAGAGAGAGTGGTGGATGCTTGGAATGCCCTCCTGCGGGAGGTGGTGGAGATGAAAACGGAAACGGAATTCAAACATGCATGGGATATACATAAAGGAATCCTGTGCAGAAGGAATGGTTCCTCAGAAGCTTAGCCGAAATTGGGTGGCGGAGCCGGTGGGGGGAAGAGGGGTTGGTGGATGAGAGGCGAAGATAGTGGTGGGCAGACTTATACGGTCTGTGCCAGATCTGGTGGTGGAGGCGGGACTGGTGGTTGGGAGCAGGGGAATAGTGCTGGGCAGACTTATATGGTCTGTGCCAGAGCCGGTGGTGGGAGGCGAGGCTGGTGGTTGGGAGGAGGGGATAGTGCTGGGCAGACATACGGTCTGTGCCCTGAAAAAGACAGGTACAAATCAAGGTAAGGGATACACAAGTTCATCTTGTTGGGCAGACTGGATGGACCGTGCAGGTCTTTTTCTGCCATCATCTACTATGTTACTATATTTGCTTTCTTAGCCGCTGCAGCACACTGAGCAGAGGATTTCAACATATCATCAACAACGACGCCGAGATCTCTTTCTTGGTCAGTGACGCCTAACATGGAACCTTGCATTATATAGCTATAGTTTGGGTTCCTCTTTCCCACATGCATCACTTTGCAGTTGCTAACATTAAATGTCATCTGCCATTTAGACGCCCAGTCTCCCAGTCTTGTAAGGTCCTCTTGTAATTTTTCACAATCCTCTTGCGATTTAACAACTTTGAATAACTTTGTGTCGCCAGCAAATTTAATTACCTCACTAGTTACTCCCATCTCTAGATCATTTATAAATATGTTAAAAAGCAGTGGTTCCAGCACAGACCCCTGAGGAATGCCACTATATACCTTTCTCCATTGAGAATACTGACCACTTAACGCTTCTCTCTGTTTTCTATCCTTTAACCAGTTTTTAATTTACGATAGGACACTACCTCTTATCCCATGCCTCTCCAATTTCTTGTGGAGTCTTTCATGAGGTACTTTGTCAAATGCTTTTTGAAAATCCAATACACAATATCAACCGGCTCGCCTTTATCCACGTTTGTTCACCCCTTCAAAGAAATATAATAGATTGGTGAGGCAAGATTTCCCTTCACTAAATCCATGTTGGCTTTGTCTCATTAATCCATGCTTTTAAATATTCTCTATAATTTTGTTCTTTATAATAGTCTCTACCATTTTGCCTGGCACTGACGTCAGGCTCACCAGTCTATAATTTCGTGGATCCCCTCTGGAATCTTTTTTTAAAACCGGCGTTACATGGACTACCCTCCAATCTTCCAGTACCATGCTCGATTTTAAAAATAAATTACATATTACTAACAATAGTTCCGCCAGTTCATTTTTCAATTCTCTCAGTACTCCAGGATGAATTCTATCTGGTCCAGGCGATTTGTTACTCTTCAATTTGTCAAATTGCCTCATTGCATCCTCTAAGTTTATAGAGATATCATTCAGTTTCTCCGACTCGTCAGCTTCGAACACCATTTCTGGCACCAGTATCTCTCCCAAATCTTCCTTGGTGAAGACCGAAGCAAAGAATTAATTTAATCTCTCTGCTGTGGCTTTGTCTTCCCTGATCGCCCCTTTTACTCCTCGGTCATCTAGCGGTCCAATTGATTCTTTTGCCGGCTTCTTGCTTTTAATATACCTAAAAAAATTTCACTATCATGCTTATTTTCGAAAGAGAAGGGTGCCCATCTTTCGACACAAATTGGGAGATGGGCGTCCTTCTTGCAAGGTCGTCCACATCGGCATAATTGAAAGCCGATTTTAATTTTTAATTTTAATTTATTTATTTATTCAATTATTCATATTATTACAAGAAACATCTTGTTTAGGAAGTGTCATACATATACATAAATCTTTCTCAGAAAAAACTTAATCACAAAAAGTAAAATAATTCGCTCTTCATAAGAAATTAACACTCAAGTCCATAAATAAGGAATCCAAAATATAGGAAAAATACTGGAAACAAACAACAGAAAAAGAAAATATAACTGGATATCGCACTACATTAAGTGAGGTTGCCTAATTATTTTATCGTTTATCCAATTTTGCTGAGGCTATAAGTGCAGAGACATGAGCAGGTTCCATAAATACATATTTTTTACCCCCAAGCCTTATTATGCACTTGCAAGGGTATCTTAAAAAAAAGGTACCCCCCAAGTGCAACACTTCAGGCTTTAGGAGCAAGAATTGTTTCCTCCGCCGTCTAGTCTCCTTAGAGACATCTGGAAACAGGAGAATTTTAAACCCTAAAAAAGGCTTTTCTTTATTACGGAAAAACATGCGGAATATCCAATTCTTATCTGGCAATAATGCCACAGTCGCCACCAAAGTGGCGGCTGAGGCAAGTTCAGAGTCAGTAGTTTCAAGCAAAAGAGAAATGTCTATTGGTTTATCGGGTATCCGATTCGGGTCTTTCCCAGGAATATAGTAGACCAAGGTAAAAGGTGGAAGATTCTGTTCAGGAATATCCAAGATCTCACGCAAATAGCGTTTTAACATTTCTTGAGGAGTTACATTTTGTACTCTGGGAAAGTTGACAAATCTTAAATTATGACTTTTAGTATAGTTATCAAATACTTCAGTCTTCATCCTAAGACTGGTCAAATCTTTTATCATCGTAGATTGAATTACTTCAAAATTCGAAATTTTTTTATCAACTTTTTCCTCTAATTTCCCAAATTTGTCTTTCAGATCTTTACACTCCTCTTCCTTTTTTTAGAAAATCAGTCTCCAAAGATTTTAATCTTGGTAACGTCTCATTATTTTGCTTAAGAAAAATTTGACCCAGGTTAGACACCAAATCCCATAAGGTATCTAATGTCTCATCTTTTGGTTTTTCTACTAATGCTTTAGGAATTTCAAACCTTGTGGAAGTCAGCTCAGGAGTCCGACTCTGTTCCTCAGTTCCTCTCCCCTCACTCCGCAGCGTCTCGTTGGGCAAAAAATGCCCTCCGTTTTCTTCTCCGTTGTTAACTGTGCTTCCAATCGACGCTCTACAGGGCCCTCTGTACCTTCCGGGGTAGACCCTGTCGATTCAAGGAGAAAAGAACTCGCACCAACCGGCTGGGGAGGTGGTGAACGCATAGCGGGGCTTAGCATGACATCAGGGCCAAAGGAAGCCGAAGTCTCCAGTTCAACGGCATTTCCAGCTGGCGACGTCCCGCTTAGAGAGGCAAGACCCGGCGGTCTGAAGAATCGATCGATAGTACCAGGCAATGGAGGGGGTAGCGGGGAAGCTCTAGCCGCTACTCTCCCTCGACGTTTAGGCATTATTTCAAAGGTAAGATCCCGACCTGCAGCGTCTTAATGAAGTGCGGCCATCTTGGATCCCCTCCTGGAGGTGATATGTGCTCTTGAAAGCCGATTTTTTGACACCCTCGACTGCTTTCTGTCACAGGGACAACCAAAGTTCACGGGGGCGTGTTGGCAGGGTAGCGAAGGCGGGACTGGGGCGTGATTAGGAAATGGTTGTCCTCAGCTGATAATAGAAAAAAGAAGGGCGTCCCTGACGAGCACTTGGCCAACTTTACTTGGTCCATTCTTTTTACGACCAAGCCTCAAAAAGGTGCCTGAACTGACCAGATGACCACCGGAGGGAATCGGGGATGAACTCCCCTTACTCCCCCAGTGGTCACTAACCCCCTCCCACCATAAAAAACAAGTTAAAATACTTTTTTTGCCAGCCTTTATGCCAGCCTCAAATGCCATACTCAGGTCCATCGCAGCAGTACACAGGTCCCTGGAGCAGTTGTAGTGAGTGCAGTGTACTTTAGGCAGGCGGACCTGGGGGGGGGGGGGTTGGGGGGCTCAGCACCCAAGGTAAGGGAGCTATGCACCTGGGAGCAATTTGTGAAGTCTACTGCAGTGCCTCCTAGGGTGCCCGGTTGGTGTCCTGGCATGTCAGGGGGACCAGTGCACTACAAATGCTGGCTCCTCCCACAACCAAGGGCTTGGATTTGGACGTTTTTGAGACCTAAATGTCAAGATTTGGGCGTTCCCGACCGTATTATCGAAACGAAAGTTGGACGTCCATCTTGTTTCGATAATACGTGTTGCCCCGCCCCTTCGCCGGAACGTCCTTAGAGATGTATGCCCTTAGAGATGGTCATCCCCGTTCGATTATGCCCCTCCACGTGTTTTTGCCTCCAACGCAATCTTTTTTTCAAAGTCCCTCTTTGCCTTCCTTATCAGCGCTTTGCATTTGACTTGATATTCCTTATGCTGTTTCTTATTATTTTCAGTCGTTTCCTTCTTCCATTTTCTGAAGGATTTTCTTTTAGTTCCACCAAAAAGACTTGCTTTATCTCTAAATGTTCCATCACCTTATTGTATCGCACCTTCTTTCATTTGCTTCATGGACTATTAGATTATTGTCTGAGCAGCTCAGGAATTTTTGATAAGGTTCTTTTCTGGTTTGGTTCACATTTTTCAGATGGAATTTCTCATTAGTGAAGCATCTAACTTTTCTATTCCAATCCCCACCTTTTGTGGGGTACTTCAAGATTCAATATTGCACTTATGCTTTTTAGTATTTTCTTAACTCCTCTTATTTTGCTTATTCAATCCATGGGTGTAGACCACATTTGCTATGCAGATAAACATGAATTCTGTTCAATTTACCTGCGTCCTCTTCTGACACTTATACTTTAACTGCATGTCTAGAAGTTCTCACAAATTTCCTGCACAATAATCAGCTACTTTTAAACCTTACAAAGTGTAAGGCTCTTCATTTTCCTAATCTTCATTCTTACACACCTTCAGATCCTGTTATTAAAGAACTTTTGTTACCTTTTGAAGAGATTGTACATGTTTCTGGGTGTAATCCTCAACCTGAAATGATCTTTTACACAGAATATATTAATGCAGTTATTAGGCCATCCTTCTTTATTTTACACTGCATTTCAGCAAACTATATCTATCTTCAGCCATGAATTAGTCCCCTCTATTGGCCTTAGAAATTTCAAAAATAGATCACTGTAATGACTTACATAATGGACTACCACTATATTCAATTAAATGTATTTAAATTATTCAATCAACAGCAGTTAAGATGCAACGTAATGCTCATAGGAATGATCATATCTCTCCTTTCTTAAAGGCAGAACATTGGCTCCCAGTTTCAGTACATATCAAGTACAAAGTGCTTGTGCTGGTACATAAAGAATCAAATACAACTTCACCCTGTTTCTTAGCTAACCATCTGATCCCTTATATCCCAAATCATTTGCTCCACACAATCTGCTTTGCTCACTCTCTTATCTCTGTAGATGCAACTAAGGTCTCAGGAAAAACTTAGCTTTTTAATCTTGTTTTTTAAGTTAATTTGCTATTTTTTAGCTACTCATCTATTTTTAGCCTGTCTTGAGATTTCCCCCCTCTCTTCTTTCTCTGAATGTTTCTTTCCTGCTCTTTCAACCTATTATTTTAAACCATCTTGATGTATTATGCATGACTAATGGTACAACAAAAATATGTAAACAAAATAAATAAAAAAAATATTTGAGATTTCCCTGTGTTCTCTCCTCAGCCACTCCATCATTATGCTGAATGTACCTATCATTCAGAAGCCAAGACTAGGCTGAAGAACTCACCCATCAGGTGGCAACTCTCCAGAGATAAAAGTGCTTCTTGCTGCAGATGAACACTGAAGAAGCATGCCAAAGGAAACTGCTTCTTTGTATGTGTCTTATTGAATAAGAGAAACACCTCCATTGCTTGTACCTTTCTTTTCATTATTCAATCATCTCTCTTGCTATTACTTAGAGGCCCTTTTACTAAAGGGTGTTAAGCCCTAATGCATGCTTAACCTGTGCGAAAACACTGCAAAACATGTAAAAGCAATTTGTGATGTTTCCCTTTTCTGCATGCTATGTATTATTTATTTATTCAAATATTTTGGGGAGGGGGTGTGTCATGGACGTAGAAGCGTTATGCAGCTAGCGTGCTCTGATTAGTATGCACTAACTAGATAATGCAGAGTTAACATGGGAGCATTTAGCGCATCCTAAATAGTAGGCGGTAAGTGCTCCCACGTTAATTATTTGCTGTTGCCACATGCGAATGGCTTAGCATATGGGAAAGTCCTGCATTTAAATGCACTAAGCTCCTTTAACGCATTTTAGTAAAAAATCCCTTAGGCCTTGATGCTCAGAAGCAAAATGCAGGTGTTAGATGCCATTAGCGCCGGACTAGTGCCCGCATTTACAAGCACACAATGCTCAGAGACTGGGAGTGCGGGAACCAATAAGCTTGCCGAAGAACAGTGCAGTGAGCATGCAAATGTAGTCTAAAAGGATGCAGATGAGGCTATTTACTATTCCTGCTGAAGCTCAGCAAACAGCACAGCTAACAAAGGCACCTTTACTGCTGTAAACCCTATACCAGCTCGAAGCTGGTGTTATGATGTTTGTGCTGAGACGGAGTGCCTCAAAGCAGCTCAAGTGACAGAGCTTTGGCTGTCCTGATGGCTTTCAAAGATCAGTATCAGAGCAGGACAGTAAGAAGACAAGTTGGATCAGGACCACTGTGTAGATGGGATTTCCACTTTGTAGATGGGAGGCTACAGGTAGTGCCCGGAATGGAAGAAAAGCATCTGGGTCTCCTCCTCTCAACTTCTAGAGTTAAAATTGCAAAACAAACTTTTCCCCTTCTTTTCTTTTGCTGGCACCCAGCTTCTCTTCTGGCACTGTGCTTCCTTCCACCCAACCTTGCTGTATCCCAGCAAGAAAGAGCTCTTTTGCGCATGCTCCATGCACAATCCACCCCTTAACTTCCTAATGCTCAATGCAAACAGTGCACCTATATTTGTAGGCCATTAGCGTTGAGCATAAGGGAGTTATTCTGCCACACTGATCCGGCAGTATTTTTCTGGCACTGTTTTGAGCATCAGGGTCTTAGTATTTTGTTTTTGGAAATGATACATCCCATTCCTGTTCTTTGGAACCAGAGATCACCCAAAGTATGGCCCTATTCTCAGAACAGAATACACCAGCGTTTAAAAACTAATTTGCTTCCAAAATGCCAGTTTTGTAGGCAATTACAGTGGGGGAAATAAGTATTTGATCCCTTGCTGATTTTGTAAGTTTGCCCACTGACAAAGACATGAGCAGCCCATAATTGAAGGGTAGGTTATTGGTAACAGTGAGAGATAGCACATCACAAATTAAATCCGGAAAATCACATTGTGGAAAGTATATGAATTTATTTGCATTCTGCAGAGGGAAATAAGTATTTGATCCCCCACCAACCAGTAAGAGATCTGGCCCCTACAGACCAGGTAGATGCTCCAAATCAACTCGTTACCTGCATGACAGACAGCTGTCGGCAATGGTCACCTGTATGAAAGACACCTGTCCACAGACTCAGTGAATCAGTCAGACTCTAACCTCTACAAAATGGCCAAGAGCAAGGAGCTGTCTAAGGATGTCAGGGACAAGATCATACACCTGCACAAGGCTGGAATGGGCTACAAAACCATCAGTAAGACGCTGGGCGAGAAGGAGACAACTGTTGGTGCCATAGTAAGAAAATGGAAGAAGTACAAAATGACTGTCAATCGACAAAGATCTGGGGCTCCACGCAAAATCTCACCTCGTGGGGTATCCTTGATCATGAGGAAGGTTAGAAATCAGCCTACAACTACAAGGGGGGAACTTGTCAATGATCTCAAGGCAGCTGGGACCACTGTCACCACGAAAACCATTGGTAACACATTACGACATAACGGATTGCAATCCTGCAGTGCCCGCAAGGTCCCCCTGCTCCGGAAGGCACATGTGACGGCCCGTCTGAAGTTTGCCAGTGAACACCTGGATGATGCCGAGAGTGATTGGGAGAAGGTGCTGTGGTCAGATGAGACAAAAATTGAGCTCTTTGGCATGAACTCAACTCGCCGTGTTTGGAGGAAGAGAAATGCTGCCTATGACCCAAAGAACACCGTCCCCACTGTCAAGCATGGAGGTGGAAATGTTATGTTTTGGGGGTGTTTCTCTGCTAAGGGCACAGGACTACTTCACCGCATCAATGGGAGAATGGATGGGGCCATGTACCGTACAATTCTGAGTGACAATCTCCTTCCCTCCGCCAGGGCCTTAAAAATGGGTCGTGGCTGGGTCTTCCAGCACGACAATGACCCAAAACATACAGCCAAGGCAACAAAGGAGTGGCTCAGGAAGAAGCACATTAGGGTCATGGAGTGGCCTAGCCAGTCACCAGACCTTAATCCCATTGAAAACTTATGGAGGGAGCTGAAGCTGCGAGTTGCCAAGCGACAGCCCAGAACTCTTAATGATTTAGAGATGATCTGCAAAGAGGAGTGGACCAAAATTCCTCCTGACATGTGTGCAAACCTCATCATCAACTACAGAAGACGTCTGACCGCTGTGCTTGCCAACAAGGGTTTTGCCACCAAGTATTAGGTCTTGTTTGCCAGAGGGATTAAATACTTATTTCCCTCTGCAGAATGCAAATAAATTCATATACTTTCCACAATGTGATTTTCCGGATTTAATTTGTGATGTGCTATCTCTCACTGTTACCAATAACCTACCCTTCAATTATGGGCTGCTCATGTCTTTGTCAGTGGGCAAACTTACAAAATCAGCAAGGGATCAAATACTTATTTCCCCCACTGTATATAGTTTAACCTACTCCTTTAGCTTATTTTTCTCTCAAGGTCTTGCTGCTTCAAATGTAAAGCTCTAATGTTACTCCTCTGCTGAACAGGCACCTTGAGCAACCTACTGTTTGAGATCTAAATCATTTGATATACGATTTAATCCTGAGGTACTTCAAGTAAATCTTTCTCATGACTGTACTAGGACAATAAACTCTACAGAAGGCTGTAGAACTTAGTTCCTACTCTATTAGCTCCATGAATGCACTTTTCTTTATCTAACCTATCTACTCCCTCCTTGAAAGAGCAAGCAATCCTGTGAAGCTCTTCTCTGACAGCTGTTGTGAATGACTTTGCCTCACTGAAGAAATGTTCTAAATTCTCCTCTCGTGACTGCCCTTTGTTTCACAACTACACCATGTGGAGAAACGCTTGCTTTCTCTATATAAAGTGCAATACTCCAAATCCAAACTGGCAGTTTGCCAGGGCAGTAAGAACAATTACTCAGCCCTATGATGATGACATAAACATAAGGATATAGGAGATATCTCAGTGCAATTGTTGCATACCACTAACAAAACCAATTCCTTTATAACGTTTGTCTAATTTTAAGTGGGGCTTGCTTCATTTGATACCTCCTATTTACTTTACTTTATTGGTTCTTATATCCCACATTCTCCGAATGAATTTGGTACAATTTTGAGGGAAAACAGTAATAATGCTAAAGGTAGTACAATAATTATGTTACAACATTTAAAAAGAAGACAGTAATAATGCCAATAGTAGTACATTAATAATGCTCCAATTGGTTTCTGGTATCTTGAGTAGGTGATTGAACTCTTAATACGCTCTTGCTAATCAATACAAATTAAACATTCTTTAGTTAACAGAATAAAAAGTAGTTTCCTTAATGTACAGTCTTATATCTAGACAATTTAATTATCCTTCTGGTAAAAATGCCTTGAATAAGTAGGATTTTACCAGTTTGTAAAAATAAAGGTAGTCTGTTATTCTCCTTAAATCTACTGGTAGTCGGTTTCACGATTTGTTGGAAGGTAAGGAAATCTGGTTGCATACATTGATTTATACCCCAGACCCTTGCTGGGGAGGTGAAGCTGGAGAAACTTTTGGGATTCCCATTAAGGCATTTCTTAGTGGAAGGTCTATTAGAGTGTACATATAGTCTGTGACCATTCCTTGTATCACCTTGAAAACCGTGATTATGATCTTAAAGTGGACCCTAGCTTTCATGGGTAACCAGTGTAATGATCGCAATATGGGTGTGGCTCTGTGGTATCATGAATCTCTAAATATCAGGCATGCCACTGTGTTTTGAGCTGTCTGTAGTTTTTTAAAACTTAATTCTTTACAGCCCTCATACAATCCATTCTAGTAGTCAATTTGTGATGGTATCAGTGACTGGATCAGAAGTCGAATGTTGTGACTGAAAAGAGGCCCCTAATTCTTCTTAATTTCCATTGAGTTCTGAATGTCTTAATGGTGACCTCTAATATTTGGTTATCAAGTGTTAGATTCTGATCTATTATGACTCCTAATATCTTGCCATGACATAAACATAAGAATATAGGAGCTATCTCAATGCAGTTGTTGCATACCACCAACAAAACCAACTCCTATTAAATCACCTACAGTGCAGTAGGACCTCAGTGTAGTATTAACAAAGCTTCCTTTGAACCTTTGGACTCTTACAAGCTAAAATTTCTGATCTGGAAGGTCTCTTTTATGGTGTGCTTACTTCAGTCTGCTGTGTTAGATCTAAGTATGGTAAAACAGGCTCTGTCTAAATATGTGGTAGAACTGGGACTTGAACTAGTGGCCCTAGGAGATAGGTAGAAGGCTTAACTCTGACCCATGAGAACTACTCAGAGATCACCTAGATTCTGAGTAACCTTAACCTCTTTAAGTAGGATCCTAGGTAACAGAGTCTAATGAAACTATATACTGTTAGTGTCTCACTTGAGTTATGGAAATGTGATATACTCAGGGACATCTGCCTCTAATATATGGTGCTTATTGATGCAACAAAATGTGGTGATCCATTTACTGGATAATGCTTGCAGATACGACCATTTAACACCATCAATTATACAATATCACTGCCTACTCATTCGTTATTGGATCAAGTTTAAGTTGGTGATAATGGCACATAAAGCTTATTATGAGAATATGCCATCCTATTTAGGATCATTAGCCAATCCCTATACTCCAGCTAGAGTTTTAAGAACTTATATTAGGCCACAGGATGGTTATTCCATCACTTGTGCAGGATCGCTGTTGTTTGTAACCTGTTTTGAACCAGTTTACTGGGAGTTGGTGGTCTATAAGTACCATATTGTATTGTATTGTATCATAGGATGTCTTTTTTGGTTGGTGCTAGCCTTATGGAATGAGCTTCCTGATGTAATTCAGGGAGAAGAATCATTGAAAAAATGTTGAAGTTTATTAAAAACATTTTTTGTCCAGGCCTTTGGATTACATTATGTTGGGGGGGGGGGGGGGGGGACAGAGAGACTTATTGAGGGGTATCTATACAATAGTTTCTATTTTACCATAGTAACTCTATATGAATATTACAGCTTTGTCCTATTTTTATTTGGCATTCATTTTCTGTTTTTCTTCATGTTGTAAACCAACATGATTTATTGAAAGCCAGGTGGTATAGCAAATGTTAATAAATGATAAATGATCCTACAAATGACAGGCAGCCATTGATGCTTGGTTAACAGGGGAGTAGCATGTTCAAATTTTTGGGTATGTCATAGTAACTTAATAGTAGCATTTTTACCTGTTGACATCATTGCTGCTGTTGGGCAGAAATACCAAAAAGAAGGGTACTCTCATTGTCCAACCAATTAAAGTCTAGGGAGTGCAAAAGAAGTTGATGTTTTTTCTCTACATATGGGTGCAATAATTGTATCTTGTACAAAAATCAGGAGGAATTCTTGGTTAATTATGAAATATGTGTATTGAAGGTTTAAGTAAAAGTCAACAGTAATCCCCAAGGTTGTCAACAGGCCATTTTAAAAAGAGATTTAGATACCTTAAATGGAAGGAGCTTTTAAAGGCAGCTCATTTCTCTTGCTTCTATACAAGGCTTCTTGTTTTTGTCCCCCCCCCCCCCCCCCCCCCCCCCATATTTAGTTCTAGCATCTGTATGGAGAACCAGCTTGCAACAGAGTCTAGAGAGGTCAGGAGAAAGGGGAGTAGTAAAATATACTAACTGAGCATTATCATCACAGTGTAGTAATACCCGCTGATCCCATGGCTTTGCATCAATGCCACTATCGGGCAATGAAAGGTTTAAGTAATGTGAGGAAAAAATAGATCCTTGTAGTACCCTGCTCATAAGAGGGTAATGTTAAGAAACAAAAATTTTCAGTCAACAAGGAAAAGGCAACCAGCCAGGAAAATCATTTCAAAGACCTTAATCCTATAGGCGAGAAAGGAAAATATGGCGATCAACTAAATTAAAGGCTGCACTCATGTTCAGCAATCAGGAAGGCTGCCCTGCCTCTATCAAGGCTGATTACTATTTCATTGGTTAGAGCTATTAATGCAGATTCTTTACTATGAAAATGTTGAAAGTCAGATACATAAACTCATTTATCTTTTCCAATAAATCAGACAATGAAGTATAACTATGTTTTCAGTATTTTTATGTACAAATGATCAAAGAAATATGTCAGCCAGGTTACAATTTGCTTTATTTAGCAGTGGTCTTACTCTGACCTCTTTCTGTGGCTTTGAGAGACTCCCATTAATCATAGTAGTTTCAGAAGTGCTGCAAATGATCATGTGACATAGTAGAAGAGTTCATTGTGGAAAGCATTCTCTCTAAGATAACTAATGTCAAGGAATTGAAGGTTTTCAAGGAGCTCCACAAATTTGGATAAGAGGATGATAATCCAAAGTCTTCAGGGCTCAGTGAACACAAGAACTGCCATACTGGCTCTGATCAAAGGTCCAACTATCTCAGCATTCAGGTCACAAGTACCTGGCAGGATCTCAAAAAGTAACAAGATTCCATGCTACTTACCTCCTAGGGAATAAGCAGTGCCTTTCCCCAGATCTACCTTAATAATATTTTATGGACTTCTAGGAATTTGTCCAAACCTTTTTTAAATCCAGCTATGCTAACTGTTTTTACCATACCCTTTGGCTATAAGTTACAGAGCTTAACTATGCATTGAATGAAAAATATTTTCTCTGCTACATTTTAAATGTGCTGCTTAGTAAAGTCATATTGTGTTCCTTAGTCTTTGTACTTTTTGAAAATGTAAACAATTTGCATTTACTCATTCTGTTCCACTCAGGATTTTATAGACTTCATTTTACTATCCAACTTCTCTAACGCTAATCTAATCTCAAAGGATAATATATCCCATTCTTTCTCCATGGACTTATTTGCAATTTATCTATCTGATAAAATGTTGACTATTCAGAAATCTCTTCAAACAGATGCCCTCCATGTTGGCTTTGAACTGTCTTGTAAAATGAATCCACTCCCCACCAGTTATCCTGTTTGCCATCACACCATCAATATCCTGTTTTGGTTTTGAGTCCAGATTCTAAGATGTGTAGAAGGTAATCAAGTTTTTGTGAGGGACAGGAAAAGGGAACTAAGGACTTGCTAGCAAACCTCTTCCATTTCCAATCAGAAGACATTCTGGTGCAATATTTCCTAGAAGCCAGGAGCACTTGAGACTTCATCAGAGAAACCACAGGAGAATATCACTTCCTCATCAACACCCAAGCCATGAGGGTGACAGGTTAGAAATTAGCGTTAAGTAATGCACCCTGGTCCTGCATATTCTAAGTTGTAAATGGATCTACGGTAATTTGATTACTCTTCTAATGCACAAATCCCAAAGAACTGGAAACCAGATCTGTCTCAATCAAGAGGGGCCTATCAGAATCATAGTTCCTTGGGTCTTCTGAGCTTTATTAAGATTATTTCTACCAGTGATGTTGGAGGATACACATACAGGAGTCTCTTTCTGTAGTTGAGAGTGAAAGCATCTGCTGCTAATTTTCTTTCTCACCTTCTTCTCAAGCAGGATGCTGACAACTTTCTGTTCTAACCAGTTAGTAGTAAACAGATCTCTGGTATCTCCCCCCTCCCACCACTGAAGAAAGATGAGTGTGTAGCAGGTAACTACTCATATATGGCACAGTGTTTTCTGTGGCTCTTAGGATTGTGCCATTTGAGACAGACTACTTCCACAGTCTGACTTTTTCTCAGCACAGGAAGTGAGCCCTAGTTCCTCCCCGTTCATGGAGGTAGAACATGGATATTTGATTGTTGGTCTTAATTAGGACACTTTGACCCTGACACAGTAAAAGTTGCATTAACCTTTAGTGAAGCAGTTTACTCAAGATTTTCCTGCACTCATCTTAATCCCAATGCAATCCGACATGTTAATATGGAAAAACAGTGTAAAACCACTGCACTAAAGGTTAGGGTACTAGGCATGCAAAATGCATGCAAATTGCTGACTAAATAATTGCACCTGATACAAAAAAAAAAAACATCTACTGCAGTTTTTTTTTTCACTTTCTTCCTAGTTTTGAATAGTTATGTCAGTTCAGGGCTGGTATAAACATGCTGCTGTGAGCAAAAGCATCAACCAAGGTGAAGTGAGGCACTTTATCTCCAATGAACCAAGATCTCTGGTAGCTCTTGTGGTCCCCTTAGACCTCAACTGATCTCAAAGAAATAGCCCCTGGCAGCCCAAGTAAGACCCCAGCCAAACAAAAATAGTGTCTAGTGGTCCAAGTGAACTCCTGAATCCCCCTCACCACCTAAGCCAGGAGGCAGAAGCAAAGCCCATCTGCTCCTGCTTCTGGAGCTGAAATCTTCCACAAATGGCTATGTCTAAACCCTAGCAGGGTGGGGGTTATTGAGGTGTTGGGAAGGTGTCAAGTGTCTGAGACCCACTCAGCTACTGGGGAAATTCTTCAGGATGTGGGTGGGGATACTGGTGGGAAAGAGGCTGAGGGTCAGGGAGTCCGGCATACTTTTTTTTTTGTTTCCCTTCCTCTAAATGCGTGTGCCAATCCCCAGTCATTCACAAACAGGGAGACATTTTACTCTTGATGCAGCCAATGTTTGTGTATTACCATGACAGTGTGCATAGTTTCCTCTGGCACTGCACATTTTTTTAAATGATGAGGCAAAGTCCAAAACAGCAGAAGAAAAGCACTAAGAGCCTTCAAAGTAGGGACACAGATCTTTTAATAATGTAGTTTAAACACCAATCTTGTATCAATGAGCCGACACTGGTCGTGTTCCGGCACACAGCGCCTGCGTCAGGGGTCAATGAGTTATTCATGAACAATTCTGATTGTAAAGATCTGATGGACTAAACGGAGATTCCTCCCTGCACGATGCACACTGAGTTTAATTCTCTACTTCTCACAGTCCATGCAAAACAGTCCTCCATGTGAACACACTATCAAAACCCTTATACACACTGTTATCACATCATGCTTAGATTACTGCAACTTACTTCTCACGAGTGTCCAATTAAAACATCTCTCTCCCCTTCAATCTGCTCAAAAATTCTGCTGCACAATTTATATTCTGCTAGTGTCGCTATGCTCACATTAGCCCTCTTCACTACAATGGCTCCCTATCTGTTTCCACATACAGTTCAAATTCCTCTTATTGACTTACAAGTGCATTCATTCTGCAGCGCCTTGGTTTCTCCACTCTTATCTCCCCTATACTCATTCCCGGTAACTCCATTCATCGGGTAATCTGTACCCTTCTCCACTGGCAACTCCAAACTCCATTCCTTTTATCTTGCTGCACCATATGCCTGAAATAGACTTTCTGAGTCGGTACATTAAGCTCCATCGCTGGCTGTATTCAAATCTAGGCTTAAAACTCACCTTTTTGAGGCTGCTTTTAACTCTCCTGTTCAGTCCCCATGTCTGTTTTAATCATTCCCACAACAAGTAATTCCCTAATCTCTTATTTGGCCTGTTTGTCTGTCTTGAATACATTATAAGCTCTGTAGAGAAGGGACTGTCTCATATATGTTTACTGTACAACACTGTGTACATCTAGTAGTGCTACAGAAATGATAAGTAATAGCAGAAAGGTTTTTCTAGAATGCTATGCGTTGACATTTAGTGAAGTTCTAACTCAACACTTACTGCATCAAGACCTTTGATTGGTCACGTGGAGGGGGATAATCAAACAGAGATGACCATCTCTAAGGGCGCCCATCTCTGAAGACGTCACCCCGCGAAGGGGCAGGGCATCCAGTATTATCGAAACAAGATGGGCATCCATCTTTCATTTCGATAATACGGTCGGGAACACTCAAATCTCAACATTTAGGTCGCCCTAAGAGATGGTTGACCTAAATGTTGAGATGGTCGACCTTAGAGATGGGCGACCTCGGTTTTCGCCAATAATGGAAACTGAAGACACCCATCTCAAAAATGACCAAATCCAAGCCATTTGGTCGTGAGAGGAGCCAACATTCGTAGTGCACTGGTCCCCCTCACATGCCAGGACATCAACCGGGCACCCTAGGGGGCACTGCAGTGGACTTCAGAAATTGCTCCCAGGTGCATAGCACCCTTACCTTGGGTGCTGAGCCCCCAAATCCCACTCCCCACAACTGTACAACACTACCATAGCCCTAAGGGGTGAAGGGGGGCACCTACACGTACATACAGTGGGTTTCTGGTGGGTTTTGGAGGGCTCACATTTACCACCACAAGTGTAACAGGTGGGGGGGATGGGCCTGGGTCCACCTGCCTGAAGTGCACTGCAGCCACTAAAAACTGCTCCAGGGACCTGCATACTGCTGTGATGGAGCTGGGTATGACATTTGAGGCTGGCATAGAGGCTGGAAAAATGTTTTTTAAATTTGTTTTGTGTGGGAGGGGGTTGATGACCACTGGGGGAGTAAGGGGAGGTCATCCCCGATTCCCTCCGGTGGTCACCTGGTCAGTTTGGGCACCTTTTTGAGGTTTAGACAAGCTACACTGAGGCACTAAAAATATAATAGGAACTGTTATACACTTACTTTCCAGGTTGAATGGGATTCTTAGCCTTTTGGGAGTGGTGCAATCCTGGGCGAGCTCACAATCGTACAAGATCTTACAGCCTATGATATAAGGAGGGAAGCAGGCATTGGCGTTATACTATAGGATAGATACATGGACCGTGGGGGGCATAACCTCTCCTGTTAAGAGGGCAAAGATCTTGGTAATGTTAAATCACTCTAAATGGACACAGCCTGCCTGCAAGAGACCAGGCTCACGGAAAATGGACATCTGAAATTAAAGTGCCAATGGTTGGGAGAAATATTCCATGTTTCCAGAGAGGGAAGGCGGGGTAGAGTGGCCATTCTACTAAGAAAGTCATTAAGTTATTACACAGAGCTGATTTTTAAAGATGAATCTGGGCATTATCTGTTACTCAAGTTGTGGGTTCAAAGGCTTCTGATTCACTTATTAGACTTTTATGGGCCCACTCCCTATGATGCCTGATTCTATCCCGCCCTGCTGACCAGGTTGCTTACTAACTCTTATGAGAATTTAATAGTGGCGGGGGATACTAACTTAGTTCTCGACAGTTCCCGAGACAGAGCATCTGGCCCCCAGGGAGGAAAGGCCTGGCAGTTGGGAGGAGGGGTGTTACATACTTTTCCAACAGACTTGGAATTGGTAGACCCCTGGCACCTTCTTCACCTCAAAGAACAAGATTATTCACATGTCTCAAGGGCACATGGTACCCTGTCCAGTGTAGACTATATCCTTGTAGCGAGGTCCCTTTTTCAGCAGGTAACACAGGCGGAGATGAGCCCTGGGGTAATATTGGACCACTCTATAGTTTGGGTGGACTTGACACCGCAGATCGCCTACCAACCTGCTCGGTATTGGAGGTTCTCCACCTACTTGTCACACAACCAGGACTCTTTAAAATATCTTACTGATAAATGGGAACAGTTCTCAGTTACCAATGGACAGCACGCAGATCAGTCCTGTTTATTTTGGGACACAGCAAGGGCAGTAATGAGGGGAGAGGTGATTGCGTTTGTTAGCGCTCGTAAAGCCTGCTTAGCTGCTAGCATTATACAGCTTGAATGTCAATTGGTAAAGGCCAAGAGAGCATTTATACAGTGCCCCTCCCTGGAAAATAGGGAGTTTTATCACACTGCTCAGATAACATTGAACACAGTGATCCATGAACACAAGAATCGCTCATTTTGTATAAGAAGTATCATTTTTCAAAATTTGGTAACAAATCTGGGAAACTTTTAGCACGGCTGGTCAAAATAAGGAGAGGGACACGGGTGGTCCCCATCCTTAAAGACAATCAAGGGAGGGTGACCGGGGATCATGACCATATATTGAAGATCTTTCAGGCCCACTTTGCTGCATTGAGGGAGAGGGAGAAGTCATCTTCAACAACGCTTAACCATTTTTTGACTAAAGCCTCCCTCCCCACCATCCCTGAGGAGGGATTGAGAGATCTTAACAGGCCCATTCAGGCCAAAGAATTACAACAACCAATCAAGTCATTAAAGATTTACTTGGCCCCGAGCGAGTTCTACAAATGGCTACAGATGCTATTATTTTGGCCTTTGCTTTCCTATTTTGCTCAGGTGGTTGAGGAGGGTTCCCTGTCACTTTACTCTAATTCCACCTTAAGAATCCTAATCTCAAAGCTCGGAAAACCTGCAGATAAGGCAGACTCGTGCAGAGCAATCTCTCTTTTGAATGTTGATGTAAATTATTAGCAAAACTCTTGGCCACACGACTATGTACCCACTTACCAACATTGATCTTGGAAGCACAAGTGGGATTTATTTGTATTCGTCAATCAGTTCATAATGTTCGGAAGGTCCTGTTGGGCATGATGTATTGCCTCCAGCAGGGACTTTGGGCATTGATTGCGAGTTTAGATGCTAAAAAAAGCCTTTGACAAAGTTCGGTGGCACTATCTTTTTGTGGTGTTGGCACACAATGGGATCGGGAGGTGATGCTATCAGGCTTTGAGTACATTATATAAAGACCCAATGGCACAAATCATGGATAATGGGAAGAGATTATCCCCCTTCCAAATCAGCCAAAGCTGCCCTTTGTCACCAATGCTATTTATACTATTCTTAAAACCTCTTTTACGGGTATTTAATAGCAATTTGCGAATTGCAGGAGTGCAAATATTAGACACTCAAATCAAGGGACTGGCGTTGCAGTTGACCAGTTAGTAGTGTTAACAAACCCTCAGAGTTCCTTTCTAGCACTCCTCAACCTGAGATTGTCAGGATTCTCCCTTAACCTCCAAACGTCCAGAGCTTTACCAATTGGGGAGGGGGTAAGATCTAACTGGATAGGGCCCTTCCCATTTCAGTGGGAGGATGAGGCCCTTCGGTATTTGGGAGTACTTATCCCCTTTGATCTTACTACTCTCTATGAAAAGAATATACAACCATTAATAGACTAGAGCAAAGTTGGGCTTTTGGGGTACCTTTCCTCTATCAATTTGGGGGTGAATATGGTTGTTCAACTTGATATTGGCCCCAAAGTGGCTGTACACTTTTCAACTTGCTTCCTCTCTTATTACGGGGCTGTGATGATCGGAAAGTACAGAGGATTCTGCAACATTACATCTGGCAATGTAAAAAACCTAGGTTATCTATGGTGATATTGCAGACACCAATAAGGCATAGTGGTATGGGGTTACTTACTTTAAAATATTTGTCTATAGCAAGTAATATACACCAGAGACACTAATTACTTTTCCAATACTCAGAAACAGGATTAATTCCAGGTGTCCATTCCACCAGTGTGCTGCATGGTCTAACCTCCTTGCCTAAAGGAATTTACAAAAGATGTCATCATCTAAAAGCTGCCAGAGAGACATGGAAGTGGATCTGCAGGCAACTGCACTTTTCTTCTAGAATGACACCATTTCTAGCTCTCGGTGTTAACCCAGACTTCCCATCGGGACAAGGAAAGAGTCCATTTACTTGATGGAGAGAACAAGGAATAACTTACATACTTCAAATAGTGGACCTGGAAGTGGATCTGCAGGCAACTGCACTTTTCTTCTAGAATGACACCATTTCTAGCTCTCGGTGATAACCCAGACTTCCCATCGGGACAAGGAAAGAGTCCATTTACTTGATGGAGAGAACAAGGAATAACTTTCATACTTCAAATAGTGGACCTGGAAGGCAGACCCAAATCCTTTGAGTTAATGCAGCAGGAGTTTCATATTCCTGCTTCAAATTCCTTTTCATATAAGCAGGCACAACATTACATAAGTTCTTTATGTTGGACAGATGTGACGGAAGATGTGCAAAACTCACTTGCGGAAACCCTTACTTTAGGATCACAACTGTTGTTACCATTGCACTTTCATCACCAACAATTGTTGAATACGACCCCAGACATTGATTATGCCCGATTAGCATGACAATGGAATGCAGAGTTGCATACGGAACTAACAGGAGACCAAATGCAAGCTTTTATACTCAGCAGCCAGACTTATTCTGAATGTGTTATCTACAAAGAAACTCTACACAAATTTGTGCTGAGATTATACATAGCGCCTAACTGAGTTTACAAGTCTGGTATAACGTCAACAGAATATTGCCCCATGTGTCGTAGCCCCATGTGTCGTAGCCCTAGAGCCCATCTGGGGTACATGTTTTGGTCTTGTTCAGAAGTTCAGTTATTTTAAATCTGTTTTACCAGAAAAAATGATAGTGCTTGGTGTAGTGTCCACAGATCGGGGGTGAGGAGGGTAGCATGGGGGGGGGGGGGAGAATGGGGGTGCTGAGCTGCAAGACTGAGTTTTCAAGGCATCTTTGGGGTGAGAGGAAGGGAGGGTGGATTATATGAGGAGTGTAACAACTCAGAGGGAAGTTATTATTATAAAGGTTGATGGCATTATTCATTGTTGATAAATTAGTTATGTGCTTGTCTGCTATATGCAGGTTGTTGTTGACTTCTGAGTTTAATTAAAAGGAATTTACACACAAATGCTACAAGTCTAAAAAAATAAGATGGATGAGTTAGAGTATATAGCATTAGATAAATAGGTGCTAGAGACCAAGTGGAAGGAGGATAACCAATAAGACACTGTGTTACCAGGGTACAAATTATATCACAAAGATAGGGTAGATCAAATTGGAGGGGGGTGTGGCTCTATACTTTACAGAAGGAATTGAGTTAAGCAGAATAAAATTCAGCAGGAAATAGATAGAAACCTGGAATCCTCATAGATAGAAATTTCAGGTGTGAAGTAAAAAGAATACCCGTAGAGCTATAATATTATCCACGTAGTCAAAATTGACAGATGATGAAATGTTACCAGAAATTAGGGAAGCTAACAAATCTGACAACACTATAATATGTGATTTCAAGTGGCCCAATATTGACTCGATAAATGTCACATCAAGAAATGCTAGGAAGGTAAAATTCCTAGATGAAATAAATAATTGCTTCATGGGTGATTAGTTGTCCTGTGGTATCATATACGCCCGAAATATAGTTTCGCTGGGACTGCTTTTTTAATTTATGTGCTAACAACCTACTAGCTCTATTCCCAAACTCAAAATGTTCTTGCTGTACCTGCTGCATCTGTACTGCTATCTCTGCAAGCTGTATGTCGTTTAGCTGAGCTCTATATTGTTGTAGATCTTGCAATTTCTTTTTATCTGTCGGGTCTGCTTTATGTGCCTGTTCACTGGTCTCTATTTTCCCTCTAATTTCATCCTCTTTTTCTGCTTGACCCTTATTGACATGTGCTTGTAGGGCGATAAGTTGGCCTCTCAATACTGCTTTCATTCCCTCCCATACACTCGCTGGGTGTACCTCTCCCGTGTCATTAAACTTTATATACTCAGCAATATATTTTTCAATCTCGATAACATTTTGTGGGCTTAATAATATGGCTTCATTTAATCTCCACCCTTTCCACCCTTTCTGCTTGGTACCTGGTTGCAGAGTCAGCACCACCATCGAGTGATCCGACCAACTACATGGTTCAATCTTCAACTGACTTATTCTAGCTCTTACCGTCACATCACCCAGCCAGTAATCTATTCTCGAATAGGTGTTATGTTTTGGGGCATAATGAGTGAAGTGTTTTCCCCCCTCATGTGCTTCCCACCAAAGATCCAACAGCCCCCACCTTGCTAACCAGGCTTTAAAGGCTGCCCTGTCACCCCTGGCATATCGCAAAGCCCCCAGACGGGGATCAATCGTCAGGTTGAGGTCTCCCCCCACCATCAATTGACCCTTAACATGTTTCTGTAAAACCTGCTCCAGTTCCTCCAAGAATAGCTTTTGGCCATCATTGGGTGCATAAACACATAGCATCGTATAGTACACATTATGCAAAGAGACTCCCAACACTAAATATCTGCCCATTTTATCCTTCATTGTAGTATGCACTACTCATGGTTGTGATCTGGATAACGAAATCAAACCCCCCTTCTGTTTTTTGTTCTCAGTGGTGGAAGCACAGTATATCATCGGATAGTGCTTGTGTCTGACTAGATGTTCATACTTTCTTTTAAGATGTGTCTCCTGAAGAAATACCACATCCGCTTTTTGGCGTACCATTTCCCTAAACACCTGTTGCCTTTTTTGCGGGGTATTCAGCCCTCGCATATTTATAGTGACATATTTAAGCATAGTAACACAATAATATAGCAACTATAGTTCTATACCTATACCCAGTGCTGAGGTGGTTCTCTTTACCCCCCTCCCATCCAACCCTCTCCCCTTTCCCCCCTAGGCCAGAGCCTCTTCCCCCCCTCGATACTTCCTCCCCCCACTCCCTTTCCCTTCCCTCTAACCACAGCACCTTTACCAGAATCCAGTTGGTGCTTTAGCAGAGGAACGTGACCCCTTTGCCCCTAATCAAGCAGTATGTCTTTCAAATTATAGTCTTTAACTCTAAACCATAACGCAAACAAAGTACTTGAGTGAAGATCCCATATCAACTATTTAACCATAGTCCATCACCAACCACTAAACCAACTCAGGTTTCCAAATCTGGGGTCTCTGCAGGACTGTCACAATACCGTCATATCTGCCAGCCAAGCATTCTGAAAAAAACTCAGATGCCTCTGGAGCGGTTTTCAGGTGAGACACCCTGCTGATTTCTGGCGCTGCAAGCGACTGTGTCCCACCCGTTGCCATTTCGGGTGTGTTCTCGGTCCAGCTGTCGGCTGGGATGGCCTTGCTGTAGAAGGTGTGGCCATCTGCAGATCCTCCTGAAGTACCTCTTGTGCTTCTGCCACCGATTTTATTTGGTGTTGCTTGCCATCTTTGTAGAATACGAGTGCAAACGGGTGTCTCCAACTGTAATGGATCCCCATTTCTCTGAATTTAGTTGTAACGGGCTTCAAATCCGCTCTAAGCTTCAATGTGGCAGCTGCCAGATCCTGGTAGACCTCTACCTGGTAGGAGTCCCATTTGAAATCATTTGCTCTTCTCGCTGCAGTTAGCACTCGCTCTTTCAATTTAAAGTCTTGAAAACAGACTATTATGTCTTTTGAGAGGTTTCTTCTGTTAGTCCCCAGAGCCTGGTGGGCTCGCTCTAGGATAATTTTCTCCGGTGGAACTGGCTCATCCGTGTCCGCCAGCAGTGAGCTTGCAATTTGCTGGGCCACAGATTCACTATTTTGATAGGTTGGGGTCTCTGGCAGGCCGCGGAACCGGAGATTTTTGCGTCTGCTCCTGTTTTCAAGATCTTCAAGCTTATCCGAGATTAGCTGTTGCCCCAGACGCTCATCAGCTATCTGCCTTTCTAGGGATCCGAGTGTCTCTGCATGCTCCTCAATTCGACCCTTGGCCTCCTCCACTCTGTGTCCCAGCTCAGAAATCTCACCTCTCAGGTCAGCTCCCAGGGTCGCAAGCTCAGATCGCATCGCTTTGGATTTCTTGTATCCAAGTGCATAACTCCGTAAGGCCAGCTGCAACAGGCTCTCCTCGATCTTGCGTGAGAAACAGATCCCCCGAGGGCTGCAGTTCCGCCATTGCCTGCTCCGCGCTAGTTTCCTCCCCTCGGGCCGCCATGTTTTTTTCGTCCCGTCCAACTCATATGCGAACTGTGATAGATCAACCAGCTCCCCCCACTTCTGCATGTTTGCCCCGGGATTTCACCAGTCTGCTATTGCTCCCGCTGGTCCCGGTTGTAGCCGCTTATTTCTGGGGATCGCCAAAACGCTATTTATTGCTGTGGGCGCTTGGGAGCACGGTGATTAGGCTGCCATGCTCTCCGATGACGTCACTTCCTCTCAGGAAGTATTTTTTCATGGAGAGAATGGTGGATACTTGTAATGCCCTCCCGCAGGAGGTGGTGAAGAAGAAAATGGTAACAGAATTCAAAAATGCGTGGGATAAACATAAAGGAATCCTGTTCAGAAGGAGCTTTGCGGAGATTGGGTGGCAGAGCCGGTGGTGGGAGACGGGGCTAGTGGTTGGGAGGCGGGGCTAGTGCTGGGCAGACTTCTATGGTCTGTGCCCTGAAAATGGCAGATACAAATCAAGGTCAGGTATACACATAAAGTAGCACATATGAGTTTATCTTGTTGGGCAGACTGGATGGACCGTGCAGGTCTTTCTTTATCATCATCTACTATGTTACTATCACGCTTATTTTCGAAAGAGAAGGACGCCCATCTTTCAACACAAATCGGGAGATGGGCGTCCTTCTCCCAGGTTCGCCCAAATTGGCATAATCGAAAGCTGATTTTGGGCGTTCTCAACTGTTTTTCGTCGCGGGGACGACCAAAGTTCACGGGGGCGTGTCGGAAGCATAGCGAAGGCAGATCTGGGGCGTGCTTAACACATGGATGTCCTCGACTGATAATGGAAAAAAGAAGGGCGTCGATGACGAACACTTGGCCGACTTTACTTGGTCCATTTCTTCTTGCCATCAAGTCTCAAAAAGGTGCCTGAACTGACCAGATGACCACCGGAAGGAATCAGGGATGACCTCCCCTTACTCCCCCAGTGGTCACTAACCCCCCTCCCACCCTAAAAAAACTTTAAAAATATTTTTTTCCAGCCTCAAATGTCATACCCAGCTCCCTGACAGCAGTATGCAGGTCCCTGGAGCAGTTTTAGTGGGTACTGCAGTGCACTTCAGGCAGGCGGACCCAAGCCTATCCCCCCACCTGTTAAACTTGTGGTGGTAAATGTGAGCCCTTCAAAACCCACCACAAACCCACTGTACCCACAGGTAGGTGCCCCCCTTCACCCCTTAGGGCTATGGTAGTGTTGTACAGTTGTGGGTAGGGGGTTTGGGGGGCTCAGCACCCAAGGTAATGGAGCTATGCACCTGGGGGCAATTTATGAAGTCCACTGCAGTGCCCCCCTAGGGTGCCTGGTTGGTGTCCTGGCATGTGAGGGGGACCAGTGCACTACAAATGCTGGCTCCTCCCACGACCAAAGGGCTTGGATTTGGACGTTTTTGAGATAGATGACTTTGGTTTCCATTATCACCGAAAATCGAGGACGACCATCTCTAAGGTTGACCTAAATGTCAAGATTTGGGCGTCCCTGACCGTATTATCGAAACGAAAGATGGACGTCCATCTTGTTTCGATAATATGCGTTGCCCGGCCCCTTCGCTGGAACGTCCTTAGAGATGGACGCCCTTAGAGATGGTCATCCCCGTTCGATTATGCCCCTCCACGTTACTATCTTGAGCTACTACTGAAAAAGGTGTGAGCAAAATCCAAATAAATAAAGTAAGGTGTAAATGTGTGCATCGGCATTTTTATGCTATTGAGGCTGGGCCTGGATACTAATTATTGGATTCTCAAGTATGCCTGTTATAAAATCAGGCCCATAATGTGAATTAACATTTATTCAAAATGTTGTAGTTACAGATAAGAAATGGTAAAATTATGTATAATCATACCTGATAATTTTCTTTCCATTAATCATAGCTGATCAATCCATAGACTGGTGGGTTGTGTCCATCTACCAGCAGGTGGAGATAGAGAGCAAACTTTTGCCTCCCTATATGTGGTCATGTGCTGCCGGAAACTCCTCAGTATGTCGATATCAAAGCTCCATCCGCAGGACTCAGCACTTAGAGAATTACACCCACGAAGGGACACTCTGCCCAGCTCACCACCGCCGAAACGGGGGAGGGGAATTAACCCAGCTCATCCCCACACAAGTGGGGGAGGGGAATCCGTCCAGCTCATCCCCGCGGAGCGGGGGAGGGACACCACACCCGCCGATGCGGGGGGATCTGGCTTATCCTGCAACCGCAACCGCGGGAGGAGCTGACTGACCCTAACACCGCCGAAGCGGGAGGGGTACAAAGCTGCCCTACAGCCGCACGAAGCGGGAGGGAGTGCCGGCAGAATTTTAAGTCTCAATCCAGCCCCGTAAAACGGAGGGGAGAGGAATGCAGCAGCTCACTGTAACACAAACTCGTCTTAACTCTTGAAGAATCCAAGTGAAAAAACTTGAACACGAAGTCTTTCTGAAGTAACTGAAGACTAAACTTGAACCTGAAATGCAACCAGAATAAAAACAGTACAGATATCTGGGAGGGGCTATGGATTGATCAGCTATGATTAATGGAAAGAAAATTATCAGGTATGATTATACATAATTTTACCTTCCATATCATCAAGCTGATCAATCCATAGACTGGTGGGATGTACCGAAGCAGTACTCACCCAGGGCGGGACATTGAAATCCCTGACCTCAACACTGAAGCTCCAAACCGGGCCTCCGCCCGTGCAGCCACAGTCAAACGGTAATGCTTGGAGAATGTATGAGCCGAAGCCCAAGTTGCCGCCTTGCATATCTCTTCCAAGGAGACGGATCCGGCCTCTGCCATCGAGGCCGCCTGAGCTCTCGTGGAGTGAGCCTTCAGCTGGATAGGCGGCACCTTCCCCGCGGCCACATAAGCCGCTGCAATGGCTTCCTTGACCCATCTTGCCACTGTAGGCTTAGCAGCCTGCAGACCCTTACGAGGACCTGCAAACAGGACAAACAGATGATCCGATTTCCGGAAATCATTGGTCACTTCCAAGTATCTGATGATGACTCGTCTCACATCCAGATATTTAAGAGCAGAGTACTCCTCTGGGTAGTCCTCCCTACGAAAGGAAGGGAGACAGAGCTGCTGATTCACATGGAAGCGAGAAACAATCTTGGGCAGGAAGGAAGGCACTGTGCGAATAGTCACTCCTGCCTCAGTGAACTGCAGAAAAGGCTCTCGACAGGAGAGCGCCTGGAGCTCGGAAACTCTTCTGGCTGAAGTGATAGCCACCAAAAAGACTGCTTTCAACGTCAGGTCTTTCAGAGATGCCCTCGACAAGGGTTCAAAAGGCGGCTTCTGCAATGCTCTTAGTACCAGGTTGAGATTCCACGCAGGCACCACTGAGTGCAGAGGAGGGCGCAGGTGATTAACTCCCTTGAGAAAGCGCACCACATCTGGCTGCGAAGCCAGGGAAGCACCCTTCAGGCGGCCCCTGAAGCAAGCCAGAGCCGCTACCTGGACTTTAAGGGAACTGAGCGACAGGCCTTTCTCCAGACCTTCTTGCAGGAACGCCAACACTGAAGAAATTGGAGCAGTGAAGGGAGAAAGTGAGCCTGCTTCACACCACGCTGCAAAGATACGCCAAACCCTGGCGTAAGCAGTAGAAGTAGAGCGCTTCCTCGCTCTCAGCATAGTGGCGATGACCTTGTCTGAGAAGCCCTTCTTCCTCAGACGCTGCCGCTCAATAGCCAGGCCGTAAGACCAAAGGGGGAGGGATCCTCCATCACCACGGGACCCTGATGTAACAGGCCCTGCTCCACTGGCAGCCGCAGATGATCGTCGACTGAGAGCCTGATCAAGTCCGCATACCAGGGACGCCTGGGCCAATCCGGACCCACCAGGATTACCCTGCCGGGATGCTTTGCCACACGGTCTAGCACCCTGCCCAACATGGGCCAGGGCGGGAACACATAGAGAAGCTCTTGTGTCGGCCACTGTTGGAGAAGAGCATCTACTCCCAGGGATCGAGGGTCCCGTCCTCTGCTGAAAAAGCGCGGCACTTGGCAATTGGCCGATGACGCCATCAGATCTAGGCTCGGCTGGCCCCAGCGCTTCGTGATGTCCAAGAACGCCTGAGCAGATAGCTGCCACTCTCCGGGCTCCAAGGTATGGCGACTGAGAAAGTCCGCCTTGACATTCATGACTCCGGCAATGTGGGCCGCTGAAAGCTGCTCCAGGTTCGCTTCCGCCCACTGGCAAAGATTCATAGCCTCCTTGGCTAGAGGGGCGCTCTTGGTACCTCCCTGGCGGTTGACATAGGCCACAGCCGTGGCATTGTCCGACAGGACCCGTACAGACTTCAACACCAGTACCGGGATGAACTCCAAAAGCGCCAACCGAATGGCTCTGAGTTCCAGGAGGTTGATAGACCACTTTGCCTCTGCAGGAGACCAGAGCCCCTGCGCTGTCCTTCCCAAGCAATGGGCTCCCCAGCCCGACAACGAGGCGTCCGTCGTGACGACAATCCACTCTGGGGTCACCAGAGGCATTCCCGCAGACAACTTGTCTGTCTGCATCCACCAGCTCAGCGCCTTGCGCACTGCTGGGTCCAAGGGAAGGCGCACAGCATAATCCTCCGACATCGGAGTCCAGCGCTGCAGCAAAGAGTGTTGAAGTGGTCTCATATGAGCCCTGGCCCAGGGCACAACTTCCATCGTGGCCGTCATAGAGCCCAACAGCTGCACATAGTCCCAAGCCCGAAGGGGAGAGGCTACTAGGAACTGGTCCACCTGAGCCTGAAGTTTGACAATCCGATTGTCTGGCAGGAACACTCTGCCCACTTGGGTGTCGAATCGAACTCCCAGGTACTCCAGGGACTGAGTCGGGCGCAGCTGGCTCTTCTCCCAGTTGATGATCCATCCCAGGGAGCTCAAAAGAGCAACTACCCGGTCCACAGCTCTGCCGCACTCTGCATAAGAGGGGGCTCGGATCAACCAGTCGTCCAGATAAGGATGGACTTGTACCCCTTCCTTTCGTAGGAAGGCCGCGATGACCACCATTACTTTGGAAAAGGTCCGCGGAGCAGTAGCCAACCCGAAAGGGAGGGCTCTGAACTGGAAGTGTCGTCCCAGGACTGCAAAACGCAGAAAGCGTTGATGAGGAGGCCAGATGGGAATATGCAGGTACGCTTCCTTGATGTCCAAGGATGCCAGGAACTCTCCTGCCTTCACTGCCGCTAGAACAGAGCGGAGAGTCTCCATGCGAAAGTGCCGCACTTTCAAGGCCCGATTGACCCCTTTGAGGTCGAGGATAGGCCGGACAGAACCTCCTTTCTTTGGTACCACAAAGTAAATGGAGTAACGTCCCTTGCCAAGCTGACTTTCTGGCACCGGAACAACCGCGCCCAGGCGGATCAGATTGTCCAAGGTCTGCTGCACTGCCACAGCTTTGACCGGAGACTTGCAGGGAGAGAGTACAAACCCGTCTTTTAAGGGTCGGCAGAACTCTAGTTTGTAGCCGTCTCTGATGACTTCCAGCACCCACGCGTCTGAAGTTATTGTGGTCCACTCGCCCAGAAACGAGGACAGCCGTCCTCCAATCTGCACTGGGGCGTGGACCAAGACCCCGTCATTGGGTACGAGACCCTGGGGGAGGACCGGAGGGAGCACCTCCGGGACGGCGGTCTCTGCGAAAGGAATGCTGCTTGGGGGAGAAATTCCTCTTGAAGGAAGAGGGGGCAGAGGAACCCGACTTGCCCGGGCGGTACCGACGGGCTTCCTGCAACCGTCCTCTGGAGGTACCAGGACGAGTACTAGCCCGAGCCCTGACCTCTGGTAATTTCTTGCCCTTAGACGTGCCGAGATCGGTCACGATTTTGTCCAGCTCGACCCCAAAGAGCAGCTTGCCTTTAAAAGGCAACCTAGCCAGGCGGGATTTAGAGGCGTGGTCAGCAGACCAATGTTTCAGCCAAAGCCACTGCCGCGCAGAGATTGTCTGAGCCATGCCTTTCGCTGAGGCCCTCAAGACATCATACAGCAAGTCTGCCAAATAGGCTAAGCCCGATTCCAGGGCTGGCCAATCAGCCCTCAAGGAATGATCCGAGGGGGAAGCCCGCTGCACCATAGTCAGGCACGCCCTGGCCACATAGGAGCCGCAAACTGAGGCCTGCAAACTTAAAGCAGCCGCCTCAAAGGACGACCTTAAGGCCGCCTCCAATCTTCTGTCTTGGGCGTCCTTTAGGGCCGTGCCACCTTCCACCGGCAACGCCGTTTTCTTAGTCACCGCAGTGATTAAAGAATCCACGGTAGGCCACAGATAGGCCTCACGTTCACTCACAGCCAAAGGATAGAGGCGGGACATAGCCCTACCCACTTTAAGGCACACTTCTGGGACATCCCATTGAGCCGAAATTAAGGTGTGCATGGCATCATGCACGTGGAAGGTTCTAGGCGGGCGCTTCATCCCCAGCATAATGGCAGAGCCAACAGGGGCTGAGGGAGAGACGTCCTCCGGAGAGGAAATCTTCAAAGTGTCCATGGCCTGTAACAACAGGTTGGGCAAATCCTCTGGGCTAAAAAGCCGCGCTGCAGAGGGGTCATCCGCTCCATCCGAGCGGGGATCCGTCTCCTCCAAGGAATCCGCAAAGGACCGTTGGGAGACCTCAGACACGCTGCCCTCATCTACATCGGAGGAGACAAATTCCTCCAAGGCCTGGGAATCAACCCGAGGGCGTTTACCTCTGGGAACCTCAACCTCTTTACCAGACGAGGCAGCAGGGGCAGCGTTGTGCATGAGGAAGGCCTGATGCAGCAGCAAAACAAACTCGGGGGAGAAACCCCCCAGACTGTGCACTTCCGCAGCCTGGGCAACAGCCCTAGACGCACCCTCAACCGGCGCTCGCAATAGCGGGGGAGAGACATGCTGCGCATCCAAAATGGCGTCCGGCGCGAAACTCCGCAAAGGAGCCGCGCGGGAAGAACGGTTCTTAACTTTAGCCGCTTCTGTGCCGTCGCCCAAATTAAGGGCGTTCATGGCATTAATGTCTCCAACCTCAAGGGCGGCCCAAGAAGAAGCCGTCCGAGCCGCGTGTCCGGCCAAGATGGCGGAGGCGAGGAGCGGGGGATGGGCGTTTATGGCGGGAAAAACCGCCACGCCGGAGGAAGGACCGGGACATTCATCGGTCACGAAACTGTCACCCAACAAGGGCGAATCAGGCTTTAAGACCCCCGCATCCCCTCTAGAAGCGCTCAAGCGACCCGGGGAGCGACCCTTTGCGCCCTCGCCCTCCGACGCCATATGCCACGAGGAGAAGAATCGGGGAACCCCCTGCCCGCTATAAAAAGGTAAAAATTACCTGCTGTCCGCTCCGAGTTGTAACGACCTGGTGTCCCAGTGAGTAGCTGCAATAGACGCTTAAATAAACGTCGAAATAAACGCCTTTAAGGACGTTCAAAATTTTTTTTTTTTTTTTTTTTTTAACGGAGCCAGCGGGGGGGGGGGGAAAAGGAGGGACCTGGCACCACCAGGTTTGCACTTGCTCAAAAGAGCCCTCAACCCCAGGCACTCAACAAACCTAAAAATTAGGCTTGGAGGCCTAGCCAGAGCTGCTGCTGTGTGTGACCACCACCTGCTGAGATAGAGAACATACTGGGGAGTTTCCGGCAGCACATGACCACATATAGGGAGGCAAAAGTTTGCTCTCTATCTCCACCTGCTGGTAGATGGACACAACCCACCAGTCTATGGATTGATCAGCTTGATGATATGGAAGCATGCATTTTGTTAACAATGCCTCTAAAACACTCACTAAGGGAATATAGGCTTGCATGCCATAGAATTTCTGCTTAGAAAGAAAATATCATCCAAAAAGAATTTCAAACCAGCTTTAGAACATCAAGAGAAGTAAAGCTGGAGGATAACATTGGTGAAAATGAGTTAAAGCATTCTAGGGCCCTTTTACTAAGCACGGTAATCAGCACTTGACGCTCACCAACCGGTCACTGCATGTGTAGCGTGTGAGCCTTTACCACTAGATCAATGGGAGGCGTTAAGGGCTCAGGCCAGTTATGGGTGCGCACTAGTTTCACTTTTACCACAGGCCCTTTTCACATCCCATTCAAAAATCCTCATTTTTTGTACATGCAGTAAAAACTGACCTGGCGCGTGCCCAATACATGCACCTCCACTACCACAGGCCACTTTTTACCGCCGCTTAGTAAAAGGACCCCTCAATTACCTCTGTACCATGCCTCTTATCTCAATACTTTCTCAAGTGTAAGCTAGATGCTTTCTGTGCTCCAGATTTTTACAAGATGTTTCTTGCCAAAAGCCTATGGCATATCATACATTCAAAGCATAAAATAAATTAGGTAGCAGCATATTAATGCACACCATGCCCAGCATGACTCACCTATTAAATGAACTGTTGTGAGCTGTGCATTGGGGGAAGCGTCTATCATTTAAGCCAGAGGGATGGCAGCCATCTAAGAATGATTCTTCCCCTTGAGGTGTCATGGACAGATCAACAAATGCTTCATTTAAAGCACCCACTTGGTCCAAGGACTCCAAGAGCTCTGTCAAAATGATAAATCTGTATAAGTCCAATTATTTTCACAACACACAAACGATAGCGCGTTATCTAAAGTAATTTATTTTGAAATGTCCAGTATGAATGCTATAAACAATAAACATTATAGAGATCCTATTTTGAAAAGCTTGTGCAGTGAGTCAAGGTATGCATTTTTTATGGCCTAAAACAATGGGAATGCCAAATAATATGTTCAACATCGATTGAAGCTTATACCTTCCCACCATTTTTATGGACAATATGAACAAGGGTTTCTGCAAAAATATATATTCTTGTCATGTCAGTTACACCCAGACAGAGTTGGGGGCTGGATGGGGAAAAGGGGCATTTTGAAGGTTATTTCATACAATTATTGCAATGGTTCTATACTTATTTCTCAAAACTGAACCATGTGACTTGGAAACAAAGCTCTACCGGGTCAATAAGCAAAGACCACAGACAGCAAATACCCATCATGACATTTAAATTTATTCTGTACATTCAGTACTACTATCCAGATAGTAAGTGGAATATACGTGGAGAGTGGTGACTGCCACTTGCTCTACAGATAGTGACAATATTCAGGTACTATCGATAAAGCTGTGGGGTTTAAGTTAAGACAGCCTTTTTGCTGGCCTAAACTTATTCGCATAGCTATGCAAATAGCAGCTACATATTATCTGTAGATTTAGGCAGAATATTGCTATCTGTAGATTTAGGCAGAACATCCATCTCTGTCCTGACACTATCTGGATAGTACTACTGAATATTGGTGGATATGGCACTTATTCTTATAGGGGGCAATTCCATAGCCAGGTGCCTGGTTTCTTTTATAGAATATCTACATCAAATCCAAAAATCCCCACTAAAATACAATTGCAAGGCAAGCAATCAAAACATATCAATTACTGTTCATCTGATATAGGATCCATTAAAGGAAGAAAAAAACCTCAGAATTTCAATCACCACTTTATAATGTGCGTCATTCATTCAATTACAGGTATAAAACACCTCCAGAAAGGACCCAGTCTCAGTTGAACATATGGAAGAATACAATGTGCAGGTTTTTGTTTTGTTACATTTGTACCCCGCGCTTTCCCACTCATGGCAGGCTCAATGCGGTATGAAGTCATGTGTCCAAAAACAAAATGAAAGTAACATGTGGAGGGTCATTTTCAATATGACATGCAAATCTGATTTTGGACATTTTGCAAAAAACGTCCAAAAATCCAGTGCCAAATATGGTCATTTTCGAAACAAAAAAACGCCTTTTTGGTTCAAAAATCACCCTATTTTAGAAGTTTTTGTGCTCAGTGCATCTTTCTTTTAGGGTCATTTTCAAACAAAAAACTTCCAAGGGAAAAACACACAAAAAGAAGTCTACTACTACTACTATTAAACATTTCTATAGTGCTACGAGACTTACGCAGCGCTGAACAAATTAACATGAAAAGACAATCCCAGCTCAACAGAGCTTACAATCTAAATTGGACAGACGAACAGACAGCTAGGGGTGGGGAAATTGCAGTGGTAGGGGTGATAAGTGAGGGTGTTGAGTAAGAGAGTCATGGTTAGGAGTCGAAAGCAGTAGCAAAGAGGTGGGCTTTAAGCCTAGACTTGAAGACAGCCAGAGACTGAGCCTGACGTACTGGCTCAGGGAGTCTATTCCAGGCATAGGGAGCAGCGAGATAGAAGGAACGGAGCCGGGAGTTAGCAGTGGGGGAGAAGGGGGACGACAAGAGACATTTACCCAGCGAACGGAGTTCACGGGGAGGAGTGTAGGGAGAGATGAGAGCAGAAAGGTACCGAGGAGCTGCGGAGTGGATGCACTTGTAGGTCAAAAGGAGAAGTTTGAACCGTATGCGGAAGCGGATAGGGAGCCAGTGAAGCAATGACACAAAAAGAAGTCATTGGGATGTCTGGGGACCAGCAGTCCTACTAGACTGGCCACACATACATCCCAGCTGAACAGTGGGGCAGCCTAGGGGGCACTGCAGTGGACTTCACATAAAAGGTCCCAAGTACACATCACATCATAACCCCCTTATATTTTATAGTGAGCCCTCCAGGAATAGCAAAACGTACACTGTATCCAACTGTACACCATTATAATAGCTTTTATGCTCTCAAAATCCTGGGATGAATCCCATCCGGTCCCATGACTTTGTCCAAATTTCCAATTTGTTCATAAACACTTTCTTCCATGAACGGTGCTATATCCGCTCCACTCTCATATGTACCTTTCCCAGTAATCATGGTCCTTCTCCAGGATTTTCTTCCATGAACACAGAGCATAAGTATTTGTTTAACACATTTGCTTTTTCCTCATCATTATCCACATAGCATCTTTCAGTCTCACAATTCCATTTCTCTCTTTCTTCCTTTAAAGAATGCCAATGTAACAGTAAAAATATGCACCTATAATTAGGCATGACCACCTACGTTAGTCATGTAGCTGGCATGTGTACATCTAAGTGCTAGAGGAACACGTGTAACTTATTCTATGTTAGGTGTGAGTACTGCCCAGACTCTGCCCACATGTACATCGACCTGTAAAATACGTGCTATGTAAGATAATAAGCATATTTACAGAATAGCATTTATACCAAAATTCTGCCTACCTATCTATATGTAACTCACTCGTACATGTTCATAAGTACCTTATAGAATTGCCCTGATAGTGGCTACTCCTATACAGACAAGTGTTTTTTCAATATCTGGCCCTAAAAACACCGTGATAAAACAGGCAACATGTGTGTTTCTACCACTTCTATGAAAAAATATAACAGTTATTCCAAAGATTATACACAAACCACTAAAATGAAAATTATGAGGAAAGAAAAAGAACTGATACAAAAATATTTTATTTTTAAACCTTTTTTATTTTTAGAATTTTAACAAATTAATACAAGAATTACTCTTGAATTGAAAGTGAGTTAATAACAAAAATCACATAAACTAAGGGCCCTGTTTACTAAACCACGCTGTAGGCGCTCAAACTTTTTAGCGTATGCTAATGCTAGATACACCCATAGGAATATAATGGGTATCTCTATCATTAGCTTGCGCTAAAAGTTAGCGCACCTACAGCACAGCTTAGTAAACAGGGCCCTATAATTGTAAACCTAAAAAGCAATAACATCTCACAGTTATAGGTCATGATTTGTGGGGGACAGCATACACATCCAAGGAGCTAATTTAACAAAAAGAGAAAAATAAACATTAGGAAATCAAGCACACAGTTTGGTGTTAATATGTCTGACAACCATACAGAGAAACTAATAATAAGAGAAAGTGAGTCTAAAGGGGAGTGGATGCAAGATGGCGGACGTGGCTTGATAGTGCTCCTCGAGACTCTCTGGATTTCCTCCTGTTTGATATATTTAAAGATTTCTTCTTTACGACTTACCTCTAAAAATGCCACATAACAAACGGAAGGAGGTGGTTAAACGCTTGCCGTCCACAGCGGAGCCTGCCTGGTTAGTCCAGATGACTCTCGAAGGCTTCACTACAAGTACGCCGCGGAAAAAGGAGCAGAGGAGCCCTGCTATGGGAACGATCGGAAGAGCGATGATTCCCTTGGGGCATGATACCACTCTTTCCTCGCCCGATCTCAATCCTTCTCCGTGTCCTGCAGAGAGTAGGGCCGAGGCGGAGTTTTCAACGATGTCCGAAGTTGGCGCCGAGATTTACTCGGTGGATGGTGCCTCTCCCGGAATGGCTGCAGAGGAATTACATCACGAGTCTTCGACTCCAGCGGAGGTGACCCTGGGAAGTATCTGGGTAATGTTACAGCATTTGAACAGAACTACTCTTAAAACTGCTTCAGAAACTATTTCCCTGGTAGCTAAAGTCGACTCTCTCAATGAATCAATAGAGAAAATACGGCAAGAGGTAAGCTCTCAAAGAAATTACTTTCAACGAGAAATTAACACCTTAAAAAATACAACGGAGAGCTTGATTAAGGACAAAATTATTTTGCATAACAAATTAGACTAGTTAGAAAACTTCAACAGGCAACTTAATTTGAGAGTAATACATTTTCCAAAGATGCAAGAATTGAGTGTTCTTGAACTCTTTAAAAAATATTTGATTGAAATTCTCAATTTCTCCTCTGAAATGATTCCTCCGATTAATAAGCTATACTATCTCCCAATACCGCAAACAGAGGAGCAAAAGAGAAAAATCAGAGAATCAAGTTGTACAATCTACTGGAATACAAGATTTGACTTTATTCTTGGAACAGACTTTGACGGAAGTCCAATCTCGCTCCACTTTGTTGGTATCCTTCGTCTTTGAACGAGATGTTAATTCTATTTTCAAATTGTATTTTAGAAATGCCTTAAAAGAATTTCTGGGAGCCCGTGTGTGGATATATCCAGATGTAACAAGAACGACTCAAGATAAGCGTAGGAAATTTCTTGCATTGAGGGAAGAGACTAAGTTACTAGGTGCTAGTTTCCTATTATCCTATCCCTGTAAATGTCTGATAAAATATAAAGGTATTAAGTATACCTTTTATGACCCGGAACAGCTTAAGAGTTTTGTTGATTTAAAAAAAATTGCCCAGTGATCCCCAGGCGAAAGTTTTGAGAGAAATGTATTACCGTGGTTTACGTCCAGGCCTTTTTCTTTTTGACATATTCTGATAATGTGTTCTTCTCAACTTCTGGATTCTCCCCTATTATTTAGTGGTCTAAGATGAGAAATTTAATTGCCTTTATTTTTCATAGTTATGGCTTAATTGATATTGTTCTCATGTTACTTATGCAAGTTTGTGCTTGTGAGTGTATTGGAAAATTATAAATAAATAAATAATAAAGGGGAGTGGATGATGCTGATGGAACTTTATCAGTTAAACAACGACATCTGAGAAGGTTCACAAAATACAAATTTAATATCTTTATATCTGATCAGATATTTGTATGGATATTTTAAAAGAAAGTTAGCCCCTAATTAAAGAACTCTAGGTTGAAATACTAAAAATTGCTGTCTGCATTGCACTGAACTAGACAGTGTTATGCTGGTGATGGCTATGGGACATATGAATAAGGGACAGGTAGTGTCATGGTATAACACGAAGAGCTGCACATTTGAAGAACTGGGGCCCAAGTGGGGAACAACTGGTGATCAGGATTAAACACAGAGCAATCTTCTGAGGTGCAACCCCAGCTTCCACCCCTCCAATAATAACATTAGCAGACAGTCTGGGGGATCCAGGTGAACCCACACTAATGTGTCTGCTGATGTGTGAACCGCTCAGAGACGAATGGCACCACACTCCACATCCTCTGTAATGTTGGTATATAATCATTTAAACATGATACCATATGCACCCACCTCTGATTCATAGGCAACGCCAGACTGCTGGCATCAGGGAAACATAAGCCAGAGCACAATGTTTTCTGTAAACAGCACAGATGAGGCACAAGAGTGTATCTGGCTAAGGGCCAGTGAACTAAGGTTGTTTCCACCCTACATGTTGCCAATATGTAACCAGGCACCCTTTTGCAGAGACTAACCCATACAGCAAATGCAGGTGGACAATCCACGTGGAGGAAGAGAAACCCCCTGAAGCAGAGGAAGATGTGGAAGAGGTTGAAGAACAGGAGAAAGAAGAGGAAGATAAAGTGGCTAGGCAGGGCACTGCTGCACTCCATACTACAAATTCCAGGGCAAACAGTTGCTTCCCAAGTCTGTCTCAATAGCAGACTATGGACTTTTTCTCCACGAATTTGTTCAAACCTTTTTTAAACCCAGATAAGCTAACCGCTGTTACCACATCCTCCGAGAGTTCCAGAGCTTAACTATTCGTTGAATGAAAAAATATTTCCTAATATTTGTTTTAAAAGTATTTCCATGTAACTTCCTTGAGTGTCCCCTAGTTTTTGTACTTTTGGAACAAGTAAAAAATTGATTTACTTCTACTCGTTCTACACCACTGATGATTTTGTAGACCTCAATCATATCTTCCCTCATCCATCTCTTTTCCAAGCTGAAGAGCCCTAACCTCTTTAGCCTTTCCTCATATGAGAGGAGTTCCATCCCTTTTATCATTTTGGTCACTCTTCTTTGAACCTTTTCTAATTCTGCTATATCTTTTTTTAGATGAAGGTGCGGACGCACCATGGAGCGATACAAAGGCATTATAATATTTTCGGTCTTATTCACCATCCCTTTCCTAATAATTTCTAGCATTCTGTTTGCTTTTTTGGCTGCTGCCGCACACTGAGCAGAATATTTCAGCATATTATCTACAATGACACCCAGATCTTTTTCTTGAACGCTGACTCCCCAAGGTGGACCCTAGAATCAGGTAACTATGATTCGGATTATTCTTTCCAATGTGCATCACTTTGCATTTGTCCACATTAAATTTCATCTGACATTTGGATGCCCAGTCTTCCAATTTCTTAAGGTCTTCCTGCAATATGTTTTACAACCTTGAATAGCAGGAAGAGGGAGAGTGCCTTGGGGCCTGTTCAACCCACCACATCCAGCATGACAGTCAGGAGGGCATCAGTTGCAGAGGCCAGTTTCTCAGGCCTTCTGTTTGTGGTGTGCCCCTACAGTCAATGATCCCTGCCCCATGCCAATGGTGCTCAGCATAAGGCCCATGAGTCGTGGTGGGTGGGCAAAGTTCAGCAGGTTTCACTCTCTGGGAGGACTTGACCTATACCCACCTCCATAGGATCAAGGGCCTCATGGTCAACACAATAGAGGGGATGAGGGCTGAGATACATGCTTTGATGCAGTCCATGAGGTGCCTTGAAGCACGTATCTCAGCAACCCCATCAAGCCCCCCCCAATCAGCCTACATGAGGCTACATGCCCAGTCTGTAATGCAACCACTATATAGCTAAATGTAAACACTGCACAGCAAAACAGCTGTGTACCGTGTTATGACAACAACTTGTATGTATTTTGAAACACAATTTGTGCATATATTTTGGGACATATCAAAGGTCATTTTTGTGATGTTTTCATTTATTGTATAAATACAAGTTTTCAGATATTTAACATAACATGTGAATGGATATCTCCTCATTTGTATCCATAAATCTAAGTTACACCACCCTGGGTACCTCTCATGACCCCTATCTATCATACCACATGAAACATGGGGTCGGTGCCTCCTCTTCAGACAGCCCTACACAGATACATGTGTATTCCTGCCCCTCGGACCATTGTGTAACCTCCCCCTCCCCCCCCCAACAACAGAAAAAAACATGTAGAATGCACCACTTACATTGCCCCTCTAAAAGATTAACACATGTGGAATGCCTAAACACCTCAATATAATCCCCCCAGTGGATAAAACCAGTTACAAAGATTAGGAAGTCCCCTATACATAACTGATCCCTCCCCGCAAAAGAGATCAAACTATGTACAACAAATGGTGTTTGACTTAGAAACAGTGTACAGTCAATGTTATCTGGTTATTTGAATGTCCTTTTGGTATGTTTGAGTTCCTTTCCTTTGTTAATGAAGTTTTTCTTTTTTTTTTTCTTTTGGTTTTTATTGTACATTGTTTTAAATGCTTTGTAAAAAAAAAAGATGATTTTAGAAAATACAAAATAAACATAAATATATGTATGTTCTCTCTGTGTGTCTTTGCGTATCTTACAAAATGTGTACATATATTGTTAACACCACCCCTGCTCTGTCCAAATTATGCCCTCAGGAATGCCTACCTGCAATGCACATATAACTATGCACCATCTTGTTGGTGCATGTCCCTATATGTGTATATTTGGCTATGCAATTTTATAAAACTCTTTTCAGCATGCAAAGCAGTTTTTAAATGTGTACAAAGCTTTGTTAAATTATCTCCTAAGTTAGTAGCTTCCAACAGATTTATATACATGGGTGTTAGGAGATGGGATTTTTGCTTGTAACTTCCCTCTTTCTATTGAGGTATTCTTTCTATAAACTGCTGTGAATCCTATTTGGGAACTAACAGTCAGTATATAACAACCAAGTAGAATAGAACAGAACAGAATAGAAGTAGATGAGCTAAGCTTTCGACTTGAGGTCTGCTTGTGGTGGACTACTCTGTTGGTAAGTGTTTCCCTTGCAAGTCCAAATGAGAAACAGTATGTGGGGGTAGTGAAATTTATATCCTGACCTGGTCTGCAGCGATTGTATTACTTTTGTTGGGTGGTGGATGCCACTTCCTTTCACAGGCTGACAGAAGTGATGTTGCTGCTGCAGGGCAGGACACTTGTGTTGCTCTGGGCTGCATAAAGGATGCTTATGGGCTGGATATTAGATTTAACTAAAAGTAATAACTTATAAGTAGCTGAAGAAAAATTAGCACAGTTAAAGAAAACATTGTTAACATCGATCCCCACTGCAGTTCCTTGCTACTCTGGGCAAGTCACTTAACCCGCTATAAGTACCTGAATATAATATGTAAACTGCTTTGATTGCAACCACAGAAAATCATTTTTTTCAAATCCCATCCTCTTTCCCCTTTACTTCCCCTATTTTGTATTGGGCTTTTTACCTTGTTGTGTACACTCTAAATTTCTTTCTTTTTCCTTCCAGAATAAATGAAATATCTGATATTTATTTTTAAAAAAGACACTTCAGCACTATCTAAGTCAAACTCCAGGTTTAGCCCCAGGCATCATGTCACTTCCTTTCATTCTGCAAAATGCTGGGGGCTCCTTGCTACTATTTAAGTGAGGTAGGAAATATCCAAATAATTAATGGACCAATGCAGACATGTAAGTATTCAGCTGACAACTAAATGAAATTTGACCTGTCTGTTCACTCCTTCTTTAACTTCAAAACTGAGTTGTGTTTAAACATCTAAAACCTGTAAGTGTTGACAATTTCTCGCATGTCAGTAGGGCAAACCAAGTCAGATATGGTCTCAGAACATGATTAAGTTGGAAGGAAAACCCCACGACCTATTAAGTGAGACCAAAACTGGAACTGCAACCACCTGTAAACCCTCAAGGCTTTCTTTAAGGATGTGTCCTCTAGAAATGAAAAATCAGAAAAGCAGTTACAAAGCAACTACACTAATGCACACGTCCATAGCTAGAAATGCTAATAAATATGTGGATTTAATGGGATAATCTGAAACCTTTCAATGTTAACCTTTTAGCATGTTAATCAGCTTTTCTCGATAAGAGAGACATAAGCCATTGAAATTTGAATGCACAAAGCACAGTCAAATGAAGGTTTAAGATAACTATCGGGCTCATTTTTGAAAGAGAAGGACGTCCATCTTTCGACATAAATCGGAAGATGGACGTCCTTCTCCCAGGGACATCCAAATCGGTATAATCGAAACCCGATTTAGGAAGTCCCCAACTGCACTCCGTTGCAAGAACAGCCAAAGTTCAAGGGGGCGTGTCGGAGGCGGGACTTGGGCGTGCCTAACACTTGGACGTCCTTGACCCATAATCGAAAAAAACAAGGATGTCCCTGACAAACACTTGGACGTTTTTACCCAGACGTGTTTTTATTACAACTAAGTCATAAAAAGGTGCCCGAAATGACCAGATGACCACCGGAGAGAATCGGGGATGACCTCTCGTTACTCCCCCAGTGGTCAATAACCCCCTCCCACCCTCAAAAAACATCTTTAAAAATATGTTGTGCCAGCCTCTATCCCAGCCTCAGATGTCATACTCAGGTCCATGACAGCGCATGCAGGTCCCAGGAGCAGTTTTAGTGGGTACTGCAGTGCACTTCAGACAGGCAGACCCAGGCCATACCCCTCCTACCTCTTACATTTGTGGAAGAAACAGCGAGCTCTCCAAAACCCACCACAAACCCACTGTAACCATATGTAGGTACGCCCGTTCACCCATAAGAGCTATGGTAGTGGTGTACAGTTTTGGGTAGTGGATTTTGGGGGCTCAGCACACAAGGTAAGGGAGCTATGTTCCTGGAAGCATTTTATGAAGTCCACTGCAGTGCCCCCAGGGTGCCCGGTTGGTGTCCTGGCATGTCAGGGGGACCAGTGCACTACAAATGCTGGCTCTTCCCAAGTCCAAATGGCTTGCATTTGGACATTTTTGACATGGACGTCTTTGGTTTTGAAAATCGCTGAAAGTCAGAAACGTCCAAATCCAAGGATGTCCAAAATCTAGGGACATCCAAATTTAAGGATTTGGATGTCTCTGACGGTATTCTTGAAACGAAAGATGGATATCCGTCTTTTTTTCGAAAATACGGTTTTTCCCCGCCCCTGGATTTTGACATTTTGCAAAGAAGTCCAAAACGCAACTTGGACATTTCTTTCGAAAATTTCCCTCTATGTAACTTTGTAAGTCTATGTGCTTTGACAATGAGCCTCCACATGTACTGCAAGGCCTATTTGATGCACTTGGGCCTGAATTGGTAATGCACATGACCCCTTACTGGAAACTCTCATCATGATATCCATATATATCAAACTAAAATATATTATTGAAGAAAACTGCATAAAACTGTGCAGATACAGCAGTCTGGATAGCTTTTATCTATCTTTATTTATAAAGACTAAACATTATCAAAGATTTCTTAAACATGTGTTCTACCTTATTAATAGTAAATATGTGTCTTTGTCTTTTCTACAGCTTATCATTTTTTAATAACAAAGATATGACTACAAATGAATCATGTTCCCATCGTGCTGTGTGTCTAAAACTTGTATAATTTAGTTTAGCTTGGATGAACTATGTACTATGAACAAAAAACAGATGCATTTTCCTGATTTGCCTTTAGGCAACTGAGATGTAAAAGGAGCTGACGAGTTAGAAACATCACTACACTACTTTGATTGACAATTTACAATTTACAAGGAGGGTGTGGCTATTAAAACTTACTGAGCAGAAAAAAGTATAGGTTCTCTCTGATAACCACTTATAACCTGTCATTCAGCTCTCAAGCACTTGTTGCATAGGCATTCCATAGCAAACGTCACATTCTATGATGCTTGCGCCCAAAAGCTTTTCAAAGACTGATCAACCATATTAACATCCAAAAAACACAGATTAATTGGTTGAATGTTCATGTAAAAGGACAACCTAAATCTGCAAATCAGATATGTATGAGAAAACTCACTTACATATAACTGCATTTTAGCAGCAATGGGAAAAACATATAGTGCAATTTGTTCTTACCTGTTGTGTTTCCTTGAATTCTGTTAGACCAATCCGGATTGACAGGTTATGCCACCTTACAACCAGATGGAGGCAGAGAAGCTGAACTTTACAGTAACATTACCAATACATGTGTTATGTTTCTGTACGGTGAGCCCTTGGTCATAGTAAACTATGATAGACTCAGGCCAACCAGGCAAAGGGAGCCGTATTACCTCAGGTCAGGAGAAGACAACCAGAAGGCAGTGTACTCAGATAAATCAGGAACAAGGCAACAGAAAGCAGATGGCTAGTCAGAGGTTCACACAGGTAAGAGGCAATAGTGTAACTGGAACCCACATATACACAGAAGCAGCAAGCTACTCGGGAACCAACTCAGACAAAAGACAATGGCGTAACTTGAACCCACTCATACACAGAGGTGGAAAGCATCTCAGGACCCCACAAAGGCAGAAAGCATAGCTGGAAACCCATACAAGCAAACAGCAAAGCTGGAGCTCACACAATCAGAGAACATAGCTGGAACCCACATAGGCAGACAGCATAGCTGGAGGATGAAGGTGTCTCAAGACCCATGGAACTGGAAGCACATAGATTGGCTAATGATGCAAAAGCACCAAAGTCAAAGATAGAAGGGTTTAAATCTCCATAGGCGCGTCTGTCGTCACAGCAGGGTGTCCGTGCAGGCACTCACCCCCATGGACTCAACAATGCTTCGAGAGGCACCCAAGGATGGATTCCTCCCACAGCCTGACAGCTGTGAGGTGTGCTGGAAGTCACGGTAAGACCACGACAGAATCCCCTCCTCTAAGGCACTTCCTCCTCCGATTGTGGGGAAATAGGCAATGAAAGCACAGTACTAAGACAGGAGCATGAACTTGCCCTGTGGGTACCTAAAAGGTTGTCTTCAGTCCGAAGCCCTGAGATATTGTAGTTGTTCACGTACTCATCGGGAATCCAATGTTTCATACCTCATACTCCTCATTGGATGTGCTCGCCATAGGTGAGGGGGTTGGTGGTACCAGCAGGAGCTTCGTAGGACCACAGACTTTAAGCAGAGATAAGTGGAAAGTATTATGCATCTGTAGGTTAGGTGGATAATTTCAATTGATATGTAACAGGGTTTATCTGCCGGAGTAAAGGGAAAGGGCATGCAAAATGTAGAAGATGGAAGTTTCAAAAGGAGATGTTGGGTAGATAACCTGACTAGGAAATGAGGTTCTGGCCATCTCCTCTTATCAGCTTGTTGCATGATGTTTGAGTGGTCTGGCGTAAGAGATTCTGAGTGGTCTGCCAAATCTGTTTGAAGGAGATGAGAATCTTGGCGACTGCAGGAACTTCAGGATTTTATAGGTACTGGTACAGGAATGTGTGGGTGTTGCCCCTAGATGATCTAGAAAGGGGATGCTCTGGTAGCACTGCAAATCTGGTTGTTGTGGGAAAACTCAGCCAAGGGTAAAGGTTGATTCCAGTCATCCTGGAGAGAAGAAACAAACATTCTCAAGAATTTCTTAACACTTTGATTGGTTCATTCCAACTGTCCATTAGTTTGCAGATGGTATTCAGATAGAAGTTTAACACCCAACACTTGATTGAGGGCTTTCTAGAATCTGGAGATAAATTGTATGCCAGGATCAGATTGTAATGGTTTTGGGTAGCCCATGAGGGCAAAAGATGTTGGAGATGAAGTGCTGAGCCATGTCACCTGCAAATAGTAAGCCCGGAAGGGGTACAAGTGAGCCATTTTAGAGAACCAGCTCACCCCTACCCAGATGAAAATATGTCCGTCTGAAGGAGGTAAATCTTAATAAAATCCATAGAAAAGTGGAACCCAAGGCTTTTCAGAATGGGCAAAGGTTGAAGTAGACTTTGGGGGCGTATGTGATCGGGCTTATGCCGGGCACATTCTGGGCAGGCTGTGTTCTGAACATCTTGTCCCAGTAATGGCCACCAATATATTGGGAAATGAGCATTTCGTACCCTGGATCCTGGATGACTGGCCATTTTAGAAGTGTAGCCCCATTTAAGAGTCTTTTCTCGCAAGCGACAGGGTACAAATGTCAAGCCTGGGGGCATAGTAGCTGCAGCTGCCGAGAGAATCTTGATTGGGTCATGACATGTTGAAGCCGAGCAGTATCTTCTTCGGGTTCCATGGATCTTGATAGTGCATTGGCCTGAGTATTATTTCAGCGGGTCTGTAGGTAAGTGTAAAAAGTAAACTGCAAGAAGAAGAGAGACCAACAGGCCTGCCTGGGATTGAGACGCCTTTCTTCTTGGAGGTACAAGAGGTTCTTGTGATCTGTGAAAACTGTAAAGGGTGTGCAGGTCCCCTCTAATAAATGTTGCCACTCCTCCAGTGCAAATTTAATGGCCCAGCAATTCGGTCAACCAATGGTATAGTTTCTTACTAGATTAGAATATATCTGAGAAAATAAGGCACAAGGAAGGAGTTTGCCACTCGAATGAGCTTGAGAGAGGATGGCGCCCATGCCAACTGAAGATGCATCTACCTCCATGAAGAATTTCCTATTTGGATCAGGGTGTTGGAGATGGGAGTGGAGACAATGCCTGCTTGAGATGTTTAAAAGCTTCACAGGCTACAGGAGGCCAATGTTGAGGGTCAGCTTCTTTCTTGGTTAGGGCCATCAAGGGAGCGGTGATCCTAGAATAATCTTTATTAAATTGGCGATAATAATTGGGCAAACCAAGGAATCTTTGCAAGGCTTTATGTCCCGTGGGTACAGCAATTGGACAATTGCCTCAAGCTTGCTGGAATCCATCTTTAAGCTACAGTCAGAGATAATTTAAGCCCAAAAATGGTAGCTCCGGTACAGTGAAAGACACACTTTTCCAACTTAGCGTACAGATGGTTATCTCATAGGCACTGGAGAACTGTTTTAACATGCGGATGATGAACTTCCAGAGAGGACAGAACACTAGGATATCATCAAGATACACCAGCACAAACTTGTACAGAAGGTCTCAGAAGATGTCACTCATAAAGGCATGAAAGACTGCTGGAGAACTGGCAAAGGGCATCACTAGATATTCGTAATGGCCATTTTGAGTATTAAAGACTGTTTTCCATTCATCGCCTTCTCTAATTTGGATAAGATTGTATGCTCCTCTGAGATCAAACTTCGTAAAAACAGAAGCACATTGGAGGCGATCAAACAGCTCAGAGATGAGCGGTATTGGGTACTTATCCTAGATGGTGATGGAATTCAAGCCTCTATAGTCGATGCAAGGGCGAAGACCTCTATCCTTCTTTCCAATGAAAAAGAATCCCGCACCTGCAGGTGATTTAGAAGGGCGTATAAGCCTCGAGCAAGATTGTCTTTAAAGTAGGTGGACATCACTTCTGTTTCAGGTTGAGACAAAGGTAAACCCAACCATTGGGAGGCACCTTCTCAGAATCAATTTGATGGCACAATCATATGGACGAGAGGAGGAAGGGTTTCCGCTCACTGTTACTATGCTACTGTTTTGAGAAGACATCTTTGAACGAGTTGTAGATGGATAGAAGTTGAAGGTTAGCCTGGACCATCTGAAACAGATGTGTCACGATGTATAAAAAGGATTGGTGGCAAAAAGTGCTCCACGATGTCAACTGACCTTGCTCCCAATCAATTCAGGGGCTGTGTAGTTGCAACCAAAGAAGATACAGAATGAGTAATTCACAGCAGCCTGTAGGATGTAGAATGAAATGGTCTCCTGGTGCAGCACTCCGATATGTGACATGGAGAGGGGCCATCCTTGCCTGAAGAACCCCCTGTATATGACCAAAGATAGAAGATACTTGGATGGGATGTGAAAGTTCTTGCGTGGGAATAGGGTGGAGTTGCACCAGAGCTGCGTCAATAAAGCTTCAACACAGACCTCTGGTGTAACAGATAGAAGAGCTGGTACTAGAACTGTGACTGGAGAGAATCCTTCTGAAGCCCTGGTCCTGTCTTCCCAGCTAGGACTAGGACTGGTGGTTTCTTGGCTTTTTTGAGACACAGTTGAGTGTAATGGCCCTTATCCCCTGACTGCGTCAGCTTGTTTCTCCTGGGCAGTTAAAGGAAGGCAATCCACTTGCATTGGTTCTTCTGAACCCCAAGAAGCCTCTGGTTTGCAGAGGAGAAGGACCCTTGAGCCAATAGCTACCCCCAGAATGGGATATAAATGACTAGTTGACGCTCATGGCCCGTTCATGGAAGCATACCTCAACTTGGAAGCAAAGAAGAATGAATTGATCCAAGGTAGCAAGAAGCTCTAGGCTGGCTAGCTCATTTTTAATTGTTGAGGAGACTCCCTGCCAGAACACTGCTGTAAGGCTTTCACTGTTCCAACCAAGTTCTATGGCCACCGTGTGGAACTGAATGGCGTACTTTTCCATGGTGAGATTCTTCTGTCAGAAATTCAATAGTAGAGCAACGGAAGACGAGGCCTTACCAGGCTCTTCAAAGATGCACCGGAACTGGGTCAGGAAATCCTGGAGATCATTCAGCGCAGGATCATTTCTCTCCCATGTGGGTGACGCCCACACAAGAGATGGTCTAGTCAGCAAGGAAATGATGTAAGGAACTTTAGCTCGATCATACAATCTTGGGATTGAAGCTCAAACACAATTTGACACTGATTTAAAAAAACCTTGGCAGATTTTGGGTTGCCATTATAGCAAGGTGGCAGGGCAACTCGAATTCCTGTCCTCCGAAGAAAAGTTCTCCATAAGAGGGCAACTGAAGAGCCTCTATGACAGCTGTGGTGCTTCAACAGTAGCTAGCATATCCCATGCGATGAATCACATCTCAATGGCCCCCGAGAGCTGCTAGCGATTGAGGGCCAGTTGCTGCAGTACTGCAAGGTGAGAGATTCAGTCAAGATCAGGGCTCTTGCATGCTGTTAGTTTCTGGATTGTGAGTCCTTGGTTGTAGTAAAATTACGACAGACTGGTCTCAGGCCAACCAGGAAAAGGGAGCCAAATTGCCTCAGGGTCAGAAAAGATGACCAGAAGGTAGGTGTACTCAGGGTAAATCAGGAAATAAGGCCAGACTCCCAGACAGCACAGGCGGTTATACAGGGATGTACTTCCAGAGTGAAGCAGATGGCTAGTCAGAGGTTCACACATGTAAAGGGCAATAGTGTAACTGGAACCCACTCATACATAGAAGCGGCAAGCTTCTCAGGAACCCACATAGACAAAAGACAATGGTGTCCCTGGAACCCACTCATACATAGAAGCAGCAAGCTTCTAAGGAACCCACACAGACAAAGACAATGGTGTCCCTGGAACCCACTTGTACACAGAAGCAGAAAGATTCTCATGAACCCACACAGACAAAAGACAATGGCAAATCTGGAACCCAGAAGCAGCAAGTGTCTCAGAAACCCACACAGACAAAAGACAATGGTGAAACTAGAACCCAAAAGAAAACAAAAAGGAAGAGGAAACCCTCACGTGCAACAAGGCAATAGAACAAAAAAGTGAGGACAGCTGAAGGAGGAAGCCAAAAAGTCTTTATGTTAAACAGTTTTTTATTAGGAACCTTATTCCACAGTATACAAACATAGTTCAACAAATCACAATATACATTCGTCTAGAATTGCCCTGTGGACTATCATACACAAACAAGTAAAGTTGTTCCCTTTTTTCCCCTTTGTGTTGCTCAACTTTCCTCCCTACCCCGATCCCCCCTCCTCCCCTTCCCCATCGCCATAAACATCATTAATCTACTAATAAGAGGAAACTGCTCCTTTGACATATATAAGTCTAGTACCCAGGATTCAATGTCCTACCAGAGCCATTAACATTCTAATTCTACTTTCCCCCTCACTATCACACACAATTAACTAAGGAACTCTCTCCTTAACCTCTACCCAATCCTTATTACGGATCCCAAGGTATAAACTGATCCCATATGAACATCATGTTTAGCCAAACTTACTAATGAGATCAATAAACCGTCCTTTCAACATCAAACCAACTTATCTTCCCTTCCCCCCTGCCCCCCCCCCACCCTTGCCCCTTCAAATAGTCAAAAGTCTTTAATATAACAGCTAAAAAAACCCGACCCGACATGACTGTGTTTCGGCTCCAAGGCCTGCATCAGGGGTCTATTAAATCTACATGAAAAACAAAATAACTAATTGCATGAAAAGTAATGTAATCAGACAAAAATAACATATATAAAATAGTGACATATTGTGATAAACACAGTGGTTGCCCTACCCTGAGGAGGGCGCTAGGGAGCGTTCTCCTACAAGAAATAGAGAAAATGCCATGTTATGGTCCCTAGAGGGAGTTCCAATTGGGGACATCAGGGTAATAACCTGCAGGAGCCAGCAGAGGGAGCTCCAGCTAAGGCCTGAACATGGGGACCAGGGAGTATGTAGTAGAGATTCCCTGTTAAGAGAAGGGCACCCAGAAGGCTCTGGACTCTTCCAGAACTGGGAGGAGGGGCCCAGAAGGGGTGTGTGGGCTATTAGCAGCCCTATATAAGCAGTACCATCCTGAGATGCTAGGAGGAGGAGAGATGGGGAACGAGATGCGAGCCTGGAAAGCCTGCTGGAGGAGGAGTACCGGGAAGATGGAAGAGAGATAGAAGGAGACTCTAAAAGTCTAAGAAGGTACTTACCAGACCGAGTTGTTGATGGACTTGTGAACCAGGCCATGTGGTTGATGGACTTGTGACTTATTTAAAATGAACTAACAGTCGTGGGGTGGAGGATAGGACTGTAAGGTCAATGTGAGTGAAGAAAGTCCTATCCAGGGGTGGAGGCTGTTAGACACTGAGACCCAGGTTCCCCACAGTAGATGGGCTCAGTGAGAGAACTTGTGCTAGATGACTAACGGCTGGAAAGAAGTGGGTTCCACAAGACTGCAGTATAGTCCAATAAATTGAATTTGCATTTGATGACTGTCTCATTTGCATATATGTGAAGGCTGGAGAATCCTAGTTGAAGTTCCAGGAGAGTGCGAGGGTCACGGCCCGTGGATCAGAGGGGTGACTGGGGCACACTGCACACTGGACAGGGGAGGATTCCCAGCCGAAGGAAGGCATGCCGGAGCAGTCACCCTGAGTAAGGCAGGAGCCCCAGATATAGAGGTGGGTGCTTGCAAGTGACTAGAAGAAGACCAGCCAAAGTCCTGCTCAGGAGCCCGGGGCCAGTGAGGCCAGGTAGAGAGCAGGAAGGGCATGTGTCTTTACAGACTGTCCTGAAGCCAAAGGCCAGGGAGCCTCAAGAGGGCTTAGTTCAAGACTTTGTTTGGAACTGTTTGCTTCTGTGCTTGCTGGAGTTACCCACGATTTACCCCTGGGGGTTTAGAACTGCTTTGGCTGGAACTGTCAGTGGCTGAGCAGTGTGCCTGGCCAATCGCAATACACAGCTTGGCTTGGGAGCCAAGGGAACTCCGAGGAGACTGGCAAGTGAGACCCCAGCCAGCAGAGGGCTGCATTTCAGAATCACCCAGTGGCCGGGAGCTTTACAATATATAAAATCAACCTGTGCAATAATCACAGACTGTGGCTGTGCCGATTAGTGCAGACATGCCCCCTCAGCAAAAAAATAAAATTTCTTTTTTAGTGCTTGGGAAGCATATGCACATCTTACTGAAGGACTCCTCAGTGTGCCTCATGATACGCCATTTTAAGCTGCAGTAAGCAGCTTGGTAAAAGGCAGTTGTACACGTGTTATAGAATACCACAGAGCTCATATTTCTGCACATATGTGTACAGTATACATATGCATGTGCTCATATTATATAACATACATGCACAAATGGTGCTTAACTTTTGATGCTGTGTTATAGAATGAGGGCATATCTGGAAAACTAATATGGATAATACACTGGATATCACCACTATCCATACATGACCGATGCTCACTGCTCTACATGTATTTCCAGTGTTGCCCACTATCAAGATAGTGATATTGAATATATACGCAGAAATTTAAAAATTGTTCTTGGTCCCCTCCTCTTTTCTATCTACACTTCTTCCCTTGGTTCATTAATCTCATCCCATGGCTTTTCCTACCATCTCTATAATGATGACTCCCAAATCTACCTTTCTATCCCTGATATATCACCTTGCATCCAAACCAAAGTTTCAGTGTGCTTGTCTGACATTGCTGTCTGGATGTCTCAACGCCACCTGAAATTAAATATGACCAAAACCGAGCTTCTCATTTTCCCCCCCAAACCCACCTCCCCGCTCCCCCTGTTTCTATTTCTGTTGATGGCTCTCTCATTCTCCCTGTCTCCTCAGCTCGAAACCTTGGGGTCATCTTTGACTCTTCTCTCTCCTTCTCTGCTCATATCCAGCAGATTGCCAAGACCTGTCGTTTCTTTCTTTACAACATCCGTAAAATCCGCCCCTTTCTTTCCGAGCACTCTACCAAAACCCTCATCCACACCCTTGTCACCTCTCGTTTAGACTACTGCAATCTGCTTCTTGCTGGCCTCCCACTTAGTCACCTCTCCCCTCTCCAGTCAGTTCAAAACTCTGCTGCCCGTCTCATCTTCCGCCAGGGTCGCTTTACTCATACTACCCCTCTCCTCAAGACCCTTCACTGGCTCCCTATCCGTTTTCGCATCCTGTTCAAACTTCTTCTACTAACCTATAAATGTACTCACTCTGCTGCTCCCCAGTATCTCTCCACACTCGTCCATCCCTACACCCCTTCCGTGCACTCCGCTCCATGGATAAATCCTTCTTATCTGTTCCCTTCTCCACTACTGCCAACTCCAGACTTCGCGCCTTCTGTCCTCGCTGCACCCTACGCCTGGAATAAACTTTCTGAGCCCCTACGTCTTGCCCCATCCTTGGCCACCTTAAATCTAGACTGAAAGCCCACCTCTTTAACATTGCTTTTGACTCGTAACCACTTGTAACCACTCGCCTCCACCTACCCTCCTCTCTTCCTTCCCGTTCACATTAATTGATTTGATTGTGCTTACTTTATTTATTTTTTGTCTATTAGATTGTAAGCTCTTTGAGCAGGGACTGTCTTTCTTCTATGTTTGTGCAGCGCTGCGTATGCTTTGTAGCGCTATAGAAATGCTAAATAGTAGTAGTAGTAGTAGTAGTGCTGTTTAAATATTGGGCCGAAGGACCTGTTCCCTGTAAGTTGAACGGGAGTCCTCCAACTGCATTGCTACCAGTGGGGGAGGAGTGGGGGTAATGCTCAGTATTGTATTTACAATCGCTAGGGGAAGGCAGGTTCCCTGGTGTCCTGCAGTGCTTGCCTGAGCCTCGCTATTAACAATGTGGTAGTGAAACAGCAGCCCCCACTGGCAGGACTGTAGATGGAGGACTCCTCCTCAGCTTAGAGGGAACAGTGGCCGAAGAATTTTTCGGCTAAATGGAACCTAGGAACTGCAAAATGTCTGATGTCAGTTGAATGTATTGCCCACATTTAGATCTTTTAATTCTAACTTGAATAAATAATGCATCAGCATTAACACTTACAACAAAGAATTGATTCTGGGTATAACCAATGGTCAGAAATCAAAAAGAATGAAAGGCAATATGTCACTGTACATCAGTCTGTAAAGAATTCATTGCAAACTCTTTGTTTTTATGTATGTGTACTTTTGACTGTCTGCTTCTGCTTTTCTGTCTGATAAACTGTTGTTCCTTTCTAGCCTATGAAAAAAATTTAATAAGTGAACAATAAGAAAGGTGGTATATCAAAACCAATAAACATAAACAATGGATAGCCCTGTGGCACAAACAGCTATTTTTTGAAGCTTTGGTGATGAAGCATAATGATAAGCATAGGGTCTCCCTTCACTAAACTAGCATTAGAAACTGCAGACAATTTTATAAAATAGAAAATTGCAGGGATTTCCATAGGCCCATTTTTGCATAACTTGTCAGGAATGTCTTTGCTCACGGCAAGAATTGCACCGCCCTGCTTCTTTACTGTTGATGGCTTAGAGTTCTCATATGTCTATTCAGCTGCATTGAGGTCAGACAATCTGGAGCCTGATCAAACACTAAGGTTGCCAACTGGTTCCATTATTTCAAGACAGGCTGAGCCAGTCCAGCTTTTATACCATTGAACTCATGGAGCTGTAGTTTTGATTCCCAAAAGAAAAGGAAGATGCATCCACTATGCATATCATTGAATAAAATCAGAACTAAATTAGCTTGTCCTGGCGAACTACTGGGTAATGTTAATAATATATATCTTGTTAATCTGCTAGAAAAGAAAATTAGTGCAAAAGAAGGGGAGAGGGTGGAGAAGCAGGGGGAATCTGACAACAGGAGAGAAACCCGAATACTTTAGAATTTGCCATTTTATTAAACCTTAACTTTTGCAGTTGCCTAGCACTCCGTTTCAATGCTATATCGTGTGGCAATTTATACAAAGTTTGTTCCAGATCTCAGTCAAAATATCCTAGAAATTTCTATGGGAAACTGTATGAGAAAAGGTGGGTAATTATTGCTCTGAAACAAAACTGGAATTAAACTTGATAAGTCTCCTCCCTTATATCATTTTTTCTATTGGCTACATATATATATTTTAGGGGTCCCTTTTACCAAGCTGCGGTAAAAAAGGTCCAGCATTAGTGGCAGGGATGTTTTTGCTGTGCACTGCAGCCCTTTTTACTGCAGCAGGTAAGAAACCCTGAAAATAGCCATGGCCATGCGTAAGATTGCTCTTACTGCGTGATCATGCAGGGGGAGCGGAGCACTTACTGCGCTGCCCAATTACTGACGGTTTAGCGCTGCGCTAAAGAATATGGACCGATTTTCCCTAGCGTGCGCTGGGGCTGGAACTACCGCCGGCACCCGCATTGTGCCAGCAGGAGCTCCAGATTAGCGTGTGGTAAGCCCGCGGTGGGCTTACCACCACTTTGTAAAAGGGCCCCTTAGTTAGTTATGGTGTAAATTTAAGATAAGAATGTTCTGCTAATACAGAAAGCCCTCTTTTCTCCTAAAGTTCATTTCTATCTTTCATGCCACTTAAGGTCACTTTTACTAAAGTGCACCAAGCAATTGGCATATGAATTAGCGTGTAGTAATGGATAGCACATGGCCATGATAACGTTAACACGACTGACATGATGTGTGGCTTGTTATAGGGTGGGAAATAGGAATGGACTGCACTTACCGCTGTTACTGGTGCTGATAACGTGGATGCATGGACCATCAGTAACCGCACTTACTGTGTGGCAGCTGGACAAGAAAATGCTGGGAATGTCTCCAACAGCGCACAGACTTTGCTTTTACTGCACAGTAATTTAAGAGCTTACTGTGTGGTACGTACAAAAACCTTTACTACACTTTAGTAAAAGGCCCCTAAGCAAACATATGCATAAATCCTAGATCTTGGCTCTGTAGTATGACAGCCATATGATTTGCAGCATGTGTATATATTTGTGTGAGGTAGGATAAGAAGACTGCAGATTTTGTTTCTGCTCTCAATTAACTGTACAAGTCACCTGTCAGCCACCTGTTCCTGAATATTTCCATAAATCTTTGTAAGTGCTTCAAACAGAAGAACAATGTTGTAGTAAAAAGAAAAAAACCCTGATAGAAGCCACTATATTTACTGAAGCCCTGATTTATGAAAAGTCATACTCTAATACAAGGGTTGTCAGTGTTAAGACATTTTCTAAGGTGTGGGTGTATTGAACCCTCCCTAACAAGGGGAGGATAGAGGTAGCAAGGAAGGGGTAAAATCTTGGCACCTCTGGCTGCCCTTCTGCCCAATTTACCTAGGTAAAGTGAAGATACATACCTGTAGCAGTTATTCTCCGAGGACAGCAGGCTGATTGTTCTCACATGTGGGTCGATGTCTGCGTCGGCCTGGGAATCAGCAATTTTGCAAGCAAAATACAAAAAAATCTTGCCAGAGTCTTCTGGCGCGCATGCAGTGTGCACCGTGCATGAGCAGCCATCTTCCCGCCCGTCACATGAGCGTTCTCACTCAGTTTAATCAAAAAGCAAATAAACAACAACTCCAAAGGGGAGGTGGACGGGTTTGTGAGCCTGCTGTCCTCAGAGAATACCTGCTACAGGTATGTATCTTCGCTTTCTCCAAGGACAAGCAGGCTGCTAGTTCTCACATTTGGGGTATCCCTAGCACCCAGGCTCACTCAAAACAATAAACATTGGTCAATTGGGCCTCACAACGGCGAGGACATAACATAGATTGACCTGAAATCATAAACAACTAACTGAGAGTGCAGCCTGGAACAGAACAAAAATGGGTCTGGGGGGGGGGGGGGGGGGGGGGGGGGGGGGGGGGGGGGGGGAGTTGGATTCTAAACCCCGAACAGATTCTGCAGCACCAACTGCCCAAACCGACTGCTGCGTCAGGTATCCTGCCGGAAGCGGTAGTGAGATGTGAATGTGTGGACTGATGACCATGTTGCAGCCTTGCAAATCTCCTCAATGGAGGCTGACTTTAAGTGAGCCACTGACGCAGCCATGGCTCTAACATTGTGAGCCTTGAAATGGCCCTCCAGAGTCAGCCCAGCTTGGGTGTAAGTGAAGGAAATGCAATCTGCTAGACAATTGGAGATTGTGCATTTTCCGATGGCGACTCCCCTCCTGTTGGGATCGAAAGAAACAAACAACTAGGCGGACCGTCTAAAGGGCTTTGTCCGCTCCACGTAAAAGGCCAATGCTCTCTTGCAGTCCAATGTGTGCAAACTGCGTTCACCAGGGCGGGTATGAGGATGGGGAAAGAATGTTGGCAAGACAATTGACTAGTTCAGATGGAACTCCGACACCACCTTTGGCAGGAACTTAGGGTGTGTGCGGAGGACTACTCTGTTGTGATGAAACTTAATATAAGGTGCATGCACTACCAAGGCCTGAAGCTCACTGACTCTACGAGCTGAAGTAACTGCCACCAAGAAAATGACCTTCCAGGTCAAGTACTTCAGATGGCAGGAATTCAGTGGCTCAAAAGGAGCTTTCATCAGCTGGGTGAGAACGACGTTGAGATCCCATGACACTGGTGGACGTTTGACAAAAGCAAACCTCTCATGAATCGAACAACTAAAGGCTGTCCAGAGATAGGCTTACCCTCTACACGGTGGTGATAACCACTAATCGCACTAAGGTGAACCCTTACGGAGTTGGTCTTGAGACCAGACTCTGACAAGTGTAGAAGGTATTCAGGCAGGGTCTGTGTAGGACAAGAAGGAGGATCTAGGGCCTTGCTGTCACACCAGACGGCAAAACTCCTCCATTTAAAAGAGTAACACCTCTTGTGGAATCTTTCCTAGAAGCAAGACTCGGGAGACACCCTCTGAAAGACCTAAGGAGGCAAATTCTAAGCTCTCAACATCCAGGCCATGAGAGCCAGAGACTGGAGGTTGGGATGAAGAAGCGACCCCTCGTTCTGAGTGATGAGGGTTGGAAAACACTCCAATATCCACGGTTCCTTGGAGGACAACTCCAGAAGAAGAGGGAACCAGATCTGACGTGGCCAGAAAGGTGCAATCAGGATCAAGGTTCCGCAGTCTTGCTTGAGTTTCAGCAAAGTCTTCCCTACTAGTGGTATGAGAGGATACACATACAGGAGGCCTGTCCCTCAATGTAGGAGAAAGGCATCTGACACTAGCCTGTCATGGTCCTGAAGTCTGGAACAGAACTGAGGGACCTTGTGATTCATCTGAGTGGCAATAAGCTCCACCGAGGGGGTGCCCCATGCTCGGAAGATCTTGTGGACTACACCCATGTTCAGTGACCACTCGTGAGGTTGCATTATCCTGCTCAGTCTGTCGGCCAGACTGTTGTTTGCACCTGCCAGATAAGTGGCTTGGAGAAACATGCCGTGATGGTGTGCCCAAGGCCACATCTGGATGGCTTTGTGACACAGAGGGCGAGATCCGGTGCCACCCTGCTTGTTGGTGTAGTACATGGCAACCTGATTGTCTGAATTAAGATGACTTGGTTGGACAGCCGATCTCTGAAAGCCTTTAGAGCGTTCCAGATCGCTCGTAATTCCAGGAGGTTGATCTGCAGACCTTTTTCCTGAAAGGACCAGGCTCCCTGATTGTGGAGCCCATCTACATGAGCTCCCCACCTCAGGAGAGATGCATCCATCGTCAGCACTTTCTGTGGCTGAGGAACTTGGAATGGGCGACCCATGGTCAAACTGGATCGAATCGTCCACCACTGATGAGAATTACGAAAGTCGGTGGACAGTTGGACTACATCTTCTATATCCCCCACAGCTTGATACCACTGGGAAGCTAGGGTCCATTGAGTTGATCTCATATGTAGACGTGCCATGGGAGTTACATGAACTGTAGAGGCCATGTGCACCAGAAGTCTCAACATCTGCTAAACCGTGACCTGCTGGGACGCTCGAACCATGGACACCAGGGACAGAAGGTTGTCTGCCCTTGCCTCGGGAAGAAAAGCTTGAGCTGTCTGAGTGTTCAACAGGGCTCCAATGAATTCCAATTTTTGGACTGAGGTGAGATGGGACTTGGGATAATTTATGACAAACCCCAGTAGCTCTAGCACCCGAATAGTCATTCGCATGGACTCCAGAGCACCCTACTTCGAGGTGCTCTTCACCAGCCAATCGCCAAGATAAGGAAACACATGCACTCCCAGTCTGCGTAGCGACGCTGAGACTACAGCTAGGCATTTGGTAAACACTCTGGGCGCAGATGCCAGGCCAAAAGGCAGTACATGGTACTGAAAGTGCTGTGTTCCTAGCCGAAATCGAAGATACTTCCTGTGAGCTGGGAGTATCAAGATGTGGGTGTAAGCATCCTTTAAGTCCAGAGAGCATAGCCAATCATTTTCCTGAATCATGGGAAGAAGGGTGCCCAGGGAAACCATCCTGAACTTTTCTGAGACTAGAAATTTGTTCAAGGCCCTTAGGTCTAGGATCGGACGCATCCCCCCTGTTTTCTTTTGCACAAGGAAGTACCAGGAATAGAATCCCAGACCTTCTTCCCCTGGTGGAACGGGTTCGACCGCTTGTGCCTGTACAAGGGCGGAGAGTTCCTCTGCAAGTACCAGTTTGTCCTGGGAAATGTAAGAATGAGCTCCCGATCGGAGGTTATGAGAGGCCACCTTTGGTGAAAAAATATCAATCTCCCCCCGACTGGCAAGTCATCTGGTATGAACACTTTTACAGAGGCTAAGCCCGTCCCTTGCTTTTGCTGGGGAGCCGCAGAGGCCTTAGGCGCACGCTGTTGATGAGAACGGGTGCGCTGGGGCTGAGCCTGGACAGGCTGCCGAGAAGCAGGAGTGTACCTACACCTAGCATAGGAATAGGGAGCACTCCTCTTCCCTCCAAAAAACCTCCTAGATGAGGAGGTAGTAGCAGAAGACGCCTGTGCTTTTTGAGCTGGTCAACATGATCCTCTACTTTCTCACCAAAAAGGTTATCCTGCCGGCAAGGAACATCCGCCATCCGCTGTTGGACCGAATGATCCAGGTCAGAGACATGCAGCCATGAGAGTCTGCACATCACTATACCTTGGGCAGCGATTCTGGATGCTACATCAAAAGTGTCAAACGTACCCCTGGCCAGGAATTTTCGACACGCCTTCTGCTGCCTGACCACCTGGTGAAAAGGCTCAGCCTGCTCCGGAGGGAGCGCATCAACCAAGCTAGACAGTTGCCTCACCGAGTTCCGCAAGTGGATGCTCGTGAACAGCTGGTATGTCTGGATTTTGGCTGCGAGCATAGCGGCCTGATATGCCTTCCTCCCAAAAGAGTCCAAGGTTCTAGATTCTCTGCCTGGGGACACCGAGGCATAGTCCCTAGTACTCTTGGCTCTTTTGAGAGCGGAGTTCACCATCATGGAATTGTGAGGACTTCCTTCAGTACATTATGCAAAGGAGCCGTTGCAGCCTCGCTAGGTGGAGAAGGATAATCCAGGACCTCGAGCATCTCAGCCCTGGGTTCATTCTCAACCTCCAAAGGGAAGGGAATAGCCGCAGCCATTTCCCGGACAAAGGAGGTAAAGGATAGACTCTCCGGTGGAGACAGTCTCCTTTCTGGTAGAGGGAAAGGTTCAGAAGGAATCCCATAGGAATCGTCAGAAGAAAAGTACCTGTGGGATTTCCTCTTCCTCCCACGAACGCTCCTCTTCAGTATTGGACAAGCCAAGACATCTCTCAGAGCAGTCCGAAACTGAGCCTGCCTCGATGCCAAGGAACGACGTCCTCAACTGCGGTGCCGAGAAGTCGACGCCCACCTAGACTCCGGTGAAGCTTCCTCCACCGACGTTGAGGGAAAGTCGACCTGGGTGGCAGGCGGCACTGAGGTCGGGAACCGCACCACAGGTGAAGGGCCAGAGACCGCTCTAGCCGACGGTACTGAAGACGCAAGCACCCCTGACACCGAAGCAGACTGGCACAGTAACCCTTCCAGAAGCTCTGGAAGCAGGGCCCTGATGCGCTCGTCGAGAGCTGCCGTCGGACAAGGCTGCGGGGTCGGTATAGGAGCCAGTGGCAGAATCTGTTGAGGCTCGGGAGCAGGTACCGGGCTGCTAGACCGACGCATCGGCACCTCCTGAATAGAGGGAGAGCGATCCTCTCGGTGCCGACGTTTCTCGGGTGTCAAATCCCTCGACGTCCCGGAGCTTCCGGCACCATGTGTCGAAGGAGAACGATGATGGTGCTTCTTTGCCTTCGCTCGACACCCGTCATCGAGACTCCTTGGTACCGATGAGGAAGACGTGGAATCCTCACGTCTCCTCAGGGCCGGGGGGTCTGCATAACAGGAGGCTTCGAGACAGATGGAGACCCACTCAGTGCCTCACTGCTCCCAGCATGAGTTGGTCGTTCCGCAGCCATTACCTTCACTGTCGACGTTGATGTGTCTCTCGATGTCGATGACGCCGACCTCGGTACTGATGTTGAAGGACCGGACTGAGCCCCAAAAAGCTTCTCTCGTTGGGCCTCTCGAGACACTTGGGTCCGTTTCTTCATGCAAAGACACAGACTACAAGCGGCTGGGCTGTGGTCGGGCCCAAGGCACTGGATACACCAAGCGTGGGTATTGGTACCTGAGATAGTCCGGTTGCACCGAGTACAATGTTTGAAGCCGCTGCGTGTCTTCGATGACATGGAAAAAAAACACCTTCGGCGAAATCAAAAGACATGATCGTGCCTGTTAAAAGAAAAAAGGGCACAAAAAGAAGGGAGCAAGCCAGCCGTGTCGAAGAAAAAAGGAAACAAAAAGAGGCATGAGATTACCACTTGAAGTCTCAGCGGACATTTTGAACCTCTGCCTGGACCTGGACTGTGCTTTTACTTGGACCTGGACTGTGCTTTTACTTGCTGCCTGCCTCTGAACCTTTGCCTGGACCTGGACTGTGCTTTTGCTTGCCGCCTGCCTTTGAACTTTGCATGCACCTGGACTGTGCAATTCGTTTGCCATCTGCCTAGCGACTTTTCCTGGACCTGACTTCTGTGTCTGCTTGTCGCATGCCTAGCGACCGTGCCTGGATTTGTCTCTGGCTTCTTGTGCCCTACGCATCATCTTCTACTGCCAGAATCGTTATGTCCAAACTAGCCCACTCCTAGCCCACTAGCCCACTCCTCAAGTCACTTCATTGGCTCCCTGTCCGCTTCCGTATACAGTTCAAACTCCTCTTGCTGACCTTTAAATGCATCCACTCTTTTCACTTCTATTGTCTTCCCTCACCTTCCAGCTGTTTGGATCTATGGCTTTATGCTGTACCTGGGCCTCTCTGTTCATGGTATGTGCTATAAATTAGCGTTGATCTTAAGTTCTTGACTTATAATGTCAAGGGTTTCAATTCTCCTCAAAAGAGTCAAAAGTTATTGTTACATACCCCTCACGTGGTATTTTTGCAGGAGACCCACTTTAAGAGGGAACACGAAAAAGTTTTGACTCATCATCAGTACCCAAATGTCTATTGTGCTTCCGATGCTGACGCCTCGAAGTGTGGGGTTGCGATCCTGCTTCACTCTTCCCTGCAGGTTCAGGTGCAGAAATTTAAGTGTGATCCTGCAGGTCGTTTTTTTGCTTTGCAGGTGCTTTTGAATAACTCAGCTTTTTCCCTAGTCGCTGTTTATGCGCCCAACGAATCTCAGGGGAAATTTTATGTTCGGCTTGGCAAAGTAGTGCAAGCTGATCCGTTTGGTAAGCTGGTGTTGGGAGGTGACTTTAATGCAACGTCTGACCCAGTCTTGGATAAGTCTGGGGTAGTCTCGGGGATTGACGTTAAAAATTCTAAGGCGTTGGTTGCTTTAGTCCGATCTTTAGCTGTGTGCGATATGTGGCTTTTACATCATCCTAGGGAAAGGGATTACTCTTTTTACTCTCATTCGCATGACTCTTAATCTCGTATTGAACATTTACTCCTGGATGTATCTCTGACTCAGGGCGGTAGTACCTCGGGCATTGGGTCTATTACTACTTCTGATCATTCTCCAACTTGGCTTCATCTTTCGTCTTTCTGTGAGGCAGATAAAGATACTAGGTGGACTCTAAATGTGTCTTTGTTAAGGGACGAGAAGTTGTTAGCTGCATATCAGTCACTCCTAAGGGAATATATTGATATCAACCTGGATTTGGGTCCTCCTATGGGGATTGTTTGGGACGCCTTGAAGGCTGTAACAAGGGGGTTCTTTCTAAAACATGCTAGTACCCAGGCCAGGGCCTGGCGACAAGAGGTTGCTAAGTGTATTTCACAGTTGTCCCGTTTGGAGGATTGGCATAAGTTCTCACATTTGTGTCTATATTGCGGCAAATCCAAGCTCTTCGACTTAGATTGGATAACATATACTCTGAGCAATTGCAGTTTGTAAGAGGTAAACAACATTTACATCAGTATTTTACTCAGAATAAGCCGGGTCACTCTTTAGCTCTTAGACTGAGGCAGCAGAGGTTTGACTGAATAATTCTACAGATTGGAGATGGTAACATAGTAACATAGTAGATGACGGCAGAAAAAGGCCTGCACGGTCCATCCAGTCTGCCCAACAAGACAACTCATGTGTGCTACTTTTGTGTATACCCTACCTTGATTTGTACCTGTGCTCTTCAGGGCACAGACCGTATAAGTCTGCCCAGCACTAGCCCCGCCTCCCAACCACCGGCTCTGGCATAGACCGTATAAGTCTGCCCAGCACTATCACCGCCTCCCACCACCGGCCCTGGCACAGACCGTATAAGTCTGCCCAGCGCTATCCCTGCCTCCCAGCCTCCAGTCCCGCCTCCCACCACTGGCTCTGGCACAGACCGTATAAGTCTGCCCCGCACTATCCCCGCCTCCCAACCTCCAGCCCCGCCTCCCACTACCGGCTCTGCTATCCAATCTCGGTTAAGCTCCTGAGGATCCTTTCCTTCTGAACAGGATTCCTTTATGTTTATCCCACGCATGTTTGAATTCCGTTACCGTTTTCCTCTCCACCACCTCCCGCGGGAGGGCATTCCAAGCATCCACCACTCTCTCCGTGAAGAAATACTTCCTGACATTTTTCTTGAGTCTGCCCCCCTTCAATCTCATTTCATGTCCTCTCGTTCTACCGCCTTCGTATCTCCGGAAAAGGTTCGTTTGCGGATTAATATCTTTCAAATATTTGAACGTCTGTATCATATCACCCCTGTTTCTCCTTTCCTCCAGGGTATACATGTTCAGGTCAGCAAGTCTCTCCTCATACGTCTTGTTACGCAAATCCCATACCATTCTCGTAGCTTTTCTTTGCACCGCTTCGATTCTTTTTACATCCTTAGCAAGATACGGGCTCCAAAACTGAACACAATACTCTAGATGGGGCCTCACCAACGACTTATACAGAGGCATCAACACCCCCTTTCTTCTGCTGGTCACACCTCTCTCTATACAGCCCAACAACCTTCTAGATACAGCCACCGCCTTGTCACACTGTTTCGTCACCTTCAAATCCTCAGATACTATCACCCCAAGGTCCCTCTCCCCGTCTGAACCTATCAGACTCTCGCCACCTAATACATACGTCTCCCGTGGATTTCTATTCCCTAAGTGCATCACTTTGCATTTCTTCGCACTGAATTTTAATTGCCAGACCTTAGACCATTGTTCTAGCTTCTTCAAATCCTTTTTCATGTTTTCCACTCCCTCCGGGGTGTCCACTCTGTTACAGATCTTAGTATCATCCGCAAATAGGCAAACTTTACCTTCTAACCCTTCGGCAAGGTCACTCACAAATATATTGAACAGAATCGGCCCCAGCACCGATCCTTGAGGCACTCCATTACTCACCTTTCCCTCCTCCGAGCTAACTCCATTCACCACCACCCAATGGTGTCTGTCCGTCAACCAGTTCCTAATCCAGTTCACCACTTTAGGTCCTATCTTCAGCCCATCCAGTTTATTTAAAAGCCTCCTGTGGGGAACCGTGTCAAAAGCTTTGCTGAAATCTAAGTAGATTACGTCCATAGCTCGTCCATGATTCAATTCTCCTGTCACCCAATCAAAAAACTCAATGAGATTCGTTTAGCACGATTTCCCTTTGGTAAAACCATGTTGTCTCGGATCTTGCAACTTATTGGCTTCCAGGAAATTCACTATCCTTTCCTTCAGCATCGCTTCCATTACTTTTCCAATAACCGAAGTGAGGCTTACCGGCCTGTAGTTTCCAGCTACTTCCCTATCACCACTTTTGTGAAGAGGGACCACCTCCGCCATTCTCCAATCCCTTGGAACATCTCCCGTCTCCAAGGATTTATTAAACAAATCTTTAAGAGGACCCGCCAGGACCTCTCTGAGCTCCCTTAATATCCTGGGGTGGATTGTTACAGTTATTAAGGTTACTTCCTGCTCCGGGGCAGAGGGAGCAGGGAGCCAGCGAAGCCAAGAGCCGCGCGGCTACTCCCAGCAGCTAAGAATGCACGGGGGGGGGGGGGGGGGGGGGGGAGGGGGACACCTAGAATTGTCACTGCATCCGCCAGGACAGAATGAACAGAAAGATGAACAAATGTTTACAGAAATTAGGAAAGCTGGCAAATTAGGCAACATTATAATAATGTGTGATTTCAATTACCCCAATATTTACTGGTTAAATGCTGTATCAGGGATTGCTAGGGTGGTAAGATTCTTAGATGTAATGAATGACTGACAAGAGGGGGAGCTATTTTAGATCTAGTCCTTAGTGGAATACAGGGCATGGTACGAGAGGTCATGGTGTTGGATCAAATTTGAGCTGATATCAGGAGTGAAGTCACTAAAGAAACCTGCTGTAGCAGAAATTAATTTTTGAAAGGGTGACTATGACAAAATAAGCAAACAGGATGCAAGGAATGATTAGAAAACGATGCAAAGTAAGACCAAGAATATTATAATGCCTCTGTATTGCTCAATGGTACGACCTCACCATGAGTACTGTGTTCACAAAAAAGATATAGCGGAATTAGAAAAGGTTCAAAGAAGAGCGCCCAAAGGATAAAGGGGATGAAACTGCTCCCATATGAGGAAGGGCTAAAGAGGTTAGGGCTCTTCACAGTGCTTTTTTTGTAGAAAGAAAGGTGCCGGTACTCATTATGGGCGGGGTCACCACATATGGCTCCACCCCTATTATAGCCACACACACATTAGTCACACCCCTTATACTAGCCATGGCGCATATAAACAGACATCAATGAAAATATTATACTAGTATAGGAGAAAAAAATAACGTGACTTAGGAGAACAAAGAGTAGATTAGTGAGTTGGTTTTTCAAAAGATCAAATACAAGGTTATATTGTGGTCAAATTCAAGAAAGTGTGGGGCAGGCACATGGGATTTCTTTGTGAGACGAGACAGGGGATGCTGTGGATGGACAGATAATGGGCCATTTGGCCTTAATCGGCCACCATGTTTCTATCCCAGCATATGCACTTTCCTTTTGCTCTGACATAGGCACAGAAACTTGTGCATGCATCCTGTATGCATGCCCTGATTAGTGCACAAGTTCTATGTGCTTTAAATTTGCATATGACTAGTTTACTACATTGGAGAACAAAGGTTTGACATTATCTTTATGCTAAAAGCAGTGTACATAGCCATCATCACATAAAAGCTTTTTTGCAGTGGCGTGTGCATGTGTGTCTCTATAAAGCTCTTTGGGATACAGCTTTAATAGAAATGTTCATTGTAGATTATAAAGAGGGCATGTCTCCCATCCACAAATCAAATACCACTTTTGTTAACTTTTCTATACATTTAAATGGAAATTTACCAACACACTAAACTAGAACAACTCAAATCCAATGTCATAAATAAATACTTTTTGTTGTGTAAACTGTAGTCAACTACATGTCATTCTGATACCAATTCAGAAACAAAACACTAAAAGCATAAGTACAATGTAGCTTACTAAAAAAGAAAGAAAAAAGTTTTCAAAATAATGAAGGCATGAGCTGAGAACAATCCATCTTCCTCCCAAAGCTATTCACCTTTCAACACAAAATTATGCATATTCTAGGGTCTAAAATAGCCTTCAAATTTAGAAATGCGGCATCCTTGATTGCCAAAAACCACAAGTGAACACTAAAGGACAATAATATGAATCTCAGGAAAGCTGACTTCTCTTTGCTGTTGCAGATGAACAAACAAGCGGCAGGCCGAGGTCGTGAACGGTACAGACCCTACACTCTTTTGTACTTATGTATATATTTTTAATTTTACCTGCTCGTCAGTATCTTAGGGCCTGCAGTCGAGCACGCAGCCTTCCTTTGGCAGTGAAGGCCTGCACCGGCTCATTTCGCGCTATCCCCAGTCGCTTGTCACACGCTTCCCCCACACCTTGGGCAACTGTGAGGTGAAAGACTACAGGCCCTCAAAGCGTGGGACCACTGGCAGTGCGAACGAACGGTGCAGACAGCGATTGAGGCTTCTCTCTGCAAGTCCCGCCTATGTGGAAACAGGAAGTTGTAACAACGTAGGCGGGACTCGCAGAGGGAAGCTCCGATGCTGACAGGCTCTCTTAATCGCTGCCTGCACTGCGAGTTGAAGTCAAAGACAAGTAAGTAGGGAGTGAAAGAAGGGTCAGAACTCGCCTGGGTGGGTGGGTGGGGGGGGGGGGGAAGAGGAAAAAGGTGCCGGTACGCCGTACCATTGCGTACCGGCACAAAAAAAGCACTGGCTCTTCAGCTTGGAAAAGAGGCGGCTTGATGAGGGGGGATATGAATGAGGTCTATAAATTCCTGAGTGTTGTAGAACTGGTAAAAGTGAATCAATTTTTCACTCTTTCAAATGTAAGAAGACCAGGGGACACTCAGTGAAATTACATGAAAATACTTTTATAACAAATAGGAGGAAATATTTTTTCACTCAAACAATAGGTAAGCTCTGGAATTCGCTGCCAGATGATGTGGTGATGGTGGTTAGCGTATCTGTGTTTAAAAAAGGTTTGGACAAATTCCTGGAGGAAAAGTTCATAGTCTGTTATTGAGATGGACCTGGGGAAAGCCACTACTTGGCCCGGGATTGGTAGCATGGAATGTTGCTACTAATTTGGTTTCTGCCAGGTACTTGTGACCTGGATTGGCCACTGTTGGAAGCAGGATACTGGGCTAGATAAATCATTGGTCTGACACAGTATGGCTATTCTTATGAGGAATGCCTGGTGGCATTTTGTTTTTAAGTTATCAAATTTTAATATACATATCACAAGTATCCACTTGCATTAGTAACATAAAAGCGTCATTTTATGAAGCTACAGCAAAAGGGGACCTGCGCTGGCGTTGGCATATGTTTTTCTTGTGCGCTGACGCCTCCTTTTACTGCAATGGATAAAAGGCAGGGGTTTTTTTTCAACAAATGGCCATGCGGCAAATGAAGCACTTGCCATGTGGCCAGTTTTGGGGGGGGGGGGTACTTACTGCCACCCACTGAGGTGGCGGTATGGGCTCCCACACTAACCCGGTGGTAAATGGCCAGTGATTACCACCGGGTACACACCAGCGTTACAAAAATTGAAATATTTTTCCAGTGTCGGAAATGGTGCACACTGGAGGATGGAACTACCGCCGGGCTGCTGCAGTAGCCCGGCGGTACTTCACTTTTAGCAAGTGGTAAGCCCTCATTGAGCTTACTGGCGCTTCGTAAAAGGACCCCAGAATTAGTAAAAAAAAACATTTAATAAAACGCAAACAATTCAGAAGGAAAAACATAACAGTCTTTCTTAGATCACAAACATGGGGAAGTGTATCCTAAAACAGGATGAGGAAATCCACAAGGAATAAACAAACTATACAGGCTAACATGATTAACCCTGAAAAGTTCCATTAATGTCCAATGTTAAAGGATCTTCTTCATCTTAATGAAAGCCTTAAGTTGTTCAGGACAAAAAAAAAAAAAAAAAAAAAATATATATATATATATATATACATATACAGTGTACGTCGGATAAGCGCATGCTCTCTTTAACTGCATGCCATACTTCTGTCCCGTTTTTGGCACCATCAATTTCTATGGGGACAAACCAGTTTAGCGCACCACTGATAAGTGCAAGATTCGCTTATACGCATGGTTTAAGACCGTTCCTCTGCAGGAAACACTCCGCATAAGCGTGCGCATGGAATATGGAAGCCGATTGGCGCATGACAACCAATGAGGTTTCAAATTTACTGCCCCTTTAACTGCCACAGGCAGAAAAAGTGAAAGAATGTTGTTAGAGTGAACACTGGAGTCGTCATCATCGTTGCGGCGGAACTGTAAGACTTTAACACTGGCTGAACAAATAGAAGTTCTTAAAAAATTAGAAAACAAACAAAATCAAGCATCTATTGCTAAAGAACATGGTGTCAATCCCAGTCAAATTTCACGTGTCTTGAAGCAGAAAGATCAGCTTCTGGAAGACTGGCAAAACAATACAAATCCACACAGGAAACCTAAAAGGGCGTGAAAAGCTGATGAGGTAGAAGATGCTCTTCTTCGGTGGTTTTCTTGAGTCAGGAACAGTTTCCTGTCAGTGGTCCACTGCTTAGGGAAAAAGCTAACCAGCTAGCTGAAAGTCTTGGATTAACTGAATTCAAAGCCACTGTTGGATGGTTTGAAAGATGGAAGGAGAGGAACAACATAAAATTCAAGAAACAGCTTGGTGAGAAACAAGATACTGATGACTTTGGCGCTGAAAATTGGGTTGTTTCAGTTCTTCCTACCATCTTGAATGAGTTTGCACCTCGTCACATTTTCAATGCTGACGAAAATGGTCTCTACTGGCGAGCGATTCCTGATGGAACACTTGCATTCAAACATGCCGAAACTACTGGAGGTAAAACGTTGAAGGACCGACTTACAATCCTCCTTTGCTGCAATATGGATGGGAGTGAGAAGTTGGAACTCCTCATCATTGGAAAGAGCAAACAGCCCCGTTGCTTCCAGAAAGTTAAGAAACTTCCTGTGTCATACGAGGCTAACGCAAATTCATGGATGACTGGGAAAATTTAGAAGTTAGACACTAGAATGCGGGCACAAAAGTGTCAGATTTTGTTGCTTTGTGATAATTGTGTTGCACACAGGGATGATGTCAGGCTGTCTAACGTCAAGGTGGTCTTCCTGCCACCAAACACTACCTCTCTGATCCAACCTATGGATCAGGGCATAATAGCCAATTTCAAACAACATTATCAGGTTCTTGTGCTACGTCGTCTGATGAGTGTTATGGGTTTGTTTGAAGCGTTGTGAATGTATACTTTACCCTGTAAGTGTGGTTTGTTTGTAAAAGAGTGCTTTTCTATTTTTAGTTTCCCTTTCTGATGAAGACTTTTGAAACTCGGCCAGAGTTAAAGGGAGCAGTTATTGTGATGGCAAGATTGGAATGGATGAATGATATGTGATTTTAATGAAGCACAAGCACGAGCACAATATACCCCAAGGGAAGTGAAATAACTGCGTGAATATATGTGTATATCGCATTGTGGGTTGGTTTATGTAAGATATGTGGGGGAAGTGAGATCAGGGTGTCATGAACTAACATATACCTCCTTTAGGTTCAAACAAATGTTGTATTGTATGTTCTATTATCTATGTATTGGATGGTAATATGGAATGCACCATAATGTATGGGCGAAGGTTTGAGCTCAAGCCTAACAGTATTTAATGTGAGTAGTTTATGACCTATACATATTTATTATAGATATATGCATACACTGGTGATAAAGATCTACTTGGGCTCAGCTGTATGTACAAACACAAATATTAGGAGGCGGAACATCGTATGTGCAATGATGGTTCTACTGTGACACCACCACATATTCCTCTTGGGGATATAATGGGTGTAAATGGTATGGTCTGAGCACATTTAAGACACTTCATAATATTTATAGCATTTTAAAGTGCGTATATAAAAAAAAAGATAAATTATTTTGAATCCAAGTTTATTATAGTGAGTTTATGGTTTAACTTGGTTTGTTGGATTTGTGCTTCCTGATTTTTTATAATTTATTAAAAGAGTGTTATGGATGACCAGACTGGCAAGGATAACCATGCTGTTGAACTGGCTCGTACTCTATCACTGTTGGATTCCCTACATATGCAGAAAGAAGCCTGGAATCATATTACACAGGCAACCATTGTGAACTGCTACAAGCGGGCAAGCTTTGTTAAGGATGTGGAGAGGGACGAAACAGATGCAGCTGTTGCAAACGCGTCAGATGAACAGGTTATTGACATCCCAGCCTGTGTTACCGAAGAGGAGTTTCATCACTACGTAGCTGTTGATTACGATCTACAAACAGCTGACAACAGCACTGATGTCGAAATATGCGCCTACACGCAGGCAACAACGGCTGATGATGAAACAGATGATGAAATGAGCAACGAGGCACATGCTGATGAAATTCAACAACCTGCTTCTGTCACTTTTGCAAAAGCGCTGGAGAGTCTCAACACCGTGCGGGCCTATCTGTAGGCCACTGGATGTCAGTGCTATGACAGTTTTTACCGTCTGGCAGACGTAGTCTATGGAACTCACAGATCCAATAGTGTACAGAGGACTATAACTGATTATTTCAAGTAAGCCTAACGTCAGTTAATGGAGACTGTATACTGTACGTATAATAACAGTACTGTACATATGTTTATCAGATGTCAAGCTTCTGCGCCACCAAGTCTAACCAGACACTTGCAAGGATAAGCCAAAAGAAAAGTAGTTCCAAGATTGTTAGTCTCTTGTTACAGTGCTAGGAAGGCCTTCCTCTTTTCCTGCGTTGCTTTAGTAACACCTTCTGACTAAAAAATAAAGCTTGTGTATTACGAAAATAGAGTCTCATTATTGCACTAAGATCTTGTTCAAATACAAAACTCACTAAATGTGTGGTCCTATGAGATATCAGTCACTTATTCTTCCAATATTGCAGAAATATTATTTAAATCCACCTGCATATTCCGAGATCCTTGCTCTAACCAGGGCCGCCGAGAAGGGGGGGCAGGGGGGGGACAAAATTCCCTGGGCCCGGGCCTCTAAGGGGGGCCCAGTGCCGCAGTCCCCTTCACTCGCCCCCCTCCGTCAACCACCAGGCCGGGACCCCCTGAATTCAAAATCATAGCGCCTCACCTCGACCTTGCTCCGTGTGAAAGAAGCGCAGAAGTGGCAGTCTGCAGATCTCCTCCCTTCGGGACTTCCCTCCCTGTGTCCCACCCTTGCGCAAGTTACTTCAGACGAGGGTGGGACACAGGGAGGGAAGGCCCTAAGGGAGGCGATCTGCAGACTGCCGCTGCTGCGCTTCTTTCACATGGAGCGAGGTCGAGATGAGGAGCTATGATTTGAATTCAGGGGGGCCCGGCCCGGTGGTGGACGGAGGGGGGGGTGACTACGATGACCTCGGGGGGGGGGGGGGGGCGGCAGGGGCCCCGGCCCAGTCTCTCGGCGGCACTGGCTCTAACACCTCCCTTTGGGAACTTTTTCAAGAACTAGGTAAGTAATACAACTTATTCACTGGCGGAACAGACTGTTGAGGAAACTTCAATACTTCCAAAAGATACTTTTTAAACAAATCGGAGGGTGTCATAGCAGGATGCACTGGAAAATTCAGCAAGTGAAAATTGTCTCCTATTAAAATTTTCAAGCTGCTCAATCATCCTTTGTGTTTCTATTTTATCCTTAATCAGAGCTGTTAGAAAATCCTGGAGACCTTTAACATTATCATGTATCTGCTGGATTCGACCTGAGTGTTTATCGTATCCATTGTTCCAGTCAATAAATCTATTTTAGAGATCAAAGGAATTGATAAGTTTGGAAACAGTGGTTTTCATGTCCTGGAGCAACCTCCACAGGCTTTCTAAGGTGACCACCTCTAACCGGGAGGCAGAACTCAGCATTCCACCCGCACAAAGAGTCAAATTAGCCGCTACTTCCAGTCTCTCCGACCCAGCTGGATAACCCAGGACACAATGGCTGATTAGGCTCCAGAGGGAACAGAGTGACATCTTGTCCCAAAGCGGCAGTCTCTCCTTCTGACTTCCATGTAGCAGGACCCTCTTTTCCAGTTCTCATTGTAGCTCCTGTGGTGAAATGATCGATCGTCAGCTGATGCAGGGAGGAGGTCTGGGCCGGCGAGGGAACAGCCCTGATCATAACCTTCCTCTTGGCATGTGGCATAAAGGTCAAAAACTAGAAAAGAGCAACAAAGAAACAAGGCACCCACTCAGCTGCTCCTCACATCTCACCAGCCAGCACATGATGCCATCTTGACCACTTCCCACGCCTGGTGGAAATTTTAAGTCTGTGGAGAAAAACCATGCCCATATGTAGGCATAAGCAACATAAGTAACTGCCTTGGCAGTCAAATACTGATAGGTGCTAGAGTGTTGCTGCTGCTTGCAGGCCTTTATCCATGCATGAGGCTGCAGCAGCTGAACCTAAGCAGCAGCAACAGCAACAGCAAGACAACTGCCATTGTAGATTTCAGTCTGTGAGCCCTCTGGCGCTGACAGATCCTGCAGTACCTCGCCCCCTTTGATTGCATGAGCAAGTAAGTAGATGGGGTGTGGCAGGACCTGTCAGTGCTTTGGGGGGTGGGGTCGCAAGCTCGGTACTGAGTTCTCTGAAGGACATTGTCTTGTTGCTGTTCAGGATCAGCTACAAGATAAGGGGGTCTGATTGCCTGGGAGAGGAGAGGATCTTGATGGGTTAATCATGATGGGGAGGAGGCAGAGGTAGCCTTCCCCCAGTAGGCCCTTATATGCCAACTTGACCCCTAGTAGTAATACCACAAGACTACCACTAGGGTTCATCGGTGCTATTTGATCCTGGCACTGGCAAGGGCAGGACTAGGGATTGTTCCTGCTGCACCCCACTAGATCCCAGGGAACACACAAGGTAGGCCAGCAATGGGGGGGGCCTATGGTTGGGCGGGCCTTCAAGTTGGTTACTATTTCCAAATGGGGGAGGGGCTTGATTTCACAGGTCACTTCCCAGTGGGGGATCTTTAATGAGGGTTGGGGCTGGAATTGATTGGGGAGCATTAAATTGGGGGTGGCAGTGAATGGGGGGAACTTTAGAATAGGATCTGACAGTGGGGCTCTGGAAGGTAGGATTGTGTTGGTCAGGGGCAGAGCTTTGAGGGCCAACTTAATTGAACTGTGAAGCCACATTATAGGATTTACATAGTAATGAACTGCTTTACATGCATTTGCATGTTTTGCATCTCACTACTATGTACCTTGTGGTGACCTAAATAACACTGCATTACAATACCACAACCTGCATCAGACCCCTTAACGTGTGTTAAGGACTGAACAGTGACATACCTAGCTTGTTCGCCACCTGGGGCGCATCACCCCCCCCCCCAAGGCACACCACTCCCCTCCCCCAAAGCATATCACCCCACCACCTTTCCCCCTAGCAAGGGGGTGCGCAGAGCAGGTGCACAGCTGTTGGCTCTGCCGGTCCCCTGCCCCAGAACAGGAACATCAGAGGGGGCAGGGAAACGGCAGAGCCAACAGTCGCACATCTGCTCCGTACACCCCCCTGCTGCCTGCACCCAGGGCGGACAGCCCCCACCACCCCTCCCTTGGTACACCACTGGGGCTGAATAACATGGGTTATCACCATAACACAGCTTGATAACTTCCTCCCTTAGTAACTTATGTCCATATATATCCAGTGGTGCTGTTTATGAGGAGATGGGTGTTTTGGGCGGGGGCTTCTGGATTCACATTACAGATATGGAAATATGTCATTATGCATAAAAAATATCCAGGTAATAAAAGAGTTATACAATTTGTTACTAAAGTAAAATAGTTAATTTTATTTGCATTGTATATTCAAATTTTCAGTTGACACTACAGTTAAATTATAGCAAGCTATTAAACCATCAAGCTTTACAGGTTGGCCTAACATCTCCCTCTAGAAACCGGATGACTTAGTAACTAACAATACTACAATATTCTGGACTACTTTAAACCTCTGGCAAACTGGCTTCACTAAGGGGCTTTTTTTTACTAAGCAGTGGTAAGCACTAAAGCATACTTACTGCATGTTAGGCACTACTGAGGGACGCAGTAATTCTGGGATTGGCGTGAACTAATCCTGCACTAAAAAATATAAAAAAATTTTTAGCATAAGGGCAATTTGGACGCAGAGAGTAGGCGTGCCCTGCTCTACTCAGGTAGCACATGTAAATTGCTGTGCGTTGCCTGATTAGAATGGGGTTAATGTGGGAGCCCTTGCTGCCTAGTAAATAGGTGGCAGTAAGGGCTCGCAAGCTAAATGGGAAATTAGCATGTGGCCATGAATGGAAAAATAGAAAATGTGGCCATTTTACTACTGTGCTAAAAGTGGCCTTAGCGTGCAGGAAAAACATGAGCTAAAAATAGTGAAGCCACGTTTTAGCATGGCTTACTAAAAGGGCCCCATAGTTTTTTATTTAAATATTTTTGATTTCTACGCCTGCCAAAACAAATCAAAATTATTTTAAATATATATTTTTGATTTGTTTTGAACAACAGCATAATTGCAGTTTTAAGGCATACAATAATAGAAAGCTTTTGCCTGGATTAGTGGAATATTAACTTTTACCATATAAATATAAAACATAACTACCGTATTTTTCGGACTATAAGACGCACCTAGGTTTTAGAGGAGGGAAATAGGAAAAAATTTTTTTTCCTTTTTCCCAACTCTAAAACCTAGGTGCTCTGGTGCGTCTTGTCCGAATCCCGCCCTCCCCCCGGCCCTGTCACCACTTCTCCCTACTCACGCGATCTTCCCTGGTGGTCTAGTGACGTCGGGGCAGGAAAGAGCCCCCTCTTTCCTGCCCAGCGCACTGCTCTCCATCCTCCTGTATGCAGCCTGACGGTCTTGGCGAGATTCAAAATGGCCGCCGAGAATTGAAGTCTTATAGTCCGAAAAATACGGTAAATTGTATAGTTGCAGGTAACAGCCATTTTTCACTTTGTATAATCATATCACTTGTAGAATTTTCTATGATTTTTTCCTAAGATTTTCAGAATGTACCATTTTTAATGTATTAAAAAAAATGTCATTGCTGATCTCAAACTTTTTTTTAATTTATCTATTTTTATATACTGTTCAAATTAAATGCCTCCTTCTTTGCACAAATGTTTCTTAAAGAGTTTTTATATGTTAAACATTACCAAATACAAAAAGGTTTTGCTTGAGATAAAATGATCCTTGCATTTTTGAGCTGCTTCTCATGATTTTTGATCATACTCAGTATGACTTTATCATGAGAAAACTACAATCAAAGATACAAGATACAGTACTTATGCATTCAGATTCACGTTGCTGGTTGATGAACCATATAAATAGAGAAAAACTGTCAATGAAACTTACACAGCTACTGTTCACTATGGTAGGACACATTATTTTTTCCTCACTAGATAGAAGAGATATGCTTGTTAGTACCCATATCTTTCAGTCTACAGTTCTCCACTTCTGATTATAATAATAAGCAATAATCATACAGTCAGAGGATCTTCTGACTAAATGAATCATATCCTACTATATCCTTTCAGGTGTAAGACCAGTGCAGACTAGAGATGACATGAAGAGAGAACAGTATTCAAAAGAAGGAAAAAAGAGTCTTGGGAGATTGACTACAAGATGGGATCATATGCTTCCATAAAACTGTCAAATATCCCTCACTTTGAGTGTCTACATATTTTATTATTTGGAAAGAATTTTATAAAAGTGATTGGTGTCCATTTGTCTGTCCATGCATAGGCACAATCACACTCTTTAAAAGGGATAGAAATGCACTGAGGGGCTCTTTTACTAAAGGGCTTGCTGTGTGCCAATCCAGAACTACCGCCAGGCTACCGTAGTTCCCACCCCCAGTGAATGCCATTCTGGCACTACAAAAATATTTTCTGTTTTGTAGGGCCAGTGTTTACCCGGCAGTAATCGCTGCCTGGCTACCGTCGGGTAAGATCAGGAGCCCTTACTGCCAAATCAAAGGGTGGCAGTAAGTGCTCCCCTCAAAATGGCCGTGCAGTAAATTGTTCACTTACCCCATGGCCAATTCTTTAAAAAAAAAAAAAAAAGAGAGAGCCTTTTACCTGCTGTGGTAAAAGGGGGGGGGGGGCCTCAGCATGTATCAAAAACATGCGCAGATGCCAGCGCAGGCCCCCTTTTACAGCAACTTAGTAAAAGGACCCCTAAATTTGGCAAACAGGAAGAAATTGCATTTCAGATGAGTTTTAAAAATAAAAACACTGGGTTAATATTTTAATTGAATAGAGGTCTCCCTACCCACCCCATATAAAATCCCTATTGCCTTCTATGGAATCTGTTAGAAAGGTAAAATGTTGATTATTTTCTACTCTTCCAGCACTTTGGCACAGAGCAATACGAGTAGACTGAAAAGAAAATAGAAGTAATTTGCAAAAGTTGGAACTAAAGGGTGCTTTCAAAGCCGCAACCATCGCACCCTACAACCAGTGGCGTACCAAGGGGGGGGGCGGTCCGCCCCGGGTGCACGCCGCTGGGGGGTGCTGCGGCGCGCGCCTGTCAGCTGAGTTAGCTAAATTCGCTGCAGCTCCCTCTGCCCCGGAACAGGTTACTTCCTGTTCCGGCCGGGGCAGAGGGAGCTGCAGCGAAGTTAGCGAAGTCAGCGAACTCAGCTGACAGGCGCGCGCCGCGGCATCCCCCCCCCCAGCGGCATGCATCCAGGGGGGGAGGTGTCGCTGGGGGGGGGGCGCATCGGCGATCCGCCCTGGGTGTCATGCAGGCTAGGATCGCCACTGCCTACAACCACACATCAACCATTCTCACTCCCCCACACAACTCCAAAACCTACACACTCCACACTGCCATGTCCCATATAAATTTCTCATATACTCCTACTTGCCTGCCACTCATTCCTATATCCACTCTCCCAGTCCCTTCCCTACCTCAAAACCCACACATGCTCATAGACACACAAACCAGCTCTCCATAGATTGCCATTCATGTGCCCCCACATACATATCCATACACCCCCATATATTACATACCATCCTTACCCCCCACATCCCCATATACACATTTTCACATACACCCACCTCACACATATCCAATACACACACAAACTTTTATTCTGATTCCTAACTCTCCTGCTATTCACACACATCGAACCCATATACTACAGACATCTACAGTACATATCTCCACTTATCTATTCACCTACTCTCCATGCCAAACTCCACATATTCCCATACACCCACAACACACAAATCGATATCCCCCAATCCATCATATGCACATACATATATATTCCTCACTCACCATGTACCCTAATAATACACTTCACAAACAGTCATATCTCCAGCACAATCCTCTCCCTACTCACAGATACCCCATTTAAAGTTTTCTGTTAGAAAGCATAACTGAAGACATGTTCTGCATGCATTCTTTAGGGACATTTTACTAGGCCCTACGCGTGTGCACTATGCACCCAAATGAGACTAGTGCCAGGCCAGGGTGCCCTCCTGGTGGTAATTTCAGATTTGGCATGCACCCATAATGCGTGGATTAATTATTTATTTTCTCCTACGCACAAATTGGCAATTGGCGCACGCCAACCGGTCACCTAGCATGTAGCACGTGACCCTTTACCACTAGATCAATGGGTGGCATTAAGGGCTCAGGCTGGTTTTGAGCGTGCACTGGTTTCATTTTTACCACAGGCCCTTTTTCCATCCCATTAAAAAAAAGCCATTTTTTGTAGATGCGGTAAAAACTGGCCCGGCACCCGCCCAATAAATACGCCTGCACTACCGCAGTCCACTTTTTACAGCGGCTTAGTAAAAAGACCCCTTTATTTGTTAGGTAGTCTTGCTTCTAGTTTTCAGAATTTTAATGTGAATTTGCACCATGGTTTGCCCAACTTAGCTGTCCCATATAAATGATAAAGGGAAGAAGGGTTTTAAAAAATTTTCAGTTTCTTTTTATTGAATTGGGGTGGTCATTTCTACTTACAATACTAATTCATAACCACAGAAAAGCATACATCCATCATACTTAAATATTTCAAATATCACCTGTGAACATGGTTCCCTAACATATGTAATTGCAAAAAATGTCTCCAACTCTTCTCAACACCCATACAGAAAATATGCCTCTTCCCTTCCAGAACATTACTGTTATTTATATTTGCAAACTAATTCTCTGCATCAAATAAAGTCAGATCATCTTAAGCATAGGAAAAAGATAAAACCTTAAATAATGTTATTCTAAAACTTCACAGAAAAGTACAAATCTTTTTTAAGTGACAGTACATGTAGACCTCTGCAGCTAACTAAACCAGTTAGCCTTTGATCTATTTATAATTATTAGGGGTTAGGATTATATCTTTAGGCAAAGCTGCCTAACAGTAGGAAGGTATAGATCAAAACTGACATTATGACACTGTAAATGAAGATGGGTGAAGATAAAGCAAAAGTAGTCTGGCATAGCTATAATTTACCTAGAACATGAAGGAAGGTTGACCAGACAGGATGCAAAAGGTAAAGCAAATCAGTACTTGAAATATTAAGAGTTGACAAGGTCTCCAAAGTTTGCTGACGAGAAACAGCAATAAATTATAATACATTAAACAGAGATACAACCTCCCTCAGAGCTAAACAAAGCAATACACAGTATTCTTTAAAAATGTATGCAAAAAAAGTATTACCTAGGACCAAAGACCTTGACAGAAGTTAAGGGATCCTTTTACTAAACGGTTGCTGCATGGCAACCCTTAACTATTGCTGGCTCAACGTGGGTGCCAGCGGTAGTTCCACCCCCAGTGCACGCCATTTCTCATTCTAGCGGAATTATTGAAAAAATATTTCCGCAGGGGATTACTTGGTGGTAACTGGGAAGAATCATGTGCTGCCCCCAGTTACCACTGGGTCAGCGTGGGAGCCCTTACTGCCACATCAGTGGGTGGTGCTAAGTGCACCTGGCGGTAATTACAAGTTTGGTGTGTACCGAAAACCTATGGTAGAAAATAATTTTCTATTTTCTACCGTGGGGATGTTCCCGGCGGTAGTCGGCAGTTGACACATGCTGACAGTTACCACACGGGTAAAGCGTGAGCGCTTACCCCTAAGTCAATGGGTGGCATTAGGGGCTCAAGCCGTAAATAGACGCATGCTGGTTTTATGTTTCAATCATTTTTATTGCAGACAGGTTAATAAACAGTGTACAAGTATGCATAGTTTTTTAAAGGATTAACACCTGAATCAACGCTATTAACAAAGGTGCACTACAACATGTTTACCTATCCCACCCCTCTATCCCTTCCCATCCTCCCCCCCTAAACTCCCCCCAACTCCACTCCCCTCCCCCCACCTCAATGATCCTACTATCAGTCCACAGGTATTCAGAGTCTCTCATCTACCTGCACAGTCTCTCAATTTAGAATTTTGCTTTTTGCTATTGGTTGTAGGGTATCCCAAAATTTCGCCCAGGTGGATTCCAGCTTTTTGCCCTCCACACGCACGCTGGTTTTAATTTTGCCACACGTTCATTTCCAGGCCCAAAAGAAAAAAACATTTTTTCCAGGCGTGATGGAGAAATGGTCCAGTGCGCATCCAAAACACGCGCCCATACTAGCACAGGCCACTTTTTGGCGTGCTTTTGTAAAAGGGCCCCTGAGTGAAAAAATATTTCCTCCTATCTGTTTTAAAAGTATTTCCCTGTAACTTCCTTAAATATCCCCTAGTCTTTGTACTTTTGGAACAAGTAAAAAACGATTTACTTGTACTCGTTCTACACCACTCAGGATTTTGTAGACCTCAATTATATCTCCCTTCAGCCTTCTCTTTTCCAAGCTGAAGATCCCTAGTCTCTTTAGCCTTTCCTCATACAAGAGGAGTTCCATCCCATTTATCATTTTGGTCGCTCTTCTTTGAACCATTTTTAATTCTGCTATATCTTTTTTGAGATACGACGACCGGAACTGAACGCAATACTCAAGATGCAGTCACACCATGGAGCAATACAGAGGCATTATAATATTTTTGGTCTTATTCACCATCCCTTTCCTAATAATTCATAGCATCCTGTTTGCTTTTTTGGCTGCCGCCGCACACTGACCAGAAGATTTCAGCGTATTATCTACGACACCTAGATCTTTTTCTTGAGTGCTGACCTCAAAAGTGGATCCTAGCATCAGGTAACTATGATTCGGATTATTCTATCCAATGTGCATCACCTTCAATTTGTCCACATTAAATTTGATCTGCCATTTAGGTCTTCCTACAATATTTCAAAGTCTGCTTGTGTTTTAACAACCTTGAATAGTTTTGTATAATCTGCAAATTTAATCACCTCACTCGTTCTGATTTCCATATCATGTATAAATATGTTAAATAGCACCGGTCCCAGTACTGATCCATGTGGCACTCCACTGTTCACCCTCCTCCATTGAGAAAAATGACCATTTAAACCTACCCTATGTCCTACCATTTTGTCCATTAGATTGTTAGCTCCTTTGAGCAGGGACTGTCCTTCTTTGTTAAACTGTACAGCGCTGCGTAACCCTAGTAGCGCTTTAGAAGTGTTAAGTAGTAGTACTAGTAGTTTTCTGTCCAATAACCAATTCCTAATCCATGCCAGAACCTCGTCTCCTATCCCATGACTCTTAAATTTTCTCAGGAGTCTCTCATGAGGAGCTTTATAAAAAGCTTTCTGAAAATCTAGATACACTACAACAATCAGCTCACCTTGGAGGAGTAGCCTAGTGCTTAGTGCAGTGGACTTTGATCCTGGGGAACTGAGTTTGATCCCCACTGCAGCTCCTTGTGACTCTGGGCAAGTCACTTAACCCTCCATTGCCCCTGGTACAAAATAAGTACCTGAATATATGTAAACAGCTTTGAATGTAGTTGCAAAAACCTCAGAAATGCAGTATATCAAGTCCCATTTTCCTTCTCCCTTCCCTTTATTCATGCCTTCAAAGTAATGAAGCAAATTGGTGAGGCAAGACTTCCCTTGGCTGAATCCATGCTGACTCTGTCCCATTAAACCATATTTATAATAATTTAATAATAATAATATTTATAATAATTTCCACAGTTTTGCCTGGCACTGATGTCAGGCTTACCAGTCTGTAATTTCCTGGATCACCCCAGAACCCTTTTTAAAAATTGGTGCTACATTGGCCACCGTCCAATCTTCAGGTACTACAAACAATTTTTACTTGAAACAATTTTTTATTGATGACAAAATCCAACAATACATTCCTGTGTAAATTGTAACAAACAGATTCCAACAAATCTGGCATAATAACATCAAACTTTCACCAAAGTCCATAGTAAATCCTTGTCATCAGATTTTATTTATTTTTTATTTATTTTAGTTACATTTGTACCCCGCGCTTTCCCACTCATGGCAGGCTCAATGTGGCAGGCAATGGAGGGTTAAGTGACTTGCCCAGAGTCACAAGGAGCTGCCTGTGCCGGGAATCAAACTCAGTTCTTCAGTTCCCCAGGACCAAAGTCCACCACTCTAACCACTAGGCCACTCCTCCACTCCCTTTTCTCTTCTACCCCCCACCCGCCCCATTCTTATCCCCACTAAATCGCAAAAAATCAACATGGTTGTAGAATTCTGAGATGTAGGCTGGACTTTTACCCTTCCGGACCCAACCTACCCTTGCATGTTAAATACCTTGTCTCCTGTTCCCTACCACCCTAACCTTTCCCTCCCTATGATGCCTGGTTCCCCCCTACCCAGCTACCTTCAGCAGCCCAGCGAGAATCTATTTAGAATTTGACTTTGAGCTGCCTGTGAGATTTTATTCAAATAGGGCTCCCAAATCGCGAGAAACCTCTGCTGCCTCCTCGGCGACAAGTGGGTCCCCTGTGATTCCCATATCATATGTTGATGTAACTTATTACTCCAATACCAGATAGAGGGGGGATGATCCAAAATCCAGTGGTTGAGAATGCATTTCTCCCCCCCAAAATACAGGCCTTGCCTAGAAACAACTTTTCTCCCAGATTCCCAGGACCCCACCAGCCCGAAGAGCACAAAATCGCTTTTTCAAATGTGAGGGAAACCCAACGTCCAAGCACTAAGCAAAGAAACTCTGCAATTGCTGACCAAAATGATGTTATGTATTTACATTGCCACATACCATGAAACAAAGAGGTGTCTATCAACCCACATTTCCGACATTGTCCCGTATTCACTACCCCAGCATGACAGGCCTGCTTAGGAGAAAAATATGCTGTGTACGAAAATGGCATTCTTGTAATTTAGAACTGTATACTACTCGCGGGCCCCCTCTAAGAGATGCCAACAGAGACTGTGCATTAATTGGCCAACCCACCTCCACTAATCTGTGAGCCCTTGCAGACTTCACATTGGCGAACATTTCCCAAGTTCTTTACAAAACCAAGATACCAAAACTTGGCCATGGGCATCCCTTTCCAGAAGTCCCCGCAACTGTTGCCCGAAATCTGTTGGAATGTAATTGTATTTTTACATGCATTGCCTGTCACCTATTATTTCTCTGTGATTACTCTGTGACCTCTGATGTGAATTACTTAGAGAGGTCACACTGCTATGCAACTTCCTGTGGGGGCAGATGCAGCAGACACAGCACATGGAGCACATGGAGCTCATGATCTCTCCTAACCTGAGAGGATCTATGGTGGTGTGAGCATCCATTACCATCTAAGCACATGGAAGGAGCTGATAATACAAATGTATAGTAATATGTATATATAAGCCTGTCTGATTATAATCTAACTGCAAACTGTGAGTAAACAGATGTTTTGTTACTTCAACTTTAAAGTGACTCAGCAGTGAATTATTCAGGGGTGAATGAGAGAGAGATGAAGAAAGAAATTAACATTTCTAAAGCTGAAGCTGTGTGTACTAAAATCTGCTAATTATTTACTACAAATAATCCAACAAAAGGGTTATGGGCCCAGGTCCAGGAATTGAAAAAGAAGAGAAATATTACCAGGCAGAAAAAAAGGCCACATTTTTCTCTTAAGTTTTAAAGGAAAGATTCAGTCTGTCTCTCTCCCCCCCCCCACACAGCAGACAGAAGGCTAACAAAATGGCTGAGGGAAGAAATTCACCATTGTTCTATTCTCTCAAGGTGCCTAGATTAACTGAGTTTAATTATCAGCAGTGGGAACTAAGATTTATATGTCTCCTTCGAGCAAAAGGATTAAATATATGCTTAGACCAAGACAGAACAGCTGAAAATATGGCTGAATGGGACAATGCAAACTATTATGTGAAGTGCATGCTTTTGGAAGCTCTCTCAGAGAAACAAGCCATATTAGTGGAGGGAAAAGATACACCAAAGGACATTTTATATAAACTGAGAACTATGTATGCAACTACATATGCAAAGCAGCAACCAATTTGGTTGGCAGAGTTGAATGAAACCAAATTAAGGGATAAAAGTAAATGTAATGATCACATTATGCATCTTATGTCTTCATTTCAAAAGTTAGAACTTTCTGGAATTCCCATGTGTGATGCATTGAAAAGAGCATTTCTTTTTACCTCACTATCAAAGAAGTTTGATGTTTTTAGGTCTGTAAATGAGGCCATTGAAGGGCAATCTTTTGAACAGGCAACATCAAAACTAAGGCAGGAATGCATAATAAATGATTCTGAGGAGATGTGTTCTCAAAGTCAGTCAGAGAGAAATGAAACAAATTTCTTGGCAAAGAACAGAGGAAGGCGGAGCTATGGGAAAACTCCACCCAAGGGCAAGCTGATTTGCTACTCATGTGGAAAGGAGGGACATGTATATAAATGGTGTAAGGAAACACAAAACACTCCCTCTAGCTCACCTAAGCCAATGGAACTAAAGAATTTTCAAACCAGGAAATGTATGAAGGACAATAATAAACACAAGGGCTTTCTAATGGCAGAAAAATCTTTGACTATGGTAAATAATAATTCAAATGAAAGTACTTGGATTTTGGATTCGGGGAGCACATGCCATTTAACCAATTGTAAAGATTTCTTTCAGGAAATGTGTCCAGAGGAAGGTATTCTTAAAACTGCAAACGCAGGGACTGCTAAGATCCAAGCAAAAGGTATTGGATTCTTAAAATGCAAAGTGTCTAATGAAGTTAAAGAAATTCCTGTAAGTGATGTCTTGTATATTCCCCAAGCAGTTTGCAATATGCTTAGTGTATCTACATTAGATAAGAAGGGATTTGTGATTCATTTTGAAAACAGTAAGTGCACAATCTCTAAAAATGATGAAGTGTATGCTGAAGCTTTTATGCATAATGATGTTTATAAGCTGAACATTTCAGGTGAAGCCTCACATCTGGCGCAAGTAAGGAAGAATGATGGTAAATGTAGTCTGGAAATCTGGCACCGCCGCCTGGGACATCGTGATTCTAAGGTGATCCAGGATCTTTACAGTAAGCAACTGGCCACCGGCATTCAGATAAGTGCAGATGCTGGTAAAATGGAGAAATGCATAGACTGTGTTACTCAAAAAGGTGTGAGACCCTCATTTCCTGCATACACAGGAAATAGGAGTAATAAAGTACTGGACTTAATACACAGTGACTTATGTGGACCGTTTAATATCCCATCATTGGGAAATAACAGATTTGTACTAATATTCTTGGATGATTTCTCTAGATACTGTGTGGTCTATTTGCTGAAAGAAAAAAGTCAAGTCACAGACATGCTGAAGAAATACGTAGCCATGGTGAGCAATAAATTTGAAAGAAAACCAAAGGTTCTTCAGACCGACAATGGTGGTGAGTTCACTTCACAAAGCATGCGCACATTTCTAGAACAAGAAGGCATTCAGCATATCACAACAGTAGCTTATACACCAGAGCAAAATTCTGTTGCAGAGAGAAAATTTAGGTCACTTGTGGAAATGACCAGATGTATGCTGTCAGATAGCAATCTCCCTAAAAGACTATGGGGGGAAGCCATTCTCACAGCAGTGTACCTACAAAACAGAATGCCAACTAAAGGCGCTGAGCGCACACCACATGAGACATGGCATGGTAGGAAGCCAAACCTGTCACACATAAGAACATTTGGAAGTACAGCATATGCTCATGTACCAAAGCAAAGAAGGCATAAGCTGGATTCCACAACAGAAAGGGGCATTTTAGTTGGCTATGCTCCAGGACACAAAGGATATAGAATTTTGAATCTGAAAACTGGCATTGTTGGCATAAAACATGTTACATATTTTGATGAAAACAAAAGGGTTGATAAAGGCTGGATTATCCCAGATGAGCCTTATCATCCAGAATATGAAACTAGAACCATAATAGACATGCCAGTGTATATAAATGCCATACCAAGGCAGATGTCTGAAAGCAACTCATCTGTATCTAACGAGGAACAGGCAGAGGAAGCAGACAAAGAAAGGATCATTGAAGAAGACAGTACAGTTGGAGAAGGGGAATCAATTGGAGAAGAACTCTCAGATTTAGAGGATGCGGAAAGGTCAGACCAACCTGTTGTCAGACGCTCATCCAGGGAAAACAAAGGTGTTCCACCCCCAAGACTGTCTTACCTAACAAAGTCAGCAGAAGCTCAAGAGCCCTTAACATGGGATGAGATTGAGAAAATGCCAGCAGAAGAAGCTGCTGAATGGCATAAAGCTGCACAAGAAGAAATTGATGCATTGGATAAAAATAATACTTGGATTCTTACAAAATTACCTCCTGGCAAGAAAGCTATAGGATGCAAATGGGTATTCAAGTTAAAAAGGAATGCACAAGGAAAAGTGGAAAGGTATAAAGCCAGATTAGTGGCAAAGGGATATCTTCAAAAATATGGAGAAGATTTTGATGAAGTGTTTGCACCTGTAGTGAAACACACGACAATAAGAACACTTCTGAGCATTGCAGTCTCAAAAGGCATGCAAGTCAAACACATTGATGTGAAAACAGCGTTTCTTCACGGAGATATAACTGAAGACTTGTACATGGAACAACCAACAGGTTTCATAAATACAAAACAAAGACAGCTAGTGTGTAAATTAAACAAAGGTCTTTATGGATTAAAGCAAAGTGCAAAATGTTGGAATGAAAAATTGCATGAAATATTGACAAATTTAGGATTTAAGCAAGGTGAAGCAGATAAATGTTTGTACACTAGGTGCACAAATGGACAATATGCATACATTTTAGCTTTTGTTGATGATCTGCTCATTGCAAGCAAAAGTGAGCAAGAGTACAAGGACATTGTAAAATATTTAAACCTCAATGTTGAGATAAAAGAACTGGGTAATGTGTCATACTATCTTGGTATAGAAATTGAGAAACAAAATGATGGTTCTTATCTTCTAAGCCAGAAGCAGAAAATAAATGAGCTTATTGAAAGTTTAGGTATGCAAGATGCCCAAGTTGTAAGCACTCCCATGATCACTGATTTTCTGAAGGATGAAACAGTAAGAGAACCTTTACCAGATAACATCCAATATAGATCAGCCATAGGTAAGCTTTTATATCTAGCTACCACATACAGGGCTGATATAGCAAATGCAGTAGGAATTTTGAGCAGAAGGGTCAGCTCACCTACCAAATCAGATTGGACTGCAGTTAAAAGGATGGTAAGGTATTTAAAGGGTACCATTGATTGTAAATTAAAGATTTCAGCCAATAGTAATCCAAAACTAATATGTTACTGTGATTCAGATTGGGCAGGGGATCATTCTGATTATAAATCCACAAGTGGATATGTGTTTATGTATGGAAATGTACAAATTTCATGGGCCAGTCATAAACAAAGTATTGTGAGTTTGTCTTCTACAGAAGCTGAATATGTGGCCGTATCGGAAGCGTGCAGAGAACTGATGTGGATTGAAAAACTTTTGCTGGATTTCGGAATAGCTGAAAAGAGACCAATCCAGTTAATGGAAGATAATCAGAGCTGCATCCGACTGTCACAGAATGACAAGGTTCAGTCACGCACCAAGCACATCGCAACGAAATACCACAACGTGCGAGAGCTGGCGAAAGAAGGGGTCATCAGTCTACACTATTGTCACACCAGTGAGATGACAGCTGACATCATGACCAAACCGTTACCCAGAGAACATTTTGTGAATCTGCGTATAAAGCTTGGACTTTGTATGAATAAATAATTGCATGACAGTTATGCATGAGAAGGGGTTTGTTGGAATGTAATTGTATTTTTACATGCATTGCCTGTCACCTATTATTTCTCTGTGATTACTCTGTGACCTCTGATGTGAATTACTTAGAGAGGTCACACTGCTATGCAACTTCCTGTGGGGGCAGATGCAGCAGACACAGCACATGGAGCACATGGAGCTCATGATCTCTCCTAACCTGAGAGGATCTATGGTGGTGTGAGCATCCATTACCATCTAAGCACATGGAAGGAGCTGATAATACAAATGTATAGTAATATGTATATATAAGCCTGTCTGATTATAATCTAACTGCAAACTGTGAGTAAACAGATGTTTTGTTACTTCAACTTTAAAGTGACTCAGCAGTGAATTATTCAGGGGTGAATGAGAGAGAGATGAAGAAAGAAATTAACATTTCTAAAGCTGAAGCTGTGTGTACTAAAATCTGCTAATTATTTACTACAAATAATCCAACAAAATCTACCGACAGGCTGCCCGCCGGCAGGGCCTTCAAATAGTGAGACAGCTGAAGATAAGCAAGAACCTCCGCTGGGCCCTGTGCCTCATTAGTAAAAAGTTCTTGAAAGGACAAGATGGTCCCGTCCGTCCTAACTACATCTTCCAGCAATAACACCCCCCTCTCTCCCAATCTTCGCATAATTTGGTTCTCACTACCTGGCAAGAAGTCTGCATTCCCTCCCAAGGGCAAAAATACACTGCTGGAAGGCTCCTGTCCCCACAAGGAAAGCACCAGAGAGATCATAATGGCCTCAGCAATACAGTCCCACAGATCCCTATAGGTAATCTCCCCCGGGGGGTATGAAGTAGGTAGTTCAAATGCCAGGGGTGAAAACATGCTTGCTGTAGTTCCACATCAGTATATACTTTGGTACCCAAAAGCCAATCTCGTAGGTGCCTAAGCAGACATGCTTGATTATACCTGCCTAGGTCGGGAACCCCCAACCCTCCTTGATTCTGAGCACCCACTAAAAATCTCCATTGCATTTTGGGCTTCCCCCCCCCCCAGCAGGACTCGAATAGGGAGCGACTGCAACACATACAGCCATCTTGGAAAGATTATCATGTGATAAAGCTGAATCTGTCCCATGAGGGTTAGCGGAAGTGTTGACCAAAGTGCCAGCCTCTGCCTAGTATCCCCATACTACAGACAATTTTAATGACAGGTTACATATTACTAACAACAGATCTACAATTTCAAGCTTGAGTTCTTTCAGTACACTTGGATGTATGCCATCTGGTCCAGGTGATTTACTACTCTTTAATTTGTCAATTTGGCTCAGTACATCTACCAGTTTCACCAAGATTTATTTCAGTTCCTCCGCATCATCACCCTTGAAAACCATTTCTGATACAGGCAGATCTCTTATATCTTCTTCCGTAAAGACCGAAGCAAAGAATTCATTCAGTTTCTCCACTATGGCATTGTCCTCCCTGAGTGCCCCTTTTGCTCCTTCGTGATCTAACAGTCCCATGGATTCCCTCACAGGCTTTCTGCTTCTGATGTACCTGAAAAAGTTGTTACTGTGAGTTTTAGCCTCTGTGGCAAGTTTCTCTTCATATTCTCTTTTAGACTTCTGTATTAATGTTTTGCACCTGACTTGCCAGTGCTTATGTTGCTTCTTATTTTCTTCATTTGGGTCCTTTTTCCATTGTTTAAAGGACAATATTTTGGCTGCAATAGCCTCTTTTACTTCACCTTTTAACCATGTTGGCTGTCGTTTTCTCTTCCTTCCACCTTTGTAAATAAGTGGAATGCATCTTGTCTGGATTTCCAAGATAGTATTTTTGAATAACGTCCAAACCTCATGTGGAGGGGCATAATCGAATGGAAACTCCTATCTCCATGGGCGTTTATCTCCGAGAACGGCTCCATGAAGGGGCGGGCCGAACCGAATTTTCAAAAAAATGGACGTTTTTGAGCTGGGCGTTTGTTTTTTTTAGCAATAATAGAAACTAAAAATGCCCAGCTCAAAAACGTCCTAATCCGAGCCATTTGGTCGTGGGAGGGGCCAGGATTGGTAGTACACTGGCCCCCCTGATATGCCAGGACACCAACTGGGCACCCTAGGTCAGTGCGGTGGACTTCAGAAAAAGCTCCCACATGCATAGCTCCCTTACCACGGGTGCTGAGCTCCCAACCCCCCTCCCCCAAAACCCACAAATGTACAACACTACCATAGCTCTTAGGGGTGAAGGGGGCACCTACATGTGGGTACAGTGGGTTTTGGAGGCCTCCCATTTACCAGCACAAGTGTTACAGGTGGGGGGGGGGGGATGGGCCTGGGGCCACCTGGCTGAAGTGCACTGCGGTACCCACTAAAAGTGCTCCAGGGACCTGCATACACGCAGGCCTCTAGGACTGGTTACTGCTATAAAACATTGGCACACCAGTTGACACCTGAAGACTAATCTCTCCGAAAACGTCCTTTACTGGAATAACCACCTTTACTCACAGTTAACTGCAGATCAGAGGTTGTGCCCCACTGGCAACGAGTCTCCCTGGTACTGAGATGAGCAGTAGGTCAGAGCTGGCAGAATGGTGTACAATGCCCTCTTTCAGCCACATTCAAGGGAAGAACTAAGTTGTCTAACGTGGCTAACACAGGAAAGGGAACTAAAACTGGCTTACAAAAATGGCCACTACAGGAAACACAACAGGGCACACTCTGACCCAGTAGGCAGGGGGAAAAGCACCATGGGAGAAGAGCCTACCAACTACCAACATCGTGAGACTGTAACACAAGCTAATGAAATTACGGAGCCCAATACCCTACACCCACCACAATGCAATGCTGATGTGACCCTGTACTGCACCCGAGAGCCACATCTGACCCAGGGAAAAGCTGTGACAGGATCGAACACATTCTGCTGTCATGGAGGTGGGTACGGCATTTGAGGCTGGCATACAAGCTGGAAAAAAAGTTTTTAAAGTGGGGTTTTTTTGGTGGGAGGGGGTTAGTGACCACTGGAGGAGTCCGGGGAGGTCATCCCCGATTTCCTCCAGTGGTCATCTGGGCAGTTGGAGCACTTTTTTGGGACTTCTTCGTGGAAAAAAAGGGTCCAAAAAAAGTGACCCAAAATCGTGGTAAAAACACCTTTTTTTTTCGATTATCAGCTAAAGACGCCCATCTCTCCTCGGCTGATAACCACGCCCCAGTTCCGCCTCCGACACGCCCCCGTCAACTTTATTCATTCTCGCGACGGAGTGCAGTTGGAAACGCCCAAAATCGGCTTTCGATTATACCGATTTGGGCGCCTTTGCGAGACAAACGTCTATCTCCCGATTTAGGTCGCACTATAGGCGTTTTTCTCTTTTGAAAATAAGCTGGTAAGTGTCCTAACCTTAGCTGCCGATCCTTTTTTGCTTTTTTTTTTTAAACAGGCAGCGAAGTAGTTTACAAATTAACATTATACAATACAGACAGAAAGGAAACTGAGAAGAAGAGAGAAGTGAGAACTAGACTGAGGAAAAAGGTCAGAGAGTTGCAGAGAGATACAGTAAATAGAGAAATGGTGAGTTTTCAGCGCTTGTTTGAAGGTAGGGAGGGAGGGCTGATTTCTGATGTGCAGTGGTAGATCGTTCCAGAATTTGGGGCCTGCATATCAAAAAGCTGTGTGGCGAGAAGAGGAAAGGCAGAATTGGTTCAGGGAAGGTACAACTAGTAGGTTATTGTCTGCTGAGCGGAGACAATGGAGGGGGCAGACAATAAATAAATTTAAAAACTAAATGTACATCAAAACTTCATCATGTCATCCTTGTTATATTCACGATCTGTAATGTACATAACAATAGTTTTTGACTCTGGTTAATTAAAGGCATGACCATCTAGGATGCTGGTTGTTATAAGGTACAGTTTATCATACCCTGTCAAGCAGGGGTAGACTGATCATTGAAACAATAGGGCAGTGTCCGAGGGCCCATAGCAGTAGGGGGCCCATTCTCCCCTAGCTACCATCTAATTTAATAACTTTTGATAGGTGGTTAGGGGTCCATGGCTCTTATTTCCTAAAGGACCAGAACAATGTCAGTCTGCTCCTGCTGCCAAGTATACATGGAGAGGCATAATTGAAAGGGGCACCTACATTTTCCTGAGGACGTTCTCGCAGGACGTCCCGGTGAAGGGGCGGGGAAACCCGTATTATAGAAACAAGATGGGCGTCCATCTTTCGTTTCGATAATACGGTTGGGGACGCCCAAATCACAAAATTTAGGTCGACCTTAGAGATGGTTGTCCGCGATTTTCGGTGATAATGGAAACCCGAGGACGCCCATCTCAGAAACGACCAAATGCAAGCCATTTGGTCGTGGGAGGAGCCAGCATTCATAGTGCACTGGTCCCCCTGACATGCCAAGACACCAACTGGGCACCCTAGAAGGCACTGCAGTGGACTTCACAAATTGCTCCTAGGTGCATAGCTCCCATACTTTGTGTGCTGAGCCTCCCAAACCCCCCCCCCCAAACCCACTCCCCACAACTGTACACCACTACTATAGCCCTTATGGGTGAAGGGGGGCACATACATGTGGGTACAGTGGGTTTGTGGTGGGTTTTGAAGGGCTCACATTTACCACCACAAGTGTAACAGGTAGGGGGGGGATGGGCCCGAGTCCGCCTGCCTGAAGTGCACTGCACCCACTAAAACTGCTCCAGGGATCTGCATACTGCTGTCATGGAGCTTGGTATGATATTTGAGGCTGGCATAGAGGTTGGAAAAATATTTTTAAAAAATGTTTTGAGGGTGGGAGGGGGTTAGTGACCACTGGGGGAGTAAGGGGAGGTCATCCACGATTCCCTCCGGTGGTCATCTGGTCATTTAGGGCACATTTGTGTGGCTTGATCGTAAGAAAAAAAGGACCAGGTAAAGTCATCCAAGTGTTCGTCAGGGACGCCCTTCTTTTTTCCATTATCGGTCGAGGACGCCCATGTGTTAGGCACACCCCAGTCCTGCCTTCGCTATGCCTCTGACATGCCCCCGTGAACTTTGGTCATCCCCGCGACGGAAAGCAGTTGAGGATGCCCAAAATCGGCTTTCCATTATGCTGATTTGGGCGACCCTGTGAGGACACCCATCTTGCGATTTGTGTCGAAAGATGGGCACCCTTCTCTTTCGAAAATAAGCCTGTTAGTAATCTAAAGGAAAGCTGAGATGGACATTCTTAGTTGTCTCTTGAAACTATACGCATATTCTAATGTTATACCTGGCAGAAAATAAGCTGTTGTGTGTATATTCATTTTTAAACTTTATAATACATGATAGGAATTCTGTTCTTGGTATTGGCCATTTTGAGGATTTTATAAAGTTTTTCCATTTGCAGAGCCTATTTCACACGCGGAAAAGACTTTTTATCAGACTGTACAACTGCCTACACCTGTAAAGAGCAGACACATGGAAAGTGTGTCTATTTTTATATGACCTGTGTGTAGGCATTCCCAAGGGTGAGAATGGAGGCAGAGCTGGCATACTTACGAACATGTATTTTTATAAAGTAAATTTGCACACATGTAGTGCACATGCATACATTTACACCTTCTTAGAAGCAGATGTGAATTTGTATGTCATCATTTGTGTGCCATTTGGGCTGGATCTGGGAACCTATTTTATAAAGGCACGCTGACCCTATTAATGCTCTACTTAAGAAAATGGGTTTCAATAAACCCTCAGATGGGTACAGAGTTGGCAAGGATGGCAGACGACCTCCTCTCACATTTTTCACTGTGCTTGCTAGAACTGCAATTCTGTTGGGCCCTAAGGAATATTTTTGTCGTCCATGTGCTACCAACTGGAAAAATGTGAACATGCTCTCAAATCTCACCAGTGGCTTAATGGGTTATTTTTGTACTCAGGCAAATTTCACAACTTGTGCCAATCTCTCTGTGATAAACTGCACCCTTTTCCAGGAGGCACCTGGGGCAGCAGCCCTGCTTGCCCTGCCTTAGTTACGCCACTAAGTCTCACAATACATAATTACTCATCTAGTATTCTCCATACATTATAATTTATTAGACTCTTTTCTATCCCACAATTCCTGTTCTTGCAGATGAAACACTCACTTTACAAATTTAGGGTATTTTGCACCTGAAGCCATCTAACAATAAGATTATGCATGACATAAATCACATGCTTTCGCTTAACCTCAGGCTTCAGTAGCTAACGCATCGTGTGTTACTGTGCTGATTGTACATATTTTAACTCACTGAAAAGTAAAAGGTAATAAAATGTGCTGCCCTGGAACACTGTGTATGTGTGGTTTTTTTTTTTTTTTGAATTGTGAAAAAATGTCATAGATTAATGATAAGTACCAGTTTCACTACAGACTAAATAACTTCATATTCTATGATAAACTTCACATTTGGTTCAGCAGAAGCTGCCTTAGGTGTTGGCAGAGCACATACAGTAGCTGCCTTAGGGAACATAAGCATAAACTACAGGGGCCCCTGGGGGCTCAAGCTGCTTGAATATTTCTGCTGCAAAGCTCTCTCTTCAGTATAAATTTAGACTACTGATACATACGGCAAGTCCATATAATTTTTTAAAAAGAAGCACAACCTGCATCCATGCTCAGAAGATAAGGAACAACATACAAAGAACAAAGCATTCACCTTATGCTCCATCTTTCACACAATTCTAACTTTAAATTTTGGCAGGTTTCCTGATGGGTGGAGTTGGAGTAGATGATGTCTGAAGAAAAGAAATTCGAAAGGTTTTCTTGGCATGAACCCGTATTCTTTCCTAGTCTACTTACCACTTCTTCTCATAGCTGTACCTGGTGCTTCTGGGGAGGAAGGATAATTCCAGCTCAAAGCTGACATTATCTTTCCACAAATAATGCAGCTTTAAAGGTTAAACACACTGTGTTGCTTTGCATATAGTCTGTATGCTTTGTATCTATCTCATTTTGTTTTCATTGTACAGCCAAAATACACGATAAAGGCAAATAATGCATCCTTTTGCCATTTAATGCACATTATTTAGCCACGAATGTACATTATCCCTTGTAGTAGTAGTAGTTAATGGAAGCTAGCATCATATATACTGGATTATAAGTCGAGAATGTTTGGCTAAAAAAAGGTGAAAAAAAAAACCTTAAAGGAGCAGGTGCGAAGATCAAAAATCAGGCATAGATGCTGTCCAAAAATGCCATCCTGGAAGTCCAGGTCAGTTATATTCCATGTGTTAAAAAAAGGAGGAAGGAAAGCAAACAACAGCCAGCATGGTTAAAAAGTGAGGTGAATGAAGCTATTAAAGAAAATCCTTCAGAAAATGGACGATAGTTAAACTGAAAATAATAAGCGACAGCATAAGGAATGGCAAGTCAAATGCAAAGCGCTGATAAGGAAGGCAAAAAGGGACTTTGAAAAAAGATTGTGTTCGGGGCAAATACACATAGTAAAAACTTTTTTAGATATATTAAAAGCAAGAAGCTGGCAAAAAAATCAGTTGGACCACTAGATGACCGAGGGGTAAAAGGGGAAGTCAAAGAAGACAAAGCCATAGCAGAGAGATTATATTAATTCTTTGCTTCGGTCTTCACAGAGGAAGATTTAGGAAAGATACCTGTGCCAGAAATGGTATTCGAAGCTGATGAGTCAGAGAAACTGAATGAAATCTCTATAAACCTGGAAGATGTAATGTTGCAATTTGACAAATTGAAGAGTAGCAAATTGCCTGCACCAGATGGAATTCATCCTAGAATACTGATAGAATTGAAAAATGAACTTGCAGAACTATTGTTAGTAATATGTAACTGATCTTTTAAAAATCAAGAATGGTATTAGAAGACTGGAGAGTGGCCAATGTAGCACCAATTTTTAAAAAAAGGTTCCAGAGGTGATCTGGGGAATTATAGACTGTTGAGCCTGAAGTTGGTGCGAGGCAAAATGGGGGCAACATGGTAGAGACTATTATAAAGAACAAAATTATATAGCATATTCAAAAGCATGGATTAATGAGACAAAGCCAACATGAATTTATTGAAGGGATATCTTGCCTCACCAATCTACTACATTTCTTTGAAGGGGTGAACAAACATGTGGATAAAGGTGAACTGGTTGATATTGAGGCTTATTTTCAAAGCACTTAGCCTCCCAAAGTTCCATAGAAACATATGGAACTTAGCCTCCCAAAGTGCTTTGAAAATATGCCTCCTAGTGTATCTGGAATTTCAAAAGGCATTTGACAAAGTACCTCATGAAAGACTCCAGAGGAAATTGGAGAGTCATGGGATAGGAGGTAGTGTTTTACTGTGGATTAAAAACTGGTTAAAAGATAGAAAACAGAGAGTAGGGTTAAATGGTCAGTATTCTCACTGGAGAAGTGTAGATAGTGGGGTTCCCCAGGGGTCTGTGCGGGGACCGCTGCTTATGAACTTATTTATAAATGATCTAGAGATGGGAGTAACTAGTGAGGTAACTAAATTTGCTGGTAACACAAAGGTATTCAAAGTTGTTAAATCACAAGAGGATTGTGAAAAATTACAAATGGCAGATGATGTTTAATGTGAGCAAGTGCAAAGTGATGCATGTAGGAAAGAGGAACTGGAACTATAGTTACGTGATGCAAGGTTCCACATTAGGAGTTACCAACCAGGAAAGGGATCTAGATGTTATCGTTGATGATATGTTGAAACCCTCTGCTCAGTGTGCAATGGCTAAGAAAGAAAATAGGTATTATTAGGAAAGGAAATGAGGACGTTATTATGCCTTTGCATCGCTACCTGGTGCGATCACACTTCGAATGCTGTGTGGAATTCTAGTCTCCACATCTCAATAAAGATATAGTGGAATTAGGAAAAGTACTGAGAAGGACAACGAAAATGATAAAGGGGATAGGCGACTTCCCTATGAGGAAAGGCTAAAGTGGCTGGGGCTCTTCAGCTTGGAGAAAAGACAGCTGAGGGGAGATATAATAGAAGTCTATAAAATAATAAGTGGAGTGGAACGGATAGACGTGATTTGCTTGTTTACTCTTTCCAAAAATACTAGGCTTAGGGAGCATGCAATGAAGCTACAAAGTAGTACATTTAAAACAAATTGGAGAAAATATTTCTTTACTCAATGTGTAACTAAATTCTGGAATTCGTTGCCAGAGAATATAGTAAAAGCAGTTAGCTTAGCGGGATTTAAAAAAGGTTTGGATAGCTTCCTAAAGTCTATAAGCCTTTATTAAGATGGACTTAGGAAAATCCACTGCTTATTTCTAGGATAAGCAGCATAAAATGTATTGTACTGTTTTGGCATCTTGCCAGATACTTGTAGCCTGGATTGGCCATTGTTGGAAATAGGATGCTGGGCTTGATGGACCTTCTGTCTGTCCCAGTATGGCAACACTTATGTTCTTATCTATGAGGCTGTAAAAATTAAGGGGCCCTTTTACAAAGGCGTGTAAGAGCCTACATGCATGCAGTGCATGACAAATCGGCATTACTGCCCGACTAGCGCATACGCCTGGCAGTAATTCTGAGTTTGGCATGTGACGAAAACCCGCTGGCTGCTTCTTGCTCCGGAGCACACATGAAGTTGATTCAGAGGGGGCAGGAAGGACCAGAGAGAGTGCTCTGGGGCAGGAAGCCTAGGAAGATTGCTGCGCTGCCGCTGCTCTAAAGAAGATATTTTGGAAGGCACACAGCGAGGGGGTGTAGGTTGAAATGCTGATACTGACAGAGAAGGAGCAATTTTAGGCCCCAGAGATGGGAGGGAGGGAGAGAGAATTGCTGGTGCTGGTCCAGGGGAGAGAGGGAGGGATGGAGGGAAGCCTCGACTTATTATAGGGACACAGCTGCATGATGTTGACTTGTGGTCATGTATATACAGTAAGTTATGGTAACTACACCTCCTAGACAGGTAGGGGGTAATTCTATACCCAAAGCCTATGTGAAAAGTGCAAAAAAGTTGCTTATCTCAAGCATATTTTATAAATGTAACATAGGGGGTATGTTTTTGGGCAGGCTCAAAGTCAGGATATCCAAAAGCGATAACCACACAGGAAGAAACATCCGAATCTAAAAAGAAGAATATCCTTAGTTACACCTGCTTCAATCATGTCTACGGTACGCTCCATGGTGTGACCTCACCTTGAGTACTGCATTCAGTTCTGGTCGCTGTATCTCAGAAAAAAAAATAGTGGAATTAGAAAAGTTTCAAAGAAGAGAGACCAAAATGATAAAGGGGGTGGAACTCCTCTCATATGAGGAAAGGCTAAAGACATTAGGACTCTTCAGTTAGGAAAAGACACAGCTGATTGGTGTAGGATGGGTAAAGGTGAATTGATTTTTTACTCTTTGAAAAAGTACAAAGTCCAGGGGACACTTGATGAAATTACATGGAAACACTTTTAAAACAAACAGGATGAAATATTTTTTCACTCAAAGAATAGTTACGCTCTGGAACTCTTTACCATAGGATGTGGTAATAGCAGTTAGCATATCTGGGTTTAAAAAAGGGTTTGGACAAGTTTCTGGAGGAAAAGTCCATAGTCTGTTATTGAAATAGACATGGGAGAAGCCCCTGCTTGCCCTGGGATCAGAAGCATGAAATGTTGCTACTATTTGGGTTTTTGACAGGTACTTGTGACCTGGACTGGCCACTGTTGAAAGAAGGATACTGGGCTAGATGGACCATTGGTCTGACCCAGTATGGCTATTCATATATTCTTAAAGAAGCTCTCATGGAGCAGCTGGCCACTGGAGAGATTAAGTGGTTGCTGTCTCTTTCCCTCTCACCTGAAAGTAGAACTGTTAAGGAATACCAGGCTCTGTGACAGTTTCAGATGTTATAATGTAGGCATTCTTAACAGAGCTGCTTGCAGATTTGAGGAGTAGCCTAGTGGTAAGTGCAGTGGACTGTAAACCAAGAGACCCAGGTTTTTTTTTTAAATTGTGTGCCCTCCAGCAACAGAAAAATACCTACTGCACCTAAATATATATACCACCTGCAAGCCTGAAGGCTATTGAAGTGGTGTACACGAAGTAGGTATTTTTCTGTTCTTGAAGGGCTCACAATTACAAAATAAAAGAGTTAAAGTGGGATTTGAACTTCCCTTGGTTTAAAGTCCACTGCGTTAACTACTAGGCTGCCCCTCTGCTCTGCAGGAATGTCTGTTTGGTCATTCTTCTAAGAATGCTGCCAGACAGATGTCCTTGTCCCTACCTTTTTGCTGTTCGTATGTTGGACGTTCTAGTTTGTAAAGTGCTTTTCATGCTGTATGTCCATCTCACGTATTTTCGAACAGAAAATCCTGATATTTCCTGCTGGAAAATACATGAGAGATGGAGATTCGTTTTGGATGTTATGAGCTGGATGCCTCTATTCTGACTTGAATGTCCTTTCGAAAATGCCCCTCCACGTGTCTTTATAAAATAGATACCCAGAACCAGCTCCACTGTGCACAAATGGTGATACACTTATTTATTCCTGTTTCAAAAATGGCAGAAATATGTACATGTTTCACATATTTTATAAAATAGCATGTAGCTATTGCAATTCCACCCATTCCTCCGAAACTATGACTACATGTGACATGATATAAGCGTGTACTGCCTAATTGGAACATGCACTTATAGGTGTGAATACTGCTGTGCAATTTTATAAAGGGCCTTTCTGCATTTAAAACAGGCTCTACACTTGGAAAAACCTTTATAAAATTACCCCTTACCTTAGGCACTCCTTACCTTGGAAGACTTATTTTATTCTTGTTTACTTTTTTATGAGAATTTTCACATCATTGGTAATTATCAAATAAAGCAATGTTACAACAAAGTAAAATACAACAAGTAAACAGAGAGGAACTAATAATAATCACTGTAGGTTACTCCCCATGAAAGAGAGGGAAAAAACTGGAAAAATCCAAGAGTAAAATACAATTTAAGAAAAAATATTAACCAAGAAGAAAGACCTGAGATTATCTGATATAGAAACAAAAGTGGCAAACCATTCCCATCATTGGTAACTCCTATGTTAACAGATACTGCTTCTTCTGAATGTACTCTGACAGGCTGCCTAACATTGCAAAAAGCTGAATCAAGGAACATATAATTTACAGACAGATGAAGAATGTTTACAGAAATGAGGAAACCTGGCAAACTGGGCAACATTATAATAACGAGTGATTTCAATTACCCCAATATTGACTGGATCAATGTTACATAAGGAAGCGCTAGGGAGGTAAAACTTCTAGATGTAATAAATGACTGCTTCTTGGAGAAACTAGTCCAAGGACCGACAAGAGGGGGAGCTATTTTAGATCTAGTCCTTAATGGAATGCAGGGCATGATACGAGAGGTAACAGTGTTGGATGTACTGGGAAACAATGATCATAACATGATCAAATTTGAGCTGATATCTGGAGTGATGTCACTAAAGAAATCTACTTCTTGCCCCAGAGCGTCCCACCCCCTCTGACTCAACTCCCTGATTCATTCTGCCAAACAGGGAATTGAGTCAGAGGGGGATAGAGTACTTTGGGGCAGGAAGCCTAGGAGGATCACATTTAATTTTGAAAGGACAACTACGACAAAATGAGGAAAATGGCTAAAATTAAGCTAAAAGGATTGGCTACAAAAGTTAGAACTTTAAATCAGACATACATGTTGTTTAAAAATACCATCGTGGAAACCCAGACCAGATGCATTCCACGTATTAACAAAGGTGGTAAGAAGAGCAAACGACAGCCAGCATGGTTAAAAGGTGAAGTGAAAGAGACTATCAGAGCCAAAAGAACATCCTTCAAAGAATGGAAAAAGGATCAAAATGAAGAAAATAAGAAGCAACATAAGAACTGTAAAGGTAGATGCAAAACATTGATAAAGAAGGCTAAAAGAGAATATGAAGAAAAACTTGCCGTGGAGACAAAAACTCATAGTAACACCTTTTCAGGTACATCAGAAGCATAAAGCCTGTGAGGGAATCCATGGGAGATGATGAAGGAGCAAAAGGGGCACTCAGGGAGGACAAGGCCATAGTGGAGAAACTGAATGAATTCTTTGCTTCGGTCTTTTACAGAAGATGTGAGAGATCTACCTGTACAGGAAATGGTTTTCAAGGGTGACAATGCGGAGGAACTGAAAGAAATCTCTGTGAATCTGGAAGATGTACTGAGCCAAATCAACAAGTTAAAAAGTGGTAAATCACCTGGACCAGATGGTATATACCCCAGGGTACTTAAAGAACTCAAACATGAAATTGCTGATCTGCTATTAGTGATCTGTAACCTGTTGTTAAAACTGTTCGTAGTATCTGAACATTGGAGGGTGGCCAATGTAGCGCCAATTTTTAAAAGGTTCCAGAGGTGATCCGAGAAATTACAGATTGGTAAGCCCGAATTCAGTGCTGAGCAAAATAGTGGAAACTATTATAAAGAATAAAATTATAGAACACATAGACAAATGTGGTTTAATGGGACAGAGTCAGCATAGGTTCAGTCAAGTCCTGCCTCACCAATTTGCTTCATTTCTTTGAAGGTGTGAATAAACATGTGGATAAATGTGAGCCGGTTGATGTAGTGTATCTAGATTTACAGAAATAAGTTGTCAAAGTTCCTCATGAGAGACTCCTGAGAAAATTAAAGTCACGGGATAGGAGGCAATGTCCTTTTGAGGATTAGGAATTGGTTATTTGACAGAAAATAGAGGGTAGGGTTAAATGGACATTTATCTTAATGGAAGAGGATGAATAATGGAGTGCTGCAGGGATCTGTAGTGAGATCGGTGCTATTTAACATATTTATAAATGATCTGGAAATTGGAATGATGAGTGAGATGATTAAATTTGCAGATGACACAAAACTGTTCAAAGTTGTCAAAACACACGTGGACTGTGAAAAATTGCAGGAAGACCTTAGGAACTGGAAGACTGGGCATCCAAATGGCAGATGAAATTCAATGTGGACAAATATAAAGTGATGCACATTGGGAAGAATAATCCAAATCATAGTTACCTGATGCTAGGGTCCACCTTAGGAGTTAGGACTCAAGAAAAAGATCTAGGTGTCATTGTAGACAATACTCTGAAATCTTCTGCCCAGTGTGCAGTGGTGGCCAAAAAAGGAAACAGGATGCTAGGAATTATTAGGAAAAGATTGCAAATTAAGGCAAAGAATATTATAATGCCTCTGTATCACTCCATGGTGCTTCCTCACCTTGAGTATTGTATTCAATTCTGGTTGCCATATCTCAAAAAAGATATAGTGGAATTAGAAAAGGTTCAAAGAAGAGTGACCAAAATGATAAACAGGATGGAAATCCCATATAAGAAAAGACTCTTCAGTTTGGAAAAGAGACGGCTGAGGAGGAATATGATTGAGGTCTACAAAATCCTGAGTGGCGTAGAATGGATAGAAGTGAATCGATTTTTCACTCTTTCATAAAGTACAAAGACCAGGGGACACTTGATGAGATTACATGGAAATATTTTTAAAACAAATAGGAGGAAATATTTTTCACTCAAAGAATAGTTAAGCTTTGGAACTCGTTGCCAGATTATGTGGTAGCAGTGGTTAGCATATCTGGATTTAAAAAAAGGTTTGGAGAAGTTCCTGGAGGAAAAGTCCATAGTCTGTTATTGAGATGGACATGGGTAAAGTCACTGCTTACCCCGCGACTGATAGCATGGAATGTTGCTGCTAATTGAGTTTCTGACAGGTACTTGTGACCTGGATTGGCCACTGTTGGAAGCAGGATACAGAGCTAGATGGACCATTGGTTTGACCCAATATGCCTATTCTTATGTTTTTAACCATACATTTACAGGGAAAACTAACTATAAAAGTTGCATCTAAGTCTAATACCCTAGTGCACCCTACAAGGATAACTTTCTTCTTTCCTACACAGATATAACAAAGGTCAGGTATATCCAAATTATCTGTTCAAAAAATACAAACAAACCCCAGAGAAGTAGCACTATGAAAGTAGAGCCTAAGAACCATGTTCAGGTTTTGCTCAAAATCAAAGGTAACTGCCAAAGACTTCAGCAATTCAACAATGTCCAGGTTTTCTAATGATAGATGACATCGACCTTGCTCAGCACCTAAGAAGGATCTACATTTCCCCATGGGAGATATTAAACCTTATTCAACTGGTCAGTAGTTTTTTCCCAGTATTCATAAAATCTCCCTAGGTGGCATAGAGGGGCATAATCGGCGCTACAGCTGGCCGGAACCGTAGTATCAAAAAAGATAGCTGGCCATCTTTTCTTTCGATAATACAGTTTAGCCCGGTCAAATGCCAGAGTTCGCCGGGTTTGAGATCGCTGGTTTTGTTTTTCAGCGATAATGGAAAAAAATGCCGGCCATCTCAAACCTGGCAAAATCCAAGGTATTTGGTCGTGGGAAGAGCCAGCATTTGTAGTGCACTGGTCCCCCTGACATGCCAGAACACCAACTGGGCACCCTAGTGGGCACTTCTAAAAATTTAAAAAATACAAAAAAACCTCCCAGGTGCATAGCTCCCTTCCCTTGGGTGCTGAGCCCCCCAAATCCCCCCCAAATCCACTCCCCACAACTCTACACCATTCTCATAGCCCTTATGGGTAAAGGGGGGCACCTATCTGTGGGTACAGTGGGTTTTGGGGGGGTTTGGAGGGCTCAACACTTAGCACCACAAGTGTAACAGGTAGGGGGGATGGGCCTGGGTCTGCCTGCCTGAAGTGCACTGCACCCATTAAAAACTGCTCCAGGGACTTGCATATTGCTGTCAGGGAGCTGGGTATGACATTTGAGGCTGGCATACAGGCTGGCAAAAAAAGTTTTTATTTTTATTTTTTTAGTGTGGGAGGGGGTTGGTGACCACTGGGGAACTACGGGGAGGTCATCCCCGATTCCCTCCGGTGGTCATCTAGTCATTTGGGGCACCTTTTTGAGGCTTGGTCGTGAAAATAAAAGGACAAAGTAAACCCGGCGAAATACTGATTAACGCCGCTTTTTTTCCATTATCCGCAAAAGCCGGCCATCTGGTAGCCATGCCCGCCTTTGCTAAGCCGCCGACACGCCCCCTTGAACTTTCGTCGGCAAGGCGACGGGAAAGCGGTGATGCTGTCAAAAACGCCGCTTTCGATTATACCAATTTCACCGCTTTTGAGAGATCGCCGGCCATCTCCCGATTTATGTCGGGAAATGGCCGGCGATCACTTTCGAAAATAAGCCTGATAATGAAACCTTAGGAAAAGTTCTAAAAAGTAAATTTAGGTGCTTAGCCTGACTCTCAGATTTTCAAAGTGCCAATAAATAAAGGTCATATCCTTTATCATAGCTGTGCTTGCAGAATGAATATTGGCAACATATCTTTCAAAAATGGCAATCTGAGTTTCTTGGGCTATGCATGAATTCCGGTTTTGATTCAATGACTTCACTTTCACAGACATTTTGATAATTTCTGCTGCTGAATTTGTTATCTTTTCATCTAATCTGACTAGCCCCAACAAGGAAAAACTTATACAGCAGATAAGGATGAAGCTTCCACTGGATTCACTCTTGTGGATGTTCTTGTTCTTCCCAATTACTGAAGATGAAACAGTGGCTGATTGTCCCTGTACTTCAACCCATCCACAAACCTGCTGCTTTCGTCCCTGTACAGTCTCTCCTACTGCTAAAACCTGTGGCTGTTTGGTGGAAGCCTTCTATACACTAGATCCACTGTTTCTCTGTTCAGCGCCAGCATCATCAATCTGTGCCAATTGCACAGTAGCTGTTCATCACTCTCAACAGAGAAGCCAGAAAAAGGCTGTTTGGGTATGATGTGTGAAACATTGTATCTAAACTGGGGGGCTGCTCCTCTGCTACTTCCTGCAGTGGCCGCCTTACCCATAATCATAGATGCAGCCCCAACAAAACAGTACGTGGTCTGTTGTACAGGAGCAAAAAGCGAAGGCTCCAAGGGATAGAACTTTTCCCATCCTCTTCACCATCTTGAAAATAGCTTGCAGGTAAAATAAAATATGACAAGGAGTCAGATAAGGCATGGTGAAACCTAGAACTGGTTCCCAGACAGCTTTCATTTTCACCAGAATTCTTTATGTTTTTGTTATTGGGCAGCTTCAGTAGACTAAAAATTTTTAGATTCTTTGTTGAAAGACTGTGCGATATTGCTGTAGAGGAATCTATATGTTGAGGATGAAACTGTGGGAGCCACCTGGCATTTCCTAGATAACATGACTATGTTGTGGTTTACCCAGTTGATGGGGGATTTAACATGTGTAAGTGGTCACTGTCTTGATTTGATTCCCCCACCCCCTCACCCTGGGTAAAACAGCACTGTTAGGAAATGTCAGGTTCATTGACAGCGGTATCTTGGAGTGATCGGTTTCTTCATAGGTATTCACTGTTGGGGTTTGAAAGTATATCTGTAAAACCTCAAGTGACCTAGAAATTCCAGAATTTAAAGGAAATTGTCTTAGATACATTTGAAGGATTGTTCTATCCATTGGATGAATCTATAATTTCAGATTCAGTGCATTAGTTGTTTGTAAATTGGAATGAGAAAGCAAATAAGGTTTCAGATTGGTTAACACCTGTAAACAAGATAGATGTGCGACACTTCTTCTAGCCCACTTGGTTTACTGAGTATTTATGTGAGATGAAGAAGGAATATTGGAGATTGGAGAGGAAATGGTTAAAATCACAGTCATGGAAAAAGTTAAAAGCTAAAGCATGACGATTAAAAACTGTTGTATATAAGGGATAAAATCTGCAACGAAAGAATATTTTAAAAACTGGAAAGATAATGCACAGAATGTTGGAAAGGAACTTTTTTGATAATTTACCCCCAGTTGATGTTTCTGGTAGGGAGGGATAAAGTAATCCTGAGCTTCAGTGTTCCACCTGTGTTGTTTTTTTTCTCCAAATAAGGCTATGCAGGTGTATTGGGCTATTCAGCTGGTAGATACATTGGGGATCAGAAGGGGTAGATGGATTTAGGAGAGCAGAAGATGGTGTTTAAGGATGGACAAGGTATCCAAGATGAAATGGAAGGACTTAGGTTGAACCTATTTGTGGTTATAATTCTCTCCAAGTTTTTCTTCAGAATCCTCTGAACTCGACCCAGCATCTTCTAGATTCGTAAAAATGACTTATGCCAAACTGAGCCTTTGTTAGTACAAGTCATTAATGCTTTGTTTGTGGAGTACATAAGTACATAAGTAATGCCATACTGGGAAAAGACCAAGGGTCCATCGAGCCCAGCATCTTGTCCACGACAGCGGCCAATCCAGGCCAAGGGCACCTGGCAAGCTTCCCAAACGTACAAACATTCTATACATGTTATTCCTGGGATTTTGGATTTTTCCAAGTCCGTTTAGTATCGGTTTATGGACTTGTCCTTTAGGAAACCGTCCAACCCCTTTTTAAACTCTGCTAAGCTAACCGCCTTCACCACATTTTCCAGCAATGAATTCCAGAGTTTAATTACACGTTGGGTGAAGAACAATTTTCTCCGATTTGTTTTAAATTTACTACACTGTAGTTTAATCGCATGCCCCCTAGTCCTAGTATTTTTGGAAAGCGTGAACAGACGCTTCACATCCACCTGTTCCACTCCACTCATTATTTTATATACCTCTATCATGTCTCCCCTCAGCCGTCTCTTCTCCAAGCTGAATAGCCCTAGCCTCCTTAGTCTTTCTTCATAGGGAAGTCGTCCCATCCCCGCTATCATTTTAGTTGCCCTTCGCTGCACCTTTTCCAATTCTACTATGTCTTTCTTGAGATGCGGCGACCAGAATTGAACACAATACTCAAGGAGGGATTAGAACTCCAGAGTTTGAAATGAGCAATATTCCATACTTTGCTAAGCAATCTTATTGGAGCATTGTGACTGGAGTAATTTTCATCCTGTATCTAAGGAGTAAGATTAGTGTGAGAAAATCAGAAGTAAACTGCTGCGCTAGAGCACAATTTAGCTCATTATATAGACTACTTGGAGACCTTTTTCTATATTTATTTTCCCCCTTCCTACCAGCCAAAAATACTTGAGGATCTTAGTGCAGATCAATGCCAACTGAAATGTGAACACGCCACTGCGACCCCACCTACCTTCTACCCATCAGCCACAGCAAAAGTGTTATATCAGCAACTTCTACCAGCCAAAAAAAAAAAAAAAAAAACATAATAAGCAACTACTACAGGATCAGGCTAGCCAACAATTGAAGTGAAGCCGTGATGCCCTTTGCTGCTCAAAATGTGATGTGCTGTTGTGGCACATCTGCTGGCAATGGGGGAGTAAAGCTTCTGTATCTGTGGTTCTGATTTGTAAGGAAGGATTGGGATTAAGGAGAAAGAAATGGGCGAAGGGAGATGTTAAAGTGGAGAGGTAAGAAAGAGAAAAATTTAAGAAATGAGGGATGAAAGAGGCATGAAGGGGGAGGGCTTGGAAGAAGCAGGGTGAAAGTTAGAAAAGAATGCCTTGGGAAGAAGGTGGAGAAAAGCAGGATTTTTTTCTGCTATACTTAAATAGAAACAGAAAAATGTAGGCAGATAAAGAGATAAAGACCATATGGCCCATCCAGTCTGCCCATCCATGCCATCTACTCTCCCTATCACTCCCTTAGAGATCCTATGTACTTGTCTCAAGCTGTCTTGAATTCAGATACTGTTTTTGTCTCCACCACCGGGAGGCAGCTCCACAAATTCATCACCCTTTTTGTGAAAAAGTATTTCCTAAGGTTACTTCTGAATCTATCCCTTGTCACCTTCATCCTATGCCCCCTCATTCCAGAGCTTTCTTCAATTGAAAGAGACTTACCTCCTGTGCATTTATGTCATGTAGGTATTTAATGTCTCTATCATATCTCCCCTCTCCCACCTTTCTTCCAAAGTATACATATTGAGATCTTTGAGTCTATCCCCATAAGCTATATGACCAAGACCACTGACCATTTTAGTAGCTGCCCTCTGGACCAACTCCATTCTGTTTATATCAATTTGAAGGTGCGGTCTCCAGAACTGTACACAATATTCTAAATGAGGTCTCACCAGAGTCTTATACAGGGGCATCATCACCTCCTTTTTTCTACTGGCCTTTCCTCTCCCTATGCACCCAAGCATCCTTCTAGCTTTCACCATCGTCTTTTTCTGTTTGGCAACCTTAACAACATCACGTACGATCACACACAAGTACGGAGGAGGCGTCAGGTTTCTACTTTCGCCCTCTTGTAGTTTTCAACCCCTCCTCCTACCACAGTCTCACTGCTTCTCATCCTTTGAGGTTCACTCCATCCGTCTATTCTACCTGCTGCCACTCAGAGTTGCAGTCATTTACCGCCCCCCCTGATAAGTCCCTCCCCTCCTTCCTTACCAATTTCGACGCCTGGCTCTCCGTTTTTCTTGAACCCTCATCTCCGTCCCTCATTCTTGGAGACTTTAACATACACGCTGATGACCCAACCGACTCTTACGCTTCTCAGTTCCTCACTCTGACATCCTCCTTCAACCTCCAGCTGAGTTCCACCACCCCTACTCACCAAACTGGCCATTGTCTTGACCTCGTCCTCTTCTCTACCTGCTCAACCTCCAATTTCCGCGCCTCAGCTCTTCCTCTCTCTGATCATCACCTGATCACCTTCACACTTCATCACCCTCCCCCTCAGTCCCGCCCAACACTAACCACTACTTCCAGGAATCTCCAGGCTGTCGACCCTCCCACCTTATCCTCTAGTATCTCTAATCTCCTCCCTTCCATCATGTCCTCTGAGTCTGTCGACATGGCTGTCTCTGCCTACAATGCCATTCTCTCCTCTGCTCTGGACACCCTTGCACCATCCACCTCCCGACCCACAAGGCGTACTAATCCCCAGCCCTGGCTGACCCCTTGCATCCGTTACCTTTGCTCCTGCACTTGATCTGCCGAACGCCTCTGGAGGAAATCTCGCACCCATACCGACTTCATTCACTACAAATTCATGCTATCCTCTTTCCAGTCCTCCCTATTCCTTCCCAAACAGGACTATTACACCCAACTAACTAATTCTCTTGGCTCCAATCCTCGTCGTCTCTTCGCCACTCTCCTTAAAGTGCCCTCCGCTCCCACCCCCCTCACTCTCTCCTCAATCACTGGCCGACTATTTCCGTGACAAGGTGCAGAAGATCAACCTCGAATTCACTACCAAGCCACCTCCTCCTCTTCACCCTTTCACCCACTCCCTCAACCAACCATCCCAGGCCTCCTTCTCCTCTTTTCCCGATATCACCGAGGAGGAAACCGCCCACCTCAACCAACCATCCCAGACCTCCTTCTCCTCTTTTCCTGATGTCACCGAGGAGGAAACCGCCCACCTTCTTACCTCCTCGAAATGCACCACCTGTTCCTCTGATCCCATCCCCACCAACTTACTAAACATCTCTCCTACTGTCACCCCCCCAACATCTGTCATATCCTCAACCTCTCTCTCCCCACTGCAACTGTCCCTGACTCCTTCAAGCATGCTGTAGTCACACCACTCCTCAAAAAACCATCACTAGACCCTACCTGTCCTTCCAACTACCGCCCCATCTCCCTCCTACCCTTCCTCTCCAAGATACTTGAACACGCTTGTTCACAGCCGCTGCCTTGATTTTCTCTCCACTCATGCCATCCTCGATCCGCTTCAATCCGGTTTTCGCCATCTACACTCGACAGAAACAGCACTCACTAAAGACTGTAATGACCTGTTCCTTGCCAAATCCAAAGGTCACTACTCCATCCTCATCCTCCTCGACCTATCCGCCGCTTTTGACATTGTCAATCACAATTTATTCCTTACCACACTGTCCTCACTTGGATTCCAAGGCTCTGCCCTCTCCTGGTTCTCCTCTTATCTCTCCCACCATACCTTCAGAGTACATTCCCATGGATCTTCTTCTACCCCCATCCTGCTCTCTGTTGGAGTTCCTCAGGGATCTGTCCTCGGACCCCTTCTTTTCTCAATCTACACCTCTTCCCTGGGCTCGTTGATCTCATCTCATGGTTTCCAATATCATCTCTATGCTGACGACACCCAGCTTTATCGCTCCACACCAGACATCACTGCGGAAACCCAGGCCAAAGTATCGGCCTGCCTATCCGACATTGCTGCCTGGATGTCCAACCGCCACCTGAAACTGAACACGGCCAAGACTGAGCTCATTGTCTTTCCACCAAAACCCACTTCTCCTCTCCCTCCACTCTCTATTTCAGTCGACAACACCCTCATCCTCCCCGTCTCATCTGCCCGCAACCTCAGAGTCATCTTCGACTCCTCCCTCTCCTTCTCTGCGCATATCCAGCAGACAGCTAAGACCTGTCGCTTCTTTCTCTATAACATCAGCAAAATTCACCCCATCCTCTCTGAGCACATCACCCGTACTCTCATCCACTCTCTCATTACCTCTCGCCTTGACTACTGCAACCTACTCCTCACTGGCCTCCTACTTAACCATCTATCCCCCCTTCAATCCATCCAGAACTCTGCTGCGCGTCTTATCTTCCGCCTTGACCGATATGCTCATATCACCCCTCTCCTCAAGTCACTTCACTGGCTCCCGATCAGGTACCGCATACAGTTGAAGCTTCTCCTACTAACTTACAAATGAACTCGATCTGCAGCCCCTCAATACCTCTCTACCCTCATCTCCCCTTACGCTCCTACCCGTAACCTCCGCTCACAGGAGAAATCCCTCCTCTCAGTACCCTTTCTCCAGCACCGCCAACTCCAGGCTACTACTACTACTATTTAGCATTTCTATAGCGCTACAAGGCATACGCAGCGCTGCACAAACATAGAAGAAAGACAGTCCCTGCTCAAAGAGCTTACAATCTAATAGACAAAAATTAAATAAAGTAAGCAAATCAAATCAATTAATGTGAACGGGAAGGAAGAGAGGAGGATAGGTGGAGGCGAGTGGTTACAAGTGGTTACGAGTCAAAAGCAATGTTAAAGAGGTGGGCTTTCAGTCTAGATTTAAAGGTGGCCAAGGATGGGGCAAGACATAGGGGCTCAGGAAGTTTATTCCAGGCGTAGGGTGCAGCGAGACAGAAGGCGCGAAGTCTGGAGTTGGCAGTAGTGGAGAAGGGAACAGATAAGAAGGATTTATCCATGGAGTGGAGTGCACAGGAAGGGGTGTAGGGAAGGACGAGTGTGGAGAGATACTGGGGAGCAGCAGAGTGAGTACATTTATAGGTTAGTAGAAGAAGTTTGAACAGGATGCGAAAACGGATAGGGAGCCAGTGAAGGGTCTTGAGGAGAGGGGTAGTATGAGTAAAGCGACCCTGGTGGAAGACAAGACGGGCAGCAGAGTTTTGAACCGACTGGAGAGGGGGAGGGGAGAGGTGACTAAGTGGGAGGCCAGCAAGAAGCAGATTGCAGTAGTCTAAACGAGAGGTGACAAGGGTGTGGATGAGGGTTTTGGTAGAGTGCTCGGAAAGAAAGGGGCGGATTTTACGGATGTTGTAAAGAAAGAAACGACAGGTCTTGGCAATCTGCTAGATATGAGCAGAGAAGGAGAGAGTAGAGTCAAAGATGACCCCAAGGTTTCGAGCTGAGGAGACAGGGAGAATGAGAGAGCCATCAACAGAAATAGAAAACGGGGGGAGCGGGGAGGTGGGTTTGGGGGGGGGGGGAGGGAATGAGAAGCTCGGTTTTGGTCATATTTAATTTCAGGTGGCGTTGAGACATCCAGACAGCAATGTCAGACAAGCACGCTGAAACTTTGGTTTGGATGCAAGGTGAGATATCAGGGGTAGAAAGGTAGATTTGGGAGTCATCAGCATAGAGATGGTAGGAAAGCCATGGGATGAGATTAATGAACCAAGGGAAGAAGTGTAGATAGAAAAGAGGAGGGGACCAAGAACAGAACCCTGAGGTACGCCGACAGGCAGAGGGATAGAAGTAGAAGAGGATCCACCAGAGTGAACACTAAAGGTGCGGAGGGAGAGGTAGGAAGAGAACCAGGAAAGGATAGAGCCCTGGAATCCAAGTGAGGACAGGGTATCGAGAAGTATGCTGTGATCGACAGTGTCAAAAGCAGCGGAAAGATCAAGAAGAATGAGGATGGAATACTGACCTCTGGATTTAGCCAGTAATAGGTCATTAGAGACTTTAGTAAGCGCAGTTTCGGTTGAGTGGAGAGGGCGAAAACCAGATTGTAGTGGGTCAAGAATAGCATGTGAGGAGAGAAAATCAAGGCAGCGGCGGTGAACAGCACGCTCAAGTAATTTGGAGAGAAAAGGAAGGAGGGAGATGGGTCGGTAATTAGAGGGACAAGTAGGGTCGAGTGAAGGCTTCTTAAGGAGAGGTGTGACCAGTGGTATGCTGGAGCCGGCTCGCACCGGCTCGCAAGAGCCGCTTGTTAAATTTTGACAGCTCTTGCGAGCCGGTTGTTGTTGGGGGCGAGCCGGCTCCATTGCGGGAGGTAAGCATGGCAGGAGGGCGCCATCACAGGCCATGCTTACCTCCCCTGCCGCTCCGAAGCATGTCCAAAGATGTCCTTCGCTCCCACCCTCCCCTCCCGCTCCCCTCCGTATTTTTTTAATTACCTCCGTCGAAACCCGCGTGCCATTTAAAGCCCTGCTGCGTGCTGGCTGTCTCCAGGCTTCCCCTGCTTGATTCGGATGATGTTCGTGCCTTAGTCCCGCCTTCATTCTGACGTCATTTCCTTTTTTCGTGAAGGCGGGACTAAGGCACGAACATCATCCGAATCAAGCAGGGGAAGCCTGGAGACGGCCAGCACGCAGCAGGGCTTTAAATGGTGCGCGCTTCGACGGAGGTAATTAAAAAAAGACGGAGGGGAGCGAGAGGGGAGGGTGGGAGCGAAGGACATCTTTGGACATGTTTTGGAGCGGCAGGGGAGGGAGGAGAATCGCTGGATGGGTAGAGGGGGGCAGGGGAGAGACCTGCTCGGCATGGGTGGGTAGAGGGGGGGCAGGGGAGAGACTTGCTGAGCATGGGTGGGTAGAGGGGGGCAGGGAAGAGACCTGCTGGGCATGGGTGGGTAGAGGGGGGCAGGGGAGAGACCTGCTGGGCATGGGTGGGCAGAGGGAGGCAGGGGAGAGACTTGCTGGGCATGGATGGGCAGAGGGAGGCAGGGGAGAGAATTGCTGGGCATGGACGGGCAGAGGGGACAGGGGAGAGAATTACTGGGCATGGATGGGCAGAGGGGGGCAGGGGAGAGAACTGCTGGGCATGGATGGGCAGAGGGAGGCAAGGGAGGAGAACAGCTGGGCATGGATGGGCAGAGGGAGGCAGGGGAGAGAATTGCTGGCCATGGATGGGCAGAGGGGGGCAGGGGAGAGAATTGCTGGGCATGGATGGGCAGAGGGAGGCAGGGGAGAGAATTGCTGGGCACGGATGGGCAGGGGAGAGAATTGCTGGGCATGGATGGGCAGAGGGGGCAGGGGAGAGAACTGCTGGGCATGGATGGGCAGAGGGAGGCAGGGGAGAGAATTGCTGGCCATGGATGGGCAGAGGGAAGCAGGGGAGAGAATTGCTGGGCATGGATGGGCAGAGGAGAGAATTGCTGGGCAGAGGGGGCAGGGGAGAGAAGAGAATTGCTGGGTATGGATGGATAGAGAGGAGCAGGGGAGAGAGGAGAGTTTCAGGACATGGATGGCGGGAAGAGCAAGAGAAATTCTGGACATGGATGGAGGGCAGGGAAGGGAGAGAGAAGAAATGCTGGACATGGAGGGAAGATAAATGAAGGAGATTAGATGAGGGAAAAGGAAGGGAGGAGAGAAACTGCACATGGATGGAGAAAATAGGCAGAAGCTGGATCCACTGTACAGTCAAGTATGCGGAGGACTAGAAATGAAGAAGAAAGGAGGAAAGAGAAGAAATAAATGGAACAGATAGAGAGCAGCAGAATCAGATACTGGACCAGCATGATCAGAGAAACAAAGTCACCAGACAACAAAGGTAGAAAAAAAATAATTTTATCTTCATTATAGTGTTTGGAATATGTCCACTTTGAGAATCAGGTGCTGAACGTTAAAAGTTTATGTTTATTTACTTATTTATGGCATTTTATCCCATATTAAACATGAATTAGATTGGAATCTGGGATCATTTAATTTTTTTTTCCTGGAGAGAGTAATGTGTTGGCCGCTGTCCCCCCCCCCCCCCCCCCCCCGGGTATAGCCAGCTCTGCAATTTTTTTGGCGGGGGGGGGGGGCGCAGAGGTGGGTGGGGGGCGCAGGGGTGGACGGGGGGCGCAGAGGTGGATGGGGGGGGGGGCGCCGAGGTGGACCGGGGAGAGAGCCTGTTGTTAAAAATTTACCAGCACACCACTGGGTGTGACCACAGCATGTTTAAAGGCAGCAGGGACAGTCGCAGTGGAAAGTGAGAGGTTGAGAATGTGACAGATAAAAAGAATAAGAGCAGGAGAGATGGCATTAAGAAGGTGGGTGGGAATGGGATCAGAGGAACAGGTGGTACATTTTGAGGAAGAAAGGAGAAGTGTAGTTTCCTCAATAGTAACTTCAGGAAAGGAGGAAAGGGAATGAGGGGAAGGAGAGAGAGGGGAACGGACTAGTGGAGGGAGAGGTGGTGAGGTAGAGAAAGCAAGGTTTATCTTTTCAACCTTGTTGTGAAAGAATTCAGCAAGTGTCTGAGGAGATAATGAAGGGGGAGTTGGGGGAGGGGGCACCTTGAGGAGAGAGTTCAATGTGGTGAAGAGAAGTCGAGGATTAGAGCCAAGAGAGTTGGTCAGTTGGATATAATAATCCTGATTGGCACGTAAAAGAGCAGATTGGAAGGAGGTCAGCATGAACTTAAAGTGTAAGAAATCAGCAAGGGCCCGAGATTTCTGCCAGAGGTGTTCAGCGGAGCGGGTACAGGAACGTAGGTAGCGGATATTAGAAGTCAGCCAAGGTTGGGGTTTTGTACGCCTTACAGGGCGGGTCATCAAAGGTGCAAGAGTGTCTAAGGCAGAGGATAGAGTATTGTTGTAAGAAGAAACAGCCTCGTTGACAGATGTGGATGGTGCCACAGTAGAGAGGAGGTTTGAAACATGGGAGGATAGAGATGAAGGGTCAATATCGTGAAGATTCCTAGATAAATTAGATAAGATAGGACGGGACTGTAAGGGAGGAGATTTAAGTGTGAAAGTTATAAGATGGTGATCAGAGGAGAGAAGATCAGAGGCAAGGAAACTAGAGGGTGAACAGTTGGAGGAGAAGATGAGATCAAGACAGTGACCATCCTTTCTGCCTCGCCTCACCCTATGCTTGGAATAAACTCCCTGAGCCCATACGCCAAGCTCCCTCCCTGCCCATCTTCAAATCCTTGCTCAAAGCCCACCTCTTCAATGTTGCCTTCGGCACCTAACCATTATACCTCCAGTCAGGAAATCTAGACTGTCCCAATTTGTTTGACTGCACTTTTGTCCTTTAGATTGTAAGCTCCTTTGAGCAGGGACCGTCCTTCTTTGTTAAATTGACCAGCGCTGCGTAACCCTGGTAGCGCTTTAACATAGTAACATAGTAGATGACGGCAGAAAAAGACCTGCATGGTCCATCCAGTCTGCCCAACAAGATAAACTCATATGTGTATACCTTACCTTGATTTGTACCTGCCTTTTTCAGGGCACAGACCGTACAAGTTTGCCCAGCAGTATTTCCCGCCTCCCAACCACCAGTCCCGCCTCCCATCTCCGGCTCTGGCACAGACCGTATAAGTCTGCCCTCCACTATCCTCGCCTCTCAACTACCAACCTCACTTCCCCCACCTGCTCTGCCACCCAATTTTGGCTAAGCTTCTGAGGATCCATTCCTTTAGAAATGTTAAGTAGTAGTAGTAGTGCTCCTCTTTCGTGCACAAAAGTTCTTCACCCCCTAAACTGTACCGTTCCCTCAGGTTTTTGCAGCCCAAATGCATGACTCTATATTTTTTTAGCATTAAATCTTAGCTGTCAAATTCTAGACTATTTCTCTAGCTTTGCTATAACCTTCCTCATGTTATCCACACCATCAGGGGTGTCTACCCTATTTCAGATTTTGGTATCATCTGCAAAGAGACAAACCTTACTAGACAGCCCTTCAGCAATATTGCTTACAAAAATGTTTAAAAGAACCAGCCCAAGAACCAAACCTTGTGGCAAACCACTGGTAATATCCTTTTCCTTAGAATAAGCTCCATTTAACTACTACCCTTTGTCACCTTTCACTCAACCAGTTCCTAACCCAGTCAATCACTTCAGGACCCATACCGAGGACACTCAGTTTATTTATTAGTTGTCTATTCAGAACGCATCAAAGGCTTTGCTAAAATCTAAATACACCGCATCTAGTGTTCTCTCTCGTTCCAACTCTGTAGTCACCCAGTGAAAAAAATTAATCAGATTTTTCTGACAAGACCTGCCTCTCGTGAAACCATGTTGCCTCAGGTCCTGTAATCCAATGGATTCCAAACACTTTACTATTCTCTGGTTTAAAAGCACTTCCATTAATTTACTAACCACAGAAGTCAGACTTACCGGTCTAGAATTCCCAACCTCTTCCTTACTTCCACTTTTGTGGAGAGGGACCACACCTACTCTTCTCCAGTCCTCCAGGACCACTCCTGACTCTAAAGAAGCATTGAAAAGGTCAGCCAGCAAAGCCACTAGAACTTCCCTAAGTTCTACCTTCGGATGTATGCCATCCGGCCCCATCGCTTTGTCCACTTTTAGTTTAGCCAGCTCCTCACATACACAGTCCTCTGAAAATCATTCAGGGACTACCACCCCTATTTGTGTTTGTCTTCTGCGTTCCTGCTCCCGGTCCTTCAGCTGTGAACACACAGAACAGAAATTCTGCGTTATCTTTATCAGCTTCCACATGTTCCTCCTCTTCACCTTTGAGTCTCACAATGCAACTTTTGCACTTCCTCCTATCACTAACATATCTAAAAAATGTTGTATCCCCCTCTCCCATTTTACCGTATTGGCTATATTTCCTTTCATTTGCATCTTTCCTTTCCTGACTACTCTACCAGCTTCTGTTAGCTTTTCCAGATATTGTCTTCCTCTTTCTGTGATTTCTTGTTGTTTATAAAGGTTAACCTCTTTTTCCTTTTTTTTTTCAGCTACTACTTTTGAGAACCAAAGTGGTCTCCTTTTCATCTTACTTTATTTACTTTCCTTACAAAAAGTTTTGCTGCCCTTACAATAGCTCCTTTCAGTTTTGCCTACTGGAACTAAGTACTGACAATTTTTTGCCTCTGCATCAGCCCCTTGGGAAATGATAAAAGAGAAACCTAATTAAAATGGACAATAGTAGTTCTCTGCTCTGTCTGCTCCAGTGTTTCCCCTTTTTATCTCTGAAGGCTGCTCTCTGGAAAGGATAGGATGGAGCAGGAAGCCGAGGGTATGGGGGTAGAATTTCTAGGGAGAAATGTTTTGAGTCACAGTCAGTATGACTGGGAGATGTATGCTTATGAATCTGAAAGAGTAACTGTAATATATATATGGGTTATGTAAGGGACACTGAAGAGTAGGGGAGGAAGGGGTTAGGGGAAGGGTGGGGCCTAGGCAGTGGTGTGCTGGTAAATTTTTAACAACAGGCTCTCTCCCCGGTCCACCTTGGCGCCCCCCCCCGTCCACCTCGGCGCCCCCCCCCATCCACCGCTGCGCCCACCCACCCACCTCTGTGCCCCCCCCCAAAAAAAATTGCAGAGCTGGCTATACCCGGGGGGAGGGGGCAATGCATTACTCTCTCCAGGAAAAAAAATTAAATGATCCCAGGTTCCAATCTAATTCATGTTTAATATGGGATAAAATGCCATAAATAAGTAAATAAATATAAACTTTTAACGTTCAGCATCTGATTCTCAAAGTGGACATATTCCAAACACTATAATGAAAATAAAATTATTTTTTTCTACCTTTGTTGTCTGGTGACTTTGTTTCTCTGATCATGCTGGTCCAGTATCTGATTCTGCTGCTCTCTATCTGTTCCCTTGACTCCGTTTCCAGGGCTTCCTTTCCATTTATTTCTTTCCTTTCCTCCTTTCTTCTTCATTTCTGATCCTCCGCAGACGACTGTCCAGTGGATCTAGCTTCTTCCTATTTTCTCCATCCATGTGCAGTTTCTCTCCTCAATTCCTTTTCCCTCATCTAATCTCCTTCCTCTATCTTCCCTCCATGTCCAACATTTCTTCTCTCTCCCTTCCATCCCCTCCATCCATGTCCAGAATTTCTCTTGCTCTTCCCTCCATCCATGTCCTGAAACTCTCCTCTCTCCCCTGCCCCCTCTCCCCATCCATGCCCAGCAGGTCTCTCCCCTGCCCCCTCTCCCCATCCATGCCCAGCAAATCTCTCCCCTGCCCCCCTCTCCCCATCCATGCCCAGCAAATCTCTCCCCTGCCCCCCTCTCCCCATCCATGCCCAGCAAGTCTCTCCCCTGCCCCCCTCTCCCCATCCATGCCCAGCAGGTCTCTCCCCATCCATGCCCAGCAAGTCTCTCCCCTGCTCCCCTCTCCCCATCCATGCCCAGCAAATCTCTCCCCTGCCCCCCTCTCCCCATCCATGCCCAGCAAGTCTCTCCCCTGCCCCCTCTCCCCATCCATGCCCAGCAAATCTCTCCCCTGCCCCCCTCTCCCCATCCATGCCCAGCAAGTCTCTCCCCTGCCCCCCTCTACCCATCCATGCCCAGCAAGTCTCTCCCCTGCCCCCCTCTCCCCATCCATGCCCAGCAAGTCTCTCCCCTGCCCCCCTCTACCCATCCATGCCCAGCAAGTCTCTCCCCTGCCCCCCTCTCCCCATCCATTACCAGTGATTCTCCTCCCTCCCCTGCCCTTCCCTCCCACTCCCAAACATGTCCAGCGAACGATGTCCTTCGCCCCCACCCTTCCCTCCCGCTCCCATCTGTCTTTTTTAATTACCTCCGTCGAAACCGCTATTTAAAGCCCTGCTGCGTGCAGGGCGTCTCTCCAGGATTCCCCTGCTTGCTTCGGTGATGTTCGTGCCATTAGTCCCGCCTTCGCGGAAAAAGGAAATGACGTCAGAATGACGTCAGAAGGCGGGACTAAGGGCGCGAACGTCACCAAAGCAAGCAGGGGAATCCTGGAGAGACGGCCTGCACGCAGCAGGGCTTTAAATAGCGGTTTCGACGGAGGTAATTTAAAAAGTCAGATGAGAGCAGGAGGGGAGGGTGGGGGGCCCTGGGGGCGAAGGACATCGTTAGACTTGCCTCGGAGCGGCAGGGGAGGTAAGCATGGCCTGTGATGGCGCCCTCCTGCCATGCTTACCTCCCCCAATGGAGCCGGCTCGCAAGAGCTGTCAAAATTTAACAAGCGGCTCTTGCGAGCCGGACAGAGCCGGCTCCAGCACACCACTGGGCCTAGGGAAGGGAAACACCTCAGCTTATTTCTTATATATCAACATCTTGTGGGGTTCTACTGGGAGACCTTGCAGGAGAGCGATATACCAGCTAGATGTGGAAGTGGGAAACGAACTTGTAAGAAAGGAATTGGCTGATCTGAAATTTCTCTTCTTAAATGCAGCAGGGATTTACTCACCTATTAAGCACAAAAAAATTGCTTGCCATTCTGAAAAAAGGATGGGGCACATGTGGTTTTCTTACAGGAGACTCATCTAAACCACCAGAGAAGAAAGCAAAATAGTTACAGACTGGGTTGGAGAACTGGTTCTCTTGTCCTATAATGGCAGGCAAAGAAGTATGGCCGTATTAGTGCATAAAACAAATAGGATTACATTGGACACCCAGGGCTGATATGTGTTTTTGATAACTAGGCTGAAAGGAAGGAAAGTGGCCTTGTGCAATATATATGCTTCCAACATTTACAACCACTCCTTCTTTTCAGAGATCCTGGCGAAAATAATTGTCTTAGATGACTACCTTTTTAATATTGTTAGCAACCCCCTTGTGGATTGTGGGCCATCACAGGGAGGAAGGCCCTCACATATGAGGAAAGGGATGAATTTCATAATGAGGGAAGCAGGACTAATAGATGTATGGCACAATTTGTATCCAGAAGTTTGAGATTACACCTTTTATTCCAATGTTCATCACTCATATTTGAGTCTTTGTTTTGTAGATCCCAGACTTCCCAGATCACGGAATGGACAATCACAAATCACTCAGAGGTATGGGTGTCCTTAAGATGGCAAAGACACAGGCAGGATCCTATATGGAAGATGAATCCCATATTGTATTTAGCTCATGATTTTCGGGAGATCTTAAGCATGGCAAAAGAATAAATCTGGAATACAAAAGTAACATAGTAGATGACGGCAGAAAAAGACCTTCATGGTCCATCCAGTCTGCCCAACAAGATAAAACTCATATGTGCTACTTTTTGTGTATACCTTACCTTGATTTGTATCTGTCATTTTCAGGGCACAGACCGTATAAATCTGCCCAGTACTATCCCTGCCTCCCAACCACCGGTTCTGGCACAGACCGTATAAGTCTGCCCAGCAATATCCTCGCCTCCCAACCACCAGCCCCGCCTCCCACCACCGGCTCTGCCACCTAATCTCAGCTAAGCTTCTGAGGATCCATTCCCTCGGAACAGGATTCCTTTATGTTTATCCCACGCATGTTTGAATTCCGTTACCGTTTTCCTCTCCACCACCTCCCGCGGGAGAGCATTCCAAGCATCCACCACTCTCTCCGTGAAAAAATACTTCCTGACATTTTTCTTGAGTCTGCCCCCCCTTCAATCTTGTATCGTGCCCTCTGGTTCTACCGCCTTCCCATCTCCAGAAAAGGTTCGTTTGTGGATTAATACCTTTCAGATATTTGAACATCTGTATCATATCACCCCTGTTCCTCCTTTCCTCCAAGGTATACATGTTCAGGTCAGCAAGTCTGTCCTCATACGTCTTGGAACGCAAATCCCATACCATTCTCATAGCTTTCCTTTGCACCGCTTCAATTCTTTTTACATCCTTAGCAAGATACAGCCTCCAGAACTGAACACAATACTCCAATTGGGGCCTCACCAACGACTTATACAGGGGTATTAAAACCTCTTTTCCTCTGCTGGTCACTCCCCTCTCTATACAGCCTAGCAACCTTCTACTTACGGCCACCACCTTGTCACACTGTTTCGTCGCCTTCAGATCCTCAGATACTATCACCCCAAGATCCCTCTCCCCGTCTGTACCTATCAGACTCTCCCCGCCTAACACATACGTCTCCCATGGATTTCTACTCCCTAAGTGCATCACTTTGCATTTCTTCGCATTGAATAAGTGGTACTGTATTCTGAGAGGCTGCAAAAGCAGTGTTAAGGGGCATAACTATGTTTTAAACGGAAACGGCAGGATGGCCTGCTGCTGAATCTAACGAGCGCTGTAAACAAGTAGGGGTTGCCTTATTACATCAGGTGCAGAAGGACATAGATGAACTGCTCACAAAGAGAGCATGGGCTAATTTTTATCTGTACAAGTGCAAGCTCCAATATTGGCCTCATTGATACGCCCACCTCAGAAGCAGTTTAGGATAAGCAAACGTAGACGACCAAGTGGGGAATCTTTTACAAAGTGAAATTAAAAGTCAAATCATGTGGTTTTATAAGGCTCTATACGATAAAGGACTCTATGATACAAAAGTACGGGATCTCTTTTTTCAAGATCTACAATTGCTTAGGCTGACAGAGAACAGCTGAGTGCCATTAATTCACCCAGTTCAGTTGTGGAAATTCAGTCTACCATTACAAGTTTAAAACTTGCTAAGTCCCTCTCTGATGGCAATGTGTACAGATGTCTTAGTGAAGCAATCCTTACAGCCAGCAAAGAGCCACGCGTATGTGGTAGTGCTCCTCAAACCAGGCAGAGATTTAGAACTGGTAGGCTCTTACTGTCCTCTTTGCTTAACCAGGATATGAAAATCATAGCAGATGTTTTGGCCAGGAGACTTAGCAAAATAGTCCTGTTTCTGGTCCATGGAGACCAAGTGGGTTTCATCCCCGGGAGGTTTGCATCAGCAAATATTATAAAAGCCCAGTTGCTCTGCTGGAGAGGGAAAAGACTGCAGGGGATGCGATACTAGCCGAAAATGTGTTCAACAAGGTTACCTGGGAATATTTATAAATGACTGCTTCATTTGCTTGTCACTAAAGAACTTTAACACAATTACCACTTTATTTCTCATTCCGGAAATGAATTCTCTATACCTGACTGCTTAATTTACTCTCCAGCTTATTTTCGAAAGAGAAAGACGCCCATATTTTGACCCAAATCGGGAGATGGGCATCTTTCTCCCGTGGACGTCCAAATCGGTATAATCGGAAGCCGATTTTGGGCGTCTTCAACTGCAATCTGTCGTGGAAACGGCCAAAGTTGACGGGGGCGTGTCGGGGGCGTGGTGAAGGTGGGACTGGGGCGTGTTTATCGGCCGAGGAGAGATGGGACTCCTTGGCCGATAATTGAAATTTGGGTCACTTTTTTTGGACCCTTTTTTTTTCACGAACAAGTCCCCCCAAAAATTGCCCTAAATGACCAGATGACCACCGGAGGGAATTGGGGATGACCACCCCTGACTCCCCCAGTGGTCACTAACCCCCTCCCACGCAAACAAAAAACAGTGGACTTCAGGCAGGTGGACCCCCCCCCTACCTGTCACACTTGTGGTGGTAAATGGGAGCCCTCCAAACCGCCCCCAAAACCCACTGTACCCACATCTAGGTGCCCCCCTTCAGCCATAAGTGCTATGGTAATTGTGTAGAGTTGTGGGCAGTGGGTTTTGGGGGGCTCAGCACCCAAGGGAAGGGAGCTATGGACTTCAGAGGTAGTTAACTTTTTTTTTAATTGTTACAAGTGCCCCCTAGGGTGCCCGGTTGGTGTCCTGGCATGTGAGAGGGACCAGTGCACTCCGAATCCTGGTCCCTCCCATGACCCAATGCCTTACATTTGGTCATTTTTGAGCTGGGCGCCTTTGGTTTCCATTATCGCTGAAAAACTAAACCGCCCAGCTCAAAATCAACACAAATCCAATGCATTTGGCTGGCACAAATCGTATTATCGGAAAAAAGATGGACGCCCATTTTTTTTCGAAAATACGGTTTGTCCCGCCCCTTCACGTACCCGTTCTCGGAGATAGACGCCCATGGAGATGGGCTTTCGCGTTCAATTATGCCCCTCTCTGTCACTTATGAACTTTAATGCAATACCACTTTGTATTTCTCATCCCGGAAATGGCGATCGCCATTACGGAATAATGTAAGCCACACTGAGCCTGCAAATAGGTGGGAAAATGTGGGATACAAATGCAACAAACAAATAAATAAATAAATTCTGCAACAAAATGATTTTGAAGGACCCTTCCATGAGTGGGTTGAGATATTATATTATATACTCACTGTACAAATGCTAGTGAACAAGTCCCGCATAAAATCCTTTCAGATGGAAACATGACAGGGCTGCCCCCTGTCATCCCTTCTGTTTATTTTGTCTTTGGAACCTCTGGTGGTGAAAATTAGATGGGATACACAACACAAGTCACTTAACCCTCCATTGCCTCAGATACAAACTTAGATTGTGAGTCCTCCTGGGACAGAGAAATATCCAGTGTACCTGAATATAACTCACCTTGAACTACTACTGAAAAAGGTGTGAGCAAAATCTAAATAAATAAATAATAAGAGAAATATCAATCAGCAATACTGTGGTTTTGACAGTCAATGCTAGACTTAATTAAATAAAAAATGGAGGAAAAGACCTCAAAAGTCCATTGAGTACAGCAGACTTTTGAGGTCTTTTCCACCATTTTTTTTAGCACATAAGAGTGCCATATTGACATGTTTGCAGTTGATATGATGCTGTTTGTGAGCGAGGATCAAAGCATGATGGCAACCTTGATGGATCTTATTCAGAAATTTGGGTTGTTTTTGTTGCTTCAATAATAAATAACCCAGAATTTACACCTAGCATTCAGCAACCACGTTAACAGATTTGAAAGTCGCAGGAAGGGTGCTATCTGGGACATTTGGAGGATTTGCGAGGGGGAGTGCTATTTTCCTTTCATCTGAGCAGATTAAACAATAGCGTGGAATCCCTAATACCCATTTTTATTTATATTTACAAATCAGACAATAAGCCCAAGGAAAACAAAGACTCAAACCCAGCGGTGATGATTTCTCAAGATTGGATACATGTTTTGTACAGATTCCATCAGATCTGAGGAAGTTATTGATCTGGTATAAGCTGGTGAGGTATGAGCAAGCTGCCCCCTTTCTTAAACATTTAGCTGAGGCATGGGTGATGGATGTAGGGGAGAATGTTAGAGAGAATGAGCTGAAATTATATTTTGATTCAATGACTGAATGTGGGAATGCAGGAAATGTTGTATTTTTTATGGTTCTGTCTTACCCATTTGGATAATTGTACAATGATATCATGGGAGTTTGCTGTTTATCTGTTTATGGGCTATACCACGCTGTGGGCAGTTTACTTCTGTATCTTGTCCGGGGGGGGGGGGGGCAATTTCTCCAAGTGGATTAATTTTGCCCATATCATAACAGGAATGAACCTCACTCGTAAGCCAGAGCACATGGAGTATGATCTCAGTCTCAAATTTACTGCTAATGCTCACCGTAGTACTTGCATTGTACCAAAGAGAGTTTCTTTCTGGAGTTCATAAGATGTAACATGTATAGGCAACTTACCTAGGTGAACTTGGGGAGGCTTTGCTACATTATGTTGTTTTTTTCTGGTGACTGTAATGTTTGAAGCTACTTGGTTTATGTAATAAAGATAATTGCAAATAAATAAATACATAAACAAATAAAAGAAAGAAAGCAGAGGGTGCTATTTTCTCCAGCTTCTTGATAACAGAGCTAGGGTACCAGCCTTGTATGCCCAGACCAAGGATAATACAGAACAGTACCAGAATCTGTTAATTCTACATGTGATTAACCATTCGGTATCCTGTAATTTGAATTGTTGTTATTAGCACTATTACTGTATGTTTTTTCTCCTTATGTTATGTATTACTTTGTAAAATGTTGTAATGCCAATAACTTTTCTGAATCTGAGAAAAGCAACATAGAAAAGAGAATTAGACCAGAAAGAAGGAGATGAGAGAGAAAACCACCAGCGGTGCCTCTCTCTTTATTTCCTCTTGCCTGGTGCTCTTCCCATGATCTGATCCTGATAGAAGAGGCACAAGTAGATAACAGTTTTGCTCTCTTGTGCCTCCTCTTACCAGCAGCAGGTGGGAGGATGGGAAGAGGCAGAGACCGGGTCATGATTGAGCTCTGCTGGTGACTGTGGGGGGGGGGGGGGGGGGGGGACCGAGGGATAGAGCTACTGTGGGAATGTAGGCCACTGGATGGTTTCCTCAATTCTCTCTCTCTCCCTATGGAATATCCTGAATTTGAGTAGTGGTGTTTTCATTTCTAGGACAAAAAGCACCCAGACAATAAAGAATGGAGAGGGGACACATTAGATGGTAGAGGGAAGCCTATACAATACAGCTGGAGGGAAAGGGCTAGGAACAGATCCATCTGTGACTCTATATTTATAAAGAATCCCCAATTCTTTAGGTAAATTGATCACAAAATATTTTTTACACTATAAAATTAATTTAGTTTTAAACAAGTCTGTGACTTGTTTGCTGAATGCCTAGAAGGTAAATCACAATATTTAGGGGCCCTTTTACAAAGCTACAGTAGGGCTACCACGGCAATGGCGTACGGCAAATTGGCCCTACCACCAGGCTACCGCAGAAGCCTGGCGGTAGTGCCGATGTGTGACCGAAATAGGAGATGGTAAGGGCTCCCCCAGGAAATGGCCACATGGAAAGTGCTTAACTTACTGCACGGTCATTTCCATTTATTAAAAAAATCTTTTTACCTGTTGTGGTAAAAGGGGGTCTTGGCACATGGCAAATCCATGCGCTGATGCCACCACAGGGGTTCTTTTTATCGCAGCTCGGTAAAAGGACCCCTTAATTTTTTTTTTTAATTAGAGACGACCAAATATTTTTCTTTATAGCTGAAGGACTGCAGAGTAAAGAAAACCTTATGATGTATTTGAAAACAGAAAAGTAAAGACATCTCCTATCTTTAAGTACAACTTTTAATAGCTACATTGACAACGTTAGATCTAATATTTTGGCAATCTAATTTCTAAGTGAAAAAAATAGCACTTCATAGCGTGCCTCTGAAATGTGTAGCATTTCTCTCTTTCTTGTCATAACATGAATCCCTCTTGGGTGAAAGCGATTGATTTGAAGGTTAAAATATATTCATCTTGCTGGGCCCTAGTGTAATTTGTTGGAAGCTGGCCTTGGGAAATTTTCTGACATTCACTACACATGCTTTTCAATGAGTAGTCATCACATAATATACATTTATATGTCGCTGAGGTTTTGCTTTCTGGTCATCATTAATCATAGCCTTTCTTAGCAGGTTGGTTTTGTGGCTTGGCCAGCTGATGTTTATATTTGTAAGCTAATCCACTGAGCAGATCTGCAGTACAAAAGGCAAGGAAGTACTTTGTGTTCTTGGATATGATGGAGAGAGTATAACACGGCAGGGAAAGGGAGAAAGGAAAAAAAGATGGAGGGAAATGGTTTAAATAGATCAAAATTAAAACACATAAAATTTATATAAATAACATCAACGGCCCTGTTTACTAAGTCACACTATAGGTGTGCTAGCGTTTTTAGTGTGCATTAACATTAGAGACACCCATAGCAATATATGGGTGTCTCTAGCATTTAGTGTGTACTAAAAACACTAGTGCACCTTAGTAAACAGGGCAACATCCAATATTCTACAGACAAACAAATCCTGCCAGTTAATAAAACTAAAGAGAGAAATAAAAATAAAAAACTGCATTGGAAACCACCAACCATAAGGGACATTAATAAAGGGATACAAAAGAATAATACAAACATAATCAATACAATCAATATACAATAATAAAACAATGATGAATAAAATAAATAACAATTGCCCTTATTCTATAACTTGGTGACTAAAGTTAGGTTCTGATGGCAGGCATAAGTCATAGAATACTAGCACTGTCAGGTGTATAACAAGCACTTATGCATGTAAGTGCTAGGTGCTATGCTATATTCAGGGTTAGATTCTAAAAAAATCAGTGCCAAGAAAAAATGTGCTTAGGGCTGTTCTATAAACTCGCCTAACGTTAGGCGTGGTTTATAGAATATGTACAGTGGCAGTCCCATGACTAAAATTGGGTGCAGGCATTTACACCAACTAAAATCTAGTGTAAATGCCTACATCTTACTTAGGCATGGATCGGGCATATTCTGTAAGTGCGCATAAATTTACAGAATGAGCTTAGCACGTGGAAAAGACTCGCATCAGGATGTGCTATGCCCATTTATTAGTGCAGCTTAGTAAAAAGGCCTTTAGTGCGTAAGCGTGAAGGGGTGTATACGTAGGCAGAGCATGCGCGGGTCTCCCAGTTACACAGATAACTTACAGAATGCTTGTAAGTTACATGCTATAATGGCAACAGTTACGCCTTTGGTCACTATCTTAGCCACGCCTCCTCATTTCCCATGATTCTTGCTTAATGCATTTGTGGATTTCTGGTACTGGTGTTTTGGGATACACACAAATACGGTGTCCTACTTTTCCCCCTTTATTTGTTGGTTTTATTTTATCTTTTGGTTTTGATGTTATTATTAATGTTCTATGTGATGTCATGATTTGTTCCCATTCTTCCCCTTACAGTTGGTATGATTTGAAGCTACATAACTGCACCTGATACAAGTAAGTATGCTGAAACATGTCAGGCTGGTGATAATGGTACTGAATGTCTGTACTGGCTGATTGGGGCTCATTTTCAAAGCACTTAGCCTCCCAAAGTTCCATAGAAACCTATGAAACTTAGCCTCCCAAAGTGCTTTGAAAATATGCCTCACTATCACCTTATGTCTAACTATTTTTATGTAAAAACAGTTTTGGACTCCCACTAGTTTGGAATTCTGTTGCTCCTTTTGGACTATTCTGCAGTTGGACAGCTCTTTTTTTGTAATGCACAAAACTAATCTATTAAGGGACAAACATTTTTTAATGTGGGCTACTGTTAAGAAATGTTATTTTACTGTTAACCCCAATTATTAGTTAATCACTGCATAAAATGAGACCTGTGCCAAAATAGCACAAGTCAGTGGTACAATAACACATTATAATACTAGCCCACGTTGATAACTATGCCCCTTAATAACACTGCCCCCAAGAGGAAAAGCAGCCTATGATAGGGGCCAATAGGGACTTCAAATCTTTTCCTAAAAGTTTGAGCAATACTGTACACATGACACTCAGATTTAACTCTCTTTAATCCTAAGCAATCTACTTTGAAACCGTATATTGGGGAAGGGGGGGTGGAGGGGGAGAAATCCTGTTAACATCAACAAATAAAATACACTGCCAGCTAAAAAGAGCCCCCAAGCAATGCCAAACAAGCTGTTTCCTTATCTGAAAAGCCAAGATGATTTATCTGTAAGCAGAAAGGTTTCAGAAGGCATTCAAAACACCACTGAGAGGAGTAGTCATTAAACTGAAGTAAATATTGCATAATTTACTGCAGGATTTACTAATCTGCAGAAACAGTATCGCAAGTTAGTAATTCCTGAAGTAAATGAATAATACAACTTGTGATCAACCTTACAAACTAGGTTAGTTTTTCCCTTTCCAGGAACATCAGGCACTTAACACGTGAACCACTGTTCCCGGAGTCATCTTAAAGGGACTGGAGGAAGTGTAAATCCTATACCCCCTCCCAATCAGAGCACCCTCAATGATACCTCAACCCTCCCAAAGATACCCCTGTATCCTCTCCCTCATCTTAGAAGAGACAGCCTCTGAAGACAACCCCCAAATCTAACAGGGGGTCTACAAGGGTGGGGAGGGGGGAATGAGGATTTTATAAACTCAGTTTTATGTGATATCTTTCAATTCAATTTTTGAAGCTTATATATCAATACAACTGAAGATGTTATTATTCAGGTCAGATAATGATGTTGTATAAGCTTATCTACAAAATATTCCCTTTTCTTCTGCCTGAAGTCAATTCAAGCAAACAAATAACCTTCTAAAACTATGACATGGTGGTTATACATAGCACATATTGATTAAACAAGGCTTTTTTAACAGTATTAATTCTTACCAACTCCAGTAGTTATTGATTCTGCATCTATTTCGTTAGCTTTTCTCTTTGCCACTTCAGCCAATGCCAATTCACCCTTATCTAGTGCAAGGTAATGGATGTCCTTTGGAAATAAAGAAAAATAAAAGATTAATCTAAAATGAATCTTGGACAATAACAATGGGAATTCGAAATAAAGAGACTCTTTTATTTCTGAGATCATGGAACATAGACAGAACTGATGAATCCACTGTTACATTTTAATTTTCCCAACTTTACTCCCTTTCATTCTAAATTAATCATCTTATGTGTTCACCTTATCTCAGCTACTGCAATCAAATGCATCATTTCCAAAGGTATATGTATGTGTGTATTACTTGCAAGCTAAGTCAGTATGTTTATTTCACAGATACAAACTTTTGAAAAATCACCTATATTTTACAAATACTTATTTCATATCACTTATATACATACCTCTAAATATTGTTAATGTGCAAATAGTTATACTTAAATATCAAGTAACAAAGGACCAGGGTAACGCCATAAAATGATGGACGGAGTATGTTTATAAAGCTTTTTCTGCATGTAAAGCATGTTTGAAAAGTGGAAAATGGTTCTTATTGGGATTTTTGGTTTAGCTCGTGTCTTTTTCAGTTGTAGCTCAAGGTGAATTATATTCAGGTACAGTAGGTATTTTCCTGTCCCCAGAGGGCTTACAGTCTAAGTTGGTACCTGAGGCAGTGGAGAGTTAATTGACTTGAGACCTGCAGTGGGATTGCACTGGGCTTCCCTAGCTCTCAGCCCACTGCTCTAATGATTAGGGTGGGGGAGGAGGGTTAATATAGATGCAAAAATTGAGTGCACTGATAGATTGCAACTAGGTTTACCTTGTCCTCCTTTTGGATTTGTTCAAATATGTCCTCCAGGTTTTTTCATTTTTAGGAAAATATCCTCTTTTTTTTATGTGCCTATGACAGACACACCTACTCACATAATGAGAGAAATCATCTCTGGCCTATTAGTCTCTGGACACATAGGAGTTCTAAAGAACAAGAAATGCATTGCTGATCTCCTCTCTGTTTTCTTGCAGATTGAATCTGTCAAAGGAGTTTTATTTGTGCAGCACAACTTTAAGCATATATCATGCAAAGACTTTCACACGTATCTCAGAAGCCAGCCAAAGTTATTGAGAGATATTCGCTCTTCTGATAAGTACGCTTGGGCTCAGGATCAGTCAAACTCAAATCCAGAAGTATTTGAAAAGTAGATTACTGTCTACTGCTGTGCTGTAAGTCACTGATGTGTGTTCATTAACTAAAAGCCATTTACACATTTGCTACAATTAAATATTTCTTTTGCAAAGGTAGCAACCATTTTGATTTTTTGTGTCCTCTTTCTTTGTCTCTGCAAATATGGTAACCCTAAATGCACTTACTTTGTTTGGCTCCTTCTCTGCACATATCCAGCAGATAGCCAAGACCTGTCGCTTCTTCCTCTTTAACATCAGCAAAATTCGCCCTTTCCTCTTTGAACACACCACCCGAACTCTCGTCCACGCTCTCATTACCTCTCGCCTGGACTACTGCAACTTACTCCTCACCGGCCTCCCACTTAGCCATCTATCCCCCCTTCAATCTGTTCAGAACTCTGCTGCACGTCTCATATTCCGCCAGAACCGTTATACTCATATCACCCCTCTCCTCAGGTCACTTCACTGGCTTCCAATCAGATACCGCATTCAATTCAAGCTTCTCCTTCTTACCTACAAATGCACTCAGTCTGCTGCCCCTCACTATCTTTCTACCCTCATCTCACCTTACGTTCCCACCCGTAACCTCCGTTCACAGGATAAATCCCTCCTCTCAGTACCCTTCTCCACCACCGCCAACTCCAGGCTCCGCTCATTCTGCCTCGCCTCACCCTATGCTTGGAACAACCTTCCTGAGCCCTTACGCCAAGCCCCCTCCCTGCCCGTCTTCACGTCTTTGCTTAAAACCCACCTCTTCAATGCTGCGTTTGGCACCTAACCCTTACCGTTCAGTGAATCCAGACTGCTCCAATTTGACTGCCCCTATCAGACTGACCGTTCACTTGTCTATTAGATTGTAAGCTCTTTGAGCAGGGACTGTCTCTCTTTGTTAAATTGTACAGCACTGCGTAACCCTAGTAGCGCTCTAGAAATGTTAAGTAGTAGTAGTATAGATATGCAATGGGGGTTGAGATTCAGCAGGAGGAGGGTGGTAGATGATGGGGGATAAAAGAAGGCATAATAATACAGTTTATGATTTCTGATGTATGCACCCACATTTAAGCAAACTAACCCAAAGTGAACCCAGGAGCATTGTTTGGGTGGAATTTATGTGCCACTGAAAAATATTGCAGAAGTCTATTTTATAAAGGCACATAAGTGCCTATCTTGCCTTTATAAAATGCCGGTCACAATGCGGTGAAAACATGAGGTGAATAATCAAATAGGAAGTACCAAAAACCACCTGAATATCCAATATTGTAACTTAATAAAATGGACCACCATAACAGAAATCATCCCCGCTTATTCAATATTCAAAAGCATGGATTAATGAGACAAAGCCAGCATGGATTTAATGAAGGGAAATCTTACCTTACCAATCTATTACATTTCTTTGAAGGGGTGAACAAACGTGGATAAAGGTAAGCCGTCCAATATTGTGTATCTGGATTTTCAAAAGGCGTTTGACAAAGTACCTCATGAAAGACTCCAGATGAATTTGGAAAGTCATGGGATAGGAGGTAGTGTCCTATTGTGGATTAAAAACTGGTTAAACGACAGAAAACAGAGAGTAGGATTAAATGGTCAGTATTCTCAATGGAGAAGGGTAGATAGTGGGGTTCCTCAGGGGTCTGTGCTTTATAAATGATTTAGAGATGGGAGTAACTAGTGAGGTAATTACATTTGCTGATGTCACAAAGTTGTTAAATCGCGAGAGAATTGTGAAAAATTACCTTATGAGACTGGGAGACTGGACGTCTAAATGGCAGATGACGTTTAATGTGAGCAATTGCAAAGTGATGCATGTGGGAAAGAGGAACCCAAACTATAGCTACGTAATGCAAGGTTCCACGTTAGGAGTCACCGACCAAGAAAGGGATCTCGGTGTCGTTGTTGATGATACGTTGAAATGTTCTGCTCAGTGTGCTGCGGCGGCTAAGAAAGCAAATAGAATGTTAGGTATTATTAGGAAAGGAATGGAAAACAAAAGTGAGGACGTTATAATGACTTTGTATCGGTCCATAGTGCGACCACACCTCGAATATTGTGTTCAATTCTGGTTGCCGCATCTCAAAAAAAGATATAGTGGAATTAGAAAAGGTGCAGAGAAGGGCGACGAAAATGATAAAGGGGATGGGACGACTTCCCTATGAAGAAAGGCTGAAGCGTCTAGGGCTCTTCAGCTTGGAGAAGAAATGGCTGAGGGGAGATATGATAGAGGTCTATAAAATGAGTGGAGTGGAACGGGTAGATGTGAAGCGTCTGTTTACGCTTTCCAACTCTGGAATTCGTTGCCAGAGAATGTGATAAAGGCGGTTAACTTAGCAGTTTAAAAAAGGTTTGGATGGCTTCCTAAAGGAAAGGTCCATAGACCATTATTAAATTGGACTTGGGGAAAATATTTCTGGGATAAGCAGCATAAAATGTTTTGTACTTTTTTGGGGATCTTGCCAGGTATTTGTAACCTGGATTGGCCACTGTTGGAAACAGGATGCTGGGCTTGATGGACCTTTGGTCTTTCCCAGTATGGCAATACTTATGCACTTATGTAATTAAACTCTGGAATTCGTTGCCAGAGAATGTGGTAAAGGCTGTTCGCTTAGCGGTGTTTAAAACGGGTCTGGATGGCTTCCCAAAGGAAAAGTCCATAGACATTATTAAATTAACTTGGGGAAAAATCCACTGCTTATTTCTGGGATAAGCATCATAAAATGTATTGAGCTTTTCTGGAATCTTGCCAGGTATTTGTGACCTGGATTGGCCACTGTTGGAAACAGGATACTGAGCTTGATGGACCTTTGGTCTTTCCCAGTATGGTAATACTTATGTACTTAAATATAATCATAGGTCCTTGTTAAGTAAAGAATGGATATTCCAGAAAGAACATATTTTAAAATTCCCTTTGTGTGTCTTAATCAATTAATGTGCCATATGAAAGACAGTGAAAAAAACCTATGTATATGGGCCCTTTTACATAGATGCAGTAAGGCCTAACATGGGGTTTTATATAGTATAAAGCGTCTCGTAGTCATTTTCCTGTTTGCGCGCACTAAGCGTATGTTAATTATTTTTCTAAAAAAGGTGTGCCACAGGCAGAGAATGGGTGTAGAAGAGTTAACCAGCTAGTGCAGTGACACTGGTGTGCATTATCTAGTGAACACATCCACAACATGGGAACCCTTAGTGCATCCTAAATGGGATGCAGCAAGTGTTCCTGCGTTAATTTTATCCAGTTGCCGTGCGCTAATATTAACATTACTGCATGGCCTGAAAAAAAAATTGAAAACGGGCATTTTTATACATGCACTAGAAAATGGGCTTAGTGCATGGGAAAGTGTAAATGTATAAAGGGGTAAAAGAAAGTGATAGGAGAGTACAACTGTCTACCTGGCCAGGATGAACAGACAGATGTAGAAATGTTATCAGAAATTAGGGAGATTAACAAACTGGAACACAATAATAATGGGTGATTTCAATTACCCTGATATTGACTGGGTAAATGTAACATAGGGCATACCAGGGATGTAAAATTCCTTGATGAAATCAAGGACTGCTTTATGGAGCAGCTGGTTCAGGAACAATTCTAGACCTAGTCTGCAGTGGAGCACAAGATCTAGTGCAGGAGGTAATGGTACTGGGGCCGCTTGATCAGATTTAATATAAGCTCTGGAGTAAGTACACACTGGAAATCCAATACATTAGCATTTAACTTTCAAAATGGAGACTATGATAAAATGAGAAAAACAGTAAAAAAAATTAGAGGAGTAGCTGCAAAGGTCAAAAATTTACATCAGGCGTGGATGCTGTTCAAAAAAAACATCCTGGAAGTCCAGGCTAGATATATTCCATGTATTAAAAAAGGAGGAAGTAAAGCCAAACGACAACTAGCAGGGTTAAAAAGCGAGGTGAAGGAAGCTATTAGAACTAAAAAAAAAATCTTTCAGAAAATGTAAGAAGAATCCACCTGAAAATAGCAAGAAACAGCAAAAGGAATGTCAAGTCAAATGCAAAGCGCTGATAAGGAAGGCAAAGAGAAACTTTGAAAAGAAGATTGTGTTGGAGGCAAAAACATATAGTAAAAACATTTTTAGGTATATTAGAAGCAAGAAGCCAGCAAAAGAATCAGTTGGACTGCTAGATTTAAGAAGAGTAAAAGGGGGCACTCAGGGAGGACAAGGATATAGTGGAGAGATTAAATACATTCTTTGCATTGGTGTTCACCAAGGAAGATGTGGGAGAGATACCAATGCCAGAAACGGTGTTCAATATTGATAAGTCAGAGAAACTAAATCAATCTCTGTAAACCTGGAAAATGTAAATGGGGAAATTTGACAAATTGAAGAGCAGCAAATCACCTGGACTAGATGGTATACATCCCAGAGTAATAGAATTGAAAAATGAACTTGCAGAGCTATTGTAATATGTAATTTATATTCAAAATCAAGCATGGTACCGGAACATTAGAGGATGTCCAATATAACACCAATTTTTAAAAAGGGTTCCAGAGGTTATCTGGAAAATTACAGACCAGTGAGCCTGACATCACCGCAGGGCAAAATGGTAGAGACTATTATAAAGAACAAAATTACAGAGCATATAAATAAGCATGGATTCAAGACACAAAGCCAACATGGATTTAATGAAGGGAAATCTTGCCTCACCAATCTACTACATTTCTTTGAAGGGGTGAACAAACATGTGGATAAAGGGGAGCCGGTTGATATTGTGTATCTGGATTTTCAGAAGGCGTTTGGCAAAGTACCTCATGAAAGACTCCAGAGGAAATTGGAGAGTCATGGGATAAGAGGTAGTGCCCTATTGTGGATTAAAAACTGGTTAAATGGTCAGTATTGTCAATGGAGAAGGGTTTTGCAGGGGTTTCTGCTCGGACTGCTGCTTTTTAACATATTTATATATGATCTAGAGATGGGAATAACTAGTGAGGTAATTAAATTTGCTGATGACACAAACTTATTCAAAGTTGTTAAATCACAAGATGATTGTGAAAAACTGCACAAGGACCTTACAAGACTGGGCATCCAAATGACAGATGGTGTTTAATGTGAACAAGTGCAAAGTGATGCATGAGGGAAAGAGGAACCCAAACTATAGCTAGGTGATGCAAGGTTCCACATTAGGCGTCACTGACCAGGAAAAGAATCTAGGTGTCTATTATTGATAGTTTGAAACCCTCTGCTCAGTGTGCAGCGACAGCTAAGACAGCAAATAGTATCGTTTATCGTTTATTTATTTACTAGACCGTATCTTATTACAACGTATATCAAAACGGTTTACAATCAGATAAAATGTTAAAAGATTAAAATTCACAAATCTGAAATCCATAAGTGATAGGAAAGCATAACAAACCAACCAGAATTAAAATATACAATTATAAAACTTTCATACATATCAAACAACAGAGGGCAAGACCTCCCTTTTTTTTTTTTTTTCCAGAGTATTCTAAGTGACATTTCCAAAACATTCTTGAAAGAGATATGTTTTGAGAATTCTATGGAAATGAGTATAAGAGTCCTCAAGCCTAAGGTCTTTAGGAAGATAATTCCAGAGTGTTGGAGCCAAAAAAAAGAATGCAGAGTTTCGAGTGGATTCCCATCTGGCTTTACATGGTGATGGAATTACCAATCTATTATCAGTTAATGAGCGAAAAGTCCGGGTTGGTATATAATCAGGCTTATTTTCAAAGCACTTTGGGAGGCTAAGTGCTTTGAAAATACACCTCAATGTATAATAAGATTAAATAGATATGAAGGAGTAGATGCATAAAAGGCCTTATGTGTCAATGTCAAAATTTTGAATTTTATTCTGAATTCTACTGGAAGCCAATGCAAGTGGTATAACAATGGAGTGATTCTATCATATTTTGCGGCTCTGCAAATAATGCGAGCTGCTGTGTTTTGAATCATCTGTAATCGTTTTAGATTTAGTTTTGATAAACCTGCATAAACTATGTTACAGTAGTCTAACCGTGATATAATGAATGCATGAGTTAATGTGCATAGAGCTGATTTATTCAGGGAGTTCCTGACTGAACGTAACTTACGCAAATGATAAAAAGAGTTCCTTGTGACATCGGATAGTTGCTCATTAAAAGACAAAGCAGAATCAATTATAATACATAGATATCTGAATGATTTTACTGTCGAAACTTGTTGGCCAAACAGAACAGGTGTCAAACATGGAATGGGTCCAGCACCTGTAATCCAGGAGGTTATTGTTTTATCTGGATTTAGTACTAGTTTATGTGTGGTAAGCCAATCTGCCACCTTTTCGAGACAGGTTTGAAGTGGTACTAAGTCAATATTTGCTGCCTTGACATAAAGAATTAAGAGAAAATCATCTGCATATGAATAAGAGCTGATGCCTAAAGTTTGAATAAGTAATGAGAGTGGAGTAACATAAAGATTGAATAGCATGGGTGACAACACCGATCCTTGTGATACCCCATAAGGGCTAGAATAGAGAGTAGAGATTGAGTGATTTTGAATGACTTTAAAAGAGCGATTTGACAAAAAAGAAGTAAACCAATCATAAATCGCCCCTGAAATTCCAATTTCCCATAATCACTTTAATAGCAAGGTGTGATCTATTAGATCAAATGCTGCAGACAAATCTAAGGAAACAACCAGTGCAATGCATCCTTGTTCCAGTCTGGAGTGAATTTCACTCAGAAATGAAGTCAACACTGTTTCTGTACTGTAGCCTGTTCTAAAACCAGATTGTCTAGGGTGTAATAGGTTTTTTGTCTCGACGTAGGATTGCAGTTGTTTAAATACGATTGACTCCAATATTTTAGATATACAGGAAAGATTGGAGACTGGACGATAGTTTCCTGGAATCTGAGGATCCAGAGTAGGTTTATTTAAGATAGGTTTTACTAAGGCTTCTTTTAGAGCTTGGGGAACTACTTCCTCCTTCAAGCTACTAATAATAATCGAATAAAGGTATTCATGTACCCCTATAGAGGAACTTTGTAACCAGTTTGATGGTATAGGATCCAATGAATTATAAGTTAAGGAGAGTTGCAATAGAATATTAAGAAAAGAATTTAAAGGTGGGATCTCAAATGTGGTCCATAGTTCTCCTAATATGGAAATACTTCCTACGTCTGATGTTAATTGTGCTGCATTTACCAGGGTGGCTCTTAGCGTATCTATTTTGGTTCTAAAGAATTTAGCCAGTGTTTCAGATTCTATAAGGCAGTTGTCAGTACCTAAGTTAGGCTTGGTTGTTAGGTGCTTCATAATGAAAAACAGTTGTTTGGACGAGTTTGATGCAGATTGTATTTGTTTTGAGAAATATGAAATCTTCGCTTTTTTTATTTGTGATACATAATACCGCTGACATTCCAGGTCAAGTACATTTTTTAATTCAGGTGATTTTCCTTTTCTCCATAATCGCTCTGCTCTACGAAGTTGCTGCTTACATAGTTTTAGACCAGCATGTTACCATGGTTGAGAATGTTTCAATCTCTGCTTGATTAATTTATTAGGGGCGATAGTGTCCAAAGCTGTTGATAGAACCTGATTCCAGATATCTAATTGTTCTTCCACTGCTAGATCAGAGAAATTTTGGGGGAAATTTCCAGCTAGAGAGGGTAGTGTCAGAGGATCTATTTTGCGCAGTCCTCTTGACTGGATATATGGTAAGGTTATTTTACATACTGGGCTTGACAACGTTAATTTTAAAAGGAGCAAGAAATGATCTGACCATGTAACTGGTGTGATGGTAATCTTAGAGCAGTTTAGCTGATCCGACCTGTTCGTCATCACCAGGTCAAGGGTATGTCCTGCTAAATGGGTGGGTCCCTGTACATGTTGCACGATATCCATATCACCCAGGAAACCACAAAATCTTTTCGCTCGAGGATCAGCTTTGTCGTCTACATGTATGTTAAAGTCTCCCCATAATAGGAGGTTGGGGAATTTCACAATAGCCTCTGCTATGGATTGCTAAATGTCATCACAATCTACACTGTTGTTTGATGGAGCACAATAAAAGCGAAGTATATGAGAAATATCGTGTCCCGTATTTATTTTCAGTAGCAGTATGTTATAATGCTTTTGAAAAACTCCATCAAATACTGAGTGCAATTCTGGTCACCACATCTGAAAAAAGATATGGTGGAATTAGAAAAGGCACAGAGAAGGACAACAAAAATGATAAAGCTCCTAAGATGTCTGGAATCCCATAACCTGATACTGTAAGACATGCCTGTCCAACCCCCGGGTCAGAACTCAGCCAGCCAACTTAATTTTCCTGGCTCACAGAAGCGCCATGAAGTCCTCTGAGGCAATCCCTGCTTCCCTGTGTAAAAGGTCTAACCACGAGGTTGAGCTGTGCTGCACTGGAAGTTGAAGCTGTTCCCACAATTTATTGAAGAGAGGGGAGGGGTGAGAAATGGGTAAAACTGGATGGGAGGGGAGAGACAGAATAGGGCAATGCTGAATTGTGCATTGGGGGGGGGGGGGGAGACGAAGAGAGATGGTGGAGATACTGGATGGCCGAGGGGAGGGGGGAAGAGGCAGGGACAATACTGGATGTGGAGAGAGGGAAAGAGAGAGGGTGATGCTGAATGGTGCAGGGGGAGAGGAGGGAGGAAAACGAGAGAGGGACAGTCCTGCATGCCAGGGGCAGATAAGGTCAGACAGCAAAAGTAGAAAAAAACTTTATTTTTAATTTAGGATGAAGAAACATGGTAGCTGTGTTAATTTGAACTTTCTATACTTGATTATCTAATTTATTTTATAACTCACTTTATCATTCAGGAACTTCAATGCAATAACTCTTTGTATTCTACTGTACATAAGTACATAAGTAGTGCCATACTGGGAAAGACCAAAGGTCCATCTAGCCCAGCATCCTGTCACCGACAGTGGCCAATCCAGGTCAAGGGCACCTGGCACGCTCCCCAAACGTAAAAACATTCCAGACAAGTTGTACCTAAAAATGAGGAATTTTTCCAGTCCATTTAATAGCGGTCTATGGACTTGTCCTTTAGGAATCTATCTAACCCCTTTTTAAACTCCGTCAAGCTAACCGCCCGTACCACGTTCTCCGGCAATGAATTCCAGAGTCTAATTACACGTTGGGTGAAGAAAAATTTTCTCCGATTCGTTTTAAATTTACCACACTGTAGCTTCAACTCATGCCCTCTAGTCCTAGTATTTTTGGATAGCGTGAACAGTCGCTTCACATCCACCCGATCCATTCCACTCATTATTTTATACACTTCTATCATATCTCCCCTCAGCCGTCTCTTCTCCAAGCTGAAAAGCCCTAGCCTTCTCAGCCTCTCTTCATAGGAAAGTCGTCCCATCCCCACTATCATTTTCGTCGCCCTTCGCTGTACCTTTTCCAATTCTACTATATCTTTTTTGAGATACGGAGACCAGTACTGAACACAATACTCCAGGTGCGGTCGCACCATGGAGCGATACAACGGCATTATAACATCCGCACACCTGGACTCCATACCCTTCTTAATAACACCCAACATTCTATTCGCTTTCCTAGCCGCAGCAGCACACTGAGCAGAAGGTTTCAGCGCATCATCGACGACGACACCCAGATCCCTTTCTTGATCCGTAACTCCTAACGCGGAACCTTGCAAGACGTACCATTTATCTGCCTTATTGCAATACCACTTGTAATTCTTTATCCGGAAATGGCGATCACTATTACAGCATAATGTAAGCCACATTGAGTCTGCAAATTGGTAGGAAAATGTGGGATACAAATGCAATAAATAAATAAAGGGGATGGGATGACTTCCATATGAGGAAAGGCAGCTAGGGCTCTTCAGCTTGGAGAAAAGACAGCTGACGGGAGATATGATAGATGCTTATAAAGTAATGAGTGGAATGTAATGGGTGGACATAAATCTCTTGTTTACTCTTTCCAAAAATACTAGGACTGAAGAGCACACAATGAAGCTATTAACTAGTAAATTTAAAACAAATCAGAAAAAGTATTTCTTCACTCAACATGTAATTAAACTCTAAAATTCGTTGCCAAAGAATATGGTAAAATCAGTTAGGCTAGCAGGGTTTAAAAAAACATTTGGATAACTTCCTAAAAGAAACGTCTATAAGCCATTATTAAAATGGACTTGGGGAAAATCCACTGCTTATTTCTAGAATAAGCAGCATAAAGCGAATGCTACATACCTGTAGAAGGTATTCTCCGAGGACAGCAGGCTGATTGTTCTCACTGATGGGTGACGTCCACGGCAGCCCCTCCAATCGGAAACTTCACTAGCAAAGGCCTTTGCTAGCTCTCGCGCGCCCATGCGCACTGTGCATGCGCGGCCGTCTTCCCGCCCGAACCGGCTCATGTTCGTCAGTCCCGTATGTAGCAAGACAAAGACAAGGGAAGACACAACTCCAAAGGGGAGGCGGGCGGGTTTGTGAGAACAATCAGCCTGCTGTCCTCGGAGAATACCTTCTACAGGTATGTAGCATTCGCTTTCTCCGAGGACAAGCAGGCTGCTTGTTCTAACTGATGGGGTATCCCTAGCCCCCAGGCTCACTCAAAACAACAAACATGGTCAATTGGGCCTCGCAACGGCAAGGACATAACTGAGATTCACCTAACAACTTATCCAACTAACAGAGAGTGTAGCCTGGAACAGAATAAAACATGGGCCTAGGGGGGTGGAGTTGGATTCTAAACCCCGAACAGATTCTGAAGCACTGACTGCCCGAATCGACTGTCGCGTCGGGTATCCTGCTGCAGGCAGTAATGAGATGTGAATGTGTGGACAGATGACCACGTCGCAGCTTTGCAGATCTCTTCAATAGTGGCTGACTTCAAGTGGGCCACTGACGCAGCAATGGCTCTGACATTGTAAGCCGTGACATGACCCTCAAGAGCCAGCCCAGCCTGGGCGTAAGTGAAGGAAATGCAATCTGCTAGCCAATTGGATATGGTGCATTTCCCCACAGCCACTCCCCTCCTGTTGGGATCAAAAGAAACAAACAATTGGGCGGACTGTCTGTTGGGCTGTGTCCGCTCCAGATAGAAGGCCAATGCTCTTTTGCAGTCCAATGTGTGCAGCTGACGTTCAGCAGGGCAGGAATGAGGACGGGGAAAAAATGTTGGCAAGACAATTGACTGGTTCAGATGGAACTCCGACACTACCTTCGGCAAGAACTTAGGGTGAGTGCGGAGGACTACTCTATTATGATGAAACTTGGTGTAAGGGGCCTGGGCTACCAGGGCCTGAAGCTCACTGACTCTACGAGCTGAAGTAACTGCCACCAAGAAAATGACCTTCCAGGTCAAGTACTTCAGATGGCAGGAGTTCAGTGGCTCAAAAGGAGGTTTCATCAGCTGGGTGAGAACGACATTGAGATTCCATGACACTGCAGGAGGTTTGACGGGGGGCTTTGACAAAAGCAAACCTCTCATGAAGCGAACAACTAAAGGCTGTCCTGAGATCGGCTTACCTTCCACACGGTAATGGTATGCACTGATTGCACTAAGGTGAACCCTTACAGAGTTGGTCTTGAGACCAGACTCAGACAAGTGCAGAAGGTATTCAAGCAGGGTCTGTGTAGGACAGGAGCGAGGATCTAAGGCCTTGCTGTCACACCAGACGGCAAACCTCCTCCATAAAAAGAAGTAACTCCTCTTAGTGGAATCTTTCCTGGAAGCAAGCAAGACACGGGAGACACCCTCCGACAGACCCAAAGAGGCAATGTCTATGCTCTCAACATCCAGGACGTGAGAGCCAGAGACCGGAGGTTGGGATGCAGAAGCGCCCCTTCGTCCTGTGTGATGAGGGTCGGAAAACACTCCAATCTCCAGGGTTCTTCAGAGGACAACTCCAGAAGAAGAGGGAACCAGATCTGACGCGGCCAAAAAGGAGCAATCAGAATCATGGTGCCCCGGTCTTGCTTGAGTTTCAACAAAGTCTTCCCCACCAGAGGTATGGGAAGATAAGCATACAGCAGACCTTCCCCCCAGTCCAGGAGGAAGGCATCCGATGCCAGTCGACCGTGGGCCTGAAGTCTGGAACAGAACTGAGGGACCTTGTGGTTGGCTCGAGATGCGAAGAGATCTACCAAGGGGGTGCCCCACACTTGGAAGATCTGGCGCACCACTCTGGAGTTGAGCGACCACTCGTGAGGTTGCATAATCCTGCTCAACCTGTCGGCCAGACTGTTGTTTACACCTGCCAGATATGTGGCTTGGAGCCACATGCCGTAACGGCGAGCCCAGAGCCACATGCTGACGGCTTCCTGACACAGGGGACAAGATCCGGTGCCCCCCTGCTTGTTGATGTAATACATGGCAACCTGGTTGTCTGTCTGAATTTGGATAATTTGATGGGACAGCCGATCTCTGAAAGCCTTCAGAGCGTTCCAGACCGCTCGTAACTCCAGGAGATTGATCTGCAGATCACGTTCCTGGAGGGACCAGCTTCCTTGGGTGTGAAGTCCGTCGACATGAGCTCCCCACCCCAGGAGAGACGCATCCGTAGTTAGCACCTTTTGTGGCTGAGGAATTTGGAAGGGGCGTCCCAGAGTCAAATTGGTCCAAACCGTCCACCAATACAGGGAGTTGAGAAAACTCGTGGACAGGTGGATCACGTCCTCTAGATCCCCAGCAGCCTGAAACCACTGGGAAGCTAGGGTCCATTGAGCAGATCGCATGTGAAGGCGTGCCATGGGAGTCACATGGACTGTGGAGGCCATGTGGCCAAGCAATCTCAACATCTGCCGAGCTGTTATCTGCTGGGACGCTCGTACCCGGGAGACGAGGGACAGCAGATTGTTGGCCCTCGTCTCCGGGAGATACGCCCCAGCCGTCCGAGAATCCAGCAGAGTTCCTATGAATTCGAGTCTCTGTATTGGGAGAAGGTGGGACTTTGGATAATTTATCACAAACCCTAGTAGCTCCAGGAGTCGAATAGTCATCTGCATGGACTGTAGAGCTCCTGCCTCGGAAGTGTTCTTTACCAGCCAATCGTCGAGATAAGGGAACACGTGCACTCCGAGCCTGCGAAGCGCTGCTGCTACCACAGCTAGGCACTTCGTGAACACTCTGGGCGCAGAGGCGAGCCCAAAGGGTAGCACACAGTACTGGAAGTGACGTGATCCCAGACAAAATCGAAGATACTGTCTGTGAGCTGGCAGTATCGGGATGTGTGTATAAGCATCCTTTAAGTCCAGAGAGCATAGCCAATCGTTTTGCTGAATCATGGGAAGAAGGGTGCCCAGAGAAAGCATCCTGAACCTTTCCTTGACCAGATATTTGTTCAGGGCCCTTAGGTCTAGGATGGGACGCATTACTACTACTACTATTTAGCATTTCTATAGCGCTACAAGGCATACGCAGCGCTGCACAAACATAGAAGAAAGACAGTCCCTGCTCAAAGAGCTTACAATCTAATAGACAAAAAATAAATAAAGTAAGCAAATGAAATCAATTAATGTGAACGGGAAGGAAGAGAGGAGGGTAGGTGGAGGCGAGTGGTTACAAGTGGTTACGAGTCAAAAGCAATGTTAAAGAGGTGGGCTTTCAGTCTAGATTTAAAGGTGGCCAAGGATGGGGCAAGACGTAGGGGCTCAGGAAGTTTATTCCAGGCGTAGGGTGCAGCGAGACAGAAGGCGCGAAGTCTGGATTTGGCAGTAGTGGAGAAGGGAACAGATAAGAATGATTTATCCATGGAGCGGAGTACACGGGAAGGGGTGTAGGGGAGGACGAGTATGGAGAGATACTGGGGAGCAGCAGAGTGAATACGTTTATAGGTTAGTAGAAGAAGTTTGAACAGGATGCGAAAACAGATAGGGAGCCAGTGAAGGGTCTTGAGGAGAGGGGTAGTATGAGTAAAGCGACCCTGGCGGAAGATGAGACGGGCAGCAGAGTTTTGAACCGACTGGAGAGGGGAGAGGTGACTAAGTGGGAGGCCAGCAAGAAGCTGATTGCAGTAGTCTAAACGAGAGGTGACAAGGGTGTGGATGAGGGTTTTGGTAGAGTGCTCGGAAAGAAAGGGGCGGATTTTACAGATGTTGTAAAGAAAGAAACGACAGGTCTTGGCGGTCTGCTGGATATGAGCAGAGAAGGAGAGAGAAGAGTCAAAGATGACCCCAAGGTTTCAAGCTGAGGAGACAGGGAGAATGAGAGAGCCATCAACAGAAATAGAAAACGGGGGGAGCGGGGAGGTGGGTTTGGGGGGGGGGAATGAGAAGCTCGGTTTTGGTCATATTTAATTTCAGGTGGCGTTGAGACATCCAGGCAGCAATGTCAGACAAGCACGCTGAAACTTTGGTTTGGATGCAAGGTGAGATATCAGGGGTAGAAATGTAGATTTGGGAGTCATCAGCATAGAGATGGTAGGAAAAGCCATGGGATGAGATTAATGAACCAAGGAAAGACGTGTAGATAGAAAAGAGGAGGGGACCAAGAACAGAACCCTGAGGTACGCTGACAGGCAGAGGGATAGAAGTAGAAGAGGATCCACCAGAGTGAACACTAAAGGTGCGGAGGGAGAGGTAGGAAGAGAACCAGGAAAGGATAGAGCCCTGGAATCCAAGTGAGGACAGGGTATCGAGAAGTATGCTGTGATCGACAGTGTCAAAAGCAGCGGAAAGATCAAGAAGAATGAGGATGGAATATTGACCTCTGGATTTAGCCAGTAATAGGTCATTGGAGACTTTAGTAAGCGCAGTTTCGGTTGAGTGGAGAGGGCGAAAACCAGATTGTAATGGGTCAAGAATAGCATGTGAGGAGAGAAAATCAAGGCAGCGGCGGTGAACAGCACGCTCAAGTAATTTGGAGAGAAAAGGAAGGAGGGAGATAGGTCGGTAATTAGAGGGACAAGTAGGGTCAAGTGAAGGCTTCTTAAGGAGAGGTGTGACCACAGCATGTTTAAAGGCAGCAGGGACAGTCGCAGTGGAAAGTGAGAGGTTGAGAATGTTTTCTTTTCCACAAGGAAGTACCTGGAATAGAATCCCAGCCCTTCTTGCCTGGATGGCACGGGTTCGACCTCATTGGCACTGAGAAGGGCGGAGAGTTCCTCTGCAAGTACCTGCTTGTGCTGGAAGCTGAAGGATTGAGCTCCCGGTGGGCAATTTGGAGGTTTCGAGGCCAAATTGAGGTTGTATCCTTGCCGGACTATTTGGAGGACCCACTGGTCGGAGGTTATGAGAGGCCACCTTTGGTGAAAAACTTTCAACCTCCCCCCGACCGGCAGATCGCCCGGCACAGACACTTTGATGTCGGCTATGCTCTTCTGGAGCCAGTCAAAAGCTCGCCCCCTGCTTTTGCTGGGGAGCTGTGGGGCCTTGCTGAGGCGCACGCTGCTGACGAGAGCGAGCGCGCTGGGGCTTAGCCTGGGCCGCAGGCTGTCGAGAGGGAGGATTGTACCTACGCTTACCAGAAGAGTAGGGAACAGTCCTCCTTCCCCCATAAAAACGTCTACCTGAAGAGGTAGATGCTGAAGGCTGCCGGCGGGAGAATTTGTCGAAAGCATTATCCCGCTGGTGGAGCTGTTCTACCACCTGTTTGACTTTTTCTCCAAAAATGTTGTCCGCTAGGCAAGGGGAGTCCGCAATCCGCTGCTGGATCCTATTCTCCAGGTCGGAGGCACGCAGCCATGAGAGTCTGCGCATCACCACACCTTGAGCAGCGGCCCTGGACGCAACATCAAAGGTATCATATACCCCTCTGGCCAGGAATTTTCTGCACGCCTTCAGCTGCCTGACCACCTCCTGAAACGGCTTGGCTTGCTCAGGAGGGAGCTTGTCCACCAAGCCCGCCAACTGCCGCACATTGTTCTGCATGTGGATGCTCGTGTAGAGCTGGTAGGACTGAATCTTGGCCACGAGCATAGAAGAATGGGAGGCCTTCCTCCCAAAGGAGTCTAAGGTTCTAGAGTCCTTGCCCGGGGGCACTGAAGCATGCTCCCTAGAACTCTTAGCCTTCTTTAGGGCCAGATCCACCACACCAGAGTCGTGAGGCAACTGAGTGCGCATCAGCTCTGGGTCCCCATGTATCCGGTACTGGGACTCGATCTTCTTGGGAATGTGGGGATTAGTTAGAGGCTTGGTCCAGTTCGCCAGCAATGTCTTTTTTAGGACACGATGCATGGGTACTGTGGACGCTTCCTTAGGTGGAGAAAGATAGTCCAAGAACTCAAACATCTCAGCCCTGGGCTCATCCTCCATGACCACCGGGAAGGGGATGGCCGTAGACATCTCCCGGACAAAGGCCGCGAAAGACAGACTCTCGGGAGGAGAAAGCTGCCTTTCAGGGGAGGGAGTGGGATCAGAAGGAAGGCCATCAGACTCCTCGTCAGAGAAATATCTGATGTCCTCCTCCTCCTCCCACGAGGCCTCACCATCGGTATCAGACACAAGTTCATGAACCTGTGTCTGAAGCCGTGCCCGACTCGACTTCGTGGAAACACGGCCACGGTGGGAGCGTCGAGAGGTAGACTCCCTCGCCCGCACCGGCGAAGCTCCCTCCACTGACGTCGTCGGGGAGTCTTCCTGGGAGGCAGCCGCAGCCGGTACCGCAAGCGGTACCGATGTCGAAGACCTCACCCCAGGCAAAGGGCCAGCCGGCGCCTCACTTGACAGCCCTCACCTGCACTCCAGTCGAAGCACCACCGTCCGACGACATCAGCAACAGCGGAGGTCCCGGAACCACCGACGCTGACGCAGTCTTCCGATGTCTCGGTACCGACGATGCAGAGGGTCGAAACCTCGATGCTGAGGTCGAAGACTTCGATGCTGTCGACGTCGATGCACTCGATGCCTCCGGTGCTGATGTCGACGAAGAGCCCGAGAACAACACGTTCCAGTGGGCCAATCTCGCTACCTGAGTCCTCTTCTGTAAAAGAGCACAAAGACTACAGGCCTGCGGGCGGTGCCCAGCTCCCAGACACTGAAGACACGAAGCCTGCCTATCAGTGAGCGAGATTACCCGGGCGCACTGGGTGCACTTCTTGAAGCCGCTGGGAGACTTCGATGACATGGGCGGAAAAATCACGCCGGCGAAATCAAAATTCGCGATGGTGACGAAGGGCACCAAAAATAAGGGAGAGAGAAAAAACCCGTACCGAGGCCACAAAAAAGGCCTACCCCGAAAGCGAAAGGAAACTTACGCCAGGGAAACAAACTGGACACACGGGAAGGGACAAAGACCAAAGGTCTCTTTTCATTTTTTTTTTTTAGCGAAATCGCGAAGACGCGCGAGGGTCAACTTGAGGGGCACGAAACGGCGGCAAAACACGACCGTCCCGAGCGCGGACAAAAGAAGACTGACGAACACGAGCCGGTTCGGGCGGGAAGATGGCCGCGCATGCGCGGTGCACATGGGCGCGCGAGAGCTAGCAAAGGCCTTTGCTAGTGAAGTTTCCGATTGGAGGGGCTGCCGTGGACGTCACCCATCAGTGAGAACAAGCAGCCTGCTTGTCCTCAGAGAAAATCTATTTTACTGTTTTGGGATCTTGCCAGGTACTTGTAACCTGGATTGGCCACTGTTGGAAATAGGATACTGGGCTTGATGGACCTTCGGTCTGTCCCCGTATGGCAACACTTCTTAGTCCTGTGTTAGGGTTCCATCCCCCGTCCCCCTTCTCCTGCTGAATTCCCCTCCCCCACCCCTGCATACCTGTAAGCCAACAAAGGACCAACTTATTTTTACCCAGCATTTCTTAGTGTATCTTAGGGAGGTAGACAAATAATTCTTACTGTTTGAACTCCCCTATTCCCTGTGGACTAGCTAAATTTTGTCCGTTTATTACAGATCTTCACAGGGTAAAAATTTTAGGTTCATGTGGACTTTTTTTTTCCTGAGTTTTGGATGTTTTGTTTGGATTTCTATTTATGCATTCACATTAATAAAAATGTTTTTTAATGCTCATTGGAACCCTTTTAAAGCATGAAAATTGACTTTGTTTGCATCTCCTTTAGGCACCCTGAAGCCACAGGGGGGAGTACCTAGTCTATAACAACATCTAGGCACCTAGATTCTGTTATGGAACCAAGTATTGGCACACCTTACATTTAGGCGCCTGCAGTTATATCAGCCATAGAGCTGGTGTAACTGCAGGAGCTTGAATGTGGCAAGAGCACATGTAACTTATATACACCCACTTGCATTTGTGTGCTATAACACTTACAAACACCCTTATAGATAACACTAACTCATGTAAGTGCTACTTTTTGGCAGACTTATGCGTGCAACTGTGTGCCAAACTGTGGATACTTAGTAATATAATTGCCCTTCACACTTTTCAAGACATGCTAATGAATCAAATGTGTGTTAATAAATGCAAACTGTAGTATACGTACATGGAAGTATATGAATGTAAGTGGTCATTAAATCCCTAATTCTAGAGAGCGGTGTGCCCAACTTTCCAACTAGTGCGCAAATTTGCATGCACAATTTGTAGAAGTTGGTTGAGTACATAACAATGAATTAATTAGCTGCTAATTGACCTTAACAACCAATTCTTGGCTATAATTGATGTTTATTGGAGTTAATTGGTAGCTATGAGCATAACTGCCCTTAGTGGGTATTTCATAAGTTGCAAGCTCAAATTCCAGAGCATGGAACTTCAAGGAGGGTGTAGACCTGGGAGGGGTGGTGTGTCAGACAGTTATGCACATGGGTTATAGAATACTAGCATTTACGTGCTTAACTGCCTACAGTTAGGTGTGAGCATTGACACCAACCACTGAGCCTAAAGTTAAGTAGAAAAATGAGGATGCACACTGTAACATGATGTCAGTTCAATTGTCAGAATTAAATATGCAGCAGAATTATTGAAATATGTAGAATTGTACTGAATCAGGTACCAATATAAAAATGCAGCTTTTAAAAGACATATTGAAACTGCAACAGAAAAACTGGCTTTCATTTCAAGACCCTCTTTCTTTCCCCCCCCCCCCCCCTTTCCTGGGAACTTCTGATAGCAGGGCTAGTCAATTACAAACACTTAACAGAGACAAAAGGTACTGGGATATAGCTTCCTTCTCCTCCCACTTGAAGGACTGGTAACAAAAGAATGACCTGAAGGCTCATCAAGACATTTCCACCAGCAGACAGAGAGTCTGGAAAAGTGTAAATCCAGATACTGAAAACAAAGGAAAACCATAAACAAGGCATTTGCTTGTCAAACCATTTGGTAGTTACCTCAGATATGTATATCTGCCCCCTCTCATCAGCTATCAGACATGAAGACGCCAGGACATATGCAGAAAGGAAAGACTTATAATGTAATCATGTGAACAGACTACATTAACCATAATGCCTTGCAAATTATCCAGTGCAAACCAGGAAGCAAATGATCCAGGACATGCACCCACCATGCTTCTCTGCTAACTATCAAAAGCCTGGAAATAGCCCAGCTCGGCTCTTGGGACCTGACCTGCAGCTCACCTGCCTGCTATGAGGACCTCTCCTGCAACCATGTGTTTACCTCATGCTGTTCATACTTTGTAACAAGGACTTCTAAGTAACATAACTTTTGATCTAGACCTGCTACCTTACTTTGACGTACAGATTCTAAGTAAGATCTCTTAAAAGAACTACCTCTCATTGCAATATTATTTACATGATTTGTATTTTAAATACACCCTTTTTAAAGCTAAATATATGGTCTTTTGTGTCCAAAGTGGATGCTTTTAAATCTTGCAGTACAGAATACTGCAATTGTTAGTCTTGTTGCTTTAATCGGCAACTGGTGGAGAATTAAATATTAGTGAGTGCTCTAGCTATCCCCAAGTATAAATCATTTCTTGTAACAACACTAGTATTCTATAACAGCAGTTGCCGTTACAGAATTTGTGCTTAGTGTGCATCATCCCAACATCTAGCTTTAGGCGATCTATAGAGAATTATCCCCTAAGGAGCTTGTTTTCAAAGCATATGGACATCTCAAAATGCCCAAATGGACGTCCTTGTGCTTGAAACATCCAAATCCTGATTTTGCAAAGGCAGAAAAAGCACATCCAACACTACAGTACATTCAAACAGCAAGGAATGTGTTTTGGAAATGTATTGGGTGGAACTAGGGAGGGCCCAAAATCAGGACATCCAACAGCTACACCTGTTTCAGTCACGTCCAGGGTACAAAAAGATACTCTGATTGAAACTGGGAGGATTAAGGCATGACACCTCTTTAATTCCCCAGTGGTTACTGTCCCCGTTCCTTGAAAATGAAACTGAAAGGGGATGCTTTATGACAGCTTCAGATTTTATAGGCATTCTTAGCAAAGCAGTAAGAAAATCTACGAAGTAGCCTAGTTGTTATTGCAGTGCATTTTAAACCAAGGGACCCAGGTTCAAATGGTGTACATTCAGGTACAGTAGGTATTTTTCTGTTCCTAGAGGGCTCAAAATTACAAAATAAAAGAGTAAGGTGAAATTTGAACCTGGGTTCCTTGGTTTAAAGCCCACTGCACTAACTACTAGGCTGCCCCTCTGCTCTGCAGGGATGTCTGTGTGGCCATTCTTCTAAGATTGCTGCCAGACAGATGTCCTTGTCCCTGCGTTTTTGCCGTTCATAAGTTGGAAATTCCAGTTTGTAAAATGGCTGCTCATGTTAGATGTCCTCAATACATGGACATCCATCTCATGTATTTTTGAATAGGAAATCCTGATATATCTCCTGTTGGAAAATATATGTGAGATGGATGTCTGTATTGGACGTTATGAACTGGACATCTCTATTCTGACTTGGATGTCCTTTTGAAAATGTCCCTCTATGTTTTCTAACAAGCACTAGATTATTATTTTTTTGTTGTACAGATCAATGAGGGGTACCATTTGCCCTTGCATTAGTACAGAGTTATAAGAATTCAGGAACTTACTAGCTGGATTCCCTGTCAGGAAATCCAGGAGAGAAGCTAGAGGATTAGGCCTAGGAGGGTTATTTTACTTATAATATGTTTATGATTAAAAACACTTGAAATTGATAAACTGCCTTTTAATGGGTACAATCAAACATGTCAATTAACATACATTAAATCAAAGAAAATGGTAAAGCACACATAAGTGTTATGGATCACACAAAAAACTGGCTTTAACCTGATCAAAATTTTAAGGATTCATGCAAAACAGCTCATTAATAATAAAATCGCTTAAAGCAAATAACATTAACATAGTAGCACAGTAAATGGTAGAAGATAAAGAACTGTGTGGTCCATTCAGTCTGCCCAACGGGTTGTCAGAGTTGTACCTGTACCCTACATGCACTGTTTAAGTGTGAAAGTCATTTAAGTTTTGCTTTGATTTCAACTTCTTTCTTTATAGGGATCCTCTATGTTTATCGCACATGTTCTTGACTTCCATCACCATTTTTTCTTTTCACAACCTCCAATGGGAGGGTATTTCAGGCATCTACCACCAGGGCCGGTCTTAAGGCGAGGCGGCCGCATAGGGCCTCGCGCTCAGGGGGGCCCCGCGCAGCGCGCCTCAGGTCGCCCCGCCTCGACCGCCCGAGCATCACTCTCCCTCCCTCCCAAGTTCAACAACGCGCGACGGCGATGTGGTGGGGGCAGTCCGCCCCACATGTCAGCGGGTTGGGGGGGGGTGCTCCGAGTCCGCTCCCGGCGCTGCTCATCCTGTCCTGCCTTTAAAAACCCAATTTGAAGCACTGGAGTAACAGGCAGGAGCGCCTCGCGTCTGCCCTTCTACTAAAAATCTCTTCGACGACGTCATTGGGCCTTCCCACATTGAGTCCCGCCCTCCTCTGAGGTAACTTCCAATTACCGCGAGGGCGGGCGGGACTCATTGTGGGAAGGCCCAATGACGTCGTCGAAGAGATTTTTAGTAGCAGGGCAGATGGGAGGCACTCCTGCCTGTTACTCCAGCGCTTCAAATTGTTTTTTTTTTTTAAGGCAGTGAGAGTGGTGGGCCTGGGCGGCAGAAGAATGGAGCTGGTAGGTGGGGAGGGACTCAGATGGGAGAAGGGTGTGGGGCTCTCAGGTGGGGGAAGGGTGGGGTGGGGAGGGGGTTCTCAAATGGGAAGGAGACTGAGGTGGGAGGGGTTCATGGATGGGAGAAGCAGAAGGGGGTGGGGAGGGGGTTCTTGGATACTTGAAGGGGACGGGTGGGGAAGGGACTGGGGTTTTTGGATGGGAGAGACTGGGGAGGGGGTTCTTGGATGGGAGAAGGGGACGGGTGGGGAGAGGACTGGGGTTCTTGAATGGGAGAAGGGGACTGAGGTGGGGAGGGGGTTCAAGGATGGGAGAAGGGGATGGGGAGGGGGTTCTTGGATACTTGAAGGGGACGGGTGGGGAGGGGACTGGGGTTTTTGGATGGGAGAGACTGGGGAGGGGGTTCTCGGATGGGAGAAGGGGATGGGTGGGGAGAGGACTGGGGTTCTTGAATGGGAGAAGGGGATTGAGGTGGGGAGGGGGTTCAAGGATGGGAGAAGGGGATGGGGAGGGGGTTCTTGGATACTTGAAGGGGACGGGTGGGGAGGGGACTGAGGTTTTTGGATGGGAGAGACTGGGGAGGGGGTTCTCGGATGGGAGAAGGGGACGGGTGGGGAGAGGACTGGGGTTCTTGAATGGGAGAAGGGGACGGGTGGGGACGGGTGGGGAGGGGACTGGGGTTCTTGGATGGGAGAAGGGGACTGGGTCTGAGAAGGGGCAATATGGGAAAATGGGGGCCATGCCTGGGGCTGGTGGGAAAATGGGGTATGCGTGGGTCAGGTGGGAGAATGGTTCTGAAAAGGGGGGCCCTAATACAAGGCATGTGGATGAAGGGGGCTGAAAAGGAGGTTAGGTGGGATAAGAGGCTGGAGACTGAAAAGGGGCAGGGGCTGAAACGGGGGACTGGGGGCTGAAAAGGGGACAGGGAGAAGTGGCTGGGGGGGCTGAAGCAGGGGACTGGTGGGATAGTGGGGCTGGAACTGGGGGCTGAAAAAAAGGGGCGGAGAGAGGGGCAGATCCTGGATGGGGGAGCAAGAGGGAGGGCAAACCCTGGATGGATGGGAGAGGGAGGGCAAATGGTGGATTGAAGGAGCAGAGAGAAAGGGCAGACAGTGGATGGAAGGGATAGAAAGGGCAGACAGTGAATGGATGGGGGAGAGAGAGAGGGCAGACAGGGGCAGATGGTGGATGGAAGGGGCAGAGATAGAGAGCAGATGTGGATGGAAGGGGCAGGAAGAGAGGGCAGACATTGGATGGAGGGGACAGCAGAGAGGACAGACACTGGATGGCAGAGAGAGACCGAAGACAGATGCTGGATGGAAGGAAGACAGTGAAAAGATGAGGAAAGCAGAAACCAGAGACAACAAACTGTAAATAAAATATATATTTAAATTTTTTTTTGCTTTAGGATAAAGTAGTATTGTAGATATGTTAATAAATGTTTATAATAGAACATGCAAACAAGGTAATCTTTTTATTGGACTAATTTTAATACATTTTGGCTAACTTTCGGAGAACAAAACCCCCTTCCTCAGGTCAGGATAGGATACTGTAACATTACTATACTGTATTGACCTGAGGAAGGATGTTTTGGCCTCTGAAAATTAAATATATTAGTTCAATAAAATGGTATTTTATTTAGGCATTTTATGAAGGGACAAGGGTGGTTGCAGTCTGATCCACGTGAACGAGAGATATTGGAAAACATATGGGAAACCTTGGAGGGAGGAAAGAAGGGTATATCCAGATTATATAGATATATAAGGGGAGACAAAATGAAGAAATTACCCTATATGACAGTATGGGAGCGAGATCTAAATATTGAAATGAGTGTGAAGGAATGGGAAAGGGTGTGTATGGAGGTGAAAAAAGCATCTATCTGTGTATTAATAAAAGAAAATGCGTACAAAGTTCTAAGTAGATGGTATTACACGCCGGACAGGTTAAAACGAATATATCCCAATGTATCTGATCAATGTTGGCGATGTAAGGACGGGGTAGGTAGCTTTATACATGTATGGTGGGAATGTTTGTATATACAATCATTTTGGGTGGATGTTACCACACATTTGACACACATTCTGGACACACAATTTCCAACAGAGCCAAAATGGTGTTTACTAGGGTGGGGAAATAAAAGGGGTCAGAAATGGCAAAGGAGGCTTAAAAGATTAGGGTTGGCAGCCGCAAAGTTGGAAGTTGCGGCCCACTGGAAACAGAGACTTGGCCCCACTATTGCATCATGGAAGATGAGAGTCAAGAATATTGTAGGCTTGGAACAGTTGACTGATAAGAGAATGGGTAAATACAAACCTGATGCTAAAGAGTGGATTCATTTGGAGAAATTATGGACTAATACATTGTAAAAAAAAACAGGGGATACAACCAAGAAGTGGACAGTAATGAATAGGGGAGGGTGGGAGAGGGAGGGGGGAGGGGGAGAAAAATAATAAAACTGATGATATACCGAGATGTAACTCAATTGTTTGATGTATTTCAGAATTTTGAAGGCAGCATAGCCTTACATTGTGTTCCTTAAGTTGTGTCTAATAAAAATTTTCAAATTTAAAAAAAAAAAATGGTATTTTATTTTCTATATTTGTTTTATTTCTATTTGTTAATTTGTAAAGTGGTGATTGGTATTTGTTAGTTTTTTTCAAATTTACATCTGCTGTCTTTATATTTTGCACAGTACTAGGGGACATTTTCTGTTTCTGTGGTGTTGCATTGTATGCAGAGTCTGGCATCTTGGGCTTTCATTTTATTTTTTGTCTAAATAGAAAGTTTATGATTACTTATTCTATAGTGGATTAGGGTGTATCTGTGTTTGTGAAAAAGACATGGCTTTCAGTTGGCACTGACTGCAGGATCGACAAGCCCTGGAGCTCGGAGGGAGGGGTGGCGGGCCCTGGAGCTAGGGTGGGGGCGGAGTTAGGGTGGGGGCGGGGCTAGGGTGGGGCCCCATCAAATTGGTCTGCATAGGGCCCCGCACTTGCTAAGACCGGCCCTGTCTACCACCTTCTCCATGAAAAAGTATTTCCTGATGTTACTCCTGAGTCTACCACCCTGCAACTTCAATTTGTGTCCTCTAGTTCCCCCACTTCCCCATCTCTGAAAATGTGTTTATATATTAATAATACCTGTCAAGTAGTTAAACATCTCCCCATCCCTCCTTTCCTCTAGGGTATACATATTCATGTCTTCAAGTTTCTTCTCATACGTTTTTTTGGAGCAAACCCCATACCATTTGCATATCCTCCCAGCTTTGTGCAGGGTGACTCACAGTTCCACCCCGATCCACTCAAGGCCTCTGCTCCAGGTGCCTAGCGCTTCCACCAGCTGCTTTCCAGGTTCTGTGGGGACTTGCAGCCCATCTGCATATACTCCCAGCCTTGTCCGGGGTGACTCCCAGGTCCACCTCGATCCACCCACCACTCCAGGTGCTGAAACGTTTTCTCTCTACAGTTTATATATTCTCTCTGCTATTCCCAATGGCTCCAGTACAATTTCTCTTCTTGGTACTGCTTTCCCAATCTATTTCTCCTTCTGAAGTCACTCTGTACCTCAGGAACACATTGCCCACTTCTTCTTTCATCATCTCACCATCCATTTTGTCTTCTCCCTTCTCAGCTCTCAACCTTCAACATTTCCTTCTTTTCATTCAACTGTCTCCATTCTATCTGAGTACACCTTGTCCTCGTCACTCTTGTCATGCCTCTCTGTACTCTCTTGCTCTCTCTCCTGCTCTTCGCTGGGGATATCAATCCCAATCCTGGTCATAAACATCAGCTCTCATTCTATTCCTGCAGGTCACACCATGATGTCTCCAATCTAATTTTTGTTCCTCTCCTCTCCCCTTCTTCTCTGTCTTTCTCATGTGCTCTGTGGAATGCCCACTCTATCTGCAACAAACTTTCCTACATCCAAAACCTCTTTATCTCTTGTACTCTCCATCTGCTTGCACTATCTGAGACTTGGCTTTGCCCTAAAGACTCTGCTTCTGATGTTGCCCTGTTTCATGGAGGTTACCTGTTCTCCCATACACCTCACACAGTTGGCCACGGGGGTGATGTTGGGCTGCCACTCTTATCCTCTTGTAGATTTCAACCTCTTCTTCCACCTCTGTGTCACTGCTTTTCTTCCTTCAAAGTCCACTCCATCCATCTAGTCAGTCCTCTACCTCTCCGAGTAGCAGTCATTTATCGACCCCCTGATAAGTCCTTCTCTTCCCTTCTCACTGACTTTTACTCCTGGCTCCCCTTCTTTCTTGAACCTTCATCTCCTCCCCTCATTCTTGGGGATTTTAACATTCATACTAATGATCCCTCTGAGTCTTATGCTTCTCAGTTTCTCTGCGCCTCAGCTCGTCCCCTCTCTATCATCTGATAACTAATTTCAAACCTCTTCTCAACCACTGTGTTATCTAAGTCAGTCAATGAAAGCTGTCTCTTCCTAAAATACTATTCTTTCCTGGCTACTCTCGCCCCTCCCATTCCCGATTCTGTAAGGCATACCAAACCCCAGCCTTGGCTGACCTCTAGAATCCGCTATCTACATTCCTGTGCCTGATCTGCAAAAGCCTTTGGATGAAATCCAGTGCCCATGCTGACTTCATACATTTCAAATTCTTGCTGACCTCCTTCCAGTCTGCTGTTTCACTTGCCAAACAAGACTACTACATTCAGTTGACAAACTCCCTTGGCTCAAACCCTCAACATCTCTGCCACACTGAACTCTCGCCTCAAAGTTGTTATGATTCTGCTAAGACAGGCAGGGCAATGACTGGGACTCACTTCTGATTGACCTGTCAGGGATTGAGCTGACATCTGAAGCAGCAGACGTCAGAAGCCAGATCTATTTAAACTTACCTCTCCCTACATCCTTTGCTTTAGCGTTGATTGCTGTCAGCTGAGCCTGTTTCCCTCTCTCAGTCTATGCTAGTAGCACACTGTGTATTCGTTGGAGTTTGCTTACTCTTCTCTTTGCTTGTAGTTTCTGTTTGTGCTGGTTGTTCCCAGCGTGTGCTTGATTGCTTCACTACACTGCACCTGTGTCTATTCTCTGCTTGGCTGGTGTTGTGTTGTCTGTGCTAAGCTCATCCCTGCTTTGTTTGTTTAGTTCCCCTTTCCTCAGTATTAACCCTTTTTGTGCAGAGCTTGGTATTGCCTTCTGTAAGCCCTGCCTCTGCTAGGCAGCTTGTCTCTGGTGTCTGCCTTATCCCTTTCAGTACTCTTGTGTACCTGCTTCTTCCCTGTCTTTGAGAGCAGCCTTTTTCTTCAGCCTGTTTTCCCTGTTCAGTCATTCCTGTGGAGCTTCGCTCTTGTAGAGTCCATGTCCTATTCTGTCCTCGGCTTTCCCTTTTTCCATGTGGGCTTTGCCTCTGCTACCTGTGTTTCTGTGTAGCCTTTGTTTGCATCCTCTCCCTCTGGTTGTAGTCTGTACCTGCCAGCTTTTTGTCTGTTGCCCTTCCCTTTTATCACTAGCTAGCACTGTGTGCGTTGCACGAGCTCCAGTCCCTTTTGGGATCCCTCGTTGTTCTTTTTCCCTTCTCTAGTGTATGACTTGGTTCCTGTTTGGCCGTGAGGCCCGTACACTTGGACTCTGTACGAGAGGGTTCCGGTTAGGCCGTGAGGCCCAACCTGAGTGGTCTATCTCCCTTTTCTGCTGGTGCTAGTTGATTGTCCTGAGTGTGCGGGGCTTTGGGGCTGTGGTATTGCTTAGCACCTGTTTGGTCTACCCTAGGCCTTGGCCAAGATCCTTCCTAAGCCTCGGCCTAGGCACAAGGGCTCACGAACAGATTAACAAAAGTGCCTTCACCTCCAACCCCCCCCCCCCTTCACTTTCTCCCCAGATTCTGGCTGACTACTTTCATGATAAGGTTCACAAGAACCTTGAGTTCTCAATCATGTCACCCACCTCCCCTTCCCCCAGCCCATTCTCTCAAACCTCCTTCAACCTCTGCCTCCTTTTCTGAAACCACTGAAAATGAAACTGCACATTTTCTTTCTTCCTCCAAACTGACTACTTGTTCCTCTGATCCTATTCCCACCCATCTACTTAGCACTATCTCTCCTACTGTCATTCCTTTCTATATGTCATATCCTCAATCTTTCACTTTCCACTGAAACTGTCCCTGATGCCTTTACAACATACCATAGTTACACCACTCCTCAAAAAAATTTAATTAGACACTACCTATCCTTCCAACTATCGCTTCGTCTCCCTCCTCTCTTGATTCACTTCAGTCTGGCTTCACCTTCTTCATTCCTGGTCAGATCCTCCTTTTTAATCTATCTACAGATTTTGACACTGTTGATCACTGCCTACTTCTTCAGAGCTCTGTTCTTTCCTGGTTTTCCTCTTATCTCTCCCCTTGCACATTTAGTGCACACTCTGGTGGATCCTCTTCCACTTCTATCCCACTATCAGTTAGTGTACCTCAGGGCTCTGTCTTGGGACCTCTTCTTTTCTCCATCTATACTTCTTTCCTTGTGCTGGGCAGACTTCTATGGTCTTATCATGGCTGAATAGATTTGGATGGACAGAAGTGGAGCTTTTCAGGGGCTTCGACATTAATTTCAGAAATTTTAGAACAAGGGCAGTGCTGGGCAGACTTCTACTGACTATGCCCTAAAAATGGAAAGGATAAATCAAGACCAGGTATACATATGAAGTATCATATACCATTTGTAATGAGTTTCATATACCATATGTAATGAGTTTATCTTGTTGGGCACACTGGATAGACCGTACGTCTTTATCTGTCGTCACCTACTATGTTACTATGATCTCATCCCATGGATTTCAGTATCACCTTTATGCTGATGACTCCCAGATCTAGCTCTCCACACCAGAAATTTTAGCAGGAACCCAGGCCCAAGTATCAGCCTGCCTGTCTGACATTGCTGCCTGGATATCCCATCATCATCTGAATCTAAACGTGACCAAGACTGAGCTTCTTATCTTTACCCCTAAACCCACCTCTCTTCCTTCCCCCTTCTCTATCTCTGTGATTAATACTCTCATCCTCCCTGTCTCATCAGCTTGTCACCTTGGGGGGGGTCATCTTTGACTCCTCTCTTTCTTTCTCTGCACAAGGCGCAGATAAAGAAGGCCAAGAGGGATTATGAAAAGAAGATAGCTTTAGAAGCAAAAAAACATAGCAAAAAAGTTTTTCGGTATATTAAAAACAGGAAGCCGGCAAAAGAATCGGTTGGGCTGCTGGATGACCGAGGGGTAAAAGGGGCGATCAAGGAAGATAAAGACATAGCGGAGAGATTGAATGAATTCTTTGCTTCGGTCTTCACCGAGGAAGATTTGGGTGGGATACCGGTGTCGGAAATGGTATTTCAAGCGGACGAGTCGGAGAAACTTACTGACTTCACGGTAAACCTGGAGGACGTAATGGGGCAGTTCAGCAAACTGAAGAGTAGCAAATCTCCTGCACCGGATGGTATTCATCCTAGAGTACTGATAGAACTGAAAAATGAGCTTACGGAGCTACTGTTAGTGATATGCAATTTATCCTTAAAATCAAGCGTGGTACCGGAAGATTGGAGAGTGGCCAATGTAACACCGATTTTTAAAAAAGGTTCCAGGGGAGAACCAGGAAATTATAGACCGGTGAGTCTGACGTCGGTGCCGGGGAAAATGGTAGACGCTATTATCAAAAACAAAATTACAGAGCACATCCAAGGACATGGATTATTGAGACCAAGTCAGCATGGCTTTTGTGTGGGGAAATCTTGCCTGACCAATTTACTTCAATTCTTTGAAGGAGTAAACAAATATGTGGACAAAGGGGAGCCGGTTGATATTGTGTATCTGGATTTTCAAAAGGCGTTTGACAAGGTACCTCATGAAAGGCTACAGAGGAAATTGTAGGGTCATGGGATAGGAGGAAATGTCCTATTGTGGATTAAAAACTGGTTGAAGGATAGGAAACAGAGAGTGGGGTTAAATGGGTATTATTCACAATGGAGAAGGGTAGTTAGTGGGGTTCCTCAGGGGTCTGTGCTAGGACCGCTGCTTTTTAATATGTTTATAAATGATTTAGAGATGGGAGTAACTAGCTAGGTAATTAAATTTGCTGATGACACAAAGTTATTCAAAGTCGTTAACTCGCGACAGGATTGTGAAAAATTACAGAAGGACCTTACGAGACTGGGACTTGGTGGCTAAATGGCAGATGACGTTTAATGTGATCAAGTGCAAGGTGATGCATGTGGGGAAAAAAGAACCCGAATTATAGCTACGTCATGCAAGGTTCCACGTTAGGAGTTACAGACCAAGAAAGGGATCTGGGTGTCGTCGTCGATTTTACACTGAAACCTTCTGCTCAGTGTGCTGCTGCTGCGGCTAGGAAAGTGAATAGAATGTTGGGTATTATTAGGAAAGGTATGGAAAACAGGTGTGAGGATGTTATAATGCCGTTGTATCGCTCTATGGTGCGACCGCACCTTGAGTATTGTGTTCAATTATGGTCGCCACATCTCAAGAAAGATATAGTAGAATTGGAAAAGGTGCAGCGAAGGGCGACTAAAATGATAGCGGGGATGGGACGACTTCCCTATGAAGAAAGACTAAGGCTTTTCAGCTTGGAGAAGAGACGGCTGAAGGGAGACATGATAGAGGTATATAAAATAATGAGTGGAGTGGAACAGGTGGATGTGAAGCGTCTGTTCACGCTTTCCAAAAATACTAGGACTAGGGAGCATGCGATGAAACTACAGTGTAGTAAATTTAAAACAAATCGGAGAAAATGTTTCTTCACCCAATGCATAATTAAACTCTGGAATTCGTTGCTGGAGAACGTGGTGAAGGCGATTAGCTTGGCAGAGTTTAAAAAGGGGTTAGACGGTTTCCTAAAGGACAAGTCCATAAACCACTACTAAATGGACTTGGGAAAAATCCACAATTCCAGGAATAACATGTATAGAATGTTTGTGCGTTTGGGAAGCTTGCCAGGTGCCCTTGGCCTGGATTGGCCGCTGTCATGGACAGGATGCTGGGCTCGATGGACCCTTGGTCTTTTCCCAGTGTGGCATTACTTATGTACTTATGTACATATCCAACAGAGTGCTCAAATCTGTTGTTTCTTTCTCTATAATATCACCAAAATTCGTCACTTCCTTTCTAAGCACTCTATCAAAACCCTTATCTACACTTATCACCGCTTGCTTAGACTACTGCAACTTGCTTCTCAGAGGTCTCCCACTAAACCACCTCTCTCCTCTTCAATCTGTTCAAAATTCTGCTGCATGACTTATATTCCACCAGTGTCGCTATGCTCATACTAGCCCTCTCCTCTTTGGCTAAATTGGCTCCCTATCCATTTCCACATACAGTTCAAACTCCTCTTTTTGATTTAAAAGTACATTCACTCTGCAACTCCTCAGTACCTCTCTACTCTTATCTCTCCCTACACTCTTCCCCGGGAACTCCATTCATTGGGTAAATTTATTTATTTATTTTAATACATTTGTATCCCACCTCTTTGCAGGCTCAATGTGGCTTACAATTCATCGTGGATACTGGAAATAGTGAAGAATATACAATTGGTTTACAGAAAGTTTTGGGTACATGATGGTGAAATACATGAAATTGTCGAGCAAAAGACATTAAAGAACATAAAGAACGTTTCTGGATATTTTGAAGAATGTACAGTTACACGTGTTGATCTTTGTGATATATTTTGTCGAAGAGATAAGTTTTCAGTAGTTTGCGGAAATTGGTCATTTCATAGACCGTTTTCAGGTTGCGTGGCAGCGCGTTCCAGAGCTGTGTGCTTGTATAGGAAAAGGTTGATGCATGCATTAATTTGTATTTCAAGCCTTTACACTTGGGAGGATGAAGATTGAGGAATGTGCGAGAGGATTTTTTTGCGTTTCTGGGTGGTAGTTCTATTAGGTCTGACATGTAAGCTGGGGCGTCACCATGGATGATTTTATGGACCAAGGTACAGAGTTTGAACGTGATACGTTCTTTGAGTGGGAGCCAGTGTAGTTTTTCGCGTAGGGGTTTTGCGCTTTCGTATTTTAGTTTGCCGAATATAAGTCTGGCTGCCGTGTTCTGGGCTGTCTGGAGTTTTTTGAGTATTTGCTCTTTGCAGCCGGCGTAGAGTGAGTTACAATAGTCCAGATGACTAAGTACCAATGATTGTACCAGGTTGCGAAAGACATTCCTTGGAAAAAATGGTCTGACTCTTTTTAGTTTCCACATTGAATGAAACATCTTTTTAGTATGTTTTTTGCATGATTCTCGAGTGTTAGGTGTCGGTCAATGGTGACTCCAAGAATTTTTAGGGTGTCCGAGACTGGTAGGCTTAGTTTAGGTGTATTGATGGTGGTAAATTCCTTCTTGTTGTATTGCACGGTGAGTACTAGGCATTGGGTTTTTTCTGCATTTAGTTTCAGTTGAAATGCATCTGCCCCGGAATTCATAATATGTAGGCTTTGGTTGATTTCACAGGAGATTTCTCTTAGATCATGTTTGAATAGGATAAAGATCATTACATCATCAGCGTATATATATGGGTTTAGATTCTGGTTCGATAGTAGTTTAGCTAAGGGTGTCATCGTTAGGTTGAATATGGTCGGTGAGAGGGGGGATCCCTGTGGAACTCCGCATTCAGGTATCCATGTAGCTGATGTAGTCGAATTTGATGTCACTTGATATGAGCGGGTGGTTAGGAACCCCTTAAACCAATTGAGAACATTGCTTCCGATTCCAAAGTATTCAAGGATGTGTAATAAAATTCCATGGTCAACCATGTCAAATGCACTTGACATGTCGAATTGTAGCAGTAGTATGTTGTTGCCATTTGCTATCAGTTGTTTGAGTTTGGTCATAGGAGTGATTAGTACGGTTTCCATACTATGATTAGAGCAAAATCCCGAGTGGGAATCGTGTAGTACTGAGAACTTGTTTAGATACTCTGTAAGTTGTTTGGTCACCAGGCGATTAAGGTGATTAAGGGAATGGATGCTACTGGTCTATAGTTCGTTAGTTCATTAGCATTTTTCTTTGCATCCTTGGGTATGGGGGTGAGTAAAATGTTACCTTTCTCCCTTGGGAAGAGTCCATTTTGTAGCATAAAGTTCACATGGTTAGTTAGGTCCGTTATAAATTGTTGGGGGGCCGACTTCATGAGGTTGTTTGGGCATATATCTAATTTGCAGTGAGATTTGGCGAATCTTTTAAGTGTTCGTGAGATAAGATCTTCTGGTAGTATAGTGAATTCAGTCCAGATACTGTCCGCTGGGTAGACTGCCGGGTCTGGGTCTAGGCACTCTAGGAGTGTAGTGTATTCGATTGGGCTGGCTGGTACTTTGAGTCGCAATTGTATGATTTTCTCCTTGAAGTATTTCGCCAAGTCGTCGGCTCCTGGAGTGTCTTTGCTGTTATTGGTGACTGGGGTAGTGTCTAATAGTTTATCCACGAGTTGGAAGAGTTTGTGAGTGTCTTTGTAATTTGGCCCAACTTCAGTTTTGTAGTATTGTCTTTTGGTTTGTCTTATGGTGTATTTGTATTTCCTTCGGAGTTGTTTCCAAGCGTTAAGGGTGGGATTGTCTTTCTTTTTGTTCCACGCACGTTCTAGTTTCCTAACTTGTGTTTTGAGTTTTTTCAGTTCTTCATTGAACCATGGTATTGAGTTTTTTCTGTGTGAGGTTCTGGTTTGGATTGGGGCGATGTTGTCTAGTATTAATTTACATCTATTATCCCATTTAGAGAGGAATTGGATTGTGTCCGTCTTTATTGTCCATCCGTCAATATAGATCTGTTGCCAGAATTTAACCGGATCTATTTTTCCTCTTGTGGTGTAAGTTTTTCGTGTTTGTTTGTTAAGTAGGTCTTTAATTCTCCATTGGAGGATGATGTGTGCTTTGTAATGGTCTGACCACAGTATAGGTGACCATTTAGTGTTAGTTAATATAAAGTTTGCGTCGTGGTCAAATTTGTGTGTTATGATGTCTAATGTGTGTCCTTTTTTGTGTGATGGTTGCGTATTTGGTTCTTGTAGATCCCATAGCTGTAGGAATTCTTTGCAGTCTTGAGTACTGTTGTGGTGCGATCTTCCAGGTGTAAGTTAATATCTCCTATTATGATGAGGTTGGAGGAAGAGATACAGGTGTTCGAGATAAAGTCCATGAAGTGTGTTTGGCTATCTCGCCAGTTCCCTGGTGGTCTGTAGAGTATAACTGCGTTAAGGTGTTCCTGCAAATTTGGGTGACTTATTCTTATGGAAGCAATTTCAAGTTGTGGCAGTATGGATTCAGCTGTGTTTGTGATGTTGAACTCAGATTTGTATATTATGGCTATTCCTCCTCCTCTTTTTCCGTTTTCTTGTCCAGTGTGTAATTTTGTATCCTGGTGGGCATAATTCTAAGATTATAGGATCTTGAAGGTTATGGACCCAGGTTTCAGTGATAAATAGGAAGTCAAGGTTGTCTGCAGTGATCCAGTCTGTTATGGTCTCTGTTTTGGTTACTACTGATCTGGCGTTTACGTATCCCATTTGGATTGAATGGTAAGGTACGATTCGGGGTGTTGATGTCTTAATTTTTATTAGTTGTCTGTTTTCCTGATGTAAGCTCTTTGAGCAGGGACTGTCTTTCTTCTATGTTTGTGCAGCGCTGCGTACGCCTTGTAGCACTATAGAAATGCTAAATAGTAGTAGAAATGCTAAATAGTAGTAGTTGTGTCCTTTCTTCCCTTTCTGTTGGTTATTTCCGTATATATTTGTTTTCCCTTTTAGTTGATTATTGTTCTTTTGTTCTGGTAGGTTATGCATAAATTGTATATGGGTTGCGTGTGTTGTAGGCAGATTGGTGGTTGTGTTAGGAATAGTCCATGCATGATATATTAGGGGGAGGAAGTAGATTATCATGATCAGTTTGTTGGTGTTCATGTTGGCTGTTATTCTGAGGTCCGTAGTATGTATTTAAATTTATGTAGCAGGTAGTAGATCGTGTCTCTTTATGGTGTTATTAGATGTCTGGTAGGTCATTTATAGAACATTTAAAGGGTAGGCATTCAAGAACATTTAGAAGTTGGCAAATTGAGAGGTTTTGGCATGCATTTAAAGGTAACAAGGCAATTAATACATTTATGTTGGTATTAGACATTTAAATGAAATAAATCATTTATAATGCAAGGCACTTAGAAACATTTATAAGCAGGCACTAAAAGCAAAGCATTCGAAAAACCTTGGAATGCATTTAAGAGTAGCAGTGCAGCTGTGACATTTAGCATTTGAAAAACTTTGAGATTCATTTAAGAATAGCAGTGCAGTTGAAACATTTAGGTTAGCCAGATTCTTAGGGTTGATTACTCTCTCTTATCTGTACCCTTCTCTTCCACTGCCAACTCCAGATTCCATTTCTTCTATCTTGTTGCACCATACACCTGGAACAGACTTCCTGAGCCAGTACATCAAGCTCCATCTCTGTCTTCAAATCTAGGCTAGAAGCCCACCTTTTTGAGGCTGCTTTTAACGCCTAACTCCTACTCACTTGTTCAGTATCCACCTTAAGTATTTTCCTTATCCCTTATTTGTCCTGTTTGTCCTGATTAGATTGTAAGTTCTTCCAGCAGAGACTGTCTCTTCATGTTCAAGTGTACAGCGCTGTGTATGTCTAGTAGTGCTACAAAAATCATAAGTAGTAGTAGTAGTACTATTTCTGTAGCTTTCCTTTGAACTGCTTCAAGTCTTAAGTCCTTAGTAAGATATGGTTTCCAAAACTGAACACAATAATCTAAGAGGGGCATCACCGAAGACTTGTTCAGGGGCATTAACACCTCTTTTCTTCTACTGATTATGCCTCTCTCTATACAGCCTGACATCTTTCTGGCTATGGCCACCACTTGTTACATTGTTTCACCACCTTGAAATCCTCATAAACTATCACCCCAAGGTCCCTCTCCTGGTTTGGGCACATCAGCCTCTCACTTTCTATCACATACAGTTCCTTTGGATTTTTACACCCCAAGTGCACCATTTTTCACTTTTTTTGCAACATTAGACCAGTTTTCTAATTTTTGTAGCTCACTTCTCATGTGGGGTGTCCACTCTATTTTAAGACTTTGTATCATCTGCAAAAAGCAAAGTTTTCCTTCTAACCTTTCAGCATGTCGCTCATAAATACACTGAATAGAATCGGTCCTATACTGATCACTGAAGCACTTCATTACTCATCTTTCTTTACTCCAAGTGAGTTTTATTTACTAGCATCTTCTGCCACCTATCAGTCAACCAATTTCTGATCCAGTTTATCTCCTTGATTCCCACCTGCAAGCTACTTAGTATATTTATAAGCCTCCTATAAGGAACAGCATCAAAGGCTTTCTTGAAATCTAAGTAGACCACACCCTCAACTTGCCCTCAATCCAGTTCTTTTGTCACTCAGTCAAAGAAATCAGATTTGTTTGACAAAATTTGCTTTTGATAAAGCCATGCTGCCTCAGATCTTGTAACTCATTTGATTGTAGAAAGTTGACTATCTTTTCCTTCAGAAGTGTTGCCATTACCTTTTCCACCACCAAGGTAAGGCTCATCGGTCTGTAATTTCCCATTTCTCCATTTATGCCTTTGTGAAGAGAGACCACATCAGCCTTTCTTCAATCACATGGTACTTCTCCAATCTTCAAGGATCAGAACACATTAAACATATCCTTTAGAGGGCCCACAAAATCCTCTCTATGTCCTCTCAATATCCTGGGCTGTATCTCATCTGGCCCCATAGCTTTGTCCATGTTCAGTGTTGCAAGCTGTTCATAAAAACTTTTTTCTGTGTATGGTGCCGATAATTGCCAGATGTTCCTTCTATGAAGACCGAACATGTCATTGTTGAGTAATTAAGTTCTTCCCTCATCTCTTTCTACACATTGACCATCAGTATGTTTAAGTCTCATAATTCCACCTCTGGCCTTCCTCTTTTCTCCAAAACACTTGAAAAAAGTCATCACTTTACTTTACATCTTTTGCCATTTTTTCTTCTGCCTATGCTTTTGCTATTCTGATTTCTTTCTTCATCTCTCTCAGTTTTAGGTGGTATTCTTTTTTGTATTCCTCTTTTTGTGATGTTCTGTATTTTGTAAACACTACTTTTGTTTCCTTTATATTTATAACCATTTCTTTAGAGAACCATATTGGTTTTCTTTCCTCTTGCATTTACTTACTTTCCTTACATAAAGGATATATTGCCCTTTTAATAGCACATTTCAGTTCAGCCCACTGTCCATTCACTCTGCTCCCACCCTGCCAGCCCCTCCTTCAAGTATGTCTCCATTTTGCTGAAGTGCACATGTTTGAAATCCAGGACTTTTTGGTTTGACTGGACTCCACTTTAATTCTTCTATCAAACCACATCATGCAGTAATCACTATCACCCAAGTGGGCACTCACCCATAGGAGCCAACTTTTCAAAATAATTGGGGGTGCTAAGCCCAATGGAAATAACCCCTCCCTGGACATATACATGGAATTTTCTCAATACTGGGGGTGCTGAAGGACTCACAGCACCCACAGAGCTGGCTCCTATACACTCACCAAGATATTAGACACATTCTCTCCATTTGTGAGAACTAAATCCAGTAACAACGCTTCCCTGGTGGGTTCCTTCACCATTTGTCTAAAGCAAGACACTTGCAGGGCATCCACTTTCTACTTCTTTCTAGATTTGCAGATGGAATATGTTTATTTCATGTTTGACATACTGCCTAATCCAGCGTGAGTATTCTAATCCATTATCTGGTAGGCTGAAGTCACCCAGCAATGCCATTTGGGGTAACCAAAAAAACCCACTTACCTATACTTCAAGACATAATAGATAATTTTTGTGGCGAGCATTAATAGTGTAATATGCCTGCCAATGTTTGTCCCCAATCACCATGCCCTTAATTTAACTTAACTTTAACTTAACTTCTCCCAACACAGTCGATACAGTTGCTCAGACAATCAGTAAGCTCTCCATCTCTCACTGTATTAGACACCTGTCCCACTTACCTAATAAAATCGGCCCCAGACCGTTTCACAACAGACCTCACATTCCACCTAAACTACATATACCAACAAGGTCTCTTCCCTAAAGAACAAAGCAATATTCTACTCACACCAATACCAAACGATACCAAGAAAAGAACAAATGACGTCACCAATTATTGTCCAATAGCATCCATCCTGATGACAACCAAATTAATGGAAAGCATTGTAGCCAAACAATTACAGAATACATCAGCAAGTTTTCTATACTACATGAATCGCAATCTGGCTTCACACCCCTCCACAGTACAAAATCTGTACTAGTTACCCTGTTAGCCAAATTCAAACAAGAAATAGCAATAGGCAAAAACATCCTCCTCCTCCAATTCGACTTGTCAAGTACATTCGATATGCTAGACCACATTATACTACTAAGACTACTTGATAAGTTAGGGATTGAAAGATATACACTCAAATGGATTGAGGGCTTCCTATCTACCAGAACACATCAAGTAAAATTAAACTCTAACATCTCATCGCCTTGGAAAGCAGATTGCGGAGTACCACAAGGTTCACCTTTATCACCCATCCTCTTCAACCTGATGATGACCCCTTTAGCCTTATCACCATCCAAACAAGGCCTAAACCCTTCTATCTATGCAGATGATGTCATTATATACATACCTTTCAAATCAAAACCATCAAAAATCACCAACGAAATCACGAATAGCCTTAATATCATGGACTCATGGGCAACGGCATTCAAACTAAATAAAGAAAAAACTCACTGTATCATTCTCTCATCCCAACACAAAGCTGACCACCCTGCAACCATCAACACCCAAGATTGTACCCTCCCCATCTCAGATAATCTGAAAATCCTCGGCATGAACATAGACTGCAACTTAACACTAGAGAGCCAAACCACAAACACTACAAAGAAAATGTTCTACACTATGTGGAAACTTAAACACGTGAAACAATTCTTCCTGAGGGAAACTTTCCGCAATCTGATGCAATCCATGGTACTGTCCCATATCGACTACTGTAACAACATATAAGCGGGATGCAAAGAATATATCCTAAAGAAGCTTCAGACCGCTCAGAACACAGCAACCAGACTTATCGTCGGAAAAACACGATCTGAAAGCGCAAGACCTCTGCTAGAAAAACTACACTGGCTACTAATCAGGGAATGTATCGCTTTTAAAATATGCACCATGGTTCATAAAATAATCCATGGTCTAGCTCCGGGATACATGACTGAATTGATCGACTTACATAGGAGAAACACATCCAAAAAAGCAAGAACATACCTAAACCTCCACTTCCCAAGATGCACAGGTCTGAAGTACAAATCAACACACGCGTCCCATTTTTCTTATGTCTGCACACAACTTTGGAACGCTCTACCTAAAGTCCTGAAAATCACAAACGACCACCTAAGCTGTCACAGAAACCTGAAAACGCATCTCTTCAAAAAAGCATATCCCATTGATCCGACATAATCGCCAATTACTGCAACATAACTGAAACACAACAGGAACATAACTCATAACCTTCGTCTCATGATCCCTTATGTGGTTAACCCATTTTTGCTTCACTTAACTATTCAACAACAACAGCCTTGTATCCAATTTTACTGGAGTTGTAACCACTTCTCCAGAGTTATGTAAGCCACATTGAGCCTACAAGTATATGGGAAAATGTGGGATACAAATGTAACAAATAAATAATTTAACAATGGCCCTATATGGCTTGATCTATGTCCCCATGGAAACAGGCCATTGTAGCCAAGCAATTCTCTCTCACTCCTTCCACCAGGCAGGTCCCTTCTTGGTCACTCCTTAGAGCCTAGAAGGGATCTGCAGTCATCTAGGTCCCCTTCCCCCTCGTTCTAGCAGGTAACTAACCCACAAGAGCTTAGAAGAAGAGTTTTTAACCATGAACCCATGCCCCCCCAGGTCCTGGCAGGGCCCCCAAAATCACCTACTCATTTAAAATATATAGAATCGCTGGGTCAGAAGTGATATCCCCCAATACATCCAAAGTGGAGGAGTGGCCTAGTGGTTAGGGTGGTGGACTTTGGTCCTGGGGAACTGAGGAACTGAGTTCAATTCCCACCTCAGGCAGCTCCTTGTGACTCTGGGCAAGTCACTTAACCCTCCATTGCCACAGGTACAAATAAGTGCCTGTATACAACATGTAAGCCGCATTGAGCCTGCCATGAGTGGGAAAGCGCGGGGTACAAATGTAACAACAAAAGCTCTGATTCTCAAAATGCTGCCAGCTGACTTAAGATGCTGCAGACCATAAAGGCTGGTGGATAATGGGAGAAAGAAACTGCAAGGATGGGAGAGGAGGCGGCATCTCTCAGTTGCAGTGTTCTTCTCAATCACTGGGAGATGCTGTCAAATTGATTACTGGTGGCCGTAAATATGATCATGTCACCCCTCTCCATAAGCAGAAGTATTGGCTGACGGTGGATGCATAGATTAATTATAAACTCCTCATAGTAGTTCATAAAATCCTTACTACCAACTGACCTCCAATTCTTGAAAGCTATTTAATTCCCTACTCCTTTAGTTGCCCTCTTCAGTCTTTGCAACAAATGGCTATATTATCAGGGCATTCTATAGGAGGGTGCCTGGTAGAAGCATATTCTATAAAGGAATGTAGGCGCTTAGGGAAGAAATTCTATAAATGGAGCCAAAACTTAGGCATAAAAAAAAAACTTGGTGCTAAGCACTATTCAATTAAGGGCACGCATACAGAACAGCATTTAGAGTGGATCCCAGGAGTAACTTTTGGATGTCAGACTTACATCTGCTGAAACCTGGTGCAAATATTGGTGCCCAGGTTAAGTGCAGTTAGGCAATATTCTGTAATTAAACATGCAACTTTTTGGAATGCCCATGACACACCCATGGCCACACCCCCTTTTGAGATATGGGCCATTGGGAGTAGGGTGCCATGCCTTTTAGAATAGTATGCATCCAGAGGAGCAGGAGAGTTTTCTGCAATTGGAAATGGAGAAGAGGAAGGCCAAAACAAAGGGGTCTGGGAGAGTGCATGAGGTTTTATGCCGTGGACTGACGGATCAGTGTGTCAGAGAGCTGGATAGAAAAAAAGGTCCTACTCCTACTGTAAGTATGCTTTCCTGCTTGGATATTTCTCTTGTGCCAGAAGAAAGTGCCCCACCCCTCCACCCAATTTCTTGTGGTGAAGAGCTAAATGCTTCCTCTAATTTTATCCCAATCAGTACTCCTTCCAATTTGGATAGTGGTGCAAGTAGCCCAGTGGAAGGAAGTTTTCTCTCTTGGGCTGTGTTGCTCCACAGGAACTGGAGAATTCTTTCCCATTAACATCAGATAGTATTCCTGAAGAAAATTTCCTTGAAGAACAACACTTGGGTGGTGATCTTCTGGATGAAAGCTTCTTTGAAAAGGTTTTTCTTTTCTTTTTAACAGTTATGTGACTACTCAAAGAAGTCAGTTGTGAAGTTTACTGAACAGGGTGTAAAGTTGACTAGTTGGCTGCATGCACAGTGCTCCAAATTGGAGGGTACGGGGTAGGATCTTGCTTATCTGACCTTTGCTTATCTAACATTCTGGGTTATCTGACATACCTAGGTGACCTCACAATGTCATTAATGTATGTGGCTTTCTTTCTCTTTCTTGAAATGCATGCATGCATTTTTCAACAAAGTGATCCACTGAAAAAGTTCCTCCTATATGGATAGAGAAAAACTGAGAAAAATTAAGTCATTGTACAAAAAGAATGAAAATCCATGGAGGGGGAGGGAGGAGTTTAATACATAAATAAAAGCAATGTAAAAATGCATACATGCTCAGTGTGCATTTATGTCTAATTACCTGAAACGACCTGGTGATTAAATCTCCAGGAAAAGCATGGAAAGCTTCAAGGAATGTTTAAAAATATAATCAGAGAAGAATTTGTGTAATTTTATTTTCAAATAAAGTATTAAGATAAATCTAGCAGGACAAGTGACATCATAGGAAAGCGATGCTAATATTTATTGTCAAAGCATAATTTAATCAACAGAATGTCTTCATCATTCAGAAAAGTCAGGAAAAGGAGACTTTCAAAGGGTTTTTGAACTGGTCATTTTCCTATTGTTTCACTGCACACAATAAAATCTGTTGCAGAGGGGCAACATGCTGAGAGTCTAGGAAAGCACTGCTGGCTTTGTCCACCTGACCTTGCTGTGACATTGTGGTGCAAGATCTTAAAAGACAAGAGCCCCATGTGGGGCTTGCACAGAGGACTTTTAAAGAGCTGGTTAATTTTACTTCTGTAGCTAATTAAATGGGAGGGCCAGAGACCGGGTGAAAAGCAAGATCCCTCAGGTCCATGTTGCTGCTTTGTAGTTGTAAAAGTACCTGTAGAAGCGTTCATAATTTATCACTTTTCAGAGAAACCTAAAGAGACAAACTGAGAGCATTCAAGATCCACAGGACATGATCTGCCCTTGTATTCTGGCCTCTGCAGCTGTATTTCTTAAAAGAATGGATTAGAGGCATTTAAGCTTATTAGAGTGTAAGATGTCATGTACCCCCATCAAAACATAAGGAGAAAAGTTCAAGAGTGTATAAATTAATGCCTTGAAAATATATGACGGCCTTTAGGCCACAGTAAAGAAAATGTCAACAAGTCAAAAAACACTAGATAGCTATTGACCAATTTCATGATGGGAAGGTGGAAGCAAAGAAGAATAATTCTCCCCCACCATATATCTCAGGCTGCAAATGACACTGATCCTTTTTAATGTGCACAAAAGCTGAGAATTAAGCCAACCTGAAAACAGCAGTGACAATATCATCCACAGGAAATGACTCACCATAAAGAGGTCACGGGCACCTATATCCAAAGCCAGCAGAAAGGCCTTTTCAAATCTCTGATATCTGTAAGAAAAGGGGAAATGTGTCAAGGGGCAGGGAATCTTTCACTCTGAAAGAAAAATATTCTTTCTAGGCAATTTGCAGGGTTTGAAATGTCCACAGGACAAGTATTAATAATCATCCTTATTAGTTAATTAATTACCTTTAAATGTGTCTGAAAATAGTTGATGCCATAGCACTAGTGCCATTTTTAGACTGTATTTTTTAACTTCCAGTTGAGCTATCGTAGAAAGCGAAGGTACTTACCTGCAGCAAGGTGTTCTTCGAGGACAGCAAGCTTTATAGTCTCACAATTGGGTGATGCCAACCCGCGTTTCCCGGTCCGGAACTTATAACAAGTATAAGTAGAACTTTGTAGATTGTGCGAGATGCTCCACTGCTCATGTGCGAGTGCCGTGAGAACGCGGTTTCCTCAGTTAAATACTTCAGCAAAAATAAAGTAAAAATAATAGAGGAAACAACTCCAATGGGAGGTGGGAGGGATTGTTAGAATATAAAGCCTGCTGTCCTCAGAGAACACTTGCTACAAGTAAGAACCTTCGTTTTCTCTGAGGACATGCAAGCTTATTTATTCTCACAAGTGGGGAATCCCTAGCATCCAGGCTCACCAAAAACATTGGACAATTGGACCTTGCAAGGACATAACACAGATTAACCTTAAACTATATAAAAGCTGAATGAGAGTGAAGCCTGGAACAGAATAAAACGGGCCTAGGAGGGTGGAGTTGGATTCTAGTCCCCAAACATTCTGCAACACTGTCTGCCCGAACCAACTATCGCGTCGGGTATCCTGCTCAAAGCAGTAGTGTGATGTGAATGTGTGAACTGAAGACCACGTTGCAGCCTTGCTAATTTCTTCAATGGAGGCTCTCAAGTGGGCTACCGATGCAGCCATGGCTCTGACATTATGAGCCATGACATGACCCTCTAGGGCCAGCCCAGCCTGAGCATAAGTGAAGGAATTGCAATCTGCAGCCAATTAGAAATGGTGCGTTTCCCGGGATCAAAAGAAGCAAAAAGCTGGGAGGACTGTTTGTGGGGCCTGGTCCGCTCCATGTAGTAGGCCAATGCTCTCTTGCAATCCAAGGTGTGCAAGCTGCTTTCACAAGGATAGGCATGAGGTTGGGGCAAGAATGTTGGCAAGACAATCGACTAGTTCAGATTGAATTCCTACACCACCTTCAGCAGGAACATAAGGTGAGTGTGGAGGACTAATCTGTCGTGATGAAACTTAGTATAAGGTGCATCCACCACTAAGGCCTGAAGCTCAATGACGCTACGAGCTGAAGTAACAGACACCAAGAAAACAACCTTCCAAGCCAAGTACTTCAGATGGTAGGAATTCAATGGCTCGAAAGAAGCTTTCATCAGCTGGGTGAGAACGACATTGACATAGGCGGTCGGTGGCCGAACTGTTTGGGGAGGCTAAAGGGGGTGGAGTTAGGGGTGTGGTCAGGGGTGGAGCTTACAGCCATAATTGTCTGACAACACACAGAAAAAAAATATGTAAAAATAAAATAGTCACAATTAATACCTTTTATTAAATTTAGATATTAGATATGTATCATATGTCAAAGAATAAAGTGGTTGCTCAAAGCATATACTAACCACAATCACTCAACTGCAAAACACTATGCACAACTTTGTGCAAAAACACACTCAGAACCTTACTGTACTATAAATATTACACTGAACAGACCTTAATTCACCAATATACCATCCATACGGAAAATGCAGACCGTCAACAATATGAAACAAAGGATCATAATATCACAATTCTCATGTAAAGCCACAAAACACCCTTTTAGGGTGGATAGTGTTCACAATGAGCTCCTTTTATTAATGACCAGATAGAGATAAGAGTTTTCAAATTTCAATTTTGGCACAGTATAAGTCATCACAAACAAAATATAGGAAAACCAAAAGCATTAGGGGCTTATAGCCCATTTAGTTATGTTTAAACAAAAGAGATCTGCATGAAACAAAATATTAATTTTTTTATTTTGACTTAAACCCTTCAGAGTCAGCACCTACCTCTCCTGAAATCCAACGTGCACTGCGTGCCACAATTTCCTCAAATTATTATGGTCTGGGTCTGGGAAGGAAGTGGGAACACCTCAGACAGCCACTCTTAACCAGCCTTGAGCCTTCCCTACTCAGTGACAGCACAAAAAAAGCACTGTATGTATCCCTCATTGATAAGTCTCTGACTCTAAAGTTTAGCAATTTCATTAAAGCAAAATGCATTTTCACATATCACAAACTCTTCCTATCCAAAAAAAGCAATCAGATTTTCACTTACCAGCTCTGTCAAGACTATACGTGAGCTAAACTTCCTCTTTGAACATACTATTGGAACCATCAGCCAATGAAATGGCTTTTAGCTGTAGCTATCCCATTCCCAGGTTACCTCATAATTATGCACACATCATTGCAGTCATGCCCTCCTCTCGGTGTACATGCTCAGAAAAAAAACAAAAACTTTGAACCATTTAAAGATTTTAACAATTACACTATTTTTTATTTCTCCCCAGTCTCACTTGCACACCTCCCTCCAAACCTGTTCTCTTTAATTTGAATGTTGTTCACTTCAAGCTCACCCCGAATGAGAAGTTCTTCCCACACCAAAGACATATACAGCACTGGTTGTATTCTTTTAAGCAACTTCAGCAGAGCATGCCTGCCTCAGTGAGCATTGCTGTGCTGCCAGGACGACTTGGGCAGGGGAGAGAGGAAAATCACAACTTCAGGTAAAAGATTTTGCAAGTGAGTGAAGCCTCCTATACCGGGCACCCATGGACATTGAGATCTCATGAGCCTAGCTAAGCCTCTGGGTGCTCACAGAGGTGCCCTGAATGTCTCCCTATTTGTATCTGTGAGGTCCATAAACTTTGGTCTATGCCTATAGACCTGATGCACCAACCGTTTCCTTTCTTTCTCCCCTCTTTTTCTATTTGCTCTTGCAGAACGTTGGTAGCAAGATTGTTTTGGATGTTGTACTTTGTCCTGCTTTCACAGCAGTTAGGCTTAATAGCAAGGTTGCCTGAAGTTCTCACATTGCAAGTTTGTTTGTTGTATCACAAAGGTTCAGAATTTTGGACAAAAACTTTACAGTTGTAGGCAAGGGGGCATGTAAGTAAAGGTCAGGATCCAATCAGGCCCAGAACTGCATTCTGTGAGGGGGAAAGAATGACACACAGCATAACATATGCTAGTTTGGACCAGTAACAGCTTCTACGTTACCCTGTTCCAGGAGAGAGGTTTGTGGTCAGTCCTGGATTTCTGCCAAACTCATTCTGATGCATTACAGGATATAAAGTAGGTAGAATCAACCACTACAAATCCCAAACTGCTTTGGGATACTAACAATTATGGTGATGGGGGCATGGTTTACAAATCTGCTGGAGCCTGTATTGCACTTCACATCCCATACCAGGGTGGTTTGTAGTTGGCCACAGATATTGCATAGCTACCCTATGCATTACTCAAGGGTCCCTCCTTACAAATGTTTGGAACTCTGGCTGAAACAGTTCCCTAATATCTGGAAGCTGGAGGAACTGGGTTCAATTCCCACCTGTGCAACTGACTCACCTAACCCTGTAACGTTTAAGCTTTGGCAAAACTAAGATTGAGCCCACCAGGGACGAAGAAGGTGGCTTTATAAACAAATGTCTGTAATTTTTGTACCTTATACCATAGAACAATCTTCTGGTTGTGGCTGGTGAAGGACCAATGTGTGCTGAGCATCATTGTTCTATTCTCAAGGTGGATTCTGATTCTGTGTTAGTATACCAGTTGGGCTGTATTGTTGTCTGCCTTATACCGTTAGCTGGGCAGTTGTCTTGTATCAATGCATGTTCCGTTCAAAGTTATTATAGAAGGCCAATAAAGGAGTCACTACCTATTACTCAGTGTCCGCTCTATCATTATGTGAGAATACAGTATAGGAGGGCAAGGGCCCAATGTGACCGGGTATTCTGGCTGATAGGTGACGTGGGTTCAAAGCAGCCCTTGGAATAACAGGGGTTGCAAAGAGATCCCCAACTGATACCCTTGCAGATGACACCTGGATCAGACAGGGCATTATAACAGCACTCCTTATCCCTCCCTTCCGCTCCCTGCAGTGGGCATGAACCCTGTGTAGTAACCTCACAGCTACTATCAGTTTGAGCAACCATCAAAAACAAATACAGAATAAAATTTGAACTATATATAATAAAAATTTAAAAACTACAAGAAACAATAAAATGTAATAAAAAAGTGTCATGATAAAAATAAAAGTCCAAAAATGTTTAAAATATCTTATTTGTCAAATATAAAACTATATACAAAATACAAAACGGGTAAAAAAAAGGGGGACGGATCACTGTGGGCAGAGGAAGGCCACCTCAAGACTGCAGAAGCTGCCTCAGGAAGTGGGACAGACTGATCCTGAGATGAGGTCGCAGGATACCAGCATTCTCTAGGCCAGATAAGATGCGGCCTAGAGTATGCTGGATCCTGGCCTGACCAGTTTCCAGGGCTCTCAGTCGCCGGTCCATGGCCTCCAGTATTGACGCCATCCCCTAAAACACAAATACAGTTCCAGTGGCAGGTGCAGAGCAAGGTACTGCCGCACCTGCCCCTGGAACTGGCAAAGACTCAGCTCTCTGTGTTGGGGGAGATGGAGACAGCAGCATGAGGCCTTTGTCCTCTTCCTCCTGAAGCTGGTCCTGCTGCTTCTGGGGTGGTACTGGGAGGCTGGGGTGGGCAGGAGGGGGGTGGGGTGGCCCTCCTTCTGCTTCTTCCTTCTCTTCCTCTCCTTCTTCCTCTGTCTCCTCCTCCCCCCCTTAGAGGCTGCTGGGCCCGGCCCTGCACAGCAGGTCCACAGGGTGATGCAGCTGTTGGCTGAGCTTCAAAGGTAGGAAACAGATAGTCATGCTCTCCATCAGATGCATATTTGACCATTACATATTTCAAGGTGGGCATTATAGTTAACAGAATTAAGTATGGTATATGGGGGTTTGTCTATTGGACATACATTGCCACCTCCTATTTACAGTAACCCTGTTAGAGTATTCAAGTAGGGTGACAGCTCATTCAGTAGCGCCTTTCCTCTAGGATGAGTGAGAAGCAGAGAGGAGCCAATGGTGTGTGCATTTGACACTGCAGTGTTATTCACCTGCCTGTGCCTGCAGCTGCCATCTCCCCCCCTCCCCAGAGATAGCTCCACTTGTGCTGCCACAGGTACTGGTCACATTTCCTCAAATCCTCAGTCTGTTTGGAGACAAAGGTTGGGAAGAGAGAGGGAGAGAAGTTGAGTAGCAGGTACATGGCACATCTGCTACAATGCTACCATCAGTGTTCTTATTTCCAGGACATATGACATATTTGGCAATGGCTGTCTTACATTCTGACATGCTACCCTCCAAATGGATCTGTACAGCTAGCTGACGTGTTGTGGAAGAGGTGGCCTAGTGGTTAGAACAGTTGACCTGAAAGGCAAGGCTTGCCGGCTCAAATCCCACCAGTGATAGTTATCACCTTGAGCTGTTCACTTTACTCCCGTTACTACAGGTATGTGATGAACAGGCAGTGGTTTGCTTTGCTGGGGGTCACAGCTGATGATAAATGAAGCTTTTTCATTGTAAAAGGCACTCCTGCAGAGGAGGTAGTCTAGTGGTTAGAACAGTTGACTTGACATTCAGGGGTGGCCAGTTCAAATCCCACCAGTGGTAGCTATGACCTGTAGCTTAGAGAATGACAAGGGGACAAACTTTGTCCCTGTCCCCAGCCAGTCCCTGCGAGTTCTGTCCCCATCCCCACAAGCTCTGACTACCATCTGCACAAGCCTCAAACTGGACAATGTTGCCACATTTAGACAGACTCTGGACAGAATTTATGCATGAAGGAAGCCCTTTCCTCATTATTTAATACCTCACTGCATTCCATGAAACAAAAGGAGCAAGTTCCCACATGCCATCTTCTTCTTTTAATGCAGGCACAGGCAAAAAAGATGTTAAAAGCTCCCAGGTCTCAACCTAATTAAATGATTTTAAAAAAATTGTACTAATAAATAGTAAGTTTGATTCTTAAGCACCTGATACTTATGTCTGTTTTTGTGGCCCATTACTATGTGAAAACATTTCTACACGAATATAGGGAGTTCCTATAACCAGCCCCTACAAATGATTTACAATTAAGAACTAATTATATTCTAACAGATGAAAACCAATGCTTCCTCTCTGTATATCTGTATGTTGCATAAGCCGGCATGCTTGAGATCAAATAAAAATGCTACCAACAATAAAGAACGACAATGTGGACAGAGCAGCTCATCGGTTTGCTTGCTTTGTTTGGGTGAACGGGGATGACGGCTGCGCAGAGAGGGAAGGTAAACTACTAACCTCATGGGCTTCGGCCTTCGTGCCGTCTCCAGTTCTTAATCTAACCTCCTTGGCCAGCTTGTTCCTACTCACTCTCTTCTGTCTCCCTGCACTGCTGTCCTTCTTCAATTTTTGGGCTGCCGGCAGCGTCAGTATGGCAAGTAAGCACACTGCCTGTCCTGCAGCCAGCCGGAAGCGATTTACCAAGGCCAGCTCCGTGGCCTTCCTCCTGCCAAGTGCCGCCCTCTCTACTGCAACTTTCTGTTTGATGCTAAGCAGGAAGTTGCAGTAGAGAGGGCAGGACTTCACAGAAGGAAGGCCATGGAGCAGGCCTTGGTAAATTGCAGATGCTGCCGCCTTACTGAAGGAAAGTGTAACTGATCACATCGGGAGCAGAGGATTTTTTTTTTAACAAAGTTTTGTTCCCGCATTCGTGGGAAAATGTTTTTTACAGTGTTGCCGTTAACTATGTCATTCTCTACTATAGCTGTTCATTATTACAGGTATGTAATGAACATGCAAACAGTGCTCTGTTGTGCTGTAATCAGGAGCTTTACTGTGCACTGTAGCCTGCTTGCATTTTGCACTTACCTCCCTAAGGAGGGAGGCATGATCATTATAGCATGCAGTCAGCCTCTCCTATGCCCTCTTATAGGAATTGTAGTTCCTCTTCCTGTGCCCTGGAATTATAAAGAATTTCTTTTCATTGGCCATAAACAGGCTGGCTACCATCAGTAAAATTTGGCTCGCTGCCTTCTGCTAATAGGTATATTTCTCAGTCACCACGCAGATATGTCATCACGCATTATATGCTGATGTCAGTGCAATGACAGAATTCGAGCCTTAGCAATCAGCGTACATTTTTGTGCAACAACTAATTGAGGCAGAATGTTGTGCGACAGCAGATCAGCGTGGACTCTACATGCCTGCTCAAGTTGGGCATAGAGATTTACACCCTCATTCAATAAAGGGCGCAAAATAAACAGTGTCTTTTGTTGAATGGTGCTGTAAATATCTGTGCCCATAGATGAGAGTGCATCTATTTAATTAGGTTCCATTTAGTGGCCAGATTCAATATCCATGATTGCAGGGTCCTCATTCAAGGTCTGTCACTGCAATGACTGTAATAACTTAAGTTGGGAGGGCTTATAAAATAAGGGAAATAAAAAGGCTCATGGCGCCAGATCCCAGACCTGGTTCTAACTGAGCTAGAAGTCCAAAAGAGCAAGAGGAGAGTGTTGGATCATGAAAATAAATACAAAACAAAGTTTCATTAATATATATCAACCTTGGCAAACAACAGTCAATACCAAATATACAGTTAAGCTGGTAAGTTACAACTCACCATTCATCCTGTAACATTACTTTAGAATTTCATCAAGTACTATACTTGAGTTTCTTTAACTGGAAACAGAAATCCATAATTGAGAAAAACCCAAGTGTTAGTATTGCCATCCTCTGCTGATGTGTTAACCTGAAACTCCACAGAAGCAGGGGTGGAGATAGTGATTATTTTAATTGATTCCCTAACTTCCCAGTTGATTCTATTGTCTTATCTTAGCAGCTAATTACAGGCTAGCTTGGGTCACTAAAACCAATAAAAGCAAACTGCTAATGCATATATCAAATGCTGTATTATCTGTACAGTCCTCTGCACTGTAAAATTCAGAGGTGTGAAAAAAATTATATTTAGGAATAAATCTATTCAGGATAGAGCCAAATATGCCTCTAGCTAGCACATACATCTTTCTTACAACAGGAGTAAAAATGCTGCAAGACATATCTCCAGATATTTCACCATTTGTGTAGCTCAGGAATTTTGCAAATTTAAGGTGTAGTGTCAGTGTTCACCCAGCTGTACAAAAACTTACATGCGTCTAATATTTCTTCTTCAGATTTTAGTCTGAGCACAGAGAGATGACAATGAGCTGCTCAAATTCCCATATGGAGAAGGGAGCAATGGAAATAAATCAAGCTTGGGTTCACAACTGTGTTTTCAAGCCGTTATGCTACACTGCCAGCTCCTCCTTATGCATTTAGTTTGTTTTCTTTACAGCCTTTAATGCCTCTTTCAACACCTTTGTATTAAAGGATTTACCTGTTCTACCAGTACATTACATAACAGTATTAAAAACACTGATGATAAAGATCATCCAATTTTGAAGACATTGGATTACAACACGGCATCATTTGTGTTTTCTTAAAGCAGTACAACCACATTATTCTTAAATGAATTACCCAAAAATTATTTTAAAAAAATTATAGTCTTTTGTTTTCTAATTTTTAGTTGATTCATTATTGCTCCTCAGATGGTCTAATACATTTGTCCCCCACCTGTGAATTGAACAGGACCCCTACTTGACACTTTTAATAAATATTATTTTGTTTACCATAATGGCTCCGTTTCATCTGGGCTCCAGGGCTTGCAATATTGAAAATATCATAGGTCATTTAGACTATGTATTTTCTGCACTCCTTCCCCTTTCTCACTAGCAAACAGATTTGCTCAGCCTGCTCTCAAGGATGAGTGTCTGCAAACTCCCCAACACTGCACAATATTCTACAAGTACATGCCCATGAAGAGCTGATAAGTTATGAGAGGAAGTGAGCATAGCATTCTGAAAAATCTTTCTTCCAAAAGACTAATATTCAATCTTCTCTCTCCAGGAGCACTAAAGAATGAGTCTTGGAATTTTTGGTTCTTGAGAGCAGATTGGACCACCAAGGAATAGTGATGAAGCTGCTGCTTCCAGTATCTGGGAGCCTTCTAGACCCTATAAATAGAGTTAACCTTCTTTTTAATATTGCTACAAAGAGGGGATTCCCACTTTCTCACCTGTACATCCTTGAGAATTCTATGAATGGGCACTCTCACAGCCTTTTGGGGGGGGGGGGGGGAGGAATTGGAGCATATCCAATGTTTCTGCCCTGGGTTCCTCCTCTATCTCTAACTTAAATGGAATGGCTTCAGCCATTTCCCTCACAAAATCAATAAATGATAGCTCCCCTGGTAACTCTTGATGAGAGACTTAGGAGAACTCAGAGTCAGAACACTCCAGAGGAGACGTTTGGGTCTGCCTGAGTCAGAATATTGATATCTGAGTCAGGAATTGGGTATCAAGACACTAATGGGCTGATTTTCGAAAGAGGACATCCATCTTTCGACATAAAATGGAAGATGGACGTCCTTCTCCCAGAGACGTCCAAATCGGTATAATCGAAACCCGATTTTGGACGTCTCCAACTGAAGTCCGTCGCAAGGATGTCCAAATTTCAAGGGGGCATGTCGGAGGCATAGAGAAGGTGGGACTTGGGTGTGCCTGACACTTGGATGTCTTTGACCCATAATCGAAAAAAACAAGGATGAACACTTGGACATTTTCACCCGGACGTGTTTTTCTTACGAATAAGGCACAAAAAGGTGCCCAAAATGACCAGATGACCACTGGAGGGAATCGGGGATGACCTCCCATTACTCCCCCAGTGATCACTAACCCCCTCCCACCCTCAAAAAACATCTTTAAAAATATGTCGTGCCAGCCTCAGATGTCATACTCAGGTCCATGACAGCGCATGAAGGTCCCAGGAGCAGTTTTAGTGGGCACTGCAGTGCACTTCAGACAGGAGGACCCAGGCCCACACCCCCCTACCTGTTACATTTGTAGAGGAAACAACGAGCTCTCCAAAACCCACCACAAATCCATTGTACCCACATCTTGGTGCCCCCCTTCACCCGTAAGGGCTATGGTAGTGGTGTACAGTTGTGGGTAGTGGGTTTTGGGGGGCTCTGCATACAAGGTAAGGGAACTATGTTCCTGGAAGCATTTTATGAAGTCCACTGCAGTGCCCCCTAGGTTGCCCGGCTGGTGTCCTGGCATGTCAGGGGGACCAGTGCACTACAAATGCTGGCTCCTCCCATGATCAAATAGCTCGCATTAAGATGTTTTTGACATGGACGTCTTTGGTTTTGAAAATCGCCAAAAGTTAGAAATGTGCATGTCTAGGAGCGTCCAAATTTAAGGATATGGACGTCTCTGACGGTATTTTCGAAACGAAAGATGGATGACCATCTTGTTTCGAAAATATGAGTTTCCCCGCCCCTGGATTTCGCCGTTTTGCAAGGATGTCCAAATCGCAACTTGGACGTTTCTTTCAAAAATGCCCCTCTTTGGGAGGAAGTGACGTCACGTAGCTGAATGGCCGCTTGATCTTCGAGCTCCGTCCTTCCCCACCTTTAATTAAGCATTCTATGTGATAATCTCGATCATTTTCGGCCTGAAGCGCTAGAAAAGTGAAGACGATCGCTCCAAACGTCGCAAATGAGTAAAAAAACCAGCCTGCCGCCTCGCGATGGCGAACGACTCGCCACGAGGCAACTGCTACGAGGCCTATCCCACCCTGCTTCCCCCAAACCGCGGAGCTCACCAGAGACGGAGCCGTCCTGCTCCCGGGCAGATCGCGATGACTCGACTCCAATGTCGGCCCTCCCGTCAGAATTGACGAAGTGCCTCGAGGTAATTCGCGCCGAAATCCAGGCTTCTAAGGAAGAAATATTAGAACATGTGGATGCGCTGAGTGTGGACCTAAGGGAACTGGGAGGCAGGGTGGAAGCGCTAGAAGAGAGAGCAGACGAACAGATGGAGAAGAATGAGGAGGTAGACAGGAGAATGACCAAGATGGCTGAACAAGCTGAGGACTTTAGATTCCAGTTGGACGATATTGAAAATAGAGGTCGCCGCCAGAATCTCCGGTTTAGAGGCGTCCCGGAGAATGGTGGGAAGGAGGATGTCCAGACAGTGGTGCGGGCGATCTGTGAAAAGCTGATGGGAGAAAACTTCGATGTTGGAGCAATGGGCATCGATAGAGCCCATAGAGCGTTGGGTAAACCTAGAGAAAACAGACCGCGGGACATGGTCGTCCGATTTACAACATATGCCAGTAAAGAGCAGATATGGCAGAAAGCGCGCCAGACCAACATGGTGGATTATAATGGAGCACGTGTATCGATATACCAGGACCTCTCTTTATTCACTTTAACCCAGAGAAGAACAATGAAACCTGTTATCGAGATCCTGGTGAAGGAAAAGATACCCTATAGATGGACTTTCCCATTTGCTATCTGTTTTGAAATAAAAGGAGAACAAGTACGCTGCCGTAAGGTAGAAGCAGCATGGCAGTGTTTGAATGTGGCGGGCTTGGCCCCAACTGAAACTATGTCGCAGGAGCTGGCCCCATCTACAAAAGCCAAATTGCAGCGGTGGAAGCGAGTAGAGAAGGTTGGGAAGAAAAAAGCACTGCAAACATGAACATGGGTAACCTGACTTGGAACAACTTAAACTGTATTTGTGGTGGGCTGCTCCCTCTTGAGACCAATGTGAGGAGAGTGATCAGATCACGAAGGCAGGAGGTTGCCAAAGGCTGGAAGGTGGAGGACACATAGAGCTGTATGTGTGGAAAATGTGGTGGGGTTGGGGGCGGGGTGGGGGGATTAGGCGAGATAGGAAATGTACTTATAACTAGTTATTGTTTAAACACGTTGCACTGTTTGGCTGGTGGAGTTACTTGCTCTAAGTTCCCAAGAGGTGCGGTTGCACCAGTTGGTGGGTAAAAGATAGAGGGGAGGGGAATAGAGAAGGGAGGGGGGAGGGGGGAAGAGAGGATAGGGGAGAGGGAGGGAATAAGTGGGGAGGGGGGATTAGGGCTAAATCCAAACCTTTCATCATTGAAATGTTATGACATGAGTAAATTCAATGACGGATTTTAAATTTCTTACTTACAATGTAAAAGGGTTAAATTCCCCATACAAGAGACATGCAATTGGCCGTGAATTAAGTGTAATGCAACCACAAGTGGTTTTTCTTCAGGAAACCCACTTTTTGAGGAAAAATGAGGGCTTGCTCCGCCTCACGCAGTACCCGAAGGTATATTGTGCATCAGATGTAAAGGGGACTAAAAAAAGAGGAGTAGCCATTATGTTTCGAACAGATGTTCAAGTGCAATTGAAACATGTAAAAAGAGATCCAGAGGGGAGATATCTCATGCTGCATGTTCTTTTGGAGCAGGAGGAATACACTCTGGTCAATGTGTATGCTCCAAATGAGCGCCAGGAGTCATTTTTCAGGCGGCTCCAAAGGGAATTGAAAAACTTTGTTAGAGGCAAGCTGCTGATGGCAGGAGACTTTAATGCCACCATGCAACCGAGTCATGACCGCTCGGCTCCTCCTGCTCCAATTGATTATAAGGTATCTCAGGCATTGAAAGATTTAGTGGAGGCGATGGGCCTTTATGACTCGTGGAGATTGAGACATCCTAGGGGGAGAGACTACACCTTCTACTCTCATGTGCACCTTTCCTACTCTAGACTTGATTATGTGTTTATTGATAGGACCTTATCAGAGGGAGGAGGGGACTCATATATTGGACACATCACTATCTCAGACCACGCCCCAGCTTGGGCCATAGTACCATCCCTGACAGATGAGGTGCGGCAACGCAGGTGGACGCTGAACAACTCCTTGCTGCAGGACCCGGACATTGTGGCCAAATTTACCCCAGTTTTGCAAGAGTATTTTGATACCAATGTGGATTCGGGTCCTGCACTGAGTGTAGTGTGGGATGCGTTTAAAGCAGTCTCAAGAGGCTACTTTATTAAATGTGCTAGTCAGAAGGCTAGGGTGCGGAGAGAGCGTTTGGCACAGTGTGTGGAGAGGCTGGGGGGTCTGGAGGCCCGGTATAAGGCCACGGGCTCCGTGGCGGACTTCCGAAGGCTCCAAGCGGTGCGACTGGAGTTGAGGGAGATATATGAGGAGAGTTTGAAATATGTGCATGCACGCCTAAAGCAAGTATATTATGAAAGCACAAATAAACCTGGTAGATTGCTGGCCCACAAAATACGAAAGATGAGAGCAGATAGACACATTCTGAGAGTGAAAGATGAGAAGGGTAAGATGCTGCATACATCAGGTCAGATTAGGGAACGATTTGCTCAATATTATGAAACCCTATATAGAAGGGATGCTGCTGTACAAATTGGGGAAATTGACAACTATTTAAAGGAGAGGGGTCTCTCGGTCTTGTCAGAACAGCAGAAGAGAGAACTCGACACCCCAGTAAAGGCAGAAGAGGTGCTCCAGGTGATTAAAACACTACCAACAGGGAAGGTCCCAGGCTTAGATGGCTTTACAAACGAGTTTTTTAAAAAATTTGCTGGTCAGCTAGCGCCATACTTGGCCTTGGTCATCAATTCGGTAAGAGACGGGGCTCCACTTCCTAACACGATGATGGAGGCTTGGGTGGCGGTTATACCAAAACCAGACAAGGACAAAACTGAATGTGCATCGTATCGCCCCATTTCAATACTGAATACGGACGTTAAAATATTGGCAAAGGTACTGGCGAATCGTCTGAGTAGAGAACTCCCATATCTGATTCACCCAGATCAAGTGGGGTTTGTGGCTAAAAGGCAGGCAGGGGACAATATAAGGAGAACTTTGGACCTGATTTATGCAGCGCAGGTGAAGGACAGACCACTGGTGATGTTGGGATTGGACGCAGAGAAGGCATTTGACCGGGTCCACTGGGGATTCCTGGACAAAGTGTTACAAAGGGTAGGGATAGGCCAGTTCTACAGATCCTGGATACAAGCCTTTTATAAGACACCACAAGCCTGTGTGAGAGTTAATGGAGGGAACTCCGGAGCTTTCCTTTTGAGTCGAGGCACCAGACAGGGATGCCCACTACCCCCCCTTTTATTTGCACTGGCAATGGAGCCTTTGGCGGCTGCAATTCGGGAGAACGTAGATATTGCTGGAGTTCAGATAGGAGCGCAAGAACACAAAATAGCGCTATTTGCAGACGACGTTCTCCTGACCTTGACTAAACCATTGACTTCTCTGCCAAATGTAATGCAAGTGATAGAGGAATACACTAGAGTCTCTGGGTACAAACTCAATGCCAGTAAATCGATTGGCTTAGCGATGGGAGTACCAGCGGAATTGATGGAAACGTTAAAGACATCTTTTCCTTTCGTGTGGGAAGACAGGAACTTAAGATATTTGGGAGTCCGCATTCCTGGGAACCTGTCAAACCTTTTTACAGATAATTACCCGAGCCTTAAGAAAGAAATACAGAGGGATCTAGATCGATGGATGTCAATGGGACTGTCCTGGCTGGGGCGCATTGCGGCAATTAAAATGAATGTCTTACCCCGGATTTTATATCTCTTCCAGGTACTTCCTATGCGTTTATCTAGATCCTTCTTGTCGAGTTGGCAGGAGACCTTGATGAGGTTTATCTGGAATGGGAAACGCCCACGCTTGCCCCGAGCGTTACTATATAAGAGTAAAAGGGATGGAGGCTTAGGGGTTCCTAACCTGTTTTGTTACTATAACGCGGCACAGTCTAAAGCAGCAATTGAGTGGTTTAGAGCAGAGGACCACAAACTGTGGGTACATATGGAACAGGCATTGATAGGTTCTCGCAAGCTGGGGCACCTGATGTGGATAAATGGGAAGGCTAGAGGCAGGGTGGATAAATTCCCACCCACAGTGCAGGCCACCTTTTACTACTGGGACCAAATGTTTAGGGAACGACAGCCACCAACATCGGGATTGGCGCCAATAGTGGACAACCCGAAGTTTGAACCGGGACTGGGGCATACCATATTCAGTAAATGGGCAGAAGCTGGACTAGATCTAATGGGGCAGCTACATGTGGGATCCGATATAATACCATACGAAACATTAGTGCAGGACTATGGACTTGGAGCGAGTGATCACTACGCTTACTTACAGCTCCAACACTTTCTCCAGGGGCCCATATACTTGGGATGCATGGCTAGAGAGATACACCCACTGGAGGAGGTGTGTGTTGCCTCACAAGGTATGAGAGGTATGATAACGAAATTATATGCATATTTGATAGCACAACTTAAGCCCTCCATTTTACATCGTGTGAATTGGGAGCGGGAATTACGGTTTACCCTATCAGAGGTAGACTGGCTGAAACTGGAGAGAGGGATATTAAAGTCCTCAACGGCAGTAGCTATAAAGGAAAGCGCCATAAAAGTCTTTTACAGGTGGTACCTTACACCTTTGCGACTGAACCACATGTATGCTAATGTGTCGCGAGAATGTTGGAGGCAATGTGGAGCAGTAGGCTCGATGGGACATATATGGTGGACATGCCCTAAGGCGCAGGCCTATTGGCGGGGAGTGCGTGCAAGATTGCAGACGTGGGTGGGGAAATCTGTACAGTGGCATCCCTCGATTTTTCTATTAGGACAAAGACCAGAGGGCCTCACCTCGAACCAGTGGCTTCTGGTGAGAGGAGCTCTGCAAGCTGCCCGCATCAATCTGGCTAAGAACTGGAAGGTGGTATCAGTTCCTCCAATTGCAGGATGGATTACAAAAGTGAAATATATATGTGAGATGGAGAGACTGACGGCTCTAAAAAGAAAAATACTGCATAAATGGGAGGGGATTTGGGGGCCCTTTGTTAAAGCTTATCCTGGATAAAAGACGAAGGGTTTGAGAGGGGAGGGGAAATAGAAGGGATGGGGACAGGGAATTTGGGAGGGGGGGGGAGATATTAGAGAGGAGGGTGATAGGTAGGGAACGGGGTGTTACTTATAAATAAAAAGTAAAAAGTTGAAGTATAATGTGTATTTGACTACATATTGAATACTATATGGTAGATTCTTTGTTATGCAATTGTCACATTGTTATGTGTATTTTTTGAAATGAATATGTGTGAGAAACGCTATGTTCAGAATTAACAATGTTCAATAAAGACTTCTAAAAATTTTAAAAAAAAAATGCCCCTCTTTGTCTCCAATGCCTTGGTGAAACTTCCTTCCCTGATGTGCTAGCTCAACAGAAGGTAGCAGAAACGGACTCTGAGGCTCTTCAAATTCTCAGTGCTGATGCTTCCCCTGCGGGTACTGTGTGAGTCTCAAGTTCCAGTTGGATGTCTCTCTGCATCAACATCAACTGTTGAAGTTTCAGCATTGAACTGAGCAAAGAGTGATCCATCAACTCATTAAATCTCCTCATGAGTAGCTCCTCAACAGCTTTAATTGGCAAAGGTGTAGGGAATGCAGTAGGAGTGCCCATGACCTCCTACGTCACCTGGAAAGTATCAAAAGCCAGGTCTTGGGCCCTTGGAAGGTGTTCCACCCACTCTGACACTGAGGAGGATGAACAATCTTTACAATGGGGGTGCTTCAAGGACTCTGGCAACCTTGGTGCCTCAGTGTACTTGATGCTGTGCTTCAGTGAGGTGCAATATCAATCCACCTGGCCTCTGCCTGGTATTCAGCATCATGCGCCCCCTGTGTCAATGAAATTAAGGATGAATCTTTCCTCTTCTTCGGGCAAGACTCAAATAATGATCAGTCTTGATGTCTTTTACTGATGCTCGATGTCAAGGGTGAACAGTGAACTCGATGCCAATGCATCCCCAGCATTCAATACAGTTCCAGGACCTATGGAGACCGATGCATCCAATGCTCAAATCAAAAGACTGCACTTTTCAGTTCAAAAATCTCTCTTGGACATCTGTGAACTTAATTTACAACAAGAGGAATAGTGGTTGGGCAACAGACATTGCAAGCACCAGTTATGGTTATCTTTTATGGATATGATCCTCTTGCTGCCGGGGGCTTTTATTCTGGGACAACCCATCTGGAAAAATAGCCACTGCAAAATCAAATAATTTGATTTTGAAAATAAGTACCTCAACTAGGAGCCTGAGGTCCTCAGTGAGGATTACACCAACAAAATGAAGAAAGTAAAGGAAATTTGAAAATGACTAAAAAAAAGCCTAAGTAAGCCACTAACAGGAAAAAAGAGCTGACCAACAGTAACAGGACACAACACAAAAAACGCAAATTTGTATAAGAAAACATCATCTTGAGGTGAGCTCCAGTAACATGAATCCAAATGGCTCCACAGAAAAACAAATGTTGAGGTGGTCCTATGCAACAGCAACAGGCAGGAAGTGATACGCATGCAAAGTGGAACAAATCAAATGCTCTGAATGTATTATAAGCTGGAGAAGCTTTCCACTCGGGCTCCATCAGTGATGTTACCCATGCTGTGAGGACCTGCTATCTTGTTTGACCTTGGAGAATGCAGTCTCTACTTCCATTCCTTTTGGTTTCCCTCCTCTCCACTTATCTTCTGCTTTCTCCTGTGCCCATACAATTCTTGTTAACTGTATTCTCCCTAGCTACAGCCCATAATGCTCCAATCCTCATTCCAGCCTAGCAGATTCATCTTCTTATACAGCTAACCTTTGGCATTGCATGGATTTAGCTAACAACCACATGGTCACCAAAGCAAGATGCAGTCAGTGGGAAAGTGCAGGAGGAGAGTGGCAGTTGCTGACGTTTGGTGGAAGGAGAGTGACTGTTCTGAGGAGAAAGAGCAGGCACTCTGGCAGATGGTGGTGCACTGGTAGCAGCTGTACTAAAGAGTGGATGCAGAAGTATAAGATGCAGCAGCAGGTAGGAAGTGCAGAGATCAGTTTGATGTGATTTAGTGCAGTTGTCATAGCCACAGTAGTACAACAAACTGGAGGGATTCTGTCCAACTAATGTCTATGCAAATTATGTACTTACATAAGAACATAAGAGTAGCCATACTGGGTCAGACCAGTGGTCCATCTAGCCCAGTATCCCGTTTTCCAAACAGTGGCCAAGCCAGGTCACAAGTATGTGGCAGAACCCAAGTTGTGGCAACGCACCATACTACAAATCCCAGGGCAAGCAGTTGCTTCCCATGTCTGTCTCAATAGCAGACTATGGACTTTTCCTCCAGGGATGTGTCCAAACCTTTTTTAAACCCAGATACGCTAACCGCTGTTACCACATCCTCTGGCAAAGAGTTCCAGAGCCTAACTATTCACTGAGTGAGAACATATTTCCTATTTGTTTCAAAAAGTATTTCCATGTAACTTCCTTGAGTGTACCCTAGTCTTTGTACTTTTGGAATGAGTAAAAAATCTATTTACTTCTACTCATTCTACACTACTCAGGATTTTGTAGACCTCAATCATATCTCCCCTTATCCGTCTCTTTTCCAAGCTGAAGAGCCCTAACCTCTTTAGCCTGTCCTCATATGAGAGGAGTTCCATCCCCTTTATCATTTTGGTCGCTCTTCTTTGAACCTTTTCTAATTCTGTTATATCTTTTTTGAGATACGCGACCAGAACTGAACACAATACTCAAGGTGTGGATGCACCATGGAATGATACAAAAGCATTATAGTATTTTCGGTCTTATTCACCATCCCTTTCCTATTAATTCCTAGCATCCTGTTTGCTTTTTTGGATGCCGCTGCACACCAAGCAGAAGATTTCAGCGTATTATCTACAACACCCAGATTTTTTTCTTGAGCGCTGACCCCCAAGGTGGACCCTAGCATCACATAACTATGATTCGGATTATTCTTTCCAATGTGCATCACTGTCAGGTCTCTCGGGGAAATGTGAGCCCTTGGGCCGATGTCACGGAGGTGGCAGCAGCAGGCAAAACCACCCAACAGGAGACAGGCAACCCTAAGACGGGCTGAAGTAGACAGGACTGGAGTGGCTGGGCTGGAGCTGAAGAGGAAAGCAACAAGGAATCCAGGAACAACGTCCTACAGCAGGGTTCAGGCTTGAGAAGCAGGATACAGGATACTCAATACAGGCTTCTCCCACAGGATTTGGGAAACTGGCACAGCTTGACTGGATCCGGGTTCACCCAAACACTAGGCAGGCAGGGTGTCCAAGGAAGCTTAGCTTGGCAGGAAAGAGGACACAGGAGCTACATACAAGCTAAGCTCAAGGGAATGGGAATGACAGATACGCTTGCCAGAGGAAGGGTTAGACTGGAGCTACAGTAGCTAACAGATAGAAAGGAGAGAAATGGCTGCAGCAACCGCCGCTAACCAACCTCAGACAGGGAGCAGAGCCACTGAACAGGGTTACAGAAAGGCTAGAAGCCCACAGAGAATAATATACACAGAAAGGCTGAAAGCCTACAGGTCAGAGAGATACACCCAGAAAGGCTGGAAGCCCACAGAAGGGCTGGAAACCCCCAGACCACAGTAATACACCCAGAAGGCCTAGAAGCCCACAGATAAGAGTGATATACACAGATAGACTGGAGGCCCTCAGAGCAATGGACACAGAAGGGATGGAAGCCCACAGAGCAATAGACACAGAAGGGATGGAAGCCCACAGAACAATAGACACAGAAGAGCTGGAAGCCCACAGATCAATAGACACAGAAGAGCTGAAAGCCCACAGAGCAATAAACACAGAAGGGCTGAAATCCCACAGAGCAATAAACACAGAAGGGCGGAAAGCCCACAGAGCAATAATACCCTGAGCAGGAAAGCAAGAAGCCCACAGGTAAGTAGACTAGCAAAGCAGAAGGGATGGAAGCCCACAAGTAAAGACAAGGAAAGCTAACTGTGCAATCAGCACACTAACCTCGGGACCTAAGGCACTGGCAATGCAAAGGCACTGAAGACTAGAACACCAGTTCCTTAAGAAGGCCCTGACAGATGAGGTCACCCCTTCAGGCCACAGGCATGGAGCATACAGAAGCCCAGAGAGACCTAACCCACACAGGTGTAGTCTAGTGAGGTAATTAGTGTCAGGCTGGAAGCAGCCAGCCCACCCAGCCTGAGACAGAGCTACCTCAGGAACAGCCCACTGAAGTGCAGAGAGGCCCAATACACACAAGTGTAGAGTAGTGAAGCCATTAGAGCAGCCAGCCCACAGAGACAGAGATAGAGCTAACTCAGGAACAGTATACTGAAGCACAGAGAGGTTAAACCCACACAGGTGCAGTATACTGAGGCAATCAGCGCCACGCTGGAAGTGGCCAGCACCCAGAGAAAGAAACAGAGCCAACTCAGAAGTAGACAGAAACCAGCACAGACACTGATTCCCAGAAATAGGGTAAGTCTGAGGGTGGTCACGACCACAGACGTGACAATCACCTTGCATTTGTCCACATTAAATTTCATCTGCCATTTGGATGCCCAGTCTTCCAATTTCTTTAGGGAATAAGAACTGGGAACTGGAGCAGGTAAGCTCCTTTATGTACATCATACTCATGTATATAAAGGAGCTTACCTGCTCCAGTTCCCAGTTCTTATTCCCGAAGGAAATTGGAAGACTGGGCATCCAAATGGCAGATGAAATTTAATGTGGACAAATGCAAGGTGATTGTCACATCTGTGGTCGTGACCACCCTCAGACTTACCCTATTCATTAAGTAGCTAGTGCAGTTTTTAGTGTACAGTAGCTGTTAGTGCAGATTTTTCTTTAAACAGAACTTATTGTGATAAGTTTTGTTTAAAGAAAAATCTGCACTAACAGCTACTGTACAATAAAAACTGCACTAGCTACTTAATCCAGCTTAGTAAAGAGGCCCCTATATATATTGAAGAAAATGATCTAATACATAAGCATATATGCCATCAAGTGCTGGGCTGAAAATTACATGTTTGTGTTGCCTAGGTGATTCTCTGCCTGCCTTCCCTCCCAATCCAGCTTCAGCTCTGCCACCCTGTGACATCACCCGGGGTATCAAGTTCATTGAAAAGCTAGCACTGGAGCAACCGAGTGCCGGTTGTTTGCCAGCTCTTTCTGTTATCAAGTGCTGGGCTAAAAACTGTTGTGTTTGTGTTGCCTGGGTGATTCTCTGCCTGTCTTCCTCCCGTTCCAGCTTCAGCTCTGCCCCACCCCCCATGACATCATCTGGGGTGTCGCGTTCATTGACGAGAAGCCAGCGCTGGAGGTGCCACTCGCTGACAAAGGAGCGCTCCTTTGTGCGGAATTTGGGCAGTATCTGTCTGTTTGCTTATCTTTCTTTTTTCTTGTCTTGGAGAATATGAGTGTGATTCCTATGATTTCTGGAAGAGGTAGATATGGTCCACTGTCTTGCTCCAGGCCCCAAAGGAGGCCTCTACAGGATTTAATTCTGGTCAAAGTTATGTCTGTTGTCTCTGCTACTTGTCACACCAATAATTTATCTGTTTTGCTTATCAATGCTCGATTAGTTAGAAATAAGATAGAAGTATTGAGGGATCTGCTTATGTCCCGTGGTCCTGACTTGTTGTGTATTACTAAAACTTGGCTGAGTTACATGGATACAATGCTAGTTAACCAAATTGGCCATGGGGATTACAATGTCTTTGTCCAGTCTCAGGTGGGTAAGAGAGGTGGTGGCGATGTATGGGTTTGTTTTTCAGCAGAAACTGGTCTTGAACTCTAGTGTTTGTGAGTTTTTGTACCTGTCTTCCCCAGGGCTTACTGTTTGTGCTATTGTCATCCAGGGGCTCTTTATGCTGATAGTTCTATAATTTCTGATATTTTGCTTTCTAATGGCATCTCCTCTCATAAAGCTGTCTTATTATATTTCAATTAGCATTTTGATCTAATTGCCTTGGTTATTTCTGATTTTTTGGGGGCTCTTGTGGATTTGGCCTAGATGCAAATTCTCACTTGTAGTACTCATATGCCAGATCATATACTTGACTTATGCTTTCTGGGTGAGTCTTTTGTATCTAGTCATGACGTGGTTGCCTCTCTGATGCCAGTCCCTTGGTCTGATCACTATTTGATCACTAAGCCTGCTGACCTGGGGTTCTGTCGGACCAGGCATATGAAGGGTGCAGTTGATCCTGTACAATTGAAGGGTTTTTGGGTTTCCAAGCTGATTAATGTAAATGAGCTATCTGCTTCTGATGCTGTTGACCTTTAGCATAACTCAGAGGCAGAGTGGTTGGATATTATTGCTCCTTTCAAGGAGTGTGTGTGTGTAAAGCTGCTGCTCCTTGGTTTACTGATGCTCTGTGGGTGCTGAAGCAATCCCTTAGGAGGAAAGAGCGTGATTAGCGTAAATACCCAGATCCGCATGTCTGAGTATAAGGTGCAGTTGGACATTTTTTATCAGAGGGAGCTGTTGCTTGCGAAGAAACAGTTCTTTGATGAGTATATTGCAAAGGCTTCTTCCTCTGCTCATGAGTTGTTTAAATGGGTTAAGACTTTAACTACTCTGCCATCTGCGCCTTTCTGTGGTATACTGTGTCAGGAGTTTGCGGACTTTTTCCTAAAGAAGGTGGCTGATATTTCTAGTTCCTTTGGTGATGTTGGACTACCTCAAGAGCAGACTTGTGTTCTGGAGTCTAGTTGGTTCAGTTTTTCGAGTTTTTAAAGAGGAGCATCACCAGATAAAATTTTAAATACCATTATGCTCAACTTGAATATGAGCCATAATCGGCAGCCAGTGTAACTTTAAATAGTAATTCCTAACAGAGTCATATCTCAACAAACCAAAAATTAATCTGACGGCTGTATTTTGCATGATTTGAAAATGATCAATTAAAGTATTGAAACAGCCAATCAGAGCAAGATTGAAATAATCAAACCAAGATAGTATAAGTGATTGGACAAATAGTCTAATTGTATCCCCTAAAAAAAAATTATTTTTATGGCCCTGAGTTTCCTGAGAACAAAATAAGACTTTTTCATTACTGAAGAAACATGTTGTTGCATTGATAATAAGCTGTCCAATTCTTCACCCAGAATTTTTGAATGCAAATCTAAAGAGAATAGATTATCATCAATTGTAAAATTCTGCACGTATCTTATACAATTACTTGCTCCTATCAAAAAAAAATATTAGTTTTCTCTTTAACTTGAGACAATGAGTTGAAATCCAAACTTCTATTTGTTCCATTCAAGCTTGAATGCAGAACATAGTTTCCGCCCATGATGGAGAACATAGGAGGAATACAGTGAAGTCATCTGCATAGATGAAGTGCATAAAATTAGATTGGTCTAATAACAAGCCCAGTGATTGCATAAGTAAATTGAAGAGCACTGGGGAGAGAGGAGAACTTTGTGGTATTCTACACAGTGCCTTCCATTTATCAGATAGCATCCCATCTTTTTTAACCATATAACTGTGGTTCAAAAGGAAGCCCCGAAACCAATTCAGTGTTTTATCCTGGATACCACACTGATACAATATGTATTGGTCATGATTTTCCACTAAATCAAAAGCACCGGAGAGGTCGAACTGTAAAATGATGGCACATCACCCTGCTCAACAATCTATTCCCTTGGGCTACCAGGGAACCAATCACTGTTTCTGTGCTGTGATTTATTCTAAAGCCAGACTGTGTGGCATAGAGAAAATCATGCTGAGTCAGATAATTAACCAGTTGTTCGGTAACATAACCCTCCATTATTTTAAGAAAAAGATGGATAGAAGCTCCTGGGTGATAGTTATTAACCTCTGAGAGACTAGCTTTCACATTTTTGCTGTTATCTAATTTGGATTACAGCAATGTTATTTGTGCTGGCTGTTGAAAAGCTCTTTTAAGGAAGATTCAGACTATTCAGAATATGGCCACACGTTTAATTTTTTCTGCTCATAAATATCATAGGGTTTATCGATTGCTGCAAGATAGTTTTTTACTTCATTATCCTAGTCCTGCTAAATTGAAAAACAAGACCATTTAATCTGTAAGCCTCATGTTTCAAGCCTCGCTGTAATGGAATTTTCTTCCTGTATATTTAAGAAAAATGCAGAATTTATTTACTTTTTGAAAAGCCTTGAAAACTTTTCTTTTTAAAAAGTTTTATGATTAGATTATGCTTTTCTTCTTTCAATATGTATCAGTTCATTAGTTGTTAATTCACAGGATGTGCCTGCTGCTTCTTGTTGTGATCCGCACTGGGTAGAAGGGGAATATAAGAAGTAAAGTTTTTAGGAATTGGAGTTAGAAGGATTATCTCCTCCGAAGGTAGGAAAGATGCCTCCCTCCAGATGAAAATTTAACCAATCTGTTAGTATATTCAAAACTTTAGAGGAGGTTGTTTAATCAGAGATGGAGAACAACTATCCAGGCTACAAAAAGATTTTGCATATTTTAAAAGTAAACAATTGGTATCTCATAATTTAATTTGTCTGTATCTGAATTATTTTCAAGTGAAAACCACTCGATAGGGAAAGTTGTTCTCTAATAGATAGGATTTTACCCTTGAAGTACAAAACTAATTCTAAAGCTGATGATGAAATATAATCAGTATTATTCACAATAGGATTTAAATTGGTTAAATCATCAAATAGTAAATACAGTTTCTTAACATGAGGTCATTCAGTACTTACCAGTTTAGAATAATACTCTGATCTCTTAGTTGCCAGAAGTCACTTATAAGTACGGATCTGCTCACGCCATTTAACCCTATCATCAACAGAGGGACATCGTCTCCACAACCTTTCCAATTTTCTGCAATTACGTTTTAAAATGAATAGTTCTGAATTGAATCACCTATTGGACTTCCTTTGAATCTTAGTTGTAGTTTTAATAGGGGCTCGTTTATCCAAAATGTAAATTCCCATCTGATTCCATTCTTCTAGAAAGTTCTCTATATTGGAAGCTGTTGTTAAATGAGAATTGACTTCCACACAGCCACTGATCAAGCGATAACATTAAACTGTCAATCCTTTACAGTAAAACTGACCACAATCCCACTGCAAGCTTTTTCAATTCCATATAGTAGGCCTCATACCTAGAAATCCCTTCCTCTACGTGGAACTGTTTAAGATCAAAATGCTGTTTGCGTTGTAGCTATTCCACAAATGGCTGCATTTTCCACCACCTCATAAAATTTCACTGCTTCATTGTACATTATCTTCAGTTTAGCAGGATACAGCAAACTAAAATATATATACAGCTTAAACAGTCAGGAGCATAGGGGTGTGAAGGCCTTACATGTGACAGTGGGAATAGTCCTGGAAGCGAAGAATTTTCTTGCCCTGATATTCCAACACTTTGCCTCTCCATTGCAGCCCCTCCTTACCTCTCAACCCTCATCTCCCCTTACGTTGCTACCCGTAACCTCCGCTCTCAGGATAAATCCCTCCTTTTAGTACCCTTCTCCACCACTGCCAACTCCAGGCTCTGCCCTTTCTGCCTCGCCTCACCCCATGCGTGGAACAGACTCCCTGAGCCCATACGCCAGGCCCCCTCCCTGCCCATCTTCAAATCATTGCTCAAAGCCCACCTCTTCAATGTCGCCTTCGGCACCTAACCACTACACCTCTACTCAGGAAATCTAGACTGCCCCAACTTGACATTTCATTCTTTTAGATTGTAAGCTCCTTTGAGCAGGGACCGTCCTTCTTTGTTAACTTGTACAGCGCTGCGTAACCCTAGTAGCGCTCTAGAAATGTTAAGTAGTAGTAGTAGTAGCTTAAACAGTCAGGTGCATAGGGGTGTGAAGGCCTTACATGTGACAGTGGGAATAGTCCTGGAAGCGAAGAATTTTCTTGCCCTGATATTCCAACATTTTGCCTCCCCATTGTCTCTCTTAGGTCCTATCCAATGGGCCCTCTCCACACATAGGTAACTCGCCGTACTATGAAGATGGAAAGAAGTGGTGAGCCAGGTTTCCAAAAATCTTCTTAGCTCCGCTTCTACAAGCATTTCTAGCTGTCCAATGAGACATAAATTATTCCTTCCAGAATGGCTCTTCTAACTAATCCAGCTTATCTTCTAGGAGGTCCAGTTTTCCCTTTAGCTGGGGCTGCTCTCTTTCCACCTTCTGCAGAAAGTCCTCCATTGCCCCCGCCCTTTGTTAGACTGATTGTAGCTCTTTAGCCATTGTATTAAAGCACTGTTCCATACCATCCAGCTTGACTAAAAACAATTGGAGTTGTTTTCCAATGTTATGCTCTACTATGCCCCTCACCTCTTCTGCAATCTCTGCTGCCCATGCCAAGCCGGTGGTCAGCGAAAGAGGTGCCAACATCTCTATCATGTTAGATTCTTCCAGTTGGCTCTAGTCTTTATCCCATTTCACCAGCTTTGTCGCCATTGCTTACTCCAAATGCCCCAGCACCCTAGGAGAGAGTCCCCACTGATGATTACCTCCAAATAAAAGGAGGGTTAAGCAGAGTTTCTGTCACGGTGGTGCCCAGGTTCCATGCTCTCAGTCACCTCGCCCCCTGGTGGTTAGACCTGGTGGCTGCTGTGAACCGATGACTTGGAGATTCCCATGTTCCAGAAGATATGCTGGTCCGGTCCGGATCTTCCAGCTTTCCAGATTGTTGTGGGAGTTTTTTGGAACTAAGCAGTACCCATACCTGGTGAACTCCCTGGTAGGCTGCCTTTATTAATCGCCTGGGAGGGTTTCTAGTTTGCCTTGCAACAGGGTTCTTCAGAGGTGTTCCTTTGTGTGAGTTGTTGCAGTGCCTTTGTGCTTTTACTTTTTGTGACTTTGACTCTGCTTGTCTACTGGACTTTTCTTCTGCCTGCCGCCTGCCTAGACCCGGATTGTTACTGGACTATTCTTCTGCTTGCCGCCTGCCTAGACCCGGATTATTCCTGGACTATTCATTTGTCTGCTGTTTCCCTGGAACCTAGCGTGTTTCTAGTATTTCCTGCTGTCTGCCTGCCTGCTGCTGTGTCCTGCAGTCCGGCCTTCCTGTCCTGTCCGGTAAGTCCTGCCGGCCGCCTGCAGCCCGGAGCTTAACTCCGGGTGAAGGGTGGCTAAGTGTAGGTGAAGCCTTGCCCCGATCCACTGTGTTCCAGTTCCGGTCTGCCTTGTCTTGTGTTTGGGTGATTCTCCTGCTGCTAACGCTCCTCGGCAGTGGCCCAAGGGCTCACAAACCTAGTTACCTGCTGTGTATATGTGACAGTTTCGCTGATAAATTAGATAATTTTCATAGGGCTAAACAAGAGCAGATGATCAATCTCCTAGTCCCAACAGATCCTTTTGCAGTTTCTCAAAATCCTTTGATGTTTAAATGAGTTTGAATAATTTTGTGTCATCAATAAATTTGCTCCTTTTCTAGATCATTTATTAATATGTTAAACAGCTCAGATCCCAGTATAGATACTTGGGGCACTCTTCTATTGATCTTTTTCCATTTGGAAAACTGACCATTTAGTCTAATCTGCTTTCTATATTTTAGCCAGTTCTTCTTTGTCAAATGCCTTCTGAATATCCACTATATTATTCAGCTCATCTTTATCCATTTGTTTGTTTATACTTCAAAAATGTTCTTTCTTGTCAAATAAGCTTTAAACATTACTATCTACTGTATAGCAAAAACATGAGAATATTACCTTAACTCATCTGAATACAAATGTCATTGACAACAGGAATGAAAAATGTATATATTTGCCCCACAAACTGCTAATAGAAAAAAGAATTCCAGTGGAGTGCAGGGCTATGATCATGACTGCTAATCGCAAACTGTTGAACGTTTTTCCCTCTGAAGTACACTAAGCCAGTGCGAGCCACTCAAAACGTCCTTGTACTTAAAATAAGAGTTTTTGCTCTATTTTTTCCCCCTTTTTCTCAATTTATTTTCAAAATGTTTCAACTTCAGGAAAATCGCACTGCAGTATTTCTAGAAAATGTTTTTAATATTCTCAACATATAACAGCTTCTGCAAGTTGTTACAAGTTCAGAGCACTGGAAGTATTTGAAGCACTTGAAGCACGTAAAGCCACTTGAGCAGTACAGTCATTTTAAACAAAAAGAATAGAAACTGAATTCAGTTTTCCACTGTCTGCTCTATTTTATAAGTCAATGGAAATACATACATCTCATATAAGTAACTGGGATCTGCCCAGATCTGTATTCCTAGATACATAAGGGGCCCTTCTAATAAAATGTGTTGTTTTGGGCTTAAAGCGAATGCTACATACCTGTAGAAGGTATTCTCCGAGGACAGCAGGCTGATTGTTCTCACTGATGGGGTGACGTCCACGGCAGCCCCTCCAATCGGAATCTTCACTAGCAAAGTCCTTTGCTAGCTCTCGCGCGCCCGCGCGCACCGCGCATGCGCGGCCATCTTCCCGCCCGAAACCGGCTCGAGCCGGCCAGTCTCGTATGTAGCAAAAGAGATACAAGGGAAGACTCAACTCCAAAGGGGAGGCGGGCGGGTTTGTGAGAACAATCAGCCTGCTGTCCTCGGAGAATACCTTCTACAGGTATGTAGCATTCGCTTTCTCCGAGGACAAGCAGGCTGCTTGTTCTCACTGATGGGGTATCCCTAGCCCCCAGGCTCACTCAAAACAACAACCACGGTCAATTGGGCCTCGCAACGGCGAGGACATAACTGAGATTGACCTAAAAAATTTACCAACTAACTGAGAGTGTAGCCTGGAACAGAACAAACAGGGCCCTCGGGGGGTGGAGTTGGATCCTAAAGCCCAAACAGGTTCTGAAGAACTGACTGCCCGAACCGACTGTCGCGTCGGGTATCCTGCTGCAGGCAGTAATGAGATGTGAATGTGTGGACAGATGACCACGTCGCAGCTTTGCAAATTTCTTCAATGGAGGCTGACTTCAAGTGGGCTACCGACGCAGCCATGGCTCTAACATTATGAGCCGTGACATGACCCTCAAGAGCCAGCCCCGCCTGGGCGTAAGTGAAGGAAATGCAATCTGCTAGCCAATTGGATATGGTGCGTTTCCCCACAGCCACTCCCCTCCTATTGGGATCAAAAGAAACAAACAATTGGGCTGACTGTCTGTTGGGCTGTGTCCGCTCCAAGTAGAAGGCCAATGCTCTCTTGCAGTCCAATGTGTGCAGCTGACGTTCAGCAGGGCAGGAATGAGGACGGGGAAAGAATGTTGGCAAGACAATTGACTGGTTCAGATGGAACTCCGACACGACCTTTGGCAAGAACTTAGGGTGAGTGCGGAGGACTACTCTGTTATGATGAAATTTGGTGTAAGGGGCCTGGGCTACCAGGGCCTGAAGCTCACTGACTCTACGAGCTGAAGTAACTGCCACCAAGAAAATGACCTTCCAGGTCAAGTACTTCAGATGGCAGGAGTTCAGTGGCTCAAAAGGAGGTTTCATCAGCTGGGTGAGAACGACATTGAGATCCCATGACACTGTAGGAGGCTTGACAGGGGGCTTTGACAAAAGCAAACCTCTCATGAAGCGAACAACTAAAGGCTGTCCCGAGATCGGCTTACCTTCCACATGGTAATGGTATGCACTGATTGCACTAAGGTGAACCCTTACAGAGTTGGTCTTGAGACCAGACTCAGACAAGTGCAGAAGGTATTCAAGCAGGGTCTGTGTAGGACAAGAGCGAGGATCTAGGGCCTTGCTGTCACACCAGACGGCAAACCTCCTCCATAGAAAGAAGTATCTCCTCTTAGTGGAATCTTTCCTGGAAGCAAGCAAGATGCGGGAGACACCCTCTGACAGACCTAAAGAGGCAAAGTCTACGCTCTCAACATCCAGGCCGTGAGAGCCAGGGACCGGAGGCTGGGATGCAGAAGAGCCCCTTCGTCCTGCGTGATGAGGGTCGGAAAACACTCCAATCTCCACGGTTCTTCGGAGGATAACTCCAGAAGAAGAGGGAACCAGATCTGACGCGGCCAAAAAGGAGCAATCAGAATCATGGTGCCTCGGTCTTGCTTGAGTTTCAACAAAGTCTTCCCCACCAGAGGAATGGGAGGATAAGCATACAGCAGGCCCTCCCCCCAATTCAGGAGGAAGGCATCCGATGCCAGTCTGCCGGGGGCCTGAAGCCTGGAACAGAACTGAGGGACTTTGTGGTTGGCTCGAGATGCGAAGAGATCTACCAAGGGGGTGCCCCACGCTTGGAAGATCTGGCGCACCACTCGGGAGTTGAGCGACCACTCGTGAGGTTGCATAATCCTGCTCAATCTGTCGGCCAGACTGTTGTTTACGCCTGCCAGATATGTGGCTTGGAGCACCATGCCTTGACGGCGAGCCCAGAGCCACATGCTGACGGCTTCCTGACACAGGGGGCGAGATCCGGTGCCCCCCTGCTTGTTGACATAGTACATGGCAACCTGGTTGTCTGTCTGAATTTGGATAATTTGGTGGGACAGCCGATCTCTGAAAGCCTTCAGAGCGTTCCAGATCGCTCGCAACTCCAGAAGATTGATCTGTAGATCGCGTTCCTGGAGGGACCAGCTTCCTTGGGTGTGAAGCCCATCGACATGAGCTCCCCATCCCAGGAGAGACGCATCCGTGGTCAGCACTTTTTGTGGCTGAGGAATTTGGAAGGGACGTCCCAGAGTCAAATTGGAGCAAATCGTCCACCAATACAGGGATTTGAGAAAACTCGTGGACAGGTGGATCACGTCTTCTAGATCCCCAGCAGCCTGAAACCACTGGGAAGCTAGGGTCCATTGAGCAGATCTCATGTGAAGGCGGGCCATGGGAGTCACATGAACTGTGGAGGCCATGTGGCCCAGCAATCTCAACATCTGCCGAGCTGTGATCTGCTGGGACGCTCGCACCCGCGAGACGAGGGACAACAAGTTGTTGGCTCTCGCCTCTGGGAGATAGGCGCGAGCCGTCCGAGAATCCAGCAGAGCTCCTATGAATTCGAGTCTCTGCGCCGGGAGAAGGTGGGACTTTGGGTAATTTATCACAAACCCCAGCAGCTCCAGGAGGCGAATAGTCATCTGCATGGACTGCAGGGCTCCTGCCTCGGACGTGTTCTTCACCAGCCAATCGTCGAGATATGGGAACATGTGCACCCCCAGCCTGCGAAGTGCTGCTGCTACTACAGCCAAGCACTTTGTGAACACCCTGGGCGCAGAGGCGAGCCCAAAGGGTAGCACACAGTACTGAAAGTGACGTGTGCCCAGCTGAAATCGCAGATACTGTCTGTGAGCTGGCAGTATCGGGATGTGTGTGTAGGCATCCTTCAAGTCCAGAGAGCATAGCCAATCGTTTTCCTGAATCATGGGAAGTAGGGTGCCCAGGGAAAGCATCCTGAACTTTTCTTTGACCAGATATTTGTTCAGGGCCCTTAGGTCTAGGATGGGACGCATCCCCCCTGTTTTCTTTTCCACAAGGAAGTACCTGGAATAGAATCCCAGCCCTTCCTGCCCGGATGGCACGGGCTCGACCGCATTGGCGCTGAGAAGGGCGGAGAGTTCCTCTGCAAGTACCTGCTTGTGCTGGAAGCTGTAAGACTGAGCTCCCGGTGGACAATTTGGAGGTTTTGAGGCCAAATTGAGGGTGTATCCTTGCCGGACTATTTGGAGAACCCACTGATCGGAGGTTATGAGAGGCCACCTTTGGTGAAAAGCTTTCAACCTCCCTCCGACTGGCAGGTCGCCCGGCACTGACACTTGGATGTCGGCTATGCTCTGCTGGAGCCAGTCAAAAGCTCGTCCCTTGCTTTTGCTGGGGAGCCGAGGGGCCTTGCTGAGGCGCACGCTGCTGACGAGAGCGAGCGCGCTGGGGCTTAGCCTGGGCCGCAGGCTGTCGAGAAGGAGGATTGTACCTACGCTTGCCAGAAGAGTAGGGAACAGTCTTCCTTCCCCCGAAAAATCGTCTACCTGTAGAGGTAGAAGCTGAAGGCTGCCGGCGGGAGAACTTGTCGAATGCGGTGTCCCGCTGGTGGAGCTGCTCTACCACCTGTTAAAGTCGAACAGGTTAAAGTCGAACAGTCCAAAAATGTTATCCGCACGGCAAGGCGAGTCCGCAATCCGCTGCTGGATCCTATTCTCCAGGTCGGAGGCACGCAGCCATGAGAGCCTGCGCATCACCACACCTTGAGCAGCGGCCCTGGACGAACATCAAAGGTGTCATACACCCCTCTGGCCAGGAATTTTCTGCACGCCTTCAGCTGCCTGACCACCTCCTGAAAAGGCTTGGCTTGCTCAGGGGGGAGAGCATCAACCAAGCCCGCCAACTGCCGCACATTGTTCCGCATGTGTATGCTCGTGTAGAGCTGGTAAGACTGGATTTTGGCCACGAGCATAGAAGAATGGTAGGCCTTCCTCCCAAAGGAGTCTAAGGTTCTACAGTCCTTGCCCGGGGGCGCCGAAGCATGCTCCCTAGAACTCTTAGCCTTCTTTAGGGCCAGATCCACAACTCCAGAATCATGAGGCAACTGAGTGCGCATCAGATCTGGGTCCCCATGGATCAGGTACTGGGACTCGATCTTCTTGGGGATGTGGGGATTAGTTAATGGTTTTGTCCAGTTCGCAAGCAATGTCTTTTTCAGGACATGGTGCAAGGGAACAGTGGACGCTTCTTTAGGTGGAGAAGGATAGTCCAGGAGCTCAAACATTTCAGCCCTGGGCTCGTCCTCCACAACCACCGGGAAGGGGATGGCCGTAGACATCTCCCGGACAAAGGAAGCGAAAGACAGACTCTCAGGAGGAGAAAGCTGCCTTTCGGGAGAGGGAGTAGGATCGGAAGGAAGACCCTCAGACTCCTCGTCAGAGAAATATCTGGGATCTTCTTCCTCCTCCCACGAGGCCTCACCCTCGGTGTCAGACACAAGTTCACGGACCTGTGTCTGCAACCGTGCCCGACTCGACTCCGTGGAGCCACGTCCACGATGGGGGCGTCGAGAGGTAGACTCCCTCACCCGCATCGGCGAAGCTCCCTCCGCCGACGTAGTCGGGGAGCCTTCCTGGGAGGCGACGGCAGCCGGCACCCCACGCGGTACCGGCGCCGGAGACCTCACCTCGGGCGATGGGCCAGCCGGCGCCACGCTCGACGGTACCGGAGGCACAAGCACCGCCGGTACCGGAGGGGTAGGGCGCAACAGCTCCCCCAGAATCTCTGGGAGAACGGCCCGGAGGCTCTCGTTCAGAGCGGCTGCAGAGAAAGGCATGGAGGTCGATGCAGGCGTCGACGTCAGAACCTGTTCCGGGCGAGGAGGCTGTTCCGGGCTGTCCAGAGTGGAGCGCATCGACACCTCCTGAACAGAGGGTGAGCGGTCCTCTCGGTGCCGATGCCTGCTGGGTGCCGACTCCCTCGGCGACCCAGAGCTCTCGGTACCGACACGGGAAGGGGACCGGTGACGATGCTTCTTCGATTTCTTGGAACGAAGCATGTCACCGGAGCTTCCCGGTACCGACGAGGAGGACGTAGAATCCAGCCGTCGCTTCCTCGGGGCCGAGGCCGAAGGAGGTCGGTCTCGGGGGGCTGTACCGCAGGAGCCCTCAGGGTAGGGGGAGACCCACCCGAAGGCTCACCGCCACCAGCAGGGGAATGGACAGCCCTCACCTGCACTCCTGACGATGCACCACCGTCCGACGACATCAGCAGACGAGGTCCCGGTACCACCGACGTCGATGCAGCTATCCGATGTCTCGGCGCCGATGCAGAGGGCCGATGCCTCGATGCACTCGATGCACTGGCAGCCGAGGATGAAGCTCTGGACACTGAAGACGTCGATGCACACGATACCCCCGGTGCCGATGCCGACGAAGAGCCCGAGAACAAAACGTTCCACTGGGCCAATCTCGCTACCTGAGTCCGCCTTTGCAAAAGGGAACACAGACTACAGGCCTGAGGGCGGTGCTCGGCCCCCAGACACTGAAGACACGACGCGTGCCTGTCAGTGAGCGAGATAACCCGGGCGCACTGGGTGCACTTCTTGAAGCCGCTGGAAGGCTTCGATGTCATGGGCGGAAAAATCACGCCGGCGAAATCAAAATCCGAAATGACGAAAATGAGCACCAAAACTTTGAGAGAGAAAAATCTCGACCGAGGCCGAAAAGAGGCCTACCCCGACGACGAAAGAAAACTTACCGGGGCAAAGACTGGAAATACGGGTAGGGGCAAACGAAACCCAAGGGGGTTTGCGGAGCACTTCCCGAACGAAATCAAATATTTTCCGAAGAAAAAACACGTCGATTAGACAAAGGACGCGCGAGGTCGACTCTCCGGGGCTCGACACGGCGAAAAACACAGCCGTATCGAGTGCGGACGAAAGAAGACTGGCCGGCTCGAGCCGGTTTCGGGCGGGAAGACGGCCGCGCATGCGTGGTGCGCGCGAGAGCTAGCAAAGGACTTTGCTAGTGAAGATTCCGATTGGAGGGGCTGCCGTGGACGTCACCCTATCAGTGAGAACAAGCAGCCTGCTTGTCCTCGGAGAATGCGCTCTAACACTGAATTAGCATGCGGCAAGCCTAAAACTAATGCTGCATCAAGAAGGGGCATTTCCAGAATTTTTTTTATTGCAGGTCATGCGTTAACATTCAGATTAAAACATGTGGAAGCATTTATCCTCGGATTCTGTAAAGGTCACCCAAATTTGGAGGCAGATCCAAGTACAAACTAATTAGTTAATAAGCTGCTAACAATCAATTAGTATCTATATCATCATAGTTTCCTGAGTTCGTAATCACAGTATGTATTTCTATATTGAAGCTGAGCATTTTTTACCTATATTGAAGCTGAGCATTTTTTACCTATATTCTATGAGCTCCCTTCTATACTTATAAAATATTGTGGTGCTTTTTGAAATATTTGGATAACAATCAATTAGTGGCATTAATTGGCACTATTTTGGGCTTACACGTGGATCTGCCTACATGCTACTGTATAATGCTGCGTGCCCCAAGTGTCTTGAGTACAACCCAAAAGGGGGGGTGTGACCATAGGAGGGGCATGGGCGGGTCAGGAGCATTCCAAAAACTATGGCGTGGTGTTATAGAATACCGGGGTTACGTGTTCCAATTTGGGCGCCAGGATTTACACCAGGATGCAGCAAGTGTAAATCCTCCCGCCCAAAGTAGGGCGCAAGAATCCGTGCTAAGCCCTGCTCTAGAAAAGGAACTCAGTCCAGAGCACCCTTTATGGAATAGCACTTAGCACGGATTTTTCCAGGTGCCTAAATATGAGCACTATTTAATAAATCTGGCCCTTAGTGCCTCCTATTTAGGAGGTGGTGTAAGTGTTTCCATGTTAACGCTGCATTAAACAGTTAGTGTACGGTAAGTATAATGTGATAGCTGGCTAATGCTTTCATGTCCACTCCCTAACCATGCCATGCCCCCTGACAAAAACGGTGAAAAATTCAGTAACATACAGTTTAATCTGTGGATACAGGCAAACTACCGCAAAACGCCTTAACACTGGATGTGCAGTATCCTGTTTCCGTGCAATAATCGCACGTTGCTTAAAGCCCTTTAGTAAAACGGCCATTTAAATGTAAAAGGTATACAGCTTTTAATTCACTTGCAACATTTAAGATGTGACATTTATCTATATTTATGTTAAATATTGAAAATGAGCCATAAGATTGAAATTCCTCTAAAATGTGTTAAAAGGAAGATTGGATGGACTGAATATGTATATGAATGTCATCTGTAAACGCTGACTGCAATTTTGAATTCAGACTGAGGTATCTCTATCCCTTGATTTTGTTTATTATTATGAATGGCTCCAATTAAAGTGTGAGAATGAATGAGATAAGAGATAAGAGGCAACCTTGACATGTCCCTTTTTGCTTGCATTGTGGCTTTCAGAGAATGATAAGTAAGATTTCTTAACCATTTTACTCTTCAAAACCAAACTTCTCTAGTAAAGAGAAGAAATATTTCCATGATATATGAGCAAAAGCTTCAAAACTCATAAATGACAGCACGTTATTCTTTTTACGATGTTTCAGGGCAGCAATGAATTATGAATGCTCTCACTAGTGCTTCTAGCTTTTACAAAGATACTCTAGTCCTGAAATATCAAAGTAGAGAAGTATTTTACTATCATATTTTTGCACATATGAGCTGCACACAAATATTACACACCTTGGTGAAATTTCTGCCTCCCAGTCCAGTAAATATGTCTTTACATAAGCCGCACCTCGGGTGTCAACTTGCGCAATACAGATGGCTGCAAATTGTATTGAAATATATTTAAATGGATGTTAATGAGGCCAATAAGTCCACGCAAGCTTTAAACATTGATAGTAAGCAACAAATATGTGCACATGTCCAAACAAACCTGAAAGTGAAAGTACATCAGTATTTAGGCGCAGAATAGGTACCGATGAATGCTGACATTTCCGTTTTTGTCTGGGCATGCACACAAGAGTCACGCTTACCATAGCTTTGAGTATCGGCCTCTAAATTTGCACTGTACTTGGAGATGCCAAAACAAAAGTCATACACAGCAGATTTTAAAGTCACAGCGATTCAATATACCAAAGTTCAAGGAAATTAAGTGTTTTCAGTAGTTGAGACATGAATCTGATGCTGGAGAAAAGAAGAAGCTGAAATCAAGAAGCTGAATCCGAGGAAGCGTGCTCACCGAAGTACACTGCCAAAACGGTTAGTTATTGAAGCCAATTGAAAAGAATGGGTACTGGCACAAAGGGACAGCAACAGGTCAATTTCAACAAAAGGTATCAAGCGCCAAGCCACAGTGCTTGCCACTAAAATGAAAACAGATAATTTCTCAGGAGGAGTGAACTGTGTGCATAAATTTATGCGTAAGAACGATCCCCTGGTTTCTTTATAGTGTGACCGGAGTTGTGCATGCAAATCAGGTCATATTCTGATTTGCACGCACAAGCCAATCAGCACCTATAACTGCCACTTCACAGGTAATTGGCACTAATTGGCATTAATTAGAATTTTATGAATTTGTTTAGCACATTCTGTAAAGATCTGCACATCAGTTCTAAGAGCAGAACCAAGAAGGAGAGTGACCATGGGTGTGGAAAGGGCATGTCATGGGCCTGTCTAAAATCTATGCACACTGATATAGAATATGCTTGTGGCTTAGTACACAGGGGGAAAGTTAGGGCAGCACACATCTGCCGAGCTAACCAGGCACTCGTCTGAATATTGGCCACTGCCTGGCTACCTTCCAGATGACTGCACATACCTGGGTATTCAAAGCCGGAGCCTGAACAAGGTCCAGCATTGGCAGGGCCGGTCTTAGGCAGAGGCGATCGAGGCGGCCGCATAGGGCCCCGCGCCTAAGGGGGCCCCACGCGGCACACCTCAACTCTGCCTCGCCACCAGACCGCCACTGCTCGCCTGCCCTCCACCCATGTCCAACGACGCGACTCTCCTCGTTCCCCTGCTCCCCCTCCCTTCAGCCACCTGAGCCCCCCTCCTGTCTGAGCCCCCTCTCTCCCCGACCCGCCAAACGACCCTCTTCTGCCACCTGACCCGGCCGGCACCTCACCTGACCCAGCATTTTAAAAAAATCTCCAAGCGGCGGTGCCTGCGTCTGAGTAAAAGAAGAAAAACCGCTTCGAAGTTCGTCCGTCGGCCGGCCTTCCCTCATGTCCCGCCCTTGCGGAAGTTACATCAGAGGGCGGGACATGAAGGAAGGCCGGCTGACGGACGAACTTCGAAGCGGTTTTTCTTCTTTTACTCAGACGCAGGCACCACCGCTTGGAGATTTTTTTTTAAATGCTGGGTCAGGTGAGGTGCCGGCCGGGTCGGGTGGCAGAAGAGGGTCGTTTGGCGGGTTGGGGGGGGGCTCAGACGGGAGGGGGGCTCAGGTGGCTGGAGGGAGGGGGAGCAGGGGAAGGAGGAGAGTCGCGTCACTGGACATGGGTGGAGGGCAGGGGGGACAGGAGGGTCGCTGTACATGGGTGGATGGCAGGGGAGGGGGGTTTCTGGACATAGGTGGATGGCAGTTGGCAGGGGAGGGCAGGGGGGACAGGAGGGTCGCTGGACATGGGTGGATGGAGGGGAGGGGGGTTTCTGGACATAGGTGGATGGCAGGGGAGGGCAGGGAGGACAGGAGGGTCGCCGGACATGGGTAGATGGCAGGGGAGGGGGGTTTCTGGACATAGGTGGATGGCAGTTGGCAGGGGGGACAGGAGGGTTGCTGGACATGGGTGATGGAGGTGAGGGTGGTTTCTGGACATAGGCGGATGGCAAGGGAGGACAGGAGGGTCGCTGGACATGGGTGGATGGCAGGGGAGGGGGGTTTCTGGACATAGGTGGATGGCAGTTGGCAGGGGAGGGCAGGGGGGACAGGAGGGTCGCTGGACATGGGTGGATGGAGGGGGGGTTCTGGACATACAGTGGTGGAAATAAGTATTTGATCCCTTGCTGATTTTGTAAGTTTGCCCACTGACAAAGACATGAGCAGCCCATAATTGAAGGGTAGGTTATTGGTAACAGTGAGAGATAGCACATCACAAATTAAATCCGGAAAATCACATTGTGGAAAGTATATGAATTTATTTGCATTCTGCAGAGGGAAATAAGTATTTGATCCCCCACCAACCAGTAAGAGATCTGGCCCCTACAGACCAGGTAGATGCTCCAAATCAACTCGTTACCTGCATGACAGACAGCTGTCGGCAATGGTCACCTGTATGAAAGACACCTGTCCACAGACTCAGTGAATCAGTCAGACTCTAACCTCTACAAAATGGCCAAGAGCAAGGAGCTGTCTAAGGATGTCAGGGACAAGATCATACACCTGCACAAGGCTGGAATGGGCTACAAAACCATCAGTAAGACGCTGGGCGAGAAGGAGACAACTGTTGGTGCCATAGTAAGAAAATGGAAGAAGTACAAAATGACTGTCAATCGACAAAGATCTGGGGCTCCACGCAAAATCTCACCTCGTGGGGTATCCTTGATCATGAGGAAGGTTAGAAATCAGCCTACAACTACAAGGGGGTAACTTGTCAATGATCTCAAGGCAGCTGGGACCACTGTCACCACGAAAACCATTGGTAACACATTACGACATAACGGATTGCAATCCTGCAGTGCCCGCAAGGTCCCCCTGCTCCGGAAGGCACATGTGACGGCCCGTCTGAAGTTTGCCAGTGAACACCTGGATGATGCCGAGAGTGATTGGGAGAAGGTGCTGTGGTCAGATGAGACAAAAATTGAGCTCTTTGGCATGAACTCAACTCGCCGTGTTTGGAGGAAGAGAAATGCTGCCTATGACCCAAAGAACACCGTCCCCACTGTCAAGCATGGAGGTGGAAATGTTATGTTTTGGGGGTGTTTCTCTGCTAAGGGCACAGGACTACTTCACCGCATCAATGGGAGAATGGATGGGGCCATGTACCGTACAATTCTGAGTGACAACCTCCTTCCCTCCGCCAGGGCCTTAAAAATGGGTCGTGGCTGGGTCTTCCAGCACGACAATGACCCAAAACATACAGCCAAGGCAACAAAGGAGTGGCTCAGGAAGAAGCACATTAGGGTCATGGAGTGGCCTAGCCAGTCACCAGACCTTAATCCCATTGAAAACTTATGGAGGGAGCTGAAGCTGCGAGTTGCCAAGCGACAGCCCAGAACTCTTAATGATTTAGAGATGATCTGCAAAGAGGAGTGGACCAAAATTCCTCCTGACATGTGTGCAAACCTCATCATCAACTACAGAAGACGTCTGACCACTGTGCTTGCCAACAAGGGTTTTGCCACCAAGTATTAGGTCTTGTTTGCCAGAGGGATTAAATACTTATTTCCCTCTGCAGAATGCAAATAAATTCATATACTTTCCACAATGTGATTTTCCAGATTTAATTTGTGATGTGCTATCTCTCACTGTTACCAATAACCTACCCTTCAATTATGGGCTGCTCATGTCTTTGTCAGTGGGCAAACTTACAAAATCAGCAAGGGATCAAATACTTATTTCCACCACTGTAGGTGGAGGGCAGGGGAGAGCAGGGAGGACAGGAGGGTCGCTGGACATGGGTAGATGGCAGGGGAGGGGGGTTTCTGGACATAGGTGGATGGCAGGGAGGGCAGAGGGGACAGGGGGGTTGCTGGACATAGATGGATGGCAGGGGGGGACAGGAGGGTCGCTGGACATGGGTGGATGGAGGAAAGAGAAGAAATGCTGGACATGGATGGAGGCAAGGGAAGAGTGAGGAAGGAGATGAGGTGAGGGAAAAGGAAGAGAGGAGTAGAAGTGCACATGGATATAAAAAATAGGCAGAAGCTGGATCCACTGGACAGTCAAGTCTGCGGAGGACCCAGCTTTTACTTTCGGATGAAGGGCAAGAAATGAAGAAGAAAGGCGGAAAGTAAAGAAATAAATGGAAAAGAAGCCCTGGAAACAGAGTTAAGAGGACAGATAGCAGCACAATTGGATACTGAGCCAGCATGATCAGAAAAACAAAGTCACCAGACAACAAAGGTAGAAAAAACTATTTTATTCAGGATTTATTAATTGGAATATGTCCGTTTTTGGAAATGTGCATCTGTGATATTTTTCATGTAAGTTTCAATTTTTGTAGTATTGCTGCATGCTGAGTCTGACTTCTTGAGGTAACTTTCCAGTTCAGTATTTTGCCTTCATGTGTTTTTCAGGTGTGATCAAGGAAGGTGCAGTATTCTGCTAGCGTATAGTTTGCAGCCCTTTTTGTTTGTTTGTTTTTTTTCACTAGGTTGTGCACTGGTGTTTTAGAGCCCGGTGTAATTACAGTTGCCTTTCCACGCCACGCATAAGGTTGTAGCTCGTCCTGTGTTTGGAATTAGTGCTGTTTATGGTTTGTTAAGGTTATGAGTGTGTTTTTGCACACGTTTGTGTATAGTGTTTTGCAGTGGAGAGATTGTGTGTTGGCCTTACTAAGGTGGCACCAAACATCAGAAAGGGTGTAGAGCCTAAATCATGACACACTACCTCTAAAAGGGTGTTTTGTGGCTCTGCATGAGAATTGTGGTATTATGATCCCTTGCTAGCTTCATATTGTTGACGGTCTGCATTTTCCATATGGCTGGTATATTGGTGTATAAGGTATTAATTGTGTCTATTTTATTTTTACTTATTTTTTTTCTGTGTGTTGTCAGACAATTATGGATGACAGACAGAGTCGGAGTCTTCTTGAGTCAGAGAGTTGTGGTATATATTTTAAAACAATTTTAATACCTTGGTGGTCTATATATTTTTATATTGTACATTATATTTTACTCTTCACTTTATTTTATTGTATATCCTTTCATTTCATTTTATTGCATATATGGGTTACAGAGTAATAGGAGAATTTGAAAGTACTGAATCTTTTCTTAATATTTTTCCTTTATTCTCCTTTGTTATGAGAATTGGAACTACTAATTGTAGTGGACTTGAACTGAATAATTTCTGGGGAGGTTTCATGATAGCATTGTGCTTATTATTTCAATCAGTTTTTTTGTACGTTTAGCTTCATTTGTCTTTATTTGAAATTTCATAAATAAAAAAATGTTCTAAAAATGGAATAATCTTATCAATGGGGTGGAGCTAGAGTGGGGGTGGAGCTAGGGTGGGGGTGGGGCTACAGTGGGGCAGGGCTAGAATGGGGCCCCACCAAATTGGTCTGCATAGGGCCCCGCACTTGCTAAGACCGGCCCTGAGCATTGGTAAGGATACAAGCATACGTGCCACAGTGCTCTCAGCCCTAGCAGACTCAAAATGCTTGGTGCCATCTTAAGAAATGACCTCTGTTTACATGCAGGGCAGCACTACAGTCATTGTGATGTCTTCACTTTTAATTAATTTTCAAGAATGCAATAGAAATCTAAATAATAACTATGTAACATACATAGTAACATAGTAGATGACGGCAGAAAAAGACCTGCATGGTCCATCCAGTCTGCCCAACAAGATGAACTCATATGTATTCTCTATTTACTATGAAATATGCTATATTATAATTCTGAACCAGAAGATACCACATTTTAACCAAATACACTTCAAAAATATTGAGACTAACTCTATGAAGGAGCATCCAGAATCTGAATTTGAGAAATGTATTGCAAAATTATATTGCATCTTAAAATTCAGCTGTTAATCATCAAAACTTTATCTTGGCAGGGAGCGCAAAAGGAATGAAACACTGATTGCCAGACTGCATATCCACCATTTAAGCCTAAAGGGCTGATTTATGTCCTAAAAAAATCTTCTATGTTGATTCTTTAATCATTTTAAAGTTTCAATGCAAGTTTCCTGACAAATTGATCTCTGTAATTATAGATTAATTGATCTCTGTGATTATAGATTATGTAAGCGTCCATTTTATCCAGATTTTGTCGGTAGCCAACATTTTATTTTGAATTCCAGAAGTGTTTTTCTGTCTGTCTGTATGTATACGCAGTTTAATATCGGATGTTCTCCTTCTGCAATTACAGTGTAAAATAGTGTAATAACAGTTACAATCAGAACGCAGGATATTGTGTTAGTAGTAAAGTTAGTAGTAAAGGTGTACAACTAGAAGTCTTTCTGAATAAAGAAAACATAAAGATATAGCAAGAAGCATAAAACTCTAATTAAATATTCTAAAGCAATGCTTTTTTTTTCTAACAGTCTAAACTGTTGGTCTATTAAAGGCTTATTCTTTGCTATAAAAATGATAATACACCCATTATATTCCTATGGGTGTCTTATCATTTAGCGAACACTAAATCTGTTAACATACCTTACTACAAGGACTCCTAAACAGAAAAGCTGCTAATTATTCAAGTACAGTGATGATGGAAAAGCATTCAGTCACATGTAGAAGAAATTAACTACTAGCTGAATAAACAACCAAGCATTTTTGTTTCAGTTTTGAAACCTTTTACCACATAAAAGAAACTTTTAAATAAGGAAAGCAGTCCTCAATGAGTACCACAAATATAAGGGCCCTTTTAGTAAAGTTTGGTAGGTTTTGCAGTTACCGCACATTTTAAAGCAAACATTAATGGAGTAAATGCAGGGAGAGTGGTCAGCATTTGCCCTATATTTAAAGCACTGGGCAGATGCTTACTGCACCGCAGGGCACTGCATTACATGCAAATGCAGATAGCGTGGGAGCAACCACACTACCCACCTCTGCATGTAATGCGGTGCAGGGCCAGCTGGAAATAAAGTGCTCTGGCACAGCAGTGCTGTTCTCCCCCTCCTCCCCATCACACTGTCCAAAGCCACAATAGCACCAGATCCTCTCCCCTCTGCACCTCCGATCCCCTTCAGGAGACCTGCCACAACAACCTAGACCCCTGACACACAAATTCTGCACCCTTTTTAAAAAGCCCCCCCCCCCCCCCCCCAGGCCTATCCTTCCCCAACCTCCCATTCCCCACTCTTGGGACTCACCCTAGGGATCCTCATTGGTGGCCAGTCATCTTCCATGTGGCAGCAATCCTCTTTGCTGCCACCAGGGAAGGTGCTGGAATCCAAAATGGCACCAACGGTAATGGAATGCAAAAATGTGTGGAACAAACACAAAAGGAATCCTGTTAAGAAAGATCGGATTCAAAGAAGCTTAGGGGGGATTAGGTAGGCCTGATTTCTAAGGTCTATGCCCTGATGGAGGCTGAGTATATTTGGATGGTTCAGAGTGGAGCTTTTTGGTGCTTTGACAACAACTTCAGAAATTTTAGAACAAGGCCAGTGCCAGGCACACTTTGAGGGTCTATGCCCTAAAAATGGCAAGGATAAATCAAGAACAGGTATACATATGATGTAACACTTCATACCATATGTAATGAGTTTATATTGTTGGACAGACTGGATGGACCATACAGGTCTTTATCTGCCGCCATTTACTTTGTTACAATGACCCTGAAGAGGTGGGGTTTGTGTGTTGGGGGTTGTTGGGTTGTTGGAGGAGCTTGCTGAAGGGGTTCAGAGGTACACGGGGGCCTGCTGAAGGGGATTTAAGGTGAGGAACCATGCTGATGGGGATTGGAGGTGCAGGGGGGGGGGGCAGATAATCTGGTGCTATTATGGCCTTGGACAGTTTGATGGTAGGGGGAAGGGATCGCGAGGAGGGATACGAAAGGTGATAACACCATTGCCGCAACTCCTGTGCCAATGCTCTGCTACCAGACTGCCGGTAATTCAGCTGCACTTACAGTCCCCTCTAGAGGTGACGATAAGTTAAGCTACACTATCGGCAGTAGTGACAGCTAGAACGCATTACTGACCTGTCACAGCCAGCTACACCTGAATCCGCCCATATCATGCTCAGGCCCGGCCTACCTCCACGTTAAACAGCTAACGCAGAATTTTTACCACACCAGTTGCCTTTTTAACACAGGAGACAGCCGTGCAGTAAACCCAGTTTTAGCTACAAAACTTAGTAAAAGGGCTCCTTAATAAACTGAAGGTATCATTCACCTGAGCAAGTGGTGGAAGAATCGTCTTGCATATCGGCTGATTGGGTCTCTATATTCCAACACAGTAGTATCGGAGAGCGGTCTTATGGGAACGTAAAAGGTTCCAAGGCTTGCCTCAAGCTGAGCTGTGGAGTTCAAATACAACAGCAATAAACAAGACAAAACTGCTTCAGTAACAACAAGCTGCTCATGTTTTTTTGCCAACATAGATTCAATGTGAGCTTCATGCAGGAAAGATTAAATAAAAAATATGACAAATCTATGTACAAACTTTCACTTTAGGCAAAGCCACCAGTAAGAATGCATAACAAAAGGGCAACATGGGTGAAAAAGAAATTTGATGATAAACCAAGCTTTAGCTATAAGTGTATTATTTAAAAAAGTGATTCATCATGCTGAAACTGTTTGGACAAGATTTCCCAGTAAAAGTATACTAGTTAATTAACTACAGTTTCACACCTCACTGCCAAACAAAGGAAAACCACCATCTTACTCCTGCTTGGGACCTTCACCTAATTAAAAAATGAAATAGCTACATAAACACGGAGACTTTCTTAATTAGGGGGTAATTTCATAACTGAGTGCACCCATAAATAATATGTACATACGTTTCCCTCTGTGGGTACTGGCAAATTTTCAAAATGAGAGTATGCATATACTTCCATTTTGAAAATTACCCCAGAGGATCTATGTGCTTAAATTTGGACTTGTTGTCTGGCACATACAAATTTAATGGATTATTTTATGATTAAACATGCTTATTTTCTGAAATATGTGCATAAATACAAACCTCTGCTTAGTCCAGGTAAAGTTTTGTATAATTTTTATACGTTCCCATTTCTGCGTTATATGCAGAAATGCTCTCCCTATAATTAGCATTATTGAAGCCAATACACTACTTAATAATCTCACCACCTCCTAAACTGGAGTTTCAGAGTTTTTATAGCTGGCATCATTTCAAATATGTTGGTCATCTACAGTTACTGATAATCCTTTAATTTTAATCTAAGTTAATAAATTGCATTTTTCTTTCAATTTAATAGCACTACAAAATGTTTTAATAGGAACACTAACACTTAAAGCCAAACAGGTCAGGAAATTAGGCTTTTTGATTTCTTACATATAAACAGCAAGATAAGATGAACTTGAAACTATACGTTGTTCAAAACAGCAGTTCATTTAGATTAAAACTGAATACAAAAATGTAATTGTGCAAACCAGCCTTGCTTTCTTGCCATTGCTGTTTTCTTGACAGCATGTTCTGTCCTCCTGAAATATTCCAACCTACATGAAGTAAGAGCTGGTCCTAACAGTTACAGATTCATTAGAAAGCTCAGCTTGATGCTGAAGGCAGAAAGATCTCAAGGATAACTGCCACATCCCTACAAATAAAAGGCTTCACTGGGTTCCATTAATAAAAAGAAAACAAATTACCATGAATTTCATATTTTTCAGAGTCATCTATAATAATCCTGCATATAAAAGCATCCTATAATTCCCCTTGCAAGCAACATGAGGAAAACATGCTGCTACCTGATGTACAAGAGTAGATGCCGCAGTAAAGTGCACTAGGTGATCTCTGCAGACAGCAAGAGAAAAGAGAGAATGATGATGTCATCTGACAGTACCAGGGTGAGCAGCTCTCTCAGGCCCTCATGATCAAAAGCCCTGCGCTGTTCCAAACAGCACCCTAAAAATGGCGCCGGGACAGCGCAGGGCTTTTCTGCATCGATGATCAAAGATAATGCATGCAAATCTAAGCAGCGCTATTATCGTTGATTATTATGTTGAAGTGCGGGAGAATTGCGCCTGAGCATGCGCTCAGCACAATCCTCCCGCAATTGTTTGACAGGTCTGGGCTGTCAAAAGCCCAAACCTGTCAAACAGCCTGCCAGGGCTGAACAACGAGGTTGTCTCCAGCCCCCCCACAAACCCCCAGAAAACGTTGAGGCCCCCGCCGCCGGCCAAACCCTCTCCCACCCAGCGACCCCCTCCATGCCCAGGGAGGGCTGGAGATCCGGTGGGTTTCCAGTCCCCCCCACCAAACCCCCATAAATCGTGGTGGCCGCCTCCGGGTAAAAGCTAACACACCCTGTTATCCATCGACGGGGGGGGGGGGGTGGACCCCAACTCCTCCCCCCCCCAGCGTTCTGCATTGAATCCCTGGTGGTCCGTGGTCACCCTCCATCCCTCCCGGCCGCCCCCCCCCACCTTTTGTTGGAGGAGGGACGCAGCCTGCCTGCCTCCCTCCTCTTCCTGTCGACGCCGCTGAAAAATGGCGGCGCCCAGCCCCGCCCATTGCATCCTGGGATGCGCTGGGCGGGGCTACAGACCATGTAAGGGAGCGATTCCCTTACATGGTCTGTAGCCCCGCCCAGTGCATCCCAGGATGCAATGGGCGGGGCTACAGACCATGTAAGGGAATCGCTCCCTTACATGGTCTGTAGCCCTGCCCAGCGCATCCCAGGATGCAATGGGCGGGGCTGGGCGCCGCCATTTTTCAGCGGCGTCGACAGGAAGAGGAGGGAGGCAGGCAGGCTGCGTCCCTCCTCCAACAAAAAGGTAGGGGGGCGGCCACAGACCACCAGGGATTCAATGCAGAATGCTGGGGGGGGGAGTTGGGATGGGCTGGAGGTCCACCGGACCTCCAGCCCCCACCCCCCCGTCGATGGATAACAGGGTGTGTTAGCTTTTGGCCGGAGGCGGCCACCACGATTTATGGGGGTTTGGGGGGCTGGAGACCCACCGAACCTCCAGTCCCCCCGTCGCTGAGTGGGAGGGTGGGACAGCGTTTGGCCAGACGGCGGCCACCACAATTTATGGGGGTTCGGGGTGGGGGGGGGCTGGAGACCCACCCGATCTCCAGCGCTCCCTGGGCATGGAGGGGGTCGGATCGTTGGGGGGACCGGAGGTCCACCGGACCTCCACTCCCCGTTTGCGTTTGCTTTGGGGGGGAACGGGGGCCTGCCAGCATGCAACTGCATGCTGGACAGGGCTCACCATTCCTCCCCAATGATCTGCAAAGTCTAACGCCAGCTCAGAGCTGGCGTTGATTTTGCCGCAGCCTGCAAACCAATCTTTGGCGCGCTGGCCGCTGATCATTGGGGATGAATGTGTTAAGCGCTGATTAGCATGCATTTGCATGCTACTTGCGCTAAGAGCCCTCGAGTGCGTTGTTTCAGGCGCTCGAGGGCTCTGATCATGGGTCGGCAGCAAACTCCGGCGCTAGTATGGCGTTAACAGCCTCTAGTGCCGGAGTTTGCTTTTGATCATGAGGGCCTCAGAGCTCAGAAACAACTAGAAAAAGTTTTTCAGGACATAGGTAACCGCAGTGATGATGGTATCTACCTTGAGGTACCCCCAGTACCTGTCTACCTCCTCATTTCAAAATGATTGGGGGTTTCACACACAATAGAAATGACCAGTTCCTTAACACAGTAAAGGAGCTTACTCAGTATTGGAGGTGCTCAGCACCCACAGCGCAGGCTGTTATATTATTTGAGCATATGCATATCTTCCTATACAGCATACTCCTGTGGAAGCACTTCTGTTAGTCACAGACAATGTTCTCTCTAACTTTTGCTGACCCATGTGGATATGAAAAGAATTTTGTGCGCAAGTTTTCAGCCTTGCCAAGATTTGTACAGTATAGTCTATGATCACAATAAAGAAAGACAGCAAAACTTTTGTGCAGGCAGTTCCTAGGTGTGTATGCAACTTTTCTAACCTTTCTGACCTAAGGGACCAGCCAGCCCAAGGGTACCTGACTCCCTAGGCAAACATATGGCTGTGCACCCTTCAGGTGCAGCTCAAGGCCCTCCCCTCCCCTACCACATGTGTGTCCATATCACTGCTTCCTTATTCCCCCAGTATCCACATTGTTCCTTCCCTACCCCATCCAAGCCCACTTCTCACCTTCTCCACCCATGTTGAGCCTCTCCTCTTCCCTCTCCCTCAGATATCCAGCTTCTTCCCTTCCCTCTCCAGCACCTCCCTTCCTTTTCCCTTACTGGGCAGACCCTGATCTCTCCTGGTTGCTACTGCTGTGTCACTGCCATTGCAAAGACCATCCAGGCCCATGGCTCTAAACTACAGTTAGTGTGGCCGGTGTGGGGTCTTGAGCATCTATGCATGCTGTGTCCTGCTGATCTGAGCTTCCTGTTTTGGAAGCGATGGGATGCAGCAGGCCTCAACCAGGCTGACTCTGGATAGTGACACTAATTGCTGTGCTGGTTCTGCCTCTCCCCCCCCCCCCCCCCAACAAAAAAAATTGCACCACCGTAAGCAGATGCCCAGTCTGCCTGGTGGTGTGGCTTACTGAATTAGATTGTTGACTATAGTGAACACCCTTGTAGAATGGAAAACGTTTTGAGTAGAGAGACGTGGTAGCCATGTTAGTCCACTTTTAAAGGTAATCAATAGAAATAGAACAAAATAAAACATGGAAAAGAAAATAAGATGATACCTTTTTTATTGGACATAACACATTTTTTGATTAACTTTCGAAGGTAGCCCTTCTTCATCAGATCAGATGGGCGGCCATCTTTCGTTTCGACAATACGGTCGGGGACGCCCAAATCTTAACATTTAGGTCAACCTTAGAGATGTGGCTTGGTCGCAAGAAAAAATGGACCAAGTAAAGTCAGCCAAGTGCTCGTCAGGGACGCCATTCTTTTTTCCATTATCGGCCGAGAACGCCTACGTGTTAAGCATGCCCCAGTCCCGCCTTCGCTATGCTTCCCACACGCCCCCGGGAACTTTGGTCATCCCCGCGATGGAAAGCAGTTGGGGACGCCCAAAATCAACTTTCGTTTATGCCGATTTGGGCGACCCTGGGAGAAGGACGCTCATCTCTCGATTTGTGTCGAAAGATGGGCGCCATTCTCTTTCGAAAATAAGCCTGACTGTGCACCAGTAGACAACTCCTCCTGTGCTATAGTGGAGATTTTCAAAGATAAGGAGAATCTACTGAATCCTATGATTGCTAATAAATAAATAAATCTCTTCAGAGATAGTTTGGAACAATAAGGATAAGCTTTCTTTTCTGATTCAGAAAGACTATAGGTAACACATAATCCACTTGATATAGAGAAGGTTCTTGTGACCTTTGGGCTGGAGTGATCTGAGGTGAGGTAAGCAGAGACTTCTGTGAGGCAAAAGCCTAATTGGTTAGTGCAGTGGGTTGAGATCCTGGGGAACCAGGTTCAGCTCCCACTGTAGTTCCTTGTGACCCTGGGCAAGTCTTTTAACCCTCTATTACCCCAGGTACAAATAATCTTAGATTTTGAACCCATTAGAGACAGAAAAAGTACCTGTTTAAAAGAACAGATGAAGAAACCTCTGCAGCAACTTCCTTTAGTTACCACTGTACTGGCTGCAATTACCGATTAACCTTCCTCTCTCAAAATATGAATTGTAAGATTAACCTTTTCTTTGAGATTGTTTTCCTGATCTTGGATCCCCCAATTGTGGACAATTATTATAATATTGATGAGAGAAAATGTTTTCTTTTTCCTTTATATTAATTTTTGTATTTCCTTACATTTATGTGATAAATGTGAATGTAACTAAGTAAAATGATAAATAAAAAAAAAAAAAAGTACCTGTAAAAATAGCATATGTAAACCACTTTTACTACAGAAAGGTGGTATATCAAGTGTACAATAATAATAATATAGTTCTGCAATTATACCAAAATCATTTGAAAACAGCAATATGCTAGTTTGAGCAGATGCTGCAGTAGGATTAGAAAGAAACGTGGAAGGTGATGTCTCATTGCTTTGGTTACTAGATCCTCTGGTGAAGTTTTCCTCTGCTTCTTCACTGGTAAGACCCCCACTCGATTGAGTGCTTAAGTACAATTTAGAAGCTGGCCATCTGAGCTCTTAAGAAGTCCTCCTATTATGTCATCTTGATTTTTCTCTTATTTGACAATGCTACTAGGTCTGCAGTTAGAAAAGTGATGGCATCTGCACCAAGACCAGAGTGCTCAACATTCACTTCCAAACTTCAGTGTGAAGGATCTATGTCAGCACATTCTATGCTAGGACATCAGCATGGAAATTCTGTACCAATCCTTTCGTGGAAGAATAGCCTGTTAGGTAAGTGAGCACTGGCATTCCTATATCGGCAGCCACCCAGTGTAGATCAGCACTGTGCACACCCCCGGCGCATCAGCTCCTGGGGGTGCAGGGAGCAGTTTGAGCTGTTGGCTCTGCTGGTTCCCTGCTCCAGAACAAGAAGTAACATCAGAGGGAGCAGGAACCGGCAGAGCCGACAGCCATGCGGCTGCTCCCTGCACCCCTTTGCGGCGTGCACCCGGGACGGAGCACCCTTACCACCCCGCCTTTGGTATGCCACTGGCAAGTGGGCTGAGAAACTGGGAACTGGGTTTAATTCCCACTGCAGCTCCTTGTGACCCTGGGCAAGTCACTTAACCCTCCTTTGCCTCAGGTATGAAAACAGATTGTGAGCCCAGTAAGAACAGAGAAAGTACCTGAATAGAATATATAAACCATTACGGCTGTAATCACTGAGCAGGAGTCCTCCACCTACAGTCCTACCAGTGTGTGTGTGTGTGGGGGTGCTGTTTCATTATCATTTATTTTATTTTTTGTTACATTTGTATCCCGCGCTTTCCCACTCATGGCAGGCTCAATGCGGCGGGTTATGGAGGGTTAAGTGACTTGCCCAGAGTCACAAGGAGCTGGCTGTGCCGGGAATTGAACTCAGTTCCTCAGTTCCCCAGGACCAAAGTCCACCACTCTAATCACTAGGCCACTCCTCCACTCCTATGTTCAATAATGAGGAACAGGTAAGCTCTGCAGGATTCCAGGGAACCTGCCTGTTCCTAGTGACTAAAAACTTTCAGTTGCAGGATTCCCACTCAGCTTCGAGGGAACAGTGGTTGTACCGAAGAAAGGCAGTATATCAAGTCCATCATCTTTCTCCTTTGCATCCAGTTTTTAAAAAGGGCTCCGGAGTCATCTGGGGAATTACAGATCGGTAAGCCTCACGTCAGTGCTGGGTAAAATGGTAGAAACTATTATAAAGAATATAATTTTGAGCACATAGACAAACATGGTTCAGTGGGACCGAGTCAGCATGGATTCAGCCAACGGAAATCTTGCCTTACCAATTTGCTACATCTCTTTGAAGTTATGAATAAATGTGAATAAAGGTGAGCTGGTTTATGTAGTTTATCTACATTTTCAGAAAGCTTTTGCCAAAGTCCATCATTTATTTATTTATTACGATTTACTTGCTGCCTTTTTGAAGGAATTCACTCAGGGGTCCTTTCTCTAAGCTGCAGTAAAAAGTGGCCTGTGGTAGTGTGGGCGCGTCTTTTAGACATGCATTGGACCATTTTTTACTGCGGCTGGGAAAAAGGTTTTTTTTTAATGGGACGAGAAATGGGTGTGTGCTGAAATTAAAACTAGTGCACACTTATTATGGCCTGAGCCCCCTTACCGCCACCCATTGACCTAGTGGTAAGGGCTCACGCACTAGGAGCCCTAAATGAAGGAGTGTTCCTGAAAGCTATTTAACATTTATAAATGATCTGGAAATGGGATCAATGAATGAGGTGATTAAATTTGCAGATGACACAAAGCTATTCAAAGTTGTTAAATCATGTGCAGATTGTGACAAATTGCAGGAGGACCTTAGGAAATTGGAAGGCTGGGCATGGCAGATGAAATTTAATGTGGACAAGTGCACAATGATGCACATTTGGAGGAATAATCCAAATTATAGCTACTTGATATTAGGTTTCACATTGGGAGTAACCACCCAAGAAAAAGATCTAGGTGTAATCGTGGACAATGTTGAAATCTTCTGCTTGATGTGCGGCAGCAGCCAAAAAAGAAAACAGAATGTTAGCAATTATTAGGAAAGAGATAGAAAATAAGTCACTTATAATGCCTCTATATTAATCCATGGTGCAACCTCTCCTTGAGTATTGTATGAAATTCTGGTCACCATTATCTCAAAAGATATATTAGAATTAGAAAAGTTCAAAGAAGGACTATCAAAATGATTAAGAGGATGGAACTCCTCTTAAGAGGATTGGGCTCTTCAGCTTGGAGTACAGATTGCTGAAGGGGGATATGATAGAGGTCTACAAAATCCTGAGTGGAGTGGAATGGGAAAACACGATATCAATTGTTTACTTTTTCAAACTGTACAGACGGGGACACTCCATGAAGTTACATGGCAATACTTTTAAAACAAATAGGAGGAAATATTTTTTACTCAAAGAATAGTTAAGGTCTGGAATTCGCTGCCAGCGGATGTTGTAATAGTGGTTAGCATATTTGGGTATAAAAAAGGTTTTGATAAGTTCCTGGAAGAAAAGTCCATAGTCTGCTATTGAGACAGACATGGGAAAGCCACTGCTTGTGTGACCCAGTATGGATATTCTTATGCTCTTATGTTGGAACTGGTGATTCTGCTGCTGCTTCTTTGTGGCAGAGCGTTTCACTGCCAGAAGCTCTGCCAATTTTAGCCTGCTAATGAAGCAGGCAATCTGCAGCAACTACAACCATTTTTCTTACTATGGATCAGACCAAAAAAGAACTCATGATCAACTCCTATGGTCAATTTCCTATTAAACGCAGGACACCTTTTAAAACCTAGCTTGTCTTTGAACATTTCGTAGGACAGTTAGTCAAGTTGTACTCAATGAACCCATGAAAAAAGAAAGCTGTACTCAATGAACCTGGGGGAAAAAAAAGAAAAGAAATTAGCTTCTTTTTGTATTTTCTGGTTTTGGAGAAACAGCAGAAAATGAAAACAAAAGTACAACTAGGAGGAAAAAAGGAAAATTAGTTTTAGCTGTTAAGCCAAGGGGATGAGAGAGCTACCTAAAACACATTTTTTGGCCAAACTGAGAAAAGGCAGTGAAGTGCCTCCACAGGAGCATGGGGTGTTGGAAGGTATGCACATGCTGAGAAACATTTTCTAGTTGTTTCTAAACTTAGATAGAGCTACTCCATTCCAGCATTGTCAGATCATATCACTCTCACTGGTATGACTAATACATCATCCTGCTTGTTGACAGAGAGTCATTTCAAGAACAAATCATCATTTACATAACAGTTATACTTTATTAGTGGGCCTTGCCAGCCTTATGTGTGGCGCTGTCACTTGACAGTGGGTAGTGAAATAGCTTGAGTGTGCCCTAACTTTCTGAGGGTCCTAGTTGCACAAATCCTTGAAATCTGGGTTAATCCAAAGCAAAAGATTTTATCCACAATAATCCATGAAAGGAACACAGCAGTGATAATTCTCAGTAGTGTATACAGCAGTGATAATCGGTAGTAGTGCACACACTAGACATAATGGTCAGTAATAACTGTACCTATTAATCCTTCATAATAATAGGGAATACAGGCTTAAACTCACTCAGAAAGAATACCATAGGGATAGTCTTTGGCAATGAAGACAGCAGTAATAATTCTATGAAATGTCCTTAACAGCAAGAATCCTACATAAAGTGTTTTAGCAAGGATAATCCTCCAAGCAGAGTCCAACAGAATAATCCTCTATCAAGAGTTCAGTAAAATATTCCTGTATAAAAGAGTCCAGTAAAATAAATCTTCATCAAGGACTGTAGCACATTAGTCCTCGTTAAAGGTTTCAAGCATAGGACTCTTCCTCTGGCCTGACTAACCCCTCCCTCCCCCTCCCTTCTGCCTCTCACAGTTTCACACAAAGAGGGCAATTCTATAAAGGGTGACAAAAGTTAGGTGCCAAGATGCAGCATGCTGAGTGCAAATTCCATAACGGCATCTCTGGATGCCCAGGTTCGGTTATAGTATACTAGTGTATGTTGGCATTTATGCACCAACATTTAGGTGCGCTTAGTTGTGCCATGTCAACAGTAGGTGTAAATGTGTGCCTAAATGCAGCAGTTGAGCGCATAACTAAGAGTATTCTATAAGATACACTCGGAACTGTTAGACACACCCATGCCAGGATCCTTTGCATTTATGCACTAACCCCTGCATTCTGTATATGGCATAACTTCATTGTTTAAAGTCAATCAGCACCAATAATTGGCCACTAACAAGCAATTATCGATACTAATTGTCACTAATTAGAATTTATGCGTGCAACTTGCTAAGCATATTTTGTAAAGTGGTGCATGTAAATTCTAATGCACGGATTTCAAAAGGAAGCATGGCCATGGGAGGGTCATAGGCGTTCCTAAAAACTGCATGCACTGTTATAGAATATACCCAATCTGCGCCTAAGTTAGGCACTGGCATTTACACCAGGTTTTAGTTAGCGTAAATGGCTGCGGCTAAATTTTAGTCACAGGAACAGGCACTATGCTTATTCTATAAACCGCGTTTAACTTAAAGCGAGGTTTATAGAATAGCACTAAGCGTGGGGGGGGGGGGGGTTTCGGCGCTAACTTTTTAGGCGCCATGTATAGTATCTGGTCCTAGGTGAGTTGTGCACTAAAGTAACAATACTGGTAAGCGTCCAGCTAGCACTTATTCATGTAACTGTTAACAGTCACAAATGTAAGTGCCAGTACTCAATAGCTTTTGTGCACAATATGCCGCCTAAGTTTAGATGAACTGTTATAGAATGAGGGGGATACCTCGTTCAGGAAACACTTCCGTGCTGCTTTTATTGAAAAAAGGTAACCAATCCATGGGTTCTTCTCTTGTGCAGGAGGCAGCTTGAGGACCTGTTCCTGGTCCATCCTTTTGTTCCCCTCTCTCTCAGGGATAAGGTAGTATTTTATCCTATCCCAGGGGAACTCAGACCTCTTCCCCCTTAACTTATCAGCTGGCTTGGCTCATTGCTACTGATGTGCTAAGCCTGAGGAAACTACTACTACTTATCATTTCTAAAGCGCTACTAGACGTACACAGCGCTGTGCACTTGAACATGAAGAGACAGTCCCTGCTCTGACAGAGCTTACAATCTAATTAGGACAGACAAACAGGACAAACAAGAGATAAGGGAATATTACGGCTCCTCCCCTCCCCTTTTCCTGCAAGAACGGATTCTCTTTAATCCTTGTCAGGTACTGTTCTTCACTTCAAAAGCCCTCTCTGAACTCTCTTTCTTATACTGCTGTGACAAGCAGAGGCGTAGCTAGGTGGGGTGAAAGGGGAGCAACCGGTCCCCCAAACAGATTTTGAATAAAATGATGCCTATGTGGATCAGCCCTTCAGCTTCACACTGATGCCTATTTAACAAAAGGTCTGTTCCCCCTGACATCATAACCTGGCTATGCTTCTGGTAACAAGGGAACTAGAGATTGCCTCCTGCTTCTCCTTGTTACAGCCTGTATTAAAATGTGTATTTGTGAGGTTTGGGACAGAAAAGATGAATTCTTCTCAAGGCCATTATCGGAAATATTATGTTAACAGTGTGAATTTTATATTGATCAGTGTGGGAGAGAAATATTTAAACTTGAATATATCTTAATATTGCTTATAATTTATGTTGCACTAATGTCTGAGAATAACAACTTTTGACTTTCTAAGTAACAAGTCTTTAATTTCAGATCAGTAGACACCAGAATAACTTCTTTAAGATATAAGGCTCCTATATGGTATTTTCTCCATAGACACCAAATAAGAGAAACCCCTGTAGCTCTGGCACTAAACAAATCAATACAAGGAATCTGAAATACAGTCATATCCGTACCTTCTCTCTCTGCTGTTAGCTTTTGTTTAAGAAGGTGATTAACAATGGCACTCATGGCTATGTAACACTGATGACCCATCGTGTTCCAGTTCATGCTGCTCAGGACGTTAATCGCCTCATTGATCTCGTCATAACGAATATACTGGTGGATGAGCTCAACAGGACCCAGTTGCCCTCTTGTTATGGCACCTGTTTCAGAAATACTGAAACCAATTACAATGATACACAGAGAATTGGACATAGAAGACAATATCATCCATACTCTATATAAATAAGCCTTGGCTTTAAAACCCACAATGTGCTATTTCAAATAACACCACCAATATTCAAAATGTATGTTTCTGAAACATACTTATCATACTGGAGAAAACAGCAAAAAGTATAACAACAATGTTAGGAGCAACAATATATTAAATTAGAATTTCAACATGGTAAAACAGAGTTTGGTTCTAAGGGGTTTGTTTACTAAAGCTTTGCTTGAGTTATCTGCAGCAGGGCTCAGTTTATGTGAGCCCTGCTGCAGACAACTCGAGCTAAACTTTAGTAAACAACCCCCTAAATTTGCTAAGAAAAAATAATTTAAAATGTAAAAATATAGACAAACAGGCTGAGCATATAAAGACAATTAAATATCAACTGCGTCTAAATTACAGTAAAATGAGGTAGCTTTTGAACAAAGGACAGATCTCATCATGGGATTCACGCTAAGAATAAGGATGTTACTAGTATGTGCCACAGGGATCTGTCTTTGGTTCGGTTCTTTTCAACATTTTGTAAGCAATATTGCAGAAGGGCTGTCATACCAAAATCTATAATAGGGTAAATACCATGGAAGGCTTGTATAACAAATGGGGGGCTTTCTTCGTGTTCCGGAGGGATGGGAGGGAGGGAGGGAGGCTTTCTTTACGTTCCACAGGGATGGAAGTGGGATCTTGGCGGGGCCAAATACTCTTATGTAGGTCCTGGCAGAATATTGGCCGGGACTTATAAAAGACCCAAAGGCTAGCACATGCCAAATTAGCTCAGAAATTCAATGCTGGAGCCCAGACATAACCTGGCAATGAATATCCAGGGCTAATTCTGTCTACGGTGGGCAGAATATTAAAAATGCTGATCACTGTAGCCTGAATATTGATAGATATAGTTCCAATGCCATGCTTAAGTCCATTTATGTTGGTTTCAAATTATTTGATCATCTTAATTTCAAATAGTCCTGAAATTCTCTTCAAGTACCCCAATTACAAGGTCATTTAGAGAAGCTTCTTCCTTTGAGAAATAGGTGCTATTCTGTTCTTCTCAGTAATATCTTATTTTAAGTCTGTGAAGATTTATTCCTGTCCTTCAGTGTTAGCTCATTTAGATAATGTAGCAGAAAATTCTTGGAGGCATCTCGCTTGGAGGCATGAAGATTGTCATGCTAGTCAATGTCATTTGAAGCCTTGGCACAAACAGGAAAGGAGCAATTAGGGATCTGTCCTGTCCCCTACTGACTTTGGCTGGAATTGGATGGGATAAGTACAGTGAGAAGGAGGACACTGGTTCTCAGAGCTTCTTTACATGATCATTAGGGGTCTGAATCCTTTTTTCAGTTCTTGTGGTAGGGGAGTTGTAAGGCCACTGTGGGACTCTATAGTCATAGTGGGACTGGCATTACTGGCAGCAGGAACTTAGGTGAGGTACCAGTCATAATAAATTAACTTAAGCTTTACACTTTTTATTGACTACCTCATTAAAGGCCTGATTTACAAGGAATTTCTCCCATTCTGTGTCTATGAGACAGTGGCGTAGCCACAGGTGGGCTTGGGTGGGCCAGGGCCCACCCATTTATGGCTCAGGCCCACCCAACAGTAGTACATGTTTAGTGGTAACTAGTGGGAATCCCAAGCTCTGCCAGCTGAAGATTTTCCCCTGATGGTAATGAAAACGCTACTCTCCATGACACCGGCATCTGCGCATGCTCAGTTTTCAGTGCATTCTTGCTGCCAAGGTGGAAAGAAACGTTTTCCCACGAGCGGAGATCATTTTTTTTTTTGGGGGGGGGGGGGGGGGGAACACTTGGTGCCCACCCAATTCTTGCCTAGGCCCACCCAAAGTGTGTTGTCTGACTACACCCCTGCTATGAGAAAATAGTTTTGTATATAGCAGGCCCTTAATAAAGTACTCTACAGTGCACTAAAGTACACAGTAATATGCCTTTTTAATCATACCCTGAGGACTAGCAGAATTTTACGTATAATTTATGATGACATGTAGAATTTCACAAAATCACATAATTCCCCTAGGATATTATTTCTCAAATAGCAATCCATGAACTGGCAATAAAAATTTTGATCTCCAGCCAAATATGAAACCACTTTCAACCCACCACCTGCTTCCCCCAATTTCCCCTCTCCTGCAAACCTTTTGTTTTCATTTGAGACCATTTCCAAAGTTTGATCACTTGGAGTGGAAAAGCTCAGTGTTAGAGAATCCAAGGAGGTTTCATGAAGACAGGAGACGGCATGACGTCAAAAAATTGAAGCCATCCCTTCTTCTCCCCCGGTGGGGATGGCTAACAGCAATCGCTATTGAAATCAATAGCAAACCTGTGAGGTTTATATTTGTAACAAACTTCCTGGTGGTGGAGTGCGGAATTACACTTATAAATAATGCAGCAGGAAAGGTCATGGTCTATGGGGTTTCCAAGGAAAACTTCATACACAAAGGGGATTTGACAAGAAAAATTAGTCAATATTTTATTAAATAATAGTAATTTTAAAATGATGGCATTCAAGTATGTTTCATTAATGGCGTGCCATTTGCTGAGGTAGGACGATATTGCAGCAGAATAATATCCGGTATTTAACATCAGGTATCATTCTGCTGCAGTAAATTAGAACGGCAATAAGTTGTTCAACTTAGCAACTTAGTGTTCAATTCTGGTCGCCGCATCTCAAGAAAGATATAGTAGAATTGGAAAAGGTTCAGAGAAGAGCGACTAAAATGATAGCGGGGATGGGACGACTTCCCTATGAAGAAAGATTAAGGAGGCTAGGGCTATTCAGCTTGGAGAAGAGACGGCTGAGGGGAGACATGATAGAGATATATAAAATGAGTGGAGTGGAACAGGTGGATGTGAAGCGTCTGTTCACGCTTTCCAAAAATACTAGGACTAGGGGGCATGCGATGAAACTACAGTGTAGTAAATTTAAAACAAATCGGAGAAACTTTTTCTTCACCCAACATATAGTTAAACTCTGGAATTCGTTGCTGGAGAAAGTGGTGAAGGCGGTTAGCTTAGCAGAGTTTAAAAAGGGGTTGGACGGTTTCCTAAAGGACAAGTCCATAAACCGCTACTAAATGGACTTGGGAAAAATCCACAATTCCAGGAATAACATGTATAGAATGTTTGTACGTTTGGGAAGCTTGCCAGGTGCCCTTGGCCTGGATTGACCGCTGTCGTGGACAGGATGCTGGGCTCGATGGACCCTTGGTCTTTTCCCAGTATGGCATTACTTATGTACTTATGTACTTAACATATCAGCACTTTCAAACTTAACTCTTCTAATTGTACAAAAAAACATCAAACACACTTTCCCAGAACTAGATTGTTGCTTGTTTCCCTTCAGTACCTCAACAACTGAGACTTGGGAGATCAGTAACAAGCAGATCCTACCCAAATACACCCTCATGTAGTATATCAGAAGGAGACTCTTTCACCTTAATGTGACCCAGACCCGGTCAGGTAGGCATCCTAAGGTGGGTAAGTAGGTGACTGCACCCTACCTACGGTCAGTGAGTATGTTGTCCAAGGGCTGTGAAAACTACTAAGGTCCAAATAAAAAGATAATCAGGGGAATTTCCTATCTAGTTCCCACCCCTCTCCCTTGAATTCTGCGATAGTTCTAGCTTCCACCCGTAGTACCCCCTTACTGGCACTGTTCAGAGAGGTGGGCAAGGTCTCCCAGGAGGCGGATGTCTGGTGGAAGGCATGCACAGTGGTAGGTTTCTGTTATGTTTCCGGACAGTGAGCCTTTGGTTTGTGGTGATGGTCTATGATAGACTGAATCCTACTGGGAATGGACAAGGGTAAAAATGTATTGGCTCTAGTAGGCCAACGGGTTCTGGAAGGCAGTCCTACAATAAGGCACTAGGTTACTGAATCCACACAAGCAGAGGACAGAAGTGGCTGTAGGCAGCCAAAAATAAGGCACAGATGGCAGTAAGAGCCCCAGTCACACAAAAAGCTAAACACTGGGCTGAAGCCCACTCATACATGAAGCAAGGCTTGTACTGGAACCTGTTCACACAAGAAGCAAGGCTTGTACTGGAACCTGTTCATACAAGCAGCAAGGCTTGTACTGGAGCCCATTCACACAAGAAGCAAGGCTTGTACTGGAACCCACTCATACGAGCAGCAAGACGCTACACTGGAGCCCACACACATAAGTAGCAAAACACTGAGTTGGAATCCACACACACAAGCAGCAAGATGCTGTGCTGGAACCCACATAAGCAGCAAGCTCCCAGGACCCCCCCCCCCCCAAACATTAATTATATGTTTATTTTCTCGGGTGCTAAAATGCGCCTACACGGACCACGACGTCACTGCCACTCATACATGATGATATCACATACATGTGTGGCAGGCCCCTGGACCCAGTCCGAGGCTCCAGCTTTCCATTGTTCAGCACTTATAGCATCAGCACTGTCCTTCTCACCATGTGCCCTCTTAAACTTTATCCCAAACCTGCATTTTCAACCAGCCATCTGTTGCTTTAAAATCGTTGTGACTGAGAGTCCAGATGATTTAGTTAAAAAGAAGAAGGCTATCTGGGCTGAACAAGGGCAGTCTGTTTTGGACGTCATTCTCTCTGGTGATGTTAAGCTTATTGTGCTTATCTGGCAAAGTGGAAATAGTTTCTCTTTAAAAATGAGAAGCTTCTTCTATACTGTGTTGATTTATTTATGTATTGGGATTTATTAACTGCCTTTATGAAGAGATTCACACAAGGCAGTATACTGCAGGTACAGTTTAACATAAAGCTTACAATTTTGTTAACAGCATAACAGTATTCATCTAGGAACTGATGAAGGTTCTGATGTTATAGCAGAAGGATTCTGCATAATTTTATAGTGATGCTTGATGGTTTCAACAATTTCTTTAATTTTTTTTTTCACCAAATAGGCTATCTCCCATTGAGGGTGCATTTTCTAACTTAACATACACATATTCTTGTAGACCTGATGCCTGCAGCCTTACACGGCATCCATTGACAATGGCTGATGCTGATATTCTAAACTAAATCTCAAAGACATCTTATTGAGCAGATGAGGTAGTTTCCACACTCATCTGTCTCAGAGAAAATGATAATTAGTTCTGTTTATGCCTTCTATTTTCCTATTCACATCTTGTATTTTCTGAAACAGAATGTGAATATATTGCACCACATATAATTTATGAGAAGTAGTTCTTGCAGATAGCATGGCCTCTTAGAGGAGCATCTTCTCTAGGTGGTCTACAAGTCTTGGAAAAATCTTTCCATTTCTTCATAGTTTATTCAGATATCACAGAGATATTCGAAAACTGCATCTTGTATTAAAACTGTAGCTTTTGCTTCTTGCTGTAGGGGAAAAGGAATGTCCCTTGACATTCACTGCACAAACCTAGGGTAAGAGATAGCCTCATAATGAGAAGAATTCCATGTAGGAGGAGGTGAGGAATTGGATAGCTCTTCACCCTTAAGGGAGTATACTTTTGGAATGTATTGTGAATCTGTATAATCTTTGAGAACATTCTGTTGATGCTTTGATCAAGGAAAAGATGGAGGTGAACAGCGTCCATCTTGTCATTCAAAATCCAATGTAGATAAAACAGATATGGTTGAATCCTGCCAAGGTGGTGGTATTCTCTGTGCCAAAGTCACATCTCTAGCTTAATCTTTATACTGTACCCCCTGGAATATCTTTACAATAGTCCTTGACAAAGTAATTGAGCAGCTTCTGCAAGAATAAATGGGACTGTTCCAGTATGGGCAGAGCAACTGACGAGGAAGATTCATCTGCTACTGCCACTAGAGTTGATGTGAGTAGCTTTGTTCTTGCAGCCCGAACCCCTGAAGTATCCTTCACAACGGACTGGCAATGACCAGGACTTAATAGTAAAGGTGCTCATTTTCAAAGCACATAGACTTACAAAATTACATATGTTACTATGTAAAGAAATGGACGTCCAAAAAGTGACATAAATCGGCATTAGGACGTCCATCTCACAGAGACATCCAACTTGGTATAATCGAAACCGCATTTTGGACGTCTTTCTTTGAAGTCTGTCGCAAGGACGTCCAAATCTCAAGGGGGCGTATCGGAGGCGTGTTCAAGGCAGGATTTGGTCATTCCTAAGACTTGGACATCTTTGCGCCATGATGGAGCAAAGCAAAAACGTCCAGCACTAAAACTTGTACGTTTTGAGCTGGATGTGTTTTTATTATGAATAAGACACAAAAAGGTGCCCCCCAAATGACCAGATGACCACTGGAGGGAATCAGGGATGACCTCTCCTTACTGCCCCAGTGGTCACTAACCCCCTCCCACCCCCAAAAGGTGTGTTGAAGAACATTACTTGACAGCCTCTATGCCAGCCTCAGATGTCATATTCAGGTCCATGACAGCAGTATGTAGGTCCCTGGAGTATTTTAGTGCACTTCAGACAGGTGGACCCAGGCCCTGCCCCCCACTACCTGTTACATTTGTGCAGGAAACTATGAGCCCTCCAAAGCCCACCACAAACCCACTGTACCCACATATAGGTGCCCCCTTCACCCATAAGGGTTATGGTAGTGGTGTACAGTTGGGGGTAGTGGGTTTTGGGGGGGGGGGTTGAGGGGGCTCAGCACACAAGGTAAGGGAGCTGTGTACCTGGGAGCATTTTATGAAGTCCACTGCTGTGCCCCCTAGGGTGCCCGACTGCTGTTCTGGCATGTCAGGGGGACAAGTCTACTAAAAATGCTGGCTCCTCCAACGTCCAAATGGCTTGACTTTGGACGTTTTAAACTTGGACGTCTTTGTTTCGAAAATGGCTGAAAATCAAAGGCGTTCAAATCGCAAAATGTTCAAATCCAAGGACATCCATGGTATTTTTGAACACAAAAGATGGATGTTCATCTTTTTTGAAAATGACCTTGTCCCCGCCTCGGAATTTGGACGTCCAAATTCCGACTTAGATGTTTCTTTTGAAAATGCCCCTCTATGTAACTTTGTAAGTCTATGTACTTTGAAAATGAGCCTCAAAGTGTCTTGAATTCAGAGGGGATGTCTGTGCCAGATTTATTTTTTAAAATTCTCTTTATTAGGCACAATCAGACACAAGCATAGTATAAAACATGTCCAAAGAAAGACATCCTACAATGCATCGAAAAACATAACACACAGAAACCCATGGTGGTTTCTTATCCATGAGCTGTGCCAATGACTAAGTGAAACAGCATACCATATAGTATACAACACCACCACAATAAGTTCAAGCATAAATTTCAAAATTTGCCTGTCATATCCTTTCCAATAACTGTGTCTTATCGCATTTTATCAAATTTATTTTTAACCCCTCTGCCATCTCTTACTCTCCCTCTTTTCCACCTACCTCCCAATTAAAACTCTCCCCAACCGAACATTCTCATATGCACTAATCAGACTATTATATAGCAACTAGTAAAAAAGCCCCGTTTCTGATGCAAATGAAACGGGGGCTAGCAATGTTTTCTTCTGTGTGCATGTGGGAGTGTGTGTGTCCCTGTCCTCTGCCCTCTCTCCCCTCCCCCCTCTGAGTCCTTCAGTAAAAAAGCCCTGTTTCTGATGCAAATGAAACGGGGGGAGGGGGGGGGGCTAGCAAGGTTTTCTTCTGTGTGCATGTGGGAGTGTGTGTGTCCCTGCCCTCTGGCCTCTCTCCCCTCCCCCCTCTGAGTCATTCACTGTTACAGAGCCAGCGATTTGATTTCGTGCTCTGCTGTTTTCCTTCACTGACTGTTTGTGTTACAGAGAGGGCGGGGCAGACACTCATAGGGATATCTCGCCCCCTTCACACTTCCGGCTGGAGGCTTCATTGAACATTGGTGTTGCCTTTTATATAGAGAGATGATATAACCAGGGATACCATTACCTTTCTCTGAAGCACTCATACAATAAAAAAAGAAAAGAAAGGAAAAAACTTTTGACCTGCAGCACACAAATAACTATACAAAGCAACTTTGTTTATCTTTAAAATCTTAACAAAAAATGTATATAAAACTGTCAATATGCACAATAGAAACGGAGGGGGAAAGACATCAGTGATCATTAGAAAGAGGTCATAGGATCTCCTGTGTGTTTATAGAAGAGCACCTAAGCGTAACTACAAATTGGTGTTAACACTGCCTAAGGGTCATTATTGGCAGTTAAACCCACTTAGTGCCCATTTAAACAATTCAGTTAGACACTATTCTATAACTTGCACATGTAATTGCATGTGCTAGTTGCAAAATTGTACGCTCGAGTTTATAGAATAAGGGGGACACCCCATTATGGAGGCAATTCTAGAACTGGGCACCTCCATTTAAGAGCTTTGAGGCCTCTAGGTATCTAGGGTTTGTTATAGAATACCAGCACACATCAGTATTGGCACGCCTAACATTTACATAAGAACATAAGAATAGCCAAACTGGGTCAGACCAATGGTCCATCTAGCCCAGTATCCTGTTTCCAACAGAGGCCAAGCCAGGTCACAAGTACCTGCAGAAACCCAAATAGTAGCAACATTCCATGCTACCAATCCCAGTGCAAGAAGTAGCTTCCCCATGTCCATCTCAATGGCACACTATTTGGGCCTCTCAGTTAACCAGCCTCACTGCTGGCATAAAAGTGGGTAGCTAAAGGCAGCAGGTATGCGCGTAACTTGCTGTATTTTGTAAGTGACTCTCATAAATGGGAGGCCTCCCTAAGTCCCACTCACAAGCCTGTCCCCCTTGGAAATATGTACTATGTAAGTTAAAAGGGGCATTTGCTTAGGAGGCCTGTTAGTGCTCACATACTCATGTAAGTGCTAGCATTCTACACATGTAAATGCGGGTACCCAGTTTATAAAATTGCCCTTTGTATATCTGGCATTATACGTAGGACAAAAAGGGTGTTTACACTTGGAAAACTGCTGAAGGAAAAGGTATCCATAGAGATTTCTAGCTGCTTTTTCTGTGTGTAACATTACAACAAAACCTATGCATGCTGTCTCCTCCAACTAATCCCGCCCAGGAAGAGCTCTACTACAATGTGGATAAAAATGTATTTATAAATGTTTTTATATATTGTCTACATGTTAATGAAAACAATTGAAACGTTTCACAAATGAAATCACCATTCAAACCCTTCCCTTCCATATCCTCCTTAATAAAAACTTTATAACATTCCTGGTCACAAAATGTCCCTAATTCCTGACCTGCAGTGTGGGACCACTAGCATATTTTTAGCCCTACATGGAGTGGATAATTGTCAAAGAGTTTATTTACATGCGTAAAATGCTTTTTGCCCACAGAAGCTATGAAAATAATCAATTTCATGTGTAACTGTGTCTTCTCTTGTTTGGTATTCCTAAAATAAATATAAATATTAGGACCGTTGTGAGCTGGAATCACACTCACTGTGCTGCGACCAAGACAAAAAGACAACGAGTAGGGAGCAATTTTGGTGCCCCCTACTTCCCTTGCACCTTGTCCGGATGCACTGCTCACATAGCCCTCGATAGCCCTTAAATGAGTAAGGGGACTTTTCTTATAATCTTATGAAATTCTAAACTAATTTATAAATTTCAGAATCTTTCACTAATTCTGCTTTTACTAGTCTGATAAATATTTTACTATCAGTGAATTGCAAATGTATTTAAATATACTTTTATCCAACATTTTTTCATGGTGCCTGATTTTATTGTCAAGTACAGTACTACATTAAAAAAAAAAAACCCTTACAGATTAATACGGAGAGAATATATTATTTATCAGTTCATGGATCCCTGCAAGTCAAAAGACCTCATTAACAAAAATATTGTCAGAACAATATTTAATCTTGTTAGTGTGATACAAAAGGAGAAGTAAGCAAAAACAATAATGATCGCCTAAAACATATTCTGACACAGTGAATTGCATAAAAAGCACAGTCATTCCATGTGTAAGATACTTTATCTTACTATGCACAATGAATTTTAAAAAGTGACAAATTTCAACTGCTGAGGTCAACATCTTCCTATTTGGATGCTTGACCTCTCTTGGGTGGTGCACTTCTAAGCAATGTGCTTGGGAAAAAGAGGTGACAGCTAACTCATTGCCAAATTGATTTAAGAACAGTGCCAAGAGAGGCAGTCCAATTAAATTTACAAGCTGGCAATTAGCTGGAAGGTCTCTAAATCCCTACCCTAAGAGCCTGTTGGCTTTCCCCGAGAACACAAATTTGATAGAGATATGAAGGAAAAAGCTGGTCTTTCAGGAAAGCTGTGTTGAGTAGAAGAACTAGAATATGAAACATCCAAAAACATTTCCACAAACAAAAATATTGGTTTGGCTCAATGTGTCAGTCCCAACAAAACTGCTTAAGGCTGGAAGGAAAAAGGCCTCAAAGAGCTCCAGGATAATACAAATCCTATAGAGCTAAATAGATGAATTTGATGAACACTTCATCATTGGCCACCAAAAAACCTTCCAGGTTTCCACTATTTTTTTATTTTTCATTATTATTCTTTCCTTGCTAATCGATGCTCATAGTGCTCATATGCTACTAAGGTATCTTATATGCAATAATTTAACTCCACACAGACTGAAACTAAAGGACTGCACTAGCATGCCATACTACAGGCACTTATCTTTCCAAAACTTCTTGGATCAGTGATTCTTATTGACAGCACTGGAATCTCTTGTGCTGTGTCCAGCTGTCTTCACCCTTTAACACCCCCAAGCTGATAGGTGGCCAGCGTTTCCTGCTGTTGCTGCTTCAGGGTCTTGGCGACAGGGCTACTTTTGGAACTGTCATAGGTTCTCCTCACAGGCCTTTTTCCTTCCAGCCTTAAGCAGTTTTGTGGGGACTGACACATTGAGGCAAACCAATATTTTTGTTTGTGGAAATTTTTTGGGATGTTTCATACTCTAGCGATTTGTTATTTCCACGCCCTATTTGATTAAATTTGAGTAGAAGAACCACAAGGGAGAGCTGAAAAAAACACAGCCTATGCTGATAGAGTGCCCTCTGTTTGACAGGTAAGCAGGTAATTTAGAGGCTTTTTAATGGACTGTTTGTAAAGAAACATCAAACAGATGCTTTAATTAGTGTTCTATGGGGAGAGCAGAGCAACTGTCAAACTTGCTGCAGGGTGAGGTGGAGCTGAATTATCTCACAATGATGTGCAATTGGCAAAAGAGGGTTTTTTTTCTGCTTTCCATGGACAATGGTGCAGTGCAAATCTGGTTAGTTCTTTCCAAATAATACAGTTCTTTAAATCTGATGTTTAGTTCTTGTTGCTGTAGTTTACACCATACTAGTTTACAGTTATCCATTTTGGCCTGATTATGCTATCTGTATTTATTTTCTATATTTGCTATAATCCTAGCCACGTCATTTGAATTCATCTTCTCCCTGATATACATATAACTGAAGTGATAACACATTTCTGATGCAATGCAAATTAGTGTTATGATACAGTATATGCTTCCTCTTATTAAACAAAATTATCTACAGATATTAAGCCATTTTGAAAGAATCACAAGTTTTTGTGTCATATCAGAGTATCTTTGTATATTAGAAGCTATGCTATGAGCTGTAAAACAAAACTACAGGTTGGTATGCTGACTACAGAGGGCAAAGCTGGGGAGCATCTCTATGGCCTGAGGATACTGTTCCCTCTAAAAGTGTTGCCAGATAGAAAAAAAACCTCCCAGTCCAATCCGCACCCAAAATAGCCCAAGCTCAATCTGCGATTCCGCACCCAGAAGGAGCCCAAAATAGAGACGGAAACAGCCCAAAAAGACGCAACCTGCAACCACCCGCAGACAACTTATTAAAGGAGCCCAATTGTGCGGGAAACCAGTGGAGTTCGTACTTCAGTATTTTGTTTTCAATCACTAGGGACAAGCAGGTTCCCTGGAGTCCTGCAGAGCTTCCCTGTTCCTCGTTATTGGCAATGTGATAGTGAAACAGTGTCCCCCCAGAGTTACCATACGTCCAAGTTTCCCTGGACATGTCCTCCTTTCCAGATGACTGTTGGGCGTCTGGCGGTTTTGTAGAGTATATTTGTTTGTCCAGCTTTCCAGCATGAGACAGGCTGTGCTGAACTCTGACTCTCCGAGTCCTCAATGGCTGGGCTGGCTCTCCTCTCCCTCCCACCCCCCCGTGCCTTAGGGTGACCATCCCACACCTACCATAATGCACCTTGGTGGTCTAGTTGCATCTTCAGGGCAGGAAAGAACCGCACTCTTTCCTGCTCTTTGCCACCACTTCTTCACAATGGCTGCAGAGAGTTCAAGTCTCGTGAGGCTGCCGCTTGAAGTCTCCGCAGCTATTTGGAAGAAGTGGTGGCAGCGAGCAGATCAGCAGCAGTGGGCAGGAAAAGAGAGGGGTTCTTTCTTACCCCAAAGAGATCACTAGACCACCAGGGTGCGTTAAGGTAGGTTCAGAGAGGACACCCTGACTCAGGGCTGGAGGGGAGGGGGATGGATAGGGTCGTGTAGCGGGAGGGGGGACTGTAAAAAAGGTGAGTGGAGTGTGGGTGCAGGGAGGGGGGCTGAAACAAGATTGGTGAGGGGGACGTACATGGATAGAAGGGGATGGAGTGGAGTGGAGTGGAGAGGAGAAGGGGACATGCTGCTCATGGATATTTGCTTTTTTGGAAATGTACATCTTTTCTAATTTTGTATTCAGCAGAGTACTGAAGAAAATGCATTTCTGTTACTTTTCAGGGGACAAAGTACAGGGAATCCAAAAGCACACAAGCAAAAGCAAGTAGCCAAAGAAACACAGGAAGCCTTCAAGAGTAGGGGCGTCACAACTATGCTTTATTGATCAGACCCGACAAGGTCCGTGTTTTGGCAAAATCACCTGCGTCAGGGGTCTAATGGTAGTATCAAAGCCCAAAGGAAGGATACTATCTTCATAAAGCGGTATCCTGCTGACTCACAGCAGAATTGATTTGCGCAGGCAGTGTTTTTGAAGTTCACTTGCGTTCTTGCGCCGGTTTTTGGCATCTGTTTGATGACCTAAGACTTGCTTTTTTCAAGGCAAGATAGTATCCTTCCTTTGGATGATTGATACAATTGGACTTTGATATTACCACTAGAACCCTGAGGTCGAAATACAGACCGTGTCAGGTCTGATCAATAAAGCATAGTTTTGATGCCCCTACTCCTGAAGGCTCCTTGTGCTTCTTTGGCTATTTGCTGTTACTTTTACCAGTATTTTCACTGCTTATGGAATCTGGCTTTCTTGGGGGGATCAAGGTGACTGCAGCTGGGGCTGGGGTGGGGTTTATTTATTTATTGCATTTGTATCCCACATTTTCCCACCTCTTTGCAAGCTCAATGTGGCTTACAATACATCATGAATAGTGGAATTACATAGAGAATAGGCATTTAGTGTTACAGAAAGATCATTTGGCAAAATGATAATGAAGAAACATGATAGTAGTATAACAATCAGATATTATAAGACAATGCTGAATATATGTGGGGGAGTTGTGTATGTTGAGGGAAAGGCAGCATTTTATTTTTTCTGTCTTCTTTTTTTGTCTCCACAAATACGGTAACCCTAGGTAGGACTATAGGTGGGACTCCTGATGAACTTAAAGGGAACAGTGCCTGAGGGTTTATGTGTTTTTAATCTTGGATAAGCTGTACTTGCTGCTAGTAACACAGAGCACTTGGTGTTTACATCTGGGGTCATCAATGTCTTCCCTGTAGGGTGGGGAGAGGGAAGCTTATTCCCTGCTGGAGAAAGGGGAGAGTGGATGGTGAAATCCTGCTTCCTCAACCTGCCTGCCACCACAAACATTATTAAAATTTGCAAACTGGCTGCACTTTTTTTTTTTTTAAGTAAGAAATGACATGCTAGAGATGTTCATGGCACATATACCAGAGTTTGTCAACTTGTGCTCTGGCTGAGTCTGTTACTGTTTTTTAACGACAAGGCCAACATAGAGCTATAGAGCCTTCCTCACTATACTACCTATTCATTCTTATATCTGTTATATTGCTTGGAAATGACTTCTTTCTGAGATGTATCCTTGTTTGTCTATGCTGGAGGAAACAAAAGAGGAAAACACCATATGTCCCACAACAGAGAGAGTAAAGAAAGCAAAGTTCTTATCTGTAACAGGTGTTTTTTTGAGGACAACAGGATATTAGGCCTCATTCATGTGTAATATCAATTCACAAGAGCCCAGCCAAGAAAAACTATAAACAACAAAGCTCTCTAAGCTGTTTTTTTTTTTTTTTTTTTTTTTTAAAGCACTGTGAACTGTGAATATGCTGGTCCTCCCAAACTGGTATTACAAAGGCCCATCTAAGACCCATAAATAACTACTATTAGGAGAAGCCAAAAGTGTGTGAATGTTGGTAAAGACTAATATCCTGTTGTCCTTGGAGAACACCAGTTTCAGGTAAGCATCTTTGCTTTCTTCAAGGATAAACAGGATATACAGTCCTTGATTATGGAATCCTAAGCTAGCTAGGTTGACTTTGATTAAAAAAAAAAGGGGGGGGGTAGAAAAACTGAGGGCCCAATGTGCAAAGCTTACCATGCTGTGAACATCTGCTTTAGACAGGTTATAGCCAGTCTAACGCAAACGTTATTTAGCGAGTAAGGCAGAAAGGGGTTTTCCATGGCTCTAACGTGTGCTGTTAGCAGCTACCAAAAACCCTATGCAAATGCACTGCAAGAAGCTCATTAGTATTAAAATGAGCATTCCAAGCAATGCATAGACCTGAGTGCCTACCTTTACTGTGCAAAATTTTACGGCAGGTCTGGACCTGTCGTTATAGCAGCCTGCTCCCCATGGTAGGTGCTCAGGACCCCCTAACCCCCCCCCCCTAAAACCTACAACGTTCCCTGGTGGTCTAGTGGTCTTCGACAATGACTCCCCCCCTTCCTTGTACCCCCAAGCAGCAAATCCCTGGTGGTTCAGTGACACCGAATAACCTGCACCCCCTCCGGGCTTCTCCCCCCCCACAAAAAATCCCTGGGTCTAGTGGACCCCGACCCACCCTGCACCCCCTCTCGACCTCCCCAAGCAAGAATCGCCCTGGTGGTTTTGTAACCCCTCCCCCCTCTCCGTACCATAAAAACGTTGGAGGCAGGAGGGCAGGAGCAACACCTCCTGCCTCTGGTCCTCCCATACGCAAAATAGTGATGCCTAGCCCTTGCCTGATGCATCCTGGGATGCACTAGGCAGGGCTGAGCACCATATAAGGAGTTGCCTTCCTTATATGATACTTAGACCGGCCCAGTGCATCCCAGAATACACAGGGCTGGGGCTGGCCACTGCCATTTTGTGCACAGCGGGCCCAGAAACAGGAGGGAGGGGGTGTTAATCCTGCCCTCTTCCTCCATCATTTTCAATGTACAGGGAGGTGGGTCACTAGACCACCAGGGCGATTCTTGCTTTGGTTGGGAGGCGTTGCATGGGGAATCCACTGGACCACTGGGGAATAATTGCGTGGGGGGTGGGCGGGAGTCCACCGAACCACAAATGAATTATTCCATGGGAATGCAGGGGTCAGAGGGGGTGTGGAGGGGTGGGGTTCACCGGACCATTCAGGACGTTTTTACCTTTCGGGGGGGGGGGGGGGGGTGTCGGGCCGGGTCAGTCTGGCATCGTAGCTGTTAAATGCATTTGTCAGTTCTGAGCTGCAAACAGTGACCGATGCACAAAAGTGGATCCGTGCATCTCATTTACATGTAATCCCCTTTGTGCATTGGGCCCTGAGTGTCTATAGGTGGTTGATGACTCAGTCGTTTGGGGAAGCTAAAGAGGGGCAGGGCTGGGGTGGGCCTAAGGTGAAGTGGGGCAGGGCTAGATGGGGCATTGTGGGGCAACTTAAAATCCTTGGAGTGGGGGAAGTGACATCTATGTCAGCAGTAAATGGACAATGGGGCACTTTTGAACACAGGAAGAAAGGACCCCTTCACTGTGTTACTCTAATGCCAGAGATGTCAAGTCTCATTTATTAGGAGTGTGTCACACTCATTTGAAAGCTATCTCACTCTCACACGCAGGGCTGATGTTAGACATTCAGGGGCTCAGGGCAGAAACCAGGGAGGGGGCTCAAAAGCTGGTCTTCAGCCTATGCCTCCTTTAGCTTGAGGCCAAGGGAAATTGTCCTGTTTGCTGCTCCACCAACACCGGCCCTGCTCACACTCTTTGAGCCCTATCACTCATCATATCTTCACTACCAGTGTACTGATCTTGATCACTGCTTTAATGAGAGGAAAGCCTTAAAAAAGTAAACCAAGCGGTCCAACCAGTAGGAAGAAATCTGAGCACACCTTTCTGCCTACTGTTTCCCTTTGCCCTGTCCTTTTTCCCTTTACTGCAAGCGCATGAGCTTTGAAACTGATGTACATACTTTTTTTTAACTACTGGGTGGAAGACAATTTTCAGCTCAAAACATTTACCCAAATTGCTCTCTACTTTGTATTTTTTCAGAGGCTCCAAAGAAAAGCCAGTATCATTTAATGCTGCCTTGATTCATTTGCAAAGCATAAGTACATAAGTAGTGCCATACTGGGAAAGACCAAAGGTCCATCTAGCCCAGCATCCTGTCACCGACAGTGGCCAATCCAGGTCAAGGGCACCTGGCACGCTCCCCAAACGTAAAAACATTCCAGACAAGTTATACCTAAAAATGCGGAATTTTTCCAAGTCCATTTAATAGCGGTCTATGGACTTGTCCTTTAGGAATCTATCTAACCCCTTTTTAAACTCCGTCAAGCTAACCGCCCGTACCACGTTCTCCGGCAACGAATTCCAGAGTCTAATTACACGTTGGGTGAAGAAAAATTTTCTCCGATTTGTTTTAAATTTACCACACTGTAGCTTCAACTCATGCCCTCTAGTCCTAGTATTTTTGGATAGCGTGAACAGTCGCTTCACATCCACCCGATCCATTCCACTCATTATTTTATACACTTCAATCATATCTCCCCTCAGCCGTCTCTTCTCCAAGCTGAAAAGCCCTAGCCTTCTCAGCCTCTCTTCATAGGAAAGTCGTCCCATCCCCACTATCATTTTCGTCGCCCTTCGCTGTACCTTTTCCAATTCTACTATATCTTTTTTGAGATACGGAGACCAGTACTGAACACAATACTCCAGGTGCGGTCGCACCATGGAGCGATACAACGGCATTATAACATCCGCACACCTGGACTCCATACCCTTCCTAATAACACCCAACATTCTATTCGCTTTCCTAGCCGCAGCAGCACACTGAGCAGAAGGTTTCAGCGTATCATCGACGACGACACCCAGATCCCTTTCTTGATCCGTAACTCCTAACGCGGAACCTTGCAAGACGTAGCTATAATTCGGGTTCCTCTTACCCACATGCATCACTTTGCACTTGTCAACATTGAACTTCATCTGCCACTTGCACGCCCATTCTCCCAGTCTCGCAAGGTCCTCCTGTAATCGTTCACATTCCTCCTGCGACTTGACGACCCTGAATAATTTTGTGTCATCGGCGAATTTAATTACCTCACTAGTTATTCCCATCTCTAGGTCATTTATAAATACATTAAAAAGCAACGGACCCAGCACAGACCCCTGCGGGACCCCACTAACTACCCTCCTCCACTGAGAATACTGGCCACGCAATCCTACTCTCTGCTTCCTATCTTTCAACCAGTTCTTAATCCATAATAATACCCTACCTCCGATTCCATGACTCTGCAATTTCTTCAGGAGTCTTTCGTGCGGCACTTTGTCAAACGCCTTCTGAAAATCCAGATATACAATATCAACCGGCTCCCCATTGTCCACATGTTTGCTTACCCCCTCAAAAAAATGCATTAGATTGGTGAGGCAAGACTTCCCTTCACTAAATCCGTGCTGACTTTGTCTCATCAGTCCATGTTTTTGTATATGCTGTGCAATTTTATTCTTAATAATAGCCTCCACCATCTTGCCCGGCACCGACGTCAGACTCACCGGTCTATAATTTCCCGGATCTCCTCTGGAACCCTTCTTAAAAATCGGAGTAACATTGGCTACCCTCCAGTCTTCCGGTACTACACTCGATTTTAGGGACAGATTGCATATTTCTAACAGTAGCTCCGCAAGTTCATTTTTTAGTTCTATTAATACTCTGGGATGAATACCATCAGGTCCCGGTGATTTACTACTCTTCAGCTTGCTGAACTGACCCATTACATCCTCCAAGGTTACAGAGAATTTGTTTAGTTTCTCCGACTCCCCCGCTTCAAATATTCTTTCCGGCACCGGTGTCCCCCCCAAATCCTCCTCGGTGAAGACCGAAGCAAAGAATTCATTTAATTTCTCCGCTACGGCTTTGTCCTCCTTGATCGCCCCTTTAACACCATTTTCGTCCAGCGGCCCAACCGACTCTTTGGCCGGTTTCCTGCTTTTAATGTATCTAAAAAATTTTTTACTATGTATTTTTGCTTCCAACGCTAATTTCTTCTCAAAGTCCTTTTTTGCCCTCCTTATCTCCGCTTTGCATTTGGCTTGGCATTCCTTATGATCTATCCTGTTACTTTCAGTTGGTTCTCTTCTCCACTTTCTGAAGGATTGTTTTTTGGCTCTAATGATTTCCTTTATCTTACTGTTTAGCCATGCCGGCTGACGTTTAGTCTTTTTTCCCTTTTTTCTAATACGTGGAATATATTTGTCCTGAACCTCCAGGATGGTGTTTTTAAACAGCATCCACGCCTGATGCAAGTTTTTTACTCTGCGAGCTGCTCCTTTCAGTCTTTTTTTCACCATTTTTCTCATTTTGTCGTAATCACCTTTTCTATAGTTAAACGCTAGCGTACTTGATTTCCTAGTTTCACTTCCTTCAATGCCAATATCAAAACCGATCATATTATGATCACTGTTATCAAGCGGCCCTCGTATCGTTACCCCCTGCACTAGATCATGAGCACCACTAAGGACTAAGTCTAGTATTTTTCCTTCTCTTGTCGGCTCCTGAACTAGCTGTTCCATGAAGCTGTCCTTGATTTCATCAAGAAATCTTATGTCCCTTGCGTGTACAGATGTTACATTAACCCAGTCTATATGCGGGTAATTGAAATCCCCCATTATTATTGTGTTGCCCAGTTTGTTTGCGTCCCTGATTTCCTTTAACATTTCCGCATCCGTCTGTTCGTCCTGGCCAGGCGGACGGTAGTACACTCCTATCACTATCCTTTTCCCCTTTGCACATGGAATTTCAATCCACAGTGATTCCAAGGAGTGTTTTGTTTCCTGCAGAATTTTCAATCTATTTGATTCAAGGCTCTCGTTAATATACAATGCTACCCCTCCACCAATCCGATTCACCCTATCACTACGATATAATTTGTACCCCGGTATGACAGTGTCCCACTGGTTATCCTCCTTCCACCAGGTCTCAGAGATGCCTATTATATCTAATTTTTCATTTAGTGCAATATATTCCAACTCCCCCATCTTATTTCTTAGGCTCCTGGCATTCGCAGATAGACATTTCAAACTATGTTTGTTGTTCCTAAGTACATCATGCTTAGTACTTGACAGTATTAATTGGCAATCTTTTGTCTGATTTTTATTGTTATTTAAAGATACCCGATCTACTACAATCTCTTTTGCAACCTCACTATCAGGATACTCTATCTTCCCTGTTATGGTGATATCTTTGAAAGATACCTTATCCCGAACCATGCTCTTTTGAGCGACTGTCGGCCTTCCCCCCATTTCTAGTTTAAAAGCTGCTCTATCTCCTTCTTAAACGCCGATGCCAGCAGCCTGGTCCCACTCTGGTTAAGATGGAGCCCATCCTTTCGGAATAGGCTCCCCCTTCCCCAGAATGTTGCCCAGTTCCTAACAAATCTAAAGCCCTCCTCCCTGCACCATCGTCTCATCCACGCATTGAGACTCTTGAGCTCTGCCTGTCTCTTGGGCCCTGCGCGTGGCACAGGTAGCATTTCAGAAAATGCTACCCTGGAGGATCTGGATTTCAGCTTTCTACCTAAGAGCCTAAATTTTGCTTCCAGAACCTCTCTCCCACATTTTCCTATGTCATTACACTTAAATCATTCCAGGTTTATACCCTGGATATGCCATCAGAAAAATCTCACTCTTTAGCCTGCAATTTCACTCCTTGGCATGGTAAATCTCACTCTTTGGGATGGTTCAGCCTTGGCATCTCTGTGATGCAGCTGCACCAAATGCCCCCCCTCCCCGCCCCTAGTATCTCTGTTACTGATGATAATATGCACACTGACCCCAAATTCTATATATCGCTGTTACGTTCCTCACCTGGTTCCAGGCCTGTGCGGCCGATTCGCTGGTGAGGTGCGGTCCGGCTGAGATAGCCGGCTATTTTGGATGTAGTTTCTCCAGGATGGGTCTGTTTCTGTTTCCTGCTTCTGGCAGCCGTCATTTTGGTTGGATCAAGGACAGCAGCCATCTTGGCTAGCTCAGGAGGGGGCAGCCATCTTGGAGTAACGAGGTCAGTAAGGAAGCCCATATTTGGACGTAGGCACCTCTGCTGATGGGGGAAGCCATCTTGAATCAGCTGCACATGCTTGAGCCTAATTCCTCCACTACTTAAGGCCCTGCCTTCAGTCCTTCGTTGCTTCGGTCTCAATTGTGTTTGAGGTCCACGCCGGTGCTCCTTGCTTTCAGTTCCAGTGTTCCAGACCTCGGCTTGTTTCCCCGGACCTCGCTTGTTTTGCTGCCTGCCTTGACCTTGGACTGTTTTCGACTACTCTTTGCCCTACGGATTTACCTGGCTTTTGGACTGTGTCTGTTTGCCTGCCTGTCTGATCAGTGGTCATGCAACCCCGCCTGTTCCAGAAGTCCTTGTGGCTGCCCGAACCTGGGGGCTCAACTCTCAGGGAATGGCGGTCGCTCCCCAGGTGAAGCTAGGGGTTGTCTGGCTGCCTGACTGAGTGCGGTGTCACTCCATCCTAGCCGTGCTCAGTCGGGGCACAAGGTATCACATTTCTCCAGTCATAACAATCACACCTTAATTTCTGTGCAGATTTCGAAGCATATTATACAACAATGTGCCTAACTTTTAATTGGTTAACCGGCTAATCAGCGCTGTTAATTGGATATTAATAAGCAATTATTAGCACTAATTTGCATTAAGATTTACACACACAACTCATTAAGTGTATTTTTATTTTTGTTACATTTGTACCCCGCGCTTTCCCACTCATGGCAGGCTCAATGCGGCTTACATGGGGCAATGGAGGGTTAAGTGACTTGCCCAGAGTCACAAGGAGCTGCCTGTGCCTGAAGTGGGAATTGAACTCAGTTCCTCAGTTCCCCAGGACCAAAATCCACCACCCTAACCACTAGGCCACTCCTCCATTTATGATGTGCATAAATTCCAAGCCGCATAATTAAAAAGGGGTCATGGTTATAGGTGTGGAATGGGCGGGTCATGGGCATTTCAAAAATCTATGTACATTATTATAGAATACACCCACTCTGGGCCTTATTCTATAAAGGTTATGTTCCTAAATTTAGGATCCTAAAATTTATGTTCCTAAATTTATTCTCTTAAATTAGGAGCACACTCTATGCTCCAAATAGATTATGCTCATAATTTAGGAGCATAAATTTAGGAGTGTAAATTATGCTCATAACTTTTAGGAGCTTAACCTCTATAGAATAAGGCCCTCTGTGCCTAATTTAGCATTGGGATTTAGGCCAAGTAAAGCATGGCCTAAATGGAAATTTAAGCTGATTCTATAAAATTTAGGCGTGCTTTAGAAAATACACCTAGGCATATTTTTTTTACTGTGCAGATTTTTCAGGCATCATATATAGAATCTAGCCTTGAATGTTCTCCAAGAATTTATGTGCCAAAAAATTCAATGTACCATTTAAACAGAACAATATTTGCATTAGTCTGGAAATATATGCAGGTATTTTAACACTTGGCTACCAGTCAGCCATAGTCCCTCAGGTCTAGCATCTTCCTGTTGGCCATGTAAACAGTGGTGTTCAGAAGCACTGTAACAGAAATCCTATGGTTACTGGCAACCATAAAATGATTTGCCTTTCAATGTTTTTGGTAGGTTGCAAAATGACCACCAGGCTTCAGATCTGCTGGTCTTCAGTTTATTGTTGAGCTGCCAAACGTGTTTGGAATAAGCATGACCTATTACTAAAGAAATACATAAACCAATACAGTACCCTCATTTAAACAAATTGGACCATCAGTATTTTGTAGTCACCTGAAGCTTGACGTAAAAGCAACAAGCCATATTCTTCCTCACTGGTTCAGTAAACTTGTAATCAAAAATCAATTTGTCTACGCTTTCTATCCCGGGTATAGTTAGAAACTTTTATACAATTAAGTAAAATAATTTTCTGAAGATGAAACAAATGAACATATAAATTAATAAGATTTTTTATTAAAGGTCTACTGCACTGGTGAGGAAGAATATGGTCCATCACTTTTAAATCAAGCTTCAGATAGGGCTACAAAATTCTGATGGTTTGACAAGTAATCTTTAGGTTTGTTTGAAGGAGCTGAATTGTTGAAAATGCAGCACTGGCATCCCTGAAGAAGAAGTTTTGAAACAGATATTCCTGTTGGACATTTAAGGAGCAGATGGCTTTAGAGCAAGCAAAGAGAAGTTTAAGTTAAGTTCTTGCTCCGGCCTGACTGTCTCTATTATATCTGGTGCTTTGCTTTCTTTCATTTTTTGACTTAAATGTTTTTTCAAAAACATTTTTTGAAGGACTCCTTGATAGAGGGTTAGGGGGTTTCTCATTAAAGTTTTTCACACTCGTTTTGGTAATTAAAATTTTGTATATGACTGCATTAAAATAAAAATTTGAAGAGTTTCAATGTAAGGAGTACTGATGATGTAAAGAGCGGTATAGTGAGCCGTTATTGAGGCTAGTCTCATTAAAATGTGGCTTCGCTGAAGGAACAGCCTAAACTGGATTCTCCTTTTGTTTCTCTTCTTTTTTCACAAATTCTTGTTCAATTTCGAGTGTGGAGTTCTTTTCTGGGTGTGGCTTATGTTGGGATTGACTATGAGGCATATTTTCAAAGCACTTTGGGAGGCTAAGTTCTATAGGTTTCTATGGAACTTTGGGAGGCTAAGTGCTTTGAAAATATGCCTCTATATATTCTAGTATTGGATGGAGAAGAGAGGCAGGGCGATGCTAGGTGAGAAGAGAGACAGATGGGGTGATACTGGATTTGAGAAGGTAGAACTGAGGCAGAGTGATGCTGCATGGAAGGAAGAAATAGAGAGAGCATGATGCTGGATGGGAGAAAGAGAGACAGAGAGCATGATGCTGGATGGGTTAGCAGAGAGAAAGGGAGATGGAGATGGGCAATGCTGGATGGGGGAGAGAGAGAGACAGGGTGATGCTGGATGCGGAGAAGAGAGAGAGATGCTGAATGGATAAGAGACACAGGGCGATGTTAGGTGAGAAGAGAGATATATGGGGTGATGCTGGATTTGCGAGGTGGAACAGAGAGAGACAGAGTGATGCTGCATGAGAGGAAGAAATAGAGAGAGTATGATGCTGAATGGAGAGAAGAGAGAAAGAGATGGGGCAATACTGGATAAGGAGGAAGAGAGAGTGAGATGGGATGATGTTGGTTGGCAGGAGGAGAGAGAGAAACAGAGTGGAGATATGGCATGGCAGTCAGGTGGGGAAGAGAGAAACTGAGAGGAAATACTCTGTGAGGGTGGGGTCGACAGAGAGGAGATGCTGCACAGGAGGGGGGAGAAACAGAGAGGAGATGTTATATGACAAAAGGAGAGAAGAAGAGTTGATGAAAGACAAGAGAATAAGAGAAAGTGGTAAGGATGAGCCTGGGTAAGGGAAATATATGGAAAGCTATAGGTAGATTCACTGAAAAGGGGAGCTTAAAGACTGGATAGTAAGAATGGAAAGAGAGGCAGAAAAAAATAGAAGAAAGCTGAAAGATAAAGATGAGTGTCAGAGATGGATATAGTGAAGGAAGTGAATAAAAGAAATGGACAGAAACCCTGGCAAGAGAATTATGAGCAGACAATAGAAAGCAGAAACCAGACACTAGGACCACCATGGCTAGAAAAAAATACATAGCCAGACAAGAAAGGAAGAAAAATAATTTTATTTTTAATTCAGGATTAAGTAGTCTGGAAGCCATATTAGTCCACTCTATAGGTTAAGAAAAATAAAACAAAACAATGGAAAATAAAGTGATACATTTTTATTGTACCAACTTTATCCATTTTTTAACCAGCTATTAGAGGCCAAAACCACCTTCCTTAGGTCAGGACAGTATACCATAAAAGCATTATCCCCGGGACTCTATACAGCGTGACTTAAGTTGCGCGTGCAAATCCAGTCATATTCTGGATTTGCGCACACAACTTAACAAACCAATTGCACTAATGCCACTTATGCCACTTAACAAGCAATTATTGACACTAATTGGCATTAATTAGAATTTATGTGCAGAACTGTCTAAGCATATTCTATAACGTGATGCGAATAAATTCTAAGTTGCATAGTTGAAAAGGGGGTATGGCCATGGGCGTGGAATGGGCGTTTCTAAAATCTATGCGCATGGAATACACCCGGAGGTCCTTTTACTAAGCCACGATAAAAAGTGGCCTGTGGCAATGTAGGCACATGTTTTAGGATTGTGCTAGGACAGTTTTTACCGCATCTGCAAAATAGTGTTTTTTTTAATGTGACGGGAAAAGGACATGTGGTAAAACTGAAACCTGTGCGCATCTAAAACCAGCCTGAGCCCTTAACGCCACCCATTGATCTAGTGGTAACGGCTCACGCACTACACGAGTGGTGATTGGTTGGCGTGCGCCAACTGCTGATTACTGCCGGAAATGGTGCACATGGGAGGAAATAAATAATTCATCCAGGTGTTATGGGGCGTGCCAAATCTGAAATTACCACCAATGGGTGTGCTGGCCTGGCTGCAGTCTCATTTGGGTGCACACTGCACGAGCATAGAGCCTACCGCGGCTTAGTAAAAGGGCCCCCCAGTTTGTGCCTAATTTAGGCGTTGGCATTTACACCAAGTTTTACTTGGCACAACTGCCCGTGGACTAAATTTAGTCGTGTGGACAAGTGCTCACATATTCTATAAACCGCGTGGAAATTTAAACTTATTCTATAAAGTACGCCTAAAGACCACATAATGCTGTGAGCACAGCAATCATGCTGCTGCTGTGCTCTGGAGGCCCTAAACTGCATTTTTGAGAGTTCTTTCGTAGCAAAGATTTTACTGATCTGCTGGAGAATTTTGATCAGAATTTATAGACAAACCTATTTGCAAATCAGCTCCTGTTATGTCATCCAGGACATAAAGGTAAGGACAAAAACCACGGGGCTGAAGATAAGATGGTGTCCACACAGCGAGACGAGGCTGCTCCCTTCACTGCTGAGCAGCTGCAGAGGATTACTGTCACGGTCTCACAGGCATTGGAGCTCCAGCTGCTCTGGCTTTCCAGCTTCAATAATTTGAACAGCTGTTGGAAAAGTCTTCTCAGAGGGCTGGGGAGCTGGAACAGCGGGTGCCAGATTTGGAGGATACTTCTGCTTTGGAGGCGACTCAGGTGGTACAACTTCAGACTTAATTGTGAGAGCAAGCCACAAAACTGGATGACTTTGAGAACCGCTCGAGGTGAAACAATATTTGGCAGTTGGGGCTGTTGGGGAATGTTTTAGCCCACCTACTCCCACACCATTTGGAGGAATGGTTTGAACCTCAATTTCCCACGCTCTAATGTAAAGATCAACTGTGCCTGGAACAGGCCCACCACATGGGCCACAAGAAAGATGGTGCAATACGAGCCTGAGCGATTGTGCTAAGAGTTTAAATTATGCTCATAAAGTTGAGTTGTTACAGCTGTACAGAAAAAGAAAGATTTACAGGAATTTGAAGGAGAGAAAGTACTGTTATTTCAGGACTATTCTCCAGCACACTTGGAGAGACATGACAGGTTCTCCCCCCTCTCTGCGACCCTGCATGAGGGCGATATTCACTTTTTCGTTTTGTATCCAGAGGTTTTGAAAATTTATCACGAGAGTCAGTGGCATGTCTTTGAAGCGCTACCCAAGGCACAGGATTTTATTAATCAGAACCCCGGATGTGCGGACTGAGCCCCTGGTTGACTTGGTTTGATGGTTTGCAACAGGTTTACTTCTTTGTTTCTCACATTGCTCCATTTGGTAGTATACTTTGCTTGATTTGGCTGGTGGGGGGGGGGGGGGGGGGGGGCTCCTGGCAAGTGTGGTCTCTTTTCCCTGAACTTCTGTTGTTGGGATGCTGTTGGTTGTTTAGGGTCAGGGGAGGGCTTCAGTGGATGGGGAGTTATGGGGGGATCCTCACACTGCAAGACAGGCGTGTTCATAAGAACTTTCATGGTTTCCGGTTGGTGCTGTGTGTGTTGCTTGTTTGTTTGGAACTTTGAGTGGCTGTGGTCTGTGGATCCGTGTGTGTAGCTAGTGGATGCCCTGAGGTGGAGGCTGGGCATCCCGGGTTATCTATTCATAAACACTGTTGTCTGGTACTTATTTTTGTAGACCCATGCATCAGACTACAGGTAACCCCATTTGCTTACTAACCTGGAATATTTGTGGCATCTCTTCCCCTATAAAGTACTCTAAACTTTTACAAGCCCTTAACAAACAGAAGACTGATATTGTTTGTCTGCAGGAGACGCGATTGTCTCTGGAGGAACATCTTAAACTCCGGAGAGAGTGGGTGAGGGAACTTCTTTGTTCTCCTGCCTTGGGGAGGCAGGGTGGAGTGACAGTACTCTTTAGGAAATCACTAGCTTGCCAAACACAGCTTGTCTTCACTGATCCTTGGGCTGCTATGTGGGGGTTCATGCTGATCTGCAGGGGCAGATTTTTCTTTTACTTTCTGTGTATAGCCCTGTTACCCAAGGCTCTGCATTTCTTCCTACTTTACTTTCGGTTTGCCAGAAATATATGGGTACTCCTCTGGTGGTAGCTGGGGACAAGAATCTAGTTCTTGATGTGGTTATGGATCACTCTGTCCCCTCTGGAGAAGGCTTCTCTGGTGTAGATCGTAGATCGGCGGTTGGAACATTTTTGTAAATCCTTGGATCTGGTTGATCCTTGGCATTCGCTCCATCCTGATGAGTGTGATTTCACCCACAACTCCAGGGCACATTAGACCATGTCATGCTTAGATTATATTTTTGTGCATTACAAACAGTTTCTCCCAAATTTCTTCTGCCACAATTGGGTGGGAAAACATTTCTGATCATGCGATGGTGTGAATTGAGCTCAAGGCCCCATCGTACTTTTGTCAAACCCCTTCCCTTTTATCTGTTCATATCCAAAGACTTTTCTAAATATCGGGTCTCCAATTGGGAGGAGTTTCTTTCACATAATCTGCAGCATATGAATGATTCCTTATTGTTTTGCTCATGGCTAAGGCAGTACTTCGGGGGAATGTCATTGCATATGTCAGTGCTCGCAATCGGCATATCTCACGGGGCATTGTGGAACTGGAGAATAAACTTCGCACCTCGAAACAGCATTATGTCTGTCACCCTATCCCTGAGTTCTTCAAATCCCTTACAGCCACCAAAGAAGCCCTTAATGGGCTCCTTCATGAACAGGCCACGTGCCAGCTGCTGTATCGGACGTATAAATACTTTAGATATGGCAATAGGTCTTTTGTTTTTGATGTTTCTAGAACCTCTTCTCTGAGTTTTGAGGACCTCTGGTGATGTGCGTGGCATCCACCTCCAAGGGGACTCCATCAAAATCTTGGCTTATGCAGAGGATTTGATGCTGGTTCTGAAGGACCCCCTCTTCCTCATGTGCTACACCTCATTGCCTACTATGGTACACTGTTGGGTTTTAGATTCAACTTTAAAAAGCCCCATTACTACCAGATGTCCATACTGGGCAGATGGACAGTTCAAATAACTTGCTGTGCTTATTCCCGCGAACCTCCCTCAACTTTACCAAGACAATGTCCGTCCCTTGTTGTGCGACACCGTATGCCTTTTTCTTCTTTGGTGCTCTTATCCATTTTCCCTTTTTGGGTGGGTGAACCTTTTTAACGTGATGCTGGCTCCGCGCTGGCTTTGTTTTCCAGATGTTACCACTATTTCTGAAAGTGAAAGATGTGCGCCTGTTACATTGTGCTTTCCAGGGCTTTCTTTGGGGGGGGGGGGGTGTAGTGGAAGATTTTAAAGATTGTTTTTCAACTCTGCCATAATCGACAAGTGCACTCGGGGTCTGTATTTTTGATTAGAAGTAATTCTGTTTGTGTGAAAGATAAGACACAGCTCTAATTAATTTGGTATGTGAAGGGAGAGGTGGAGCCTGTTTCGAGTTCAGACTGGCCACCTGGACTGAGAAACATGTGACCACATTCCTACAGTATGGCTTGTTTACCTAAACAGAGAAATTCTCAAACATTCTGTAATTTTCCTTAGCTCTGAACATGAGTTCTAAGCATAATAAAAAAGGGAGTTTCTGTCAGTGAAATTAGGAGCTCGCCCGTGACTAACGTATGTACTGCACAAAGAACCATATTTCCTGGTCAAAGAAAGTCCTGGCTTTCGCTGTGAACAGGGCCCCCGCCAGCTGATGATAAGAGCCTGGATGATGTAAGGACCAGTGATGTATGTATAGTGTATGTATATTGCTTTTCCTGGTCTAGAAACTCCTAGCATTGCTTAGATGTAGGGACCAGTGATGTAATGATTGTTTACAGGTATTGTTTTTTTTCAGTTATATAGCTTAATCATTGTGTAAATAGCTTAATTATTTTGTATCTTAGAACCTCTAATAAAAGTCTCATTTACCTAATACGAACCCCAAAAAATTTACAGTAAGAGGCAGGCTGTAAAACCAGGTCAGAACATTTTGGTGATGAGGGTAGGATTCGAAGAAGGAATGGCACTTTTTAAAAGGAATGCAGAAGAGAGTGTTGAATTCCAAGGCTGGAATGAGGTACCATATGGTATTAGGAGTAGGATTCCGGTTTAAAGGAATCAGAGCCTTTGTATGCAAAAAATTAAAACAGAAAGGGAGAAGGAACAGTATTGCTTATCAGAAAACCCATTAGAGCCGGAATAAACAGCATAGGAAAAGTACAGAATTGAAATGATAGGTATGACTTACACAGTTAAAATTAAATGCTTACATTACTAATTGATAAGTTGGATAGTGTGCTGCTGTGAGAGTGGCGCAATATAAATATAGGAAGCGAAGAGGAAAAATTAACAAAACGAAAGTACATTTATATCATGATTTAGGATGTTTAGACTCATTTGGAGTCAATTGCACATTTAAAGGACAAGGGATGGGAGATAAATCTTAAAAAGATACAAGGACCGTCCCAGGCAACAAAACTTTTAGGCATTGGAATTTGTTCCTCTCTGTAAATTACACAGCTTTTGCAAGCAGCACATACCTCAGTTAAGTAATCAGGAAAAAATATGACATTGAGTGGAAGGGAAAAGGGCAACAGTTTTTTTTAAACAGGCTAGACAACACAGATTGATTTAGATGTGTGGCCAGTGCAATTAGGAGAACTAGAATTAAGTGTCTTAGTGAATGAAAATTATGCTAATTAGAGCTTTTGGCAAAAACAAAAGAATCAAGTAGCATTAGGGTTTTAGAGCCGTAAGTTTTTAGAAGAAGAAAAGAAAGTAAAATTTTTTTTTGTGAAGCAACTGATAGCATATTATTTTTCTTTAGTAGATATTGTGCAGCTGACTATAAGACACAAAGTTTAATTAGAATGCAGTGGAGAAGGAGGAAGTAGTTTATAGGCATAGTTAAATGTTGTTTATATGGTTTTGATAATTGAGAATTTGGGATAATGCCATGTATATACTAACTCATGGTCTGTGGCAACTAGATTAGCCACGTGTCTACCTACGTGGTACAAAAATAACTGGAAAAATATACCAAGGATTTGTGGGGCAGAGAATTGTGGAAGATATTTGGAATTATGTATAAAATACTAATGTTACTGTTTTTTATGTAGATGCCCATTGCATCTACCGCGCAATGGCCAATGAATAAAGTAAAATCACACCCCTCGAGGTGGAAACTGTGGAAGAGCCAGATAATTGCTCAGGATTAGCGAAATGGGTGCACCAAAAATGTGGACCTCTGGGAGGAAAGGCCACTTACAGGTGGGCAACAGATCGTGGTATTAGTTTAATTATGGATGTTATTAAAACTGTTATAGTTGAATGTCTGGTCTGTTAATACCAGATTAGGCGATCTGTTCCCCACATGTCTAAGGGGCAATTATAAAGGGGAAAATTACCTGAACAAATTTGGTAGATGGATTATATAGGACCTTTACCTAATTTGCAAGGATGTCAATATGTGTGCACAGCAGTAGATATTTAATTGCAAATCCTTGCAGGCGAGCTGTTCAAGCTAGCACTATTAAAACGTTAGACTTGATAATGGTTCCCATTTTGAAGGTTAATTAGTATAACAATATGCCTTAATTCATAATATAACCTTGTCCTGATCCTCCGATCTGGGCAAGAAGAATGGACTTATGTCCCAGCAAATAAGTGTTATCTTAGAGAATAACTGATCTATTTATATACTTTATTAATAGATCCTTGTAAGAATCAGTATAATCCTCCTTCTTATGGTGTCTTTGGGTTTGGCTATTACCCCCAGTGGACATTTAAGACTCACCACCGAGAGTCAGAGCAAGCTGAATGGGATATGTAAGAATCAGACAACAAGATAATTACACATGTTCAGCTTACTAGATGTGTCCTGTGGCAACTAGTAACAGAAACTCGAATACGGAAAGGAGTTCTGCCACACGAATGAGTTTAATATGACTTGCACAAGTCAGAGACAGACAATACAGCAATGTTGACCCAAAAATGTGGACACTGTTGACATTTACACCACCAATGTATTATTAGCACATGTTTCTATTCTTCTTGTGTGAACACTACACCTATGAAAACCTGTGTAAATACTGTAGTACCCTCAATTGCCTAGATATAGAGTAAAATGAGCTTGGTATGATACACTGTTAGGAAAGTTTAGTACAAGTGTAGCGATAATAAATGCTACTGATGCTGAAACTTAAGCCTAAGCAAAATGTATTAGAACTGACATTAATCAGCTTATTACATTGCAATATGATAAAGTTTTTTTTTTAATTAAACTCAGATAGTTGATTATACTCATTAGTGTACAAGTAGACATTAATATAGCATATTTTACTACTTGCATGTTATAATATGTATTTGCCCTTATACAAAGGAATAAGGCTCAAGATGACTAACTCTGAACACTTGTGGAGGTGAATTTCACAGGTGGGTTCCTTCCACAACTTGATTAATAATTTCAAATACTGCCCTGTGCACTGACCTCTTTTGTTCTGGGCAAACTGTGTAGTTTAATGTAACTAAGCAGGGTGTAATATTTGTAATACTGTATTTTGGTTAGTTATTGGTGGGCAGCATTATTACCACTTGCCCTTGGACTATACTTTCTACTAATTTTAGTATGTTTGTTGACATTAGTGCTCAGTATATTACCCATTTGTATAATCTGTCGTGTTCCTTTTTTGGTTGTTTTACCTGATATAGAGCAATAACTTATGTATGGACTGTCGTTTAGACAGAGTTGAAAATCAAAGACCGAATGTAGTGGAAGATTTTAAAGATTGTTTTTCAACTCTGCCTTGACCGACAAGTGCACTTGGGGTCTGTATTTTTGATTAGAAGTAATTCTGTTTGTGTGAAATATTACGTCACAAAAGAGAGGGAATACAGTATACAAGAACAACCAAACAACCAAACAAAGCAAACACTGGGCCTTCAGGATTGAGAAAAATGTAGTTCTTTATTTATAATGGAGACCCGACATGGTCCGTGTTTCGGCGTACAAACGCCTGCATCAGGGGTCAAGGGACTCCTATAGGTCAGCAAGATAATAAGTTGACAAAGATGTGGAATGAACAATCAGGTTATATTACCCTCCATCAGCACGTCGCCTCTCTCCACTGCAAGTCGCGCGAACCGGTCTGGAAGTGAAGGCAGCAAGGCAGGCACACAGCAAACCTATAGGAGTCCCTTGACCCCTGATGCAGGTGTTTGTACGCCGAAACAAGGACCGTGTCGGGTCTCCATTATAAATAAAGAACTACATTTTTCTCAATCCTGAAGGCCCAGTGTTTGCTTTGTTTGGTTGTGTGAAATATAAGACACAGCTCTAATTAATTTGGTATGTGAAGGGAGAGGTGGAGTCCGTTTCGAGTTCAGACTGGCCACCTGGACTGAGAAACATGTAAACACACATTCCCACAGTATGGCTTGTTTACCTAAACAGAGAAATTCTCAAACATTCTATACTTAGCTCTGAACATGAGTTCTAAGCCTAATAAAAAAGGAAGTTTCTGTCAGTGAAATTGGGAGCTCATCTGTGAGTAACGTACGTACTGCGAAGAGAACCATATTTCCTGGTCAAAGAAACTGCTGGCTTTCGCTGTGAACAGGACCCCCCCCCGAGCTGATGATAAAAGCCTGGATGATGTAGGACCAGTGATGTATGTATAGTGTATGTATATTGCTTTCCCTGGTCTAGAAACTCGTAGCGTTGCTTGGACGTAGGGACCAGTGATGTAATGATTGTTTATAGGTATTTTTTTTTCAGTTATATAGCTTAATCATTGTGTACACAGCTTAATTATTGTGTATCTTAGAACCTACATAAGTACATAAGTAGTGCCATACTGGGAAAGACCAAAGGTCCATCTAGCCCAGCATCCTGTCACCGACAGTGGCCAATCCAGGTCAAGGGCACCTGGCACGCTCCCCAAACGTAAAAACATTCCAGACAAGTTATACCTAAAAATGCGGAATTTTTCCAAGTCCATTTAATAGCGGTCTATGGACTTGTCCTTTAGGAATCTATCTAACCCCTTTTTAAACTCCGTCAAGCTAACCGCCCGTACCACGTTCTCCGGCAACGAATTCCAGAGTCTAATTACACGTTGGGTGAAGAAAAATTTTCTCCGATTCGTTTTAAATTTACCACACTGTAGCTTCAACTCATGCCCTCTAGTCCTATTATTTTTGGATAGCGTGAACAGTCGCTTCACATCCACCCGATCCATTCCACTCATTATTTTATACACTTCTATCATATCTCCCCTCAGCCGTCTCTTCTCCAAGCTGAAAAGCCCTAGCCTTCTCAGCCTCTCTTCATAGGAAAGTCGTCCCATCCCCACTATCATTTTCGTCGCCCTTCGCTGTACCTTTTCCAATTCTACTATATCTTTTTTGAGATACGGAAACCAGTACTGAACACAATACTCCAGGTGCGGTCGCACCATGGAGCGATACAACGGCATTATAACATCCGCACACCTGGACTCCATACCCTTCCTAATAACACCCAACATTCTATTTGCTTTCCTAGCCGCAGCAGCACACTGAGCAGAAGGTTTCAGCGTATCATCGACGACGACACCCAGATCCCTTTCTTGATCCGTAACTCCTAACGCGGAACCTTGCAAGACGTAGCTATAATTCGGGTTCCTCTTACCCACATGCATCACTTTGCACTTGTCAACATTGAACTTCATCTGCCACTTGCACGCCCATTCTCCCAGTCTCGCAAGGTCCTCCTGTAATCGTTCACATTCCTCCTGCGACTTGACGACCCTGAATAATTTTGTGTCATCGGCGAATTTAATTACCTCACTAGTTATTCCCATCTCTAGGTCATTTATAAATACATTAAAAAGCAACGGACCCAGCACAGACCCCTGCGGGACCCCACTAACTACCCTCCTCCACTGAGAATACTGGCCACGCAATCCTACTCTCTGCTTCCTATCTTTCAACCAGTTCTTAATCCATAATAATACCCTACCTCCGATTCCATGACTCTGCAATTTCTTCAGAAGTCTTTCGTGCGGCACTTTGTCAAACGCCTTCTGAAAATCCAGATATACAATATCAACCGGCTCCCCATTGTCCACATGTTTGCTTACCCCCTCAAAAAAATGCATTAGATTGGTGAGGCAAGACTTCCCTTCACTAAAACCTCTAATAAAAGTCTCATTTATCTAATACGAATCCAAAATAATCCAAAGTAATTACTGAGTAGTCTGTGTCAGTGATGCAGGCTATAAAACCAGGACAGAACGGGGGAGGGGGGGGCAGCAGGCTCAACCCCCGATTTCTACTATCCTAAAACCTAGAATGCATGGTGGACTGGGTCTGTTGAATGTGTTATTATGAGTTTTTTTCTCTGTGGCAAGATTTTATTCATATTCTCTTTTACCTTTCTTTATCAATGTTTTACATCTAGCTTGACAGTGCTAATGTTGCCTGGTAAGGTTTGCCTCTTTGCGGATGATACCAGAATCGGCAATAAAGTAGACATCCCTGATGATGTGGATAACATGAGGAAGGACTTAGCAAAGCTAGTGCATTGAAATATGTAAGGTCATGCATTTGGGGCTGCAAAAACCCGAGGGAATGGTATAGTTTAAAGGGTGAAGAACTTTTGTGCACGAAAGAGGAATGGGATTTGGGTGTGATATGTGATGATCTTAAGGTACCCAAACATGTAGAAAAGGCGAAGGCAAGGTAAAATTATGTATCATACCTGATAATTTTCTTTCCATTAATCATAGCCGATCAATCCATAAACTGGTGGGTTGTGTCCATCTACCAGCAGGTGGAGATAGAGAGCAATCCTTTTGCCTCCCCATATGTGGTCATGTGCTGCCGGAAACTCCTCAGTATGTCGATATCAAAGCTCCATCCGCAGGACTCAGCACTTAGAGAATTACACCCACAAAGGGACACTCTGCCCAGCTCACCACCGCCGAAACGGGGGAGGGGAATCAACCCAGCTCATCCCCACACAAGTGGGGGAGGGGAATCCGTCCAGTTCATCCCCGCGGAGCGGGGGAGGGACACCACACCCGCCGATGCGGGGGGATCTGGCTTATCCTGCAACCGCAACCGCGGGAGGAGCTGACTGACCCTAACACCGCCGAAGCGGGAGGGGTACAAAGCTGCCCTACAGCCGCACGAAGCGGGAGGGAGCGCCGGCAGAATTTAGGTCTCAATCCAGCCCCATAAAACGGAGGGGAGAGGAATGCAGCAGCTCACTGTAACACAAAATCGTCTCAACTCCTGAAGAATCCAATTGAAAAAACTTGAACACGAAGTCCTCCTGAACAGGAACTGAAGACTAAACTTGAACCTGAAATGCAACCAGAATATAAACAGTACAGATATCTGGGAGGGGCTATGGATTGATCAGCTATGATTAATGGAAAGAAAATTATCAGGTATGATACATAATTTTACCTTCCATATCATCATGCTGATCAATCCATAGACTGGTGGGATGTACCGAAGCAGTACTCACCCAGGGCGGGACATAGAAATCCCTGACCGCAACACTGAAGCTCCAAACTGGGCCTCCGCCCGAGCAGCCACAGTCAAGTGGTAATGTCTGGAGAAGGTATGAGCCGATGCCCAAGTTGCCGCCCTACAAATCTCTTCCAAGGAGCCGGACCCGGTCTCTGCCATCGAGGCCGCCTGTGCTCTAGTGGAGTGAGCCTTCAGCTGGATAGGTGGCACCTTCCCCGCGGCCACATAAGCCGCTGCAATGGTTTCCTTGACCCATCGTGCCACTGTAGGCTTGGCAGCCTGCAGACCCTTACGAGGACCTGCGAATAGCATAAACAGATGATCCGACTTCCGGAATCATTGGTCACTTCCAAGTATCTGATGATGACTCGTCTCACATCTAGATATTTGAGAGCAGAGTACTCCTCTGGGTAGTCCTCCCTACGAAAGGAGGGTAGACAGAGCTGCTGATTCACATGGAAGCGAGAAACAATCTTGGGCAGGAAGGAAGGCACTGTGCGAATAGACACTCCTGCCTCAGGAACTGCAGAAAGGGCTCCCGACATGATAGCGCCTGGAGCTCGGAAACTCTTCTGGCTGAAGTGATACCCACCAAAAAAACTGCTTTCAACGTCAGGTCTTTCAGAGATGCCCTCGACAAGGGTTCACAAGGCGGCTTCTGCAAGGCTCTTAGCACCAGATTGAGATTCCACGCAGGTACCACTGAGTGCAGAGGAGGGCGCAGGTGATTAACTCCCTTGAGAAAGCGTACCACCTCTGGCTGCGAGGCCAGGAAAGCACCCTTCAGGTGACCCCTGAAGCAAGCAAGAGCCGCTACCTGGACCTTAAGGGAACTGAGCGACAGGCCTTTTTCCAGACCTTCTTGCAGGAACACCAATACTGAAGAAATTGGAGCAGTGAAGGGAGAAAGTGAGCCTGCCTCACACCACGATGCAAAGGTACGCCAAACCCTGGCGTAAGCAGTAGAAGTAGAGCGCTTCCTCGCTCTCAGCATAGTGGCGATGACCTTGTCTGAGAAGCCCTTCTTCCTCAGACACTGCCGCTCAATAGCCAGGCCGAAAGACCAAAGGGGGAGGGATCCTCCATTACCACGGGACCCTGATGCAACAGGCCCCGCTCCGCTGGCAGCTGCAGAGGGCCATCCACTGAGAGCCTGATCAAGCCCGCATACCAGGGATGTCTGGGCCAATCCGGACTCACCAGGATTATCTGGCCCGGATGCTTTGCCACCCGGCCTAGCACCCTGCCCAACATGGGCCAAGGCGGGAACACATAGAGAAGCTCCTGTGTCGGCCACTGTTGGAGAAGAGCATCTACTCCCAGAGATCGAGGGTCCCGTCCTCTGCTGAAAAAGCGCAGCACTTGGCAATTGGCTGATGACGCCATCAGATCTAGGCTCGGCTGGCCCCAGCGCTTCGTGATGTCCAAGAAGGCCTGAGCAGTATTCATGACTCCCGCAATGTGGGCCGCCGACAGCTGTTCCAGGTTTGCTTCTGCCCACAGGCATAGCTTCATGGCCTCCTTGGCTAGAGGGGCGCTCATGGTACCTCCCTGGCGATTGACATAGGCCACAGCCGTGGCATCGTCCGACCGGACCCGTACTGGCTTCAGCGCCAGGACCGGGAGAAACTCCAAAGGCGCCAACCGAATGGCTCTGAGTTCCAGGAGGTTGATAGACCACTTTGCCTCTGCAGGGGACCAGAGCCCCTGCGCTGTCCTTCCCAAGTAGTGGGCTCCCCAGCCCGTCAAAGAGGCATCCACCGTGACGACAACCCACTCCGGGGTCATAGGAGGCATTCCTGCGGACAGCTTGTCTGGCCTCAGCCACCAGCTCAGCGCCTTGCGCACCGCCAAATCCAAGGGAAGGCGCACAGCGTAATCCTCTGAAGCTGGAGTCCATCGCTGCAGCAGAGAGAGCTGTATAGGTCTCATATGGGCCCTGGCCCAGGGCACTACTTCCATCGTGGCCGTCATAGAGCCCAACAGCTAGCTGCACATAGTCCCCAGCCCGAAGAGGAGAGGCTGCTAGGAACTTGTCCACCTGAGCCTGAAGCTTGACAATCCAATTGTCTGCCCACTTGGGAGTCAAATCGAACTCCCAGATACTCCAGGGACTGAGTCGGGCACAGCTGGCTTTTCTCCCAGTTGATGATCCACCCCAGGGAGCTCAAAAGAGCAATCACCCGGTCTGAAGCTCTGCCGCACTCTGCATAAGAGGGGGCTCGGATCAACCAGTCGTCCAGATAAGGATGGACTTGTACTCCTTTCCTGCGAAGGAAGGCTGCGATGACCACCATTACTTTGGAGAAGGTCCTCGGAGCAGTAGCCAACCCGAACGGGAGGGCTCTGAACTTGAAGTGTCGGCTCAGAACTGCAAAACGCAGAAAGCGTTGATGAGGAGGCCAGATGGAATATGCAAGTAAGCTTCCTTGATGTCCAAGGATGCCAGGAACTCCCCTGCCTGCACTGCCGCTATAACAGAGCGGAGAGTCTCCATCCGGAAGTGCCGAACTTACAAGGCCCGATTGACCCCTTTGAGGTCGAGGATAGGCCGGACAGAACCTCCTTTCTTTGGTACCTCAAAGTAAATGGAGTAACGTCCCTTGCCAAGCTGATCTTCTGGCACCGGAACGACCGCCCCCAGGCGGATCAGATTGTCCGAAGTCTGCTGCACTGCCACAGCTTTGACCGGAGACTTGCAGGGAGAGTACACAAACCCATCTCTTAAGGGTCGGCAGAACTCTAGCTTGTAGCCGTCTCTGATGACTTCCAGCACCCAAGCGACTGAAGTTACCCTGGTCCACTCGCCCAGAAACGAGGATAGGCGTCCTCCAATCTGCTCTGGGCCATGGACCAGCGCCCCGTCATTGGGTACGAGACCCTGGGGGAGGACCGGAGGAGGCACCTCCGGGATGGCGGTCTCTGCGAAAGGAATGCTGCTTGGGGGAGACGTTCCTTATGAAGGAAAAGGGGGCAGAGGAGCCCGACTTGCCCGGGCGATACCAACGAGCTTCCTGAAACCGTCCTTTGGAGGAACCGGGGCGGGCACCACTGGCCCGAGCCCTGACCTCCGGTAACCTTTTGCCCTTAGACGTGCCGAGATCGGTCACAATCTTGTCCAGCTCGACCCCAAACAGCAGCTTGCCTTTAAAAGGCAACTTAGCCAGGCGAGACTTAGAGGCGTGGTCAACAGACCAATGCTTTAGCCAAAGCCACTGCCGTGCAGAGACTGTCTGAGCCATACCTTTAGCCGAGGCTCTCAAGACATCATACAGCAATTCTGCCAAGTAGGCCAAGCCCGATTCCAGGGCTGGCCAATCAGCCCTCAAGGAAGGATCCGAGGGGGAAGCCCGCTGCACCAGCGTCAGGCACGCCCTGGCCACATAGGAGCCGCAAATTGAGGCCTGCAAACTTAAAGCAGCCGCCTCGAAGGACGACTTTAAAGTCGCCTCCAATCTCCTTTCTTGGGCGTCCTTTAGGGCCGTGCCACCTTCCACTGGTAACGCCGTTTTCTTAGTCACCGCAGTGATTAAAGAATCCACGGTAGGCCCAAGAAAGGCCTCCCGTTCACCTTCAGGCAGAGGATAGAGGCGGGACAAAGCCCTAGCCACTTTATGGCTCGCATCTGGGAAATCCCAATGAGCCGAAATCAAGGTGTGCATGGCTTCATGCACGTGGAAGGTTCTAGGCGGGCGCTTCGTCCCCAGCATAATGGCGGAGCCAACAGGGGCTGAGGGAGAGACGTCCTCCTGAGAGGAAATCTTCAAAATGCTCATGGCCTGCACAAACAGGTTGGGCAAATCCTCTGAGCGAAAGATCCGTGCTGCAGAGGGGTCATCCGCTCCATCTGAGCGGGAATCCGTCTCCTCCAAGGAATCCCCAAAGGACCGTTGGGAGAACTCAGATACGCTGCCCTCAACTACATCAGAGGACACAGTCCTCTAGGGCCTGGAAGTCCACCCGAGGGCGTTTGCTTCCGGAGGCCTCAACCCCTTGATCAGAGGGGGGAGCCGGGGCAGCGTTTAGCATAAGAAAAGCCTGATGCAGCAGCAAAATGAACTCAGGGGAGAACCCCCCTAGACTGTGCACTTCTGCCACCTGGGCCACGGCCCTAGACGTACCCTCAACCAGCGCTCGCAAGAGCGGGGGGGGGGGGGGGGGGGGGGGAAACATGCTGTGCATCCAAAATGGCGTCCAGCGCGAAACTCCGAGAAGGAGCTGCGCGGAAAGAACGGCGCTTAACTTTCGCCGCTTTCTTGCCGTCGCCCGAATCAAGGGCGACCATAGCATTAACGTCTCCCACCTCGAGGGCGGCCCAAGAAGAAGCCGTCCGAGCAGAGTGGCCGGCCAAAATGGGGGGGGGGGGGGAGCAGCGGGGGATGGGCGCTTATGGCGGGAAAAAACCGCTGCACCGGAGGAAGAACCGGGACACTGACCGGACTCCAAACTGACGCCCAAACAAAGGCGAGTCAGACTTTGAAACCCTCGCATCCCCGTTAGACGCACACACGCGGTCCGGGGAGCGAATCCGCGTCCTTGCCCTCCGATGCCATAAACCAGGTGGAGACCGAATGGGGAACCCCCTGCCCGCTATAAAAGGTAAAATTACCTGCTTCTCGCTCCGAGCTGTAACGAACTGGTGTCCCAGTGAGCAGCTGCAATAAACGCTGATATAAATGTTGAAATAAACGCCCTTAAAGGACGTTCAAATTTTTTTTTTTGTTTGTTTAATGGAGCCAGCGGGAGGGGGGAGAAAAAGAGGGACCTGGCACCACCAGGTTTGCACTTGCTCAAGAAGAGCCCTCAACCCCAGGTACTCAACAAAACCTAAGAATTAGGCTTGGAGACCTAGCCAGAGCTGCTGCTGTGTGTGACCACCACCTGCTGAGATAGAGAACATACTGAGGAGTTTCCGGCAGCACATGACCACATATAGGGAGGCAAAAGGATTGCTCTCTATCTCCACCTGCTGGTAGATGGACACAACCCACCAATCTATGGATTGCTCGGCATGATGATATGGAAAAGTTAGAAGGATGCTTGTGTGCACAGGGAGAGGAATGGCCAGTAGGAAAAAGGAGGTGATGATGCTCATTTATAAGACTCTGGCGAGACCTCATTTAGAATATTGTGCAGAATTCTGGAGACTGCACCTCAGGGATGGACTAACAGTGGTCGGGCAGTAAAGATCTTTGGGGGCCCCCTGGCCACTGCCCACTGCCCCGCTATCCCCTCCTGCACACTACAGCCCCCCTCCCACACACCCTGAGACAAAGTGGGCCCTCTCCGGTCCTACCTTGAAGGGTCCTGGTGGTCTAGTGGCTTCTTGTGGGGGGAGGGAGCAGGAAAGACCCCACTCTTTCCTGCCTGCTATTTCTACTGTGCCCGTAGTCTCACGGGTCTTGGCAGTCTCATGAGGCTACCGCAGGAAGCCTTAGCAGCCATTTTTAAAACATGGTGGCGCCACCAGGCAAAGAAGCAGCAGCATGCAGGAAAGAGTGGGATTCTTTCCTGCCCCCACAGCGGCCACTAGACCACCAGGGCCCTTAAAGGTAGGACCGGGGAAGGCTGTAACGTACGGTGGTGGCAGGCAACCTGGCAGAGCTTCTGGGCCCCATAGAGCCTCTGGGCCCTGCCTGGTTGCCTGAATGGTCAGTCTATCCCTGTCACACCTTCAAAAAGATATAAACTGAATGGAGTCGGTCCAGAGGGTGGCTAATAAAATGGTCAGTGGTCTTCATCATAAAACGTATGGGGACAGACTTAAAGATTTCTATATATATATATACGTATATATATATATATATATATATATATATATATATATATATATATATACATACATACGTACATACATACTTTGGAAGAAAGACAGGAGAGGGAAGATATGATAGAGACATTTAAATACTTATGTGACATAAATGCACAGGAGGTGAGTCTCTTTCAATTGAAAGGAAGCTCTGGAACAAGAGGGTATAGGATGAAGGTGAAAGTGGACAGACTCTGAAGTAACCTGAGGAAATACTTCTTCAAGGAAAGAGTGGTGAATTCATGGAATGGGCTCCTGGTGGAAGTGGTGAAGATGAAAATAGTATCTGAATTCAAGAGAGCTTAAGGCAAGTACATAGGATCTCTAAGGGAGTGACAGGGTGAGTAGAAGGCATGGATGGGCAGACTTTATAGGCCATATGGTCTTTATCTGCCTACATTTTTCTGGCTTCCCTGGTTCTCAGCCCACTTCTCTAACTATTAGATACAGCTAATACATATAATACCTATTCCAAACATGTTTTGTAACTCTAGAGTAAATTAAAGACCAGCAGATCTAAAGCCTAGTAGCCATTTGGCAACTTACCAAAAAGATTTCAGTACAGTCTTTGGGGTAATTATAGCACAGAAACTGTAGTAGCTGCGATTGTTGCCCATGGCAAGGCTTTGCTGAGCCAAGGGCCATAGTGATGCAATTTGCTGTCATGTGTTGTCAACTTGGACGACCATGACATTTTGTTGACCAGGTTGGGTGATATTGGTATATGTGGAAAAATGTTGGATTGGTTTAGGGGTTTTCTGTCTACTTGTAGTTACAGAGTTCCTGAAAGACAAATTTTTTTCTAATAACTGGCGCCCTTGGTTGTGGTGTCCCGTAGGGATTGCCTTTGTCCCTACCTTTGCTTAACATTTTACTTCAGCCTCTGGGTGTGATCCTGGAAAAATTTAGAATTCCATGTTCTATATAAGCGTGGTGAGAGCAAGCCGGCGTTGTTGCCATGTAAGTAGTATTCTGGTTATGGCGTTCAATGTGGTAAGTAAGATGTATTTTATACTACTTACTTGTTGCTCTTTAAACAAAATGATTTAAAAAATTATTTGGAAACTTAGGATTATCAGTTTACTTTCACATTTGCAATGGATCGAACCCTGACGCAGCATTAGCGAAACATGCCGCATGTCAGCCAACGGTCCTTACACAGAGCAATTATGTTAACTTCATAAAGCTAGCTAAGCAAAAAAATTGTTTTATATATACAACTCTTCAAGCAAATGGAAAATAAAGAATTTCTTTTAAATTGTAACACGCGGGGCCAATTGTTTTGATTGTTGGGTGTATATGTGGACGACATTACTATGCTGGTTCCAGTTTCTGGAGACTGATCAGCTACATTACACAATATAACTTCTTGTGTAAACAGAATGGAACATTGAATTATGAGTAATTATTTAAAGTTAAATCCTGAAAAGACTAAATTTTTATGGCTGGGCCAATCGGATTCTATGGAATTATCACAACATGTTTCTATTGGTAATAATATATTCACCTATGAGTCCTATTCAAAAGTTTTGGGTGTAGAGGTTAATAGCCTTTTGACATTTTCTACCTAAGTAAAATCATTGGTTACAAAGTCTTTTTTATATGCTAAAGAAGTTGAGATCGATTTGAAAATATTTTGAGATGGAAACATTTACATTGCTGGTACAGGTATTGATATTATCTAGATTCGACTACTGTAATAGTGGAATGTCATCTACACTGGCTGCTCAAAAATTTTAATAAAACATTTGCAGCTTGTTCAGAATACTTCTGCTAGATTGATATTTTCTGCTAGAAAATATGATTCGGCATCTTTGTTACTCAAGAAACTGAACTGGTTGCCTGTACAGGCTAGAAAGCAGTTTAAACGCTGTACTCTAAGATTAAGTATAGAAATCCTCAGTTATATCTGATCAATTGGGCAGTGTTCCTCTTTAATGTAGTTATTAGAACTCATAATCAAATGCTACTTTATTTTCCCTCAGTTAAACAAATTAAACAATGACATATGTTTGACTCTTCTATATATTATCAAGCAGTGCCAATGAGGAATTCGCTGCCAATACAGACTTGTGTTTTGCAGAATTATCTAGTTTTTTGAAAGGAACTCAAAACTTACCTATTTAACGAAAACTTCTTTTAATGTAGTTATAGAATAGTGGTAAATTTTGTTTTTGTAAATTCCCAGATTTCTTATTTGGCTATCTTAAATCTGTGATCCACTATTTTTTAGTATTGTGGAATAGAAGAACTGTATAGCACAGCATAGCATAGCATATGGCTGCCAGTAACCACAGGATCTCTGTTACAGTGTTGCTGAACATCACTGTTTACATGGTCAACAAGAAGAAACTGGACTGGGGAGCTGGGACTGACTGGGAGCTAAGTGTTAAAGTAGTTTGCATATATTTCCAGAATACTGCAAATACTATTCAGTTTAATAATTTCTATTATTGTGGCACATTATTTGGATATTTTCGGCATAATTCCCTGGAGTGTATTCAGTATGTATAATATCATCAGTATTAGAGATAAGTGTGTTCAAAAGTGCCTCCAGTGTTCCTTTACTGCTGACACAGGTATTGCCCCCACCCTAAGGATTTTAACTAGTCCTGCTCCTATAAACACTAGTGCTTTGTTCTCAGGCTTCTCAAAGCATGCTCCAGTCATTTCTTCTTCTGCCCAGTGTTCTCAATAAGTGCTCGGGACACCCCTGCCTCTTTGGATTGACAAAGTATCTGTTTTAATCCCACTGACTAAAATAGCAGCCTGTGAGTTAACGTTCAAATCATTTTGACAAACCAGTCTCCATGCCCATCTGAGTCAAAATCCTAAAGAGGAAGGGGCAAGCCCACCCTATCAAATGCATTTTCCATATGAAATCCTACCATCAGGGCAAGTAGGCCACTCCTCTGACAATGTTCCATGATGGCCAGAACTTTACATATAATTGATCTAAATTTATAAATTTTGGGGTCGATATTCATAGCAATATAACCAAGCAGAAACAGCTCCTGGCTGGTTAAATCACTTGTTCGTAGCTAACCAGTCATTTTCAGCAACAGTTAACTGGTTAGTGCCATGAAAATGACCGATTAGCACCTAAAGCAAAACTGGCTAATTTGGTGACATTCCGGGGCAGAGTTGGCACTTGGTCTGTTAAGTGCTGATATTCCGCACTTAACCGGCCAAAGGTCATTGCATATATAGAACCACATAAAAGTCAGACCTATGTTACTGCGGTGTGTCATAGCTGGCTTATAGCTGAATATCGCACTTAACCAGCCATGTTATAGCAGGCTCTGGAAACTTGCAAATTCAATGCCGGAGGTGCAGAGCACTGCTAGCAGAATATTGACCCCAAATTTTAAAATATATGCACATGAAACATGTGTCTATTTTTAGATGATTTATGAGTAGGTATTCTAGTGGGAGTAGTTTGGGCAGAGATAAGGTGGAGTTGTGATGTACACACTTAATTCTGAGTACACACATGTGTACACAAATTCTGGAACAGGTGTAAATGTGTGTGTCAGCATTTATGTGCTATAGGGGCTGGCTTGGGGTATATATATATATATATATATATATATATATATATATATATATATATATATATATATATATATATATATATACAGTGGTGGAAATAAGTATTTGATCCCTTGCTGATTTTGTAAGTTTGCCCACTGACAAAGACATGAGCAGCCCATAATTGAAGGGTAGGTTATTGGTAACAGTGAGAGATAGCACATCACAAATTAAATCCGGAAAATCACATTGTGGAAAGTATATGAATTTATTTGCATTCTGCAGAGGGAAATAAGTATTTAATCCCTCTGGCAAACAAGACCTAATACTTGGTGGCAAAACCCTTGTTGGCAAGCACAGCGGTCAGACGTCTTCTGTAGTTGATGATGAGGTTTGCACACATGTCAGGAGGAATTTGGTCCACTCCTCTTTGCAGATCATCTCTAAATCATTAAGAGTTCTGGGCTGTCGCTTGGCAACTCGCAGCTTCAGCTCCCTCCATAAGTTTTCAATGGGATTAAGGTCTGGTGACTGGCTAGGCCACTCCATGACCCTAATGTGCTTCTTCCTGAGCCACTCCTTTGTTGCCTTGGCTGTATGTTTTGGGTCACTGTCGTGCTGGAAGACCCAGCCACGACCCATTTTAAGGCCCTGGCGGAGGGAAGGAGGTTGTCACTCAGAATTGTACGGTACATGGCCCCATCCATTCTCCCATTGATGCGGTGAAGTAGTCCTGTGCCCTTAGCAGAGAAACACCCCCAAAACATAACATTTCCACCTCCATGCTTGACAGTGGGGACGGTGTTCTTTGGGTCATAGGCAGCATTTCTCTTCCTCCAAACACGGCGAGTTGAGTTCATGCCAAAGAGCTCAATTTTTGTCTCATCTGACCACAGCACCTTCTCCCAATCACTCTCGGCATCATCCAGGTGTTCACTGGCAAACTTCAGACGGGCCGTCACATGTGCCTTCCGGAGCAGGGGGACCTTGCGGGCACTGCAAGATTGCAATCCGTTATGTCGTAATGTGTTACCAATGGTTTTCGTGGTGACAGTGGTCCCAGCTGCCTTGAGATCATTGACAAGTTCCCCCCTTGTAGTTGTAGGCTGATTTCTAACCTTCCTCATCATCAAGGATACCCCACGAGGTGAGATTTTGCGTGGAGCCCCAGATCTTTGTCGATTGACAGTCATTTTGTACTTCTTCCATTTTCTTACTATGGCACCAACAGTTGTCTCCTTCTTGCCCAGCGTCTTACTGATGGTTTTGTAGCCCATTCCAGCCTTGTGCAGGTGTATGATCTTGTCCCTGACATCCTTAGACAGCTCCTTGCTCTTGGCCATTTTGTAGAGGTTAGAGTCTGACTGATTCACTGAGTCTGTGGACAGGTGTCTTTCATACAGGTGACCATTGCCGACAGCTGTCTGTCATGCAGGTAACGAGTTGATTTGGAGCATCTACCTGGTCTGTAGGGGCCAGATCTCTTACTGGTTGGTGGGGGATCAAATACTTATTTCCCTCTGCAGAATGCAAATAAATTCATATACTTTCCACAATGTGATTTTCCGGATTTAATTTGTGATGTGCTATCTCTCACTGTTACCAATAACCTACCCTTCAATTATGGGCTGCTCATGTCTTTGTCAGTGGGCAAACTTACAAAATCAGCAAGGGATCAAATACTTATTTCCACCACTGTATATATATATATATATATATATAAAGAAACTTAAGTGCCTTTGTTGCCTTCATAAAATAGCCTTACAATTGGCACTATTTTGGACTTCTCACACAGATAGCCTGTTAAAAAAAATCAGGCCCATAAGTTTCAATCAATGCATTGATATTCAGCCATTAAACATATAAATCACGCATTTAGGTGACATGCACAAATAGCAGAAATAACTTGAAGTGTCCAATTTAGACAGTTCAAGTTATACGTGGATATTCAGTGTCACGACTTAAATGGATAGTGTCATTGAATATACATATGATATGAAAACACGTTAACTTTTAATTTAAAAACATCTAACTTGATTACATGGCTGAATATTGACCTCAACAGATTTCAACAACTTACTATGTCAAAATAAATACTATATTTCAAAATAGTGTACCTGTTTAACTTACCAGATTTAAACAGAAGAACTCCTATAGGCCCTTTGTCAAACCTAAGAAACAGGAGGTTATAAATATCTGTACTGTCTGTATTTTGGGGAACTCCTTGAGGAACAGTCCATTGTATTTGGACCATACTGCTAGATACATCAAAATGTTTGCAGAACTGTAATGTTGACATCGGTGAACTATCTTCCGCCAAAAGCTGGACTTTAATTGGTGACAATGCCATGTCAAAAATCTGCAGCTCACCTTGATTACTAGCAACCAGAAATAAAGATCCACTAGGATGCCATTGTATTAATGTAGGTAATAGTTCTGCATGGACTAGCAATGTCATTTTATGGTGTGCTTCATATAGAACGACTGAAGAATCCTCACAGCCCAGGACCAGCTTGTCTTCTTTACTGTTCCTGCAGCAGCTAATGATGTTTGACCTGAGTGGTATTCTGGTGACTGCCACACATTGAATCTTGCTCCGAGCACACTCATAGATACAGCTGTCAGCCATGGGCTCTTTGTCTGCACTGATGGACTGTTCCACTGTGTGGACCTGATAAGGCTGATTAATGCTAAAGCTAGCATCAAGAGGATTCCATTCTGTCCGGATGTAACTCAAAACCTAAAAGATAATCCAGAATATTCTCAGAAATTTCATGACTGAGAAGCTGATTGACTATACAGTACTTCCAATAGTTTTTAAAACAGAAACAGTTTTTCTTTTTATAATCCACTATGCAATTGGACACACTCTGTAAATGTGCTTTAGAATGTCAGGTTAGAGAAGTTATGATACTACCATTGCAGAATAATATTAACATACTAGTGCAAATTTTGCAGTGACCTCGAGTTGACAGTTTTCTTTTCATATTTTATATTTATATTTGATAATTTTGCAAATACTAAAAGAAAATATCAGAATGCTATATTCTATAGCTGACTCAATTTATGCTTTAGTAGTCTGTACAAAGAACAATTTTGTTACATTTTAAAAATATGGATTTCATTATCTTTTTTTCTATTTATTGACCAGCACATATTTGCTGCTCAGTTTTGGGCATCCAGCTCTGTTGACCTTCTTGGGAATCATAAACCTCCTTTATCACAGTGGGCTCTGAAAAATAATGCCTGACCATATTTCTACAGCTGTCTCTTGTGGGGGTTGCTGATATTGGCCTATGCAGCCAATTGCTGGCTGAAGAAAGGTAAAAAGAAAGTAGATGACATTGTTGGGGTACAGCAGATACTGACAGGGCTGCAAGGGGAGCCTTCTCTCTCTCTCTCTCTCTCTTGCACACTGCTCCTCTTTTCCCATTCATCTGTGATCTGAGCTATAAACTTCAGCTTCCAGAAAGAATGACTGTTCAAATGAACAGCGATATTCCCTTTCACCTGTGGATCACACATGTGGGTTCTACTCAGTGCATTCTTTCTAGTGAAAAAGGTGTCGGTACTCAAATGCTAGGCCATCCTTCAGGGGTTGGGTGATCACTAAGGGACCCACCCCACAATAGCCAGGCCCCCTGCAACCAGTCACAGAATCTATGACAAGGCAGAATTGGTGTGTAGAGCCTAAGCTCTTTCATTAAAACTTGAGGACCATGGGTCAATTTTCGTAGACAATGGAAAAGGTGGTGGTATTCAGTACCCCCAAGTACCCCCTCAAAAAAAGCCATGGTTCTACTGCACATCCAAGTTATGGACCAGTGCCATACCTTAGTCCATAGGCATATTTTCAAAGCACTTAGCCTTCCAAAGTTCCATAGGTTTCTATGGAACTTTGGAAGGCTAAGTGCTTTGAAAATATGCCTCTTTGTGGAACAAATTCAGGGGCTGATTGAGGACTGGTTTGGTGGCAGAGACACGTAAATCAATGCTTTTCATTACAAACAGTAACAGCAATATGATCAAAGCTGTGAGTGGTAGGATGTCCAGGGGATCTGGTGCTTTGCTCACTTGCTGCATTTGGCAGTAAAGGATGCCCTTGGGTGGATGGTAAGGAAGGAGGCAGCAGGATCTTGTGTAAGCTGATAGAAATGTGCAGAAAAATAGCTGATCATTTCAACCGAAGTGTGGAAAGAAGGCAGCAGCTCAGGCAAAAACAGGCATACTTGGCTCCCCTGGGAATAAAATGATTCAAGATGTTAATACAAGGTGTAGTTCTACCTACCTGCTGCTGCAGAGGTTAGCTGAGCAGCAGGTTGTTCTTCATTAATTATCTCTGCAGGTTAACATTGCTCTGGACTGCTCCCTTGGGCATCAGGACTGGATACACATGGCTCAAAAATTCTATATTCTGCAGCCATTTAAGGAGGCCACAGAAGCCCTGAGTTCAGCCACAGCCACCCTAGGTGAGGTTGTCCCCATAATGGAGTTTCTGCAGCACTGGAGGAATTCCTGCAGAAACCAGAATTGTTAGAGGAGGTGCTGATGTTAGTAGAGTGCTTAAAGAAGCAAGTTCAAAGTCATTTGAAACCTCATATCATGTTGGCTACCATATGTGATCCACGGGTAAAAAGGAGTATCACTCTTCAGTTGAAAAGTCTTTCTTTCCGGAAGCTGAAGCTGTTGATTTTTCCCCCAATCCCTACTGGCAGGACTGTAGGTGGAGGACTCCCGCTCAGCTTAGAAGGAACAGTCTATACCTGGTAAACTCCTTAAAGTCATCTTTTCTCCAGACACTTACTCAATGGTTAGGCTGAAGTAGTTGCATGTGGAGGGGCATAATCAAACGGGGCGCCCAGGTTTTCCTGAGGGCGTCCTCACAGGACGTCCTCGGGAAGAGGCGGGGAAACCCGTATTATCGAAACAAGATGAGCGTCCATCTTTCGTTTCGATAATAAGGTTGGGGACGCCCAAATCTTAACATTTAGGTCAGCCTTAAAGATGGTCGTCCCCGGTTTTCAGCGATAATGGAAACCAAGGACGCCCATCTCAGAAACGACCAAATCCAAGCCATTTGGTCATGGGAGGAGCCAGCATTCGTAGTGCACTGGTCCCCCTCACATGCCAGGACACCAACCGGGCACCCTAGGGGGCACTGCAGTGGACTTCAGAAATTGCTCCCAGGTGCATAGCTCCCTTACCATGGGTGCTGAGCTCACCAAAAACCCCCAAAACCCACTCCCCACAACTGTACAATACTACCGTAGCCCTAAGGGGTGAAGGGGGGCACCTAGATATGGGTACAGTGGGTTTCGGGTGGGTTTTGAAGGGCTCATATTTACCATCACAAGTGTAACAGGTGGGGGGGGGGGGGGGATGGGCCTGGGTCCGCCTGCCTGAAGTGCACTGCAGTACCCACTAAAACTGCTCCAGGGACCTACATACTGCTGTCAGGGAACTGGGTATGACATTTGAGGCTGGCATAGAGCCTGGCAAAAAATATTGTTAAAGTTTTTGGTTTTTTTTTAGGGTGGGAGGGGGTTAGTGACCACTGGGGGAGTAAGGGGAGGTCATCTTGGCCGACTTTACTTGGTCCATTTTTTCTTTCAACCAAGCCGTGAAAAGGTGCCCGAACTGACCAGATGACCACCGGAGGGTATTGGGGATGACCTCCCTTACTCCCCCAGTGGTCACCAACCCCCTCCCACCCTAAAAAAAAACCTTCAAAGAAATGTAGTAGATTGGTGAGGCTAAATCCATGTTGACTTTGTCTCATTAATCCATGCTTTTGAATATGCTCTGTAATTTTGTTCTTAATAATAGTCTCTACCATTTTGCCCGGCACCGACGTCAGACTCACTGGTCTATAATTTCCCGGATCTCCTCTGGAACCTTTTTTAAAAATCAGCGTTAGATTGGCCACCATCCAATCTTTCAGTACCATGCTTGATTTTAAGGATAAATTACATATTTCTAACAATAGCTCCGCAAGCTCATTTTTCAGTCCTATCAGTACTCTGGGATGAATACCATCCAGTCCATGAGATTTGCTACTCTTTAGTTTGTAGAACTGCCCCATTACATCCTCCATGTTTACAGAGAATTCATTAAGTTTCTCCGACTCGTCAGCTTCGAATACCATTTCCGGCACTGGTATCCCACCCAAACCTTCCTCGGTAAAGACTGAAGCAAAGAATTCATTTAATTTCTCCGCTACGGCTTTGTCTTCCCTGATCGCCCCTTTTACTCCTCGGTCATCTAGCGGTCCAACTGATTCTTTTGCCGGCTTCCTGCTTTTAATATATCTAAAAAAAGTTTTACTATGTGTTTTTGCCTCCAAACGCAATCTTTTTTCGAAGTCCCCCTCAGCTTTCCTTATCAGCGCTTTGCATTTGACTTGACATTCCTTATGCCGTTTCTTATTATTTTCAGTCGCTTCCTTCTTCCATTTTCTGAAGGATTTTCTTTTAGTTCTAATAGCTTCCTCCACCTCACTATTTAACCACGCCAGCTGTCGTTTGTTCTTCCGTCCTCCGTTTTTAATACGCAGAATATATTTGGCCTGGGCTTCCAGGATGGTGTTTTTGAACAGCATCCACGCCTGATGTAAATTTTTGACCCTCGCAGCCGCTGCTCTGAGTTTTTTTTCACCATTCTTCTCATTTTATCATAGTCTCCTTTTTTAAAGTTAAACGCTAACGTATTTGATTTCCTATGTATACTTACTTCAAAGCTAATATCAAATCCGATCATATTATGATCACTGTTATCAAGCGGCCCCAGCACCATTACCTCCCGCACCAGATCATTCGCTCCACTATGGACTAGGTCTAGAATTTTTCCTTCTCTCGTCGGTTCCTGTACCAGCTGCTCCATAAAGATGTCCTTGATTTCATCAAGGAATTTTACTTCCCTAGCGTGTCCTGATGTTACATTTACCCAGTCAATATCGGGGTAATTGAAATCACCATTATTGTGCTGCCCAGTTTGTTTGCGTCCCTAATTTCCTTTAACATTTCTGCATCCGTCTGTTCTTCCTGGCCAGGTGGACGGTAGTACACTCCTCTCATTATCTTTTTCCCCTTTACACATGGAATTTCAATCCAGTGATTCCAAGACGTGTTTTGTTTCCTGCAGAATTTTCAATCTATTTGATTCAAGGCTCTCGTTAATATACAATGCTACCCCTCCACCAATTCGATCCACCCTATCACTATGATATAATTTGTACCCCGGTATGACAGTGTCCCACTGGTTAGCCTCCTTCCACCAGGTCTCAGAGATGCCTATTATATCTAATTTTTCATTTAGTGCAATATATTCTAACTCTCCCATCTTATTTCTTAGGCTCCTGGCATTCGCATATAGGCATTTCAAACTATGTTTGTTGCTCCAATTTACATCATGCTTAGTACTTGACAGTACTAATTTGCAATCTTTTGTCTGATTTTTATTTTTATTTAGGGACACCTGATCTACTACGGTCTCTTTTGCAACCTCACTATCAGGATACCCTATCTTCCCTGTTTTGGTGATATCTTTGAAGGATACCTTATCCCGAACAATGCGCTTTTGAGCAACTGTCGGCCTTCCCCCCATTTCTAGTTTAAAAGCTGCTCTATCTCCATTTTAAATGCTGTGTCTCTCTCCCTTTGCAATCCTACAGTTTCTACGTGTCTGCCTCCTACATATTGTGGTATAGAGCTTGAGTATAGGGGCCAAGAGAAATAATTATGTCACTGTAAAGAGCTGAATCAGAATTGTCTTTAAGAGGTTTTGAACTACAAGTCCCATGAGGCAATGGGGCATATAATCACAAGCACCAAGCTAGGGGAAGAGCCTGGAGAAAGAGTGGAGACAGCAGGAGATAGGCTGCTTTAAGTAAGGAGTCCTGTTGCAGGAGATGAAATGCAATCAGCTCCCTTAATTAACTGACTCTACTCACCTGTTGAGAGCAGGATTTAAACAGAAAGTGTTCTTTTATTTATTTGGTAGTGGACAGAAAGAGACAGGGAAGGAAGACATGCAACAGTCCCTAGGTCTGGAGAGAGACAGGGAGGGAAAGAAAGTTGCATTCCCTGGGTCCAGGAAGAAAGGGAAATCTCCACCCTGAGATATATATTGCCAGGTGCTTGAAGCAGAACCAGGAGGGGTGACTGGGACTTGAAAGTAAGGGAGAGAAGTTTCCCCAGATCATAAGTCTCCATCCCAGTGCCAGGTGATTGGAGGCTGAAGCAGGATCCCCAGAGGCTCTGAGAACTGAGGAGCAGGGCACAGAAAGTTCCCACAACCAGAAATCTCATTTAGAGGCACGTTGGTGTGAGAAAGGTGCTCCAGAAGGTCTACTATCATGTAAGCACTGGCTGAGTGCAGGGTGAAAGTGTGCCTTGTGGAAACTGGTCAAGCTGGTGTTAAAGAATCTTTGTTGCTGCCGCTTTTGAAGACAGCAGGACAAGGTTCAATTCCCTCTCAAGCTCCATGTGACCCTGGTCAAGTCATGTAGCCCTCCATTGCTCCAGCCGGGTACAAATATAACTTAGATTGTGCGCCCATTAGGGACAGTGAAAAGTACCTGTAATGGAAATTGTAAACCGTATTGTCGACTCAGGGATCACTTGTGGTATATCAAGTGCTGAAATAAATAAAGGTGGGAGCTAGCACCAAGCTTACTGAAGAAGGGTGAGTCTTATTTTAAACCTTCTTAAGAGCATATTCCTCCAGGGAAGAGGGGGAGGGGTGGAAAGTTGTGTGAATGCTGCAGTAGCCTCAGTAGGAATGACTTTAGTAACTGCAAAGTATTCCAGTCTTAGAAGACGGGTTTAAGGCCAAGATGCACTAAAAAAATCGTTAAAGCCCTTCCCTTACAGATTCCCTTAGCGAATTGTTAAGGAACGGGCATACATCAAGGAAAAGGAATGCAAATGAGCTGCTCCTTGTAGCTCACTTGCATTCTCTATTCCATCGGTAAACAGTCGGCCGGTTGAGCATGCGCAGAGCAGCCAAGCGTTATGCTGGCTGCTCTGCCAAATACGCCTCTGTGATGCGGTTCGATCGTAGCAGAAGAGTGAAGTTGAGGACGTCCATCCAAAAAGACGTCCTTTTTGGACGTCTGCCCCCCCCCCCATAATAAAAACGTCCTTTTTGGACGTGCTTCACTCAGCTAAGAGACCTTGAAGTCTTTGAGCCAATCACAACGCGTTTAGCTGAGCTAAACGCGCTGTGATTGGCTCAGACTTCCAGGTTTCTCAGCTGAGTGAAGGACATCCAAAAAGGACGTTTTTATTATTGCGGTGGGGGGGGGGGGGGGGAGGACGTTCTTTATGGACGTCCCTGACGAGCACTTGGCTTTCTTTTTTTTCCCTTCCGCAGCCGCCCCCCCTCCCCCTTGCATTGAAATCACAGCTTCCAGCAGCCCCGGACTCCCCCGCCATCCTTCACGCCCCGGGGCCCCGCCCCTGCCACCCCCGAGGTCGTCGCCACCGCTCTCCCCGTCCACTCGCCCCCCTCCGTCTGACAATGGGCCGGGCCCTCACAGCGCCTCTCACCTCCGTGTGAAGGCGCTGCAGCAGGCAACAGCAGATCGCTTCCCTCCTTCCCTCCTTGTGTCCCGCCCTCGCATAACTTACATCAGATGAGGGCGGGCCAGGGAGGGAAGGAGGGAGGCCCAAAGGGAAGCGATCTGCTGTTGTCTGCTGCAGTGCCTTCAAACAGAGGTGAAAGCCAAGTGCTTGTCAGGGACGTCCTTGAAGGACGTCCATGTTAGGCACTTTAGAAGGGCGTCCCTAACGAGCACTTGGCTTTTTTTTCCCTTCCCTCTTGCTCTTCTGAGCACTTGTTGGATGTTTTTTTTTCCTTTCCGATTCCCTCACAGCAGCCCTAACGAGAGGTGCAGACTTCCCGTTAGGGGTTTCCACGGTAAGGGAATCGGAAAATGGTAGTGCATCTCATTACACTACGGTTTCTACACATTATAATACTAATTTGCCCATCTGCATTCCGTTTTCGTTAGCTGCTACCGTGATCGGAAAATGGCTGGGAGAAGCCTTTAGTGCATGCCAGGGTTTACTACTTGCGCGTTAATTTAGTGCATCTAACCCTAAGTAACAAGCCTCAAGTAGCTGGAAATGTCATGGTGCTAGGTTGTATGAGAAATAAAAAGGGATGACTTGTAATCTCTCTATGCAATTGATAGTTCAAAGGGAATCATTAAGTTTCAAAGAATCTGGCACTATGAGGGAGAGAAGGAAAACCTGGGCAAGATCCTGCATTGGCAAAAGGCTTCTTAAAGTGATGGAACACTGGGTAGTGTCTGCAGAGCTGCTGAGAGAGGGGGGGAGGCAAATTTCCCCAGGCTTGGGCCCAGCGGTGGCAAGCTTCTTCATACCTACCTGCCTGCCTGCTTCTGGGCCTGTCCTGCTCCATGCTGCCCAGGACCATTAACGTGATATGGCATTAATGCAATCACATAGGAGCAGAAGAGGACAGCAGCAGTCACTGAAACAGGAAGGTAAGGGGCTGGGTGGCAGCGGCCTGAGTGTGAGGGGGTGACCCAAGTGGGGGGGGGGGGGGCAGGTGGGTGGTGGTACAGCAGTGGCCTGAGTGGGGGGTGGGCGCGCAGTGGTCTGGTCCTGGCCAGGCTGGGTCTCTCGGCGGCCCTGAGTGTCTCCACTGGGCTCTGTCAGATGACATCATCCCTATATCTGAGAAACAATGGCCTGCTTATCCTTGGAGAAAACATAATAATAATATGCATGAAATTACTTCCAATTTACTATAGTTTTTCCCCATTCCAGCCCTCTTTAAACACATGAAAACAAGCAGCTTGCCTGTCTCCATCAAAATTAACCCCCATCCCCAGCCCAAGTTTTCAGCTTGAAAAAATTATTACAGAAATATAATCAGTGGAAAGAGCCAACAAATTATTTTTACAAAAAACGATTGCTAGATTTAGTGGTTATTTTAGAAGCTCTATTTTGCATTCTGGACATCTGAAAACTGGGATTTAGACATCCATATTGCATAGATGTCCAAATCCCAATTTAAAAGATCAAATCCTGGTTTTATAAAAACTGCTGTACATACAAAAGGTAAGGGTACATGGTCTGGACATATTTTGCGTGGGACTAGGAAGGGACCAAAATACAGATGCTTAACTTCGATTGCAGAAGGGAAAGGGATGTCCATATTTAACCCTGGAACTTGGCACATCTAGGTTACAGAAAGGTGCTCTGATTGAGCAATTCTCTACTGTACGGAGAGAGTAAGGGAAGTCATAGTAAGTATTTTTCTGTCCCCATCCCTTGTTTTTACTTGTTCATAGTTTGGACCATTCAGTATGTAAAATAGAGGTTCATGCTGGATACAGCCAGCACTTGGACATCCATTTCTCATGTATTTATAAAATAATTGTGTTATGCAACATTTAGGGCCCAGTTTACAAAGGTGTGCTAGTGTTTTTAGTATGCACTGTGTAGATGCCCTTAATATTCATATGGGCATCTACATGGTTAATGTGCGCTAATTTTTAGCACACACTAAAAACGCTAACACGCCTTTGTAAACAGGGCCCTTAATGTATTTTCCAGGTTGTACCTTGTTTCTTAGGTGCTGTGATCCGTGTTGAACCAGTTTTGGTATAAGCAGAATAGAATATTATTATTATTATTATTATTTTAGAACAGGCAGATCATGTTCTAAAATACATGAGAAACGGGAATCCATATGTGACTACAGACTTGGACCTCTATGTACAGATTTGAGAATGTACATGCTTTCCCTATAAAATGTGCAGTCATATATCACATTTTTTTAAACTACACGTTAGAAGGCTGTTAGGGAAACTGGCTAAGTGGAATGAGAAGCTAGTAACACTGAGGCACCACAACACTTGATGTGAAAGATTTCCATTTGATTTCAGCCCTAATGTCTAGGGTTTCTCCATTTGCCTCTGACTCTCCCTCTCAGAAAAAAAAAATGCAGCTTTTATTTAAAGTGGAACAGACTCCTTGCTGCAAACTTTTAAATACAAAAATAATTGCAGCTTTTGTATAACAGTATGGGGGAAGGATAAAGACTACATGCTGAAGCAAATCAGAGTTTTAAAACAGCATATGCTAAGCAGAAAATTGGCTTACCAAGTAGATAAAAAAAAGAAAACAAAAGAAACAGAAACAGACCTTCTGTGAATGAATTCTAAGTCTTTCAGATGAAAACAAGTTTGATTTACTTGAATGCTACTGAACTGTTAGTTTAATTTCACACCATCACGCTGAGAATAACAAACATTTTAATGAGAAATTCTGAGCCGGAAGTGTAAATCTCTCCTATATAACAGGCAATGAATAGTGGGGGAAAAGGAGGGATTTATGATCCCTAACTATTAATTAATCAGGATGCAAGCTATTTTCTGCACATATCTCAATGCATGCATAACTATGAACTGAGGTGGTTTAACTTTTTCCACTATTTATTCTTAGCGACTGGAATATTTATTACAGTATTTGCTGTAGAGTAGTGATATTCCCACCTGTCCTGGGGTATGCCAAGAAAATTATGTTTTCAGGATATCTGCAATGAATATGCATGAGACAGATTTAAATGCAGTGGAGACAATACATGTAATCTATCTCAGGCATATTTATTATAGACACCCTGAATATTCAACTGGCTGCGGGAGTCACCTGGGGCAGGCTTGAGACTACTGCTCTAGATTATCCATCAGACCTTCCAGGAGGCCCCAGCAGTCCAGAGGAAAAATTAACAGTTCCATTTTTAGCAAAGGTCTTAATTATGTATAAATATGCGTGTGTTAATTTTATATAAAGAACAGAGGTCATTGAGGATACACATTAGTGGGGTTGCAGAAAACAGCATCAGCATTTTATAAAAAGTGTGTCATGATCCTCACAATTGATAAAATATTACTATTTTTCCTTCCCTGAAGAATAAGTGTAATATAGTACTGAAAGATTGGCTTATTTCAACTCCTTGGCATTCTCTATATGGAGTTCCGCAGGGTTTGCCATTTTCCCCTTTGCTTTTTAATACCTATATGAAATCTTTGGGAGAGTTACTGACCAAATTTGGAGCCCTGTTTACTATGGTGCGTTAGCGCGCTCTAACCGTGTAGACGCTAATAGGCATTTACACGGTTAATGCTATCATATGCAGATTATATTTTTCTCCTATGCCCAGCATTAGAAACTTTTGATTAGACCATAGAACTATTAAAACAGAAATGTTTTGGTAGGCTCATGGACTAAGAATAATTTTCTAAAACTGAATAGAAAGAAAACACAAGTTGTTTGGTTTGGTGATTCCGCTGAAGAATTTTATATTGGATACAGGATAAGTACATAAGTATTGCCATACTGGAAAGACCAAAGGTCCATCGAGCCCAGCATCCTGTTTCCAACAGTGGCCAATCCAGGTAACAGAAACCCGGCAAGATCCCAAAAATATACAAAACATTTTATACTGCTTATCCCAGAAATAGTGGATTTTCCCCAAGTCCATTTAATAATGGTCTATGGACTTTTCCTTTAGGAAGCCGCCCAAACCTTTTTAAAACTCTGCTAAGCTAATCGCCTTTACCACATTCTCTGGCAACGAATTCCAGAGTTTAATTACACGTTGAGTGAAGAAAAATTTTCTCCGATTCGTTTTAAATTTATTACATTGTAGATTCATCGCATGCCCCCTAGTCCTAGTATTTTTGGAAAGCGTGAACAGACGCTTCACATCTACCCGTTCAACTCTACTCATTATTTTATAGACCTCTATCATATCTCCCCTCAGCCGCCTTTTCTCCAAGCTGAAGAGACCTAGCCACTTTAGCCTTTCCTCATAGGGAACTCGTCCCATTCCCTTTATAATTTTTGTTGCCCTTCTCTGCACCTTTTCTAATTCCACTATATCTTTTTTGAGATGCGGCGACCAGAATTGAACACAATATTCGAGGTGTGGTCGCACCATGGAGCAATACAAAGGCATTATAACATCCTCATTTTTGTTTTCCACTCCTTTCCTAATAATACCTAACATTCTATTTGCTTTCTTAGCCGCAGCAGCACACTGAGCAGAAGGTTTCAACGTATCATCAATGACAACACCTAGATCCCTTTCTTTGTCCGTGACTCCTAACGTGGAACCCTGCATGACATAGCTATAATTTGGGTTCCTCTTTCCCACACGCATCACTTTGCATCACATTAAACGTCATCTGCCATTTAGACGTCCAGTCTCCCAGTCTCGTAAGGTCCAGACGTCCAGTCTCCCAGTCTCTTAAGGTCCGCTTGTAATTTTTCACAATCCTCCAGCAATTTAACGACTTTGAATAACTTTGTGTCATCAGCAAATTTAATTACCTCACTAGTTACTCCCATCTCTAGGTCATTTATAAATATGTTAAAAAGCAGCAGTCCCAGCACAGAGCCCTGGGATAAATTTTGCAGATAGGAAACAAATCAAAAATTTTAGGTGTGATTCTTGATTCAAAGACGAAATTAGAAGATCAAGTTAATGCTTTGGTAAAAAAAAAAAAAAAATCCTGGTTACAACAGTTGAGGGCTGCTCGATTTTCTTTCAGTCCTCAAAGTTTTTGACATGTCGCTCAAGCAGTATTATTGACTTATTTAGATTACTGTAATTCATTATATGGGGGGATTTCTGTAAAGTTGTTAAAGTTACAATTGCTTCAAAATACTATGGCCAGATTGATATTTAGTGTGAATAAGTTTGAGAAAACTTCCACACGCAGGACCCAAAAGGCAGGAAGAGCTTCGAAGTCTCAATGTGTGGTTGAGATGATGGTGCAGAGATGAAGGATTTAGATTTGTTAGGAATTGGGGGACATTCTGGGAAAGACTGCCTAGCATTGTCCTTGTTCTAAAAATTTCTGAAGTTAACATTGAAGTCCTTGAAAAACTACACTCCAGCCCATCCAAATCTATTCAGCCATGATAAGGTCACAGACTGTAGAAGTCTGCCCAGCACTGGCTCCCACCCATTTTTTAATTCAGTTACCGTTTTCTGGGGCATTCTTTTAGATATTTAAGTACAAAAATTTGGAATAGTTTGCTATTTCAAATTAAAAGATCTAGCTCTTTACCAGCTGTTTAATAAAAATCTAAAAAATTATTTTCTGCAAATAGATATGGAGTAGTTTAATGTATGCTTTTTGGTTTAAGCTGTAATTCACTCCATTTGTGGGAGCTCTTTTTTAATTGTAATCTGCGTTGAATCATAACAGAAACATGTGGAATATAAGATATTTTATAGTATAGTATAGTGAAACTATATGAACAATCTTAAGCACATATGTTTCACATATAACTTAAGCTCTTCTTAGGCATGGAGCTATCAGTAAAATGGCTTCACAAGTCCAGCTTCTCATGTGCTGACAACCAATTCCTGCTGAAGCTAATAGTCAACCAAAACAAATTGTTTACTAAAGTATGCTAGCGTTTTTAGCTCATGCTAATTTTAGTGCACACTAAACGCTAGAGACACCCTTATAACTTTACCTGAACCCAAGTAAAACTGAGCTTCTATGGGTCCTTACCACAAGTAGGGACATACCTGACATCAAAATCTCTTTTGGGAAATATGAACTCCCCCTCATATCACAAGTCAGGAAACTTGGAATACAGCTCGACTCAACACTTACTCTGATCCCTCCCTTCAACAGCAGCTTCTATCACTTGTGACAACTATGCCGCCTGTCTTCTTACATTGAGAAGGCAAGCCTTGTCTTAGTAGCTGTTTCCCAAAAGAGAGCGGGATCCTCTCGATGTTGCTCATTAAAATGTGAAAAATCCTGCCACTTTTGCTGCAAAATAGAAATCGCCCACCACCAAAAATTCTGGGTGCCCCCCCCCCCCAGCTCTAAACATAGTCAAATAAGAGAATGGTCCGAGACTTCCATCGGACCTATCTCTGCTATCTGCACCCACTGAAAAAGATATTGAGATAACAACAAATAATCAATGCAGGACCATGTCTGATGCACACGAAAGAGTTGGGAATAATCTCGCTCTGTCGGGTGCAGCAAGCGCCAGGGGTCCACCAATCCTAAAGCTGAGCACAAATAAGGAACACCTTTAGCCAAAGTTTGCTCTGCTCATGCAGGCTTCCCGCTAGATCTGTCATTCCAGTAGTCCAATACCCGGTTCAAATCATGGGCCAGGACCACAGGTTGAGAAAGTTCATGCGTCCCCAAAGTTGCCTGTTTTACAAAAAATCAATGGTCATAATTACTTGGGGCATATACCACCAAGCGTGAGAATTGTACCCCCTCCACAGTTAACCTAAAATAAAATATGCCTCTCCTCTGTATCCCTACACACCAATGTATTCTCCCCCAGCAAGTTCTTGTGAATTAAAACTGCCACCCTTGCCCTTTTCTGTGGTGACGAAGCGTAAAACACCTCCCTACCCAACCCTGATGTACTTTTGCATGTTCTTGATCATTTAACTTTTGTCTTTTGCAAACAAGCAATGTCCACATGGTGATGTTTTAACAAAGTCAGAATTTTTTTTTCTTTTAGCAGGGGACGAAATACCTGACACAATTCAAGATATAATTTTCAATTTCCCATCAAGTAATCTCCATTACTATTATTTCAGGGAGGCCCATTAAGGTCACTGTTCACCCCCTAGGATCCCAGCCTCCTCCCTGGAGGTCCACACCACTCAGATAAAAGATAAAACATAGTTAGCAACTTACATATAATAAAATATACAACTTTGAATCCACCTACGTCTACCTATGACTATGGAGATTGGGTGGCAGAGCCGGTGGTAGGAAGCGGGGCTAGTGCTGGGCAGACTTCTACGGTCTGTGCCCTGAAAATGGCAGATACAAATCAGGGTCAGGTATACACATAAAGTAGCACATATGAGTTTATCTTGTTGGGCAGACTGGATGGACCGTACAGGTCTTTCTCTGTCGTCATCTACTATGTTACTATGTAGTCACCAACCACTCATTCCAAGTATTACCACCAACATTCAACCATTTACATTCATCCCTCCCAATCCTCTCCCCTCAACCCCCCTCCCATCCAAAATATTGTGAAGCCTAGTAGAAACCAGGCTAGCAAGGGACACATATTGATGCTTTCCAGGGCCCCAACCCCTACTGATGTATAAACATAAACACTCTCATCTTGCTTATAAAACTAGTGCTCCCCAACTTTGCCACACTAAAACACAACTCCCAATTCATATTATCCACTTCTCCTTCATGTCTTAGGTTCAGTCTGGTGCGTCTGATTTTCTCTCCATAGTGTTGATGAAATCTTTAGCCTAAGTAATGTTATCCAGTACTTGCCATTTCCCTCCATGGTATATTTTCAAGGTCGCCGGATAAAGAAACATGCAGCAGTGCTTCCTCTAAGCCAAAAGATTACAAAGTGGATAAAATTGTTTACAGCGCTCTGACAGTGCAATGGAATAATCTTGACATATACGTACCCCCTGTCCTTCATACTGTAACTCCTCTCGCTTTACTTTATAATGCCTCAGGATTTCCACTTTATGGATGTAATTATGGAGTTTAATAATAACCACTCACAGATGCAAGTCACTAGTTGTTTTGTGCCCCAAACGATGTGCACGTTCCAGGCATGCTGGGCCTAAGCCGTTGCGCATTGGGAAAACTGAGGCAAGCCATGCCTCCAATACCAATCCTGCATCTGCCAGCGACTCTGGTATGCCCACCAAACGGAGGTTCCCACGCGTGATCTGGTCTCCAGATTCTTCAGTTTGGCTGCATGCTGCTGCATCTGAATTTTTAATGCCTCAAGTGCTGCAGGCCCTACTTAGGAGTTGTCTTCCAGTGCGGAAACTCTCTGCTCCAGTTCAGTTGTGCGGGAACATGTCTCAGTGAGAAGATTTTTCCAAATTTCAGATTTGAGTAGATAAATTAACCAGTTGCGGTCCTAACGCCAGTGACACCGCTTTAGTCAGCTCTGCTAGTGCTGACTCTGTGAACTGAGAGACTGTGGCTGGCATGGGATCTGCCATCTTATCCTCATGCGACTTTGCCCGATCTCCAGTTTTTCAGGGTGGCTTAGAGGACATATCTCCCCCGATCTACAAATGAATTTGTCCATACAAGTCCTCGAGCCGATGATTGTATCAGGGTTGCAGGTCAGTCATGCTTCAACAGTGAAATAAGCAAATAAAGGGGGTTGGGGCCTAGAGCAATCTAACTAGTGTCTTACCGCTCTCACTGCATCATGTGGCCTCCTGCAATAAAAAAATATATATATATATATTGTGATATCCCCCTTCTCACTCAGGGTGACCTGTTTCTCAATATGCAGTTTATATGCAGATTAGTGTGCTACCTCTTCTCGCTCAGGGTGACCTGGTTCCCACTAAGCAAATTAAACAGGTCTTACCAACTGCATATTTCTCAGGCAACTCTTTATTCCAGCCCCTGGGCACACTTCTTCTAGCTTAATACTTTATACTTTCATAGGTCTTCACACTGAGCCTCCCCACACAGATACATGGGCTCAATACTAACTTCAATACTTTGGGGACTTTTAACCCCAGGCTTTGCAGCCTTCTTCTCTCAGTACTGGGACACACAGTCCTTCCTTCTTTGAACACACAGTTCCTATAAGTACTGACACAAAGTCCAACACTAATGCTTTAGGGCAGGGGCGTAGCCAGCCTTCCGTGGGGGAGGGGTCCAGAGCCCGGGGGGGAGGGGGCACATTTTAGCCCTCCCCCACCGCCGCCCCCCCACCGCCGACATTGCCGCCCCCCCTCCCGCCGCGAACCCGCCGCCGCTGCAGCCTACCTTTACTTTGGCGGGGGATCCCACTCCCCGCCAGCCGACGTCTTCTTCTCAGTCGCTTCCTGCTCTTCAATTTGTTTGCTGACGACCTGCATGTTGTACGTGCAGGACGTCAGACTCAGAGAACAGAACTGTTCTCTGAGTCTGACGTCCTGCACGTACAATTACGTGCAGGACGTCAGCAAACAAATTGAAGAGCAGGAAGGACTGAGAAGACGTCGGCTGGTGGGAAGTGGGATCCCCCGCCAGCAAAAGTAAAGGTAGGCGGCGGCGGGGGCGGGTTCGCCGGGAGGGGAGGTCCTGGGGTGAATCTGTGGGGGCCCTGGCCCCCTCAGGCCCCACGTAGCTACGCCACTGCTTTAGGGACTTCTTACCCCAGGATTTTCAGCCTGCTTCTCTCCTTTGGACACCCTCTTATCACTATACATATATATATATATATATATATATATATATATATATATATATATATATATATATAAAGCAGACACGTGTGTTTGTTTGTCCTTGCCCGAACTCCTCCAGCCCCTGAAGAGCTACGGCCACCAAACCTGCCATGCAGACTCTATCCACTGTTGCTGAGGTTATTGTGTAGTTTGAAGCAATTCGGGGAGGGGGAGCAATACCTCCATCCACTAAATGAATATGCTGCAGGACGGAAAGTTCTACCTTGCTGTTACTAAGTGACAAACTGCTTGGGACAGGGTGAGGGCTCAGAGACTGGTGGGGAGAAACACAGACAACAGCTGTGCAGTTGTCCCTTTCTCATTCTCTAATAACCTCTTCCCTAACAATTTCAGTACAGGGGGGAGGGGGGTTCAGAGACTGCTGAAAAGAGGGTAGGAAGAAAGTGTTAGGGTCAGGCTGGGAAGTGTGTATGTGTGTGCATGAATTCACTACCCCGCCAGGGGAATGATCCTCGAAAAGGGCGGGAAACTGAATTTCAATATGCCCTTGAAAAGAAGGTTGTGTTTTGACAGGAAAAAGGTGAAAGCTAAACAGCAGGCACTTGCTAGATTGAAAGAAACAACTAATCAAGAAAATCAACCTAAATAAATTGATCAGAAAAGAAAAGTTAGTGCTAGGTAGGGATCCAGTCTCCACATTTTCTGATTTAAGTGAGTATTAAACTCAATGTCAGTGTCACTCTTTCTCACACACCCCTCAGCAAAACACCCCAGTCACACTCAGCCATTGAACATAAAACATAAGAACATAAGCATTGCCATACTGAGACAGACCAAAGGTCCATCAAGTCCAGTATCCTGTTTCCAACAGTAGCCAATCCAGGTCACAAGTACCTGGTAAGATCCCAGAACAGTACAACAGATATTATGCTGCTTATTCTAGAATATGCAGTGGATTTTCACAAATCCATCTTATAATGGCTTATGGACTTTTCTATTAGGAAATTATCCAAGACTTTGTAAACTCAGCTAAGCTAACTACTTTTACCACATACTCTGGCAACGAATTCCAGAGTTTTTTGTTGAGTGAAGAAATATTTTCTCTGATTTGTTTTAAATTTACTTCTTAGTAACTTCTTTGTGTCATAGTATTTTTCAAAAGAGTAAAGAAGCAATTCACATCTACCTGTTCCACTCCACTCAGTATTTTATATACCTCTATCATATCTCCCCTCAGTGTCTCTTCGCCAAGCTAAAGAGCCCTAGCCGCTTTAGCCTTTTCTCATAGGGAAGTCATCCTATCCCCTTTATCATTTCCGTTGCCCTTCTCTGTACCTTTTTAAATTCCACTATATCTTTTTTGAGATGCGGTTATCACAACTGCACATAGTATTCGAGGTGCAGTCACACCTTGGAGCCATCAAAGGCATTATAACATTCTCAGTTTGGTTTCCTTTCCTAATCTAATATAATAAAACGCACCGTGAACGTTCTGAAGACAACGTTCTGAAGTCACTCAAACACTCCCTGGCTGTAGGGTTCGTGGATTCATGGTGTGAAGCCACCCAGCCGTCTCTGCCCTGCCCTCGCGTCAAACGTCATGACGTCGAGGGCAAACGTCATGACGTCGAGGGCGGAAAAAAAAACAAACAAAGCGCAGCGTCAGGGAAGGAGGCGGCGCTCCCGACGTCTCTAGCCTTCCCTTCGCTGTGTTCCGCCTTCTTCTGACGTCAAGGATGACATCAGAAGAAGGCGGAACACAGCAAAGGGAAGGCTAGACGTCGGGAGTGCCGCCTCCTTCCCTGACGCTGCGCTGCCAGAACCGCCACCGAGGTAAATTTAAAAAGAAAAAAAAAAAAGGGATGTTGGGGGGAGAGAAGAGGGTGGGCAGTAAAGTTGAACAATGGGAGCGGGAGGGCAGGGGAGAAACGACAGCATGGATGCGAAGGGGGGGGCATGGATGCGAAGGGGGGAGAGAAGAGGGCGGCCCAGGCTGGGACATGGAAGAGAGAGGAGCATGGATGTGAGGGGGGGTCATGGAAGGGAGAGAGGGGAATTGCTGGAAAAGGATGAATGGAGGGGGCAGGGGACAGAGGAGCATGGATGGCCATGGATTGGGATGGCAGGGTTCAGGGAGAGAGGGTAATTGCTGGAAAGGGATGAATGGAGGGGGCAGGGGACAGAGGAGCATGGATGGGCATGGATTGGGAGGGCAAGGCTCAGGGAAAGAGGGGAATTGCTGGAAAGGGATGAATGGAGGGGGCAGGGGACAGAGGAGCATGGATGGGCATGGATTGGGAGGGCAGGGCTCAGGGAGAGAGGGGAATTGCTGGATAGGGATGAACGGAGGGGACAGATGGGCATGGATGGATATGGATTGCAGGACAGGGCTCAGGGAGAGAGGGGAATTGCTGGATAGGGATGAATGGAGGGGGCAGGTGACAGAGGAGCATGGATGGGCATGGATTGGGAGGGAGGGCTCAGGGAGAGAGGGGAATTGCTGGATAGGGATGAACGGAGGGGACAGATGGGCATGGATGGATATGGATTGCAGGACAGGGCTCAGGGAGAGAGGGGAATTGCTGGATAGGGATGAATGGAGGGGGCAGGTGACAGAGGAGCATGGATGGGCATGGATTGGGAGGGCAGGGCTCAGGGAGAGAGGGGAATTGCTGGAAAAGGATGAATGGAGGGGGCAGGGGACAGATGGGCATGGATTGGGAGGGCAAGGCTCACACTCTCTCTCTCATATACAATGTCTTTCTGACTCTCACTCTCACACACTGTCTCACACTGTATCACATTCACTCTCTATGTGCCACACAGTCACTCACACACTCGCTTGGTCTCATACACTCACTCTCACAGAGAATCTGTGTCTCACACACACACTCTCTCTCGCACACACACACACACATACTGTCTCTCACACTGTGTCTCACATACACACTTGCACACACTCTCATTCTCACACACACACTCTCTCCAAACACACTCACACCCAGACTCACTCTCTCTCTCACACACACACACTCACTGTAATCCGTTGGGTTGGTCGTGAGCCCTTGGGCCCTGGCCGAGGCCAGCAGGGCGCCGACCCAGGCCAAGGGGAGACCGACCCACCACCGCACACCCCAGCTACACAATACCCCCTAAGCTACCCCTCCCCCCAGTCCCTCAGGAAGAAGGGAAATAGGCATACAGGCGGGCCTCGCGGCCGAACCGGAAGCCACGCAGACAGAGCCACTCGTGCGAGCCTCACGGCTGAACTGGAACCCAATCACACACAGGGAGGGGTGAAAGAACCCAGAGGGCCCCAAGATGTCAGACACGCGCTGAACACCAGCAATAGGGCAGAGGGGGAAACAAAGGACCAGAGCGGGCCACGCCCACGCAGGGGACTAGCGCAGGACAGGGGAACTAACACAGCAACCCCCTCCCCACCAGGGTAGGAGCCCCAGGCAGAAGCCAGAGGAACCAAACACAAAGGAAGGCAGAAAGCCTTTGCCTCAAACCCACTGTAGACAGAGGCACACAGAACATAAAGAACATAAGCTTGTAGAGCCAGCAGAGAGAGAGTGCCATAAATCAACAAACAATCAGAGAGAACGCTTCCCCTCCCCAGAGGGAGTGGGGCCCATCCAAATAAACACACTGGCAGAGGCAGGAATACAATACACACAGTACACAAAGGGTTAAACTCACTGAGCCAGCAGGCCAGGACACTGGGAAGAGAAATCCTTAAAACAAACAAACAAAGGAGAACGCTCTCACTCAGCCCAGAGCCCCGGAGGCTGAGCAATGCCCAGCCCCCACTAAACAAACGAGCAGCTGACCCTGATTACAGAGCTACGCACACACACACACACACACACAGCAGCAGCTAACCCAGAGGGAAGGAAAAGAATACTCTAAATCAACACAGATCCCTGTCAGAACCTAGAGCACGTTCTGAGAGAAACCTATCAGGCTTTCCTGTTACCACCAGATAAGTAACGCAAAAGCAGAGAAACTCTTCAGCTGCAGGCTAAAGTACTATCCCCTGACGTCAGCACAACCCCTGGCAGCCAATCAGAAGAGACGTCCCCCCTCCCCCTCAGCCAAACCGGCAGAATCATAACATCACCCCCCCTTCAAGGGCCCCCCCTACCCCGTCCACGAGGTTTAGGTTTGTGAGGGAAACGGCGACGGAACCGTCTGACTAGGATTGGCGCGTGGACATGAGTAGCATCCTCCCAGGAATTGTCTGCCGGTCCATATCCCATCCACGCAATGAGATACTGGAGATGTCCCCGGAAGCGCCTTGCATCCAAGACATCCCGGACTTCGTATTCCCCCTGGGAGGCTGAGATGGCTGGACTAGCAGGCAACGCGGGCAAAGCCCCTTTTCTCAGAATCACAGGCTTCAGCAAGGACACATGAAAGGTGTTATGTACCCGTAATGTAGGTGGTAACTTTAGCTGATAACAGACCCGATTCACTTGCCTCACAATGGGATACGGGCCCACAAATCGAGGTGCAAAGCGGGAGGAGGGAATCTTCAGACGAAGATTACGCGTGGACAACCACACCAAGTCGCCAGGCTGGAAGTGCGGTTCCACTCTGCGAGACCGATCCGCTTGGCGTTTCATACGAGTGGAGGTCACTCGCAGCGCTTTCTGAACTGATGACCAAATTGCTTGGAGCGAGGTCACCGCATCAACCGCTGCCGGGACATCCAAGTTGGTTTTCAAGGGGGCTGGTATCCGCGGGTGTCGTCCATATACGATGTAAAAGGGCGACGCGCCCGTGGCCGAGCTCACTCGGTTGTTATGAGCGAATTCTGCCCAAGGCAGCAGCTGACTCCAGTTGTTGTGGTGCTCATTGACATACATCCGTAGGAACTGCTTCAAGCATTGGTTCACTCGTTCTGTTTGGCCATTGGATTGTGGGTGATATCCCGACGAAAAGTTCAGCTTTACTTCAAGGGCCCGATTCAGGGCTCTCCAGAACTTTGAGACAAACTGTACTCCTCGATCAGAGGTAATAGATTCTGGCAGACCATGGAGACGAAAAATAGAGCTGATGAAATACTGTGCCAGCTTCACCGCCGAAGGAAGGGTAGGCATGGGTATGAAGTGGGCCATTTTAGAAAACCGGTCCACCACTACCAAGACAACTGTGTGCCCTTCAGAGTTAGGCAGATCTGTAACAAAGTCCATGGCAATGTGGGTCCACGGTCTCTCAGGTACCGGTAAAGGCATCAGCAACCCCTGGGGTCTCCGACGGTCAGCCTTATGCTGGGCGCACTCAGGACACGCAGCCACAAACTCCTGCACATCCCGATCAAGTGAAGGCCACCAATACTGCTGGGAGATGAACCGCTTGGTTCCCAGGATCCCGGGATGTCCTGCCATTCGAGAGGCATGCCCCCATTGGAGTGTCTTTTCTCTCAGCCGGGGTGGCACAAAGGTCATACCTGCAGGTACTGCTAGCGTCATCGCGGGCACAATGACATCAGGTTTAATTACATACTGCAGGGGTTCTTCCTCCAGGTCAGCCTCCATGGACCTGGAGAGGGCATCTGCCTTGATGTTCTTCTCCGCTGGACGATAGGTCAGAATGAAATCAAAGCGGGAGAAGAATAGTGCCCACCGGGCCTGGCGAGGATTCAGCCTTCTCGCTTCTCGTAAATAAGTCAGGTTTTTATGGTCCGTGAACACCGTGAAGGGCTCCTGCGCCCCTTCCAGCAGATGACGCCATTCTTCCAGGGCCAATTTAATGGCTAATAGCTCCTGATCCCCGATGGCATAATTCTTCTCGGCAGGGGTATACTTTTTAGAGAAGAATGCACATGGGAGAAGTTTCCCACTGGGGTGGGCCTGGGACAGCACTGCTCCTACGCCAACCGATGATGCATCCACTTCCACGAAAAATTTATTTGTCGGGTTGGGATGGCGCAACACTGGAGCTCCAACAAATGCCTGTTTCAGATTCTCAAAGGCCTGACACGCCTCAGGCGACCACTTGCGAGCGTCAGCGTTCTTCTTAGTCAAGGCAGTAAGAGGGGCAGTCAGGGACGAGTAATTCCAAATAAACTGCCTATAGTAGTTGGCAAAACCTAAGAAGCGCTGTAGAGCCTTACGCCCCGTAGGTTGCTGCCAGTGCAGGATGGCTGTCAGCTTACTGGAGTCCATACGCAGCCCGTGGTTAGAAATGATGTACCCCAGGAAGAGCAGTTCGGAGCGATGGAATTCACATTTTTCCAATTTCACATAGAGGTGGTTCTCCCTCAACCGCTGCAATACGGTCTTCAGGTGCTCCTGGTGCTCTTCCTCAGCCCTTGAAAAAATCAAAATATCGTCCAAGTAGACCATCACAAACTTATACAGGAGATCCCTGAAGATGTCATTCATGAAGGCTTGGAAGATGGCTGGAGCATTAGCAAGTCCAAAGGGCATTACCAGATATTCGTAATGCCCGTCGTGGGTGTTAAACGCCGTCTTCCACTCATCCCCCTCCTTGATCCGCACAAGGTTGTAGGCCCCCCTGAGATCGAGATTGGAGAAGATCTGGGCCCCCTGGAGGCGGTCAAACATCTCAGAAATCAAGGGAAGGGGGTATTTGTCCTTCCGCGTGATGGCATTGAGTCCCCTGTAGTCAATACAGGGGCGCAACCCCCCATCCTTCTTCTCCACGAAGAAGAATCCAGCCCCCGCGGGTGATTTAGAGGGCCGGATGAAGCCTCGAGCTAGGTTCTCTCGAATATACTGGGACATGGCTTCCGTCTCTGGCCGGGATAGGGGGTATACGCGGCCACGGGGAGGTTCAGTGACAGGTAGTAGCTCTATGGCACAGTCATAGGAGCGATGAGGAGGCAGAATCTCTGCTTGCTGTTTGGAAAAAATATCTCCAAAGGATCTGTAGGGCCCCGGTAACATAACATTGGCTCGATCCAAAGGAAGCGTCACTGGGGCTGGCGAGACCTTATCCAAACAGACCTTCTAGCAGCCCGGGCCCCACGCCGTCAATTCACCCCGGGCCCAATCAATGCAAGGGTTATGCAGGCGAAGCCAGGGTAATCCCAGGATTATGGCCTCAGTGGCCGACGGAAGGACGTAGAAGGAGATAACTTCTTTGTGTAAGACTTCTACCCGTATGGTCATAGGCACGGTTCTGGAGCGGAGAACTCCCCGAACCAGTCCCCAAGCCGCTGAGACGGTGATGGGCTGAGGTAACTCCATCGTAGGAATTTGATGAACCCGCACCAGGTCCGCGCTGATAAAGTTGCCTCCCGCCCCCGAGTCAACTAGCGCCTCAAAACAAGGGGTATCCTTAATCGCCAGTAGAACTGGCACCAAAACCTGCATCCAAGGGGAGAAGGACTTTGGCCCTGACCCGGTCTCCCTAGCCGGTATCAGGGCTGCTGGTTTCCCGACTTCTTTCTCTTCGGGCACTCACGGACAAAGTGCCCTTTCACTCCACAATGCAGGCACAGCCCCTTAGAGCGTCTCCGCTGTCTCTCCTGGGCCGCCCGGTCAACCTGCATAGGTTCAGACCCATCGGGCACACCCAGCGACGGGGAAGCAGGGCTCTTGTGCGAGCTCCTCGAGTTAGCCCCTGCAACCTGCTGACCAGCGCGACGTTCACAGGCCCGCTCCCTGAACCGGATGTCCACCTGGGTACAGAGACGGATGAGGTCATTCAGATCTGAGGGCAGCTCCCGGCCTGTGAGTTCGTCCTTAATGTTGGCCGAGACACCATGCCAAAATACCGCAGTCAGGCTTGGGTTATCCCAACCTAGCTCTGCGGCCAAAGTCCGAAACTGGATGGCGTACTCACCCAGAGAGAGTCACCCCTGATGTAGGTTCAACAGCTGAGTCGCCGCCGAGGAGGGCTTCCCGGGTTCCTCAAAGATGAGCCGAAATTGTTTCAAAAACTCTGCCAAATTATCCAGGAGGGGATCCTTCTTCTCCCATAAGGGCGAGGCCCAGGCCAGAGCGGGGCCTGCCAGTAGAGAGATAATATAAGCCACCTTCGCCCGATCCGAAGGAAAATCCCGGGCCTGCAACTCGAAGACAATTTGGCATTGATTGAGGAACCCCCGGCAGGTCTTACTGTCGCCCTCGTACCTCGGGGGCGTAGCCACCCGAATCCCTCGGCCACATGCGTGGGAACTAGGCGGAGTAGCTGCTGGCGGGACCTCCGCAGCCCCCGTGACAGTCAGCGAGTCTACCCGTTGAGACAGTGCGTTCACGACTCCCGATACCTGTTGTAGCTGAGCATGCAATTGCTGGAGCAGCTGCATGGGGGATGGATCGGTCGAGCTCATGGCTTTTGCGTTCTGTAATCCGTTGGGTTGGTCGTGAGCCCTTGGGCCCTGGCCGAGGCCAGCAGGGCGCCGACCCAGGCCAAGGGGAGACCGACCCACCACCGCACACCCCAGCTACACAATACCCCCTAAGCTACCCCTCCCCCCAGTCCCTCAGGAAGAAGGGAAATAGGCATACAGGCGGGCCTCGCGGCCGAACCGGAACCCACGCAGACAGAGCCACTCGTGCGAGCCTCATGGCTGAACTGGAACCCAATCACACACAGGGAGGGGTGAAAGAACCCAGAGGGCCCCAAGATGCCAGACACGCGCTGAACACCAGCAATAGGGCAGAGGGGGAAACAAAGGACCAGAGCGGGCCACGCCCACGCAGGGGACTAGCGCAGGACAGGGGAACTAACACAGCAACCCCCTCCCCACCAGGGTAGGAGCCCCAGGCAGAAGCCAGAGGAACCAAACACAAAGGAAGGCAGAAAGCCTTTGCCTCAAACCCACTGTAGACAGAGGCACACAGAACATAAAGGGTTAAGCTTGTAGAGCCAGCAGAGAGAGAGTGCCATAAATCAACAAACAATCAGAGAGAACGCTTCCCCTCCCCAGAGGGAGTGGGGCCCATCCAAACAAACACACTGGCAGAGGCAGGAATACAATACACACAGTACACAAAGGGTTAAACTCACTGAGCCAGCAGGCCAGGACACTGGGAAGAACGCTCTCACTCAGCCCAGAGCCCCCCCCCCCCCCCCCCCCCCCCCCCCCCCCCCCGAGGCTGAGCAATGCCCAGCCCCCACTAAACAAACGAGCAGCTGACCCTGATTACAGAGCTACGCACACACACACACACACACACACAGCAGCAGCTAACCCAGAGGGAAGGAAAAGAATACTCTAAATCAACACAGATCCCTGTCAGAACCTAGAGCACGTTCTGAGAGAAACCTATCAGGCTTTCCTGTTACCACCAGATAAGTAACGCAAAAGCAGAGAAACTCTTCAGCTGCAGGCTAAAGTACTATCCCCCGACGTCAGCACAACCCCTGGCAGCCAATCAGAAGAGACGTCCCCCCTCCCCCTCAGCCAAACCGGCAGAATCATAACACTCACACTTTCACTCTGACTCTCACACAGTCACTCTCACATACACTCTCCCAAACATACATACTCTGAGGAAAACCTTGCTAGCGCCCGTTTCATTTGTGTCAGAAACGGGCCTTTTTTACTAGTAATTCATAACATTCTATTTGCTTTCTTAGCCGCAGCTGCACATTGAGAGAAGGTTTCAACGACCTAGATCCTTTTCCTTGCATCACGTAACTATGGTTTGGGTTCCTTTTTTCCACATGCATCACTTTGCACTTGCTACTACTACTACTACTTAACATTTCTAGAGCGCTACTAGGGTTACGCAGCGCTGTACAAAATAAACAAAGAAGGACGGTCCCTGCTCAAAGGAGCTTACAATCTAAAAAGGAGCTTACAATTGCTCACATTAAAAGTCATCTGCCATTTGGTGTCCAATTTCCCAAGGTCGTCTTGCAATTTTTCCACAATCCTCTTGCAATTTAACAACTTTGAATAACTTTGTGTCAGCAGCAAATTTTTAATTACCTCACTAGTTATTCTCATCTCTAGATCATCTATAAAAAGCAGTGGTCCCAGCACAGACTCCTGGGGAACCCCACTATCTACCCTTCTCCATTGAGAATACTGATTATTTAAACCCTATTCTCTGTTTTCTATCTTTTAACCAGTTTTTAATCCACAATAGGACATTGCCTCCGTCTCAAACCCCCCCCACCCACACTCACCCATTCTAATACAGCACTTAGTAAAACACCCCACTCACACTTACCCATTCTCACACACCCCTCAGCAAAACACTCCCACTCACCCATTCTCACACACTCTTCAGCAAACACTCAAACTTACCCATTCTCACACACCTCTCAGCAGAAAATCCCCACTCAAACCCTCTTCAGCAGTACACCCCTATTCACACACAATTCATTCTCACACTCCTCGAAAAGGGCAGGAAACTGAATTTCAATATGCCCTTGAAAAGAAGTCTGTGTTTTGACAGGAAAACGGTGAAAGCCAAACAACAGGCACTTGCTAGAGTGAAAGAAACAACTAATCAAGAAAATCAACCTAAACAAATTGATTGAGCCAAGAACAAAAGACCACGTCTTAAAAGGTAGAGACAACATTTATTCTAAACATTAAAAAGCATAAACCAGGTATTAGAACAAAGCCATTTCTTTAAAAAAACAGGCCATTCCTTAAATAAAGCGAATGCTACATACCTGTAGAAGGTATTCTCCGAGGACAGCAGGCTGATTGTTCTCACTGATGGGTGACGTCCACGGCAGCCCCTCCAATCGGAAACTTCACTAGCAAAGTCCTTTGCTAGCCCTCGCGCGCCCGCGCGCACCGCGCATGCGCGGCCGTCTTCCCGCCCGAAACCGGCTCGAGCCGGCCAGTCCAGTATGTAGCAAGACAATACACTTCAAGGGAAGACACAACTCCAAAGGGGAGGCGGGCGGGTTTGTGAGAACAATCAGCCTGCTGTCCTCGGAGAATACCTTCTACAGGTATGTAGCATTCGCTTTCTCCGAGGACAAGCAGGCTGCTTGTTCTCACTGATGGGGTATCCCTAGCCCCCAGGCTCACTCAAAACAACAACATTGGTCAATTGGGCCTCGCAACGGCGAGGACAAAACTGAGATTGACCTAAAAAATTTACCAACTAACTGAGAGTGTAGCCTGGAACAGAACAAACAGGGCCCTCGGGGGGTGGAGTTGGATCCTAAAGCCCAAACAGGTTCTGAAGAACTGACTGCCCGAACCGACTGTCACGTCGGGTATCCTGCTGCAGGCAGTAATGAGATGTGAATGTGTGGACAGATGACCACGTCGCAGCTTTGCAAATTTCCTCCATGGTGGCTGACTTCAAGTGGGCTACCGACGCTGCCATGGCTCTAACATTATGAGCCGTGACATGACCCTCAAGAGCCAGCCCAGCCTGGGCGTAAGTGAAGGAAATGCAATCTGCTAGCCAATTGGATATGGTGCGTTTCCCTACAGCCACTCCCCTCTTGTTGGGATCAAAAGAAACAAACAATTGGGCGGACTGTCTGTGGGGCTGTGTCCGCTCCAGATAGAAGGCCAATGCTCTCTTGCAGTCCAATGTGTGCAGCTGACGTTCAGCAGGGCAGGAATGAGGACGGGGAAAGAATGTTGGCAAGACAATTGACTGGTTCAGATGGAACTCCGACACAACCTTTGGCAGAAACTTAGGGTGAGTGCGGAGGACTACTCTGTTGTGATGAAATTTGGTGTAAGGGGCCTGGGCTACCAGGGCCTGAAGCTCACTGACTCTACGAGCCGAAGTAACTGCCACCAAGAAAATGACCTTCCAGGTCAAGTACTTCGGATGGCAGGAATTCAATGGCTCGAAAGGAGGTTTCATCAGCTGGGTGAGAACGACATTGAGATCCCATGACACTATAGGAGGCTTGACAGGGGGCTTTGACAAAAGCAAACCTCTCATGAAGCGAACAACTAAAGGCTGTCCTGAGATCGGCTTACCTTCCACTTGGTAATGGTATGCACTGATTGCACTAAGGTGAACCCTTACGGAGTTGGTCTTCAGACCAGACTCAGACAAGTGGAGAAGGTATTCAAGCAGGGTCTGTGTAGGACAAGAGCGAGGATCTAGGGCCTTGCTGTCACACCAGACGGCAAACCTCCTCCAATGAAAGAAGTAACTTCTCTTAGTGGAGTCTTTCCTGGAAGCAAGCAAGATGCGGGAGACACCCTCTGGCAGACCCAAAGAGGCAAAGTCTACGCCCTCAACATCCAGGCCGTGAGAGCCAGGGACTGGAGGTTGGGATGCAGAAGAGCCCCTTCGTCCTGCGTGATGAGGGTCGGAAAACACTCCAATCTCCACGGTTCTTCGGAGGATAACTCCAGAAGAAGAGGGAACCAGATCTGACGCGGCCAAAAGGGAGCAATCAGAATCATGGTGCCTCGGTCTTGCTTGAGTTTCAACAAAGTCTTCCCCACCAGAGGAATGGGAGGATAAGCATACAGCAGACCTTCCCCCCAATCCAGGAGGAAGGCATCCGACGCCAGTCTGCCGTGGGCCTGAAGCCTGGAACAGAACTGAGGGACCTTGTGGTTCACCTGAGATGCGAAGAGATCCACCAGGGGGGTGCCCCACGCCTGGAAGATCTGTCGCACCACACGGGAATTGAGCGACCACTCGTGAGGTTGCATAATCCTGCTCAACCTGTCGGCCAGACTGTTGTTTACGCCTGCCAGATATGTGGCTTGGAGCACCATGCCTTGACGGCGAGCCCAAAGCCACATGCTGACGGCTTCCTGACACAGGGGGCGAGATCCGGTGCCCCCCTGCTTGTTGACATAGTACATGGCAACCTGATTGTCTGTCTGAATTTGGATAATTTGGTGGGACAGCCGATCTCTGAAAGCCTTCAGAGCGTTCCAGATCGCTCGCAACTCCAGAAGATTGATCTGTAGATCGCTTTCTTGGAGGGACCAACTTCCTTGGGTGTGAAGCCCATCGACATGAGCTCCCCATCCCAGGAGAGACGCATCCGTGGTCAGCACTTTTTGAGGCTGAGGAATTTGGAAGGGACGTCCCAGAGTCAAATTGGGGCAAATCGTCCACCAATACAGGGATTCGAGAAATCTCGTGGACAGGAGGATCACGTCTTCTAGACCCCCGGCGGCCTGATACCACTGGGAGGCTAGGGTCCATTGAGCAGATCTCATGTGAAGGCGGGCCATGGGAGTCACATGAACTGTGGAAGCCATGTGGCCCAGCAATCTCAACATCTGCCGAGCTGTGATCTGCTGGGACGCTCGCACCCGCGAGACGAGGGACAACAAGTTGTTGGCCCTCGCCTCTGGAAGATAGGCGCGAGCCGTCCGAGAATCCAGCAGGGCTCCGATGAATTCGAGTTTCTGCACTGGGAGAAGATGGGACTTTGGGTAATTTATCACAAACCCCAGTAGCTCCAGGAGGCGAATAGTCATCTGCATGGACTGCAGGGCTCCTGCCTCGGATGTGTTCTTTACCAGCCAATCGTCGAGATATGGGAACACGTGCACCCCCAGCCTGCGAAGCGCCGCTGCTACCACAGCTAGGCACTTTGTGAACACCCTGGGCGCAGAGGCGAGCCCAAAGGGTAGCACACAGTACTGGAAGTGGCGTGCGCCCAGCTGAAATCGCAGATACTGTCTGTGAGCTGGCAGTATCGGGATGTGTGTGTAGGCATCCTTCAAGTCCAGAGAGCATAGCCAATCGTTTTGCTGAATCATGGGGAGAAGGGTGCCCAGGGAAAGCATCCTGAACTTTTCTTTTACGAGATACTTGTTCAGGGCCCTTAGGTCTAGGATGGGACGCATCCCCCCTGTTTTCTTTTCCACAAGGAAGTACCTGGAATAGAATCCCAGCCCTTCTTGCCCGGATGGCACGGGCTCGACCGCATTGGCGCTGAGAAGGGCGGAGAGTTCCTCTGCAAGTACCTGCTTGTGCTGGAAGCTGTAGGACTGAGCTCCCGGTGGACAATTTGGAGGTTGAGAGGCCAAATTGAGGGTGTATCCTTGCCGGACTATTTGGAGAACCCACTGATCGGAGGTTATCAGAGGCCACCTTTGGTGAAAAGCTTTTAACCTCCCTCCGACAGGCAGGTCGCCCGGCACTGACACTTGGATGTCGGCTATGCTCTGCTGGAGCCAGTCAAAAGCTCGCCCCTTGCTTTTGCTGGGGAGCCGCGGGGCCTTGCTGATTCGCACGCTGCTGACGAGAGCGAGCGCGCTGGGGCTTAGCCTGGGCCGCAGGCTGTCGGGAAGGAGGATTGTACCTACGCTTGCCAGAAGTATAGGGAACAGTCTTCCTTCCCCCGAAAAATCGTCTACCTGTAGAGGTAGAAGCTGAAGGCTGCCGGCGGGCGAACTTGTCGAATGCGGTGTCCCGCTGGTGGAGAGACTCTACCACCTGCTCGACTTTTTCGCCAAAAATGTTATCCGCCCGGCAAGGCAAGTCCGTAATCCGCTGCTGGACTCTATTCTCCAGGTCGGCGGCACGCAGCCATGAGAGCCTGCGCATCACCACACCTTGAGCAGCGGCCCTGGACGCAACATCAAAAGTGTCATAAACTCCTCTGGCCAGGAATTTTCTGCACGCCTTCAGCTGCCTGACCACCTCCTGAAAAGGCTTGGCTTGCTCAGGGGGAAGAGCATCAACCAAGCCCGCCAACTGCCGCACATTATTCCGCATGTGTATGCTCGTGTAGAGCTGGTAAGACTGGATCTTGGACACGAGCATAGAGGAATGGTAGGCCTTCCTCCCAAAGGAGTCTAAGGTTCTAGCGTCCTTGCCCGGGGGCGCCGAAGCATGTTCCCTAGAACTCTTAGCCTTCTTTAGGGCCAAATCCACAACTCCAGAGTCATGAGGCAACTGAGTGCGCATCAGCTCTGGGTCCCCATGGATCCGGTACTGGGACTCGATCTTCTTGGGAATGTGGGGATTAGTTAATGGTTTGGTCCAGTTCGCAAGCAATGTCTTCTTCAGGACATGGTGCAAGGGAACAGTGGACGCTTCCTTAGGTGGAGAAGGATAGTCCAGGAGCTCAAACATTTCAGCCCTGGGCTCGTCCTCCACAACCACCGGGAAGGGGATGGCCGTAGACATCTCCCGGACAAAGGAGGCAAAAGACAGACTCTCGGGAGGAGAAAGCTGTCTCTCAGGAGAGGGAGTGGGATCAGACGGAAGACCCCCAGACTCCTCGTCAGAGAAATATCTGGGATCTTCCTCTTCCTCCCACGAGGCCTCACCCTCGGTGTCAGACACAAGTTCACGGACCTGTGTCTGCAACCTCGCCCTGCTCGACTCCGTGGAACCCTGTCCACGATGGGGGCGTCGAGAGGTAGACTCCCTCGCCCGCATCGGCGAAGCTCCCTCCGCCGACGTAGTCGGGGAGCCTTCCTGGGAGGTGGCCGCGGTCGGTACCGCACGCGGTACCGACGTCGGGGACCTCAACCTGGGCGATGGGCCAGCCGGCGCCACGCTCGACGGTACCGGTGGCGCAAGCACCGCCGGTACCGGAGGGGTAGGGCGCAACAGCTCTCCCAGAATCTCTGGGAGAACGGCCCGGAGGCTCTCGTTTAGAGCGGCTGTAGAGAAAGGCTGAGAGGTCGATGCAGGCGTCGACGTCAGTACCTGTTCCGGGCGTGGAGGCTGTTCCGGGCTGTCCAGAGCGGAGCGCATCGACACCTCCTGAACAGAGGGTGAGCGGTCCTCTCGGTGCCGATGCCTGCTGGGTGCCGAATCCCTCGGCGACCCAGAGCTCTCGGTGCCGACACGGGGAGGAGACCGGTGTCGATGCTTCTTCGATTTCTTCCGAAGCATGTCACCGGAGCTCCCCGGCACCGACGAGGAGGACGTCGAATCCACCCGTCGCTTCCTCGGGGCCGAGACTGAAGAAGGTCGATCTCGGGGGGGCTGTACCGCAGGAGCCCTCAGGGTAGGCGGAGACCCACCCGAGGGCTCACCGCCACCAGCAGGGGAATGGACAGCCCTCACCTGCACTCCACCCGATGCACCACCGTCCGACGACATCAGCAGACGAGGTCCTGGTACCACCGACGTCGATGCAGCTATCCGATGTCTCGGCGCCGATGCAGAGGCCCGATGCCTCGATGCACTCGATGCAGGGGCGGCCGAGGAAGATGGTCTGGACGCTGACGACGTCGATGCACTCGAAGATCCCGGTGCCGATGCCGACGAAGAGCCCGAGAACAACACGTTCCACTGGGCTAGTCTCGCTACCTGAGTCCGCCTTTGAAGCAGGGAACACAGACTGCAGTTCTGAGGGCGGTGCTCGGCCCCCAGACACTGAAGACACGACGAGTGTCGATCAGTGAGCGAGATAACCCGGGCGCACTGGGTGCACTTCTTGAAGCCGCTGGAAGGCTTCGATGTCATGGGCGGAAAAAATCACGCCGGCGAAATCAAAAGCCGAAATGGCGAAATTCGAAGCACCAAATTTAGAGGGAGAAAAAATCTCGACCGAGGCCGAAAAAAGGCCTACCCCGACGACGAAAGAAAACTTACCGGGGCAAAAAAGCTGGAAGTACGGGGAGGATTTACACGAAACCCGGCGGGGGGTTTGCGGAGCACTTCCCGACTAGGACAAAGCTTTCCCGAAGGAAAAAAACACGTTCAAACAAATTGGACGCGCGAGGTCGACTTTCCGGGGCTCGACACGGCGAAAACACGACCGTACCGAGTGCGGACAAAAGAAGACTGGCCGGCTCGAGCCGGTTTCGGGCGGGAAGACGGCCGCGCATGCGCGGTGCGCGCGGGCGCGCGAGGGCTAGCAAAGGACTTTGCTAGTGAAGTTTCCGATTGGAGGGGCTGCCGTGGACGTCACCCATCAGTGAGAACAAGCAGCCTGCTTGTCCTCGGAGAATAAAGAAAGAAGATAAATTCACCACTGCTCGAGATTAGTTTATCCCAAAGTGTGTCACTGAATCATTACTCGAAAGTGTCACTATGGTGTGGTACTTTCCAACCACACCACAACCAAAATCAACACTCATGCACAATGTGTTTAAAAAACAAAGGCCACTAATCAATGTTCTAAAAAGGTTTTTTAAAATACTCTGAAAAAGAACCAATGCCTCTGAATACCAAAATAACATAGCTTTTCAACTAAATATGTAAAAAAAAAAATCCCTCTTGGTGTGGCCCAGGAAAACTGTAAAATATGTCGTATGAGAAACCCAAAGTAGAAATGCTGATCACAAAGGTATTCAGCTCATTACATCAAAGGAGTGTTAGCAGTAATAAAAAAAACATTTTCATAGGTTTCATGTCTTCGAAAGCCAATTTTGCTGTTCAGAAAGCCCTGGCTAAAGAAAGGCATAGTAATCTGAATAAATAGGAATGCATTTAAGAAGCGTTGAGTTGTCACCCCCAAGCTGCGCAGACCCGCAGCGACAAAACATGACTCCGCCAGTTCACTCTAGAAGGCGAACATCAAGATTTTAAGCGCCACAGCCAGAATTATTTAGAAGACACCTTAGCATAAAACTTAACCTATACAGTCAGTCTGAAAAAAGTAAAAATTACTTACAGAAGGCTTTTCAGTGTTTCCTTTTTAACACATACTATCCACTGATACAATATTTAATAAGTGAAAGCTGCCTGCACAGGCTTTTCAGTGTTATCTTTTTGACACATACACTGTTCAATAAGTAAAGGCTGCCTGCAGACAGCATCATGGTTTTTCACTTCATATAAACAGGCAAATATCTTACAAAAAAAAAAAGCAGATAGTTCAATCTCACTACTTAAACCGGCTGGAGCAACAATGTCTAATTCAAAAATAAGGCGCTGCTCTTGCTGAAGCAAAATATGATCTGTATCCCCACCACGCTTAGGTAAAATACTAATCTTAAATACAAAAAATCTTAAATCATCAAATGTGTGTGCTAAGAGTAGACAATGTTGGACCAATGGAGCTGCAGTATCACTCCTTCTGATGTTACTTTTGTGTTCTATCATTCTGCTTTTAACTTTTCTCATTGTTTTACCTATATATAATAATGAACAGGGACATATGATAATTTATATAGCCTTATCGGTACTACTGTCAAAACGGTGTTGTAATGGATATATTTTCCTAGTTCAGTAATAGACATCGAAGATGAACAAATAGAGTAGGAAGCACAAGGAAAATGACCCAGAAACACATGTGTACGAATAGTGGGTGTTGAGAGGGTAGAAGGTGCAAAAATTCTTTTATATTTTTTTCCATGGGAGTGTGCAATAGTCAATTGTTTATCTTTAAAGCAACAGTGGCCTTCTAAAATATGCCAATGTCTTCTCATCATTCTTTAAATATCACCTGAAACCCGAGAGAACCTAACGCTACAAACAATGTCTGGCCTAGATCTATCTGTTCGTGGTGTCAATAATGCCTCTCTGTCAGCTGCCTGTGCTCTTTCTAATCCCTTATTTATACACTGAGCAGGATAACTGAGCCGGATGTAAAGAACAAATCATCAAGAAGCTCCAAACAGCCCAAAACACAGCAGCCAGACTCATATTTGGAGAAACGAAATACGAAAGTGCCAAACCCCTAAGAGAAAAACTACACTGGCTCCCACTAAAAGAACGTATTACGTTCAAAATCTGCACTCTGGTTCATAAATTCATCCACGAAAAGGCCCCAGTCTACATGTAAGACCTCATAGACCTACCACCCAGGAACTCTAAAAGATCAGCACGCACATTCCTGAATCTCCACTACCCCAGCTACAAAGGACTAAAATACAAATTAACATATGCATCCAGCTTCTCATACATAAGCACGCAGCTATGGAATGCACTACCACTCGCCGTGAAAAAAATGCGTGACCTAACTAACTTTCGGAGATCAGTGAAGACCAGCCTGTTCAACAAGGCATACCACAACGATCCATCCTAATTACCAGACAATGAAACTCAAGCCTGAACTGGATAAAACCTAGCTCTCTATACTTGACTACCAAGGTCAACTCTACCACGAATGAACTTTAACGCAATCCCACTTTATCCCTTATTCCGAATATGAACTCTTTATACTTGACTGCTTAATCTACTATGTCAATCATGATCTTTAATGTAATAACACTTGTATCTCTCACTCCGGAAATGGCAATCGCCATGACGGAACAATGTAAGCCACATTGAGCCTGCAAATAGGTGGGAAAATGTGGGATGCAAATGCAACACATAAATAAATAACTCCTTTCCAGAAACCTCTGTCATAGGTGTTATTTGTTTATGAAATTCAGAAAAATCACTGCAAAGACATCTCAGTCTCAAACTGAGAATAAGGTACATTTTCTTTCAGACTCCTGGTGTGAAAACTGTTGAAGGGCAAGAAATGATTTTTATCTGTTGGCTTTCAATAAACTGTGATATGAAAATCAAAACAACCTTTTATAAGAAGAATATCCAAAAATGCAATCTGTTCATAGTCATAGTGCACAGTGATTTTTAAATTAACATCCAATGAATTTAACCACACATGAAATTCCTGTAATCTGTTAGTGTAACCTTTCCGCAATACCAAGATGCTGTGCACATTTCTTGTCAAAATCTAAGTTCAAGGAACTGGGATTCAAAATGTGCAACATACAAAATTGAAATAACAGGGGTAATCGTCGCCCCATTGCTGTCCCTTTAATTTGTTTTTGTTTGTTACATTTGTACCCCGCGCTTTCCCACTCATGGCAGGCTCAATGCGGCTTACATGGGGCAATGGAGGGTTAAGTGACTTGCCCAGAGTCACAAGGAGCTGCCTGTGCCTGAAGTGGGAATCGAACTCAGTTCCTCAGTTCCCCAGGACCAAAGTCCACCACCCTAACCACTAGGCCACTCGTTTCAAAAATCTATCTTGAAAGGAGAAAAAGTGTTCTTTTAAAGCTAAGGAGGCAAGCTGAATAATATAGGCAGTACATACCCTCAAATTGTCTGCTCTGTTATTTAAAATATCTGTAAGAATTGTTAGAACCTGGTCTGGAGGTATGTTTCTATTTAATGCCTTCATGTTGTGATAAAGTCACCTCTAGGATAGTTGGGTTAAGGCAGTTTCAGTTTGAAATACAAGTCTCAGAAGGCATTGCAGGCAAGGAGCCAGAGGGGGAGATGAAGAACCCGGACCTGACTCCTAGCTGCAATCAGGGAAGACATGGGTGTAAGCTGGCAGGTTGTGTAGAGTGGCTGCCACTAGGCGGAAAGAGAGTTAGGAAACCCTGTGTGCAGGAGCTCATCATTGGTCTCATTAGTTTAATGCTTAACTCAGCTGGTTTGGGTGTGAGGAAGCTAATGGAAGGAGAATGATTAGTTGTGGTAGCTGAAGCCAGGGATTGATTAGGCAGGTGGGAAGGAGTCCCAGCAGAGGAGTTCAGTTCAGGAGAGAGAAGCAGAAGGAGAGAAGTATTTGCAGGCTGAAAATCCTTGGGCAGAGAGGTCCCTAAAGTACTGAAGCAGGCTGAGATTCCTTGGATGAGAGGAAGTCCCAAAAGTATTGAATTCACTGTGAAGCTGATGCAGGGGAAAACCCTTGGGTAGAAGGAGTCCCTAAAATATTGAACTCTCCTGAAAGTAAAAAGGATAGAAGGTGGAAAATGCTGCTTGGTGACTGAACTGTGATGATGAACTGAAAGAACTGTTTGTCTTGGGAATTGAATTACTGTTTATTGTGCCATGGATAAAGAGCCCAGATTGAAGCCTGTATTGAATCCTAGTATGTGCTATGCTGCTATTGGAACTGTGTACTAGAAACCTGCATGGAATAAAAGTTCTTAAGATTGAAGTTACTGGTGGGCATCTGCTTCTTCACTGTACCGGGAGCCTGTGGCTGGAGGAGATTGTTCTATCCTTGGCTGCACAAGAGAGGTACCTGGTTACAAATGGCACTTTCCCAGATGGGACTGAACATGGATCCATGCAAGCCGGAGAGTCTGGTCGTGGTGGCTTAAATGCTTAAATCCTGGATGCCTCAGGTAAGAGGTACCTAGGGGGGCCAAGGCTGGATAAAGAGAAGTGGGGAAGACCAGGAGTGGACCGGCTGGCTTGAAAGGGGGACCAGTGTAAAGATATCGCACTTGGGTCGCTTTCTTTTTTTGGCTTTACAGGGTGAATGCGGTGGAGCCGGAGGGAAAAGCCAGAGCCGAAGTGGAGATCTGGAGCGGGATGCTGGGAGCAGAGGCTGGGAGCTGGGAGCAGAAGCTGGGAGTGGAAGCTGGTAGCTTGGGCCAGAATCTCCATGAGATCTGAAGATAGTGAGGCCCTCTCGGAAATTGCGAATCCCTGGGAAGGTCCCAAAGGGACTCGCAATTTCTTACGTGGGGGGTATGTGATAAAGTCACCCCCAGGATAGTGTGAGAATCAGAGAAGCCACAGAGCCCAGAATGCAGGGGGGAAGAGAGAAAAGCCAGAGTGGAAAAACTACAGATCCCAGAATGCATTGCGGGAGGGGAGGAGGCAGGAGCATAGAGAACACAGATTTCAGACTGCCTGGAAGAATAGGAGAGAGGAGGACAAACGAGTACCTGAGCCGCAGGAGAGGAAAGGAGAGGGGGCTGATTGGGAGATGGAATCAGCTGAGGAGAGGGTGGAACACCTGAGGGAGGGTGTGGAGAATGAGGGGATGGAATGGGAGGAGTTGGAGCAGGTAGGAGAAGGTGTGGAAGAGGAAATGGAGGTGGGAGAGGAAGTGGCTGGAGAAGAAGAGTGACTTCTAGAGGAGCCCAAAAGTATCAAGAAAAGAATAATAGTCAGGAGAGATCCGGCAGGTGGATGTCAAGAGGTAAAGTGTTGACAAATGAGGGTGGTGGATCTTTAAAGCCTGGCTAAGCTGGGCTGTGTTTAAAGCCTAGCTAAGTTGAACTGTTTTGAGGCCTTGCTGAAGAGGGCGGTGGGGGAAAGCCTGGCTAGCCGAACTGTGTTTGAAGCTTGGCTAGCAGAACTGTGATTAAAGCCTGACTAGCTGAACTTTGTTGGAAAGCCTGGCTAGTCGAACTGTGTTTGAAGCCCGGCTAGCAGAACTGTGTTTAAAGCCTGACTAGCTGAACTTTGTTTAAAAGACTGGCAAGCTGAACTGTGTTGCCCCGCCTTGCTAGCGGAACTGTGTGGCAGTGAGAGCGAACTGCACGGACGAGTGTGGAGTCGGAAGCAGACAGCACGGATAAGGGAGAGAGAAAATTACTCGGCCGAGAGGAGCGGCTGACAATAGTTAGGTTAAGGCAGTTTCAGTTTGAAATACAAGTCCCAGAAGGCATTGCAGGCAAGGAGCCAGAGGGGGAGATGAAGAACCCGGACCTGACTCCTAGCTGCAATCAGGGAAGACATGGGTGTAAGCTGGCAGGTTGTGTAGAGTGGCTGCCACTAGGCGGAAAGAGAGTTAGGAAACCCTGTGTGCAGGAGCTCATCATTGGTCTCATTAGTCTAATGCTTAACTCAGCTGGTTTGGGTGTGAGGAAGCTAATGGAAGGAGAATGATTGGTTGTGGTAGCTGAAGCCAGGGATTGATTAGGCAAGTGGGAAGGAGTCCCAGCAGAGGAGTTCAGTTCAGGAGAGAGAAGCAGAAGGAGAGAAGTATTTGCAGGCTGAAAATCCTTGGGCAGGGAGGTCCCTAAAGTACTGAAGCAGGCTGAGATTCCTTGGGTGAGAGGAAGTCCCAAAAGTATTGAATTCACTGTGAAGCTGATGCAGGGGAAAACCCTTGGGTAGAAGGAGTCCCTAAAATATTGAACTCTCCTGAAAGTAAAAAGGATAGAAGGTGGAAAATGCTGCTTGGTGACTGAACTGTGATGATGAACTGAAAGAACTGTTTGTCTTGGGAATTGAATTACTGTTTGTTGTGCCCTGGACAAAGAGCCCAGACTGAAACCTGTAAGCCTGTATTGAATCCTGGTATGTGCTATTCTGCTATTGGAACTGTGTACTAGAAACCTGCATGGAATAAAAGTTCTTAAGATTGAAGTTACTGATGGACATCTGTTTCTTCACTGTACCGGGAGCCTGTGGCTGGAGGAGATTGTTCTATCCTTGGCTGCACAAGAGCGGTACCTGGTTACAATGTCAAATGTCACCAGGAGGAGATCACTGGTATCAACATCAAATTCACTTAGCAGATTAATAATATGATTTGGTTTGAGGAATGAAAGGCCTGAGAAACATATCTACAATCATTAATAGAGGTTCCAAGAGAGAGCCAGCTGAAACTATTGGCCTACCAGAAGAAATAGTAATGGATTTATGTCCTTTGGGGAGCATATAGATCATAGGCATTACAGGGTGTTCTACCATGAGAAACGTTTTCTCTTTAACCTGAATCATAGCGAAACTGCATCCAAAAAGCAATTTCTTTCTTTTTTATTTAAAGTTTTATTGAAAAATAAACATTATCCAAACATGCATAATGAATTACACACAACAGCAGAAATCCCATTTTAAAAGAAGAGAAAAGAATGAAAAGAAAAACCCCAAGTAAACCCCTACCCCTTCCCTCCCCCAGGCCAGTGGATAATAATCTGCAGGTCTAGTCATCTAAACTATACGTCAAAGATTGCCAAGATACATCCTAAGTTGTAGACTCAATCTTTATTGTGTCCATGTCTATCCTTGTGCATACCACTCAATAACAGATTTCCAGAATTTTTCAAAAGATAGCAGTTTCTCTTGTCTAAGCGCCATCAGCCTACTAAGGCAGAAAGCGTGCCAAAGCTTGTGCAGTATATCATTTGATTGTGGGAGTTGAACGATCTTCCAGCAAGAGATGGCAGTACATTGAAAGATAGCTTTAGCCTGGGGATAGTAGTTCCCATTGATTGCACTTGCAAAAGGATCAACTGGTATATCTATCCCAAACATGAGTGTCCTTATCCATTCAGAACAAACTACTTGAATCCGAGGACGTTTCCAATACACATCACAGTAGGTTAACATTAACATTAACAATATGGTTTGTATTCCACTAATACCTTGCAGTTCAAAATGGATCACAATTCACAAGAAGCTGGACATTTCCAGATACAAATTACAAACAAGAATTATACATAAACCACAGCCCTGCCAACATAGATTTGAGAGGCCCTTACCAAATTTAGAGATACAATTCAGTGTCATATACCACCAATACAACTTGACACCTTGTTCTATTAAGTTGACAGAGATAATATTTTATTTATTTATTTGTGACATTTATATCCCACATGATCCCAAACAAGTTTGAGTTCAATGTGGCTTACAATAAACAGTATAGGATACATAACCAAGAATAATGTATAAGAATGTAATTTGTTGTAAGAATCCAATTTTACAATATAGTATCAAAACATACTGGGATAGCTATGAAAGTTTAACATTTAGAAAATCTAATATGAATGAGAAATTGTACATGAAGCAAAAAGAAAGTTAATGGTAAATAGAGTAATAACCAATTCAGGTAATAATTAACTGTTTGAGATATGGTTGTTCTTTGTGAGGGTTTGTTTGAATAGGAACCATTTGAAGATTTTGCGGAATATAGTATATTCCTGTATAGTTCTTACTTTGCGTGGTAATGAGTTCCACCATTTGGTTCCCTAGGTAAGTGAAGTCTGCAGAGTGGATAGTTTTGTAGATCACTTTTTTTGCAATTTGGGAGGTGTAGTCTGATAAGTGTTATGATGTATATTCAGCCATTCCTGGTTTGTCAAAGATACCCCCAGGTCCTGGACCCATTTCGTTTCATATGGGGGGACTAGAGGGAGGCTCGCCAATATGGAGATCATATAGTTTAGAAATGTTTCCTTTCAGTTGTACCCCCCTGAAGCATTTCCTCAAAGGGAGTGAGGGCACTGCCCAAACAGGGTGCAATATCTTTGCTGATCAAGAAATGTCGTATTTGAAGATATGTAGAAATCAGTACTTGGTATATTACATTGGGTTCTCAAATCCTAAAAAGAGCCTAGAATCCCCCATCAAAAGAGGTGTCCCACTTTAAGAGTACCCAGTGTTTCCCATCTGTGAATTACTACTGGTTCCCAACCGAGGGAGAACAAAAGCAAGGCTCGCAGAGGAGTCTCCATAGATATCATCTCTCCCCCTAACCAACTGCTTTTGAACTTTAGCTGCAATGTATATCATAAGTTCCAAAAAGGGTTTGGATGCTCTAACCATCTTTTTGGTCTCCTCAAACCAAATTAGACCAGAAATGCTACTGAAAAGATGCTCTTTCCACTTTGACCCACATCTTTGGTTTACATTCAAACCAGTTTATCAAGGGCTTCACTTGTGCTGCACAGACATACTTTTTAAAATCAGGTACTCCTAGACCCTCTACTGCACTACATCAGGTCAAAATGTTCCTGGTCACTCTTGGGTGCGTCTTCCATAGAAAGGAGAACATCCTCTGTTTAATGACACAAGCTTGGAAGCAGATATATTAATAGGTAAAGTCTGGGAGAGGTATAGCAGCTTTGGCAGAATTTCCATCTTTCATATAGTGATCCTACCCAGCCAAGTGTCTAGCTTATGCCACCTATCAAAGCTAGTCAATAATTCAGGAATCACTTTCCCTTAATTTAATGAATGTAATTTTCGCACATTTGCTGGAATCTTTACTCCCATATACTGAATATAATCAGAAGCCCATCCAAAGAGAAATTCGCTTGGACAACCTAAGGAGGCAAATTTTTGTTTAAAAGCTCTGATTTAGGGGCATTCATTGTAAACCCCGACAGACAGCCATATCTAGTGAGCAGAGACATGACGGCCCTAAGTGATGTCTGTGGTTTACTAATAGTAAGCAGGATGCCATCCACAAAGAGAGCAATTTTAAATTCTTCATTACCAATATTAACTCCATATATCTGAGTTCCGTCTGATAAAGGCAGGGCAAACAAAAGGGGTAACAGAGGGCAGCCCCGATGGATTCCTCTCACCAGTGGAAAGGAGTCAGAGTATCCCCCCCCCCCCCCCCCCCATTTATCTGGAAGTGAGGCCTTGGTGCTCTATATAATGCCGCTATCCATTGTCTAAAGTGGGGACCAAAATCCATATGTCACTGGTCTAGAAGTGTGAGCCCTTAGACTGTTGCCAGGTTTCCAACCCGAAAGCCAGGAGGGTCCCAACAGTCTGCAAGCGAGTTGCTCATTGACGAGAAATCAATGGATGGCTCTGAAAAAAGCCTTGGGGGCAAGCCTAGCAGAACCAATAACTGGGGTGGCTCTAAAAAGAGCCCTTGGGGACCAGCCCGGCGGAACTGGGACCTGGTGCGACTCTGAAAACAGCCCTTGGAGACTGGGCAGGCCCAGACAGAGGTAGGTCTGGAGATAGGGCAGGGCTAGGGACAAGCAGAATGGTAGCCGAGGCACGGCAAGGACAGCAAAGCAAGCAGAGGCTAGATGGAACAGGGAAAGGCAAGGCAAGAAATTAGGCTGGAAGCAGGACAAGGAACCAGGGCAACACTGGGAAATCACCACTGCATCTAGACAAGGCAAAGCATTGCAAAGGCGGGGAACAAATGCTCTGGGATCCATTAAGAGGCCCGCACCCCATGACATCATCCCCGGGCACCAGAACCCAATTCCCACCTCAGGACCTTCAAAGCTCTGTCTTTGGTGCACGTGCCTAGGGCAAGAGTGTGTCAGAGAGCAGAGAGAGACAGACCCAAAGGCCTTCTCTGCATCTATAGCAAGGAGTACAATGAAATTTGGCATGTCCTAGCCTTCATCGTTAGGTCTAAAGTTCGTCTAACATTGCCTCCTGTTGTCCTACTTGGTATAAACCCAGATTGGTCTTCCCCCACTATGGAGGCAGTTACCCCATTCAGTCTTGTAGCCAGCACTTTCACTAGTAACTTAACAGCTAAGTTTAATAATGATATGGGTCTATAGGAGCTGCACTGAGTGGGATCTTTCCCAGGCTTAGGTAATACTGTTATTCCTGCATCAAGCATGGAAGGTGATAAAACGTCCCTATTCAGTAAGGAGTTAAACGTAGTAGCCAATATGGGTGCCAATATGCCAGAGAATTTCTTATAAAATTTAAAGGAGAGCCCGTCTAGGCCTGGGGACTTACCCAGCTTAAGAGAAGATATGGCCACCTTTCCCTATATTCTCCATACAAGGGTCACAACTATGGAACTCACTACCGTCCTCTCTTCAATTACTCACAACTCTTGACCAATGTAAGACTGAACTTCTGTTTAATGATGCATTTTGTTGATTCTCCTTAGCACTGGCTTCACTTGGGAATCTGGAACAGATATTAAAGCCTACCTACTGCGTCTACTCTCCCCTTCCTATCATAATTCTAGTTCCTCCCCCCTTCCCTTCACTGTCACTCTAACTCACTACTTTTATCCTCCCTATTTTAAGATTGTAAGCTGCCTTGAAGGTAACCTGTAAGGTGGGTTAGAAATATTAATAAACTTGAAACTTCATCTACCATAATATCCCCATCTTGAAATTCCTGCTCGTGAGCCGTAACCTGTGGTAGAGCAGCCTCTGTCAAGAACACCTCAATTTCAGTGTCTGTAGAATGTACCTCTGAAGTGTACAAGGGCTGATAAAACTTCTGAAAAGATTGCATAATAGATGTGATTTGAGATTGAGTGAGTCTTTCCCTTTCAGTTGTTGTGCTAGCAATTTACTGGCTCTGTTTCCCTCTGCAAAAAAGACACCATTGGTCAATTGCATATCATGAACCTGGTCAGCTCAAAGGCTCCTCAGCCTTTCCCTAAGTGACACCAGGCGAGCCTCCTTGGCCTCAGTGGGGGCTGCAAACAAGTCTTTCACATTCCTGTATAACTTTTTTAGTGCTATATCTTGCTCCCTTTTCTTACGCTTTAGACTACTTGCCCACTTAATCATATATTACCGAATGTATGCTTTAAAGCCATCCGGCAGCACTTCCGGAGGTACCAAGGCATACGAGTTAATAGTAAAGTAAATCAGTAATTTGCTGTCTAATATCCTCAATTACCTCAGGCTCCCCCAGAATGCTCTCATTTAATCTTCAAAACTACAGCCTGGCTTCTTGAAAACCAACCTGAACTACAACCAAACCGGGGCATGATTGGACCAAACTATGGTCTCTATTCTGGATTGAACCAGTCCAGCCACACATAGTTTATCAAGCAGTATATAGTCAATCCTGGAGTGAGTTTTATGGACGGAAGAAAAATAGGTGAATTGCCTCGATCTAGGATGCTGTTCCATCCACCCATCTACATTTTGCATCAGTCAGGGTCTCCAAATGTCCTGTATCTTTAACTCCATACTGAGCAAGAGAAGTATTCTCTAATTGAGGATTTACAGTCATGTTGAAGTCACCCCCTATCACCCAATTTCCTGCTCCCAGGGGAAGAAATCGGGACTGTAACTGGGCTTAAAATTCCCTTTGACCCTGATTAGGAGCATATAAAGAAGCCAGATTGTAAACAGACCCTGATATAGTAACCTATACTATCAAAAACCTCCCTTATGGGTCCACAAGTGTTTGAAGGGGTGTCACCGTCAAGTCCTGGGATATCAAAATAGCTACCCCACAAGATTTTTTTATTCATTTGTGATGCAAACCAGAATTGTACATAATGCGAGTGTTTCATGTACTTTTCATCTTTCCTGATCAGATGTCCTTTGAACAAAACAGATGGTCATAGATAATCTAAGCACTTCCTTAAAGAGACAGTTCCATTTGTATAAGGAATTGAGCCCTTTCACATTCAGTGACATTTTAATGTCTCCCATATTTAACATCTAAAATCTACCAGGTTAAACCAATCCCGACAAGATATATATTGATATCCACCAACTAAAAGAGACCTACCCTTTACCCACCAGCTCTCCCCTCCCCTCTTGACCGCCCCCTCCATCTCCATAAAGTAGTATGGAGAAAGGAGCGCACCCCACTCCCCCCCAAAAAATTCCAGATATCCCAATCCTATACATACTACATGCAATCAGAAATAACTGAACACTGTAAACATAATGACACCTAAGAGAATGTACTTTACTGCCAAAATTGTCAAAGCTCCCAATACTGATATCCTTTACAGAACACTTAAGTCTCTTACTACTTTTCACACCATGAATACTGTTTCCACACAGGCCCCTTCTGTTCAATCTTTGTCAACCTACTTTGAGAAGAAAATTGTTACTCTACTTCAAAGTCTCCCACCACTGACTACAACTCTCCCTTCCTTGTTTGCAATTGGGATTAATTCTCTGCAGCACCATGACTCAATTTAACCAACCATCTTTTTCAGAGCTAAGTAGAGTCATTAAGTTGAATGCCACCACATCAATCATTGACCCAATCCCAACTTCCCTATTCAAGCGCTCTCTTGTCTCTCTATTCCCCTATATCCAATCTATGGTTTCTCTCAGCTTATCAAAAGGCCTAGTCCCAGATTTCTGCAAAGCAGCTACCTTTTGCCAAAGATCAAGAACACCTCTGCCTCTCCCACAAATCCTAGTAACTATCTACCCTTCACTGCTAAAATTTTAGTCACTAGTCCATAAACAACTCATAGACTTTATAACCAAAACAAAGTTCTCTGCCCTAATCAAACCACATTCCACCAATATAACAGCACCGAAACCACTTTACTGCGTATCACTTTATTCATCACTCTCTTAATCAAACAAATCCATCCTTCTGCTGTCCCTTGACCTCTCCGCTGCTTTTGACTTGATCCATTAGCCTTTCAGGGATAGTGCTGACCTAGTTTACTTCTTACTTAGACAATCACAACTACACAGTATCCTCTGATGATTCACTCTCTCTGCATCATCCAGCCCACGTTCAGGAGTCTCGCAAGGTTCAGTTCTGTCACCAACATTGTTTAATATCTTTCTAGCCCTCTTGTTGACCTTGGCACAATCAAGCATTATGCTGACAATATCCAACTCCTTATCACTTTAGACACCTGCTCCCCCCAAGAGATCTCAACTGTTAACCAGAAACTCTCTCAGATATCAGATTGGCTTAGGGATAATAAATTGGTCTTAAATCCAGATAAGTCCAAATCAATTTTATTTCAGAATACATGTCCCACTATTCCAACATCCTTAATCCTCTCTAATACCCCAGTGCCCCAAGTAGAGACTGTCTGTATTCTTGGAGTGCTTTTGGATTCCAATCTCTCCTTTCTTCCACAAATCTCACAGGTCATTTGTGTTGCTTTTACACATGCTGATTCATCTGTTCTGTTTTCTTCTCTTTCTGGAAGCACTCAATGTTTTAGTTCATTCCTTGGTCATTTTGCAGTTAGATTACTGCAACTCTCTCTATAACTGTCTTCGAATCAAGGACATATGTTGCTTAGACTATCCAAAATACTGCTATCCGTCTAATTACTAATTCATGCAAGTATGACCATATCACCCCCCATTATCTCAGAGATGCCCACTGACTCCCTATCACCCATCGCATCACTTTTAAAATCTTACTGCTTGTATTTAAGACTCTGTCCTCTGGACAGACTCTCTATATTTCCCTATCTCATCCCATATAGTCCTGCATGCACACTCAAGGCTGCTCAACACAACCAGTTGGTAGTGCCTAGTTACTGAAAAATAATCCATGAATACACACGACATACCATCTTCTGTGTCCAGGATCCCCAGCTTTGGAATTCCCTTCCCATCTCCCTTTGCTTGCAGATATCCCTTGACAAATTTAAGGCAGATTTCAAAACCCACCTTTTCAGAGATTAATTTCATTAGTATCCTTCTTTTTATGTCTCCAATGAGCTCTTGGGTGGGGGGGGGGGGGATCCTGTAAATATTAGTAGCACTCCTTTTTGTTTTACTCCCCATCCTATCTAGTATCCTTCTCCCCCTCCATCCTTTCTGTGTCATGCATCATCCTCCTATGCTTGAAGTTCTGTCTTTTCCCTTTTTTTTTTTTTTAGATTGTAAGCTGCCCTGAAGGCTTCCCTAAGGGCGAGATAGCAAAACTATAATAAACTTAGAAATATTAAAATTGTATTGCCTCTACTACAACCAGATAACGATCAGGTAAGTGAGGACTAGTTTAGCTTCCAAGTTGAAAAAAATACCCCCAAGTCTAACTCTTGATGTAAAAACCTTTCAGTGTCGGGCTGTCTAACTCTGTGCAAGCCATGCTGCAATAACAACCACAAAATCGCAGAACCTCTGTGCTCTTTGCTTCACTTCTCTTTGTTTCTGTCTGAGAGAAGCAGCCTCTCTCTGTAATTGGCTACCTTTCCGTTTGGACACTTTTCCCATCTCGGGGTCGTCACTGATGTTTCAGGTGAACGCAGTGAAGTTTCCTCATTGCCAGTCCACCAGCCCAGTGACTGTAAATTTCAATGGCAGTCTCCCTTGAGTTTGCACGATAGTTATTCCCGTGCACCGCAAAGCTTAGGCCAAATGGGAAGGTCCAACAATAGCGAACTTGCTCCTCTCAATTTACCAACCATATCCTTAATCTCTCTACGCTTCTGTAAGGCAGTAGGTGAAAGACCAGCAAAAATATCAATGTGATAGGTGTACTAATGAAATAAATAAAGTGTTTACCACTATCCCATTGGAACCCAGTTATATTGCTACAAATAACTATGTACTTAAATAAATTTAGCTTCAATCGTTCAGGGTGAGATTACATTATTTATTATTTATTTATGGTTTATTTCTACCCCACATTTTCCCACAAATGCAGGCACAATGTGGCTTCCATGAATTACAAAAGTTAAAAGACACAGCACATGAAGTGTACAGTAGAAAAGGATAATATGCTAGCAGCAATTGGGAAGGCTAAACAGCAGATTTACTAATGGGATACACTTTTTCAAAAAGATACGTTTTCAGCAGCTTCTTGAAAAGATGGTGGTCAGCTTGCATTTTCAGGAACAGGGGAAGAGCATTCCAAGTCTTCGGGCTGGAGTAGTGGAAAGTAGAGGCAAATAGAAGCTTGTATTTAACATGACATAAAACACCCTGTTTTGGACATCTCATCACAGGCTTACCATCCACCCCCAGAAAAAAAGCAATGTAAAACCTCTGGAAAAAACCCCCCAGAGAAAACCACTACTTCAAAAACCAGTGTTTGATATCATGTAATCTCATCTTGGATGATTGAGGCTAAATTTAAGTAAGTAGTTATTTGTAGCAATATAACTGGGTTCCAATGGGATAGTGATAAACACTTTATTTACTTCATTAATATACTAGTGTTTTACCTTTCATATTTTTTTGAATCAATGTGATAGGTGTCCCATTCAATGGTGCCTAGTTTTCTTGGAGCTGCAACTAGTTTATCTTTAATGGTATAGTAATGGAACTAGACAATTATATCCTTTGGAACATTAGAGTTAGGTCCGCCAAGCGCCCTATGCACCTGATCTTTTTAAGCTCCTCTTCCTTGACAGACACTGCTGCTTGAGTAAATATGTGGTCCACTATTTTGATAAGTCAAAGAACAGTCCATATATTCCGGCTGTTACAGGATACCTTAGAACCTCAGTTTACATCTGTGAGTCTGGTTCTCTACATCATCTATCTTTTCTCAAAGTTCCAGGTTCTGCTGGACTAAGTCATGATACTTGCGCTCTAAGTCGCTGATTTGCCCGGAGCACATCTACATGTGGTTTTCTGCCTCCTCCAGGCAAGTGTCCAGCTCCTTAATATTGGCTCAGAGATCTGAGCCCAGTGAGGCAATCTGTGCGTGTGGCCACCACATTTGCCTTCAGCTCCTTGAACCAGCCTTGCAGTTCTTTCTATATAGTTTGTAATATTCCTGCCGGTAGGCCCTCTGCAGGAGTTCCCGTCATACTTATTGACTAAGCCACCGCCATATTAGTCATCCTTTTGTGGCTGGGCCCCTCCTTGGTAAGTGAATTCCTGCAGATCTGTGGGGGTTTTTTCTTGCTAGTCATGATGCGATTCAAAGATCCAGTTGTTTGTACTACAAAATATGAGCTTTGTGCTCTAATCCAAGTGTTTTGACAGATGATAGATGCCGATTTATGTCAAGGAAGTGATGAAACCATGAGACAATAGAGGCGCAGCCTGGAACAGAAAAAAATGGGCCTAGAAGGGTGGAGTTGGATTCTAGACCCTTAATGAGTTCTTCAGAAATGTCTGACTGAACCAGCTGTTGTGTCAGGAATCCTGCTTACGGCAGTAATATGAGATGAATTTGTGGACTGAAGATCATGTTGCAGCTTTGCAAATCTCCTCAATGGAGGCTGAACTCAAGTGGGCTACTGATGCAGTCATGGATCTGACATTGTGAGCCACAACATGACCCTTCAGAGTCAGCCCAGACTGGGCATAAGTGAGGAAGAGACGCAATCTATTAGTCAATCAGATAAGATGCTTTTACTGATGGCTGCCCCCATCCTGTTTGGGTCAAAAGAAACAAAAAGCTGAATGGACTGTATATGAGCTTTAGTCCATTCCAGGTAGAAGGCCAAGGCTTGCTTGCAGTCCAAGGTGTGCAGTGCACTTTCGCCAGTATGGATATGAGGTTTTGGGAAAAATGTTGGCAGAACAATTGACTGGTTAAGGTAGAATTCTGACACCATCTTAGGAAGAAACTAAGGATGGGCGCAAAGAACCACTCTATTATGATGAAACTTTGGGTAAGGTAGATCAGATACTAGGGCCTGAAGCTCGCAGATGTGACTGCCACCAAAATCAAAACCTTCCAGGTCAGGAACTTCAGGTGGTAAGTGTCAAGCAGTTCAAAAGGAGCTTTCATCAGTTGGGTGAGGACGGCATTTAGGTCCCATAATACTTTCAGAGGTATGAGTAGGGGCTTTATCAAAAGAAAAACCTCTCATTAAGTGAACAACTAGAGGCTGCGCAGAGATGGGCATACTCTATATGGTGAAGGTAAGTGCCAATTGCACTGAAGTGAACCCTTACAGAGTTGGTTTTCAACTCAGACTCTGAAAGGTGTAGAAGATATTCAGGCAGTTTTGTATAGAGCTGGAAAAAGGATTTAGGGCCTTGCCCTCACACCAGATGGCAAACCTCTTCCACTGGAAATTATATGACCTTATAATAGAATCTTTCCTGGAATCAAGAAGGGCCCAGGAGACACCCTTGTGCAGTTGAAGGGATGCAATTTCTAAGCTCTCAACATCCAAGCCATGAGGGCTAGGGATCAGAGTTTGGGATGTAGAAGAGACCCCTCGGGTTCTGGGTGATGAGTCTGAAAGCAGTCCAGTCTCCACGAATCTTCTGAGGTTAACTTCAGAAGTGAACCATATCTGCCTCGGCCAGTAGGGCGCGATGAGGATCATGGTTCCCTGGTCCTGCTTGAGTTTCAGCAAGCCTTCCCTACTAGAGGTATGGGAGAATACAAATACAGAAATCTTTTCCCCTAATCAAGGAGAGGCACATCCAGTGATAGTCTGCCATGTGATCCCAGTCTGGAACAGAACTGAGAGACTTTGTTGTTGAGATGAGTGGCAAAGAGATCCACTGACGGGGTGCCCCATGCTGGGAAAAGTTCCTGGGCAATGCCAAGTTAAGAGACTACGTGTGCAGTTGCATTACCCTGCTCAGTCTGTCCGCCAGACTGTTATCTTTCCTTGCCAGGTTTGTGGCCCTGAGTACCATGCATTGACTGGAGGCCTAGTGTTGCATCCCGACTGCTTTCTGACACAAGAGGTACAATCTTGTGCCTCCCTGCTTGTTGACATAGTACATTGCAACTTGATTGTCTGTTTGAGTGAGAATAATTTGGTGCATTAGCTTTTAACACATTCCAAATGGTCCACAGCTCTAGATGATTGATGTGAAGCTGAGTCTCCTGAGCAGGCCAGTGACCCTGAATGTGGATTTCATCTACATGAGCTCCTCAGCCAAGGTTGGATGTATCCATCATCAGCGTCTTGTCAGGAGGAGCTATTTTGAATGAGAGTCCCAGGATCAAATTAGACCAAATGGTCCACCACAGGAGCAACTCCGCGAGCTTTGGAGTGACAGATTACATCTGCTAGGTTCCTAGTGGTCTGACATCACTGAAGCTAGGGTCCACTGGGCCTGCCTTAAATGGAGGTGTGCCATGGGCATGACATGCACGTTAGAGGCCATGTGGCCTAGCAACCTCAACATCTACTGAGCAGATAATCTGTTGGCTCTGTTGAATCCAATTGATGTTGATCATAGCATTGGCCCCGAGAGCCAGGAAAAATGCACAGGCCTGAACTGTGTCTAGAAGGGCCCAGAAACATTTACTCTGGATTCCTAGATGCTCCGGAAGCAATATTCCCTCTAAGCGGAGTGCATGAACGACTGCTCATACATTTTAGGAGCGTTGCTCAGAAAAATGGTCTTTTGTGCTATATACAGAAATGCATTGCTAATACTGGTGCTCAAAAAGTTTTGGTTTTTAAAACTTGTTCCTCATACAAAAAAAAATTGCACACACCAGGCCACTCCTTAGAGGAAATATTGTCCGGAAGAACCCGAGGTGGCATCTCAGCCCCCTCTTTGATCCCATCAAAAGAACTAACTTCTGAATGGAAAATTACTACGCTGTGTACCACTATTTCTGTCACGTCTGTGGTCGTGACCTCTCTCAGGCTTACCTTATTTCTGGCAGTCAGCTTCTAAGCTGGCTTTTGTCTGTTCTTCCTGAGTTAGCTTTGTCTCTGTCTCTGTGTGCTGGCTGCTTCCAGCATGGCTCTGATTTCTCCACTGTGCTGCACCTGTGTATGTTGAGCCACTCTGTGCTTCAGTATGCTTTCTGCCTGCTTCTTGGTTTGTGCTCCCCTCGCCCTCTGGTGGCCAGAACCGGTGGCTGCCATAGACTGTCTTGCTGTCCCTACCCATTCCAGGCTTCAGCCCAGTCCGGTCCGGATCTTCCAGGCTGCCAGACTTGTCTTTCTTGTTTGTGCCTGAACAGCACCAGTAGTTGCCATGAGATTGCTGCAGCTAAGCCTCAGGTGCTGATGGGCTTTATTAATCACCTAGAAACTTCTGTGTTTGCCTTTGCATCGTCTAAGGTCTCTGGTATGTGGGTGTGCTCTGTGCACTTCTGCCTAGTCCAGTTTTATTCTGAGTTCTTGCCTGGTTCTTGTGTAGTTAGCTTTGGTTTTATTGTTTAGTTCCTAGTCTTGTTTCTGGTCTGCATTTCCTTGTCTTGTGTCTGTTTTCTTTATTAGTGGCTGCTTGGCAGCTTTTAGTCCTGACTTCCTCCTGTCTGTGTTTCTGTCTTAGTGGCTGCCTGGCAGCTTGTAGTCTTGACTCTGTTGTGTGTTTCCTGTTGGTATCCAGTTCCTGCCGGCTGCCTGCACCCATGGGCTCAACTCCTGGGGAAGGGTGGTCAAGTGCAGGTGAAGCCTTGCTCCAGTCCTGTGTTCCAGTCCAAGTGTTCTTGTCCAGTGTGTTCCTGCTTTGCTTATCCCTGTCTGCAGTCCCTGCTTTGTGTGTGTGTTAGCCCCGTGCTGGTTGGGGTGGTTTTGCCTGCCACTGCCGCTCCTTGGCAGCGGCCCAAGGGCTCACAAACCTAGTTGCTGCTTTGAGACGTGACTTTCTTCTTAACCTAAAGCACATTATTTCTGAAAGCCTTTAATGCTGATCTTACTTGAATCCTGGAGAGTTTAGGCTTGGGAGGTGGTGGTCTGGTTCCTTTTCCTCATTGCCTAAATGTTTTTTGTTGTGTTGTTACCATTTGGCATGTATGAGTTTTTCTAAAATTATTGTCTTGCTGGTTTGTGGGTATAATTTTGTGGTGTTTCTTTCCTATTTTTTAGTGGTGTTCCTTTCTTGGCTTTTATTTAGTTTTGTACACTGCTTGGATCCACTGGTTTGATACATGTGGTATAGCAAGGTTTTTAATAAACATAAACATATTAAGTGACCTCTATTCACACATTTCAGTCTAAATTCTGGAAACCAAGGCATCTTAGACTCTGACCAGGTCTTCAAGCTTCTCCAAGATCTTACACAAACAATTTATGGGTTTGATTCCCACTGCAGCCCCTTGTGACTCTGGGCAAGTCATTAGGCCCTCCATTGCCCCAGGTACAAAAATAAGTACCTATCTAATACAATAATTCGCACCTCCGACGTTCTGAAGCTGACTCCGTGGCAGTGTGACAGTGAAACCGTGTAGTATTTATAGGGTTCGTAATCGCCCCACCCTCGAGGGAACTCTGTATAGTTGCCAGGGAAACAAACGCGACGTCAGAAGGAGAAGGGACCAACCACAGGCAATCGCACTTGCTCTCATTGCCCCGCCCTCGGAGGGAAGGGAAGGCTGCATATAATATTCACCCACCGGAAGTTCGTTCCCTCCCTCCGAGTTCCAGGGTCGTCCCCCCTCCCTCTCAGTTCCAGGGACCCCCCTCCCTCCCAGTTCCAGGGTCGTTGTCCCTCCCTCCCTTCCAGTTCCAGGCCCCCCCTCCGAATTTTAAGTCATCCTGACTTACCTCGTGCAGTAAAAAACGTGCAGGCTCAGCACTTACTTCAGTTTTCCCTTCTCTGTCTCTCAGCTCTGGTCCAGCCCTTGCGGAAACAGGAAATGAGGGTGGGACCAGAGAAGGGAAAACTGAAGTAAGTGCCGAGCCTGCACACTTTTTACCGCTGCTGCCGGCCGCCGTAACCCCGGCGAGGTAAGTCAGGATGACTTTTAAAATTCGGAGGATGGGGGCCTGGAACTGGAAGGGAAGGAGGGAGGGACGACAACCATGGAACTCGGAGGGAGGGACGACGACCCTGGAACTGGGAGGGAGGGGGGACCCTGGAATTGGGAGGGAGGGGGGACGCTGGAACTTCCTTAAAAACATTAATGGCAGAAGGTGATTACCTTGCTAGCGCCCGTTTCATTTCAATGAGAAACAGGCTTTTTCTACTAGTATATAATATGTAAACCACTTTGATTGTAACTACAGAAATGTAGTATATGAAATCACATCCCCTTTCCCTATCTCAAAACTGAAAATTACTACCAGATAAGTAGCCCCCATCTCAAGGTGATCCACTAAACAAGCATCCTCCAACAAACCTTGCAAGGAATCTTTCAGACACTGCTCCATCTAGTAAAAAGAGGCACAAGCTACAAAACCCCCACAAATTGCTGCCTGCAAGGTCAAGGTTGAAATTTAAAATGCTTGCTTCAGAATAATCTCCATCCTATAGTATTGAGAATCTTTCAAGGCTGCTCTGACTTTCAACAGAATGGTTGTCTCCTTAGTCATTACTGAAAACAGAGCATCCACTTTAGGAAGATGCAGTCCTTTCTTTTTCTGAGCTGTGCAGCACACTGTTAAAACCCTAGATTTTCAAATTTTGATAACTCACTACCATAGAAATTCTTTCCCATAAGCAACTACAATTGATTGATTTACATGAAACCTATTTTAATCCACCTGTTGTGAACTTTTACCCCTGACAAAGCCTGAGTGTGAAACGTGGCCACGTTGGGTATTCGAATAAAGTTTTATAATTTCCTTCTGATTGTGGTAATACTGGGCCCAATATTCAGCCAGAGGCGGACAGTGTTTTGCTGTCTGTGGCCGGTGTTAAAACCAGATATTCAATGCTGGGCCATTTCCGGTGACCAGTACTGAATATCTGGGGGGTGGGGGGTTAACAGCTAAAATGTTGACCAGCTATGCCAATATTCAGCACTAACCAGTTACCTTTTTAGAGGTTAAAGGTAGGACAACTATTTATGTGGTCTTATTTTGGCCGCTAAGCTTACCTGGTAGGCACTGAATATCGGCAAATGTGGTTAACTTTTTAGTTGTTAGAAAAAGCTGGTTGCCGGAAATGCTGGATAAGTCACGTGATATAGCCGGTTATGTGCTACGTGCTAACCAGCAATATTCACTGGCGATAACTTATCTACCGCTTAACAATAGCAGTTAGGCACCAATATGCCATTTAAATGGTCAGCGGCCTTATCTGGCCAGTTAAAAAGCTTTTGAATATTAGGGGGGGGGCTGGGTTTCTGTATTACCCATCCTCTGACTTCCACCACCACAACAACTGAGAAATACTGATTGGCCACTGACTACATAGCATACTTAAAATGGTGATGTCACAAATTATTAGTTCTCAGTGTCCTAAACCAAAACATCTGGACTGGTCTGGAGGGATAAGGAAGTTTGTATTCTAGTATCTAGCATTTCCAGTGCTGCCTTTTTACAGGTTGAGTTATGACTGACTGAGCCTTCAGAATGAACTATGATGTGGTATGGCAGGTTTGCTTCATGGGTTAGTCTTTTTTTTTTTTGCATGGCTTTGTGTTACTTCACCAAAACGGTAGTTTTAAAACACTTTTCTACAAGTAAAACAATGTTTTACATGCAGAAATAGCCTTTTATAAAATTGTATGCACATAAGTTTACATGAACAGAGTTCTTAGTGGAGAGGTTTTGAATTTATAAAAACATAAATTTGTGTAAATGCGTGCATGTACTTTCTGTGAGGCAGTTTTCAAAAGGGACAGTATGCATATAATTTCCCTTAGAAAAATTGGAGACACTATTCCAACCTATATAGATCCAGACTTCACACCCATATAGAAGAAATGGTTGAATGATGGCTATTGAATAACTTATGGTAGTTTTACTGATTGGTTCAAACTGGTTAGAAGTTTTTTTATTGCATAGAAGGGCCTTACTATTTTTCTTGTAACTTTTAGAATCAGTGATGTAGGGAGCGTGATGTCAAGGTGTAGAAAGGTCAATTGTACTCCTACATTCCTAGCTTCTCCACTTTTGCACCCCAGACTCTTCTGTCTAGAAACACCATTGATTGCTGTACTTCAATTACATGGAACATATGTACCCTAAAATATGAACATCAGCTCACACTTCTAGTGCAGAATTCTAGTAGTCAGACTAGTTTTGGAAAATTTTTTGCAGGCTGCGATGCCTTTCATTGGATTAACATTAGAGCTATTCAGAGATATTGCTATATATAAGCTTTTGAAACCACATAGACAGAAACACCAGGAGGAATTTAGATGGTCTCAAAAGCTCATGTATAACATTTCTGGATAATTCTTACATTGATCCAACAAGTCATACATGGGATAAGTACCGAGGATCTTAGATGTAAAGAAGTGAAGATAAAACTAGAGATTAAGGGCTTGTTTACTAAGGCTCTTTTCTCATTCTGTGTGAATGGAATATAAGAAGCTTAGTAATTCTTACCCTAAGTGGAGTCTATAGTACTTTAACAGAAAAGGAAATTGGGCAGTAGAGAGAGGCTTTATGGTCATTTTTTGGTGTTGTATTCTTTATCCTGTGCTTCTAAAAGATAACACAACTTGCACAGACCTCCACTTCATACTTAACAGTTAAAAAATGTTACAGTTAGCTAATATGTGCTTCTTGGTTTACTATGAACATGTTAGAAGCAATTAGAAAAAATATGTTGGATTTGTTTTCCCTATGGGTGGTAGTTCTTACACTAAATTAATGGCATGAGAAAACAGTATTCCAAAATATAACAATTTCCAAATTATATTACTAAGGGGCCCTTTTACTAAACTAAACTAAGCAGCTAACATGGGTATTACTGTGTGGTAGACATCTGTGTGGAACTGAGTTAATATCCACTGTGCTACGAATGCAGCCATCAAGGTGATGGCTGCTACCTTAAGAGGAGGAAGTACATGCAGCCATGCTACCAGCAATTTAATCACACGGCTACTATCAGAAAAGTTCCATGGTGCACTTCCCCCCTGTTGTCTTATACCCCCCCACTCATACAATCCTCCCTCAGGACATCCCCTGACCTGATCCCCCAATATTCACATTCTTCCTTCCCCCTGACATCCCCCTAATCCGATCCCCCATCAGTCCAAAGCACTATCTCCTGATAGTCCCAACATCAAACACCCACCCCCACTCCCCGCCACTTAACCAAGTAGGTGCCACTGGAATTTCCAGCGGGTCTAGGTGGGAGTGGTTCCATCCACCCCCACCCAGTAGTCAGCTAGGATCCAAAATGGCTCCAATGATCCCTAACAGTAGTTCTTTATTTTAATTTTTTTTTTCAGAAGGGCATCACCATGTCACATGCAGTGGCAAATAGCTGAGAAGTACCCATGCTATCTGTCATTGCATGTAACACGGTGACCATGTGCTGTCTGCTCTGTGTGGTCAATGCAGGGCACATTCAGACCATGCCTTCTATATTTATCACACAGACTTTGCATGTACCAGTGGCATAGCTACGGGGGGGCCTTGGGAGACTGGGCCCCCCAAATTGGATATGGGGCCCCTAACCCCCCCCCCCCCCCCGCCAGCAGAAGCCTTTCTCCAGCGCTGTTCTCTGCGCATTGCATGCCCTGCTTCCCCTCACGTCGCATGCATGCTCGGTTTTAGTGATCGCTCATACCAAAAATGCAGAGATTGTCAACCTTTGATTTTTAAGTAATTATTACAAGCCCAGTATAATTGTTGTTTACAAGTGCACTACGATTGTTATCTAAATCATAATTCTAGATGATACCAGACTCTTGACGCAGGCTACAAAGCCAAAACACAGCCTGTGTTGAGACATCTGTGACGCTAATAAAGGGCCCTGTTTACTAAGGTGCGCTAGTGTTTTTAGTATACGCTAAAAATTAGCATTCGCTAACGCTACAGACGCCCCTAGGGTGTCTCTAGTGTTAGCGAACGCTAATTTTTAGCGTGCACTAAAAACGCTAGCAGGTCTATAGCGCAGCTTAGTAAACAGGGCCCAAAGTAAATTGTGTATGATTAGTCGCTGGCCATCTCTCACTGTGTTCTTTTGTTTGTGCCAAGTTCTGTGGCGGTTGGTTCTTCTCTTTTGGTAGGTAATTTTTCAAAGCATTTCCACAAGTAGAAAAGTGCTGTAACCCTGGAAATAAACTTTTATAAAATTGCATACCTAATATAAAAATTTTTGTATAGGACCTACATGTCATAAGTTTACAGGGGCAGGGTTGAATACAGGTTTGCACATACAGTGTGTACTTTGAACATTTGAGCATATATGCATAATTAACCCTGAAAATTGCACAAGCAAAAGAGCAGGCATAAATGTAAACAAAGTATTCCTTGGTAACTTTCAGAGCAGAAGTATCAGCAAATTTTCATTTTGAAATCTGGTGAAGTCTTTAGAGAGAGAACTATGGATGTACATTTTACATAACAATGCAATTATAAAATTACCAATGAGTAGCATGAAATACACCATTATTTTTGATAACTGTGACTTGCAATGTTTTATGTTAACATAGATTGTGTCACGGTTGTGGCCATGCCCTTATGTTCAGACCTACTGTTTCTCTGTATCGAGCTCTGTGACCTCTCCAGTTTGCCTTTTTTCCTATTGTTCTTCCTGTAAGCCAAGCCTCGCTTTGGTCTCCCTGCTTCTGCTTCATTTCCTACTTGTGACATCATCAGCCTCATAGGCGCCCGGTATAAGAGGCTTGGGGAGGCTATGCCTCCCCAGCCACAGCAGGATGGATCAGCTGTTTTCTATAGAAATGCTAAAAAGTAGTAGTTCTCCTGCAGTCCTGCTGCTCTGGGGGGGTTTAAATAGCAGCAGTGAAAGCCGTTTCTAGCCTTGTGTATAGCGAATGCTACATACCTGTAGAAGGTATTCTCCGAGGACAGCAGGCTGATTGTTCTCACTGATGGGTGACGTCCACGGCAGCCCCTCCAATCGGAACACTTTACTAGCAAAGGCCTTTGCTAGTCCCCGCGCACTCATGCGCACCGCGCATGCGCGGCCGTCTTCCCGCCCGAACCGGCTCGTGTTCGTCAGTCCCATATGTAGCAAGACAAAACAAGGGAAGACACAACTCCAAAGGGGAGGCGGGCGGGTTTGTGAGAACAATCAGCCTGCTGTCCTCAGAGAATACCTTCTACAGGTATGTAGCATTCGCTTTCTCCGAGGACAAGCAGGCTGCTTGTTCTCACTGATGGGGTATCCCTAGCCCCCAGGCTCACTCAAAACAACAACCATGGTCAATTGGGCCTCGCAACGGCGAGGACATAACTGAGATTGACCTAAAAAATTTACCAACTAACTGAGAGTGCAGCCTGGAACAGAACAAACAGGGCCCTCGGGGGGTGGAGTTGGATCCTAAAGCCCAAACAGGTTCTGAAGAACTGACTGCCCGAACCGACTGTCGCGTCGGGTATCCTGCTGCAGGCAGTAATGAGATGTGAATGTGTGGACAGATGACCACGTCGCAGCTTTGCAAATTTCTTCAATAGAGGCTGACTTCAAGTGGGCTACCGACGCAGCCATGGCTCTAACATTATGAGCCGTGACATGACCCTCAAGAGCCAGCCCAGCCTGGGCGTAAGTGAAGGAAATGCAATCTGCTAGCCAATTGGATATGGTGCGTTTCCCCACAGCCACTCCCCTCCTATTGGGGTCAAAAGAAACAAACAATTGGGCGGACTGTCTGTTGGGCTGTGTTCGCTCCAGATAGAAGACCAATGCTCTCTTGCAGTCCAATGTGTGCAGCTGATGTTCAGCAGGGCAGGAATGAGGATGGGGAAATAATGTTGGCAAGACAATTGACTGGTTCAGATGGAACTCCGACACAACCTTTGGCAAGAACTTAGGGTGAGTGCGGAGGACTACTCTGTTGTGATGAAATTTGGTGTAAGGGGCCTGGGCTACCAGGGCCTGAAGCTCACTGACTCTACGAGCTGAAGTAACTGCCACCAAGAAAATGACCTTCCAGGTCAAGTACTTCAGATGGCAGGAATTCAGTGGCTCAAAAGGAGGTTTCATCAGCTGGGTGAGAACGACATTGAGATCCCATGACACTGTAGGAGGCTTGACAGGGGGCTTTGACAAAAGCAAACCTCTCATGAAGCGAACAACTAAAGGCTGTCCTGAGATCGGCTTACCTTCCACACGGTAATGGTATGCACTGATTGCACTAAGGTGAACCCTTACAGAGTTGGTCTTCAGACCAGACTCAGACAGGTGCAGAAGGTATTCAAGCAGGGTCTGTGTAGGACAAGAGCGAGGATCTAGGGCCTTGCTGTCAAACCAGACGGCAAACCTCCTCCATAGAAAGAAGTAACTCCTCTTAGTGGAATCTTTCCTGGAAGCAAGCAAGATTCGGGAGACACCCTCTGACAGACCCAAAGAGGCAAAGTCTACGCTCTCAACATCCAGGCCGTGAGAGCCAGGGACCGGAGGTTGGGATGCAGAAGTGCCCCTTCGTCCTGTGTGATGAGGGTCGGAAAAAACTCCAATCTCCACGGTTCTTCGGAGGACAACTCCAGAAGAAGTGGGAACCAGATCTGACGCGGCCAAAAAGGAGCAATCAGAATCATGGTGCCTCGGTCTTGCTTGAGTTTCAACAAAGTCTTCCCCACCAGAGGTATGGGAGGATAAGCATACAGCAGACCTTCCCCCCAGTCCAGGAGGAAGGCATCCGATGCCAGTCTGCCGTGGGCCTGAAGCCTGGAACAGAACTGAGGGACTTTGTGGTTGGCTCGAGATGCGAAGAGGTCTACCAAGGGGGTGCCCCACACCTGGAAGATCTGTCGCACTACACGGGAATTGAGCGACCACTCGTGAGGTTGCATAATCCTGCTCAACCTGTCGGCCAGACTGTTGTTTACGCCTGCCAGATATGTGGCTTGGAGCACCATGCCGTGACGGCGAGCCCAGAGCCACATGCTGACAGCTTCCAGACACAGGGGGCGAGATCCGGTGCCCCCCTGCTTGTTGACGTAGTACATGGCAACCTGGTTGTCTGTCTGAATTTGGATAATTTGGTGGGACAGCCGATCTCTGAAAGCCTTCAGAGCGTTCCAGATCGCTCGCAACTCCAGAAGATTGATCTGCAGATCGCGTTCCTGGAGGGACCAGCTTCCTTGGGTGTGAAGCCCATCAACATGAGCTCCCCATCCCAGGAGAGACGCATCCGTGGTCAGCACTTTTTGTGGCTGAGGAATTTGGAAAGGACGTCCCAGAGTCAAATTGGACCAAATCGTCCACCAATACAGGGATTTGAGAAAACTCGTGGACAGGTGGATCACGTCTTCTAGATCCCCAGCAGCCTGAAACCACTGGGAAGCTAGGGTCCATTGGGCAGATCTCATGTGAAGGCGGGCCATGGGAGTCACATGAACTGTGGAGGCCATGTGGCCCAGCAATCTCAACATCTGCCGAGCTGTGATCTGCTGTGACGCTCGCACCCGCGAGACGAGGGACAACAAGTTGTTGGCTCTCGCCTCTGGGAGATAGGCGCGAGCCGTCCGAGAATCCAGCAGAGCTCCTATGAATTCGAGTTTCTGCACTGGGAGAAGATGGGACTTTGGATAATTTATCACAAACCCCAGTAGCTCCAGGAGGCGAATAGTCATCTGCATGGAGTGCAGGGCTCCTGCCTCGGATGTGTTCTTCACCAGCCAATCGTCGAGATATGGGAACACGTGCACCCCCAGCCTGCGAAGTGCCGCTGCTACTACAGCCAAGCACTTTGTGAACACCCTGGGCGCAGAGGCGAGCCCAAAGGGTAGCACACAGTACTGGAAGTGACGTGTGCCCAGCTGAAATCGCAGATACTGCCTGTGAGCTGGCAGTATCGGGATGTGTGTGTAGGCATCCTTTAAGTCCAGAGAGCATAGCCAATCGTTTTCCTGAATCATGGGAAGAAGGGTGCCCAGGGAAAGCATCCTGAACTTTTCTTTGACCAGATATTTGTTCAGGGCCCTTAGGTCTAGGATGGGACGCATCCCCCCTGTTTTCTTTTCCACAAGGAAGTACCTGGAATAGAATCCCAGCCCTTCTTGCCCGGATGACACGGGCTCGACCGCATTGGCGCTGAGAAGGGCGGAGAGTTCCTCTGCAAGTACCTGCTTGTGCTGGAAGCTGTAAGACTGAGCTCCCGGTGGACAATTTGGAGGTTTTGAAGCCAAATTGAGGGTGTATCCTTGCCGGACTATTTGGAGAACCCACTGATCGGAGGTTATGAGAGGCCACCTTTGGTGAAAAGCTTTCAACCTCCCTCCGACTGGCAGGTCGCCCGGCACTGACACTTGGATGTCGGCTATGCTCTGCTGGAGCCAGTCAAAAGCTCGTCCCTTGCTTTTGCTGGGGAGCCGAGGGGCCTTGCTGAGGCGCACGCTGCTGACGAGAGCGAGCGCGCTGGGGCTTAGCCTGGGCCGCAGGCTGTCGAGAAGGAGGATTGTACCTACGCTTGCCAGAAGAGTAGGGAACAGTCTTCCTTCCCCCAAAAAATCTTCTACCTGTAGAGGTAGATGCTGAAGGCTGCCGGCGGGAGAACTTGTCGAATGCGGTGTCCCGCTGGTGGAGCTGCTCTACCACCTGTTCGACCTTCTCTCCAAAAATATTATCCGCACGGCAAGGCGAGTCCGCAATCCGCTGCTGGATTCTATTCTCCAGGTCGGAGGCACGCAGCCATGAGAGTCTGCGCATCACCACACCTTGAGCAGCGGCCCTGGACTCAACATCAAAGGTGTCATACACCCCTCTGGCCAGGAATTTTCTGCACGCCTTCAGCTGCCTGACCACCTCCTGAAAAGGCTTGGCTTGCTCAGGGGGGAGCGCATCCACCAAGCCCGCCAACTGCCGCACATTGTTCCGCATGTGTATGCTCGTGTAGAGCTGGTAGGACTGAATTTTGGCCACGAGCATAGAAGAATGGTAGGCCTTCCTCCCAAAGGAGTCTAAGGTTCTACAGTCCTTGCCCGGGGGCGCCGAAGCATGCTCCCTAGAACTCTTAGCCTTCTTTAGGGCCAAATCCACAACTCCAGAGTCATGAGGCAACTGAGTGCACATCAGCTCTGGGTCCCCATGGATCCGGTACTGGGACTCGATCTTCTTGGGAATGTGGGGATTAGTTAGAGGCTTGGTCCAGTTCGCCAGCAATGTCTTTTTGAGGACATGATGCATGGGTACTGTGGACGCTTCCTTAGGTGGAGAAGGATAGTCCAGGAGCTCAAACATTTCAGCCCTGGGCTCGTCCTCCACAACCACCGGGAAGGGGATGGCCGTAGACATCTCCCGGACAAAGGAAGCAAAAGACAGACTCTCGGGAGGAGAAAGCTGTCTCTCAGGAGAGGGAGTGGGATTGGAAGGAAGACCTTCAGACTCCTCATAAGTACATAAGTACATAAGTACATAAGTAGTGCCATACTGGGAAAGACCAAAGGTCCATCTAGCCCAGCATCCTGTCACCGACAGTGGCCAATCCAGGTCAAGGGCACCTGGCACGCTCCCCAAACGTAAAAACATTCCAGACAAGTTATACCTAAAAATGCGGAATTTTTCCAAGTCCATTTAATAGCGGTCTATGGACTTGTCCTTTAGGAATCTATCTAACCCCTTTTTAAACTCCGTCAAGCTAACCGCCCGTACCACGTTCTCCGGCAACGAATTCCAGAGTCTAATTACACGTTGGGTGAAGAAAAAATTTTCTCCGATTCGTTTTAAATTTACCACACTGTAGCTTCAACTCATGCCCTCTAGTCCTAGTATTTTTGGATAGTGTGAACAGTCGCTTCACATCCACCCGATCCATTCCACTCATTATTTTATACACTTCTATCATATCTCCCCTCAGCCGTCTCTTCTCCAAGCTGAAAAGCCCTAGCCTTCTCAGCCTCTCTTCATAGGAAAGTCGTCCCATCCCCACTATCATTTTCGTCGCCCTTCGCTGTACCTTTTCCAATTCTACTATATCTTTTTTGAGATACGGAGACCAGTACTGAACACAATACTCCAGGTGCGGTCGCACCATGGAGCGATACAACGGCATTATAACATCCGCACACCTGGACTCCATACCCTTCCTAATAACACCCAACATTCTATTCGCTTTCCTAGCCGCAGCAGCACACTGAGCAGAAGGTTTCAGCGTATCATCGACGACGACACCCAGATCCCTTTCTTGATCCGTAACTCCTAACGCGGAACCTTGCAAGACGTAGCTATAATTCGGGTTCCTCTTACCCACATGCATCACTTTGCACTTGTCAACATTGAACTTCATCTGCCACTTGCACGCCCATTCTCCCAGTCTCGCAAGGTCCTCCTGTAATCGTTCACATTCCTCCTGCGACTTGACGACCCTGAATAATTTTGTGTCATCGGCGAATTTAATTACCTCACTAGTTATTCCCATCTCTAGGTCATTTATAAATACATTAAAAAGCAACGGACCCAGCACAGACCCCTGCGGGACCCCACTAACTACCCTCCTCCACTGAGAATACTGGCCACGCAATCCTACTCTCTGCTTCCTATCTTTCAACCAGTTCTTAATCCATAATAATACCCTACCTCCGATTCCATGACTCTGCAATTTCTTCAGGAGTCTTTCGTGCGGCACTTTGTCAAACGCCTTCTGAAAATCCAGATATACAATATCAACCGGCTCCCCATTGTCCACATGTTTGCTTACCCCCTCAAAAAAATGCATTAGATTGGTGAGGCAAGACTTCCCTTCACTAAATCCGTGCTGACTTTGTCCCATCAGTCCATGTTTTTGTATATGCTCTGCAATTTTATTCTTAATAATAGCCTCCACCATCTTGCCCGGCACCGACGTCAGACTCACCGGTCTATAATTTCCCGGATCTCCTCTGGAACCCTTCTTAAAAATCGGAGTAACATTGGCTACTCTCCAGTCTTCCGGTACTACACTCAATTTTAGGGACAGATTGCATATTTCTAACAGTAGCTCCGCAAGTTCATTTTTTAGTTCTATTAATACTCTGGGATGAATACCATCAGGTCCTGGTGATTTACTACTCTTCAGCTTGCTGAACTGACCCATTACATCCTCCAAGGTTACAGAGAATTTGTTTAGTTTCTCCGACTCCCCCGCTTCAAATATTCTTTCCAGCACCGGTGTCCCCCCCAAATCCTCGTCAGAGAAATATCTGGGGTCTTCTTCCTCTTCTCACGAGGCCTCACCCTCGGTGTCAGACACAAGTTCACGGACCTGTGTCTGCAACCTCGCCCGACTCGACTCCGTGGAGCCACGTCCACGATGGGGGCGTCGAGAGGTAGACTCCCTCGCCCGCATCGGCTAAGCTCCCTCCGCCGACGTAGTCGGGGAGCCTTCCTGGGAGGCGACGGCAGCCGGTACCGCACGCGGCACCGACGCCGGAGACCTCACCTCGGGCGATGGACCAGCCGGCGCCACACTCGACAGTACCGGTGGCGCAAGCACCGCCGGTACCGGAGGGGTAGGGCGCAACAGCTCTCCCAGAATCTCTGGGAGAACGGCCCGGAGGCTCTCGATCAGAGTGGCTGCAGAGAAAGGCATGGATGTCGATGCAGGCGTCGACGTCAGAACCTGTTCCGGGCGTGGAGGCTGTTCCGGGCTGTCCAGAGTGGAGCGCATCGACACCTCCTGAACAGAAGGTGAGCGGTCCTCTCGGTGCCGATGCCTACTGGGTGCCGACTCCCTCGGCGACCCAGAGCTCTCGGTGCTGACACGGGAAGGAGACCGGTGACGATGCTTCTTCGACTTCTTGGGACGAAGCATGTCACCGGAGCTTCCCGGCACCGACGAGGAAGACGTAGAATCCAACCGTCGCTTCCTCGGGGCCGAGGCCGAAGGAGGTCGGTCTCGGGGGGGGCTGTACCGCAGGAGCCCTCAGGGTAGGGGGAGACCCACCCGAAGGCTCACCGCCACCAGCAGGGGAATGGACAGCCCTCACCTGCACTCCAGACGAAGCACCACCGTCCGACGACATCAGCCGACGAGGTCCCGGTACCACCGACGTCGATGCAGCTGTCCGATGTCTCAGCGCCGATGCAGAGGGCCGATGCCTCGATGCACTCGATGCACTGGCGGCCGAGGATGAAGCTCTGGACGCTGAAGACGTCGATGCACTCGATACCCCCGGTGCCGATGCCGACGAAGAGCCCGAGAACAAAACGTTCCACTGGGCCAATCTCGCTACCTGAGTCCGCTTTTGCAAAAGGGAACACAGACTACAGGCCTGCGGGCAGTGCCCAGCCCCCAAGCACTGAAGACACGACGCGTGCCTGTCAGTGAGTGAGATGACCCGGGCGCACTGGGTGCACTTCTTGAAGCCGCTGGAAGACTTCGATGTCATGGGCGGAAAAATCACGCCGGCGAGATCAAAAGTCGAAATGGCGGAAAAGGCACCCGAAAAACAAGGGGAAGAAAACTTCGACCCGAGGCCTAAAAGCGGCCTACCCCGACGACGAAAGAAAACTTACCGGGGCGAAAAAACTGGAAATAGGGGGGGGGGAAAAAGACTAAAGAGTCTCTTTCCACACACAGAATGGATTTTTTTTTTTTTTTTTTTGAAAACAACACGAAGAACACGCAAGGTCGACTTTGCGGGGCACGACACGGCGAAAACACGACCGTACCGAGCACGGACAAAAGAAGACTGACGAACACGAGCCGGTTCGGGTGGGAAGACGGCCGCGCATGCGCGGTGCGCATGAGCGCGCGGGGACTAGCAAAGGCCTTTGCTAGTAAAGTGTTCCGATTGGAGGGGCTGCCGTGGACGTCACCCATCAGTGAGAACAAGCAGCCTCCTTGTCCTCGGAGAAAACCAGTTGTAATTTGATTATCTTACTGTTGGGAGAGCAGAGCAGGGGGGTTGGCTGGAGGTGTCCTGGGTTGCCAGGGAGATATTTAACTAAGATAATGAATTCCTGGACATGAGCAGTTCACACCAAAGAGACTTGCACTGACCCCTGAAATTTTAAGTGCTAAAATTAAGTTTTAAAAGTATTTGCATTAAATCTAATTGCAGAGTTTAGGTGCTAGGAAGTGGGATTAGTATGCTATGTACTCAAATTTGCTGAAGCCATATGCAAATTAGTCCATTTTTGAGAGGTTCTCATTTGAATATTTATGGGTAAAAATTGTTGGAAATGTTTACAGCCTTAATGTTAGGGCATGGCTCTGATCAAAAATGTGAACATTGATCCAAAAATGAAGGGTTTAGCTAGTGTTTTTGACTAAAAATTCCCATTAGAGTGTCTGTATGTTAATCTGGATTCAAATAGAGCTCTCTGATTGGATGAGCAGCTCCTGTTAGAAAATCTGCCCGGGAACAGAGAGGAGAGGAGAGAATCAATGGGTGGGTGTGGATGGCTGGAGGGGGGCAGGGGAGAGGAGAGAATCAATGGGTGGGTATGGGTGGGTGGAGGGGGGCAGGGGAGTGAGGACAAGAAATGAAGAAGGCAGGCAGAAAGTAAAGAAATAAATGGAAAGGAAGCCCTGGAAACGGAGTTAAGAAGACAGATAGCAGCAGAATCGGATACTGGGCCAGCATGATCAGAAAAACAAAGTCACCAGACAACAAAGGTAGAAAAGATAATTTTATTTTCATTATTGTGTTTGGAATATGTCCACTTTGAGAATCAGGTGCTCAACATTAAATGTTTATATTTATTTACTTAAGTATGGCATTTATCCCACATTAAACATGAATTAGGATGTTTTGTGGCTCTACATAAGAATTGTGATATTATGATCCTTGTTTCATATTGTTGACAGTCTGCATTTTCCGTATGGGTGGTATATTGGTGTATTAGGTTCTGCCCAGTGTAATATTTATGGTACAGTAAGGTTCTGAGTGTGTTTTTGCACAAAGTTGTGCATAGTGTTTTGTAGTTGAGCGATTGTGGTTAGTACATGTTTTGAGCAACCACTTTATTCTTTGACATACGATACATATCTAATATCTAAATTTAATAAAAGTTATTAATTGTGACTTATTTTTATTTATTTTTTCTGTGTGTTATCAGACAATTATGGATTTAAGCTCCACCCCTGGCCACACCCCTAACCCCGCCCCCTTTAGCCTCCCCAAACAGTTGGGCCACCAACCGCCTATGATCAGCCTATTCCTTTATAAGGACCCAGGGCGCTTTCTTACATTACCTTTGCAAGAGGTCTCTTAATTTTGTGCTACCTGTTTAGATTATTTCCCTACTTGGCTTTGTTCCTGAAGATCTGTTCTGTGTTTCTTTGTGTCTTGTGTTTCAATGCTTTGCTTTGTTTCTGTGTGTTTGCTTTTGTACCTTGATCCTGAAAGCCTGGCTGTAGAGCCACACCCTGCCCTTGGTGTCTGTATCTGTTTGACTTCCCTTGGCTTCTGCTTTTAGTCTAGCCCTGCTTTTGACTCTTGCTATAGTTAAGCTCTGTGTTTAAGCCAAGCTCTGTGTTTAGCAAAGCTCTGTTTCTGTATTCCCCGTTCTTTCCTGTGTATGTGGTTCTTGTCTGTTTATTCTGAGTCTGTAGAAGCCAGCATCATATCTGATTACTTCACTGCTATCCAGCTGTGTATGCTGGTAAGCAAATTGCTTCTTTGCTTGTTTGTCTTCACTTAGTCTGCTTAATCCTTTGCCTGCTATGTTTGCTTCCTGACTCTTGAGCTCTGTTTCTGCTAAGTTCTGTTCCTGTTGTGTGTTGAAGCCAGGTTCTGCTCCTGCTCTATGTTTGAGCTAAGTTCTGTCCCAGTTCCCTGCTAAGCCAAGTCCCTTCCAGAATCCGGTTCCAGCCAAGCCTGCTTGAGAATCCTGAATCCTGTGTCTGAGAATCCTAAATCCTGTTCCAGCCAAGCCTGTTTGAGAATCCTGAATCCTGTTTGAGAATCCTGAATCCTGTTCCAGTCAAGCCTGTTTGAGAATCCTGAATCCTGTCCCTGCCTTGTTTATTGTCTTGCTTCTGTTATTCTTGTTGCCTAGCTCCTACCCTGTCTTGCCTGTCCAGGTGTGCTTTGTCTTGTCTCTTTCAGTCTAGTCCTGTCCGGATCCAGTCCTTGCCTTCTCCTTGTCTTGCCCTTTTCTGGACCCAGTTTTAATCTACTTCCGTGTTTTGCCTTGTCTTGCAATTCTGGGTCCCAGTCCCAGTTTTAATTCAGTTCCAAGTCGTGCCTTGTCCTATCTGGGTTCCGGTTCTGGCCCTTTGCCTTCTTTTCCTTGCCTCGTCTGGATCCTGTTCTTGTGTTGTCCATTGTGTTTAGTTACCTCTGTCCTGCCTTGTTGAGTCTGTTTATCCTAGTCAAGTCTGTTCTGATTCCTGCATGTGCCAGCCCCGGTGATTTGTCTGCCAAAGCTCTGGCTTTGGTTCAAGGGCTCACCATTCCTGACAGTTGTGACAGATTGGTGTTGATTGAATCTTTGATTTATTTTCTATAAACTTCAACTCGGAGTATATCAGTTTCTGTTTAATTATGTAAGAATACTTCTGGGAAGCTGTTTTTAGTGACTATTCCACATGGTTCCATGAGAGATACTTGTCTTTCTTTCCCAAGTTCAATTTTTATCCCCGGCTGGCTGGGGATGCTGTGGAGGCAAAATTTGCAGTTCTTAAAGGGAGGGTGTCTTAGTCATTCCACAATAGTGGGATGGGACCTAATACTCAGACTCAAGGTATACACATACTGGTCCCAAAAGGAGTCATGGGCTGTGGCTTTTTGCCAAATACTATTGCTGTGATAAATTCCATCACTGTTTTTATTCCCACCATCCTCACTGGAAAGGTATTCTAGGCATCCACCCTCTCCATGAAAATGCATTTCCTCATGTCACTCTAGGTCTACCACCTTGCCATCTAGTTCTACTGCTTCCCCATCTCTGAAAATAATTTGTACACTACACTCCAGTTAATTGCACAACTTTGGAACCAAAGTTCAACTTGCACATAATTTAGTCAAGTCAGTGTAGCACCCATTTATTAATTAACAGGATAGTAGCAGTGGTACATACCAATGAAATGACAACAGCAGGTGAATTTTCGAAAGAGAAGGGCACCGATCTTCCGACACAAATCGGGAGATGGCCGTCCTTCTCGCAAGGTCGGCCAAATCGGCATATTCGAAAGCAGATTTTGGGCATACTCAACTGCTTTCCATCGCAGGTACGACCAAAGTTCACGGGGGCGTGTCGGCAGTGTAGCGAAGGCAGGACTGGAGCGTGCTTAGTAGATGGGCATCCTCGGCCAATAATGGAAAAAAGAAGGGCGTCCCTGACGAACACTTGGGCGATTTTACTTGGTCCATTTTTTTTCACGACCAAGCATCAAAAAGGTGCCCGAACTAACCAGATGACCACCAGAGGGAATCGGGGATGACCTCCCCTTACTCCCCCAGTGGTCACTAACCCACCCTCAAAAATAAATCTTTAAAAATACTTTTTTGCCAGCCTCAAATACCATACTCAGGTCCATCTCAGCAGTATGCAGGTACCTGGAGTAGTTGTAGTGGGTGCAGTGTACTTCAGGCAGGCGGACCCAGGCCCATCCCCCCCTACCTGTTACACTTCTGGTGGTAAATGTGAGCCCTTCAAAACCCACCAGAAACCCACTGTACCCATATGTAGGAGCCCCCCTTCACCCCTTAGGGCTATGGTAGTGTTGTACAGTTGTGGGGAGTGGGTTTTGGGGGGGCTCAAAGTTAAGGGAGCTATGCACCTGGGAGCAATTTCTGAAGTCCACTGCAGTGTCCCCTAGGGTGCCCGGTTGGTGTCTTGGCATGTGAGGGGGACCAGTGCACTACGAATGCTGGCTCCTCCCATGACCAAATGGCTTGAATTTGGTCATTTTTGAGATGGGCGTCCTCAGTTTCCATTATCGCAGAAAACCGGGGACAACCATCTAAAAAACAACCTAAGGACAACCATCTCTAAGGTCGACCTAAATTTCATGATTTGAGCGTCCCCAACCATATTATCGAAATGAAAGATGGATGCCCATCTTGTTTCAATAATAGGGATTGCCCCGCCCCTTTACGGGGCCGTCCTGTGAGGACGCCCTCATGAAAACTTAGGCACCCCGTTCGATTATGCTCCTCCAGGTGAACTTGGCAAGGCAGTTGAATGACCTGACTGTGCACATAAACGGAGTGCCAGTCAAGTGTGTGCATGTAAGGGGAGCATGCACTTAGAGCTTTTACGTTTAACCGAACTGGCATTCTGTAGTGCAGATAGCGTATCTGACGTGCACCTAAGTGGACTGGACTGTATATTAATACCTTTCAAGTATTTAAATGTCTGTTTCATATCTCCTCTGTCCCTCCTTTCCTCTAGGGTATGCATACTTCAAGTCTCCTCTCACATGTCTTTTGGCATAAACCTGTTGCTTTTCTCTGGACTGCTTACATAAGTGCATAAATATTGCCACACTGGGACAGACCAAAGGTCCATCAAGCCCAGCATCCTGTTTCCAACAGTGGCCAATCCAGATCACAAATACCTGGCAAGATCCCAAAAAAGTTCAATACATTTTATGCTGCATATCCCAGAAATAAGCAGTGGATTTTCCCCAAGTCATTTTATTAATGGTCTAAGGACTTTTACTTTAGGAAGCTGTCCAATCCTTTTTCAAACCCCGTAAGCTAACTGCCTTTACCACATTCTCTGGCAACGAATTCCAGAGTTTAATTACATGATGAGTGAAGAAAAAATTTTCTCTGATTCGTATTAAATTTACTAGTTTGTAGCTTCACCACATGCCCCCTAGTCCTAGTATTTTTGGAAAGAGTAAACAAATGATTCATGTCTACCTGTTCCACTCCATTCATTATTTTATAGACCTCTACCATATCTCCCCTCAGCTGTCTTTTCTCCAAGCTGAAGAGCCCTAGTCGCGTCAGCCTTTCCTCATAGGGAAGTCGTCCCATCCCCTTTATCATTTTTGTCGCCCTTCTCTGTACCTTTTCTAATTCCACTGTATCATTTTTTTTGTTACATTTGTATCCCGCGCTTTCCCACTCATGGCAGGCTCAATGTGGCTTACATGGGGCAATGGAGGGTTAAGTGACTTGCCCAGAGTCACAAGGAGCTGCCTGTGCCTGAAGTGGGAATCGAACTCAGTTCCTCAGGACCAAAGTCCACCACCCTAACCACTAAGCCACTCCTAGAATTGAATACAATATTCAAGGTGCGGACGCACTATGGACCAATATAAAGGCATTATAACGTCCTCATTTTTGTTTTCCATTTCTTTCCTAATAATACCTAACATTCTATTTTATTTCTTAGCCACCGCAGCACACTGAGCAGAGGGTTTCAATGTATCATTAATGATGACGCCTAGATCCCTTTCTTGGTCGGTGATTCCTAACGTGGAACCTTGCATTACATAGCTATAATTTGGGTTCCTCTTTCCAACATGCATCACTTTACACTTGCTCACATTAAACGTCATCTGCCATTCAGATGCCCAGTCTCCCAAGGTCCTCTTGTAATTTTTCACAATCCTCTTGCGATTTAACAACTTTGAATAACTTTGTGTCGTCAGCAAATGTAATTACCTCACTAATTACTCCCATCTCTAGATCATTTATAAATATGTTAAAAAGCAGCGTTCCCAGCACAGACCCCTGGGGAACCCCACTAACTACCCTTCTCCATTGAGAATACTGACCATTTAACCCTACTCTCTATTTTCTATCTTTTAACCAGTTTTTAATCCACAATAGGAAACTACCTTCTATCCCATGACTCTCCAATTTCCTCTGGAGTCTTTCATGAGGTACTTTGTCAAACACCTTTTGAAAATCCAGATAAACAATATCAACTGACTCAACCGTATCCACGTTTGTTCACCCCTTCAAAGAAATGTAACCGATTGGTGAGGCAAGTCTTTTCATGTCCGTAGCATAGAATACTCCAGATGTGGCATCACCAATGACTTGTACAGGGTATTTACACCTCCTTTCTTCTGCTAGTTCTCATTCTATGCAGCCCAGCATCCTTCTAGCTTTGGCTACCGCCTTATCATCCCCAGACATTATCACCCCATGAGACCTAAGGCATTATAAACTACCTGTATATTGAGAGTGTGCAGTGGAGGAGTGGCCTAGTGGTTAGGGTGGTGGACTTTGGTCCTGGGGAACTGAGTTTGATTCCCACTTCAGGCACAGGCAGCTCCTTGTGACTCTGGCCAAGTCACTTAACCCTCCATTGCCCCAAGTAAGCCGCATTGAGCAGGAAAGCGCAGGGTACAAATGTAACAAAAAATAAAATAAATAGATAAATAAATATAGTTGGCCTCGCTCCCTGCAGGTGGCCTGACTTCAATTTGTATGGAATCTATTGCCCCCCCCCCAAACTAATGGAAAGTGAGTAATATCATAAAATTCTGTCTGTGCTATACATGCTCAGAAAAATAAATACATTGATCTTTTGAGAAAAGAACTAAAACTGTTCAGTGCATAGTGAGGTGGTCGTCTGGTATATTCCCACTGCCATTGTCAGGGTGCTTTGGAAACTTCCAGCTACTGTTTCCTTCCAATGCACTGGCATAGCATATTCTCTTAGTAGAAGGCTATAGCTCAACCTAGAATTCCTGGCATAGATGGAGAAAAGTCTCCTTAGAGATTCTAATCTACTAAAGTTACTTGGATAAGTCTCTTTTAATTACTTTCCTCTAGGCAAGGGTTCATAATCATAGGGTAGTCATAGTGGCAGGATCACATCTTTGAACCCTTTATGCAGTGGCGTAGCTAGGGTAGTTGACACCTGGGGCCGGTCATTTTTTAACACTCCCCTCCAAAATCCAGTACTAGGCATACCGAGAATACAAAACACTCAGGATCTCTAGAACAATTTTAATATACCATAAGCAGTAATTTCTACGAGTCACATAAGGAAAAGGAAAGCATCTTAAACACTACAGTGAGCACTAGAACATCAATTCGCCTATTGTAAAACGTAACCAGACAGAATAGTACAGATCGTCGATCCTGCACAGTAAATGTCAACTGAAAGCCGTGTCTTTTTCAAAAACACAGAAACCCTAAACCACTATAGAATAAGTAATCAAACGTTCTATTTAGACAGAAATTAAACTGAACCCCCAAGAGGCCAGACTGATCTTACAATGCAACACCACAGAAACAGAAAATAAAATACCACCATTTTATTGGACTAATACATTTAGCTTTCAGAGACCAAAACCTCCTTCCTCAGATCAGATCAGTACAGTATAGTGATTTTACAATATCCTATCCTGTCCTGAGGAAGGGGGTTTTGTTCTCCGAAAGTTAGTCAAAATATTTTAAAATTAGTCCAATAAAGATTACCTTATTTCCATGTTCTATTTATTAACACAGCTACAATACTACTTTATCCTAAAGCAAAAAAATAAAAATATATATTTTACTTGCAGTTTGTTGTCTCTGGTTTCTGCTTTCCTCATCTTCTTTTCACTGTCTTCCTTCCATCCAGCATCTGCCTTCTCTCTCTCTCCCTGCCATCCAGTGTCTGCCCTCTCTCCCTGCCCCTTCCATCTAGGATCTGCCCTCTCTCCATGTGCATCTCCTTCCTTTGTCTTTCCTTCCTTCCATCCTTGTTCAACATTTCTCCTCTCTTCTCTCTTCCATCCATGTGCATTTCCTTCCTGACTTTCCTCTCCTCCATCCATGTCCAACAACTCTCCATTCTCCCCTGCAGTCTCCTCCATCCACCCATATCCTTCAAATTTCCTCTCTCCCCTGCCCCCATTCATCCATCCATATCCAGCAATTCTCCATCTATGTCCAGGAATTCCCCATTCTCTCCTGCCTTCTCCTCCATCCACCCATATCCTTCAAATTTCCTCTCTCCCCTGCCCCCATTCATCCATCCGTATCCAGCAATTCTCCATCTATGTCCAGGAACTCTCCATTCTCTCCTGCCGTCTCCTCCATCCACCCATATCCTTCAAAATTCCTCTCTCCCCTGCCCCCATTCATCCATCCGTATCCAGCAATTCTCCATCTATGTCCAGGAACTCTCCATTCTCTCCTGCCGTCTCCTCCATCAACCCATTTCCTTCAAATTTCCTCTCTCCCCTGCCCCCATTCATTCATCCATGTCCAGCAATTCTCCTCTCCTCTGCCCCTCCTCCATCCATCCATCTCCAGCAATTCTCCTCTCTCCCCTGCCCTCTCCTCCTCTCCAGTGATCTCTTCTCTCCCCATGCCCTCCCCTCCCATCCATGTCCAGCAATTCTCCCTGCCTTCCCTCAGCTCCCCCACAGCCCTCCTCTCCGTTCCTTCCTGCCCTCCCCTCCATCCATCCACCCAAGTCCAGCAATTCTCCTCCCCTGCCCTCCCCTCCAGCGACCTCTTCTCTCCCCCATGTCCAGCAATCTGTTCTCTCCCCCTGCTCTCCCCTCCCATCCATGTCCAGCATTCTCCTCTCTCCCCTGCCCTCTCCGTTCCTTCCTTCCAGCCCGCGGCAGCCCTCCTCCTCTTCCTCTCCCCCCCCGTATCATAACCCTTTACTTCCTGTGGTGGCAGCGGCGTCAGTTCCGTTACGAAGAAGGCACTGCAGGCTCCCCTCTGGCTTCAGCTTCTGCCTTCGCTCTTCACACAGTGAGTGAGTGTCCCGCCTTCGCGGAAACAGGAAATGCGTCATCGCGAAGGCGGGACACTCACTGTGTGAAGAGTGAAGGGAGAAGCTGAAGCTGGAGGGGAGCTTGCAGTGCCGCCTTCGTAAGTAACTGACGTCACTGCCACTACGGGAAGTAAAAGGTTATGATACGGAGGGGGGGGGGGGCGGAGAGGAGGAGGAGGGTTCTACGAGGCGCCGATGGGGGGGGGCGGATTTTGGGTGCAGGGGGAGTGCCTGGAAGCAGCGGGAGCGGCGGAGCACCCCCCCTTGTGCTGACACCCGGGGCGGACCGCCCTCCCCTTGCTACACCACTGCCTTTATGCCACATTGATGCTCTTGTAAATCTCTTAGGATGAATAAAATTGAAGGAAGCACTTTTTGCACACAGCATTCTTCATAAGACAAGTGAACACTTTCCCAACTGGAAGTCAATCCTACTTAAGGAGATGACATATTCAAATCATGTATGGGATATGAGAGGTGGGTGTCAGTCACTTATGACAATATTTTCTGTGGTGTCCAGACCTTCACAATGTTTGACCCATATAACATGTTTTTTTTTAAATTCTGGTTGGTCATTTACTATAGAGTCTGCAAAATAACAGTTCCAGCACAATTTTAACTGAGTCCTCAGCTTTGCCAAAACTGACAACACATCAGTTATGCATCTAGAGAGACATATTTTGGTAAAGAATGGGAATAAAAAATACAAAATACGAAATAAAAAGAACTGCAAAAAACAAAAAACAGAACTATAAGCAAATAGAAAAAATGAAAAAAATGAAAAAAAAGAGGACACAAAAATATTGAAAAAACTAAATGAATTTATTGAGGTGGTATGACTCGACACAGCTGTGTTTCGGCCCAACTGGCCTGCGTCAGGAGTCTGTTACACCATGTATATGTTTTCTGGTGATATCAGTATTTCTTTGAAGAGTGTTCTATTAAACGCTCCCTTATTCAAAATCACTCTACCTTTAAAAAGGCTTGTGTGCACGATCTGACAAAAATCATTATGAAAGACTCAGGCTAAAAAATTAGTCTCACTGGAATAGCTGAAAAACAGCTTAACTATTTTTGTCAGATCGTGCACACAGCCTTTTTAAAGGTAGAGTGATTTTGAATAAGGGAGCGTTTAATAGAACACTCTTCAAAGAAATACTGATATCACCAGAAAACATATACATGGTGTAACAGACTCCTGACGCAGGCCAGTTGGGCCGAAACACAGCTGTGTCGAGTCATACCACCTCAATAAATTCATTTAGTTTTTTCAGTATTTTTGTGTCCTCTTTTTTTTTTTCATTTTTTCTATTTGCTTATAGTTCTGTTTTTTGTTTTTTTGCAGTTCCTTTTTTATTTTGTATTTTTTATTCTTTATCTTCAACTGTTCCTTTTTTGCTTTTGGATATTTTTTCCTTTTTTTGTGTCATCTTCGCTGTTTTTGATCACTGTTGGTGTTTGCGGAGACAGGTTTCTTCTGTATTTTGGGTAAAGAATGGGAACCATATGGCACTGTAGCCACAGTTACAAATGGATTTGTATTTTAGGTTTTTATATTCATCTTTGTCAAATCTGGGTTGAAAGCAAGCTACAGATTCAGATATGGTAGCTATCTCTATACCCAAGAAAAGTTACAATCTAAGTTGTACCTGAGGTAATTGGAGGGTGAAAATGTCAGAAGGAATGCAAGTAAAAGAATCAGGATTTAAATCCAGGCTTCCTTGGTTCTTGGTCTGCTGCTCCAACCACTAGGCTGCTCCTTTACTATGAAAATCCACTATATAGGTAAAATTCCACCCATCAGTGCTGTACACATAAAACCCATGGACCAAGTCAAGTGAGAGGCAACATTAAGCAGATGACAGTGTCCTCTATCACCTTAGTGAGAGTCCACTCAAAGAACAGTGCACAGCAGTGCAGGATAAATATTAACGCATCAGAAATTAGGCACCCACATCACACACTTTGTTGGCTGACTATGTCATCCACGCCTACAACCAATGTGAATCATGGGATTTGAATTCATTATCCTTCCAGGCCTTCTCTGATAGTAAAGGGTAGGTGGATAGTAGAATACTCCTTTTGTTCTGAGCAGCCAAATCGGCTGCTCTCACAGGAACTTCTGCAGCACAACAGTTCAAGCCCCATAGAGGGGTAAGCATGAAATGTGGTCGGCATAATGCTTTACTCCCATTAATAGTAATTGGTCACTCTTAAACACCCACTCAATAATCCATTCAACCATGAAGGACTTGGCTACCTATCACACAGAAGATTAAACAACAACCTCTTGAAAGTCATTGCTCATGAAGTTATGTCCTCAGACCCTGTATTTTGTTCTTGATAAGAAGAGTGATGTTTTAGAAGGTAGCAGATTTGGCACAAGTAAACACCTGCTGACTTTAATTGTTTGTACAGCAGATTCAATTCATTTTTTCATATCAGGTAGGATATGTTAGTAATAAAGAGCACAAGGCCTTTGATGTGTGGGTACTGACAGTTCTAACAATAGGCAAAGCTAAAATTTACAGCTAGAATTACTAATGTGCACTACTATGCTCATGTGCATTAACATTCTTAATGCATGTTATTTTAATGCAGCAGAGATAGGTTTTATGGTCCTTATTTGGTGTCACAGTCTGTTTCTTAAAGGTATCAAAAGCATATTAGTCCAAAACAATAATACTAGAAATACAAAATAATGTAATTGTTTATATAGAAATATTGCAGGTTCACTAATGTCTGATCTCAACTTATAAAACAGTGGCCAAAAAGGCCTCAGTATGAACTACAACATAAGAGTAGCCATACTGGGACAGACCAATGGTCCATCTAGCCCAGTATTCTGTTTCCAACAGTGTCCAAGCCGGGTCACAAGTACCTGGCAGAAACCTAAATCGTGGCAACATTCCATGCTACAACCCCTAGGGCAAGCAACCGCCTCCCCATGTCTGTTTCAATAGCAGACCACAGACTCTCCCTCCAGGAACCCGGCCAAATCCCCCCTAAACTCAGATTCGCTCATTAGCAAACTGCTCAAGTTACAGCCATCAACCATCATTGCTGAGGTCCAGGAACAGAAGCCTTTCCCCTGAAGCAGCCGAAGCGAAACGAGGATTCCTTGTCAGGATATTTATGCTGTGCCATGTTTGATTTTTGGATTGGGACTAAGTATGAAGATAAGTTCTTTTTTTTTAATTATGTGTTGCATTGTGCTTTTGATCTTGCTCCTGCAATACCTGAAGTCCTCTCTTTTGTCCGATATGATTAATAGTGGAGCATTTTTCTGACCAATGATAGTATGTGTAGCTTGAGCAGTTTGCTAATGAGTGATATACTGCATACTGAGGTCTTTTTTTTTTTCTCCACTTTTTTTTTTATACGTTGAGATCGGGCATTAGTGAATCTGCAAGGTTTCTATATAAACAATTACATTATTTTGAATTTCTTAAAGATATCAGAACCTGCATAGAAAAAAAATGTTAGTTAGCTAATATTTGTTTTCCTAGTTTACTATGCATGTTAGAAGCAATTGCACTCAGGATATGTCGGATTTAGTTTCCTTATAGGGGTAGTACTTACACTGAATTAATAGAATGATAAAATAAAAATATGATAGGTATTTTCAAATGATACTACTAATAAAGCACACTGACAGTGCCAGCACATCGTAACATGGTAGTATGTTAGTAACTGTAGATGTTAATACAGAGCTCTGCGGGTAAGTCAATGACTACTCCAGATCTGTGATAGGGTACCTGAGCCAAGGGGTGGGGTTTGGAGAAAGATACCCTATTTTCCTGATTATAAGACAATCAGTGGTTTTTTTGGACATTGTGCATGTCAAGAAGCCTACCTTACCTTATATATGAAGGCAAGCTCCTTGCTGCTAAAGATGCAACTGCTGATCACACACATACACACACCTGATAGTAAAGAAATTAACATGAATCCATCTAGGACCTTACCTCCAATCTGCTATTAGCACAGCTTAATAATACTAGGTTGGCCTTTTCTCTTTCAGTTGAAATGGGAGACCAAGGCCAGGCATCATCATTAGCTCTCAACCACCAGCATATTACCATGTCTTGCATACAATTCACAGCAAGGCGTCGCCTCATCTGTCGACCTACAGGTCCAGGTAGATCAACATAGGAGATCTGTAGAAGAAAACATGAAATAAATATTTATTCAAAACCATTGGAATTGATAGATGTGTGCTGCATGCTTTAACACCATGTAAATCAGTGTGAGAACACAAATTTTGTAAGAAAATATGAAGTGTGCCCCCACTCATATTCTAGATAAAATTAATTTATTTCAGTGAGACCCATCAATAATAAAACATACAGTCATGGTTGCCTGACAGCTTTAGCCTATACCTAGGATTAAAGACCAGCTGAACAAACTTCAAGTGCTATGTTATTTACAAGTGAAATTACTGTTTCTGATACAGCAGCAAACATTAAAGATATTCTGTGGCATTTAAAAGCAACTGTCTAACAGTTTTAAATTAAGGACTGCAGCACCAATATTCACTTTGTAGCACAGTGTTGTTGTCTGCATAATGTTAGTGAGGTACAGCATCATGCGTAAAAGTTTATGCAGCTCCTGAGAATTGAGCTTCTATTTCTCTGAAAGGATTTGCAGAAATTATTATTCAAACTATATTTTTTGGAGCATGGTTATTTGAAAACATGAGCAGTGCACCATCTGGGTGACATATGCCAAGGAAATATAGATTGCACTGCATTTCTGCTCAAGGAATTAAAGGAAGGTTGATAGCTAGGGAAAAAAAACCCTATCTTGCCATTGCTGGTCAGCAATAATCGAACCACTTTCTGGGGATTAAGCGCATGGCTAAGCCTACTGGACCAGACACTAGCAAAGGGCAGGGGGTCCTCTTATCAGAGAAATGCTTCTGGAGCCAGTCTCACTACAGGACAGATTGCTTTCATATTCCTGTCTGCGAGGCAACAAAGGATGGCAGTAATGCGATAATGCCAGAGTGCACTGGATGTTAAACCCCATTGCATTTATGTATTGTATTTAGTAAATAATCAGGCTCATCCAAATTGTGATCTCACCACTCAACCAAGGCCATTAAAATCAAGGTTAATGCTTTAATAATCCTTGGCTGTTTTCATATGGTCAAAAAGATCCCTTGTTCTATTTGCATGGCCATAATATTATTGACTTCTTCTTTATTCCATGAATACATATTAAAAGGAACGGAAATCAGCAAAATTACTTAGCTGTCCTCTCTCGGTAAGCATTTATCTTTTTTTCCCCTCTCCTTCTACTGTCAAAATAAAATACAGCAGAAGAGTTTCAAAAGATTGGTACTTACAACATATTTCCTTTGTTATCTCATTTGCCAAAATGTTATCACTTTATATATGCAGCAGATTTGTAAAGGTGACAGAGCTAGTGTAGCTTAACCACTTATTTTTTTCTAATGTGTGTCAGTAAGATGAGAGAAGATAAAATCACAGATATGCATTTTGGCTAACAAGCACAAGTAGAAACCTGTATCTGCACAATAATTTCACCCAGTCATGATCCTGATTAAATCTCTAACATTTGTTTTCATTATTTCTCTTTAATGTATCTTTCAAACTAGTGATTCCTGTTAGGTAACCTAGGTAGCACCATCTATAGTCATCATTATGTCTGCCATGTGATACTTTTCTTTGTTGCATAGGACAAAAAGACCCCTTTATAAAAAATGTAAAAAAAGAGAGAAGTTGGACTAACCCAATGGCCTAGTGCTGTGTATGGGCATGCAAAAGACTGGTTACATTCCCAGTTAGGTGCTTCCTCATCAGGCTGGCAGGGGTACAGATGTTGATCAGATAGTCCTTACAGGCCCCAAGGGTAAAGGGTGGGAGTTCCAATGATCGCACAATAGTGACCCTATAGGTCGAATTCAGGTCAGAGAATAATGGTACATAAGAACTGTCGCTGGGTCGCCCATCCAGGACCCAGCCAGGCTCGACCCTGCTTAGCTGCCTCTTCCTCCACATGACTGTTGCCTTCACTCCACAGCAATCTGGCTCCTCTGAGCCTTGGCTCCAGGCCCTGTGAACTCCCAGGACTTCTTCCTCCCTCTGTTCCTTTCATAGAGGCACATTCAAAGCCCAATGTTTATAAGTAAGAGCTTTTATTTTCTTGCTTCAAATCAACAAAACACCCTTCACTCCAGAGCACAATTCAGATTCAACACAGTCAAGTTCAGGTTCAAAAACAGTCCATATAACTTCAAACTCAGGTTCAAAAACAGTCCATATAACTTCACTTCACTTTAGCTCAGATTACTTCCCTTTAGCTCAGATTACTTCACTTAGGGAACAGTACAGTATCAGAGGGAAAACCCAAATAGCTTGGTAGGTTGCAGCCAAGACCTTTTTAGTATGAAACAGTTTACCCAGTCTTTCTTGCACCTTCTTACAGCACGGTTACACAGCTTTATTCCCCCCTGGTTCAGGCTGGGGTTTCAATTGTGCCCAGCTCTCTTGCTCTCCCACAGGCTGCACCTGTTTCCTCTTTAGTAGAGATTTCCCCCAGTGCCTCAGCCTCTCTCCTCCGGTCTTCCACCAGGCTCTCCAAGGTACAGCTAGCCACCCTCTTACAGCAGCTTTTCGGGTTTGAGCCAGGGCTTCAATCTCCATCTGTTCCTCCCCTAGTCCTTCAGTAATCTCCATTTTATCCTCCTCTTCAACTTCCCCCGCCCCCAATCTCTCCAGCTGACCCTCATCACCTTCCTCAGAGACCATTTCCCAATCTTCTATCTCCTCCCCTAACTCTTGCACAGCGGAGTGGGGAAGAGAAGGATTCTGGGACTGGTAGTTCCTCCCCTTCTTCCTTAACCCAGCCAACCTCTCTGCCTCCGGTAGCCCAGCTTTCTGAATGTGGGTGTTGTGCACATGAAATCTGCCCCGTTGGGATTCCCCGGCTCCCTGTACCCCCTTTCTTCATGCCTTCCCGGATCCCCTTTCACCTGCACGCTCACAGAACATAAGAATAGCCATACTGGGTCAGACCAGTGGTCCATCTAGCCCAGTATCCTGCTTCCAACAGTGATCAAGCCAGGTCACAAGTAGAGCAGAAACCCAAATAGTAGCAATATTCCATGTAACCAATCCCAGGTCAAGCAGTGGCTATCTCAATAGCAGACTATGCATTTTTCTTCCAGGAACTTGTCCAAAACCTTTTAAAACCCAGATTCATTAACTGCTGTTATCACGTCCTCCAGCAACAAGTACCAGAGCTTAACTATTCTTTGAGCGAAAAAAATATTTCTTCCTATTTGTTTTAAAAGTATTTCCATGTAATTTCATTGAGTGTCCCCTGGTCTTTCTACTTGTTGAAACAGTGAAAAATCAATTCACTATAACTCATTGTACACCACTCGGGATTTTGCAGATCTCAATCATAACCCCTCTCAGCTGTCTCATATTCAAGCTGAAGAGCCCTAACTTCTTTAGCTTTTCTTCATATGAGAGGAATTCCATCCCCTTTATCATTTTGGTTGCACTTCATTGAACCGTTTCTTATTCCAGTATATCTTTTTTGAGATACAGTGACCAGAACTGAACGCAATACTCAAAGTGCCGTTGCACCATGGAGCGATACAGAGGCAATATAATATTTTCGGTCTTATTTTGCATCCCTTTCCTAATGATTCCTAGCATCCCGTTTGCTTTTTTGGCCTCCACCGCACACTTGGCAGAAGATTTCAGCATATTGTCTACAAAGACACCTAGATCTTTTTCTTGAGTGCTGACTTCTAAGGTGGACCCTAGCATCAGGTAACTTTGATTTGGATTATTCTTCCCAATGTGAATCAGTTTGCATTTGTCTACATTAAATTTCATCTGCCATTTGGATGGACAGTCTTCCAGTTTCCTAAGGGGCCCTTTTAAGAAGCAGCAATAAGCCCAATGAGGGCTTACTGCTCGCTAAAAGGGAATTACCGCCAGGCTACCGAAGCAGCCCGGTGGTAGTTCTCTCCCCCAGTGTGTGCCATTTCTGGTGCTGCAAAAATATTTCAATTTTTGTAGCGCCGGTGTGTACCCGGTGGTAATTGGGCAGTGTCGCACGCTGCCTGGTTACTGCCAGGTTAGCGCGGCAACCCTTACCACCACCTCAATGGGTGGTGATAAGTGTTCCCTCCTCAAATGGCCGCGTAGCAACTGCTTCACTTGCAACATGGCCATTTCTTAAAAAAAACAAGGACCTGCCTTTTACCCACTGTGGTAAAAGGGGGCCTCGGCATGCATCAAAAACATGCACTGCAGGCCCCCTTTTGCTGCAGCATCGTAAAAGGACTCCTCAGTTCTTCCTGCAATTTTTCACAATCCGCATGTGTTTTGACAACTTTGAATAGTTTTGTGTCATTTGCAAATTTAATCACCTCATTTGTTGTTCCGATTTCCTGATCATTTATAAATATTAAATAGCACTGGTCCTACTATAGATCTGTGGACAGTATTCACCCTCCTTCATTGAGAAAAATGTTCATTTAACCTTACCCTCTGTTTTCTGTCCAATAACCAATTCTTAATCCACAAAAGGACATTGCCTTTTGTCCCATGACTTTTTAATTTTCTCAAGAATCTCTCATGAGGAACTTTGTCAAAAGCTTTCTGAAAATCTAGATATACTACAGCAAGTGGATCACCTTTAGCCACATGTTTATTCATGCCTTCAAAGAGATGAAGCAAATTGGTAAGGCAAGACCTCTCTTGGCTGAACCCATGCTGACCCTGTCTCATTAAACCATGTTTGTCTATGAGGTCAATTTTCAGACCACAGGAGTTAGACCGGCTAACTCCCACGGTCAGTGCTGAGTCCAGATATTCAATGCTGCCCCCCCCCCTGGTGACCGGCATTGAACATCCAGTTTATTTTTGGCCAGTTTCAAGGTAACTGGTTAAGCCAGTTATCTTGAAACCGACCAATGATATTCTGCAATTTCATGTGCCAAATATGGTTGCTAAATCAGCAGATAGCTGGTTATATTGCCTGATATAACTGGCTAGGAGCTAACCAGAGATATTCACAGTGGATAGTTGGTAATGCCCCACTGAATATCGGTGGATATCTGGTTAAGCGCTATTTAACTGGTGAGCAGTCGTTCAGGATGGTTATATAGTGCTCAGTATCAAGGGGTATGTGTTCCGTATTTTTATTCTTTATAATTGTGTCCACTATTTTGCCCAGCACTGAAATCAGGCTTACCAGTCTGTAATTTCCCAGATCACCTGGAACCCTTATTAAATATCAGCATTACATTGGTCACCCTCTAATCTTCAGGTACTACGGATGATTTTAACAACAGATTACAGATCACTAATAGCAGATCAGCAATTTCATGTTTGAGTTTCCAGTACCCTGAGATGTAAAACCGTCTGACCTAGGTGACTTATCACTCTCTTTTTTTTTTTTTTTTAACTGTAGTTTTTATTGAAAATTTTGCAAAATACAAAAGAGGAACATACAAGATTTAGACTCACTCCCCCAAACCTTATAGTGGAGTGGAACTCAATGCATACAAACGCAGAAAAGGTCCCAAAAAGCAACAGGAAAGCAGTCTGAAAGATCCAAAACAGCAGAAAAGAAAGGCAGACCCACATGGTAAAATAAAGCAAAATTTATTAAATATAGATACATAAAATCAACATAGAACTTTCCTCTAACCGCCCAACATGGCCATGTTTCGCCTTCTCAAGGGCTGTGTTGGGGCTTAACATGAAAGCAGCAGGAACAGTCCAATGTTCTCCCTAGCTGGTTAGTGCAGTGTAGCACAAAGAATAAAGCTCTCAAGCATTAAACTCTCTTTCTCAAGCAGCTGCAACTTGACACACAGGCTGCTAACAAATGCAAATTAATTTATTAGTAGACTGTGTGTCAAGCTTCAGCTGTTGGAGGATAGAGGGAAGTAAGAGGAAAGTTATATCCTGATTTTATGTATCTGCGGTGAATACATTTTGTTTTAGTTTATTTTACCACATGAGTGTGCTTTTCTTTTCTGCTACAAACACAAAAATCCAGAATTAACAATAATGAACAGTATCATTGAGGTCCCCACTCTTCTACCAAAAACACATTGATCCGAGTTCCCTTTCCCACCCCTACCCCCCAACACCTACCAAAATTATGGGGTAAATTAAAAGGTTCCCTATTAAGTCTATCCTATGGAAATAGGTCTATCTTGTATGCTACTTGGCCTGTTTGTCCTTAGAGGCAGAGACTGGAAGCCCCAAGCTGGGATCTACATGGTATATCCAGTTCCTCATATAGGCATCAGAAGCCAACATCCTGCCATAGTTGTGTGTATGTGTCTTCCCTCCCCCTCAACTCCATTGTAATCTTATCAAACCTCCTGATTTCCCATATTGCCCACTGCCATGCACTCCTGGTAGGTCGTACTCTCTCCCCAGGATCTTGCGATAGTCATCTTAGCAGCCAATATCAAGAGGTATGCAATACCTGAGGATCCCTCTCCAACTAAAAGCTCCTGCTCTCCAATGCCCAAAAGGCATGCCAGCTGTTGCTTAGCCCATTGCTCACCCGTCCATTTCTGGACATTGTTCCAAACTACCCACCAATATTGTATTACCACCAGACATTCCTACCAAAGGTGATGAAATGTCCCAATAGAGCTACATTGCCTCCAACACAAATTGGATGCATTAGAGTCAGCCCTCCCAGTATGAGTCAGAGTCCAGTATGCCCTATGTAATATCTGGAATTGAAGTTGATTATTGGGTTATACGAGTAAAGGCATAAGTATATGCATACGCTCTCTCTCAGTCCCCAGGCTTTAAGGGTGAACCCAACCATTTCTCCCACTGCTTCTCCACCCTTTTATCAGCTGTGTCAGCTCCTTATAAAGATGAGATAGCAATTTGCACCTAAAGTCTGCTTTAAACAGTACCACTTCAGCCCTAGTGGACTTTCGATGTAAGTGTATCTGAGCAGCTAACCCTAACAAAAAATCCCTACCCTGAAAATATTGATAGAATGGAATTTTCCTGCATATAAGTTCTTGCAGTTGCCCCTGTGATAGTAATGAGCTCTGAGCAAATAGATCCCTACAGTAGAAGAAACTAGCCTCCCCCAATTGGACTCTCAATGCTGCAAAATAGCCAGAAGACCATGGCTGGTAATCCTTAAAGAGACAGAGAGGAAAAATGCATACCTTACTTTTTCTACCCCCCCCCCCACCCCACCCCACCCATACTGTTTGGAGAGGGGCAAGAAATATATGGGAACGTACCAGTAAACCATGTCCCTCCCTACCTTCTGCTCCAGTCCTCCCCCCCCCCCCCCCCCACTTCAGATATGGAATTTGGTTGCAGGTGGGACTTCTCCAAAGGACCCAGCAAACACAAGTGTCTTCAATGTAATGCTCCCAAAGAGCTTTTAACACGGCCGCCTGAAAATAACATTTCAAATTCGGTACCCCCACCCCCCTTCCTCCTTAGGGAGCATCAGAGTCTGCCACCCCACTTTGGGTCTGCCAGACCCCCAAATAAAGCTGTCTCCACATCCTCTCCCATAGCTTGAAGTACTTATTATGGATGGCAACAGGCAACTGCGCAAACAAAAAAAGAAATCTAGGTAAGATCATCATGCGGAGCGCAGCAATTCTCCCCCACCAGGTCAGCCACAGCAATTTCCATTGGTCCAAGTAATTTTGCACCTGTTTCATGAGTCTATCATAGTTAAGGCGGAAAAGGTCAGCAGTGCAGTTAGATGACAACGTCCAAATCCTGAAACCCTGAGTCACCACTTTTAAATGGGAAATCTACAAAATTGGAAGGAACAACATTAAATAACAGTCTCCATTTTACTCAATATTAATTTAAAATGTATGACACCTCGCCAAAATGGGCCAATTCTTTAAATATGTTTGGCAAGGATTGTTGAGGCGCATCCTGAATAATAAGGTGTCGTCCGCATATAGCAGTATCTTATACTGACCCCTCCTTTGAACCACAATGGGAGTGACAGAAGAATTCTGCCTAATACAAGCCGCAAAGGGCTCTATGGCTATAGTAAAGAGAGACGGGAACATCGGGCACACCTGTCTGGTGCTCCTCCCCTGTAGGAATTCCTCCAATCTAGTCCCATTAACTAAGATAGCACATTTAGGCATTGTATATAAGGACCAGATCCAAGTCCCATATGTCCCTCCCAGCCCCATCTGCTTCATCACTGCAAACAGATACTCCCACTCCATTCTATCAAACACTTTCTCAGCATTGTTAGCCACACACATCACTTTTTCTTGCCTACATTCGATGACATCAATAATATTAATGGCCTGCCTCACATTAACTCCTAGTTGATGACCCTGTACAAAGCCCATCTGGTCTGGATGGATCAGCTTTGGGAGGCTATTTGCTAAAATCTTTGCAAAGATTTTCATATCACAATGAAATAAGGCAATAGGGCCATAACTAGCACATTTTGAGGGATCCTTACCTGGTTTGGGTAAGACCACCACATTGGCCTTATACAAGGACCCTGGCAGGATGGAGCCCTCTGACACTTCCCCAAACAATTTAGCTAAAACAGGAGATATATTAGGAGTAAGAATTTTATAATATTCAGAGAGGAAACCATAATTCCCCAGTGACTTACTCTTAGGCAAATTTGAGATCACTGTGCTAACCTCTGCCGCCATAATAGCCGAGTTAAGGAATACTGAATCTTGCTCTCCCACCCGTGGCAAGTATAACCCCTGCAGATATTGGGCAATGTCAGCTCTGGAGCACTTAAGTTCTGAGGAGTATAGTGTCTTGTAAAAAATCTGTTGAGCTATATCCTCATGTGAAACCTTGGTGTTCCCGGACTACGTAAGAATTTTCGTCACCCAGCGCTATTGCCCATTCTATTCCCCCCTTCATATAATCTAGTTTGACCTTCCTCATTACATACTCAACATGGCCAATATCCAATTCAGATAACTGGGCTTTTAAAGGCTTAAGTCTCTCCCTGAGCAGGGGTATTTTTCATGTTGCTTTTGAAGAAACGCCAAGCATTCTACCAGGTCCTGTCTTCTGTGCATGCGAGCTCTCTTCGCTTTGACAGCCTCTTGTATCAAAACTCCCCTCATGTATGCCTTACCTGCATCCCATAGCGTTCCCGTACTAACCTCCCCAGTATCGTTCAAGTTCAAATACGCCTCCCATTTCAGCATAAGTAAGAGCTGGGTTCTATGTGTAACCAAAAGACTCACATTAGACCTCCACCGGTTCCCGGTGGGGGGGTGTGTGCATGGGCAAAAACCACCCTACCAGTAACAAGGGCATGATATGAAACGCTTATAGGGTGTATACTGAGGTCTCTCCACCTACCCACCTGAATTCCATCCACCTACCAATAGTCTAGTCTGGAGTATGACATATGTCTCCCTGAAAAACAAGTAAACTGATGTTTCACAGGATTATATACCCTCCATACATGCTCCAAGGCATTGTTTCCCAAGGTCTGCATAAGCACTCCACTACCTCTAATCTCCTCCTTACTAGGCTTATGTGTCCTATCCAGCTTCCCCATGGCAATGCTCATATCCCCTCCTATAATCAGCTCCCCTTTTGCCCAAATCCAGAGCTAGTTAATAAGGGCATTAAAGAACAAATCTTTGGGGCTTACCGCGGAATACACATTCACCAAGGTAAATTCCCACCACTTTATCCTCCCCGATACCCAAACATATCTCCCCTGGGCATCCCCCCCGAAGAATATTCAATAAAGGGCACAGACTTATGTACTAGTATAGCAACCCCCTTCGATTTGGACCCCCTGATGAGAAATAAAATCTATTAAAAGGCCCTCCTTTGAGTTTCAGCATTTCTTTAGGATCCAGTTTGAGATCCTGCAACAGCACAATGTCCACCTGAAAATTATGCAACTGATTCAAAATGTATTTACACTTAATCAGGTGATTTGCCCCGCCCCCACATTCCAAGTAGCAAATTTAATCCCACCCCTAGACATCAGGAAATCGTTCACTCCCCGTTGAAAACCTAGCCCCCCTTTCATCAGGAAAGAAACTATTCCCTTCTTGTATCTCATTCCCATCCTGTGCTCGCCCCGATTCCTCCCACCTACAACCCCTACCCAAAAAAATCAAATCTTTCTCCACACTTTCCATGACCATTTCCTGCCAACCTACCTCCCCCAGATTCTCATCCATGCATATCATCAAAAGAATGCAAGTATGTACAGAGCACCACTGCAGCAAATAAGGACTTTTACAAACCACTCTCAAACTGAATTGTTACTAAACAGCCATATGGGACCATCTGGAAGCCCCACACAAATAGAGTCAACTCATACAGCCGGATCGTCCACGGCCTAGGTCTCTCCTGTAACTGCTCCTTCCACTTGATCTCCTCCGGAGGCAGCAGTAGTAACTGGTTCATCGCTCAACCCAGACATGGCTGCACTGCTCTGCTTCTCACTATCTTCTGAGCCCTCTGAAAGCATATCGACTACTTGGCACAAGGCTGGCTCCTGCAGCCACACCAACTGTTGCATCAAAGCCGTCAATCTAGCCTTTTGAAGTAGTTGATTAGACTTGGCTTAAAATTTAGGAGAGAATTTAATCCCCTTCACTGTGGTGCGAGGGGATGGTGCACCGCTCACTTGCTTAATTTTCGGTGTCACACTGTCTAATTCTCCGTCCTGCTCCTTCATGTGATCCAAAGACTTGATGAAGTTGTCTGTGTCTTTAGGAGAGTCAAAAAAGTATTTTTCCCATCCTGAAAAATAACCAGCCTCACCAGGTGCCAGATATCTGCCTGGAGTACTTTAGCAATTAACGCCTGTTTATAGTTCTAAAGTTCTTTCCTTTTGCGCATCGTTTCCGCACTCAGATCAGGAAAGATTCTTAGAGTTCAGTTCTCATACTCTTAAGTTTTCTGCCACCTGACCGATCTCAAAATATAGTCCACCTCTGGATAATGAAGAAGTTTAATGATGAATACCTGGGGGGGGGGGGGGGGGACAGAGATTAGGATTGGGCGAGGCTAGTGCTCCCGATATGCACGGTCCAACTCAAATGCCGGCTGAGCTGAAGATTCAGGAAACCTGAGAAACAGTAGTTTCTGAATGAAATCTATGGGGCTTTGTCCCTGTATCCCTTCTGGGATACCACAGAAGTGCAGGTTTAACCTGCGTTGCCTATTCTCCAAGTCCTCAACTTTTTCAGTTAGTAAATGCACCTGTTTGGTAGCCGACATCATTATGTCAGCCTCCTTTTGCTGCTCAATATGAAGGCGCCCCTCCATATGATCCACTCTTTCTGAGATCTCCATCATTTGGGCCTCCAGTTTAGTTGCCACCATTTCTGCAAGATTCCAAGGAGTAGATCCATTCTTTAATGCTCATACCCAGAGAGAAAGTGATGCCATTTTCAAGCCTGCTCAGCTAATAATGGTCTATGGACTTTTCCTCCAGGAACCTGTCAAAATTCTTTTTAATCCAAACTATGCTAACTGCCATGGCCTAAACTTCTGACAACAAATTCCACAGCTTTTTTTCAATGAAAAAAAATACCAACAACATTATGGAGGAGTAGACTAGTGGTTAGTGCAGTGGACTTTGATCCTGGGGAACTGAGTTCGATTCCCACTGCAGCTCCTTGTGACTCTGGGCAAGTCACTTAACCCTCCATTGCCCCTGGTACCTGAATATATGTAAACCGCTTTGAATGTAGTTGCAAAAACCTCAGAAAGGCAGTATATCAAGTCCCATTTCCCTTTCCCTTCTTGCAAGACTAAAGAGAACGCATCATCGGAGCTCGATGCCAGTGACCACGGCAACAAAGTATTCTCTCACGAGAGCTCCCTTCTGGTCGGGTGTGCGGTCCCGCCAACCCCCTGCTTAAACGCCTTTTGCGAATACATCTCCTTGATGGTCAGAGTACTCTTTCTTTAAGGACCCGTGGCATATTGGAATCTTCTGCATATACAGTCTTCCCTATCTGCAGCTTTGCACTAATTTTGTGTAAGTTATATATAGATAGAAAATATTTTATGTTGTTTATTAATTTGGATTTTGTTTTTATGCATTGTATTTTTTAAGAGAAGTGTTGCATAGTGTGGATGTGTTGGTAACATTTTGTGTAAGTTTATATATATATATATATATATATATATATATATATATATATATATATATATATAATGCTGTTTATTAATTTGGATTCTGGTTTATTTTAAATTTTTTTGGTGTGGCATGTTAAAGGTAATGTTTGCGGGTGGGGGGGGGCAAATGATCTGGAAGGAGATAAATTTCAGACCGTGATGCTTTATCATTGTTAAGGGTGGGAATTATCCTCCCTGGAGTGGTATGACACACTCTCTCCTGAAAATATTACAAAAAATGCAATTAGCATGCACTAGCAGAGAAATTACTGTAGAAACATTTTAACACATTTTCTGGTAAGCTTTTTCTCCTGCATTAAGCACATTTTCCTTAACACAGTTTAGTAAAAGGGCCCCTAATTTCAGTACTTTTTTCCTGTAAAATATTTAAATTTGTTTGAGATATTGTTTTACCATGAAACAATAGAGATGGATATTCAACCTAGCTGTAGCTTCAGACGTGGGTTTCCTGTTTCTGAGGGGCAGAACAAGCAGAGCCATCAGCAGCGTGACCTAGATAATGGCCCCGTGTATTTGCTGGATCCATGTCCAGTTCATTTTCTTTGTAAAGACACCATCAGAGATAAGGAATATTTTAAGAGGAATCTTTGAATTCTATCATGATTTTTAATAACAAACTATTAATACTTTACAACTTATTTTCTTTTCAGCTTTATGCTGTTTCTTCAAAATTAATTTTTTGGAAAAATTAACAGACTTAGGGCTCCAGAGAGTGATAATCCAGTATCTAAGATGCTTCTATATTTACATTTCACTTATTTACTTTGGTAGATATATCATTGTTAATGTGATCATAATAAGATGGATACCAGATAATACTGTATATCCGCAATAACAGTATCACATACACATACATACAGCTGGAAAATGAAACAAACGGGTAGCACCAGTGGCAAAATAAGCCAGGTGAATAGCACATTTAAAGTGCTCAAGAGGATTAGATGATAAATCAATCCTGCTGCTTCAGTTTGACTCTCTTTGTTGCTTGACCATGGAATAACATAAAAGTAAGCATGAAAATGAAAGCCATTTGCTGTAGTTTATATTTATTTATTGGGATTTATTAACCGCCTTTATGAAGAGATTCACCCAAGGTGGTGTACATCAGGTACAGTTTAACATAAAACTTACAATTTTGTTAACAGCAAATATAAACATAAATACAATAAATGAGGTAAACGTGAAAACAGCAAATTGAAACCTAATAATATGACTACCATGTAACAATATCAAAAATATACACATTTAACAGCACTGAAATTCAAATAAGAGACATGATACAATGTTAACATAATACTAATGAAACACCTAATAAGCATGCATTAGAACATTAATGAAGCTTATATAATGCTCATGCTTTTTTACAACACAGTTTACCAGATAGCCAAGAGGCCAAGTGCAGATATATAGATGGGGACAAGATGGGTGGTACAGAATCAGCTGGGATAAATAGATGGGTAGTTAAACTCAAGGCAAGTTCTTTGTACAGTTAAACAAGATATAAGGAACTTGTCTAAGCAGCAGTGTGTGTAGCTAGCAGGTTCAGGTCCTGAATGAGTACGTAGTCAGCCACCATATGTATTAAAGGCTTGGGAGAAAAGCCAGGCTTTCACCTGCTTCCTGAAGTAGAGGTAGCCTTGAGTTAGATGTAGCCCCTCTGGGAGTAAATTCCACAGCATGGGGGCTATTCCTGAGAAGGCTCACTGGCGGGTATATCATAGAATTTCATTTGATGAGGGTGCAGATAGTGATGCTCTGAGAGGACCTTAAAAGTCTCAAATGTGTGTAGAGGATTAACTTATTCTTTAACTTTTTTTTTGTTTTTTTTGTTACATTTGTACCCCGTGCTTTCCCACTCATGGCAGGCTCAATGCGGCTTACATGGGGCAATGAAGGGTTAAGTGACTTGCCCAGAGTCACAAGGAGTTGCCTGTGCTGGGAATTGAACTCAGTTCCTCAGTTCCCCAGGACCAAAGTCCACCACCCTAACTACTAGGCTACTCTGGCCCATTTTGTCTGAGGACCTTGAAAATCAAACAGTTTTAAATTTAGCCCTGTAAGTTATGGGTAAGCCAATGTAGTTTTTGCAGGAAGGATGTAATGTGGTCATACCACTTTCAGCCTTCTTTCAATCGTGCTGCAGCATTCTGAATTAGATGGAACTGATGCAAACTCTTTTTGGTTTGACCAGTATACAGGGTATTACAGTACTCTAGTCATGATGTTATCATGGCATGGACCACTGTGGTCAGACTTATCTTTTCAATATATAGAGAGAAATTTTGTAGCTGCTGCAGGTGATAGAGATAGTTTTTAAAGGTTGTTTGAATCTGCGGGATCAGAGTGAGTGATGAGTCTAAAGTATCCCAAGATTGCTGACCTGCGATTTTAGGGGCGTTCATTCTTCCCATAAGGTATTTTGAAGTCAGGTATTTGTCCACTTGCATTAGGTACCTAAAGAATCTCTGTTTTGTTTGGGTTCAGGGTTTGCCCATTCCTTGTGGTTAGACAGGCAGTCAGTTAACTGAAAACTGTGGGTAGATCTGGTTCATCAGCATATAGAATTTTGTGTCCATTAACCAAAGCAGCTCAGCCAGAGGCTTGAGGTTGATATTAAACAAAACAGGAGATAGTATGGATCCCTGTGGCACCCCACAGTTCAGTGCCCAAGGTAATGATGTGCTGTTCCTGAACAGAACTGACTGTTATCTGCCTGACAAATAGGATTTGAACCATGTAAAAACTGTGGCACTGATACCTGTTTCTGCCAGCCTTGTGAGCATGATATTATGATCCACAATATTGAAGGTTGCTGAGAAATCCAGCATCAAGACAGATCTCCTGTCACAGTTTCTGTGCAGATCAAGGAGGGACACAAGAATTGTCTCTGTTCCGTACCCAGGTCTGAAGCCAGAATGACATGGATGTAGCCAATTTCTTTCAACTAGCTAGTCGTTGAGTTGAACATAGACTTTCTGTTCTATACATTTTACCAAGAAAGGAATGTTAGAGACTGGTTGGTAGTTTTCTACCTTGTCCTGGTCAAGTGAGCTCTTTTTCAGTAGGGGGCACACCATAGCTCTTTTTAGTGCTGTTGATAGCTGCCCTTTGTTAATATATGGCCTAGCTTTAAGGCTACCACTGGAATAGTGATGGCCAAAGCTATGCAGCCTAAAAACAACTGAAAAAGTACTGACTAGGCCAAACAACAAGTAAATGATTTAATATTTGAGAATCTGCAAAAAGCAGGTCTGAACAATGACTTCTGACACAAATTGGTACAATTTTTAAATCAAATATAGCACCTGTAATGAAAGATCAGATGAATAAAATGGAGCTTATTAGTTTTGGTATACAATGATACAGAGGTAATACAGAGTTCATGAGAAAGGTATGAAAAGTATTGCAGCCGGAAGATGTGAAACTGTTATCTCAACGCTTCCCAAAACATGTTGATAATTAGCAGTAGCTGAGAACGGAAGGAGTTGGGTACATCAGATAGCAGATCGCATGGGAAAGTATGATCTCAGAAAGTGAGAAAGATTAGGAGCAAGGTATCTCACCATTCACTTCTATGGAGAGGATAGAGTATAAAAGAGGGGAGATTTTGGCTCAGTTTGAGAGTCTTCTCCAAAGCCTCTGTCAGACGGCGAAGCCCTGTGCGGCTGAAACCAGAATCTGATGTCTGTATTTGTATCAACTTGAAGACCTGTGTTTGGGTAAGAAATAAAATGTACCTATCTATCTAAACCTATCTCTGTCTCTATTTTTATTGATTCTATCTTCTCTTTACCTAACATTTAGCCTACAAGGTAGATCACATACAAGTGACACTCAGTTTTGGACAGAAAGCAGTAGTTATGGGAATTAGTTTTCAATTACGGCTCCTAATGCCACTCCCTTATGATTGGGTGACAATGGAGGTTAGAGAAACTATACAGAACCTAATATATGAAATAAGTACCTTTAGTCCCCTGTGGGAAGGAGTCAGAAAGAGGTCTATAGGAAGAGGTAATTAAAAACAGTGGTGAGTCCCGAACGCTGACAGTATTCGCTGACCTTCTTTATCTTCTTTTGAACGCAAGAGGGGATACTTCCTTTTGTGCGTTCAAATGTTCTCTGTTTCTCTCTGTCACTTTATTTTCCTTCTCTCTTGTTTCTCTCATACTCACCTGCCTCTCCCTACCGCTACTTTCTGTCCTTCTGCCTCACACGGATATTGCCCATTAGAGGGGTATTGGGCACCTATGTTCTGTCCGTTTTCCCCCCTACTTTAAATACTCTTCTATTCTTCTGTCTTTTTACTTTCTTCCCTGACTGTCTTACTGCCCTGCGCTGAACTAAATATTTGCGTTTCTATCTTTCAATATTTTGTTCGGTTTTTCTCACCCTCTTTTCTTTCTCCTATCCTGTCCATCTCTTTGATTTGCGTGATGTGCGCAAGACTGTGCTTGTTGTGTGAATGAAGCATAACAACGAATCCAGGCGACTGCGATTTGGGTTTTGCTGTAAGTTTATTTCAATGTTCAAAATCTTTGGATTGGTCTTTATGCTAGCAATTCTCGCTTAACAATCCTTAGAGATTGCGCATTTTTCTGTTTCACATCCCACCCTGTGTTCTGTCTTAATCCCTCCTTTTCAAATCCCTGTCCCCTTGTTCTCACTATGTATTCTGTTCTTTCTTCTTCTGTCGACCTTATTTTCCTCCCCAATCCCTTTTCCTGTTCTCCTTCATCCTAACTTCTTCTACCTACCTCTTCCTATTAGTCCCCTGGGTCTTATTCCTGCTCTTTTCTTTTCTGTACAGTTTCTTTGATGTTCCCGTATCGGGGGAATTTCCTTTACTCTAGGAGAACAGCACGCTTTCAGATTGCTCTCTCCCTTAAAATCCTTTTGAATTCTCTGTTCTTATAACCACTCTTCAAAACTGACAGACAGCCCCCACCTTTTCACATCTGCTATTGCCTTCACTCTGTGTGTGCGACTCTATTCCTCCTCATTCTTTCTATTGGACTTCCTACAACTTTCTTTTTTGCTGAAAACAGTAATTACGGTGTTCAACTTTGTAGCTGATTGCCGTCGTCCAATTGCTGTTTTTCCCCTTATCTCTCTAAGTATTCTTTCAGTCTTCTGCACTATGCTTTCCCCCTAACAGCCACACTTTTCTCGGCTCTTTTTCATAGTGCAGCATGAATAACTGCGTAGTATCTCTTATTCCGTTCCTTTTCCTTTTGTATCTTTGTGTGTGTCTTTGCACTCTGTCTGAATTGTATTTTTGTGCGAACTATACTGTTCCGTCTCTGCTTTTCTTATTTCTCATTTCCACCTGTCAAAATCTTTATTATTTACTGCGTAGTTCAACTGATTGCTCTTTTTCACAGCTGTTCAGTCCTGTGCTCTCACCCCACCCCATAGCCATTTTTCTTTCCTTAAGTCCAATCTGAATCCCTTCTTCCACAACATTTTGTTCTTGTCCCCCTTTTTCTGCCACAATAATCCTCCCTGCCCTCCTCTCTGATGCTCTACCGACTCCTACACCATATGTCTGTGGTCTGTGTAAAATTTATAAGGGTGTGACCCGCACGGTACCAATTGGGGTAACTTGATACACCTTACATACACCTTTTTGGCTTCTTGTGCAAACCAGGAATCATTTTTTTTTATTTCCTAGAAAACTTTTCTTTTTCCTTCTCAGTCCCATGTGGTGTGAGGGTTGATTCTCTTTCCGGTCCAAAGCTTATTACATTACTAGTAAATATATACTCCCTCTTGGGCTTCGAATCTGCCTTTGTAAATCTATTTAAACTTGCCCGAAGAGGTGTAAGTTCTAAACCCCTTTTTCTCACATTTTTTTTAATATCCTTATCCAGGCTTCCGAAACTGCCATTTCTTTCGGTAGCTTTTAAAGGTTTTCCCTAACAAGTGCTGTAGTTCACTATCTCAAGGACATGAGAGTCTGGGAAGCTTGCCCACTTTAGCTGCCTTATCAGTCCAGCACTGCTTTGGCAGAGGAGGCTCTACAGTTCACTTTTAAAAGCTAAGAAAGTGATTTTTTTTTTCTCTCCCCCTTTTCCGTTCGTTTTTGTCCCTGTTCTATGCTGAAGTGGTACAACAGTCTTTTACACAGGTATCTTTCAACTCCGGTTTCCCCTCAAAATTGGTTCCTTAAGCAGGCACCATAATTGTAAAATGACTTATCTTTTCATGCCTCATGCTGCCAAGTCCGTTGTAAGTGCACTTCTGAGCATGTAAGAATGTACGGATGTATTTCTTGGCTTTCACTGTATCTTAGTCTTACTCTGCATTCTCCTTTTATCAGGGCATACTTTTTTCTCCTCTTTTGTGTCATTTTATTAGGACGTTATCTCCCACTCCCCAATATTCACTGCTCATACTGCTTCGACTTTTGGGTGTTGCTCTCTATTTCATTCCATCTCCCTTAAACAAAGGCTTTCTCATTCTGTCTCTGAGTCATGATTTTAACCCCGAGACAGGTTTTTTGTGCTGCAATTGACAGCTTGATAGACCTTATTGTGCTACACCATGTGCTTACAAAGTATTAAAAGGGTATCTTTCCTTCAAACATACATTACTTGACTTTCCCCTTTAAAAACCGGCTTTCTCCTTTTTTGTCCTAGTGGCCCCCCCCATGACTTATACTGTAAATGGTATTACTCACTTCCTAGAGATATATCTTAATAGTCCACTATAATGTATTTCTTGCTGAATGCTTAACCAGCAGTATTTTAGAAAGGCTGTTGCATATTTTGTTTTATTGTTCTATTTAAATGATATCATATTGTGCTTGTGTTCTATGACACAGGGGTATAGCGTGGTTTCCAAGGCATATTAGATACAGACTTTTTCTTGTAAAAATATTCGTGCTCAAATCTTCATACCTTTTACTTCCGCGATGGCTGCGCTGGTCCGCTGCTCATCTATAATCTTTACATGTTTTTAACACTAATCTTATCAGCCATACAAGAAAACATTAAGCTACGTATACCTTCCTGTTCTGCTCTACCACCTTCAAGCTTTCCTTTCATAGTTTGCTGTGTGGCAACCTTAGTATACCCGGTAAAGTTAAGGTGCCTCACCCAAAGAACGTACATGTTTTTTTCCCCTTAAAATAATTTGTTTGCTTGCTACTTCTGGATTAGATTTCAGAGGTTCTTTCTAGGGACATGCCATATTTATTATTTCCTTTTCCCTTTTTTCCTTTATTTCTTAATATTTCTGTCTACTTTATTCTACTAGTGTCATGCAATTAACTTTGATACCGATGTCTGGGACTTACATGCATTGAAGGGGATCCTTCAATGGATGACGGCATCTTATTTATTAGGGGCAGACTTCCATTCCATTTTCGGAATGGCCTGCGGTTTCGGCATTATTGCCCACCTATGGGTTACCTGTATAGATGATCGCTGTGGCAATACAGGGACGCCTAAGACATTAGTTGAGATTGTATACAGGTTGACTAGGGCATTCAATATTTTTGAACGGCTAGTTGTAACAGAGAAAATTCATAGTCTTTCAATGTTTTAGTTGGATCAGTGGCAACAGAGAAAATTCCTCACCATAAATTTTTCAGTGTTTTGTTGTAAACGAGAAACATTCCAAACCACTGTAGGTCCAATAGAGGGGTTAGTGGTAAAAGAGAAGATTCCTAATCTGCGGAAATCTATTGGACCGCTGCTCTTCAACTCATAGGACCTTATTCGCTGGTTTTTTTGAGTTTTTTTTTGGGAGTGTTTGCAATGTCCCTTTTTTGGGGGCTCTATCATGGGCTGGAGCTCATGGCCAATTGTAACCGGAATAATTCTTGGCAGGCAGTAGAAACCGAGATTTATTCCTGTCTTTAGAAGCACACTCTGGGGAGTAGTTTTTATTAATTTGGGATAGAGTAGTATAAATATATAATAGCTGACACTAATCACCTTCTGCTCTATTTTTCTTACACTCTCTTTGCACTTTTGCGACCTTCAATTGTCTGTTTACTTAACCTGCGGCAAAAGCATAGGGCTTTCCGCCAATTAGTAATTTATATTCTAGGTTCCGCCACTGGGACGCTCTTGAAGACACGTGAGTATAAAGGTGTTTTCTATACGCATGATGCATGTTTTCCTTTGAATGATCTTCCTTTGCACGTTTTTATATATATATTTATAGAGGTACCTATTATAATTCTTTGAACTAGGATCCAACTTGAGATTTAATTTGCCATTTTACACTGCACACCTCCACCTATGTGGATTGCTTTCCCCTTATTCCTAATTCCATTATGTCCACTCAGTCCTCCACTAGCCCCCTGGAAAGAGTTCTCAACTTTTTTCCTGCTGATAAAAAAGAACTGTCCCGTTTATGTCAGACCTGGCATACCGTTTGGTCCGCCAAAGACCCGGGACTGGAATGGCCAACAAAGGGCTCATTTGATCAGGGCAAGCTCCAAGCCTTGGTCTGCTATAATGAATCCAACAAAACAGGAAAATCTAGGGAGAAGCATTTAGCTGCTATTAATAAATTTATACTTATTGCACAAAACCAGCATGACAGAGCCCTAGCGAAGTCTGATTGCGATCAAGCCCCTTACCAAGAGGCAATTACACCTACTGCCCCACCACCTTATGATGCTGCAGGTACTACCAAGCTTCTACCATGTGCAGTGGGATATACACCAATACCCCCAGGATATTGTGATAAACCTCAGCTACAGATTTCTCAGGGATCTCAGACACAGACCCCCTTACCTCAAGGATCTCAGACAGTGATACCCTCGCTACCTGCGATATCTCCCGCGCCTATAAAATTTGACCCACCTACTACCGTACACATTGCCGGGGTAGTTGATCTATCTCTTCCCTCATCACAAAAGGACCCAATTCCAATATCTCAGGGGTCAGTACAAACTCAGACGCCCCTAACCCCTCCAACAATCCCAGTGGCCACGACCACCGTCCAATTGCCTACTATTACTACTGCTCCAACGATGCAAGTAACAACCCAGACGCTAACCCCACCACCGCCTCATGTATATCGTACTATTGGAGGCTATGAGATTGAGATACCCCCACCCATTATTGAGCAATATCCTTGTGTCCCGAACTCATCGGTTCCGGTCACCGTCCAGCACCCTGGCATCAATCAGACCTCCATTTATCCTGGGCTAGGATCAGGATTGACCTCACACATGACCACCCAAACTTCTACCTACCCATATATGGGGCACACAACTCAGACATCACCTCCACCACTACATTTGGACTCTTCTGTCCAAACTGGTCCCTTGCCTGCTGAATCCCTACAGTCTATTCTGTCCCAATTACGACAGATGGGTTTCATTCCATGTAGTCCTGCCACACAGGCACGGGCTATTTGTCAGGAACTCTGTGATCGGGGTTTCATTAAAGCTCCCCCAGTTCCGAAAGACTCTTCCATACCCACTCTAGAACCTGAGTGTTCTACTCCTCCTAGATGGGAGCAATTGGGTGCACGCCCCAAGGGTAAAATTCCCCAATTAGCAGAGGAACTGGCTCTTCTCCGCCGTCCTCTCATACTTCCAGCCAAACCAGGTACTGGGGATCTACCAAAAGTAATATCTTCCCCATTAGAAGAAGCATGGGAAATTTTAAAACAACAACTTCCAATTAAAACAGATTTGATGGATATTCGAAACGAACCTCCCCCAGTACTAAGTTTCTCCTCCTCGATGGAAGGAGATTCTTCTCACCTTGACCTACCCAAGCCCCTCCCCCTTGACACGCCAGTTCCTTCAGGTGCAGGCTGTCTACCGTCACCCGCCCTCACCTTAGCCACTATAGGAGATGATCTCATATACGTTTCAGAAGGACTTCGTTCTCTACGGAAGTCCATGTCGGCACTCCCTGACACTATTGCATCTGCTACATCAAAATCCGAAATACCCCAGATACCCCAACAACATGATGCTATTTCTCATCATACTAGACAGCGCGATCCTCACAGTTATCTTACTGATGAAGGATCTAGCCGCTGCCTTGCAGTCATTGACAGTCCCCAACACCCTACAAGACTGAATATCAGTACAGAACCCATCCTATCTGGTCCACCTAACACACCTGCCCAATATGTGGCTTTGCATGAGAATTCATGGCATTATGTTCACCCATGGGTTGACAACCTTGCAGGATGGTCTGAGGCGCTTCAGCCCCAGTCCGCCCTCTTCCCACGTGAAGGATCTTTGCGATCAGACAAGCTTTCACTTGTAAGAGATCTTATTTATGACCACCCCGACCCCCATTGGGATCAGAAAACTACCCTCTATTTAATCCAAGGTCTTCAGGTTTGGAAAAAGTATGAGAATCAGTTTCCCCCAACCACCTCGATTGATCTCCTTAAATCAGTGAAACTTTTTCCCCTGCTGAATAAAATGTCAGGTGGTGTCCCTCATACGGAATACACCCCACTTTCAGCTGTTGAATTGAATAGCCTCATACTACAGCTCCCGGATATTGCACAGGGAGGTAACCGCTGGTTAAAGAAATTACAGGACATAACCCTGGGGACTACTCTATCAGTCGGCGATATGAAAGCGCTCCTGGGCAGAACCCCACACGCTAGTATCACTGACATATTCACTCAATCGGGCTATGCAAAATTTGCCACCGATACTCAGTATGATGGCAACCCTTTGACAGAAATTCAGACCAAAGTATTTCAGGAAATTCGGACCATGTATCCGACCCTTAAAGACTTTTCAGTCATCACTTCCCAAAGATGGGAAATGGATTCAGAGCCTATTGAAGCTTATTTACTCAGACTCCAAGACCTATATAAAGAACAGACAGAGGAAAAATTTGACTCTGATAATGCCCTCCCAGTATTCTACCATTTACTGAAGGGAACCTTACCCTCAGAGATTAAATTAAAATTGGAGAATACAGTGGGTCTCCAATTAGAAAAATGGCCTAAAATTCGTGAACACATCCTTCATCATTGCAGAAGGCTTATTAAAAGCAAGCAAGATGAAGCCCAACATCGTAAGACAGTGCACACCAACTTGGAAATGCTACAGACTGAAGATCTCAAAGAGAAAAGAGCCTCTAAGAGCTCTGACACTGATACTAATACCACTGACATTTCTCCCCCTGTTATTGTTATGTATGCTGACCAACGCTATGACAATAACGGCCGAAATCAGGGCCTACGGCCCTACCGCCCAGACCGTAGAAATGATTACCCAGAAGAAAGAGGCCGTCGCCCGCAACCTCAGCGAGGTCCCTTACGGGACCCTCCTGGTGATAATAGACGCCCTAGAGACTTCCGTTCCCGACCTAGTCCTAATCGCTTTCCAGATGTCCTGTGTTTCCGTTGTCAGCAATATGGCCATTATGCACGTGAATGTCCACAACCATTACAAAACAGACCCAGACATATAGTCCGGCAAGAACGACAAGAACAACAGTCTTTCCCTCTATGGAACCCGGATCAACGCCGCCCACAGTGACTAGGCGTAGTCCGCACTGCAGCAGGATTGGATGATCCAATGATCACCCTGCTTATCTGTGAAGTTCCTGTCCCCTTCTTAATTGACACAGGCGCTTCTCGCTCTGTGTTGGCCCACGTCCCACACAAACTGCAGAAACTTCTTAAAATTTCCCCAAACAATATTACCACCACAGGATTTGATGGTGTTCCTACGGACACACCCCTGCTTGAACCCCTTCCAATTAAATATGCCACTCAACAACTATCTGCTCCCTTTTTGTACGCTCCGTTGTGCCCTGTTAATTTACTTGGAAGAGATCTATTGACACTGTTCCATTTTGAAATTCATTTTGATCCTTCCCCTAGTGAAACCACTTCACTTTTGATGGCTGTCACCTCTATGGTTGAAAAACAAATAGAGGTAGCATTGAATGACCTACCGGGTTTTCTTTGGGCCACACCTGAGAAACCCTATGGTAAGGTTACCGGTCCTCCCCATCGTATTCAGTTGTTACCTGGTTGTAAAGGTCCTAAAATTGCCCAGTACCCTTTGAAACCTGAAGTCATTGCTGGAGCTCAAGAGCAAATTGATTCCTTATTACAGCAAGGTATCATTGAAAAATGTAATTCACCATACAATACTCCATTATTTCCAGTTCCAAAGAAGGAACCTGGCGCCTTCCGTATAGTACAGGACTTACGCGCGTTAAATGACCTCACTTATGCGGTATTCCCGAACGTGGAAAACCCAACCACACTCCTCAATAGTATCTCCTTGCAGACATATCATTCCACCATTGATTTGTCTAATGCTTTCTTTTCCATCACCCTTGACCCCGTAAGCCGGCCGCTAACGGCTTTCCAATTCAATAACACAACATATCAGTGGACTCGTCTCCCTCAGGGATTTACTGACAGTCCTACAGTCTTTTCCCAGACCTTAGCCGCACACATACAAGAATTCAAACAGTACAGATATAGCCTCCCACCACAAACTTCCATTGTTCAGTATGTAGACGACATGCTCATCACCTGCCCCGATTTTGACACATGTGTTCAGGTCACCTGTGACTTTCTTGGCTTTCTTGCTACGAAAGGTTACAAGGTTAACAGAAAGAAATTAAAAGTGGCTCAGACACATGTTACCTTCCTTGGCCACCACATTGGCCCCCGTCAGAAGGGCCTAGGTCCCGATACTCTCCAACATGTCTCCTCCTTGCGAATGCCCACTACCATTTCTGATCTCAGAGGTGTCCTTGGTATGTTAAATTTTTGTCGCCTGTGGATACCAAATTATTCAGCTCGGACTCAGCCCTTTTATATAAAACTACAAGGCAAACAGAAAGCAAAACATGAACCCGTTCTTTTTACACCTCAAGAAACAGCTGATCTTATGGCCCTTGTAAAGGATGTTATGCTTTCCTCACCATTGGCAACCATTGATGTCTCTCAGGATGTGCACCTTTGGGTCGTGCATACTGAGAATACCTGGTCTTGCCTGATCACTCAAGAACATGATGACCTTGCTTGTGGTTATCTCTCGGGTACTTTTTCACCTGTCGAAAGAGCTTTTGCTACTTGTGAGAAAGGCCTTGTTGCCGCCAGCACAGCTGTTACAAAATTATACAGCTACATTCCTCACCTTCCGGTGATTCTTCACACATCCCATGATGTTAAATATCTGTTGGATAAACAGATTAGTCACATGACTGTCTGCCGGTTACAAAAGTATCAAGTGCTTTTGTTCAGTGTAGTGCACTCTATTCACCCATTAACTTTAACTGACCTTCAACGCCTGGATCCATTACTCACTGTAACAGAGACAGCACAGAATGCTATTTTTCCCCATGAGTGCACTACCCGATTATCTGTTCCTGAATCACTCCATCTACATTCAGAAATCTTGCAAAGTGGCGAGGTTTGGTTTACAGATGGTTCTCAGCAAAACGGAGTTGCCGGTTTTGCCGCCCTCCATTATACACCAGAAGAAGATATTCTGGATCCTATACAATTCAGGTTACCTGATTCATTCACAGCCCAAACCGCAGAACTTGCAGCGGTTTTGTATGTCTTACTGTTTAAAGCACTACACTCAGATCTGAGCATTGTCACCGACTCGGACTATGTATTCACTTCCTTGCATTCCCATGTTCGCAAATGGAACCAGAGGGGTATGATCTCCTCTACCGGGCAGCCCCTAAGTCACTTACCTTTGTGGACTGCACTTTTTGAAGCACTGGAGAAGCGCCATCAAAAAGGCCTTCGCACCAGTATCTCCTGGATTAAAGCACATCAGGAGACAGTTTTCTCTTTCGCCATTAATGGTAACCATGCTGCAGATGGACTAGCCCGTGAAGTCACTTCCTTTTCCAATCTTCCTACTATATCCACTTGCAATGTTACACTTCCTGTACTCGCGTCCGAAGCGCTTCCCTTTGAGACGCCCCCTTCTACTCCCACGGATTCATCACCCTCTGAATCCTCCTCCCCTGACATCCCACCTATTTTCAAAACCCCTCCTGTCATCACCTCCTTGCTATCTCCTGAATCTGAGCCCCCTGTAACGTCCCCTCCCTCAGACTCCTTAACGTCAGACTTCTCTACTACCCTCACTTCCTCCCTTTCACAAGCAGAACTCACTTTGTGGAAGCAGGCAGGATGTTTCCTAAATCCGAATGGAATTTGGACCCATCCCAATGGGCAATTATGTGTTTCACAGCATGTTTTATCTCTTCTTTTGCATGCCCTCCACTACCCCTTACATTTAAATGCTACTACACTGTATGATCAATTGTCTTCCAGATTATGGGCTCCCCAAATGATGCCCATGTGTCACACCGTAGTTCATAATTGTTACAAATGTTTTCTGTACACACCTAAACGAGGACCTGTTATTCCTTCAGGTCATTTACCTGTTGTCCAGGGACCTGGCCAACATTGGTATATCGATTTCACAGATATGCAGACGCCCGTTCGTGGTAAACGGTATCTGCTTGTCTGCGTGGACGCTTTCTCGAAGTGGGTAGAAGCTTTCCCTTGCTCTAGAGAAACCGCCCAAACGATGGCACAATCACTGTGCACTGAAATTATTCCTCGATTTGGGATTCCTGGCAAAATTACCACAGATAATGGTACCCACTTTGTAAATGAACTGTTGCAGAACCTTCTTCCTGCACTCGGCATTACTCACAGAACTGTGTGTGTTTACAAACCCACCAGTAATGGTCTGGTTGAACGATACAATGGCTTGCTCAAAACGAAAATGCGTCAGCTTATGGCAAATGGGATAAAGAATTGGCTTGATGCCCTTCCTTTGGCACTATTATCTCTCCGTGCCACTCCATCCTCTTCCCTTAAACTGACGCCGTTCCAATTATGTACAGGTCGCCAGATGCGACTCATACCTGGCAATCCAGACACTCAAGTACCTGATCAATACTCAGTATATTGGGATATCTTGCAGACTATTGTAAGTTCTCTGTCCTCAATTCCACAGGCCATTTCGGACAGAAGAGGGGATTGTGATGCCGATAGACCCCCCCCTTATAAAGTGGGCGATCTAGTGCACCGGCGTTATTACACGCACAAGACCTGGCGAGATCCGATCTACGTTGGGCCCTTCAAGATAGAAGCCCTGTCAGCCACAGCTGCAAAGCTGGAGGACCACACATCCTGGGTCCATCTGAAAGATATACGAGCTTATCCAAATACCCCATCAGGTCTCCTGGATGTTTCCATTGATGTTCCCACGAACCCAATCTCCACCGCCATTGTTTCCAGCACAGCAGTCACTGGAGAGAGCAGTCCCAGCACGAACTCCATCACCACCACCATTGAGCCCGAGACCACCGACCCCACATCCAACACTTTTGAATCATCTTGATCAACTTGACCAAAGACTTAACCACCTTACCCCCTCTCCTGAATCACACCTCCTTGATCTGGCTGACATTATTATCCAAGCCTTCGCAGAATCTCCAGAGTCACCATCTGAACAACCACCTGTATCTGAACCAGTATTTGAGTTGCCTTCTTCACCTCCACCTCCCACAGTTCCTGTTCTTCCACTTCCCTACGTGGATCTTCGCATCCGCCTCATCAGAATCCGCAATCTGGCAGACGATCTCCTCCAAGTCCGCAACCTAGCAGGACAGTTGACCCCGGAAGACCGAGAGTCCATTGTGTTTTCAACAGTAAACATTTTGCACAGCAACACCTGTGAGCTGCTCGACATTCTACATCGGTACTTCCCAAATCAAGCCAGATAAATGCCACAGCAAGTTCCGCCGCTGTGCACTTCAGAAGTACAGACTGTTTTTCTACATAAGTTTGACTCTGAACAGGTATCTGAAACAAATTCCCATTGGTCCAAAGACTTGGATGACAATTATCAGGAAGCCGCCACCATTTCTGACGACAAGCACGGAACCAGTGCTCGTCCAAGCGTTGCCTCTGCTGTAACGGTGTTACATCAGTACACCCTCTTCTTCTGCTTCCCCTCTGCCAGACTGTTTGCTGTTGGACTCGTGTGCATGTTCATACTGTGTATAGGTTTGGTTTTGTTTCTCACTACCTTGTTTCCCTATACTGCTGACAGTAACCTCTTTGATCTTTGGATCACACTTACAGCCTTTCCCACTGGCAACGTTACCTTGCCAGCCGGAAACGCTACGGTACTTGCAACTACTTCAGTACTTGCGACTACCCCAGCAATACTTGCAACTACTTCTGTATTTGCATCCACTCCTGCTCTACCACCTACTACAGCATCTTACACAAAACTCCAACAGTACACCACATTCATACGCCCGTTTGGATATAGATCCCCCCAGACGATCTCAAAGATCAGCCCCATTGCCACCAGTCATCCCACCCCCTGGGCAGACACATCTGCCACGACAGACTTTTCAACTGGCAATCCTCCAGATCCTATTGAAACCTCTGCAACTACTCCTTTCCTCACTGATCCTCCTGTTTTGTATTCTACAACTGTTCCCAATCCTATCAGTAGCTCGGTCCATATTGTCCCCAATCGTACAACTACTTTTGAGGATAATATTGCCTTGCTTGAATTACGACCCACCCCTCCTCCTTCTTCTTTGGTTCCTGCTAGTGACGCTCCTCCTCCCACACATACTACTTTAGCCACGTCAAACATCACCGTCCCAGCCACTCGTCCTCCCAGATAGCTCCACACGCCTAAGTGACCATCAATATATGTCCCAGAATTTACCAGACACTCCGCCTTCTCCACCTGATTCTCCCCCACCGTCGCCTTTAAATTTAGGTGCACACTTGATCCCTGAACCCCCAGAATATCTAAGACAATTAATTCATCCTCATTGGGACCCTGCTCCAGAAGACGATACAAATTGGGACCTCTTCACCCGATACCACACACTGTGTGAACCTTTGTTTGATAGTTGGACATTAGGTCCTAGCCGTACGGTTACACACACTCAGTTACTGTTTGGAGGAATCTTAGGCTTACAAATTGAACAAACAGACGACCTCCTAATCAGGCCACAAACTGGTGACATTGTAGATTTTTGGGTAATTACATACGCTGTACTGGGCACTGACTGGATTCCCTTCCTGTTTATCAGAGAGGTTGGATCGAGACCTTTGGAAGTATATGGTATTTTCCAAATCCCAGATCCTACTGAAATAGGGGCTATTAGAATTTACCCCCCATACCCAAATACCTGTTGCTAAAACCCTTGGGATAAATTTGTCGCTCTCCTTAATCAGTAGCCGTTACTTACCCTTCATACAATTACAGTGCCTCATTATGAAAACTACCAACATGAAGTGCTTAGCCCTCCTGTTGTGTGTGCTCACCACACCCACGATACATGGAACACAGTACCTAACAAATTTTCAAGAACAATTTACAACCACTTATGAAATAACATTACCCACTACCAAGGACACAACCACTATCACCCTTGATGTGTGTGCTTACACAATGTGTGGGGAACATCCTGTGCAGCAATATTTGTCAGCTTTTGAAGTATACCTGTGTCCCTTCCCCAATTGTGGAAGTTGGGCACAAGTATGGTGGTATACAGGTTCATGGGTTCCCTACTCAGGTACTGAGATTCCAGATCTAAAAAGGAGCATTTCCATCATGAAATTGCGAGTCACTGGCCTCTGCCAAATGACTAAATGTAATCCAGTGGCTATCACTTTCAGAGGAGTAACAGATGTTACATACAGAACTTATTCCATAGGAATTGATGCCACAGGTAGAGACCCCATTGGAAAAATCAAGATTGTTCCACCCCCAGCCCAACCTACAGCGACCAATCCTTTAGTGCCGACAAAGATCCCAGAAATAAAAATTCCTTACCAGATTGTACCAATTAATAATTCTAAAGATTTAGTGGCACTGGAAACAGGATTTGGAGAGACAAACCTATGGCTTGAATGGGCACATTATACTACAAAGAGTTTGAATGTCTCTAATTGTTATTTTTGTTCCCATGCAAGAGCAGAACCAACAGTTGTTCCTTTCCCCTTAGATCTGCAAAATGATCCCGATGGATTTTGGTGTATGTTGCAGTTATTGCAGGCTAAAGACGACATTAATCAGTCTTGTCAACACCTTGACGAGCACCACCCCTACTTACCCCCTCGGATGAGGATTCCACCTGCATTCAGGATTCCAAATCCTGCTACCAGATATCATACATGTCTGGAACGATATGGGGTGAAACAGACACGGTTTTTAGGAAACTTAACCAAGTGTAACATAACCTTAGGAAATGGGACTCTGAAAAATCTGAACCTAACACGGTTCTCACAAGCTAGAGCAGACATATGGTGGTATTGTGGAACCCGCACTATCCGCCATACACTTCCTAACAATTGGACAGGCAGATGTGCCCTAGTCAAATTGGTCATTCCAATCATTATAGCATCCTTGCCTCCTCCTCATAGTAGCTCTTCCTCACGAGTGAAGAGAAATGCAATGCCTGGATCTTTTGATGATCGGGTCTATATAGATGCTATTGGAGTTCCAAGAGGGGTTCCTGATGAGTTTAAAGCCAGAAACCAGATAGCTGCAGGATTTGAATCAGTTTTCTTTTGGTGGGCGACTATCAATAAGAATCTTGACTGGATCAACTATATATATTACAATCAGCAGAGATTTGTGAATTACACTAGGGATGCAGTTCAAGGAATTGCAACACAATTAGACGCCACTAGCCGGATGACGTTGGAAAATAGATTAGTTCTTGACCAACTTCTAGCAGCGGATGGAGGGGTGTGCCAAAAGATAGGCACCCAGTGTTGCACCTTTATCCCCAACAATACAGCTCCAGATGGATCAATTACCAGAGCTTTAGAAGGCTTAACCTCACTGTCGCAAGAATTGGCAGAGAACTCTGGCGTTGATACATCCTGGACAGGTTGGATGGATAGAGCTTTTGGTAAATGGAAAACATTTATCATTTCAGCAGCCACGACTATAATCATAGTAGTAGCAATTTTTGTTTTAGTAGGATGTTGCATAATCCCTTGTGCTAGAGGCTTAGTAGAACGCTTAATTGAAACCGCAATAATGAAAAGGACCACAGCAGGACAATATGCCCTGTACGAAAATCTCCTTCCCAACACCACAGGAGAAAACACATTGGACTATCTCCCTCCGAGAAGTACCAATCGCTATGCAACTGTTAGAGACACTGGAGAGATGTCTGCAACGGTATAATCAGATAATAGCGCACAGGGATAGAATGTAACCATATAAAGCTGTATAAGATGATGTGATCAATTGTGCAAATCTATGCAAATGTATAATTAAGATATAATCAGTATATAACCAATGAATTTGTGATTTATAACAATATAAATATATTGACATACATAAGAATAAGATAGAACCTGCATATTAAAAGGTTGAAGAAAAATTATATTGTAGTAACCATAGGTTTTAGTAGGATTGACATAATTGAAGTACTGCCGAGATGATACTTTCAAACCAAAAACGAAACAAATTGTACCAGCTGATCTTAAGACTCAGATAATTTTATGGCCTCATAGAATACCTTCTGGAATGGATGGTGCCAAGGTACGTTAACCCTGGTGTCACCCTATGGGATAGGGTGAAGAGGGGAATGTTAATATATGGCCTAGCTTTAAGGCTACCACTGGAATAGTGATGGCCAAAGCTATGCAGCCTAAAAACAACTGAAAAAGTACTGACTAGGCCAAACAACAAGTAAATGATTTAATATTTGAGAATCTGCAAAAAGCAGGTCTGAATAATGACTTCTGACACAAATTGGTACAATTTTTAAATCAAATATAGCACCTGTAATGAAAGATCAGATGAATAAAATGGAGCTTATTAGTTTTGGTATACAATGATACAGAGGTAATACAGAGTTCATGAGAAAGGTATGAAAAGTATTGCAGCCGGAAGATATGAAACTGTTATCTCAACGCTTCCCAAAACATGTTGATAATTAGCAGTAGCTGAGAACGGAAGGAGTTGGGTACATCAGATAGCAGATCGCATGGGAAAGTATGATCTCAGAAAGTGAGAAAGATTAGGAGCAAGGTATCTCACCATTCACTTCTATGGAGAGGATAGAGTATAAAAGAGGGGAGATTTTGGCTCAGTTTGAGAGTCTTCTCCAAAGCCTCTGTCAGACGGCGAAGCCTTGTGCGGCTGAAACCAGAATCTGATGTCTGTATTTGTATCAACTTGAAGACCTGTGTTTGGGTAAGAAATAAAATGTACCTATCTATCTAAACCTATCTCTGTCTCTATTTTTATTGATTCTATCTTCTCTTTACCTAACATTTAGCCTACAAGGTAGATCACATACAAGTGACACTCAGTTTTGGACAGAAAGCAGTAGTTATGGGAATTAGTTTTCAATTACGGCTCCTAATGCCACTCCCTTATGATTGGGTGACAATGGAGGTTAGAGAAACTATACAGAACCTAATATATGAAATAAGTACCTTTAGTCCCCTGTGGGAAGGAGTCAGAAAGAGGTCTATAGGAAGAGGTAATTAAAAACACCTTCCACAAGAGAGGAGTTAACAATTTTAGTGGCCCCTTCAATGAGGCCTATGTTTGCTCACTGAACTACCTTCACTGGGATTTTTTCAAAAGCTTCCTCTGTGACCTGGCTGAATGAGTTCCAGATGGCTGTGCATGGTGGGGGAGAGGGAGTGTTCTTTGATGGGACTGTCTGTAGGTCCTGATGGAGAACTTTAATTGTTGGCAAAGTATATGGCAAAATCATTGCTGGTTAGTTTTGACTAGGAAGGGTGATTCTGTTATGGAGTTTGAAGCAGGCTGTTTACTATTTTAAATAGCTGTTTGGTTGAATTTGCAACTTGTTCAATGTGTTGAGAGAATTGAGGCCAATATTCAGAAGGATATGACTACTAAAACAGCACTTAGGCAGCTATCCAGCAATATTCAGCGCCAGTTAGGGGCTCAAAGATAGCTGGTTATATCGTGTGATATAACCAGCTAGCCACAGATTTTAAAAGTCAAGCCAGCCACGTTTGGTGGCCAAATAGGTGGAATAACTTTGGCCGGTCTGACTTTAACTGGCCAATGCTGAATATCAGCTTGGTCAGTTAGTGGAATCGGCCAAAGTTAAACCGAATATTCAATGCCAGTCACTGGAAACAGCCTGGCATTGAATATCAGGGTTCAGCGCGGACAGTGGGAGACAGCCCAGCTATCTCCTGCAGTCTGAAAATCGGATGGATTGTTTTTTTGGCTGTTGTTAAGGCCTGGTGGAACACTACTATGTGTTTCTTACAGTTGAACTATCTTTATCTAGGTGAGATTTTTACCAATTTCTTTCAAGTTGACATCCTTAATGCTTAAGGACCCGTAGTTCTGGGGATAAGAATGGAGAACGTTTGTGTATACAGCACAGGACCTTCTTAAGAGGGGTTGTTTTTCCTAATGCCATTGCTAAGCATGCATTGCAGATAACAACCTGTTCTGACACTGTCATCATCTTTTCATCCACATGGGGTAGGATAAGGCCTCTAGGAAATTATCAGCAGTCAGATTTCTCATGTCTCAAATTTCCTTCCAAACTTTGGTTAGGCTCATGTATCTTATGTAATCCTTAATAAAAAAATGTGATTAGAAAATGACCAGCCCCATTATAGGGGTTTTATCTAAATGCCACTAGCCTTGTGTTCAAAGAGGTCGACCCCTTTGCAAAACACCAAGTCTAGCATGGGTTGGAGATTTGATCACTTGAGTGAATCCTAGACTTGCCATCGTAACAAGGAAGGCAGCAGTAGTGGTGTCTGGAGTTTCAATGTGTAGGTTAGTCTCCCATCATCAGTAAACTAGGGTAGCTCAAGGTTACCTCAGTCACCAGATTCAGCAGTTCTTATACAGATGATGTGTTGTAGTGAGGTGCTCTGTAGGCCACGCGCAGCCACATTGGTTCCTTATCTCCCAGCTGGATTAGGAGGCATTCTGACTCAGACAGGTGGGGGATGGAGAGTGTGCAGTTTGATTTTTTTAACTGTTAATGGCATTTCATACACTGTAGCAATTAAATTGGAAGAAATTTATTGGCATGTATTAGAGAAATGGAATTTATTATTGTAGGGCTCTGCGTGAATCTATTGAATTACTTTTACTTCCTTTTGTGGTGCAGCAGCACAAATAGGTAAATTTAAGCAAAAGGATTAGCACTGTCCTTTGAGCCAGACTCTATTCCTGGACCTCAGTTGAAAAAATAATGCCATTTCCTTTATTACCATCTTTGTTAAAGTTTGTTTTAAATATTAAAATTAGAGATCAGCTCAGAGGCTGATGAACTTGCCTGAAAAGTAAACCCAATGTAATAGCAGTAATGCCTGTTTGTTGATTGCCTAAAGTATAATATACAGTAAAGGCAATTTTTTAAGGCATCTATCTGCGTAAATAGATATTCACCCAGCTAAAATGTCCTGACAAATGTGGCAAAAAAAAAGGTACCCATAAGTTCGATACTGTATGTACTTTCAGACATGGGAAAGAAGGTGATCCTGTGGGCGTGTTTAGGGGCGGGGAGGAAAACAATGCATGAATATCTGATTTTCAAACACATGCATGCTACTTTGTCACCACTCTACTTCCTGTTTAAATTGAAGTTGCAAAGTAAGTGGATGGCTTTTAACATGGGTTGTTTCTCTTTGATAATTTTCCTAAAGCAGGTATCTAAAAAGCGCCTCCACAATTTACAAATAAGTGGGTTATTTGAAAATTGTCCCCTGTGATTCCTACAGATATAAATGGTTCTCCATATAGATGGAAAGCTGTGGGCACTATAAATACCTTCCTAAAGATCATCTGCGAGAGAACACAGTAAAGCTCAAATAGTACATTGGCTTCCATTTTTATTTCTGCGTATTTAAAACTCAGTTCCATTTTTCCATCTCAAAACATGACTATTCTAAACTGATATGCAGGAACATGCTTTAAATACTATTTTCGTACCAATATCTTAAGAATCAGTAAAGCATCTGTTCAATTAGCCTCATCAGGATTTAAAAATGCTTTTGACTGATAGTTTAGTAATATTGGATATTGCCAAAGGAATGCTAAGCCTCCTGCTTTCTTGCATGTACTTGGTCAGTTGTTTGGTGAGATAAGCGCAACTCCTTTTTTGCATGGTACTCCTGACAAAACCCAGTGAGACACGTTTACAGGCTGCTAAGTACAAGAAAAATCACTTCAGTATCAAAATAAGGATTCTGAGATGGGGATAGCCAAGTTCTAAGGCCCTATGGGGATCACTCTCTGCATCTCTTGAAAAAAGAAAAGGAAACAAAAATTAGCTCCAAACTAGAAAAAAAAAAAACAAAAAACTATTAAAGTCCCAAATCAGCAAAAACAGTACAAAAGGCAGAAAATCCCAGAAAACCGTCTAAATAGCAATCAATACAAAATTTCTCAATTTTTTTCACTGAATTGCAGGAATGTGATAACTTCCTGCGACTTTCCAACAGACCTTTGTCTCTCAAGATCCCTTTTGGAGATCCCTTAAATCCTTTTCTCCTGCCTGGTTGGTGTCTCTTATATCCCAATAGAACAGTTGATTTCAGTGAACAAATACCTTCCAGAACATTCCTGGAACTCCTCCAATGTGAGGGGGGAATTGGTTGAAGTGTGGGCAGCCACAAGGAAATGGCCCTTTTGTAATAAACGGTGCACACTACAGCAAATTCAAGTGAAGTTCAATCTTAATTAGCCTCACAATACACAGGTTAAGTTTATTTATTTATTTGTTACATTTGTATCCCACGTTTTCCCACCTATTTGTAGGCTCAATGTGGCTTACATAGTACCGTAAGGCGTTTGCCAACACCGGTATAGAAACAATTACAAGGTGAAAATGTGGTTGAATAAAGGTGCGTTTGATTCAGGCACAGTGGGGGTCGAAGAGAGGGAAGGTTATGTGGAGGGGCATAATCGAACGTGAACGCCCATCTCCATGGGCGTTTATGTCCGAAAACGGGTACGTGAAGAAGCGGGACAGTCTGTATTTTCAAAAAAAAATGGGTGTCCATCTTTTGTTTCGAAAATACAGTTGGGACGGACCAAATGCCATGGATTTGGTCCTTTCTGAGCTGGGCGTTTTTTTTTTTGCGATAATGGAAAATAAAATCGTCCAGCTCAGAAATGTCCTAATCCAAGCCATTTGGTCGTGGGAGGGACAAATATACAACACTACCATAGCTCTTAGGGGTGAAGGGGGCAACTACATGTGGGCACAGTGGGTTTCAGAGGCCTCCCATTTACCACCACAAGTGTTACAGGTGGGGGGGGGGGGGGGGATGGGCCTGGGTCTGCCTGCCTGAAGTGCACTGCAGTACCCACTAAAAGTGCTCCAGGGACAGGGCTTGTTGCTGCTGTATAACCTTGGAACACCAGTTGACACCTGAAGACTAATCTCACTGAAAACGTCCTTTATTTGAATAAGCACATTTACTCACAGTTAACTGCAGATCAGAGGTTGTGCCCCACTGGCAACGAGTCTCGCAGTAGGTCCGAGCTGGCAGAATGGTGTATAATGCCCTCTTTCAGCAACATTCAAGGTAAGAACTAAGTGCTATAACGTGGCTAACACATGAACAGGATCTAAAACTGGCTTACAAAAATGGCCACTACCTCATGGACTACCGGAAACAAAACAGGGCACACTCTGACCCAGTAAGCAGAGGGAAAAGCACCATGGGCGTATAGCCTACCAACTACCAACATCGTGAGCATTTAACACAAGCTAGTGGAATCACGGAGCCCAATACCCTACACCCACCACAATGCATTGCTGATGTGACTCTGCAGTGCCCTTAACAGAAAAGGTGTCACCCTCACCCAAGATCCACATCAGAACCAAGGAAAGGCTGTCAGAGGATAGAACACATTCTGCTGTCATGGAGGTGGGTATGGAATTTGAGGCTGGCATACAGGCTGGCAAAAAAAAGTTTGTAAAGTGGGGTTTGTTTTGGTGGGAGCAGGGCCGGTCTTAGGGCAAAGGGGCCCCGCGCGGCGCGCCTGAAGTCGCCCCGACCCACCCGAGCTCCAGTCCCCCCTCCCTTTGGATTTTAAAAATTACCTCGCGTTGATGTCTGGATGGGAAGCAGCAGCCACTGAAAAGCGTGCGAGCTGCTCGGCGCTTCCTTTCCCTCGCTCAGCTCTGGTCCCGCCCTCGTGGAAACAGGAAATGAGGGCGGGAACAGAGCTGAGCGAGGGAAAGGAAGAACCGAGCAGCTCACACGCTTTTCACTGACTGCTGCTGTACGTATGTATACATAAGTGCGGTCATAAACTAAGTACTGTACAGATACACTTGCAGGGCAGAGGCAAAAATAAAATCATGCTGTGCCTGTGCTGGTATTGTAATAGCGATGTCCCCCACCCTAGAAAGGCGATATATGTATCAGAAAAGGGGCGGTGGCAGATTCAGAGAGGCGGGGGAGGATCAGCAGGTATGTGTCTCCGTATCCCGACGCTTAGCACCACCAGCCGGATCCGTGGTCTGGCAGAGAGTCCGGCGGTTGGTTCATCACATGCCCTCCAAACCATGCAATAAGCTAGCAGACCTCGTAAACCTGCCTCTTCTTATTTGCGGTGCCACCCTTCCCTTCCTTACTAGTAGAAATGCTTTCCCCCCACCACCACCATTTCATGAAATCCACACAAACTTTCCTACCCCAAAGAAACAAGGAGTTGGGCTAATTCATCTGTCAGTCCAGTAAAACAGCAGCACAGAGAACAAAATAATGCCGAGCGATGAACACGCAATCGGTACCAGCCTATAAGTATGTAGGAAAAGAAAACGAGCACACAACTTACAGTGTAGTTAGGGGGAGCGAGAGGTGCATGGTGCGGGGAGAGAGGCGGCGGATCCTGCCGGCGCTGTAGGTGAATGTATATGTTTGTGACAAGGGGGGGGGAACCCTGGAGCTGGGGGCCCTATGGGGGAGGAGGCCTTGGAGTTGGGAGGGAGTGGCTCGGAGGGAGCGGCGGCTGGCCCTGGAGCTAGGGTGGGGGCGGGGCTAGGGTGGGGCCCCATCAAATTGGTCTGCATAGGGCCCCGCACTTGCTAAGACCGGCCCTGAGTGGGAGGGGGTTAGTGATCACTGGGGGAGTCAGGGCAGGTGATCCCCGATTCCCTCCAATGGTCATCTGGTCAGTTGGGGCACTTTTTTGGGACTTGTTCGTGAAAAAAAAGGGTCCAAAAAAGTGACCCAAAATCGCGGTAAAAATGCCTTTTTATCGATTATCAGCTAAAGACGCCCATCTCTCCTCAGCCGATAACCACGCTCCAGTTCCGCCTTCGCCACGCCTCCGACACGCCCCCGTCAACTTTATTCATTCCTGCGACGGAGTGCAGTTGAAGACGCCCAAAATCAGCTTTCGATTATACCGATTTGGGCGCCCGCGAGAGAAAGACGTCCATCTCCAAATTTAGGTCGGAATATGGGCGTTTTTCTCTTTCGATTATAAGGTGGATAGTGTCCAGTACGATCGTTGGATTGCTGTGTTGCAGAGTGTAGGCATTTATGTTGGGTCAGTAGGGTATGCCCTTTTGAACAGGTAGGTTTTTAGTGATTTCCTGAAATTTAGATGGCCGTAGATTGCTTACACAGCTCTATGGCACATTGGACAAATTCCATTCACTCATCCTTGCAGGAGTCTGTAGATAGCTCTAGAAAATGAAGGGCTGCTTTTACCAATGGGCAAGGTGCCATTGGTAAATTAAGTCCAGAGTCTGGTTTCTCACTCTTTTGCTTTCTCTCTAACCCTCCCCCCCCCCCCCCCCAGTCCTGCATTTCTTCCTCTCTCCCCTCCCAGTGGTCCTCAGTATTTCTTTAACTTTGCATGCAACAGCAGCAGCAATTAGGGCAGGCTGCCGGAATTGAGGCCCTTCCTCTGCCACATTGTACCTACTCTGATTCAACTTCCTGTTTCCGCAAAAGGTGAGACGCAGCAGAGGAAGGGCCCAGATGTTGGCCACCTGTCCTAATCGATGCTGCTGCACTGGTGCAACATTAATGAAGTATGAAGGATCACTGGAAGGTGAGGAGGGGCAAGATTGGGTGGAGGGTGGAAAGCTGAACCTGGGGATAAAGAGGGACATAGAGAAGAGGTTCTGGGTAAATAGGGACCATAAGGACAGGGAGGAAAGAGGGCCAATCCTGAAAAATAGGGGTGGGAAGAGATTGGGACACAGAGAGGGGCATAATCGAACGGGGCGCCCAAGTTTTCCTGAGGACGTCCTCGCAGGACGTCCCGGTGAAGGGGCGGGGAAACCAGTATTATCAAAACAAGATGGGTGGCCATCTTTCGTTTCGATAATACGGTCGGGGACGCCCAAATCTCAACATTTAGGTCGACCTTAGAGATAGTCGTCCCTGGTTTTCAGCGATAATGGAAACCGAGGACGCCCATCTCAGAAACGACCAAATCCAAGCTCTTTGGTCGTGGGAGGAGCCAGCATTCATAGTGCACTGGTCACCCTCACATGCCAGGACACCAAACGGGCACCCTAAGGGGCACTGCAGTGGACTTCAGAAATTGCTCCCAGGTGCATAGCTCCCTTACCTTGGGTGCTGAGCCCCCCCAAAACCCACTCCTCACAACTGTACAACACTACTATAGCCCTAAGGGGTGAAGGGGGCACCTACATGTGGGTACAGTGAGTTTCTGGTGGGTTTTGAAGGGCTCACATTTACCACAAGTGTAACAGGTGGGGGGGATGGGCCTGGGTCCGCCTGCCTGAAGTGCACTGCACCAGTAAAACTGCTCCAGGGACCTGCATACTGCTGTCAGGGAGCTGGGTATGACATTTGAGGCTGGTAAAAAATATTTTTAAAGTTTTTTTTTTAGGGTGGGAGGGGGTTAGTGACCACTGGGGGAGTAAGGGGAGGTCATCCCCGATTCCCTCCAGTGGTCATCTGGTCAGTTCGGGCACCTTTTTGAGGCTTGGTCGCAAGAAAAAATGGACCAAGTAAAGTCGGCCAAGTGCTCGTCAGGGTCGCCCTTCTTTTTTCCATTAGCAGCCGAGGACGCCCATGTATTAAGCACGCCCCAGTCCCGCCTTCGCTATGCTTCCGACACGCCCCCGTGAACTTTGGTCGTCCCCGCGACGGAAAGCAGTTGAGGGCGCCCAAATCGGCTTTCGATTATGCCGATTTGGGCGACCCAGGGAGAAGGATGCCCATCTCCTGATTTGTGTCAAAAGATGGGCACCCTTCTCTTTCGAAAATGAGCCCAATAGTAACCTATGGGACTTTGTAAGTCTAAGTGCTTTGAAAATAAGCTCCATTGCCTCTTGATGGGTCTTTAAGTACAATTCAATTCTTTCCATAGATGTGGATGTGGTCAAGTGCTTGAAATAATAGAGTTTAAAATATCTAACATCACTCATGATACAGAAATCCAGTTTAGGTTCACATGAAGGCATTACTTGTCAATAGGATAGCCTCGGTCACTTCACCACTGTGCCAAATTTATATTTCAAATGCACCACAATAAAAACCTCACTCATTGGTCTTCACTCTCACTCTTTGGAATAGGCCACTCATTGCATCTCTGCACTTTGGTCCAGCATCTTCCTTCTTTCCCCTACCCTGGTCCAGCAGCTTGCTTACTCCCACCTCTACTGCTTCCAGCAACAAAAAACAACAACAACAAAAAGTGGTATAAATATGTAGAGTTGTGGAGTCTAGTCTACACTGCTGATGCCTGTGCTAGTCACATTCTCTTCTGATGTGGGATTTCTGTTTCTAAGGGGAAGAACCAGCAGAACCATCAGTGGCTCAGCCTAGATAATGGCTCTGTGTATTTATACAATTTTTTTTCTGGCAGGAAGTCAGTAATTCCTTTCAAGTACTTAAAGGTCTGTATTACATCTCCACTCTTCCTCCTCTTCTCTAGGGTATACAAGTGTAGGACCTCCAGTCTCTTCTCATATGACTTCTGATGCAGAAATCTTACCATTTTGGTCACTTTCCTCTGTAATGAGTCCAGTCTCTTTATGTCATTAGTGAGGTACAGCCTCCCAAACTGAATAAAGTACTCCAAGTGAGGCTTCACCAACATCTTGTATAGGGGCATTATGATCTCCTCCGTACTGCTCGTTTTTACCCCTTGTCAGGCAGCCTATTATCCTTCTGAATTTGGCCATTGCATTGTAACATTTTTTCATCTTGAGATCCTCAGACAGTATCATCCCAAAGTTTCTCTGCAGATCTATGCTTATCAGTTAATTCCCTCTTATCATAGAGGTTCTTTGGGTTTTTGCACCCCACATACATCACTCTGCATTTCTTTGCATTACAGGTCAACTGCCAAGCATTCAACCAGTCTTCCAGTTTTTGTAGATTACTTCTCATTTTTGCCTACTTTCTCCAGAGTGTCTAGTCTGTTGCAGATCTTCATGTCTTCCACCAAAAGACAAATTTTCCCTTCCATCTCTTCAGAGATATTGCTCACAAAGCTATCGAACATCAACCAATTTTTAATCCAGTTACATTATCTTGGGACCCATCCTCAGGCTGGTCAGTTTATTTATAAATTTCATACAAGAAACTGTATTAAAGAATTTACTGAAATCCAAGTAGACCACATACATTCACATAATTAGTGGGTTTCAATTAAGTACCAGAAGTTAACATTTTCCACAGAATGAATACTTCAAGGACAAAGGATCATCATGTTAAACTGAAGGGAGAGACGCTCAAAGAAGTGTCTACAATTATTTTTTCACTGAAAAAATTATAGACGTTTGTGAAAACAACTTCAACAGATGTTATAGTAGCCAAAACAATGGCAGAATTCAAGCCTGCAATGGGAAGACACAAAGAGGAGCATTTTTGATATGACGTTCGAAATTCCAGTGACAAATATAGTCATTTTTAATCAGACACATCTAGTAGAGGAGTGCCTTGTGGTTAGAGCACCAGTCTGACATCCAGAGGTGGATGGTTCAAATCCCACTGCTGCTCCTTGTGATCTTGGGCAAGTCACTTAACCCTCAGGCACAAACTCAGATTGTGAGCCCTCTAGGAACAGGGAAATACCCAATGTACCTGAATGTAACTCACCTTGAGCTAAATAAATAAATCTTTTTGGTTCAAAAATTGCCCTATTTTAGATGTTTTTGTGTTCAGTGCATCTTTCTTTAAGGGCCATTTTTGAATAAAAAACACTCAAGGGAAAAATGCACAAAACAAGCCATTGGATGTCTGGGGGCCAGCAGTCTTACTAGACTGGCCACACAGATATCCCAGCAGAGCAGTGGGGAAGCTAGGGCGCACTGCAGTGAACTTCACATAAAAGGTCCCATTACACATTACAGCATGATCCCCTTATATTGTATGGTAAGCCCTTCAGGCACAGCAAAAAAATGTACAGTATCAAACTGTACACCACTACAATAGCCCTTATGCCTCCAGGTGTCACCTATATGTGGGTTCAGTAGGTATTTTGTGGGTTTTGGGGGCGCACACACTTTCCACCAAAAGTGTATCAGTTAGAGTGAAATATAGGCCTGGGTTCCCTTCTCTACAGTCCACTGCACCAACCATTAGGCTACTCCAGGGACCTGCTAACTGTTCTGCAGCTGTTGAGTTCTGATTGCCATAGATGCAAAAGTAGAATTAGCAGTTCTTAAGAACGGAACATTCTTAAAACAAGGCAGTCATAAAGTCAATTGGTCTTGTAACCGGGACGAATAGCCAAACAAAGAAACTGACAGTGTTTTAATAAGTAATCCAGAAGTAAATCTATATAGTATCTGAAAAAGCAAGCATGCTGCTTTAAAGTTAATTCTATCCTTAACAGGAAGCCAGTTTTTAAGACATTTTCTATGCAGTTTGTCTAAATCTCAAGGGGGCATGTTGGAGTATGTTTTGGGTGGGACTAGGGTGGGCTTATGATTTGGGCATTTTTCTACGGATAATGGAACACTGTAAAACACTGTAAAAACATCTGGGGCAAAAATAGGCTGTTTTTGGCTAGACCTGTTTCAATAATGATTAAGTGCCAAAAGGTGCCCAAACTGACCAGATTATCACTGGAGGAATAAAGGCATAAACCACCCTTAATCCTCCAGTGGTTAATGACCCCCTCCCACCCCCCCTAAGAGGTGAAAGTGACAGTATATACCAGGCCTTTTTTTCTAAATAGAAACATAGAAACATGACGGCAGATAAAGGCCAAATGACCCATCCAGTCTGTCCATCCTCTGTAACCCCAATTCTACCTGTTCCTAAGCGATCCCACATGCTTATCCCATGCCCTTTTAAATTCTGGAACAGTCCTAGACTCCACCACCTCCACCAGGAGGCCATTCCACACCTCCACCACCCTTACTGTGAAATAATATTTCCTTAGGTTACTCCTAAGCCTATTCCCTCGTAACTCGTATGCCCCCTCATTCCAGAGCTCTCTTTCATTTGAAAAAGGCTCTCTTCCTGTACATAAATGCCCTTGAGATATTTAAACGTTTCTATCATGTCTCCTCTCTCCCTCCTCTCTTCCAGCGTATACATGTTAAGGTTCATAAGCCTGTCCCTATAATTTTTGCATTCAAGACCATTTACTAATTTCGTAGCAGCCCTCTAGACTGACCCATCCTGTTTATATCTTTCCATAGGTGCGGTCTCCAGAACTGCATGCAGCACTCCAAATGGGGCCTCACCAGAGACTTATACAACGGCATTATCACCTCCTTTTTCCTGCTGGTCATGCCTCTCATTATGCACCCAAGTATCCTTCTGGCTTTGGCCGTCACTTTTTCTACCTGTTTGAAAGCTTTAAGGTTGTCAGACACAATCACCCCAAGTCCCGCTCTTCCTTCGCACACTGAAGCACTTCACCCCCTATACTGTACCATTCCCTTGGATTTTTGGATCCATGTGCATGACCCTGCATTTTTTGGGATTAAACCTTAGTTGCCAAATATCGGTCCATTCCTCTAGCTTCGCTAGGTCCTTCCTCATGTCATTCACACCCTCCAGGATGTCCAACCTGTTGCAGAGTTTAGTATCATCCGCAAAGAGACAAACCTTATCAGACAGCCAGTGGCGTAGGAAGGGCGGGGCGGTGGGGGCGGTCCCACCCCGGATGTCAGCGGGTGGGGGGGGGGGGGGTGCTCTGGACAGCCCTTGTCTCCTGCCTTAACCCTTCGTTTTTTTTAAATCTATTGCAGCGACGCAGGCAGCGCTTCACGTCTGCCCTGTGTGTGCTATGAAGAGAGAAAATCACCTCGCTAGCGTCGGGCCTTCCCTCGTTGTGTCCCCGCCCTCTTCTGAGGTAACTTCCTATTTCCTCGAGGGCGGGACACAACGCGGGAAGGCCCGACACCAGCGAGGTGATTTTCTCTCTTCACAGCACACACAGGGCAGACGCGAAGCGCTGCCTGCGTCGCTGCAATGGATTTTAAAAAAAACGAAGGGTGATGGCAGGAGACGAGGGCTCTGTTGGCTCTCCCACGAGGGGGGACGGGAACAGGTCAGGGGGCGGGGGGTCATATGGGAGAGGGGGAGCTCAGAGGGGAGAAGGGGAGTGCTCAGATGGGAGAAGGGGTGGGGTGTTTCAGAGGGGAGAAGGGGATTGGGGAGGGTGGGGGAGCCCAGATGAAGGGGATTGGAGAGGGTGGGGAGCCCAGAGGGGTGCTCGGAGGGGAGAAGGGGATTAGGAAGGGGTGGGGGAGCTCAGAGGGGTGCTTGGAGGGGAGAAGGGGATTGGAGAGGGTGGGGGAGCCCAGAGGGGTGCTCGGAGGGGAGAAGGGGATTAGGAAGGGTGGGGGTGTTCAGAGGGGAGTGCTCAGATGGGCAAAGGGGTCTGAAGCTGGAACTGGGGTCTGACAAGGGGCAAGAGGGAAAATGGGTCCATGCCTGGGGCAGGTGGGAGAAGGGGTCTGGGGCTGAAAAGGGGGGATGCAAGGCATGTGGTGGATGAAGGGGGTTGGAACTGGGGGCTGAAAAGGGGATAGGGAGAAATGGCTGAGGGCTGAAGCTCGGGACTAATGGAAGAAAAGGGCTGGGGACTGGTGGGATAGTGGGGCTGAAAGGGTGGCAGGTGGGAGATGTGGGCTGGGGCAGGGGATTGGGGAGGGGTGGGGGTGGTTCAGAGGGGAGTGCTCAGATGGGCAAAGGGGTCTGAAGCTGGAACTGGGTCTGACAAGGGGCAAGAGGGAAAATGGGTCCATGCCTGGGGCAGGTGGGGAGAATGGGTCTGGGCTGAAAGGGGGGATGCAAGGCATGTGGTGGATGAAAGGGGGGTTTGAACTGGTGGGCTGAAAAAGGGGATAGGGAGAATGGCTGAGGGCATGAAGCTCGGGACTAATGGAAGAAAAGGGCTGGGGACTGGTGGGATAGTGGGGCTGAAAAGGGTGGCAGGTGGGAGATGTGGGCTGGGGCTGGAACTAGGGGCAGGTGGAATAGGGGGCTGGAACGGGGGGCTGAAAGGACAGACCCTGGATGGAAGGGGGGAGTGTGAGGGAGGGCAGACCCTGGATGGATGGGAGACCCTGGATGGATGGGAGAGGGAGGGCAGACGGATTGAAGGGGCAGAGAGAAAGGGCAGATGGTGGGTGGAAGGGGGAGAGAGAAAGAGGGCAGACTGGGACAAATGGTGGATGGAAGGGCAGAGATAGAGGGCAGATGTGGATGGAAGGAGAGAGAGAGAGATGGCAGACTGGGGCAGATGGTGGATGGAAGGGGCAGAAATAGAGGGCAGACAGGGGATGGAAAGGGACTTAGAGAGGGGCAGACACTGGAGGCCGAGAGAGAGAGAGAGAGAGACAGAAGACAGATGCTGGATGGAAGAAAGACTGTGAAAAGAAGATGAGGAAGCAGAAACCAGAGACAACAAACTGTAAATAAAATACATATTTTTATTTTTGCTTTAACATGTAATAAGGTAATCTTTTATTTGGCTAATTTTAATACATTTTGACTTAACTTTCAGAGAACAAAACCCCCTTCCTCAGGTCAGGATAGGATACTGTAACAGCACTATACTGTATGACCTGTGAAGGAGATTTTGGCCTCTGGAAGCTAAATGTATTAGTCCAATAAAATGGTATTTTATTTTCTGTATTTGTTTTATTCTATTTGTTAATTTGTAAAGTGGTTGGTATTTGTTAGTTTTTCAATTTACATCTGCTGTCTTTATATTTTGCACAGTACTAGGGGACATTTTCTGTTTCTGTGGTAGTGTTGCATTGTATGCAGAGTCTGGCATCGGGGGTTCAGTTTAATTTTTGTCTAAATAGAAAGTTTATGATTACTTATTCTATAGTGGATTAGGTGTATCTGTGTTTGTGAAAAAGACATGCTGACTGTGCAGGATCGACGATCTGTACTAATCTGTCTGTTTTCGTTTTACAATAGGTAATTGATGTTCTAGTGCTCACTGTAGTGTTTAAGATGCTTTCCTTTTCCTTGTGTGACTCGTACAAATTACTGCTTATGGTATGGTATAATTGCTCTATATATGAGTCCTGAGTGTTTTTTATTCTCGGTATGCCTAGTATGGATTTGGGGGGCGTGTTAAAAAATGACCGGCCCGGGTGTCAACTACCTAGCTACGCCACTGCAGACAGCCTTTCTGCAATATCGCTCACAAAGATGTTAAAAAGAGCCGGCCCTAGGACCATTCCCTGCGGTACTCCACTGATGACATCCTTTTCTTCAGAGCAAGCGCCATTTACCACTACATTCTGTCTCCTACCAGTCAACCAATTTTTAACCCAATCCGTTACTCTAGGTCCCATACCGAGGGCACTCAATTTATTTATCAGTCGCCTGTGCGGAACCGTGTCAAGCGCCCCTCCCACATCCAACTGGTCACCCAGTCAAAGAAGACAGTCAGATTCGTCTGACACGACCTGCCACTAGTGAAACCATGCTGCCTCGGGTCCCGCATTCCATGTAGTTCAAGAAAACTCACAATCCTCCTCTTTAGAAGCGTTTCCATTAGCTTACTCACCACCAAGGTCAGATTGACAAGTCTGTAATTCCCAACCTCCTCCTTACTTCCACTCTTGTGCAGTGGAACGACATTCGCCCTTCTCCAGTCCACCGGGACCACTCCAGTATCTAAGGAAGCATTGAAGAGGTCCATCAGCGGAGCCGACAGAACCTCTCCAAGTTCCTTAAGCACCCTTGGGTGTATCCCATCAGGCCCCATTGCTCTGTCTACTTTTAGTTTGGCGAGCTCCTTATGAACACAGTCCTCCATAAACGGGTCTTAGTCTACCATACATCCATTGCCTTTAGCCTTTGTTTTCTGCAGCCCTACCCCCGGTCTTTAATTTGTGAACACAGAGCTGAAATAATTGTTAAGCAGTTCAGCTTTATCCTTATCATCTTCCACATATTTCTCTCCCTCAGCTTTGAGCCTCACAATGCTATTATGGCCCTTCCTCTTGTCACTTACATATCTGAAAAAGGTCTTGTCCCCCAATTTTACCGTATTAGCTATCTTTTCATCCATTTGCCGCTTCGCTTTCCTCTTACTTTTATGTAATTTTCTAACATAAAGGTTAGTTGCCTTTAATATAGCTCCTTTCAGTCTTGTCCATTGCTGTTCTACGTCCTTCAGCGGTTCCCATCCCGCTAATTGTTCCTTGAGAAATTTCCCCATCTCGGCAAAGTTAGTTCCTTTGAAATCCACGACCTGCAATCTCGAATGAGCCCTCTCTTCTGTTTTAATAGTGAACCACACCATACGATGATCACTAGATGTCAAATGGTCAGACACCTTGACGTCAGAAACGTACTCTCCATTCATAAGCACCAGGTCCAGAAGAACTCCATCCCGCGTCGGTTCCGTCACCCACTGCTGGAACAATTCTTCCTGTAGGGAATCTAAGATCTCTTTGCTTCTAGATGACCCCGCAGCCGGGACACCCCAATCAATATCCGGCATATTGAAGTCACCTATCAATAGTACTTCCCCTTTCCTAGCTATCTTGTGGATGTCTTCAATTAAGTCCCTGTCCATTTCCTCTGTGAGGGTGGTCTGTATATTACTCCGATATAGATACATTTCCTTTCCCTCTTTCCAGTTTAACCCACAGCGCTTCTTCCCTACCCCACATGTCCTGCAGTTCTGTCACTTGGATATCATTCTTAGCATATAATGCCACACCTCCACCTTTTTTTCCTACCCTGTCCTTCCTGAATAGATTATAGCCAGGTATAGCAACATCCCAGCCATGGTTCTCCGTGAGTCACGTCTCCGTGACCGCCACTAAATCCAAGTCCGCTTCCATCGTTGTAGCCTCAAGATCTAGAAGTTTGTTTCCCAAACTACAACATTGGTATACGAGGCTCTCCATATTTTACTCTTTTTATTCACTTCTATAGAGGTATTAGATGCCCTACCTTCCTTGTGGTTAATTATGGCTTCGTGGCCTTTTACCCATCCCCATCAATTTTAGTTTAAAGCCCTCTTTAGTACTTTAGCCAGCCTGTTGCTGAAGACACTCCTTAGACACTCTTTAGGAAAAAAGTTAAAACATTGTTGTTTCCTGATGATGCTAGTAACTAGATGATGAGAGGGCTAGCTTTTGTTTGAATTTAAACTGTTTTGAATTATGATTTGTATAATTTATTAGTGATTTGAACCATTAAACACCATATTGAACCTTGAAAAGGGGGAGACAGCGGTCAATAAGAACTATTTTGCTTTGATTTCATTTGAAAAATGTGTTTTGAAAATAACGATTTGGACATTTTTGTGAAAAAATAAAATCCATCTGTCACTGTGTGCCATTTTTTGGACATTTTTCTGTTTCAAAAATGAGCTCCAAATGGTTATTAGTGGCAGAGGGAGGCCAAAGACAACAGAATCAGCGAGACCTATGACAGCATAGTAGTCAGGCGCAAATTGGTCAGAATAGGTAGACCAAGTACTTCTTTTCTGCTGATATCTTCTATATTTCTTTTGAACAGATATAAACATTTAACTGTTCTTTTACCTTCTAATGTTATTCTTCAGAAAATATTTGAATATACATAACAGAGAAACAACCTGCATTCTGATTGTGGAAGGTGTGGTACCAAGTGCCTAGCCATGCTTTAGTCTTAACTAGGCTCTCTGGTTCTCACTAATAAGTCAAACAAGCAGGAAAACAAAAGGCAAGATATTGTTGCGTATAGACCCAATGAGAAAAATAAAAGAATATAGAAATCTGATACATCATTTCTTCAATCTACCACGAACCATCAAATAATCTTAAGTGATGCAATTTCCCATCCTGGGCATGAGAAATAAAGAAAGGGAAAGGGAATGGGACTTTGGAATATACTTCCTTCTGTGGTTTTTGCAACTACATTCAAAGCGGTTTACATAGGATATAGAGGTACTTATTTGTACCTGGGCAAAGCAAGAGTTAAGTGACCTTTGCCCAGAGTCACAAGGAGCTGCAGTGGGAATCAAACCAGTTTCCCCAGGATCAAAGTCCACTGCAGTAACCATTAGGCTACTCCAATACCAATAACCAAAATGTTTTTATTCTACAAAAAGAATTTTATTCTACAAAAAGGCAGTCTAGTAAGATACATCCATCCAGTTACAGTTTAATATATATTAATGCTGACATGTTTGACGCTCCCACCTGCCTCAGGAAACATATACTTTAAAACAATTAAAGAACTGGACATCAATTAGACAAAGTCCTTATGATCTGAAGGACTATAACAAAATGTGATAATCTGACAGGTTGCCAGATCCCTTAACCTTGTGCTGTCAAACAGAATCGTTCAAAAGATTAAGGGTTCTGGCAGCCTGTCAGATTATCACATTTTGTTATGGTCCTTCAGATCATAAGGACATTGTCTATTGATGTTTCAGTTCTTGAATTGTTTTAAAGTTTATGCCCCTAAGGCAGGCAGGAGTGTTGAAACATGTCAGTATTAATATTAACTGGACAGACATGCTCGTAGTAGGGCTGCTTTGTTTTACCTTATTAAGGGGCCTTTTTACAAAGCTGCAGCAAACAGTGGCCTTAGTGCACCCTTACGCGGGTCTTTCCCACTCGCTAAGGCCACTTTTTGCCATGGCTGGAAAACTGCTGATATCCCATTTTCTGAATTAAAGGCCATGTGCCTAATGTTGCCATTAAGAAAAATGAGCAAGTAAGCCTTTACCTCCACCTATTTTGTAGGCGGTGAGGGTGCACATGCTAATTCTGCACTAAGTTTGGTGAAGCAATATGGCAGTAAAATTAGTGGACACGCCCACTCTCCACCCCCAGGCACACCCTCTCAGCCAAAAATAGCATTTATTTTTAATAACATTTATTTTTAGCGTGTGCACATGTGCACCTTACAGCAGGCCACCTCGGTTGCACCCCACGGTACGCCATTTTAAGGTACAGTAAGCACGCATTTGTGCTTACTGTAGGTTAGTAAAAGGGCCCTTAAATTATTTTAGTCTTTATTATAGAATAAAACATGTTTGGTTAAGGTAACCTGGTATCCTACTACTTCTTTATTTCTTATGGATCTTCTGAAGTTGGTTCTTTGCCTCTCTTGTTTTCTGTCATCTTTTGCATGACAACTTCCTGAAAAGTCTCGTTTACAAAAGTATATTTTAACAATCTTACATGCAAAAAAGGGTAGTTAGTAATGGGGCTCATTTCAAAGCACTAAGACTTACGAAGTTCCATAGGTTACTATCAGGCTCATTTTCAAAAGAGACGGACATCTAAAAAGTGACATAAATCGGCACTTGGACGTCCATCTCACAGAAACGTCCAAACTGGTATAATCGAAACCGCAATTTTGCACATCTTTCTCGGAAGTCCGTTGGAAGGATGTCCAAATCTCAAGAGGGCATATCGGAAACGTGTTCAAGGTGGGAACTTGGATGTCTTTGAGTCATAACGGAACAAAGCAAAAACGTCCAGTGCTAAAACTTGGATGTTTTGAGCTGGACTTGTTTTATTACGAATAAGGCACAAAAAAAAACCCCTCCCACCCCAAAAGGTGTGGTGAAGAACATTACTTGCCAGCCTCAGATTTCATATTCAGGTCCTGACAGCATATGTGTACCTGGGATCATTTTATGAAGTTCAATGCATGCCCCCTAGGGTGCCCGATTGCTGTCCTGGCATGTCAGAGGGACCAGTCTACTAAAAATGCTGACTCCTCCCAAGTCCAAATGGCTTGACTTTGGGACGTTTTAAACTTGGACGTCTTTTTTTGAAAATGGACAAAAATCGAAGACGTCCAAATCGCAAAACATCCAAATCCAAGGACGTCTATGGTATTTTCGAACACAAAAGATGGACGTCCATCTTTTTCGAATATTACCTTATCCCCGCCTCAGAATTTGAACGTCTTTGTAAAACGTCCAAATTCTGACTTAGACGGTTCTTTCGAAAATGCCCCGCTATGTAACTTTGTAAGTCTAAGTGCTTTGAAAATGCACCTCAATGAGCGTTCGAGAATAATGCACGATTTTTGTCTTTTGACACACATTAACCCCCCTAATTCTATAAATGGTGCTTTAAATTCCGCGTATGCAATTTATTGAATAAGTTAATTAGCACTAATATTTGGGTAGTAACAATCAATTATCGGTGCTAATTGGCATTAATTAAAAATTGCGTGTATATTTTTATGTGTTTCTCCAAAAATGAGTGTGGCTATGGGACATGGGTGGATCAAGGGCGTTCCCACAATGTAAGTGCCCTTTTATAGAATAAGGGGGTCATACCTAAATGTAATTGCGGTTCCTGACAATTAGGGCTATTCTATAAATGACATCTAATTTTGGGGGCGTCTTGGCGTTTACTACCAGCTGATTTCTACCATGAACTAAAATACTACCATGGCTTAGTAAAAGACCCCCTTTGAGCGCTGTTTATAGAATAGTGCTAAGCGCTATTTTTTTCACCGCTGATCTTTAGGCGCTATTTACTGAATTTAAGTCCAAATCGTGTATTATTTTATCGTTATATGTGTTAGTGTGAGTCACTGTGGGCTTCATAATAATGCAAATCATCTCATTATTATGCAAATCAAATAATTCAGCTTGTGCTACTTTGCAGGTTGTGTTATTTATGGAAAAATAGCACAAGCTCAAAGCTGACATTTTTTCCGTTTGGGAGCTATTGGGTTGCTAACACACAGCCAGATGCTCCCAGGTGCCATCTCAAAGGGGCTGGAGTTGTATTAATAGAAGTCTCCTTCCCTCCCCCCTCTCCTCAAACAAAGACCTCCCCCCCCTTGAACTCACTTCCCTGAAAGCACCTTTCTAAATCCTAGTCCTAAGCTCCCCCACCCCAACCCCCTGTAGGTCCTCCTAGGCCTTGCATAAATAATTCCTGGTTGCTGGTGGAATAGGGTATGAGAACTTAATATTTCATTGAGTATTTTATTAGAATCAAATGGTTTATGCTATTTGCCCTTGTTCTTTGCTTTATGGAGGTATTTTCCACATCTTTGTCATTATCTTCAAAATGAAAGTACTTGTGAACTTCAATTTAAAAATTATCCCAGGAAAATTACCTGCGCATAGTTATATCTACTATCTTGTATGGATAATTTTCATGAGTTAAAATATGATCATTCTTTTAAAAATGGAAAAGTATGCATGTATTCCAGCCCTATGAACACTGTCACTCCAGTGGGTAAAAGTATGTGCCAAATAGCACTACATGCTTTCACCTGCATATAGGGTGCACAATTTTGTTTACGTCCTTTCTGTAAATAGCGAATGCTAAATACCTGTAGAAGGTATTCTCCGAGGACAGCAGGCTGATTGTTCTCACTGATGGGGTGACGTCCACGGCAGCCCCTCCAATTGGAACACTTTACTAGCAAAGGCCTTTGCTAGTCCTTGCGCGCCGATGCGAACCGCGCATGCGCGGCCGTCTTCCCGCCCAACCGGCTCGTGTTCGTCAGTCCCATATGTAGCAAGACAAAGACAAGGGAAGACACAACTCCAAAGGGGGAGGCGGGCGGGTTTGTGAGAACAATCAGCCTGCTGTCCTCGGAGAATACCTTCTACAGGTATGTAGCATTCGCTTTCTCCGAGGACAAGCAGGGCTGCTTGTTCTCACTGATGGGGTTATCCCTAGCCCCAGGCTCACTCAAAAAAACAAACGTGGTCAATTGGGCCTCGCACGGCGAGGAATAACTGAGATTGACCTAACCATATTTTCCAACTAACTGAGAGTGTAGCCTGGAACAGAATAAACATGGGCCTAGGGGGGTGGAGTTGGATTCTAAACCCAAACAGATTCTGAGCACTGACTGCCCGAACCGACTGTCGCGTCGGGTATCCTGCTGCAGGCAGTAATGAGATGTGAATGTGTGGACAGATGACCACGTTGCAGCTTTGCAAATCTCTTCAATAGTGGCTGACTTCAAGTGGGCCACCGACGCTGCCATGGCTCTAACATTATGAGCCGTGACATGACCCTCAAGAGCCAGCCCAGCCTGGGCGTAAGTGAAGGAAATGCAATCTGCTAGCCAATTGGATATGGTGCGTTTCCCCACAGCCACTCCCCTCCTGTTGGGATCAAAAGAAACAAACAATTGGGCGGACTGTCTGTTGGGCTGTGGCCGCTCCAGATAGAGGCCAATGCTCTTTTGCAGTCCAATGTGTGCAGCTGACGGTCAGCAGGGCAGGAATGAGGATGGGGAAAGAATGTTGGCAAGACAATTGACTGGTTCAGATGGAACTCCGACACAACCTTTGGCAAGAACTTAGGGGGAGTGCGGAGGACTACTCTTTATGATGAAATTTGGTGTAAGGGGCCTGGGCTACCAGGGCCTGAAAGCTCACTGACTCTACGAGCTGAAGTAACTGCCACCAAGAAAATGAACTTCCAGTCAAGTACTTCAGATGGCAGGAGTTCAGTGGCTTAAAAGGAGGTTTCATCAGCTGGGTGAGAATGACATTGAGATCCCATGACACTGTAGGAGGTTTGACGGGGGGCCTTTGACAAAAGCAAACCTCTCATGAAGTGAACAACTAAAGGCTGTCCTGAGATCGGCTTACCTTCCACACGGTAATGGTATGCACTGATTGCGCTAAGGTGAACCCTTACAGAGTTGGTCTTGAGAAAGGACTCAGACAAGTGCAGAAGGTATTCAAGCAGGGTCTGTGTAGGACAAGAGCGAGGATCTAGGGCCTTGCTGTCACACCAGACGGCAAACCTCCTCCATAGAAAGAAGTAACTCCTCTTAGTGGAATCTTTCCTGGTAGCAAGCAAGATGCGGGAGACACCCTCTGACAGACCCAAAGAGGTGAAGTCTATGCTCTCAACATCCAGGCCGTGAGAGCCAGAGACCGGAGGTTGGGATGCAGAAGCGCCCCTTCTTCCTGTGTGATGAGGGTCGGAAAACACTCCAATCTCCACGGTTCTTCGGAGGACAACTCCAGAAGAAGAGGGAACCAGATCTGACGCGGCCAAAAGGGAGCAATCAGAATCATGGTGCCTCAGTCTTGCTTGAGTTTCAACAAGTCTTCCCCACCAGAGGTATGGGAGGATAAGCATACAGCAGACCTTCCCCCCAGTCCTGGAGGAAGGCATCCGATGCCAGTCTGCCGGGGGCCTGAAGTCTGGAACAGAACTGAGGGACCTTGTGGTTGGCTCGAGATGCAAAGAGATCTACCAAGGGGGTGCCCCACACCTGGAAGATCTGGCGCACTACTCGGGAACTGAGCGACCACTCGTGAGGTTGCATAATCCTGCTCAACCTGTCGGCCAGATGGTTGTTGATGCCTGCCAGATATGTGGCTTGGAGCACCATGCCGTGACGGCAAGCCCAGAGCCACATGCTGACGGCTTCCTGACACAGGGGGCGACATCCGGTGCCCCCCTGCTTGTTGATGTAAATCATGGCAACCTGGTTGTCTGTCTGAATTTGGATAATTTTGTGGGACAGCCTATCTCTGAAAGCCTTCAGAGCGTTCCAGACTGCTCGTAACTCCAGGAGATTGATCTGCAGATCGCGTTCCTGGAGGGACCAGCTTCCCTGGGTGTGAAGCCCATCGACATGAGCCCCCCACCCCAGGAGAGACACATCTGTAGTCAGCACTTTTTGTGACTGAGGAATTGGAAAGGGCGTCCCAGAGTCAAATTGGACCAAATCGTCCACCAATACAGGGATTTGAGAAAACTCGTGGACAGGTGGATCACGTCTTCTAGATCCCCAGCAGCCTGAAACCACTGGGAAGCTAGGGTCCATTGAGCAGATCGCATGTGAAGGCGGGCCATGGGAGTCACATGAACTGTGGAGGCCACGTGGCCCAACAATCTCAACATCTGCCGAGCTGTGATCTGCTGGGACGCTCGCACCCGCGAGACGAGGGACAACAAGTTGTTGGCTCTCGCCTCTGGGAGATAGGCACGAGCCGTCCGAGAGTCCAGCAGAGCTCCTATGAATTCGAGTCTCTGCACTGGGAGAAAATGGGACTTTGGATAATTTATCACAAACCCCAGTAGCTCCAGGAGGCGAATAGTCATCTGCATGGACTGCAGAGCTCCTGCCTCGGATGTGTTCTTTACCAGCCAATCATCAAGATAGGGGAACACGTGCACTCCCAGCCTGCGAAGCGCCGCTGCTACTACAGCCAAGCACTTCGTGAACACTCTGGGCACAGAGGCGAGCCCAAAGGGTAGCACACAGTACTGGAAGTGACGTGTGCCCAGCTGAAATCGCAGATACTGTCTGTGAGCTGGCAGTATCGGGATGTGCGTGTAGACGTCCTTCAAGTCCAGAGAGCATAGCCAGTCGTTTTCCTGAATCATGGGAAGAAGGGTGCCCAGGGAAAGCATCCTGAACTTTTCCTTGACCAGATATTTGTTCAGGGCCCTTAGGTCTAGGATGGGACGCATTCCCACTGTTTTTCTTTTCCATAAGGAAGTACCTGGAATAGAATCCCAGCCCTTCTTGCCCGGATGGCACGGGCTCGACCTCATTGGCGCTGAGAAGGGCGGAGAGTTCCTCTGCAAGTACCTGCTTGTGCTGGAAGCTGTAGGATTGAGCTCCCGGTGGGCAATTTGGAGGTTTGGAAACCAAATTGAGGGTGTATCCTTGCCGGACTATTTGGAGAACCCACTGGTCGGAGGTTATGAGAGGCCACCTTTGGTGAAAAAGTTTCAACCTTCCCCCGACCGGCAGATCGTCCGGCACTGACACGTTGATGTCGGCTATGCTCTGCTGGAGCCAGTCAAAAGCTCGCCCCTTGCTTTTTCTGGGGAGCCGAGGGGCCTTGCTGAGGCGCACACTGCTGACGAGAGCGAGCGCGTTGGGGCTTAGCCTGGGCCGCAGGCTGTCAAAAAGGAGGGATTGTACCTACGCTTACCAGAAGAGTAGGGAACAGTCTTCCTTCCCCCATAAAAATGTCTACCTGAGGAGGTAGATGCTGAAGGCTGCCGGCGGGAGAACTTGTCGAAAGCGGTATCCCGCTGGTGGAGCTGCTCTACCACCTGTTCGACTTTTTCTCCAAAAATATTGGTCCGCTAGGCAAGGGGAGTCCGCAATCCATTGCTGGATCCTATTCTCCAGGTCGGAAGCATGCAGCCATGAGAGTCTGCGCATCACCACACCTTGAGCAGCGGCCCTGGACGCGACATCAAGGTATCATATACCCCTCTGGCCAGGAATTTTCTGCACGCCTTCAGCTGCCTGACCACCTCCTGAAATGGCTTGGCTTGCTCAGGAGGAAGCTTGTCCACCAAGCCCGCAACTGCCGCACATTGTTCCGCATGTGTATGCTCGTGTAGAGCTGGTAAGACTGGATTTTGGCCACGAGCATAGAAGAATGGTAGGCCTTCCTCCCAAAGGAGTAAGGTTCTAGAGTCCTTGCCAAGCATGCTCCCTAGAACTCTTAGCCTTCTTTAGGGCCAGATCCACCACACCAGAGTCGTGAGGCAACTGAGTGCGCATCAGCTCTGGGTCCCCATGGATCCGGTACTGGGACTTCGATCTTCTTGGGAATGTGGGGATTAGTTAGAGGCTTGGTCCAGTTCGCCAGCAATGTCTTTTTAGGACATGATGCATGGGTACTGTGGACGCTTCCTTAGGTGGAGAAGGATAGTCCAGGAGCTCAAACATTTCAACCCTGGGCTCGTCCTCCACAACCACCGGGAAGGGGATGGCGTAGACATCTCCCGGACAAAGGCCGCAAAAGACAGACTCTCGGGAGGAGAAAGCTGCCTTTCAGGGGAGGGAGTGGGATCAGAAGGAAGGCCATCAGACTCCTCGTCAGAGAAATATCTGATGTCCTCCTCCTCCTCCTCCCACGAGGCCTCACCATCGGTATCAGACACAAGATCATGAACCTGTGTCTGAAGCCATGCCCGACTCGACTTCGTGGAAACACGGCCACGGTGGGAGTGTCGAGAGGTAGACTCCCTCGCCAGCACCGGCGAAGCTCCCTCTGCCGACGTCGTCGGGGAGCCTTCCTGGGAGGCGACCGCAGTCGGTACCGCAAGCGGCACTGATGTCGGAGACCTCACCCCGGGCAAGGGGCCAGCTGGCGCCTCACTCGACGGTACCCGGTGGCGCAAGCACCCCCGGTACCGGAGGGGAAGGGCGCAACAGCTCTCCCAGGATCTCTGGGAGAACGGCCCGGAGACTCTTGTGCAGGGCGGCTGTGGAGAAGACGTGGAAGCCGATGCAGGCGTCGAAGTCAGAGTCTGTTCCGGGCGTGGAGGCTGTTCCGGGCTGTCCAAGGTGGAGCAAATCGACACCTCCTGAACAGAGGGTGAGGCGGTCCTCCCGGTGCCGATGCCTACTGGGTGCCGACTCCCTCGGCGACCCAGAGCTCTCGGTACCGATGCGGGAAGGAGACCGGTATCGATGCTTCTTTGATTTTTTCAAACGAAGCATGTCACCGGAGCTTCCCGGTACCGATGAGGAGGATGTAGAATCCAGCCATCGCTTCCTCAGGGCCGAGGCCGAAGAAGGTCGGTCTCGGGGGGGGGGGGGGGGGGGGGCTGTACCGCAGGAGCCCTCAGGGTAGGGGGAGACCCCCCCGAAGGCTCACCGCCACCAGCAGGGGAATGGACAGCCCTCACCTGCACTCCAGTCGAAGCACCACCGTCCGACGACATCAGCACTAGTGGAGGTCCCGGTACCACCGACGCCGACGCAGCCTTCCGATGTCTCAGTACCAATGATGCAGAGGGTCGATTGCCTCGATGCAGTCGATGTAGCCGATGCCGAGATCGAAGGTCTTGGAGCTGTTGATGCCGATGCCCCCGATGCCCCCTGTGCTGTTGCCGACGAAGAGCCCGAGAACAAGATGTTCCACTGGGCCAATCTCGCTACCTGAGTCCTTTTCTGTAAAAGGGCGCAAAGACTACAGGCCTGCGGGCGGTGCCCAGCCCCCAGACACTGAAGACACGATGCGTGCCTATCAGTGAGCGAGATTACCTGGGCGCACTGGGTGCACTTCTTGAAGCCGCTGGGAGACTTCGATGACATGGGCGGAAAAATCACGCCGGCGAAATCAAAACTCACGACGACGAAAAAGGCACTAAAAATAGGGAGAGAAAAAACCCGAACCGAGGCCTCAAAAAGGCCTACCCCGAAAGTGAAAGGAAACTTACGCGGGGCAAAAGCTGGAAACACGGGAAAGGGGTAAAGACCGTAAAGGTCTTTTTCTCTATTTTTTTTTTTTTAGCGAAAGAACGCGAAGACGCGCGAGGGTCAACTTGAAGGGCGCGAAACGGCGCAAAACACGACTGTCCCGAGCGCGGACAAAAGAAGACTGACGAACACGAGCCGGTTCGGGCGGGAAGACGGCCGCGCATGCGCGGTGCGCATCGGCGCGCGAGGACTAGCAAAGGCCTTTGCTAGTAAAGTGTTCCGATTGGAGGGGCTGCTGTGGACGTCACCCCATCAGTGAGAACAAGCAGCCTGCTTGTCCTCGGAGAAGCACTGTTTTATTCACAGAAATGGTTTTGAAAATTGCCATCCATTTTATAAGATAAATAAATGATTAAAACATGAATAGTGGAATACAGGAGATTGATATGTAATTTATGGATGGTAGTACCTCTGGTTTATTAATAGTAAGCATTAGCACATAAGTTGGAAAACCTAAAAAATGTTTTATTATAGAGAGGATAAAGCTACTACATGGAGTGATAGACTAAAAAAGCATGGCTGGTCAGGTTTAATATTTGAATCAAAAATTGAATGGCAAGATGCTTTTGTAAAACATTTTTTTTACAAACTATTTGTGCATGTGGTGTCATATTTATTTGGTTATAATTCTTTGAGCTTTGTTCTTTACATAGTCCCTTTTAGAAGAGTTTGATTTCTCATCCATATAGCTGTAAATGAACCTTGTTTAATGGCTTGCTGTGTACAGAATGGCAGTATCATTCAGGATTTTATGAAATGACATAAGTAGAGCTTGATTAGTTATATTCAATTATATGCTTACTATGAAGCTCTTTTCATTGCCTACAGTGGCCAATAGAATAGCTTTATTCATTTCTTGCCCTTTACATTTTTCTTTTTGTTTTATAGAGTGACATTAGTGGACTAATTATTAGATGGTATTTGATCACATGACTATCTATTGTTCAAACTGATTGCTGAATAGGATTAAGTGTTTGCTGAGAACTTGTGGCACATGTTGGTTTAACAATCCAGTGTCAACAAACAGAGAATATGATGGAAGATAAAGAGGACACTGCTTATTCAGTCTGCCCACCCACATCAAGTACTCAGCTCTAGAATCTCTTCCTTTCTTTTAAAGATTCTCTGTGCTTCCCCTCCACTTCCACTGGGAGGCTGTTCCATGCATCCACTATCTTTTCTATAACACAATATTACATTATATTCTTTTTTTTTGTTCAATCATTTTTATTAATTTGGATATAATAATAAAAAAGAAATTAAGTACCATTGCCTTAATAACAGTTTAACAAGTTAGAACATGTACACTGACTTATAGAAAAATTATGGACAGTGTTTACATCATCTCTAGAATCCCTGATGCTGTTACATTACAGGTAATTATAACTATAGGAGTAAACATATTATTAAATGTTAGAGGTGAAGAAAAGAAATTATTCTTATATTTGTAATTAGTACCCATTTATAGATGCTTGAATTATAATAATTAATGTTGATTGGATGAGTAATTGAGTATCCTTCAGCTTTACAAAACATTTGGAACAAAGAACTCCATTCTCAAATTACTGAAGAACAATGGGAAAAAATCTGGACATTATTATATAAATCTTCAAAATCATCAGCTCTTACCCAATCATCATTCTACATCTTGCATAGAGCAATGTGGACACCTTACAAACTTTCCAAAATATCTAAAGAAATTTCAAATAGATGTTGGTCTTGTAACAACCATGTAGGCACATTAGACCATTTAATTTACCATTGCCATATACTGGATGAGTATTGGTCTCATATAGAGGAAACTATTTCTCAAATTCTAGATTTTAATATCTCATTAACATACAAAATCATAATCACGGGAGAATTTGGTTTAGACACGATACTACAACCACACATAGCCAAATTACTTTGTATATTGATTCAAGTTGCTTTAAAAACTGATACATTATATTACTTCTGAGTCTACCCCCTTTCATTCTCATTGCACAATTCCTCATTCCGGGTCCTCCTTTCATTGAAAGACACCTGTCTCCTGTGCATTTATATAGTAACATAGCAAATGAAGGCAGATAAAAGATGTGCGTGGCACATCTCGTCTGCACCAAAAAGCTACTAGGAACGTTTGTGTCGCTCTGGGCAGGTTACCCCCTTTATGTCCTTGTTGAAGTGTAAAAATAATTTAAGTTTTGCTATAAGTGGAAATGTACAGTACTTTGATGCCATCCTCGTACTATAGGAATCTTCTCTGTTTAACCCATGCCTTTTGAATTCTGTCACGGTTGTTGTCCCCATCACCTCCACAGGAAAGCATTCCAAGCATCCAGCATCCTTTCCATGAAGAAGAATTGTCTTATGATACTTTTAAGTTTCCTGTCCTTGTACCTTCATTTCATGATCTCTAGTTCTATAGCTTCCAAGGGCGTAGCTACTATTGAGTGAGCCTGGCAAAAAGCCCAAGGCTGCTTGTTCAAAGTGCTTTCTCTAAGCATTAGCTCCCTGCTCTCCATCACCATGGGTTTAGCCTCATCCATCACCATGGGTTTAGCTTCATTCTCTTCCTCCCTCCCTTCCATGGGTTCAGCATCCCTCCCTCTCTCTGCCTCCACTTTTCATAGTCTTCCACACAATAGTCTAATCTAGATAGGGTTAGAGCCTGAACCAAGAATCTAAACTTGTCAGAATCAAAGTAGTGTTGAACTGTTCTAAGTTTCCTTAGTGTATGAAAAGATTTCTTAATTAAAGATTTTACATGGTTGGAAAATGTTAATAAGCTATCTATCTCCACACCCAAAACTCGGGGACAGAAATTAATTAATTTCTGTCCCCAACGAAAAAGAGAAAATGCAGGGGAAACTTAGAAGAATCGAACAAACCTAACCAAAGAAATTAGATTTTTTTTCTAGATTTAGTTTGAGTCCATGATCAGAAATCCAGTCCTCAATAACCTGTACACAAATTCCCAACTCTTTCAACGTATTGCTCCAATCCCCTTTTATCAGTAGAAGCAAGGTGATGTCATCAGCATAAATGGTATCTTTAACCTTTCTAACACCAATCCCAGAGGTTGAGGTAATAAGTTAAATAATGAAGGTAACAATGAGGACTCCTAGGGAACTCCACAATCTGGAGTCCAACCTGTGTATACGTTACCTGCCTTTGCACTCTGTAATTACAGTAAGATACCCTATAAACCAGCTCAGAACTTTCTCACCCATCCCTATATCACTCAACCTGGACAACAGAATGTATGATCGACCAGGCTAAATGCAGCGGACAGGTTAAATTGAACTAAAACTGCATTTTGACCATGGCTAAGCAACAATGGAAGCTATTACCGTTTCCGTGCTATAGTTCTTACGAAAACCAGACTGAGCTGGATGTAATATGTTTCATCCAAATATATAACCAACATTTTTGACACACATCCATTATTTTTACAAATAGAGGTATTGAGGCAATTGGGTGATAATTGCTAACTGCCTGCAAATCTCCACTGGATTTTTCAAAATTCGCGGAAAAGGCGGCGGGGCCGGTGCAGGAGCCGGTGGCAGAATCTGTGGGGGCTCGAGAGCCGGTACCAGGCTGCCAGAAGACCGACGCATCGGCGCCTCCTGTAAAGAGGGTGAGCGGTCCTCTCGGCGCCAACGCTTCTCGGGTGCCGAATCCCTCGGCTCCCCGGAGCTCTCGGTACCGCACATGGAAGGAGATCGATGACGGTGCTTCTTAGCCTTCGCTCGATGCCCATCATCGAGACTCATCGGTACCGAAGAGGAGGACGTGGAATCCTCATGTCTCCTCGAGGCTGGGTCCAACAAAGGTCGGTCCCGGGGGGCCTGCATAGCAGTAGGCCTCGAGACAGGTGGAGACCCACTCGATGCCTCGCTGCTCCCAGTGCAATGTGGTAGTTCGGCAGCCATTACCTGCGCTCTCGAAGTCGATGCTTCCCTCGACGTCGCCGACCTCGGTACCAATGCCGACGCCGAAGGACCGGACCGATCTGCAAAACAGTTTTTCTCGTTGAGCCTCCCGAGACACTTGGGTCCGTTTTTCATCAAAGGGCACAGCTTACAAGCAGCTGGAAGATGATCGGGCCCCAAAGCACTGGAGACACCACACATGGGGGTCGATACCCGAGATGGTCCGGTTGCACGAGCACAACGCTTAAAGCCGCTGGGTGTCCTTGATGACATGTACAGAAAAACGGCATCTGCGAAATTAAAGGACGCGATTATGCCAATTAAAAAAGGCACAAAAAGGGAAAAAAACAGCCGCAGCGAAAAAAAAAGAAACTTAAAACTAGTGACTAAAAGTAAGAAAATAAGGAACTACTCTAGTTTTTCTTTTTATTTCTGTAGAAAGATGAAATAAAAAAAAGAAAGAAAAAATAAACAACTCGCGCAGAGACTCTTCCTGGGCCGAGAGGAACCACAGCGAAAACCGAAAGCCGTGTCACCTCAGACGCGGAGAAAAAGCACTGAGGGACTTACTCATGTGACGTGCAGGAAAACCGGTTCCGCGCATGCGCAGTGCATGCCACTTGCGCGCCAGAAGATTCTGGAAGATTTTTGAGATTTTGCTAGCAAAACTTCCGATCCTGGGCCGACATGAACGTCGACCCAATCGTGAGAACAAGCAGCCTGCTTGTCCTCGGAGAAACCTTAATTCTCTATCCTAGACAATCTGGCTTCAGCCTTATGCCACACTGAATTCGTTCTTGCTACACTTTTAGTGAAATACACTCACACATCAACAACACAAATAGTTCTGGTCTATATCATTAGACTGATCTTCCATGTTTGATTTGGTTAATCATCACTTTTATTGTCCCAGCTTGCAAACACTAGGGTTGTCCAGATCATTTTTTCTTGGTTTACCTCTTTTCTTTCAGATCGGACCTATCAAGTAACCACCTCTTCCTCTAGAGCCACCCTCCAGCTCCTAACCTGCAGGGTTCCTCAGGGCTATGTTCTCTCACCTGTTTAAAATTTTTCTTAGCCCTCTTGCTGCTTTCATTCAATTTCATGGCATATCTTTTTACTTCTATGCAGATGACATTCTACTACTTTTCCTCCTAGTCCGTATTCCCTTCTATCCAACGACTGCAAGACTGTCTTTCTGCAACTGAGAAATGGCTTCTTGATCACAGGATGGTGCTGAATAGGGAAAATGTAATATTAAAAACCCAGATCCAATTCACTTCAAAAAAATAGGAAAGCATCCTCAAAATTTCAGTGAATTAATGTTCATCACTCTCTAACCAGCTACTTATGTATTTGTTTAAAGGAGGAAAAAGACCTCAGAAAAATTGGGGCAAAAAAAACACAATGGACTTGCTTTACTCACTGATGTCCATGAACAACTTTGCACACAGTTAAAACAGTAATCATTGGTCAAAAAACCTCCATAAAGTGTCAGAAATCAAAAAATCATTAAGCAGTATATAGAGGAGAGGCAATATTAGAAACAGTGTTCAAGGGAATTTAATAGTGTAGCTAGGTAAATTACCTGAGCTGAAACTTTTCCTTCTTAGATGTTTACAAGTACATTTGTACCAGTGGACTTCTCTACTCCAGCCCAGATTTTCATAGGGAAGCTCTGTTTACATGACTGACCCCTTCTGAGACACAGAAACATACAAAAGCGCATGCACTCTAGCTCTCTTTTCTAGTGCTGTTTCTGCTGCTCATATGCTCATTCAGGCACTGAACCTACCAAGGTTTGTCCCACTATCCTGAGACTACCTCTAGCCAGACAGTCACCATTTAGGGAGGATGGCGCCAATCTGGACAGCAGTGAAAGAGGATTATTGCTGCCCAGGAACCACTCTATCACCAATGATTTCTACAATTATGACCTGGAGGGGTGCGGTGGGATCAGACTATATGGGGGACATTATGGTCAGGGGCAGAGTTTAAGACAGAAGGAGTTGCAACAGCAGGGTTGGGTGGGAGGGGATCAGGAGCATTATGTATGTTGGTGAGATGGGAGGGGGGGAATCAGGAACACAGGGGTGTCAAGGGATAGAATGGAGGTGGCAGGAAGAACTTTATGGTGTCGGGAGGGTAGAGGATCAGGAGCACTTATGATGTCTAGGGAGGGGATCATAAGCAATTCATGGTGTGTGGGGGAGGAGATCAGGAGCGCTTTAGGGTGTTGGATGGGAGAGAGGGGATAGGGAGCACCTTCTGGTATCAGGGGGCGAAAGTGACGGAATATGGAGCACTTTGAGAACAAGGAGATCCAGAACACTTTTGAGTGGGGAGGGGGAGGAGATTGGGAGCACTTGGCATGTCGGGAGATGGGAGAGAGAGGATTGGGAGCAGTTTGGCATTTTGGGGGGGTAAGAGGGAGGGATTAGGAGCTCTTTGGTATGTTGGGTTGGGAGGGAACTGGGAGCACTTGGTGTGTTGGGGTGGGAGGAGAGGATCAGGAGCACTTTGGGATGTCGGGCAAGTGTTCTGAAGGCAGTGCAGGTAGGAGCACCGCTGTGGACCTTGGTCCAACAGCAGCTGGTCAGTGCCCTTGCCGTCAGCTTTCATTGATTGCCAGTTCAATTTAGGATTATTTTAAAGATGGTGTTTAAGGCTATGAGGGGTGGGGGGCCTTTATGTTTGTAGGCTTGGCTGGAATGATACACCCTGGAATTAGAGTTGCAGTCATCATAGGCACCCATGTTATTATGCTGGAATAGAGCTTTTGGTTGGTAGGCATAGACTCAGCTGCCTGATACTACTAGTTAGGAAACTATTTGGCTGACCTTCAAGAAACTCATGGCATGCCTTGTGGCTAGTTGTGTCTCAGTAGGGTGGCCGGTCCTCATCTCGGTATGGGGCAGAGGCTGAATGTGGGATGTGTGTGTTGATTTGGTGGTGTGTATAAGGTAAGCATTGCCATACTGGGATAGACCTGGGAAATTATAGACTGGTGAGCCTAACATCAGTGCTGGGCAAAAACGACAAAATTACAGAGAATATTCAAAGCATGGATAATGAGACAAAGCCAACATGAATTTAATGAAGGGAGATTTTTGCCTCACCAATCTACAAATTTTCATTGAAGGGGTGAGCAAACGTGGATAAAGGTGAGACGGTTGATATGGTGTATCTGGATTTTATTTATTTATTTATTTATTATTGCATTTGTATCCCACATTTTCCCACCTATTTGCGGGCTCAATGTGGCTTACAATATTACAACATGACAAGCATCTTTACAGTATTACAACATGACAAGCATGGTTAAAGAGTAGGGAACAATTAGTTACATATTGAATAAGTGTGACAGAATGGATGTAATCAGTACAAAAGACATTGACAAAGTACCTCATGAAAGACTCCAGAAGAAATTGGAGAGTCATGGGATAGGAGGTAGTGTTTTATTGTGGATTAAAAACTGGTTAAAAGATAGAAAACAGAATTAAATGGTCAGTATTCTCAATGGAGAAGGGGTAGATGGTGTGGGTTCTGCAGGAGTCTATGTGGGTATGTTGGGTATATCTGTGTCTAGGTAGATAATTATATGTATCTGTGAGGATGAGTGTATGAGATATCTGAGGAATGTGATGTGCGGGGGCTGGGGGGGGCGTGAATGTAGGAGGTGTATATGTATGGTCAGTGGGTGCAAGTGTTCCCTTCCCCTTGAACTCTCCCCTACTCTTCTATACTTTCTTCCTCAACCTTCCATCTTACTTCCTTTCATCCTCTTCCTCCTTGCACTCTCCCATCCCTTGCCACTCAACCCAGGTTCCTGTTATATTACTCAGTTGCTGAGACTTGTGCCTGTCTCTTCTTGGGCTGATGGGGCTTGGGTCTCTATTAGCACACTGAAAATTGTCACCATGGGTTCTTTGACTTTTCTGGTGCCATGCGGGTTGGGCTCCCACAGCAGTCCTAAATAGACATAACAATAAACACTTCCTTTCTCTCTGACTGTGAGGGAGTGTGTATAAAAGGACCCCTTAACCCATTCCCTCACTGGGCCACATCAATAGAGCCAGGGCTGGGAATTCAGCCAGGAGGGCATGGTCCTACTACTACTACTACTACTATTTAGCATTTCTATAGCGCTACAAGGCGTACGCAGTGCTGCACAAACATAGAAGAAAGACAGTCCCTGCTCAAAGAGCTTACAATCTAATAGACAAAAAATAAATAAAGTAAGCAAATCAAATCAATTAATGTGAACGGGAAGGAAGAGAGGAGGGTAGGTGGAGGCGAGTGGTTACGAGTCAAAAGCAATGTTAAAGAGGTGGGCTTTCAGTCTAGATTTAAAGGTGGCCAAGGATGGGGCAAGAATTAGGGGCTCAGGAAGTTTATTCCAGGCGTAGGGGGCAGCGAGACAGAAGGCGCGAAGTCTGGAGTTGGCAGTAGTGGAGAAGGGAACAGATAAGAAGGATTTATTCATGGAGCGAGTGCACGGGAAGGGGTGTAGGGAAGGACGAGTGTGGAGAGATACCAGGGAGCAGCAGAGTGAGTACATTATAGGTTAGTAGAAGAAGTTTGAACAGGATGTGAAACGGATAGGGAGCCAGTGAAGGGTCTTAAGGAGAGGGGTAGTATGAGTAAAGCGACCCTGGCGGAAGATGAGACGGGGCAGCAGAGTTTTGAACCGACTGGAGAGGGGAGAGGTGACTAAGTGGGAGGCCAGCAAGAAGCAGATTGCAGTAGTCTAAACGAGAGGTGACAAGGGTGTGGGATGAGGGTTTTGGTAGAGGTGCTCGGAAAGAAAGGGGCGGATTTTACGGATGTTGTAAAGAAAGAAACGACAGGTCTTGGCAGTCTGCTGGATATGAGCAGAGAAGGAGAGAGAAGAGTCAAGATGACCCCATGGTCCAACCAGAGAAGATAAAAACCCAGAGTTGCAGAAAATCAGGGAGGTCCAGAACAGGAAGAAGCAGTCCTCCAGATTACATTTCTGTTATCTGTGTGTAAGTAATGTTTTGTTGCTCAGCTATTGGCCTTGCCTGCAAGGTAGGACAGGCTGTCTGTGTTGTGTCTTGCGCTACTGTCCTCAATAAAGGGTGTTTTTTGCTCTTAAAGCTGCCTCAGTTGTTTATACTCAAACACTGGCGCACACTATCACACTGCTCTGCTCAACTTTCAGTGCCAGACTTCTTTTCTACCCACTGTTGCCTTTATATATTTATATACATAGATTTCTTGCACATGCACAAATAACCTATGCATACAGACAGCAAACAAATATAGGAGATCCTCCCCAACAAACCCTATGCTTGATTAAAATGTGCCTAAAAATGTATCTCAGCTCTACAAACACTTTTTTAATTGTAAGAAGTATTTATTAAAAACCAAAAGGCACAGACATCGTGTACAAATATAAGAAGATAGCAAAACCATGACAATGCAACCTTGCAAAGAAAAGGGCATTTCTATTTTTAAAAATATTTATTCTGCTTAACCTATATGTAGGAGGAACAGAAATAGTTTAGACATGTATAAATACATTTTTTTTCAAAAGGTTTTGGATGTCTAAGTGGCACCTATTGCATTTGAATTTTCCACATCAAGTTGATCCAACAATTGAAAATTTGACCGCCTTGGGCAGAGCACCTTATGTTTACAGTTGTCATCAAAGGATCTCTAATACAGGAGCAAATGGAAAAATATAAGCAATTGTAAGTACGCATCATCAATTATTATGAAATAAATTTTGTAGTGTCAGCTCAATTCCTGGTGGACAGTGAACTGTTCTCAAATCCACATTACAGTAGTTGGGCCAATTTCGTAAACACAATCACAGATGAAAAGGGGCTCTGAACTGAAACACGCTGGAAATACATTAGATACTGTCATCTCATTGTAACAGATGAATTATTTCTAGGTATAAAAAAAAGTAATGTGGGAAAACTTAAATTAAGTGCATCCTCCAAAATATAGTCTGCAGATGCAAATCCCTGATATGAATAAACAAATTACCTGCAGATTTGTGGAGAGAGAGTACAACGCTGGTCATATGGTAAATAAAATGGGGATTTCTGATTTCCAATTTTTATTTGATCAAATGTGTTTGATGCTTATGGGGAGTTCCTATTAAATTTTCTTACTGTAGAAAACGCGTTCTGCCTTTCTTATCTAAAAAGGTGCTGTTCAATTTTGCAAGATCACTGTCATTACATAGCAATATTTTAGAATATAATCCGCTACATCAAATGAAAAAAAATTATACAGAAATTGAATATTCAAAGTACATTTCTAATTATTTCATGTGTGCTTTCAGCTTCTAAAGCATATTCACTATGATCAGAATTCTGATTTGGGTAAAAAAGTACAAAAAGCCTGCAAATCAATTTGCCTGCGCAAGTTTAAAATAGCTCATCAATTGATCAAGATTTAGGGAAGTGCTTTTAGGCATCTTGATTTACCAGGGGAGTCAGCAAGCCACCTTGCAAGCAGCGTTATTCTACCATCTCAGGAGTATCAGGCTGCAGACCATAGCTAGATGCTTCCAGGCCAGCCAGAGTCACCATAAGTATGTTCCATGAGCCCTCCCCAAATCAAAATCTTGCTCCTGAAGTGGCCCCCAATGCTAAAGCTCCTGAGTCCCCCCCCCCCAGTCAAGGTCCCCTTGCCACAGTTGAAGCCCCCACAAGACAATATCCCCCAAATATAGCCCTCTCCACCTTGAAGCTCCACTCCCAGAATCTCTCTTTCAAAAGGCCTTCCCCCCCAAGAATAGGTCGCTCCTGGCCTATCTTCACTGTACCCTGGGAATGGAGGTCTGGGAAGAAGCAATCTCCAGTCACTCCTACCCTTGCTAACATCAGGTTCCAAATGGACATCAGCAATCACTAGCAGTAGTCTCTGGGTATTAGATTTCTGGGACAGTCCAACCTTGGTTTCAGATTTCCGTATAAGAGAAGGTGTGTAGGTGTGTGTGTGTGTGTGTGTGTGTGTGTAGGTGTGTGTGTGTGTGTGTGTGTGTGTAGGTGTGTGTGGTGTGTAGGTGTGTGTAGGTGTGTGTGTGTGTAGGTGTGTGTAGGTGTGTGTAGGTGTGTAGGTGTGTGTAGGTGTGTGTAGGTGTGTAGGTGTGTGTAGGTGTGTAGGTGTGTAGGTGTGTGTAGGTGTGTGTAGGTGTGTGTAGGTGTGTGTAGGTGTGTGTGTGTGTGTGTAGGTGTGTGTAGGTGTGTGTGTGTAGGTGTGTGTGTGTAGGTGTGTGTGTGTAGGTGTGTGTGTGTAGGTGTGTAGGTGTGTGTGTGTAGGTGTGTGTGTGTAGGTGTGTAGGTGTGTGTAGGTGTGTGTGTAGGTGTGTGTAGGTGTGTGTGTGTGTGTGTGTGTGTGTGTGTGTGTGTGTGTGTGTGTGTGAGAGAGAGGGGGGGGGGGGGGGAGACTTTACAGTCCAATGCACTCGGGATGTTATAAAGTATTGTGGTGTTTTGAATGGATTTGCACTCTGCATTTCATTACTATGTACCCCCATGGTATGCCACCAAAACATGTGTTATAGCCCTTTAACACACATTAAGGGGCAAACAAATCATGGTACAGCTGTTAAGCACCTTAATAACTATCCCCCTTAATTGTGTATAATTTCAAGAAAGGGAAATATTTGCTAGACAAAAACTGTGCAAGAAATTCTTCTGCAAAAATAGATGTAGGACATTTGCCCAAAAGTGATAAATTTAGGAATTGGACAAGTTTTACTGCACTTTTGCACTAGTTTTTGATTGTATATTTTTTCTTTGAAAAAGTATTTCCTTCTAGAAGTGCAGCTTTTGTCCATGAATTTTCTACAAAAATTGATAATCTATATAAAGCAGCTGACTTGCAAATTCTATTTTTTTTTTTTTTGCACTACTTTATTTATTTATTTGTTGCATTTGTATCCCACATTTTCCCACCTATTTGCAGGCTCAAAACTTGTGTACAAAACTTAAAATCTGGCCCTTAGTGTGCGTAGATAGTATACATAGAATTTATAAATCTTTTACAGGCAAGGAATGAGATGTTAGGCAACTCAATTAATATACAGATCATTTAAATGCAGACAGAAGACACAAGGCAAAGGATTATACCATTACAGTGTTTTTTTTTTGTAGGAAAAAAGGTACTGGTACTCATTATGGGTAGCCTTAAGGGTGGAGTTACTATGTATGGCTCCATCCTATGGTAGCCACACCCCTTTTACCAGCCATGGCACATATAAACAGGCATCACTGAAATATTACACACTTCTCTTATATGGAAAATTCCAAATGTAGTTTTGTTCAATGTAGTATATAAAAGAAGTTTTTTGTTTTTAACATATTCTTTTGGTAAGTGTGGATGCTCTACGGCTTATAAAACTATGGTTTCTCTTATTTTTTATTCTATTTATTAGAATTTATTTATTGCCATTTTGAAAAAAAAATTCACCTATGGTAGTATACAGCAAGTATAAACTGGACGTGTGCAATAAACAATTAGGGATGGGCTGTTGTTTGTATGTCATGGAATGTTGTTACCAAAATGAAACAAGCAGAAAAAAACTCTCATTTTGTGTTTGTTTGTTGATAATGGTGCGCCCTATAGTGGAACCACCATGCATGCATGAACCATTGTGAATGCACACACAAATGTGCATGTGCAAATTTGAAAAAAAAATGTGCCCTCTTTCTGAAACAGTACACCCTCTTTCCATACAGTGCACATTAATCCAAACAAAAATTCCTGTAAGCAACATGGAAAACGACATGAAATAAAAAATTGTCTGGCTGCCTATATTCAAATAACAATAGAGGGCCCAATATTTAAAACAATTTTACTAAGCAGAAGAGGTCCTGGTTAGCAGATTTCCAGCAGCACCTAACCACAAAGTGCCACAGCACTATCCGTTAGTGCCAGGGTGGTCTGTGGGCAAAGCCAAGCTTTACCCAGTTACCCCCAGATTCTATGTAAGGTGTGGTGAGTAGCATGCATTAAATTGGGCACACACCCAACTTACATGCGCATCTTAACTGAGTAATGAGCCAATTAGTGATATTGGCTGATAACCAATTATCATAATTAATTGACAAATTGTAATTTACACATGCTTCTTTTTAGGCGTATTCTAAAAAGAGGCGTGCGTAAATTCCAACGGGGGCATCCCATGGAAGGACTGTGGGGTGTGTTGGGAAGGACTGTGGGCGTGTTGGGACGTTATTCAAATGTACACGCATTGTTATAGAATTCAGAGGAATGCGCCGTGTTTCCTGGCCCTATGTACCATTCTCTAAACTGCATCTAACTTTACGTGCAGTTTATAGAATAGCGCTAAGCACTTTTTTCTGGATGCATCTAGATTTTAGATGCCATTTACAGAATCTGGCCCTTAGTGGAGATATTCACTCTTCTAACTGGGTAAGTAACCAGATAAAGTTAGGACAGCAAAAAAGGCTATTCTAATATGATCAATGCTTTTATTCAGGCACAGGTGTGAATACTGGTTGGTTCATGGATAACTTCCAGTGGCCAGCCAGACCTCAATAGTCAATGCCGGTGCCTGGATTGGACCTTGCATGAATATCCAGGTCATTTAATGCCCACAGCGGTCAGTGCCTTTAAATTGCTGACCACCGTGGGCTGAATATCCGGCCCGCACAATACAGCATAGTATGCTACTTACAGTGTCAGCACAATATACAATAAAACAGCTTAATAGACAACAAAGAGGACACGAAGAAGTAGAACATATAGACAGATAAGATAGAGTAACCGGAGTAGATAGATGATAAGGGTGACTAATTTGAGGAAAAACTGCATGTGCAGTCTGGAAAAGTGCATGCTACTGATCTCAGCTAGAGTACACGTGGTAAGCAAGTCCTGCTGCAATATGTGTAGTCCATGCTAGTCCTTGCATGTGTGACTAGCTAGTTAGTTGCCTCTTCCATTAAAGGCTTCAGAGAAGAGTCAGGGTTTTACTGCTTTCTAAAGTACAGGGGTATAGATACTGCCATTGACTGTACCTTAAAATCCAAGGATGAGAGTTTTTCCAGTTTTTTTGTTGATATCAGGAGAACCCGCCTTTGTAACTGGATATAACAAAGTTTGTTTTTCTCAAAAAATGACAGGATGATAAACTGTCCATTAGTGCAGCTGAAAAATAAATAAGATAAACCTTGTCACTGTAATACCTACCAATACCACATCAAATTACAGAATCCTCCCGAGACACTGAAAAAGCAATTTTCAAATCTGCCTTAAATATTGCACTGATCTCCTAAAACACATCAATGTCTCATCTCACCAAGAGCCTTTAGGAAATAAAATATAGCTAAAGCCCAGAGTATTCATATTAATAAGATGAATCACACTACTTGGTTAGAAATAGTTTTTCTACTGGGAATATCAAATGATATATTTGACTGTTGCATCTTACTCCTTAGCACTTTCAATCAGAACCTACCTCAACTGGGCTTTGGTGCCATTAGTCTTCATTCACAATCAGCCAGGATTTTTCCTTCTTTATATTCTCCCTTCAACCCCACTTAGCCTAGCCATCAACTTAGCCATGGCCAAAGGACATAGACTGTGGCTTCCTCCAGAATTCAATATGCTTGTTCTGTGCATATATCCTGAGTTTGACCAGCAGGTGTCACCATTATGCAATGATTGAGACTTTCTCCTTTCCAGGAGCTGAGAATTGCTGACTTCACAGTATCCCCAACCTTTGATAGCCAAAAAAAACAGAGGCTGAGCCCAGGAATAGAAGAGGTTTTCCCCATAGTATTACCACTGAGTCATCATTTCTGCCATCAAATGCTATTTTGAGGTTGCACCTCCACCCTAATATTGCTTGCATCCAGGCCTGGCCAAAATAAATTTCTCTAGTTGTGTTTATTGTTATTAATGCTTGACTAGATCCACTGAGATATTGGCTAACTTGTAGCAGCAAGCTTCTAGGTCCTAATTTATAAGCTGATGGTATTTAGACCTACATGTGACTTCAGCAGCTGAACACTTGCCAAAACATTGGTAAATACCAAGAAACATGTCAGTGAAATTAACTCATTCTGTCCTATGACATCATGCTCAAAACTGCTTATATTGGTCAACATGGCCGAACGTAAGAGCAAATATAAAACTGTACCAGCCCAATATTTGACAGAAGCAGCGAGTGTGTTTTATAAACAGTGACTTTGACATTTTAAAATATGCATATCAAGCACTGCTATCCAGACAGGCGGCAGTGAATATAAGTGGAACATGTTCACCGTCAGCCACTAAACACATTGCAGTGATAGTCAGTTTCCATGCATACAGCTGAGTAGTTTAATTTAGGACATTTATTTTCTGTTCTAAAATAAACCGTCCATGAATATCTAGAATTTTTAAAGGGAAATTTCAGTGGCACTAGATATATCTGTATAGTGGCAGTGAAAAATCACCAATAAGCAGTGTATACGTTTACAGAGTAATTTTTTAAAGGATTATTTGCATGTAAAAGGCCTTTTGTAAAAATTACCCCATGGGTTATGTGTGTATTTTATGTGACTAGATGCAGGCATGTCTGGGGTGGAGCACAGCTGGAGTCATGATTTATGCATGTTAAGAAACATAAGAATAGCTATACTAGGTCAGACTAATGTTCCACCTAAACTTTTCCTCCAGAAACATGTCCAAACCTTTTCAACCAGATACGCTAACCACTGATATCACATCCTCTGGCAATGAATTCCAGAGCTTAACTATTCGTTGAATGAAAAAGTATTTCCTCCTCTTTGTTTTTAAAGCAGTACTATGTAACTTCATTGAGTGTCCCCTAATCTTTGTACTTTTTAAAAAAATAGTAACATAGTAGATGACGGCAGAAAAAAGACCTGCACGGTCCATCCAGTCTGCCCAACAAGACAACTCATGTGTGCTACTTTTTGTGTATACCCTACTTGATTTGTACCTGTGCTCTTCAGGGCACAGACCGTATAAGTTTGCCCAGCATTATCCCCGCCTCCCAACCACCGGCTCTGGCACAGACCGTATAAGTCTGCCCAGCACTATCCCTGCCTCCCAACCTCCAGTCCCGCCTCCCACCACCGGCTCTGGCACAGACCGTATAAGTCTGCCCAGCACTATATCCCTGCCTCCCAACCTCCAGTCCTGCCTCCCACCACCGGCTCTGCACAGACCGTTATAAGTCTGCCCAGCACTATCCCCGCCCTCCCAACCTCCAGCCCCGCCTCGACTACCGTTACCCGTTCTACACCACTCAATATTTTGTAGACCTCTATCATATCCCCCCTCGGCCATCTCTTTTCCAAGCTGAAGAGTCCTAACCTCTTAAGCCATATGAGAGAAGTTCCAGCCCCTAATCATTTTGGTCTCCCTTCTTTGAATCTTTCTAATTCTGCTATTTTTTTTTAAAGATATGGCAACCAGAACTGCATACAGTACTCAAGGTGTGGTTGCACCATGGAGCAATACAGAGGCACTATAATATTATCTGTATTATTTTCTAATCCCTTTCTTAATACTTTCCTAGCATTCTGCTTGCTTATTGGCCGCCGCCACATACTGTGCAATAGATTTTCAGTGTATTGTCCATGATGACACCTAGCTATTTTTCTTGGATGATGACTCTAGGGTGGAACCTAGCATCAAATACTTTACATGTGAACATTACATTTGCTTTTGAGTAGTTGTAAACGTCAGTGGCTTTATTTAGACATAATTGATGCAGGTTTTCCCCAGGATTCTATATAGCGCGATTTAAGTTGCATGCAAATCCACGGTCGTATTTTGGATTTGTGTGTGCAACTTAGAGGGGAATAATCGAACGTCGCCGGCGAAATAGGTCGCCGGTGATCTATTTTGGCGGCGGTGCAACAGCTGGCCAGAACCGTATTTTCAAAAAAGATGGCCGGCCATTTTTTTTTTTCGATAATACGGTGTGGGCCGGCGAAAATGACCTTGGATTTCGCCGGGTTTGAAAATCACCAGTTTTGTTTTCCACAATAATGGAAAAAACTGCCGGGTGATCTCAAACCCGGCGAAATCCAAGGCATTTGGCCGTGGGAGGAGCCAGCATTTGTAGTGCAATGGTCCCTCTCACATGCCAGGACACCAACCGGGCACCCTAGGGGGCACTTCAAACATCTTTTATAAACAACCAAATTAGCTTCCAGGTGCATAGCACCCTTCCCTTGTGTGCTGAGTCCCCCAAATCCCCCCCAAAACCCACTGCCACAAGTGTGCACCATTACCTTAGCCCTAAGGCTGAAGGGGGGCACCTACATGTGGGTACAGTGGGTTTTGGGAGGCTCAACATTACCCACCACAAGTGGAACAGGTGGGGGGGGGGGGGGATAGGCCTGGCTCTGCCTTTCTGCAGTCCACTGCAACCAACAACAACTGTTCCAGGGACCTGCATACTGCTGTCAGGGTGCTGGGTATGACATTTGAGGATGGCATACAGGCTGGCAAAAAAAGGTTTGTATTTTAATAATTTTAGTGTGGGAGGGGGTTGGCGACCACTGGGGGAGTAAAGGAGGTCATCCCCCATTCCCTCCGGTGGTCATATGGTCAGTTGGGGGCACCTTTATGAGGCTTGGTCGTGAAATAAAAGGACTAAGTAAACCCGGCGAAATACTGCTTATCGCTGGGTTTTATTTTTCCATTATCCGCAAAAGCCGGCCATCTGGTAGCCACGCCCAAGCCTTGCCCATGTCCCGCCTTCGCTTCGCCGCCAACACGCCCCTTTGAACTTTCGCCGGCGATGCGAAGGGAAAGCGGCGAAGCTATCACAAATGTAGCTTTCGATTATACGCTTTTCGCCGCTTTTGCGAAATCACCGGCCATATCCCGATTTGTGTCAGGAAATAGCCGGCGATTACTTTCGATTATAAGCTGGTTAGTTAACAAGCTAATCAGTGCTGATAATTGCCATTTGGTGCCCTTGGCCTGGATTGGCCAATGTCGTGGACAGGATGCTGGGCTCGATTGACCCTCGATGACCCTTGGTCTTTTCCCCAGTGTGGCATTACTTATGTACTTAAGCAATTACTGACACAAATTGGCATTAATTAGAATTTACATGCAGAACTGTCTAAGCGTATTCTATAATGTGATGCATGTAAATTCTAAGTTGCATAGTTGAAAATGTGCTGTGGCCATGGGTGTTTCCAAAATCTATGTGTGTGGTTATAGAATGCACCTGGTCCACGCCTAATTTAGCCATTGGCATTTACACCAAGTTTTACTTGGCGTAACTGCCTGCAACAAAATTTGTCGCACAGATAAGCCCTCAGCATATTCTATAAACCGCATGGAAATTTAGGCCTAGTCTATAAAGTTCACCTAGATTTAGGCATACTTTACAGAATAAGTCTAGGTGTATTTCGTTTTGGCCCCAATTTTTTAGGAGTCATATATAGAATCTAGTCCTTTGGTGGGGGGTCCTGTTTTTTTCAAAAATTATTTATAATATTTCACATACAGCAAAGATTAACTTTGATCAGAAATCCAGAAATGTAAACCAGGAAAAACATTAATAAAGCAGCAACTAGGTACCCAATACAGTCCACAAAAGGAGGGGAGAAAAATCTAAAAAAACTCCATAGGAAGCTGAAAGAAAAAGGAAATAGAAGAAATATCAGAGCAATAACCCCACAAGCTAATTACATAAAGCCTTCTATTAGAGAGCCACCGCAGGAGTCCCCGAAACACCTTTAGTTGCAAGAAAAATCTGTAACTGCGAAGGCTCATAATAAACATACTTAACATTTTGATAAGAAATTAAACATTTACAGGGAGAACACAGTTGAAAAAATGCCCCCAAGTAAGGACTGATTAGTGCATAGCCAGATATTTCTTCCTCATCAGCTGAGTCCACTTAGATACATCAGGAAAAACTGAAATTGTATCATCATAGAACACAGCATTCCCTGCCCTAAAGTCTCGCAATAGCTTCTTATCCTGCAAGAAGACAATGAGGCATATTTTCAAAGCACTTAGCCTTCCAAAGTTCCATAGAAACCTATGGAACTTTGGAAGGCTAAGTGCTTTGAAAATATGCCTCAAAGGATACCAACCAAAATTGCTCTTCCCGATGTTTCTTCTTGAGAAGACTCCAACAAAGCTGAAACATTTAAGTCCTCAGGTTCATCTACAGATGAAGAAGTAATATATTAGATCTTTTGAAACAGAGGGATATTAGAGTCCAGATACTTTAATACTGATTTAAAAAAATTATTAAACAGTTCCTTTGGTGACAATAATCTTGATACTGGAAAATTTAAAAGACGTAAGTTCAAGCTCTACTTGCATTCTCCAGATTCTCTATTTTTCTCAGAAATAAGATCTTATAGCCAGACTGCTGATCTACTACTGATTTAAGATCCATCACTGACTTCTCAAGTGTACCCAGTAGTACTGTCCAATTCGCGATTCAAATCGATTCATAGATTCATTTTGGCAAATGATTTGAATCAATTTATTTTAAAAATTGATTTTTTAATAACTCACTATTAGCCGCTTCCTCTGCCACCAGCCACCGTCCCCGCCTTCCTCTGCGGTCTCTGTCTTCTTCGCGCAGGATGCATTTCCCACCTCCCCTCCATGCCGCCACCTTCCCACCTTCGCCCATGGCGTCCCTCCTCCATCCCTAGATTATGACGCGGTGGCTCTCAGTGTGTAGAATTTTAAAACGTCACTTCTTCAAAAGCCTGCAAACATCAATGAGTTTTTTTGCCAGATCATAGTCATGTTCCCCGAGCCTAAAAGACACACTGTGCTGGAGGGAAGCAGGGAAGAGTGCAGTTCACTGCACTCAGCTTTCAGTGTGTGGTCAAGATGTGGCGGTGAGCAAATTGATGATTATATATATATATATTGACTTGGTCCAGGCACTTATGATGTATTTCTGTTGCTGGAGGCACGAGTCTCATCAAAAATTGAACTGCAAATTTTGAACACAGCAGGACAAAAGAGATTAAGGGCAGTTACATAAAGCCACTGCAGAGTTGCTGAAGGAGCACTTATGGTATATTTCTGTTGCTGGATGCACGTGTCTCATCAAGTTCTTAAGAAGGTAAGCCTGAGTGTGAGAACAAGGAATATTTTGGCTTTATTCAGTTGTGGATGGCTAAACTAGGCTAAAAGTGGGAGAACTGTGTGATGAATGATGTTGACTGAGGCAGAGTGTGGTTGCAAGGGGGAAGTTACTTTCTAAAAATAATGTTTTTATTGTTTTGCTCTGTTTAGCAGACAATGGATTTGACAGAGAAAGAGAAAAAAATCAAGCTCAGCATGCCCGGTTGGCCAGTGGTCACTAATATGGTCTGTATTTGCACAGTTGGATGACGAAACCATACAGAGTAGAAAATTTGCGAAATGTACACTTTGCAAAGATAAAGTTAAACATAGCGGTGGCACCAGTAATCTTTGGCAGCATGTTGAAAGATATCATAAAGCAAAATTTGTTGATCTGCAAGCTGAAGACACTTCTAGACATATTTGTGTTCACAAAGCTTAAAGCACCAGTGGTTTGTGGAAAAAGCATGAAACCTGGGCTCTTCTCAAGCCTGGGTGCTTGAGAAGAGGCTTGACACTGGCTGGTGAAAGTGGCTTTTTCAGAAGTCACTTCCACCAGCAGATAAGAAAAAAAATTGACACTGCCCTCGTGTATTGTATTGTTAAAAATATGCAACCATTTAGTGTTGTTACAGATGAAGGCTTTTTGGCCTATTCTTAGTCTCTCAACGGATGTTATGCCATGCCATCATGTCAAACTTTAGGTAGAATGATCAAAGCTAAATATGATGAAATGTCCTTCTACATTTTGAGTCTGCTTCAAAATTTGAGATATGTAAGCATTACCACAGATCTCTGGATCAGCAGAACCATGGGGGGATATATTACAATTAGTGCACATGGCATAGATGATGAGTTTTAGGCAATGAATATTGTGCTGGATAAGCAGTACATGCCAGAGAGATATACAGGTGACAACATAGCAGATGCTGTGGAAAGTGCAGTGAAGAAACGGCAGCTAGAAGACACAGTTTTTGCAATTGTTATAGATAACGCTGCATCAATAAAAAAAGCTGTAGGGAAACTTATTCGAAAAGGAATCTGTACCACTTACCGTTGCTGCTTTGGACACACTCTGCAGTTATGTGTGGAAGATGGGCTGCGGTCTCATCCAGCAATCCCTGATGTCATCAATAAATTCCGTGATATCATCAGCAGTTTCCATCATGGTACTATACTTACAGAAAGCTTGAAAACTGCTCAAGAAATGCTGGGAATGCTAGTGAGAAACTGATTGGTGATGTGAAAACACATTGGAACAGTACTTGTATTATATTGCGAAGTGCAGTTGAATTGAAGCAACCCATTGGTTTAGATTTAAGCAGCAGCAGCAGCAATAAAATCACAAAGAAAGGTGAACCTGCTGAATGTGACTATCATCTTGCCTAAAAACTCGTTCATGTTTTGCAGGCTTTTGAAGAAGCCACAATTGCATCTGGAGAACAGTATGTTACTGTGTCTGTTGTTCATTCGCTGGATGAACACCTGATTAATTCAATCGATAACAACATACGTGTAAGATTCAGGAGAGGCAGACTTCCATCACAATCAGACTATGACTGTGATATTCGAATCAGATGCAGTGCAGAACTTGCTTGCTACAAACACGAAGAACCTTTGGAAACTTGCAGTGATGTTTTTTGTTTCTGGCAGCAAAGTCAAATAAAATTTCCACTAATGAACCGGCTTGCACTGAAGTTTCTGTGAATGCCAGCCACCTCTGTGCCCTCAAAGAATTTATTCTTGGACAAATTATAGCTGCAAGATGCTATAACTGGAAGATGTAGGACCTGACCAAAATTCACTTTTCACGTGATGTAACTTTGCGTGGAGTGCTCACACTAAAGTTTGCCTTTGTTCAATTGCTGCTGCCTGTTTTGTTTTTTTAACCCTGTGTGTTATTTATTTATTTATTTCTTACATTCGTATCCCACATTTTCCCACCTATCTGTAGGCTCAATGTGGCTTACATAGTTCCGGAGCAGCACTTCTGGACTCCAGTGTAGACAAATACAAGGTGATTTTGTGGTTAAGTAGTTCGATAGAGTTAATGTGGCGCAACCACATTGGGATCATACAACTGAAGATTTGTGTCCAGTCTGTTGTTATGATTTGGGTCAGAACCCCTCGCAAACTTACCTCTTTCCTGGGGGTCAGCTTCTTAGCTGGCTTCTGTTTCTTTTCTCTGTCCTTTCTGAGCTGGCTCTGTCTCTCTGTGCTGACAGCTTCCAGCAGCATGGGGTTAATTGTTTTACTTTACCACAGCTGTGTGGGTGGACTGAGTTAGCTCTACCTCTCTTTGGGTGTACTGGCTTCAAGTGCTTCACGATGTTGCATTGGTGTGGGTTGGGCCTCTCTGGGTCAGTGTGCTTTTGCCTAGGTCTAGGGAGTGTGACATCATCAGGGAGGGCCTTGATAAGGAAGTAGTGTTGTTTCCTTCAGAGCCTTTGCAACAGTGGTGTTTGCTTTAGGTAGGGTGGTGCAGTGTGCACTTCTGACTTTGTGTCTAGTTTCCCTGCTTGCTTTTGCTAAGGGCCAGGTTAGTGTTAGTGCAGTATGCACTGGTGACTGTGTGTTTAGCTTTCCTGCTTTTCCCTTATGGTTCCCCTGCTTTTCCCTCTTGGTTTTGGAAGCATTGCTGTGTGTAGGGCTTTGGAAGCTCTGTTGCTGATAGAAGTACTTCAGGGTTTGGTGTTGTTAGGAACACTGCAGAGTTTGCTGTTAGACGTACTTCTGGTGTTTGTGCTATTGGGAGCATTGCAGTCTTTGCTGTTGGTGTTTGGTGCTTTAGAAGCACTTTTGGCTTATGTGTTAGCTTCCCTGCTTTTTCCTTGTGGCTCCCCTGTCTTCCCTTTAGTGATAGGAGCTCTTCTGGTTGCTTGCCAGAGTAGTGCTTAGGAAGCACCTTGTTAGTTTTGTATCTAGCTTGCTAGAGCAGTGCTTAGGTAGCTTGTTAGTTTTGTGTTTAGCTTGTTAGTGTAGAGCTCTGCTTGTAGCTTGGTGCTTAGTAGTACCTGTGTTAGCTTTGTGTTTAGTTCCCTGCTCTGTTAGTTGAGCAGGGCTTAAGAGCTCCTGTTTAGTATAGGGCTTAGGAAGTCCTTTTGTCAGTTTACTGTTAGGAACACTCCTGCTGGTTTAGGGCTTGGGAGCATGTAGATCAGTTTAGGTTTAGGAGCTCTTCTGTTTCCAGTCCTGGTCCCTGTGTCATCCGGTGTCCAGTAAGTCCTGCCGGCTACTCGAACCCAGGAGCTCAACTCCTGGGGAGCTTAGTAGCTAAGTGCAGGTGAAGCTGTGTGGACCAGTCCGGTGTGCTCCAGTCCGGTGTTCCAGTCCTGTGTCCTCCAGTCCGGGGAATTCCAGTCCAGTGTTCCAGTCCGTGTGTTCCGGCTCGCTGGGTGGTGCCTGCAGTCCCTGCCGGTGTCGGTTGCCCAGCGTTGGTTGGTGGGTTTTGCCTGCTGCTGTTGCTCCTCGTCAGCAGCCCAAGGGCTCACATTTGCTCCAGAGCCCAGCCCCGCGGGCTCTGAACCTGAGAACCTGACATCTGTACCGTGATTTAGTTACGTTGTGTTGCAGAGATCGGGCATTTATGTTGGATCGGTGAGGTATGCCTTTTTGAACAGGTGAGTTTTTAGGTTTTTCTTAAAGTTTAGGTGGTCATTCGTATTTTTCGAGGCTTTTGGTAGTGTGTTCCACAGTTGTGTGCTAATGTAGGAAAAACTGGACATTCACAAAACAAAAACCTTCTCTCACAGGACAAATCCCTCCTCTCAGTACCCTTCTCCACCACTGCCAACTCCAGGCTCCGCCCATTCTGCCTCGCCTCACCCTATGCCTGAAACAACCTTCCTGAGCCCTTACGTCAAGCCCCCTCCCTGCCCATCTTCAAGTCTCTGCTTAAAGCCCACCTCTTCAATGCTGCCTTCGGCACCTAACTCTTACCTTCAGGATATCCAGACTGCCCCAATTTGACTGCCCCTATCGAATTGACTACTCACTTGTCCTTTATACTGTAAGCTCTTTGAGCAGGGCCTGTCCTTTATGTTAAACTGTACAGCGCTGCGTAACCCTAGTAGCGCTTTAGAAATGATAAGTAGTAGTATTTGTTGATTTGTATTTGAGTCCTTTACATCTTGGGAAGTGAAGATTTAGGTATGTTCTTAGCATGTGGGCCTATTTCAATCAAGTCAAATCAAATTGAAAAAAAAACAATTTTTTTAATGTATTGTAAGATTCAATTGTATTGAATCAAAAACTTTGAATCGGACAGCACTAGTACCCAGCCTAACAGAGTGCTGTGAGGCAGTATCTTCCAGGGATTTCAACTGGGAAGAAGATTCAGTGATAGTGGAAATAAAACTGGAGCATACTTAATGAAGGCTTTCTTAGGATCCCCAGATGGTAATGCTCCCATCTGGTGCAGATAACCCATCCAAAACTTGCATTTCACTACCGCTGACCGCTAGGGAAGTCATTCCTACCAGGGATGACATGGCCAATTTAGAATCCTGCATTGGCCTAACTTCTTCCAAGGACACCTGGCCAACTGAAGCAACAACATGGACACACTTTTGAGCTCCTCCTGCCGTTGCTCCAACAACTCCCATGATACCCCTGGAGGGGAAGGGCTAGAAGGCACCAAGGGTCTCATCGAGACTTTGCTGTTTACGTTGGGCTCATTCCTGAGCTCAACGGCAGATTCACTCATCATTGAGGGGATTGCAAAGGTAGTAATTAGCGGTTGACGCAAGGAAGTCACCGGGGCTGCAGGAGGAAAAATTTGCTGTTTCCATCAACGCTTCAGCATAAACAATCAAGAAAGCAACCATAAGACAAGGTAAGAAATGAAGAGGGCAGGAGCTTCCTCCAACTTGTCCTACTCTAACACCATCTTGAATCTTCTTGAATCTGTTCTTTTGTGTGTTAATTATATAAAGACACATAGGGGCAGTTCTACTAGCTGATAAGCAGCTAGATTGGATTTTACCGCATGTTAAACATTAGCGTTGACTTGTGCTAATGTCTACCATATGTTAAAACAGCCAGCACGGTTAATAAAAACATAGTAGCTGTATAACGAGAGAATGGACAATGTATGGGAATGATGGGTCCGTGGTGACAGCTAACACAGGGGTCATTAGTGTTTACTAGCTGTTACAACTGCTGATAGCATGAATACATTTAGCGCCACCTCAAGAGAAAGCTGTAGGTGCATCTGTGCAAGTCCGGTAGTGTGGTTGCTATCCTAAGAAGTTCAGTGATGGTACTCCCCTCCATTGTCTAGTACTCCCTGACAACCCTCCCCCCTCCCGGGTTATCTGTCTCCAAGCAGAACCCATTCCAAAGCCTGCTCAACCCCCACCCCCAACCCTTCCTAAGCACTGGCTTAGCTACAGGTGGGCATTCTTGGCTCAGGCCCACCCAAGACAATTCAGCAGTGGCCGCCTTGCTCCCCTCTTTCCCTCAACCAGATGTAGCATTTGCACCGACTCACTCACTCGCTAACCCATGACCTGGCAACTCCCACCCTCTTTCTAAACCTCCCCCTTCCTGGTATCAACTTCACAGGCAGGGCATCAACGCAAATCCATTGCCTGCGCATGCCCTGCAGGCTTCCCTCTGTCACGTCCTGCCCAAGGAGGTTAGATTGAGAATAGGAGACAGCATGAGCCTATGTAGCCCATTATGGGGGCTGAAGCCAGTAAGGTGGAACTCGCTGCCATTTTAGTTCACCCAAAACAATGGCAAACGATATTGAAAACAATACCAAAAGCTTCTTAAAAAATAACAGACTGCCTATGCGTGGTCCATCTGTAAAAAGTCTAAAGCTGTTCCAGTTGGATAGGCAGTGACTTAAAAAGTGGAAGATAAGGGATTTTTTTTTAATTTGAAAGCTTCCCATATCTAGATATAAATATCATGGAATAAAATTGAATATCACTAAAACAGCTTAAAAAATTATTGTAGGTGGTAGAAACACCAGTAATAAACTTGTATTTTGTGCTCATTTTTTTTATAGAGTATTACTGTAATATGTACTGTACTGTAGTATGGCCAAATCTCAGTGAGGATATCTTGTTTCCTGATGGATTCATGTTAACTGTTGTTGTAATCTGCCTTGGGAAGCCTGGTGTTATAAAGAAGGAATAGACTGAAATTAAATGGAAGTAAAATTAAACTCTCCTTTTATTGGGGCACATGGAATTACATCTTCATCTCATCTCTTTTGCAGAAGTTTAAATTTTAGATACACAAATGGATTACTCTGTGTTGAGGATGTTTCTGGGACAAGTGGTTTTATAAATCAAAATAATAAAAATAAATATTTGGTTTCAATTAAATGAACTATAAGCCCCTAATGCAGCCCATTGGTTTTTGTATATTTTGTTCTTGTGATGACTTATACTATGCCAAAACTGAAGACTCTCATCTCTTCTAAATGGTTGATAATAAAAGGAGCTCACTGTGAATGCTATCCACCCTAAAAGGTTGTTTTGTGGCTGTACATGAGGAATTGTGATATTGCATAAATAAGTGTGATGTTCCTACTCATGCATCCAAAGGTTATATAATCCTTTCAAGAAAGCCAATTAATCACTTAACTTATTAGTGGAACATAGCCACAAAGGCATGTTATGGTCACATTTTCAATATGGTAATACTAGAGCCCAGCCAAGGAATAGGTTATTTTGAGTTAGTCTTCACTGGACCAAACTTGCTTTCCTTGTGACATCACCATTCAGCCAGATAGGCAATGCCTTAAAAGGTGGAGCGTAAAGGATTTTTAAAAAAAATTTACATTTATATGCCACATTATCCCAAGCAAACTCGGGTTCAATGTGGTTTACATTTGTAAATACAGTGAGACAGAATAATATAATTCAGTAACATCATGGGAGCAAGTCAATAGATATGTCTGAAACATTTAACAAAGGTGATATTACCATATATACCCAGCTGGGCATATAGAAGTCTGTCCTTTAATATGCCACATGTTCAGAAATCATAGCCATAAATATAGACATCTACACACATTTTGGGGGGGAGTCACTCTTATCTTAAGGCAAAACGTCTCCATGAGAACTGCGCACAGGATATTAAGGGGGTAATACTATTGCATGCTATGCACAAATTCTATGGAATACTAGTATAAGTCCACATTTATGCACCTATCTATAGGCACAACCACTTAAAACTATGTCAAAGGCTGGTATAAAGCAGAACAAACAGCAGACCAACACCCGTAGGAAGTAGTTGCAAGAATTTTAATTCTACCCAAAATACTTATGCCTGACATGGCCACATTTAGCAAAAGGCTGCATCGGAGGCAAAACTAAAAACAAAAACAAAATTATAACAAACATTAAATAAAAGTCATATTATAAAAACATTTTTAAAACTTATTTATAAAATAACACCTATCAAAATCATATTTAAAAGCCCCCATAAAGAACCATGCATAGCTTATACAAAACATACAGAATTGCTGACAAAGATAGTGTGGGGGCTTCAAAGCAAAAAAAAAAAAAGTGAAAACTTTATAAACCAAAGATGGTGAAGTGGAAGGCACAATACTGTGGTGCAACAATGAGATCACCTGGAGCAAAAAGCAGTGTCATAAAAATTCAGTGAAATAGAAGCAAAAAAACAGCACCATCAAATTCAAATGTGGTACAAGGCAGGCATGAATATAAATGAACCAAAACACTAAAGTGAGAACATAAATATTTAATTTAGATTCTGAGGAAATGTATATACAGTTCATATATAGAAAAACCATGGAGCCAAAGTCCTTAAACAATGTATCTTAAAATTTTAATAATATGTTCATAGTTTTTCAAAGGATTTAACCGTGAGGTTGAATGGGTGTGCTTTTCTGTAACTTGGTTTCCTTTGCACCAATAGTGCTAGTGGGTCACATGCTCTTCCAGTCTTTGAAAAGTGGATGGGCTCCTTTTATATTCCACCAGAGTCATGGGATCTTAACGTCATTCTCACCCAGCTGATGAAAGCTCCTTTTGAGCCACTGAATTCCTGCCATCTGAAGTACTTGACTTGTCATTTTCTTGGTGGTTGTTACTTCAGTTCATAGGGTCAGTGAGCTTCAGGCTTTAATAGTGAATGCACCTTATACTAAGTTTCATCATAACAGAGTAGTCCTCTGCACGCAGCCTAAGTTCCTGCCAAAGGTGGTGTCGGAGTTCCATCTGAACCTGTCAATTGTCTTGCCAACATTCTTTCCCTGACCTCATGCCCATCCTGGCGAAAGCAGTTTGCACACCTTGGATTGCATTGGCCTACTACATGAAGCAGACAAGGCCCCACAGATGGTCCGCCCAGCTTTTTGTTTCTTTTGATCCCAACAGGATGGGAAACGTACCATATCCAATTGGCTGGCAGATTACATTTCCTTCACTTATACCGAGGCTGGACTGGCCTTAGAGGGTCATCTCACGGCTCATAATGTCACAGCCATGGCCACGTCGGTAGCCCACTTGAAGTCAGCCTCCTTTGAAGAGATTTGCAAGGCTATGATGTGATCTTCTGTCCATAAATTCACATCACACTACTGCCTTAAGCAGGATACCAGATGCGACAATTGGTTTGGGCAGTCAGTATTGCAGACTATGTTTGGGGTCTAGAATCCACTTCCACCCTCCTAGGCCCATTTTATTCTGTTCCAGGTTGCACTCTCACTCAGTTGTATATAGTTTCAAATTAATCTGTGTTATGTCCTCACCGTTACGAGGCCCAATTAACCACTGTTTGTTGTTTTGGGTGAGCCTGGATGCTAGGGATTCCCCACTTGTGAGAACATGTCCTTGGAGAAACCAAAGATACTTACCTATAGCAGGTATTCTCCGATGACAGCAGGCTTCATATTCTCACAATCTCGCCCACATCCCCTTGGAATTGTCTCCTTGATTATTTTTATTATTGATTCATGCATTAAAATATTGAACTAAGGAGATCGCATTCGTGCAGCGGGCAGTAAGGCACTCACGCATGCACAGTGGAGCGTAGCTCACGCTTCACAAAGCTCTAACGTTTTACTTTAGCATAAATGCTAGACCGGGTGACGCGGCTCGGCGTTTATCCATTTGTGAGAATATGAAGCCTGTTGTCCTCGGAGAATATCTGCTACAGGTAAGTATCTTTGCTATACCTACATATGGGAAGCTTTCAAATATATTAAAAAGCTGTCAAATAAGTAAAAAAAAAATTTTGTCCTCCACCTTTTAAGGCACTGCCTATCCAACTGGAACAGATTTTGACTTTTTACAGATGGATTCCACATTGGCAGTCCATTATTTCTAATAATCTTTTACTACTGTTTTGAGTGAGCAAAAATGGTAGCAATCTCCGCCTACTGGCTTCAGCCCGTTGTTAGATAGACTCACGCTATCTCCTGTTCTCAATCTAACCTCCTTGCTACCATCTCTCTCCTTTCCCTCCTCCTTGCTCCCGGTCCCACCCCGCCCCAGGCATCACCCCCCCACACCATTGCTCCCATCTCTCTCCCTGCCCCCCACATTGCTCCTGTCTCTTTCCCTCCTCCAAAGCCCCCCCAACCAGTATGCAACAGTTTTCCGTCCTTTCTTCCAGCTGTGGTGATAATTACAAAGCGCATAGCCGCAGGGGACTGCAGCTCTCTGCATGCTGCAACTACTTCTTGCAGGCTGGCCCCATCTCCTCTGATATAACTTCCTCTTTCAAAGAATGTGGTTCTGACTGGAAGGAAGCAGCCGCAGCATGGAGAGAGATGCAATCTCCCGAGGCTCTCAGCTTTATAATTATCATCAGGGTCCAGCACTGGAGGCAGCTGGAAAAAAAGAATTAAAACTTCTGTCTATGGGCTGGGGAGCTTATGATGGGGGAGAGAGAGAGGGGAAGGCATCAGGCAAGCAAAGTTGTATACCAAGCACCTGTGCTGTGCACTAGACTGAGGTGGGGGTTGATACAAGATTGGAGGCCTGGCTATGCCCAGTATGCAATCAACATGCCCACTTTTGAACAAAGTTGATTCCCACATATTGATTTTTCTCCCTTCCTTGTTAGATGCAAAATAGGCTTCCCCAACAAATGGAATAAAATCCACTCCCATTCTCAAGCACAGTGCTTCTCTATAGTACTATTACCTCTTCTGGGATGTATTCAGGCCCCTAATATTCATAAAGGTAAATTTAATCTCACCCATCCTCCACTTAAGTCATATTCATTCTCCAAATACCTCTACAGCAGTCCCGAGCAAGCCAGACACTGTCTATATACAAATGTTTTATTTACTTTAAATAGCTTTGTCTGTTTTCTTTCTGTTCCTCTATCCTGTCAAATTAAATGGTGTTCCTTTCGAACTTGAATTATTATTTTGTGTAAACCGCCCAGTCATGCTGGCAGGAAGGGTGGTACATTAAATACAATAAGCCATGTCACTGTGCTGCCACTGTGTGCCAACCAGGAGATTCCAGTATGCCAAAGATGGGAGGAATCGAGATGTTTTTCAGGCAGGGCGGAGCTTAGGCAGAGAGAAGGAATTTGAAGGGAGGGGAAGAGAGAGGTTTAGGGGCAAGGGAGGGAGAGAAAAAGGAGAGTTTGAGTGGACAGAATGAGAGGGACTGGGGAAAGACTGGAGAAAAGGAGAACTGGGAACAGGGGGAACATGAGGGGTCTCGGTACAGCCAGGAGCATCAGAAGCATCAATGGACAGCTTCCCGTGTGCCCTGTATGGATCCAATAGCCGCACATAGCTTGCTACAGCCCTGAGTGTAGGAGAGTTATATCGGGTCCACTGGGCCCTGTCTTTTTGTTGTTGATAGCATTTGGTTGGGGCCGCTGAGTCCCTGTTATTGTTTTTTTGCTGAATGTGAGCGTTACGCAATTAATTATAGAAGCTAATGTTTGTGGGAGTTTAAAAATACATTTATATTACAATGGGGAGGGGACTCAAATGTGCTTGTCCATGTAAAGCCCACCAAAAAGTTAATCCTGCCTTGACCGTTTTCAAAATTTTCAGAAAGCATTTGATATAGTCTCAGCTGAAAGAATTCTTAGGGAATTAAAAAGTCATGGAATAGTATGCAATGTCCTAATATGGAGTGGTAAATATTTAAAGAATAAACAAAAAAGAAATAGAAGCAACAGGGTAAATGCAAGTATTCATGAAGACTGAAAGTTTATACAGTGGCCAGGCTAATATTGCTAGCTATAAAGATGATTACAGAGCATTGTGGTTAAGCATGTGGAATACCCTAGGGATCGTATAGAACAAGTGTTTTATTTAATTTATTCATTAATCATATTTAAAAAGGAGCAATGAATAAGGTGATAAAATTTGTATATGACACAAAATCCTACAAAATATTTAAATCACGAGCCACCTGTGAGAAACTGCAGGAAAAGCTTCCAAGGTTGGGGAACTGGACATCTAAAAGGCAGATTAAATTTAATGGACTAGTGCAAAGTGATGTGTATAAAGAGATTAATTTTAATTGGGCATAGATGAGGCTTGTCCAAGTTATCTCCTTAATGGCTGCAAACAGGCCATGTTTTCAGGATATCCCTCATAAATATGCATTAACAACCTTACAATACTGGGCTATACCCTACTTGCTAACTGAACCAACAATACTACCAGTATAAATCTCTCTGCCAGTTAATTAATTTTTAATAAATATGCATGAGAAAGATTTGAAGGCCTACTATGTCCAGTGTATGCAGATCTCTCTCATGCACGTTTATTAAGGATATCCTGAAAACCTGGTCTACTTGAAGCCCTTGAGGACTCCACCTAGACAAGTCTGGTGTAGATAATGCTGGATTCCATATTACAATACAGTATATATACTTCTACCCCGCAAAGTCCATTTAGAGTTCCGTATGCTTTACAATCCTCAAGAAGCCAAGCAGACCCCAGGAAAATACAAAAACTTTTTTAAAAACCACAGTAAAAGGTACACATAATAACTAAATTACAGAGTAATATAACAACTTGTAGAATAGTTCACAGAGATGAGTTTTAAGTGCCCTGTTATTACATTTAAGAATGTTACCTCCCTAGCGCTCCTTGATGTAGCATTTATCCAGTCAATATTGGGGTAATTGAAATATTGTGGTAACTGAATTATAATGTTGCCCAATTTGCCAGCTTTCCTAATTTTGTAAACGTGTTCATCTGTTTGTTCGTTCTGTCCTGGTAGACAGTAGTACAGCCCTACCAGTATAATCTTTCCCTTCACTTGTGGAATTTCTATCCACAAGAATTCCATGCTGCTATCTGTTTCATGTAGAATATTTATTTTGCTTGACTCACTTCTGTCTTTAACATATAGTGCAACCCCCCTTCCAATTTGATCCACTCTATCATTGTGATATAATTTGTACCCTGATAACACAGTGTCCTATTGAGTGTACTCCTTCCACCAGGTCTTTGAGATGCCTATTATAGCTACCTCTTCATTTAGTGCTATATACTCCAACTCTCCCATCTTATTTTTTAGGCTTCTAGAATTGGTATATGGACACTTCAAATTGTGGTTTGTTTTTTTCCTAGCATCTACAAGTTGATGGGGATAATTTGCATCCCTTACTCTATTCTCCCATTAGACATTCCTGGCTTTCTTTCAGCATTATTGAAACCTCTCTATTGGGATTCCCTACAGGTCCTGGTTCAATAGTACCCTTCAAGGATACTCCACACCAAACCTTGAGCTCCTGAGTGATTGTCAGCTCCCCCCCCCCCCCCCCCCCCCCCATTTTAGTTTAAAAGATGCTCTATCTCCTTTTTAATGGTTTGGTTTATTTTTTTATTTATTTTTTTTTTTGCAAGATCATTTCAGAATTATTGTGTAGCTTTCTATTCTGGCTCTATAAGATTATGGAATATTTTTGTATATGGGCATAATCTCTAAGTTGCTTTCTAAAATTCAATTAATTCAATTAATTCAACATTCAGCTGCAAGATTAATTTTTAAAAATCTTGAACAGATCGTGTCCTTTATTGAAGGAGTTACATTGGCTACCAATACAGGCTCAGGTTCATTTTAAAGTGTTATGCTTAGTTTTTAAGGCTTTTCCAGAAGATTTATCTCAATTGGTGAAAATGCTAACCATTATGCAACCTCTAGAAGGTGTAATCAGTTATTTGGCCTTTCCTACAATCAAGAATGTGAGATTTAAGGTTTTATTTTCCCACTCTTTTCTATTTTTAGCTGTTCAGTTATGGAATGATCTCCTGGTGGAATTGTGCTCAATGAGTAACTCTTTCCTTAATGCATTGAAAACTTATTTGTTTAAGAAGAATATGATGTTATAGGTTTAAAAAAAAAAAAATTGTATTCGTTACGCTTTGTAATTCCTGATGTGTGCATCAGCCTCTTTTGATATTGTAACTCTTGCCTGAATCTCATTTTAAGATTGCTAGCAGGTGATAAGTCTCATATAACATAACAAGACCTTGGCAAAATGGGTAGCACCAGCAAACTGAAGAACCCAAAATATAGCCTAAGGCAGTCTCTTCCAAATCCAAACAATCTAAAATTATTATCTTATCTGTTCAGGAAAAATCTAAAGGCTTACTTATTTTTAAAGTTTCTGCTTTAAATTTATCACTTAATTAGTGCATTTTGTGATCTACTTTGAACCTTTTTTCGAAGTTGGTGGAATACAAGCACAGTATCAATATTTGCCCCCTGATAGGTCAGATTTTCATGACATCTTTAATGAATATGCAGGTAATATGCATGTAAATCTATCTCATCCATGTTCATTTGAAATATCCTGAAATCTTGAAAGGTTTGTGGCCCTCCAGGACATAGTAAATGACGGCAGAAAAAGACCTGCAATGGTCCATCCAGTCTGCCCAACAAGACAAACTCATATGTGCTACTTTTTATGTATACCCTACTTTGATTTGTACAGGGAGTAAATGCCAAGTGCCTAAAGTACTTCTAGGGGAGGTGCAGTTTCAGCAGATGCATCATAGAAACAATGATTCTCTAGTTAGGAAATTGCTCCCTTCAAACTACTCCTCTCATCTTATACACACACACATAGAGTCAATATAGACATACACACTTAACCATCCATATGTACACAGATACATATAGAAATATACATAGATATGCCCACAGACAGGGAAGGGAAGGGAAATGGGACTTGATATACCGCCTTTCTGAGGTTTTTGCAACTACATTCAAAGCGGTTTACATACTGTATATTCAGGTACTTATTTTGTACCAAGGGCAATGGAGGGTTAAGTGACTTGCCCAGAGTCACAAGGAGCTGCAGTGGGAATTGAACTCAGTTCCCCAGGATCAACGTCCAATGCACTAACCACTAGGATACTCCTCCACTCCAGAGAATAAGGAATTCTCTGCATGATTTCCCTACCATACACTCCTCCTCTACTGCCACTAAACTGTTCCTGCTTCACTGGCTTTCAGTGATTCAGATGTGTACTTCATCACATTCTACTGTGAAATCTATTCACTGAACTATATAGCTTTCTCAATGATTGCTACGTAGTGACACCTAGTAACTGAGCTGTGTAGTTTGCTATTTGTTGCTAACAATACCTGTTGTTGTAGGACATTCTCTGGTTAAACTATATAATCCATCCTTTGAACTCTGTTGACAGTGACATCTAATAGCTAGATATGTTATCAAATTTGGTTTCATTTATTATTCTTTGCAAACCAATAGAAACTACAAATCACACAACCTCCCTAACTCACCACATCCTTGACACAACCCCCTTCACCCAAATACCCTAGACCCCCCTCACCCATACTACATGTCACTTTTCACCCAACACACATCCTACTCTACTATACCCCTCACTTACCTTCCGTCACCCATCCTGTATGGTACACAACCCCTCACTCACCATGCATGCCACCGCTTGTACTCTCCCCTCTCACCCACCACACATATCTTCCCAATTCCCTTTCTCTTGTAATCTGCTCCCCCATTTCCTTTACCCACCCCACACCCACTTGCACCATCCCCTACTCCTTTGTACTCTCTACCCCAAAAATGCACACTCTCCCAGACACAAGCCCCTCTGCTGGCTTTCAAGAGAGTCCACACTAGTAATAATGAAACCAATATTCAGCAGCAGTGATCTATGTATAAAGATAAGTGCTTTTCTCCCACCCTCTCAGCTCCTTTTTTATGCATAAATCTATGCATTTAGAAGGTAATTACTGTAGATTGGCTACATATGTAAACAGCAGTTTCAGAAAGCTGCTATGTACACGTATAGATCTCCAAGATAAGATTCTCTGTTGTAGAATAGCATGTAGTGTACGTAAATGCATAAATGCCAATTTGCTTGGAACCTATGCATTAGGTGTGCATAACTGCACACGCCCAGTTGTAGACTTGCCCTGCACATGTATAATGCAATTATGCATTTATATACTTCCATGCATAATTGCTGGTGCATATGACAGCAGTTCTATAACAGTGCACCTATATTTAGGCACCTAGAGGGCACCAATTAGGAGCCCATTCTATAGGCACTTGCTTTGTGCTACAGAACACTAGCATAACTGAGTATATATGCGCCTATTCAGTAAGGCACAAACACTTAAGCCAGCCACAGAGCTGGTATAAATACTTGTGGTTAACTGTCAGAGATATACATGTAACTTATAGTATTTTATAAGTTAAGTGCATGTGAGTCCTGTCCATGTGTATGCCCACAGGTCAAATATGCTTTATGCAAGATATTTACAGAATAGCATTTAAGCACATTTACTGCTCACTTAAACACATATCTGGTATGTAAATGTTAGTGCCTTATTTACAGAATTGCTCTCTATATGTGGAAACTGCCACCCTCTTTTTTTCTGCATGCAGCTTTGTAATATCTCTCTTCCCACTAAGTTGGGCTAGCAAATACATGTATATTTCCCTGCATCTTTGTACCTATTTTACACAAGGCTTTGCATTCTACAAAGTTGTTTTGTAAAATACTGGGGGAATGCTGAATACCCCAAACCTGAAAATTTCAATTCCCCCATTGGGGCGCTATAAAAATGGTGCTTGTAGTATATCAAATAGCCTAATTTTATAAGAATAAGTTGGTGAAAATTGAGGAATAAGCAATGTTTACTTTTACCACCAGCTACCAAATGTACAACTTGCTTTTATCTATCAGGCCCAATAATAACAACTATTCAGCAAGGAATAAAAACAAAAGAGCAAGTTTTCACAATGACTCAGCAAGGATCAATGGTGCAACCACACCTTGAGTATTGTGTACAATCAAAGAGGTTAGATTGGACACAGGAGATGGCATGATGTCATAAAGATGAAGCCAATTAGATTTCCCTCTCCTCTGTGCAGCCATCACCCCCATTCACTCAAAACAAAGCAAGCAAAGCTCTAACCATGTTGTCATTCTTTATTGTTGGTAGCATTTTTATTTGATTTCACTTATATTTTCAAACATGCTGGCTTGTGCAGCATACGGATGTACACAGAGAAAGTATTGGTTTCATCAGTTAGAGTAAGTAATTAGTTCCAAATTTTAAATCATTGTGTCAATTGGAGGGTCTGGTTATAAGGACTCCCTGTATTCATGCAGATCTTTTTTCACTAGTAAAGGGCAACCAAAACAGACGACATGTTATGAGAATCAGGTTGCACGGCTGTGGCCATGCCCCCGCATACAGAATCATCTGTTCCTGGTTCCTGCATCCTGCCTAGCACTCTCCCTAGTGCTGTGTCTACTCCGAGTGACCTGGCTGCGGTCCAAGGGCAAACCTTCCTTGAGTTCACGGTCAGTTTGCAAAGGCCATGAGCTTGGCTGAGTCACCCATCCTGCAGTTGCATTAGCAACTGGCTCTCCAGCTTCAACACCTAGCTACTGCTAGTGATATGCAATTTATCCTTAAAATCGAGCGTGGTACCGGAAGATTGGAGGGTGGCAATGTAACTCCCATTTTTAAAAAAGGTTCCAGGGGAGATCCGGGAAATTATAGACCGGTGAGTCTGACGTCGGTGCCGTGGAAAATGGTAGAGGCTATTATTAAAAACAAAATTACAGAGCACATCCAAGGACATGGATTACTGAGACCAAGTCAGCACGGCTTTTGTGTGGGGAAATCTTGCCTGACCAATTTACTTCAATTCTTTGAAGGAGTAAACAAACATGTGGACAAAGGGGAGCCGGTTGATATTGTGTATCTCGATTTTCAAAAAGCGTTTGACAAGGTACCTCATGAAAGGCTACAGAGGAAATTGGAGGGTCATGGGATAGGTGGAAAAGTCCTATTGTGGATTACAAACTGGTTGAAGGATAGGAAACAGAGAGTGGGCAGTATTCACAATGGAGAAGGGTAGTTAGTGGGGTTCCTCAGGGGTCTGTGCTAGGACCGCTGCTTTTTAATATATTTATAAATGATTTAGAGATGGGAGTAACTAGCGAGGTAATTAAATTTGCTGATGACACAAAGTTATTCAAAGTCGTTAACTCGCAACAGGATTGTGAAAAATTACAGAAGGACCTTACGAGACTGGGCGGCTAAATGGCAGATGACGTTTAATGTGAGCAAGTGCAAGATGATGCATGTGGGAAAAAAGAACCCGAATTATAGCTACATCATGCAAGGTTCCATGTTAGGAGTTACGGACCAATAAAGGGATCTGGGTGTCGTCGTCGATAATACACTGAAACCTTCTGCTCAGTGTGCTGCTGCGGCTCGGAAAGCGAATAGAATGTTGGGTATTATTAGGAAAGGTATGGAAAACATGTGTGAGGATGTTATAATGACGTTATATCGCTCCATGGTGCGACTGCACCTTGAATATTGCGTTCAATTCTGGTCACCGCATCTCAAGCAAGATATGGTGGAATTGGAAAAGGTGCAGCGAAAGGTGACTAAAATGATAGCGGGGATGGGACGACTTCCCTATGAAGAAAGACTAAGGAGGCTAGGGCTTTTCAGCTTGGAGAAGAGACGGCTGAGGGGAGACATGATAGAGGTATATAAAATAATGAGTGGAGTGGAACGGGTGGATGTGAAGCGTCTGTTCACGCTTTCCAAAAATACTAGGACTAGGGGGCATGTGATGGAACTACAGTGTAGTAAATTTAAAACAAATCGGAGAAATTGTTTCTTCACCCAACGCATAATTAAACTCTGGAATTCATTGCCGGAGAACGTGGTGAAGGCGGTTAGCTTGGCAGAGTTTAAAAAGGGGTTAGACGTTTTCCTAAAGGACAAGTCCATAAACCGCTACTAAATGGACTTGGGAAAAATCCACAATTCTGGGAATAACATGTATAGAATGTTTGTACGTTTGGGAAGCTTGGCAGGTGCTCTTGGCCTGGATTGGCCGCTGTCGTGGACAGGATGCTGGGCTCGATGGACCCTTGGTCTTTTCCCAGTGTGGCATTACTTATGTACTTATGTACCTAGCTGGTGCCGTCCAAGACATGACTTCACACATAAGTACATAAGTATTGACACTGAGACAGACCAGAGGTCCATCAAGCCCAGCATTCTGTTTCCAACAGGGGCCAATCCAGGTCACAAATACCTGGCAAGATCCCAAAAGAGTTCAATACATTTTATGCTGCTTATTCCAGAAATAAGCAATGCATTCTCCAAGCCAATTTAATAATGGTCTATGGAATTTTCCTTTAGGAAGCTGTCCAGACCTTTTTTAAACACCGCTAAGCTATTCTCTGGCAACAAATTCCAGAGTACATTATACATTGCGTGAAGAAAAAATTTCTTCGACTCGTATTAAATTTGCTCCTTTGTAGCTTAATCGCATGCCCCCTAGTCCTAGTATTTTTTGAAAGAGTAAACAAACGATTCACATCTATCCATTCCACTCCTCATTATCTTACAGACCTCTATCATATCTCCCCTCAGCCGTCTTTTCTCCAAGCTGAAGAGCCCTAGCTGCTTCAGCCTTTCCTCATAGGGAAGTCGTCCCATTCCCTTTATCATTTTTGTTGCCCTTCTCTGTACCTTTTTTAATTCCACTATATCTTTTTTGAGATGCGGTGACCAGAATTGAACACAGTATTTGAGGTGCAGTCGCACCATGGACCAATACAAAGGCATTACAGCATCCTCACTTTTGTTTTCCACTCCTTTCCTAATAATACCTAACATTCTATTTGCTTTCTTAGCCGCAGCAGCACACTGAGCAAAAGGTTTCAACATATCATCAACAACGACGCCACCGAGATCCCTTTCCTGGTCGGTGACTCCTAACGTGGAACCTTGCATTATGTAGCTATAATTTGGGTTCCTCTTTCCCACATGCATCACTTTGCACTTACTCACATTAAACGTCATCTGCCATTTAGATGCCCAGTCTCATGAGGTCCTCTTGCGATTTTTTCACAATCCTCTTGCGTTTTAAAAACTTTGAATGACTTTGTATCATCAGCAAATTTAATTACCTCACTACTTACTCCAATCTGTAGATCATTTATAAATATGTTACAAAGCAGTGGTCCCAGCACAGACCCCTGGGGAACCCCAGTATCTACCCTTCTCCATTGAGAGTACTGACCATTGAACCCTACTCTCTGTTTTCTATCCATTAACCAGTTCTTAATCCACAATAGGACACTACCTCCTATGACTCTCCAATTTCTTCTGAAGTCTTTCATGAGGTACTTTGTCAAATGCCTTTTGAAAATCTAGATACACAATCAAGCTTATTTTAGAAAGAGAAGAGCGCCCATCTTTCTACATAAATCGGGAGATGGGTGTCTTTCTCTCAGGGTCGCCCAAATCGGCATAATTGAAAGCCGATTTTGGGCGTCCCCAACTGCTTCCCGTCGCGGGGATGACCAAAGTACCTGGGGGCGTGTCGGAGGTATAGCGAAGGCGGGACTGGGGTGTGCCTAACAGATGGGCGTCCTTGAGCGATAATGGAAAAAAGAAGGGCGTCCCCGATGAGCACTTGGGCGACTTTACTTGGTCCATTTTTCCTTATGATCAAACCTCAAAAAGGTGCCTGAACTGACCAGATGACCACCGGAGGGAATCGGGGATGACGTCCCCTGACTCCCCCAGTGGTGACTAATGCCCTCCCTCCCTGAAAAAACCAACTTTAAAAACTTTTTTTGCCAGCCTCAAGTATCATACTCGGGTCCATCACAGCAGTATGCAGGTCCGGGGGGGGGGGGGGGGGGAGGTATGTGTGTGTCAGCGGAGGCATAGCGAAGGAATGGACATCCTTCTTTCAAACATTTTGGATGTCCTGGACTGCCCCCCCCCCCCCCCCCCCGCCTACAGGGACAGCCAAATTTCAAGGGAGTGGAGTGGAGGAGTGGCTTAGTTGTTAGAGCACTGGTCTTGCAATCCAGAGGTGGCCGGTTCAAATCCCACTGCTGCTACTTGTGATCCAAAATCCAAATAAATAAATAAAGGGGGTGGAGGCATAGCAAAGGCATGGATATCCTTCTCACAGAAATGTCCACATTTTGGACATCCTCAACTGCCAGTCACAGGGACTGGATGCATAGCGAAGGCACCTAAACTTGGATGTCCTTCACCCCCATCGCAGGGACTGAGGCATAGCGAAGGCACTTGGACGTCCTTCACCTATACCAAAGAAAAAAGACGTCCCGGACGAGCACTTGGACGTTTACACCTGGACTTCTGTTTTTTTTTTTCAGGTTGTAGACGGCTATTATACACACAGCTTGTCTGCGTGTATGAAGCCGTCTTTGGCATGCACAGAGCAGCCACGCATAACGCTTGGCTGCTCTGCACTGGCTTCCCCTCCTTAGGAAGGAAATCGTGTGCAAATCAGCTAACAGTGAGCAGCTCATTTGCATGCGATTTCCTTCATGCATGCCCGTTCCTTTCCGAATCGCTAAGGGATCGGTAAGGGAAGGGCTTTTTCCGTTCAGTTAGTGCATCAGTTAGTCCACTGCAGTGCCCCCCTAGGGTGCCTGGTTGGTGTCCTGGCATGTCAGGGAGACCAGTGCACTACGAATGCTGGCTCCTCCCACGACCAAATGAGTTGGATTTGGTCATTTTTGAGATGAGCGTCCTTGGTTTTCATTATGGCCGAAAACCGGGGACGACCATCTCTAAGGTCGACTATCTCAAAGGTCGACCTAAATGTTGAGATTTGGGCGTCCCCGACCTTATTATCGAAATGAAAGATGGCCGCACATCTTGTTTCGATAATATGGGTTTCCCTGCCCCTTCGCAGGGACGTCCTGCGAGGACGCCCTCAGGAAAACTTGGGCTCCCCATTCGATTATGCCCCTCAATATCAACCAGCTCACCTTTATCCACATGTTTGTTCACCCCTTTGAAGAAATGTAATAGATTGGTTAGGCAAAATTTCCCTTCACTAAATTCATGTTGTCTTTGTCTCATTAATCCATGCTTTTGAATATGCTTTGTAATTTTGTTCTTTATAATAGTCTTTACCATTTTGCCCGGCACCGACCTCAGGCTCCCCTCTGGAACCTTTTTTAAATATTGGCGTTACATGGGCTACCCTCCAATCTTCCGGTACCACACTTGATTTTAAAGATAAATTACATATTACTAACAATAGTTCCGCCTCTTCGTTTTTTAATTCTATCAGTACTCTGGGATGAATATCATCCGGCCCAGAAGATTTGCTACTCTTCAATTTGTCAAATTGCCCCATTACATCCTCTAGGTTTATAGAGATTTCATTCAGTTTCTCTAACTTGTCAGCATTGAATACTATTTCTGGCACCGGTATCTCTCCCAAATCTTCCTCGGTGAAGACAGATGCAAAGAATTCATTTAATCTCTCCGCTATACTACTACTTATCATATCTAAAGTGCTACTAGACGTATGCACAGGGCCGGTCTTAAGGCGAGGCGGCCACATAGGGCCTCGCGCTCAGGGGGGCCCCGCGCGGCACGCCTCAGGTCGCCCCGACCGCCCAAGCTCCAGTCCTCCCTCCCTCCCAACGGTGCGCGACGGCGGCATGGTGGGGGCGGTCCGCCCCAGATGTCAGCGGGTGGGGGGGTGCTCCAAGTCTGTTCCCGCTGCTCCCAACCTGTCCTGCCTTTAAAAAAACAATTTCGAAGCACCGGAGTGACAGACAGTGCCTCGCGTCTGCCCTGCTACTAAAAATCTCTTCGACATCATTGGGCCTTCCCACATTGAGTCCCGCCCTCCTCTGAGGTAACCTTCAATTACCGCGAGGGCGGGCGGGACTCAATGTGGGAAGGCCCGAACGAGGTTGAAGAGATTTTTAGTAAAAGGCAGACGCGAGGCGCTGTCTGTCACTCCAGCGCTTCAAAATTGTTTTTTTAAAGGCAGTGAGGGTGGTGGGCAGCAGGAGAATGGAGCTGGTAGGTGGGTCGGGGGGGAGGGACTCAGATGGGAGAAGGGTGTGGGGTGGGGGTTCTCAGGTGGGGGAAGGGTGGGGTGGGGAGGGGGTTCTCAAATGAGAAGGAGACTGAGGTGGGGAGGGGGATCACGGATGGGAGAAGGGGGTGGGGAGGGGGTTCTTGGATGATTGAAGGGGACTGGGGTTGGGGAGGGGATTCTCGGATGGGAGGGGACGGGTGGGGAGGGGACTGGGGTTCTTGGATGGGAGAAGGGGACTGAGGTGGGGAGGGGGTTCATGGATGGGAGAAGGGGGTGGGGAGGGGGTTCTTGGATGGTTGAAGGGGATGGGTGGGGAGGGGACTGGGGTTCTTGGATGGGAGAAGGGGACTGGCACTGGGGTCTGAGAAGGGGCAATATGGTAAAATGGGGGCCATGCCTGGGGCTGGTGGGAAAATGGGGCATGCGTGGGTCAGGTGGGAGAATGGTTCTGAAAAGCGGGGCCCTAATACAAGGCATGTAGATGAAGGGGGCTGGAACTGGGGGCTGAAAAGGAGGGTAGGTGGGATAAGGGGGCTAGTACTGGGACTGGAGGCTGAAAAGGGGCAGGGGCTGAAACTGGGGACTGGGGGCTGAAAAGGGGACAGGGAGAAGTGGCTAGGGGGCTGAAGCTCGGGACTGGTGGGAGAAAAGGGCTGGGGCTGAAATGGGGGACTGGTGGGATAGTGGGGCTGGAACTGGGGGCTGAAAAAAGGGGCAGATCCTGGATGGGGGAGCGAGAGGGAGGGCAAACCCTGGATAGATGGGAGAGGGAGGGCAAATGGTGGATTGAAGGGACAGAGAGAAAGGGCAGACAGTGGATGGAAGGGATAGAAAGGGCCGACAGTGAATGGATGCGGGAGAGAGAGAGGGCAGACAGGGGCAGATGGTGGATGGATTGTGGAAGGGGCAGAGATAGAGGGCAGATGTGGATGGAAGATGCAGGGAAAGAGGGCAGACGTTGGATGGAGGGGACAGCAGAGAGGGCAGACACTGGATGGCAGAGAGACCGAAGAAAGATGCTGGATGGAAGGAAGACAGTGAAAAGAAGATGAGGAAAGCAGAAACCAGAGACAACAAACTGTAAATAAAATATATATTTTTATTTTTTTGCTTTAGGATAAAGTAGTATTGTAGATGTGTTAATACAGTGGGGGAAATAAGTATTTGATCCCTTGCTGATTTTGTAAGTTTGCCCACTGACAAAGACATGAGCAGCCCATAATTGAAGGGTAGGTTATTGGTAACAGTGAGAGATAGCACATCACAAATTAAATCCGGAAAATCACATTGTGGAAAGTATATGAATTTATTTGCATTCTGCAGAGGGAAATAAGTATTTGATCCCCCACCAACCAGTAAGAGATCTGGCCCCTACAGACCAGGTAGATGCTCCAAATCAACTCGTTACCTGCATGACAGACAGCTGTCGGCAATGGTCACCTGTATGAAAGACACCTGTCCACAGACTCAGTGAATCAGTCAGACTCTAACCTCTACAAAATGGCCAAGAGCAAGGAGCTGTCTAAGGATGTCAGGGACAAGATCATACACCTGCACAAGGCTGGAATGGGCTACAAAACCATCAGTAAGACGCTGGGCGAGAAGGAGACAACTGTTGGTGCCATAGTAAGAAAATGGAAGAAGTACAAAATGACTGTCAATCGACAAAGATCTGGGGCTCCACGCAAAATCTCACCTCGTGGGGTATCCTTGATCATGAGGAAGGTTAGAAATCAGCCTACAACTACAAGGGGGGAACTTGTCAATGATCTCAAGGCAGCTGGGACCACTGTCACCACGAAAACCATTGGTAACACATTACGACATAACGGATTGCAATCCTGCAGTGCCCGCAAGGTCCCCCTGCTCCGGAAGGCACATGTGACGGCCCGTCTGAAGTTTGCCAGTGAACACCTGGATGATGCCGAGAGTGATTGGGAGAAGGTGCTGTGGTCAGATGAGACAAAAATTGAGCTCTTTGGCATGAACTCAACTCGCCGTGTTTGGAGGAAGAGAAATGCTGCCTATGACCCAAAGAACACCGTCCCCACTGTCAAGCATGGAGGTGGAAATGTTATGTTTTGGGGGTGTTTCTCTGCTAAGGGCACAGGACTACTTCACCGCATCAATGGGAGAATGGATGGGGCCATGTACCGTACAATTCTGAGTGACAACCTCCTTCCCTCCGCCAGGGCCTTAAAAATGGGTCGTGGCTGGGTCTTCCAGCACGACAATGACCCAAAACATACAGCCAAGGCAACAAAGGAGTGGCTCAGGAAGAAGCACATTAGGGTCATGGAGTGGCCTAGCCAGTCACCAGACCTTAATCCCATTGAAAACTTATGGAGGGAGCTGAAGCTGCAGTTGCCAAGCGACAGCCCAGAACTCTTAATGATTTAGAGATGATCTGCAAAGAGGAGTGGACCAAAATTCCTCCTGACATGTGTGCAAACCTCATCATCAACTACAGAAGACGTCTGACCGCTGTGCTTGCCAACAAGGGTTTTGCCACCAAGTATTAGGTCTTGTTTGCCAGAGGGATCAAATACTTATTTCCCTCTGCAGAATGCAAATAAATTCATATACTTTCCACAATGTGATTTTCCGGATTTAATTTGTGATGTGCTATCTCTCACTGTTACCAATAACCTACCCTTCAATTATGGGCTGCTCATGTCTTTGTCAGTGGGCAAACTTACAAAATCAGCAAGGGATCAAATACTTATTTCCCCCACTGTAAATGTTTATAATAGAACATGTAAACAAGGTAATCTTTTTATTGGACTAATTTTAATACATTTTGGCTAACTTTCGGAGAACAAAACCCCCTTCCTCAGGTCAGGATAGGATACTGTAACAGTACTATACTATATTGACCTGAGAAAGGATGTTTTGCCTCTGAAAGCTAAATCTATTAGTCCAATAAAATGGTATTATTTTATTTTCTATATTTGTTTTATTTCTATTTGTTAATTTGTAAAGTGGTGATTGGTATTTGTTAGGTTTTTTTTCAAATTTACATCTGCTGTCTTTATATTTTGCACAGTACTAGAGGACATTTTCTGTTTCTGTGGTGTTGCATTGTATGCAGAGTCTGGCATCTTGGGGGTTGTTTAATTTTTGTCTAAATAGAAAGTTTAAATAGTACTACTTATTCTATAGTGGATTAGGGTGTATCTGTGTTTGTGAAAAAGACATGGCTTTCAGTTGGCATTGACTGTGCAGGATCGACGATCTGTACTATTCTGTCTGGTTTCATTTTACAATAGGTGAATTGATGTTCTAGTGCTCACTGTAGTGTTTTAAGATGTTTTCCTTTTCTTTGTGTGATTCGAAGAAATGACTGCTTATGGTATGGTAGAATTGCTCTATAGGTCCTGAGTATTTTGTATTCTTGGCATACCTAGTACTGGATTTTGGAGGGGGGTCTTAAAAAATGACCGGGAGGGAGGGAGCTGGGGGCCTTGGAGCTCGGCGGGAGGGGTGGCTGGCCCTGGAGCTAGGGTGGGGGGGAAGCTAGGGTGGGGGCGGAGCAAGGACGGGGGCAGGGCTAGGGTGGGGCCCCATCAAATTGGTCTGCATAGGGCCCCGCACTTGCTAAGACCGGCCCTGCGTATGCAACGCTGTACATTTGAACATGAAGAGACAGTCCCTGCTCGACAGAGCTTACAATCTAATTAGGACAAACAGGACAAACAAGAGATAAGGGAATATTAAAGTGAGGATGATAAAATAAGGGTTCTGAACAAGTGAATAAGAGTTAGGAGTTAAAAGCAGCATCAAAAAGGTGCGCTTTTAGCTTAGATTTGACTGCCAGAGATAGAGCTTGACGTACCGGCTCAGGAAGTCTATACCAGGCATATGGTGCAGCAAGATAAAAGGAACAGAGTCTGGAGTTAGCAGTGGAGGAGAAGGGTGCAGATAAGAGAGATTTACCCAGTGAACGGAGTTCCCGGGGAGGAATGTAGGGAGAGATGAGAGTGGAGAGGTACTGAGGAGCTGCAGAGTGAATGCATTTATAGCTCAATAAGAGGAGTTTGAACTGTATGCAGAAACGGATAGGAAGCCAGTGAAGTGACTTGAGGAGAGGGCTAATATGAGCATAACGACCCTGGCAGAATATTAGTCATGCAGCAGAATTTTGAACAGATTGAAGAGGAGAGAGATCTTGCAATCCACTGGCTAAGTGGGAGACCTGTGAGAAGCAAGTTGCAATAGTCTAAGCGAGAGGTGATAAGAGTGTGGATGAGGGTTCTGGTAGTGTGCTCAGAAAGGAAAGGGCGAATTTTGCTGATATTATAGAGAAAGAAACGACAGGTTTTAGCAGTCTGCGGAATATGTGCAGAGAAGGAGAGGGAGGAGTCAAAGATGACCCCAAGGTTACGAGCTGATGAGACAGGAAGTATGAGAGTGTTATCCACAGAAATAGAGAATGGGGGAGGAGGAGAGGTTGGTTTAGGGGGAAAGATAAGAAGCTCAGTCTTTGTCATGTTTAGTTTCAGATGGCGCTGAGACATCCAGGCAGCAATGTCAGACAAGCAGGCTGATACTTTGGCCTGGATTTCGGCCGAGATTTCTGGTGTGGAGAGGTAGATCTGGGAGTCATCAGCGTAAAGATGATACTGAAAACCATGGGATGAGATCAGAGTACCAAGGGAAGAAGTATAGATGGAGAAAAGAAGTCCCAGGACGGATTCCTGAGGTACACCAACTGACAGTGGTGTACCTCAGTATTGCCATGACTCTCTCTCTACAGCCATGAAATATTGCCTATGTCTCTCTCTCTCTCTCTACACCCATGAAATATTACCTATGACTCCCCCCACCATCCAGCATCTCATCTCATCTTTGTCTCTCCTCCCCCACCCATCTAGCATTGCTCATCTGTCTATCTATTTGTTTCTCTCCCCCTGGCATGAAGCACTGCCCTTGTCTTTCGCTCTCTCCCTCCCCCACAGCATTCAGCATTGCCAGTGTCTGTTTCTATTCCCCCCCCCCATTCAAAATTACCCTGGTCACCCTCTCTCTCTCCTCCTAACCATACCACATTACCCTGTGTGTGTGTGTCTCTCTCTCTATGCAGTACTCCCCCCCCCCCTCCATCCCACACTGACCTGCCTCTCTCCCTGGCATGCAGCATTGTCCCTGCCTCATTCTCCCCCCCCCCCCCATCTATTTATCACCTTCCTTCCTGTACAGCATTGCCCTGTTTCTGTCTCCACCTCCCATCCAGCACTGCCCTGTCTCCCCCTCCCCAACACGCCTGGCTCTCTCTCTCTCTTGACCACTATTGCCTTGTTTCTCTCTTTCTCTCCACTATACCATCTGCCATCATGCAGTACCTTTTGTTCCCTTCTTCCTGTTGCACCGCTGCCAGGCTCGCAGTAGTAATTAAACAGCAAAGATGCATAGGACCAGTTCTCCGCATGCTGCTGCTTCCACTGCCGACCCTGTCTCCTCTGATATAACTTCCTCTTTCAGAGGAGACTGGAGGCAGAGCCAGCAGAGGAAGCAGTAGCGGCACGCAGAGAGCTGGTTTTGAGTGTGTTTGATGCTTCATTACTACTATGGACTTGGCAGAGGAAGCAAAGGGAGGGGAAAGAGGGAACAAAAGGTACTGCATGATGGTGGGAGAGATAGGGGAGAGAAAGAGAGAGAGAAATGGGGCAACAGAAGATGGAAGTGGGGAGGAGAGAGAGACAGGGAAAATACTGGGAAGGCAGTGCGTCTGGCTGGTGAGATCATGGAGGGGGCCCGTTTACCAAAGCTTAGCACATGCTTATGGAATTAGTGCAAGCCAAATGCTAAGAAGCCCATAGGTATAAAATAGGTTTCTTAGCATTCAACACACACTATTTCTGTTACCACATGTTAAGCTTTAGTAAAAAAAAAACCCTGGAATTTGTTGCCAGAGGATATGACCAAGGATAATAGTATAGCTGGGTTTAGAAAGATTTAGGTAAGTTTCTGGTGGCTAGTTCCAATAATTATTGACCAAGGATCACCACTATCTTACTCAGAAAATGAACAACAGCAAAGGAACTCCCCACTAGTGCCTACTGAGGTCCACAGGAGTCAGCTCTGCGGGCGCTTAAGCACCCCCAATATTGAACAAACTCCTTGACTGTGTCCATGGACAGTTAATATTTGTTGGCTTTAGCACCTCCAATAACTGAAAAGTTGTCTCTTATGCTGAGGTCTTCTAGTTGATTTGAGTCAGCCCCTGTTGAAGACAGGAAACTGATCTAAACCATCATGGTAATTCTTAAGAATAGCAATGGTGGAGAAGAATGTGGTGTCTTCTTGAATTAATGACCAGAACTCTGCAGTAGTCTGACATTGATCTTAGAATATTGATGGACTAATATGAAAATAATACACAATCCTGCTGATATTCAGCCTGTGGTGGTCAGCGGTTTTTTTTAAATGCTGACCACAGTGGGTAGAATTAGCCCCAGATAGTCAATGTCAGGCCATGTCCAGTCACTGGCATTGAATATCCAAGGCTAATTCGGCATGTGCTAGCTGCCAGAGCTTATGTGGGTCCTGGCTGATATTCAACCAAGACTCACATAAGACACTTATGTGCGTCCAGTCTGAATATCAGCCAGGACCAACTTAAGTAAATGGGCCCACTCCTCCCTCCCACCTTCCTGGAAGAAAAGGCAGACCTCCCCTGCTGGATCTTCTTGTCTCCCCCCACCCCCCCCCCCCCCCCCCGTTCCCTGCTGGTCTAGCGGGGAAATGGACAGGACCAATACCTAAGTGCTTCTGCCTGCCTGCAGCAGCCTCCCTCTAGAGCCTCGCAGTACTGTGAGTATTTGTTTGCGCAACTTGTTTAACAAGCCAATCGGTGCTGATAATTGGCCAATAACAAGCAATTATTGGCACCAATTAGAATTTACCCGTGCAAATTTCTAAGCGTATTCTGTAAACTGGTGCTTGTAAATTCTAATACATGGATCTCAAAAAAGGGGCATGGCCAGGTCATGGGCGTATCTGGACTCTGGCGGTAGGAGGGGCCAGAGCCAGAGGGAGGGGGCACATTTCCGGATCCCCCCGCCACTGCCAGACCCCCCCCTCGCCACCAATGACACTCTCCACCCCCTCCCGCCGCCGCAAACCCTCCCTCGCTGCTGTCACTTACCTTTGCTGGTGGGGGACCCCAACCCCCCGCCAGCCTAGGTCCTCTCTTCCATGCAGGCTGCAAGTTGCAATGCTTCCTGTTCTTCTGAGTCTGACGTCCTGCACGTACAACGCGCAGGACGTCAGATTGAGTTCCAAATTCTAAGTCTGACGTCCTGCACGTTGTACGTGCAGGACGTCAGACTCAGAAGAACAGGAAGTGTTGCAACTTGCATCCTGCATGGAAGAGAGGACTTCGGCTGGCGGGGGGTTGGGGTCCCCCACCAGCAAAGGTAAGTGACAGCAGCGAGGGAGGGTTTGCGGCGGCGGGAGGGGGTGGAGAGTGTCATTGGTGGCGAGGGGGGGGGGGTCTGGCAGTGGCGGGGGGATCCGGAAATGTGCCCCCTCCCTCTGGCTCTGGCCCCCACTACCGCCAGAGTCCAGATACGCCCCTGACCTGGCCATGCCCCTTTTTTGAGATCCATGTATTAGAATTTACAAGCACCAGTTTACAGAATACGCTTAGAAATTTGCACGGGTAAATTCTAATTGGTGCCAATAATTGCTTGTTATTGGCCAATTATCAGCACCGATTGGCTTGTTAAACAAGTTGCGCAAACAAATACTCACAGTACTGCGAGGCTCTAGAGGGAGGCTGCTGCAGGCAGGCAGAAGCACGTAGGTATTGGTCCTGTCCATTTCCCCGCTAGACCAGCAGGGAATGGGGGGGGGGGGGGGGGGGGGGGAGACAAGAAGATCCAGCAGGGGAGGTCTTGTGAATTCTAATACATGGATCTCAAAAAAAGGGGCATGGCCAGGTCAGGGGCATATCTGGACTCTGGCGGTAGGGGGGGCCAGAGCCAGAGGGAGGGGGCACATTTCCGGACCCCCCCGCCACTGCCAGACCCCCCCCTCACTACCAATGACACTCTCCACCCCCTCCCGCCGACGCAAACCCTCCCTCGCTGCTGTCACTTACCTTTGCTGGTGGGGGACCCCAACCCCCCGCCAGCCGAGGTCCTCTCTTCCATGCAGGCTGCAAGTTGCAATGCTTCCTGTTCTTCTGAGTCTGACGTCCTGCACGTACAACGCGCAGGACGTCAGATTGAGTTCCAAATTCTGAGTCTGACGTCCTGCACGTTGTACGTGCAGGACGTCAGACTCAGAAGAACAGGAAGTGTTGCAACTTGCATCCTGCATGGAAGAGAGGACTTCGGCTGGCGGGGGCTTGGGGTCCCCCGCCTGCAAAGATCGGCGACGGGTTGGTGGCGGGCGTGCGGGAGGGAGGGGGAGAGGGTCGATGGTAGGGGGGTCCAGGGCGAAATCTGCGGGGGCCCAGGCCCCTGTGGCCCCACGCAGATACGCCCCTGGGCCAGGTTGTGGGTGTTCCTAAAAATTAAACACACTGTTGTAAAATACACCCGATCTGCGCCTAAGTTAGGCGTGTGCATTTACACCAGATTTTAGTTGGTGCAAATGGTCGTGTCCTAATTTTAGTCATGGAGATGGGTACCACATGCATTCTATAAACCACACCTAACTTTAGGAGAGGTTTATAGAATAGCGCTTAGTGTGTTTTCTTTGGTGTTGATTTTTTAGGCGCCATATAGTGAATCTGGTCTTAAGTGCCACTGAATATCCCAGGTTAGTCCCGGACAGGCAATTTAAATGGTTAGGAGCCCCACCTGGTCGTTTAAATCGCTTTGAATATCAACCTCAATACTATTAACATAAACCAATGTCTGTATGTTTTGTTTTCAGATTGGTTTATTAGTTTCCTCTCTTTTTTTTTTCTTTTTGTTACTGGTTCAGTCTTGGATCTCCTTCTTTTTAGAACTACAAAAGAAGTGTGCCTGCAGATAAGTTTTCAGGTTTTTGATTCCAATTAATGTTAATTCTCTTTTCTTTATTTTCTGTGTCAAGCTGTACTTGAAAATAATATTTTAAAAATTGCCCTAACAAAATTTGCTTGCTCATAAGAAAGAACTTTCAGTAACTACTTACACAACAGAATGCACTTTTTTCTTCCACTGAATAGACACACTATAGTTACTCTCTGACTTCTTGGTACAGTTCTAAAAGAAGCTATTTTTCTAAGACCTGTGCTTTATAGACAGGCTTTAAATTTTGTGCTCTTTTCCAGGGGGTTTATTTAGGTATAAGGGATGTTTAATTCAATATCCAAAATTCCTAACTTTAAACCTTCAATATGTTTAATGACAAAAAGTCTTAGCACGCCCTTGTGCTTGCTAAGGACATTTTTAGCACAGCAGTAAATAGCTTATTTTTTATTTTTTTGTATTAATGGGCATGTGCTAATATTGCCATTAATGTGTGGTCATTAAGATAGATTAGCACATGAGCCCTTACCGCCAACTATTTTGTAGATGGTAAGGGCTCATATGCCACTCAGCGCATGACAATGCAGACACACCCATTCTCTGCCCCAGACATGCCCCCCTCGGCTGTAGAAATAAAAATAATTTTTTAGCGCATGGTGAGCGTGCACTGACCTGGAACTTACTCTGAGAACACCCCAGAGTAAGTCCTTTTAAGCTGCAGTAAGCAGGCACTGGTGCTTACTGCAGCTTGGTAAAAGGACCCCTTAATGATGTTTAATGACCAACATTTCTGAGAAATGGTTGAGCACTTAAACCGTAACAGAATTTTCAGGAATATTTGAAAAACAACGTCTCTATTAGCAATTTTCTTTTAATAATCTATTCAAAACAGCAAAGAAATGTAATACAATACATGTTATAGCCATATGTCGATAATCTTTGAAATAAAACAGAAACAGAAGATGAAATCCAGTAAAAGTGTTCAAATGATGCAGAATCTGAAAGGACTAAAATCCTTGATATTAAATATTAGTCTAAAATGGTTCTTGGTTTCAAGGGTTGTAACTATGGCATTATATGTAATTACTTGTACTTTTAAGTCCCTAGTGGGAATAATTAGTCCACCTGTTGACAAACCATATCCCCTGTTCTACTGTTAATGTAGGCAATTGATTTGCACATGGGTGTAATTACCATCACTGATGCTGTCAGAAATAAGCTTTCCCACCAGAGTCCTGTCAATCACCACTTTCTCCAGATGAGGCCCAGAAAGGCTTAAGGACACCAGTACACCTGAACCGAAGAGAAGCTACAACAAAATAATCAAAAACAAAAAGAAGACATCAACAGTTGGCAAGCTAAAAATTTCTACTGCAAATAACATGTTCATCCCGTAAAGAAATCCACTGAAACAAAATTACATTTGAACCTTAGTTAAGAAAACAATGGGTGACAATGAATGAAAAACTAGACCTATTCAAATCAATGGCAATAACAGATTTCTCATTTGTAAGAAGGGGATAAATCCTGAAATAATGCTGTTTTACCTAAGGAAATGAGCTCTTTGATTATTGCCTAATTTGTGAGTGAATAAAAGTACTTTTACCTGCAGAGCACAAAGGTGGTCCCAGGGGTGAGATATTGAGGGGGTCTTTAACTAAAGGTTAGCTCGAGTCCCATTTTACTCCTATGGGCCCTGCTGCAGACAGCTCGAGCTATTCTTTAGTAAAAGACCCCCTCAAAAATATGTGTAGTTTTTCATAATCAAAACTGCATGTGTTTATTTATTTATTTAGATTTTGCTCACACCTTTTTCAGTAGTAGCTCAAGGTGAGTTACATTCAGGTACTCTGGATATTTCTCTTTCCCAGGAGGGCTCACAATCTAATTTGTTTCCAATAGACAAATAATGTAGCATGAAAGCAGGTGCAACTGCTGTGGGTCATTTTTCTTGAAGCAATAATCAAAGCAAAAGCCTGTGCAGACATTTGCTTTGATTTCAGGTACAAACTCCAGATAAATGTAGCTGCAGAGTTTGTACCAAGAAGCCCAATTTTTTAGTTGCCCCTAAACGTTCAACAATAAAACTATTTGAGAGCAGCAACATGATTCTACACCTAATGGTTCCATAAACATCCATCAGTTGACATAGAAAAGAGAAAGCAGAGCTAAGGGACTAGAGCAATAACACACTAAAAGTTTACCTTGCAAGTAAGTAAAAATGTAGGGGTTGTTTTACTAAACTGCAGCAAAAGTGGCCTTAGCGTGCCCTTGCGTGGGTTTCTTCCATTCACCAAGAAATGCAAACCCAGGAACCAGAGGCTACCTAGTACTTCATCTGCCAAACTGCAAAAACGTACTATACAAGTCCAGCTACATGGTGGGATTTAGCTACCTGGGCTCAAAATGGTGGAACTCAACTCCCATATTCATAAGAAGCATTACGAACTACCTCCAGTTCAGAAAAGACCTAGGAGCCCTTTTACTAAGCTGCGTAGGTGCTTATGTGTGTCCTACGTGCGTCAATTTTGAACTACTGCCCAGCTACCATGTGGCCCTGGCAGTAATTTCATTTTTTACGGTTGTCCACTAAACACACCAGAAATTCTCTAGCGCGCTGCAGTAGCCGGGCGGTAATCGGCATTGTATACGCATAGACCATTACCACCAATTAATACGTGAGACTTTACCGCTAGGTCAATGGGTGGTGGTAAGGTCTCAGGCCCAAAATGGCTGCGCGCCAATTTTAATTTTGCTGCACGTCCATTTTGGGCCAAATGTTTTGCAGGTGCACTGAAAAATGAACCTGCGTGCGTCCAATACATGCCTCTACACCAGCTCAGGCCACTTTTCCGCGCACCTTAGTAAAAGGATCCCCTAAAGACCTACCTCTTAAGGAAATTCGATGAGTAAAATATACACTAATCATTCTGGAACAACACAATCTCTAACTGTAACGCATCTTTTCATTTAAGAAATGAACTAAGATATCTTCTCAAGAAATCCAATGACTATTCCCATATGCACTAATGGTTATCTTGTCAACCACTGTAAAACACAGCATCATACATGTAACTGAATCAACATAATCTAAACTGTTAAATGTAAGCCACACTGAACCAAAACTCATAAGTATGTATGAATGTATAAATAAATAAATAAAATAAAATAATGATGGTCCCACTAAGTATATTATTGGAATCAATTGGTTTTAACACCTTTATTTACGCTGATGATATTGCTATTTAAAAACCATTTAAAGAAAACTTAGATGAAATCTTGCCAAGGGCTCTTGCCAGCTAGGGCTCTTCAGCTTGGAGAAAAGGCGGCTGAGGGGAGATATGATAGAGGTCTATAAAATAATGAGTAGAACTGAATGGGTAGATGTGAAGCATCTGTTTACACTTTCCAAAAATACTAGGACTAGGGGGCATGCGATGAAGCTACTATGTAGTAAATTTAAAACGAATCGGAGAAAAGTTTTCTTCACTCAACGTGTAATTAAACTCTGGAATTCATTGCCAATGAATGTGGTAAAGGCGGTTAGCTTAGAGGAGTTTATAAATTTGAAATGTATTTGGCTAAAAAGCAGCCACGTTTTGTCAAGTTTAAGGGAAAATGGTCTGTGTTAGCGTCCTATCTCTCAAGAGTGAGCTGAGCGTAGTTGCACGTTCCTTGGTCTTCTCTGCATGAACAGTCCTGTCTGTTGAATATATCCTCAGCTACTATGTGTCACCTTTCCCCCCTTTTTTTTAACTACTCTCCTTTTTTTTTTTTAATCTCTTCCATTACCTCTTGCACTTGTACCTGATTGCTGTATTTTGCTGTACTGTGTATTTGTGCAGTTGTGTTCCTTGTTGTTGCTTTCTGTTTTATAACAAAATCATTAAAGTATTTACGGAGGAAGTGACGTCAGCGGAGCGAATGGCAGCTTAAACGCTGAGCTCCGATACACCCGAGAGCAAAAATTCGCATTTCCCCCTCCCTCTCACGGCGAATCTGATCGCTAATAGCCACGGAACACGGCAACAGGATAGCGGACGAAAGGAAGGCATGCAGATGAGCGGAGGTGCAGTAAATCTCTCTCAATTTGCCTTCGACGGTGGCGCACAGAAAAAACCAAAATGGCAGCGCAAATTGAACATCACCCTGTTACACAGGAATCTGATGGTGAGTTGTTTCCTTCACAAGACCAAACGGACCGTTTGGGGGAATTGCTACCGGAGCTGCGTGAGTGGCTACAAGAGATCCGCTCGGACCTGAAAGCGGTTCGCGCCGAATTGGCTACTTTGGGTGCCAACCTGAGAGGAGAAATAGCGGAGGTGGGCCAAAGAGTGGATGAGGTTGAGAATCAAATGTTGGATCAGTCGGAGGCCCTACAATCACTTGATATGCAGGTATCAGATATCAGACTGGGTCAGCAGCAAATAAATGACAAACTGGAGGACTTGGAAAATAGAAGCAGACGCTGCAATCTACGGTTACGGGGCCTACCGGAAACGCCGGAATACCAAGATACTGAGACTGTGATCCAAAAAATAGCAGCGGCGCTCCTCACCGCGGAAGAAACGGCGGGGCAGATGGAGGAAATTAGACTGGAAAGAGCACACAGGGCGCTAGGCCCGCCCCGGCAGAACATACCCAAGGACATCATTGCCTGCTTTAAGGACTATAAGATGAAAGAGAAAGTCCTACAAGCGGCTCGCCAGAGGTCTGATTTTAAGTGGGACTCCTATCATATAGAGGTATATCAGGACCTGGCAGCGGTGACATTAAAGAGAAGAGCGGAGCTAAAACCAGTGACAGCCAATTTGCGACAGATGGGCCTTCGCTATAGATGGCGACATCCATTTGCGCTTGTGTTTTACAAGGATGGCAAGATGCATCAGATCCGGTCGGTGGCAGAAGCGCAAAAGGTTCTCCCTGAGGGGGTTCCCTTGGAGACTCCGGTATCGAGCGCCAAAAGAGGTCACCCGAGAGCATCAACTACCAACCCAAAATGGCAGAGAGTGGGATGCAAGAGACTGCAGCGCCAGCAATCAGCGGGACGACTGCAATGAAACTCCTGATGGAAGAAGCAATCTAGTTGAAAGGCGAGGTGAAATCTACAGCTTTCCAGTGTGCTGAGACAGTTCAGAAACACGTCTAAGGACAATGGATGTTGGGTGTTATGTTTGAGAGGGATGAGGGTCGTATGATTAGAGTTTAATAGAAGGGAGGTCAAGTATACCCCACTATGGAGCTGGTAAATTGCAGAACTGTGTAGCAGATAATGAAGGAGGCAGAGGGGTGAATTGAGAGCACTTCCTTCCAGGATAGCACCTACGATTAAAGTATTTACACCGGGAACCTTGGAAAAAAAAAGGTTTGGATGGCTTCCTAAAGGAAAAGTCCATAGACCATTATTAAATGGACTTGGGGAAAATCCACTATTTCTGGGGTAAGCAGTATAAAATGTTTGTACTTTTTTGAGATCTTGCCAGGTATTTGTGACCTGGATTGGCCACTGTTGGAAACAGGATGCTGGGCTTGATGGACCTTTGGTGTTTCCCAGTATGGCAATACTTATGTACTTATGTAGAATTAAGTCTGGTTTTGATCTGATGGAATCTTAGGCTGCCAATTTTAAATTAAATTAAAACTGAATAAGGATAAAACCAAGTTCCTAATTGTCACCAATGCTGCCCACCCAATGACTAATAAAAACATCACTACTGATACTGTGTCCTACTCTTTTTCTACCACCATGAAAATCTTGGGAATAACCAATACCGATCATTTAAACTTCAGGCTTCTGTGGTGATTTCTAGTGTCTTTAATTATCTGTGGAGATTGAAAAGACTGACGCCTTTCTTTTCTAACTCACTTTTTCGCTCTTTAGTTCAATTCTTAGTGCTATCCAAACTTGATTATTGTACTGCTGTTTACTCAGGCCTAAAAGTTTCTCTTATCAAAAAAACTTCAAACAGCTCAGAATACTTTGGCTCATCTTGTATGTAAAGCCCCTCAATTCACCAAGTCAGCTTCTCTTTTAATCAAACTGCATTGGCGTCCAATAAATGCAAGAGTTACCTTTAAACTATGTATACTTGTTTATCAAATTTTACTTGGTCTTTTACCTGACTTTATGCAATACTTGTTAGAATTACTTTTACGTAATCCTCATCCAACGTCCAGAGACTATCTTCGCCTCTATTTTCCATGTTGTAAAAACCTTTGTTACAGATCTATTCATGACGTAAATTTCACATACCCAGCTACTAGGAAATGGAATTCCCTATCAAAGTCATTCAGATATGTTACTGACTACTTGAAATTTTGTAAATTGTTGAAAGCATTCTTATTTAGTGAATTCTTCGCCACTGTTGGTGATTATTATTCTTTAAGGGGTCCTTTTACAAAGCTGCAATGAAAAATGGCTTGTGGTAGAGTAGGTGCGGGTTTTGAGCGCGCCGATCCATTTTTCAGTGTGCCATGTAAAAAAAGGCCTTTTTTTATTTTTGCCAAAAATGAACGTGTGGCAAAATCAATTTTGCCGTACGTCCATTTTGGGTCTGCGACCTTACTGCCAGCCATTGACCTTGCAGTAAATTCTCCCCCAGTAACTGGGCGGTAATGACCTGCACGCGTCAAATGCCACTAGGCGTGCATTTAATCCACAGTAAGGATCTGATTTAATGCAAAAGATGATAGACGAACTGAGGGAGGAGATGGCAAGGCTAAGATGAATCCATGATAAGGAATACATTGATGAAATACTGCTTAAGGTGTCTGATGGAAAATTTCAGCAGAGGAAGAGGTGAAACTATACCACAAGATGATGGCAATTGGCTACCAAAGACAATATAGTATTTATACCTCAGCTCCACCCTCTGAAGAGCACGAGTTCTCAACCCAGTCTTACAGACACACCTAGCCAAGTTTTCAAGATACCCAAAACAAATATGCACGAGATAAATTTGCATCTTAAAAACCTTACTGGCTAGGTGTGTCCCGAGGACTGGGTTGAGAACGCTCTACAGCCTCTAGAAAGCAAAAAAAAAACATGAAGACGTTTCCAAATGTACACCCTGGATACACTACTTGAAACATTACTCAATGGCCTTCAATCTCAGTCATTGTGGTAATAAAACATATTCTTTGTGATGGGCAACCTTGTTGTCTCTGAAGTGTGTGTGTGGGGGGGGGGGGGGGGGAGGACGACACATGGGCCCTGGCCTGACAGTTCCTACTCCACCAAAACCTGTGCCAGCTGCTCATTTCTACTACTTGCCCGGCCTTGCTCATTACCCCAGACCTTGCAAGTTTGCAGATAGGCCCTGGTGGCTGTCAGCACCAGAGGGCTGAACCCTGGTAGAATGGACTGGACATTTTTCTTTTGTGTGTGATTTGACTCTATTAGGCTGTTCGATTTAGGGCTTTATGTGCATATAATACTACTGTATTGTGCAACTTATATTCCGTCTTAAACCTTAAGGATGCAAGGCAGATTACAAAAGAGAAGAAAACCTTACTTATGAAGAGACAACAATTTTCCTTATTAAAAACAAATAAAAGGCCTATTTAACCAAACCATGCTAGCGATTCCTGGCGCTGCAAATGAGAGTAAGCCCATAAGAATTGAATGGGCTCTCTCTCATTTGCCGTGCAGGAATAGCTAACACAGTTTAGTAAAAGAAGCCCAAAATTTACAATCGCTGACTTAGAAATAGGTTTATGTCTTAAGTGCCTTTTGAAAAAGATAAGATGAAATTTGACAAATCTGATAAGGAATATTACTGCAAATTTTGGTACTTTTGATTGACTTTTGACTTAGATTTTCCATCAATGAAAAGATAAATTTTATCTCTGTACACTTCTCAGGTTTAAACTACTAGTAGGAAATTCTAAAAGTTGCACTATATTTTCCAAATTAAGACAGTTAAAAGTTATATAAGTCATGCAGGATATTTTAAACTGAAGACCTGATTCCACTTTGAGCCAATGCAATTTGTTCAAAAGCGGAGTTGCTTCATGAAACTTTCCTACCATGAAAATCAACCTTGTAGAAGTATTTTGCAGAAACTGCAATTTCCTATGTAGTTTTGATGTAATAGAGCAGTACTAGAAATTTCAATAATCCAAGTGAGGGGTAAGGATGGCTTGAGCTATGGTTTCAAAGCTTGTAGGACTTAGAGATGATCTTACAGCTCTTAGATGATGTAAATATTTTTTTAAAGAACTTCTTTACAAGCTCGTTAATCGGAAATTCAAAAGTCAGTTTTGCATCTAGAATCACTCCTAACACTTTAGATTTATATTCAAATATGAGTATTTCTCCTAAGGACAAAATAACATTAGTTGGAGAACTGGTTTACAAATCTCCAAACCACAACAGTTTAGTTTACATATATATGAGTAATATATTTACATATTTTCATGATTTTTTAATAAATTTAATTGCTTGATTGTTTTCTATGACTCCCAACACCACATTACTCCCTGATTGTAGTTTGGAGGAGATGGGAGGTGGAGGCACCATCTCATTCTTTGCCTCAGGCAGCCGATTGCCTTGGGCCACCCCTGGACTGTATGCCCTAGTGGGGGAGAGGGTGTTGAAAGAGGAATGGAGAGCACCAGGGAGTCTTGTGGACAGAGAGAGGGAAAGTTGGAGAGCACCTATGCTGGAGAAGGGGCAGAGAAAACTGGGAAATGAACTTGCTAGAAGTGAGTGAGATCAAGCTTACAGAGGGGATCAAGCTAGCTGAGGCCTGAAACTGCTGGAAAAGTGGGTTTGAAAATGTTATGCAGAAAAATTACAAATAAAGAATGCAGAATTTTGCAAAATATTTAAAACCTTTGCACATAAGTTTCAAAATTTTGTACAGAATTTTTAATATATTTGCACACAATCACCCTAGGAGAAATGCTTATAGAATTGAATTCTAAGTCAAATTTTGAAAGAGGTAGGTAGTCAAGTCCTTTTGTGCAGGCAAGAAAATGACCTCAGAAATTTGTTACTACATCAAATGGAGAATCTTGAAATTGAACTCCTTGAGGTTATTCAAAAGCACTTATGTGGTCAGCAGTGGCAACTACATGAGTGCTTTAATTAAAAAGAAAAAAAAAGATCAATGTTATCTGTACAAATTAGGAAAGGTATTTGGGCCATTCTGTAGGCGGTGCCATTAAGCTGTATAACATACATCTTAAGTCATAATATTCAGCTGCTAAACATATATATTTAGGTGGCCCAGAAAAACAGCAGGCATAACTTCAAAGTTATACAAGGATAGTCAGCAGAGCTACCTAAACAGCATCAATAAATATCCATATGATTTGAAAATGTTTAAGTTAGACATTTCAAGTTACTCATTCACTACATGGCTGAATATTGACCTCTTTATGAGGCCAGGAGGAACTAAGATACTGAACTGAATCTGCCAGTCTGTATCCACTCAATACCTGTGAAGGACAGCAATTGGAGGCTTTGCTGGAGGAAAGACAACCCAAATCTAAGAGATCAGATTTAGTACAACTATGAATCTGAGAGCCATTTCAGAGATTTTTTTTTACTAAGCTGCGTTAGATGCTAAGGTGCATCTAAGGCAGCTAAAAACGGAGTGCCTCGGGACACATTCAGGCGTCCTGCAAAAATGTCCAAATGTGCACATGATAACCGTGTGCTAAAAAATAATTTTTTTGAGGGGGGTGGCAGCAGCGGAGAGTGGGTGTTCCTGACCTAACCATCTACATTACTATGTACTAACAGGTTAATGTGAAGATACCATGCGAGTACCTACTGCCTACAAAATGGCAGTACGTGGTAATTTCCAAAAATGGCCAAGAGCTAATGGCAACACTGACACACGTAGTCAAAAATGCCCACAATTTAATATATATTCTTTCACACAACAATGAATAATACTTAAAGCTTACACGGAAAATCAATCGCTGCTATAATACATCAAAACAACATTCATTCAGAAAGGTATCTTCGGACCATCAGAGGCGGTACTCCACTGCTATATAGTGGTGCAGTAGTAATTTCCACCTTTCTCATCATCGTTCCATTTTTTAAAACATTTAAATAGCACTTCAAAAATTCTTGAAATTATAATATGACTGTAAGTATCTTAGACAATAGCTTTAGGGGACTTAAAACCCAATTCGCGTTGGGCTATACACTTGTTGAGAGCGAGTACCAAAACAGAATATGAGGCATTGATGTGACTTTGCAGATCATTTCTTGCCCATGCCCAAGGAAACAGGGGCACTACAGTGGACTTCAGACATTGCTCCCAGGGTGCATAGCTCCCTTACCTTGTGTTTGAGCCCTCCAACCCCCCCCCAAAAAAACCACTACCCACAACTGTACACCACTACCATAGCCCTAAGGGGTGAAGGGGGGCACCTACATGTTTGTCCCTAGACTTGGTTGTTTCTGATTTTCGGCGATAATGGAAACCAAGGACGTCCATCTCAGAAACGACCAAGTGCAAGCTCTTTGGTTGTGGGAGGAACCAGCATTTGTAGTGCACTGGTCCCCCTGACATGCCAGGACACCAACCGTGCACCCTAGGGGGCACTGCAGTGGACTTCAGAAATTGCTCCTATGTACATAGTTCCCTTACCTTGCGTGCTGAGCCCCCCAACCCCCCCCCCAAAAAAAAAACCCACTACCCACAACTGTACACCACTACCATAGCCCTAAGGGGTGAAGGGGGGCACCTACATGTGGGTACAGTGGGTTTCTGGTGGGTTTTGAAGGGCTAACATTTACCACCACAAGTATAACAGGTAGGGGGGGGGTGGACCTGGGTCTGCCTGCCTGAAGTGCACTGCACCCACTAAAACTGCTCCAGGGACCTGCATACTGTACTGCTGTGATGGAGCTGGGTATGACATTTGAGGCTGGCAAAAAAAAAAAATGTAAGTTTTTTTTTTTACGGTGGGAGGGGGTTGGTGACCACTGGGGGAGTAAGGGGAGGTCATCCTCAATTCCCTCCGGTGGTCATCTGGTCAGTTCGTGCACCTTTTTCAGGCTTGGTCACAAGAAAAAATGGATCAAGTAAAGTCAGCCAAGTGCTCACCAGGGACGTCCTTTTTTCCATTATCGGCCGAGGACACCCATCTCTTAAGCACGCCCCAGTCCCACCATCACTATGTTGCCGACATACCCCCATGAACTTTGGTCGTCCCCGCGACAGAAAGCAGTTGAGGGTGCCAAAAATCGGCTTTCAATTATGCCGATTTGGGCGACCCTGAGAGAAGAACATCCATCTCCCAATTTGTGTCGGAAGATGGGCGCCCTTCTCTTTCGAAAATAAGCCTGATAGCCAGTTAAGTGTTGACTCTGCTCCCAGATAGCCCTACGGCTTTAGCGGTTAGTGTGCACTAACTGGTTAAGTGCTGCTGAGTATCAGCACATAGCCCCACATTACTGATTTAACGGAGGGGAAGGGAAAGATTGCTGCGGTCAGATGAGGGTGAATAGAGAGCAGGCTGAGTTTGCCCCTTTGTGTGATGAAGGGGAAAGAGACAAAAATTGTGCATGTTTGTGTATGTGAGACTGTGGTATGTGTGAGCACAGATGGAAGATTAGGAGTGACAAAAAGAATACAAATGACCACTCTCTGGACACAATGAAGAGGTTCTCTCAATATTGGGGGTGCAAAAAAACACCCACAGGCACTCATATAGCTGGCTGTTATGTGCATGTTTCTATATGAGTGATGAGTGAGCATTTGTAAGTGACAGTGTATGAAAATGGCCATGTATGTGAAAACAGAATGTGTATTTGGGAACAATGTGTGTGCATGCACATGCAAGAGAGAGAGAGAGAAAATTCGATGACCACACACCCTCAGCCTACTCAACAGTAACTGCAGTTCCATTTTCTTTTTATATGGTCATTCACGGAAAGGACACTGCAAAATAGTTTTGTTAAGAGTCTGAAGCAAGGGAACCACAGTGATAAATAAATAGTAAATCTTCCCCAATGGCGTTTCATGCAAAATGATGCTTTCTCAAGGATAATTGTAATAAGAATAAAGAGTTAATTTTAGCTGCACCTGTGTTTACATTTGTGATATGAGCAGCTCAGGTGGCATTATGGTTGACCAAACATCTAGAAATATCAGGCTGTGTGGTGGGAATATCAATGGGATTTCATTCATTTGCAATTCTGAATTAGGCATTTTGAATGCCAATATTATAGGCCAGGAGCACCACTTTGGGCACTTATGTCATAGGTTCCTCATTATTGGTTTACTGGTTACAACTCCTTTCTGCATATTCAATTACTGTGCAGAAAAAAAAACAGCATACAAAGTTGATAATGCATTCTTCTCTAGCTGTTGCATTCAATTAGCTGAAGTCTATAAACAATGACTATCCTATTGACTGATGGCACTGCGTAGAGCTGGAAACCATCCTGAGCTTTGAGTTAACTTAAGCTTCTTACATAAAATTTTGATCTGTGACTCTTCCCCAGCCATATTGCTCCTCTATTGCCTTCTTTGATCCTGCCACAGCCACATCCTCTCATCACTAGCCCTCTTTTTGCAAGTGCAGAACCTACTCCCTCTTTAGCAGCCCTTCCCCACCATTTCAAATCCTGGCTGCAGCTTCATCTCCTTCCCCAGTTATCTTGGCTATGCCTCCCATCAGAAATGGAGGGTGGCACAGGTGGTAAATGCAGGAACTGCCATAGCAGATCAACCATACTCACCCAGCTGGATCAGCTTCACATTCATAGGGAAGTGAGAAAGGGAAGAAAGATAAGGGCAACTTTGGCTCACTGCCTTGATAGGCAGCTATTCCAGTTTCCATTTAGACTCTGCCAAGAACTGCTCTGCTGTTGGCACTGGCACCAGTTCACTTAACCTGAACGTTCCTTTGATTTTCTGCTATGCCTCTCTTAGCGTAGCCATTTCCATCCTCTTTAACTCTCCTTCAGTAAAGCTGGTTTACAACAGTGGCAGAGCTTGGTTTCAGTAACTGCTGCCAGCATCACCTCTCAAATTCTAGTAACATGCCACACTAGGTAAATATCTGATTTTCCCCAGGTCCTGTGCTGGTCCTGCCACAGTGCCACTTCTATTTTCTCTATTCGAATTAATTCACTTCTTCAAAATAGTAGTAAATAAATTCTAATAAATAAATAAACTAATAAATAGAGCAGACACAAGTTTGAAGTTTATACATGGTAATCTGAAGGTTATTCCACATAATAATGTGTGTCACCAGAGAGAGCATATTTTAAGAAATACTGGGGTCAATATTGAGTCAGCACAGTGAGCAGCTTAAGTTTATATATATATATATATATATATATATATATATATATATATATATATATATACACATATATACATACACACACACACACACACACACATAAGCTCCTACCTTTTTTACACTATTAGAAACTCTATTTGTGTTTTGCACTTCTGAAAACCACCAATGTAAGCCGCATTGAGCCTGCCATGAGTGGGAAAGCACGGGTTACAAATGTAATAAAATAAAATAATAAATCCATATATTGCATGGCCGTCCAAATCCCAATTTTATAAAGCCAGGATATGGACATCTAAAACTGCAGTATGTCGATATGGCAAGGGGGTGTGGTCTGAGTGTGTTTTGGGTGGGACTAAGGAGGGGTCAAAATACAGACATTCAAATCCAACTGCAGAAGGGGAGGGGACATCCATGCAACTCTATCTTGCTGAAAAGTAATTATGCAGCGGAAACATATGAATTAAAATACAGAGAACATTTACAAACTATAGAGCGATATAAATCTGAGATTAGAGCTCAAAAGATCTCCAAGTACAAAAGAGATGAGCTTGATTATAATAAAGGTTTTATATACCCTTGGATGAATCAGGGAAGGAAATCTAGAAGAAATACAAAAGGAAAAAATGTTTCCTTCATTAATTCATCAAGTGATTCATCGGGAGAAGAAACTAGCAAAATAGTTCCTGTAATGAACGATGGTATACATGGTATAGAATCTACACAATTACAACCTTCTAATAATACTTTTTTAGGTACAACCAGCCTAGGACTTGTGGGGGCGACAGTACCACCAGTACCACCAGTAGTGTGACCGAAAAGACAGGGCAAGAAAATTCATCAACAGTGTTCAATTTATCTTCTAAAAATCTTAGTTTATGACAAATTCAAGTGTTAAGTTTGGGCTTAACTTTTGTACCCACACAGTTTCATAATTTTGATACATGTGCTAATTTATACAAAGTTTTTAGGAAATTACAGTTACGATTACACTTTGATAAGGATTGTATAACTTCAAATGCTGAATCTCCTGACATGGTCCCTACGTTTTTGCAAAAATATCATCTGCCGTCCATGTGGCTACCCCATGGATCTATTGATACAGCCATAGCCACGTTTCAACAATGGGTATTACAAGATCTAAGTAAAATGGAAAAAAAGTTGGGTAAAAGTTACAGTAATTTGTCTCCAATACAACGACAGGCATTAACAGAGTTACAGAATGATGAAACAATTATCATTTTAAGGGCGGACAAGGGGGGAGGGGGTGTTGTGCAAGATACACAGAAGTATATAAGTGTAGCTCAGGAACAACTGGGGGATGGTACATTTTATAGGTTACTGCAAGAAGTCCCCACTAAAAGTTTTCAACAACAAGTGTATGTATTGTTAAAAAAAAGCTTCCGAAGATGGAATTATTTCTATCAGAAAATTTCAATACTTATTTAAACAGTTTCCTAAAATACCGGTAATCTATTTCACTCCAAAAATTCAAAAAAATCCCCCTGGTCGCCCGATTGTTTCGGGTTGTGAATCATTATTCGAGCACCTGTCTCAGTATCTTGACTTTCACCTTCGTCCATGTTTGAGAGGTATTAAATCATATGTGCGAGATTTAGGTCATCTATTGGAGTTATCACAACTACAAGTGTTGGAAGACACTGAAATTTGTTTAGTTACACTTGATTTTACAGCTTTATACATCAATATTCCGCAAGGAGAAGCAGTGCAGATGATTGAATATTTACTTAACATGCTACCTTTATCAGCGTTGAAAATACAGTTGTTGAAAGATATGGTAGTTAGTCATTTTTCACAACTACTTTATGTTTAAAAATAACTTTTTTCACCAGATAAAAGGAGTAGCCATGGGGGCCACGGTAGCCCCCACGGTGGCCTGTTTGTACATGGATCAACTAGAAGAACGGTTTGTGTATACATCAAGACACTTTGGACAAGTTGTTAAATGGCTACGGTATATTGATGGTATACTGCTGATATGGAGTGGTAACAATGATAATTTGCTGAAATTCATAGAACAACTGAATTCAATTAGTGCACACATCAAATTTGTACACCACATAGGTCAGCAAGAATTCAATTTTTTGGATGTTAATATCAGATGGAGTGGGGGACAGTTTGTAACTAAAGCATATCGGAAAAATACAGATCGAAATACTGTATTACATTATCGGAGTCACCATCCACAGATGTTAAAGACCAGTATTCCGGCTAGCCAACTACTCCGCATCCGTAGGTTGTGTAGTTCTTGTGATTAATTTAAAGTACAGGCTAAGCAGATGATGGCTAGGTTTGCCCAGCATGGGTAACCCCGTAAAATATTGAGGAAAGCAACTAAAATAGCCTTTAAGTTTCAACGGGAGTGGTGCCGGTCTGTTTGAAAATAGAAAAATCTCCTTTAACATGTATGCTTCCATATACCCGGATGTCAAGGAACATAGTTCAAATTATAAAAAAACACTGGCCAATTTTGGAACGTTTAAGAACACACCAAGATTTGCTTTTTCCCATGGAGTTAATTTAGGAGAATGTTTGAATTACAACAGGGCTATGATTCAATATAATACAATAGGAGACAATGGTCACGGAGTGTGCAATCACTGTGTATATTGTAAATACACATTACAAGTTCGGCAAATTGTCATCCCTCATTCAAATGGTAGAAATTATAAATTGACAGGGTATACTGACTGCAACACAAGTAATTGTGTTTATGGTAGTCAGTGTTCCTGTGGTTTATGGTATATTGGTCAAACCACACAGAAAATCAAAAGTCGTATTGCCCATCACTTAAGTAATTTGCGCACTGGTTGTACAGAAGCCCCAATGGTATCTCATTGGCAATCAAAAGAACATACTATACAAGATTTATGTTTCGTAGTGTTGAACCAAATTAAATCAGAGCGAGGGGGTAATGTCCCTTTAATGTTATTAAGAAAGGAACAACGCCTAATTTTTAGGTGGAATACGGTTATTCCTTATGGCTTCAATAAAGAAATTGAGTGGTTGAGCATTTAGAAGATGGTGTTTAAATACTGAGATCCTGCAGGATTTTATACGCATGCGTGGGCGTCTATCATGGCGCTATCACGAGCGGTTGGGTTTCGAGTGCTCAAACCCTGTGGTAGCCGGTAAGCAAGATACAATTTTGTATAATTTGAATGTATGAGTGAGGAGTGAGATAGATAATTCTATACTGTTGTTTGTTTAGAATATATGACCCCTGAAGACGCTTTATGGAGCGAAATATATGCGTGTTGGGCCTTGTTGTGAGATGATTAATTTGCTACAACAGAAGAAACCAGTATCAAGTTTGTCACCACTAAGTGAGGTGGTATGATGTTCATGTGATCTTTGGGTAACTTGTAACTACAGCTAAATTGATGGAATGGGAGAGTTTCCTGCTTATAATCGAACGAGAAAAACGCCCAAGTTCCAACCTAAATCGGGAGATGGACGTTTATCTCACAAAAACGAATAACGCGGTATAACCGAAAGCCGAACTTGGACGTTTTCAACTGCACTCCATCGCGGAAGCGTACAAAGTTGACGGGGGCGTGTCGGAGGCAGGACTGGGGCATGGTTATCACCCGAACAGAGATGGGTGCCTTTCGCCAATAATGGAAAAAAAGTATGCGTTTGTAGCTAGAATTTAGGGCACTTTTCCTGGACCCTGTTTTTTCACGAATAAGGCCTCAAAAAGTGCCCTAAATGACCAGATTACCACCAGAGGGAATTGGGGATGACCTCCCCTGACTCCCCCAGTGGTCACTAACCCCTTCCCACCACAAAAAAATGATGTTTCACAACTTTTTATTTTCACCCTCAAATGTCATACCCACCTCCCTGGCAGCAGTATGCAGGTCCCTGGAGCAGTTGTTAGGGGGTGCAGTGGACTTCAGGCAGGTGGACCCAGGCCCATCCCCCCCTACCTGTTACAATTGTGCTGCTTAATGCTTAGTCGTCCAACCCCTCCAAACCCACTGTACCCACATGTAGGTGCCCCCCTTCACCCCTTAGGGCTATAGTAATGGTGTAGACTTGTGGGCAGTGGGTTTTGAGGGGGATTTGGGGGGCTCAACACACAAGGGAAGGGTGCTATGCAACTGGGAGCTCTTTTACCTTTTTTTTTGTTTTTGTAAAAGTGCCCCCTAGGGTGCCCGGTTGGTGTCCTGGCATGTGAGGGGGACCAGTGCACTACGCATCCTGGCCCCTCCCACGAACAAATGCCTTGGATTTATTCGTTTTTGAGCTGGGCGCTTTCATTTTCCATTATCGCTGAAAAACAAAAACGCCCAGCTCACAAATTGTCGAATAAAACATGGACGTCTATTTTTTTCGAAAATACGGTTCGGTCCGCCCCTTCACGGACCCGTTCTCGGAGATAAACGCCCATGGAGATAGACGTTTTCGTTCGATTATGCCCCTCTTTGTGAACTCTGATTCAAAAGAAAGACTAATATTGAAGGAGTGGACATAATGTGAGTGGATTACTCCATGGACAATAGTATGTCATTTTGGAGGAGCAAGTTCAGAAAATAACTCTGGAACAAGTTTGCAGTAGTTTGGAGTTTGAAGATTCAGAAAGTGATGGTATATTGATTAAAGTGTTGGTGTAAACAAATAGCTATAATGTTGGACTTACGAGAACAAATATGAATGCTATTATATGGTGAACTACCCTCATGTACAATAGACTGTTACATTTGTGGAGTGAGCACTGGACTAATTCCTTGAAGTGACTTTGGAGACACATGAAAACAGTAGAATTTTAGAATCTGACATATGTATATGTATATTCTGGTAGTGAGAATGTGATATGTGTGTTGATGTGTGAGAAGAATTTTAAAATAAATGACAATAATAATTATATGAGTTAAGTATTCAATAAAGATTGATATTTAGAAACAACGGTTGTTGAAGAAATTGTATATTATACAGATTGCAACCAATTATTGAGTGGATACCTAAAATAGAACATTGTTAATGGATACATATGAGATAGATCTGCATGGATACTACTTCTATTACATGCAAATCTCTCATGCATTTTCATTACTAACACGAATCAATAATGGGCTAACAAATCTTCAAAATAACTGCTCCATATATATTAATATGAGAACTAAACCAGTTATACTTTATGCTCATTTATTTCTTAATACAAAAGTACATCCTATATATTTCCTCAATATGTCAACATATTCTACATTCATACTCGTTCACCCTTCATTCATACTATTACACACATTAAGGATACTAACTAATACACAGACTCACTAAATACCCTCCAAACCCGTTGATCAAAAATATATATATATATCAAAAGTGCTGCCCGATCCGCAGTGCACCACTTGAATCAGTTTGTGTGACCACTTGATGTCAAGTCTTTATAATTCCAAATAGGTACGCCACTGATAAGTGCAAGATTCACTTATATGCATGGTTTAAGACCGCTCCTCTGCAGGAAAGACTCTGCATAAGCGCACACAAGGAATATGAAAGCCGATAGGCGCCTGACAACCAACGAGATTTCAAATTTACTGCCCCTTTAACTGCCACAGGTAGAATAAGTGAAAGAATGTTGTTAGAGTGTACACTGGGGTCATCATCGTCACGCAACTGTAAGACTTTAACACTGGCTGTACGAATAAAAGTTCTTAAAAAATTAGAAAACAAACAAAGTCAAGAATTGGAAAAGGTGCAGCGAAGGACGACTAAAATGATAGCGGAAATGGTACGACTTCCCTATGAAGAAAGACTAAGGAGGCTAGGGCTTTTCAGCTTGGAGAAGAGACAGCTGAGGGGAGACATGATAGAGGTATATAAAATAATGAGTGGAGTGGAACGGGTGGATGTGAAGTGTCTGTTCATGCTTTCCAAAAATACAAGGACTAGGAGGCATGCGATGAAACTACAGTGTAGTAAATTTAAAACAAATCGGAGAAAGGTTTTCTTCACCCAACGCATAATTAAACTCTGAAATTCATTGCCGGAGAACATGGTGAAGGCAGTTAGCTTGGCAGTGTTTAAAAAGGGGTTAGACGATTTCCTAAAGGACAAGTCCATAAATCACTAATAATGGACTTGGGAAAAATCCACAATTCCAGGAATAACATGAATAGAATGTTTGTAAGTTTGGGTAGCTTGCCAGGTTCCCTTGGCCTGGATTGGCCGCCGTTGTGGACAGGATTCTGGGCTCGATGGACCCTTGGTCTTTTCCCAGTGTGGCATTACTTATGTACTTATATCTATTGCTAAAAAATATGGTGTCAATCCCAGTCAAATTTCACGTGTCTTGAAGCAGAAAGACCAGCTTCTGGAAGACTGGCAAAACAATACAAATCCACAACAGAAACAGGTGGGAAAAACTGAGGAGGTAGAAGATGCTCTTCTTCGGTGGTTTTCTTGAGTCAGGGGCAGATAGTTTCCTGTCAGTGGTCCACTGCTTATGGAGAAAGCTAACCAGCTAGCTGAAAGTCTTGGACTAACTGAATTCAAAGCCACTGTTGGATGGTTGGAAAGATGGAAGGAGAGGAACAACATAAAATTCAAGAAACAGCTTGGTGAGAAACAAGACGCTGATGGCTTTGGTGCTGAAAATTGGGTTGTTTCAGTTCTTCCTACCATCTTGAACGAGTTTGCACCTCGTGACATTTTCAATGCTGACGAAAACAGTCTCTACTGGCGAGCGATTCCTGATGGAACACTTGCATTCAAACATGCCGAAACTACTGGAGGTAAAACGTCGAATGACCGACTGACAATCCTCCTTTGCTGCAATATGGATGGGAGTGAGAAGTTGGAACCCCTCGTCATTGGAAAGAGCAAACAGCCCCGCTGCTTCAAGAAAGTTAAGCGACTTCCTGTATCATACGAGGCTAACGCAAATTCATGGATGACTGTGGAAATTTGGAAGCAGTGGCTAAAGAAGGTAGACACTAGAATGCGGGCACAAAAGCGTCAGATTTTGTTGCTTTGTGATAATTGTGCTGCACACAGTGATGATGTCAGGCTGTCTAACGTCAAGGTGGTCTTCCTGCCACCAAACACTACCTCTCTGATCCAACCTATGGATCAGGGCATAATAGCCAATTTCAAACAACATTATCGGGCTCTTGTGCTACGTCGTCTGATGAGCGTTATATGGATGACCAGACTGGCAAGGACAAATGTGCTGACTCGTAATCTATCACTGTTGGGATTCCCTACATATGCAGAAAGAGGCCTGGAATCATGTTACACAGGCAACCATTGTGAATTGCTACAAGCAGGCAAGCTTTGTTAAGGATGTGGAGAGGGACAAAACAGATGCAGCTGTTGTAAACGCGTCAGATGAACAGGCTATTGACATGCCAGCCGGTGTTACTGAAGAGGAGTTTCATCACTATGTAGCTGTTGATTACGATCTACAAACAGCTGACGACAGCACTGATGTCGAGACATGCGCCTACATGGAGGCAACAGCTGATGATGAAACAGATGATCACAAGGAAAAAAAGCAACACTGGGCCTTCAAGGGTGGGACAACAGGAGTATTTTATTAGCCAAAGACCCGACACGGGCCGTGTTTCGGCGCCAAAAAGGCGCCTGCCTCAGGGGTCTATTAACAAAAACATATAAATACATCAATAAAATATATAAAATAGATAATAAAAACATCAAGAACATAAATGATATATATCAAGTTCAAGAATAATAATAAAATATTGATATTACAAACATTTATATTGACTTAATCAATTGCATAAAATTATATTGTTCCAACGACCATGTAATGTTTATGTAGGCAACTTCAATAAAATTAAAATTTTAAAGTATAAAGATTTTATGATTTCAACGAATTGAAAATGTATAAACAAACATCAAATGAAATAATATGACAGATAATTATAAACAATTTTTTGAAAAAAAGATTTTTTTCTTTTATATATATATATATACACACAGATATACATTCAAATCTGTGAGGAACTCATCATGTTTATATGCTTTTTAAGAATAAAAAGGGGGGGTTTATCATGTGATGATTCTGATGAATGGACTAATATAATTTATCTAATTTCAATATGTATAGTAGTTATGACGTCATCAGTTTAATTGCCAATGTGTATATAAATAAAATTAAAAATCGTATGAAGTAGGCTTACCAAATTGTAGATATGGTAGTAATACAGATTTCAAGTTATAAGTGCCTACAAAATGAATACAGAGTAAATAAACAGGAGTTCAAGAATTTTATATATACTTTCATTTTTAAGGAAAAACGGCAAACAATTATGACCCCCTTAAAAAATATATATATAGGGTATATATAGATATGTGAAATGTAATAATAGCAGTGTCTTTCTTAATGTTCAAAAATTTTATAGTTAAAGGTGAAGCCCGATGTTTAAATGGCTTCTTATAGATATTATGCCTTGCTTCTAACATATAAGAAAGAAGGAGAGACGCCCAGGATTAAAATCGCCGAAAGTGGCAGTTAAAAAACTTCTTACCTTTGAGGACAGCTTCGATAACTTGTATAAATTTCGCTATAGTGCGGATAAAAAGGGGGTCCGACAAAGGGGCCCTCTCCTGTTTGGTCCGAAAAGATAAATGGTGGTCTGATGTCTAATCCCTTCTATATAAAGTGATAAAAAAGGCGGCAAAAGAAAGACGCTAAAGAAAAGACGTTAGTAAATGATTAAATGAGCGTCGTTAAGACGTTGACGTGATGACGTCATTTTTTACAGAAATAGATCTTAAAGGAGACAGAGCACCATTTGAGGTGCTTTTAAGTGTGTTATGTACACTTATAGTAGTTATCATTCAAAGGAGATATGGTGAAAGGTGTATATTAATGTGAATGGTGGTGGAACAATAATGAACATAAGCATAGTTTAAATGATGTAATGAATTTAGATAGTTCAACATTAAATCAATTTATCGAAAGGAACAGTAAATGATAATACATAATGAAATAGAGCAGTAATCAAAAAATCATAATTTGTTGCATGAATAGTTAAAGGCATTGCTTCATAGAATAATGGTGAGATAAGAAATGAACATTATTTTAAAAGAATTATAAGATATTTTGTTATCAATATAAAAAACTGTCAATCTGATATTCCCTATCGAGACATAACAAAAATAGGGGAAGAAAGGATGAATGGAAGTAAAAATGAAAAAAATGTGGAAAAAAATGAAAAAATATATTAATAATAATATAGATAGCAGGATGAAAAAAGGCAGGATGAAAAAAGGCAGGATGAAAAAAATCAGAAATCAAGAAAACACTGTGAGGTCCAATTCTGCATTAAGCCCTACTGGATGTAATGTGTTCAGCTGAAAGATGGTTTTTTGCTCTTGTTTAAGTAGCATTGAATCTAAATTCCCACCTCTCCATGGTTTTGATATGACCTTAAATACACAGAAACGGAGATCAGCGAAGCTGTGAGATTGTTCTAGACAGTGATTAACCAATGGTGCAGAGGTATCCATACGTCTGATATTGCTTCTATGTTCTATCATTCTGGTTTTCACTTTTCGGATTGTTTTTCCTATGTAGATCATATTGCAGGGACATAAAATTAAATAAATTACACCCTCTGTATTGCAGTCTGATGTGTGGTTCAATGGATAGTGCTTCATTGTAATAGGGTGTATGAAGGTGCTGATACTCATAGAGGATGGACATACTGAGCATGACCCACAGGGATTATGTCCAGTTGGGGGTTTAGCTGTTGATTTTGTGATAGGCAGGGCAGAGGGAGCCACAATTTCTTTAATGTTTCTGTTTCTTGTGTGTGCTACGGTTAGATGTTTATTCTTAAAGCAGTCCAGGTTCTCTAGGATATGCCAATGCTTTCTTAAAATTTTCTGTATATCTGATGACAGGTTTGAGAACCTCAGGCTGCATACTATATCGGGATTTTTTCTTTGTGCTTGACCCTGTAGCAATGTGTCTCTATCTGCCAATCTTGCCATGTTTAGTCCTCTGTTGATGTGTTCTTCGGGGTATCCTCTTGAGAGAAATCTTTCTGACATCGGTATTGCTTGATTTTCAAAATCGTCATAATCACTACAAAGTTTTCTTAATCTGAGGAATTGTGAATATGGTAAATTCTTTTTGAGGCTTCTATTATGGAAGCTCTGGAAATGCAAAAAATGGTTCTTGTCAGTGGGTTTTCTATATATCGTTGTTGTGAAATAGTATGTTTCTTTTTTGATAAGTATGTCTAGAAATGGTATTTCGTTTTTATCGTATTTCATAGAGAATTTTAAGTGTGGATTGAGGTTATTTAGCCAACCATGGAATTCTTCAAGTCTATCGGTGTTTCCCTTCCAAAGGATGAAAATATCATCTATATAGCGTTTCCATAGTTTGAGTTCCTCCTTAAAGGGGTGATCTTCCAAATATTGATGTTCAAAAAAAGCTACATAGAGAATTGCCAGATCGGGAGCCATACTTGCTCCCATCGCTGTGCCTTTTATTTGTTTGTAGAAGGATTTCTGGAAGCTAAAAAAATTCTCTTGTAGTGCTATAGATGCCAGCTGAATAATAAAAGGCGTAGGTACTCTTAGGTTATTCTCTCTGTCGTTTAGTATATCAGTGATAATATTTAGAACCGGTTGGTGTGGGATATTAGTGTAAAGTGATTCCAAATCCAAGGTGACCATGGTTAGTTCTGAAAGGTCACCATCGTATTCTTCTAACAGATTGATCACATGGGAAGAATCTCTAATATAGGATTTTACTAGTGGAATGAAGGGTCTAAGAAAAGTGTCTACAAAAATGGAAAGAGGTTCCAAAACAGAGCCTATCCCCGATACTATTGGTCTTCCTGGGGGATCAATTAAGGACTTATGGATCTTGGGTAAAGTGTATATGATAGGAGTTACAGGATGTTTAGTGATAAGAAAATCTTTTTCCTTATTAGTAAGAAAGCCGGAATCGAACCCAAAATTGACCCAGAAATTAATTTCTTTCTGAAGTTCTTCTGTTGGATCATTGTCCAGTTTGTAATAATATTGGGTATCAGATAGTTGGCGATTAATTTCTCTAATATAGTCACTTGTATTAAGAATGACTATTCCACCTCCCTTATCTGCTGGTTTGATTGTAATCTCTTCATTAAATTTTAAGTCGTGCAGTGCTTTGTTTTCAGCTGTCGAGAGGTTAAAAAACTGTCTTTTTTTCTTTTTTTCTAATGTCTCAATATCCTTTAAGACACATTGGTTGAATGTTAATATATTTGGATCAACAGGTCCTGGGGGAAGCCATTTCGATGGAGGTTTAACAACTGAAGGATCTGAATTAGTGGAATTGTCCCCAAAAAAATGCTGGATCTTAAGTTTCCTTTCAAATTTGTTCAGGTCAATTCTAGTCTGTAACGGATCGTAGTTACATGAGGGGACGAATTTTAATCCTTTTTAAGGACTGATATTTCTGCATTTGTTAAGATTTTGGTTGAGAGATTGATAATTGGAATGTCTAATTCCTGTGTGATTGATGACGTTGATAATATGTCCTGCCTCTTCCTCTGCCGCGTCCTCTCCCTCTTCCTCGAAATTCCATCCTGGGAATTGGATGGTGATCGTATTCTTGGTACCTTTCTTTTGTCTTGTGTTGTTGATATTGTGGGTGTTGAAAATAATGTCGCTCTTCTTTTTTCTTTTTGAATTTTGTATCCCATAGTGTGTCTAAAAAAGTGGAGCTACTTTGTTTGCCTGGTATCAGAGTGGAGTCATTGATAGGAGTGGAGCATGGTGAAATGAAAAGTTCATCTGAGTCATTACGTATTCTTTTGCGTGCTCTTTCTCTGTTGTGGTTTATGCCCTCTTCTGGATTTCTTTCCATCATGCGATCCTCACTAGTGTGTGGATTGGTTGATGGTTTTTTCTGATGTCTATTCCTAATTCTGGTTGATGGAGGTTTAATTTTGTTGACCCATGGATAGACAAAACCATGTTTATAATCTTCTTCATCCCTTTTGTATTTGTCATATTTGGTCTTTTTAATATCCCTCTTATAGCTATCTAGTTTTGCATCAAGTGCTGAAACATTGCTATCAAAATTTGGATCTTCCTGTTTGAGAATATCCATTTTTTCTTTTGTTTCATTTTTGTTATCATCCAGTTTTTCTTTGGATGTCTCGATAAGGAGTATCATTAGATCGAGAGAGCATTTGTTTAAAATAGAACACCATTTTTCAATGAAGGGTTTATTGTCTCTAAAGAGTTGAGGCTCCTTATTAATTCTAAGGCCTCTTGGGATGCGTTGGACTCTACAATATTGGATTAATGTTGCATAATGTAGTTCACATCTGACAGAGTTTTGTTTGAGATCAATAAGTTGATTCCATTGATCCTGAAGGGATTCCTCATCTTCATCTTCAAAAAATACTGGTTCCTGCATGAAATTGTGTAGCCTTTCTTCCGAATAACTCAACACGTTGTCCCAATTCTTGAAGGCCATCCCTCACCAGTAGGTATAGTACAGGCAGAGAGGGTAATACAGTATACAGTAAGAGAAACACAAGGAAAAAAAGCAACACTGGGCCTTCAAGGGTGGGACAACAGGAGTATTTTATTAGCCAAAGACCCGACACGGGCCGTGTTTCGGCGCCAAAAAGGCGCCTGCCTCAGGGGTCTATTAACAAAAACATATAAATACATCAATAAAATATATAAAAATAGATAATAAAAACATCAAGAACATAAATGATATATATCAAGTTCAAGAATAATAATAAAATATTGATATTACAAACATTTATATTGACTTAATCAATTGCATAAAATTATATTGTTCCAACGACCATGTAATGTTTATGTAGGCAACTTCAATAAAATTAAAATTTTAAAGTATAAAGATTTTATGATTTCAACGAATTGAAAATGTATAAACAAACATCAAATGAAATAATATGACAGATAATTATAAACAATTTTTTGAAAAAAAGATTTTTTTTTTTATATATATATATATACACACAGATATACATTCAAATCTGTGAGGAACTCATCATGTTTATATGCTTTTTAAGAATAAAAAGGGGGGGTTTATCATGTGATGATTCTGATGAATGGACTAATATAATTTATCTAATTTCAATATGTATAGTAGTTATGACGTCATCAGTTTAATTGCCAATGTGTATATAAATAAAATTAAAAATCGTATGAAGTAGGCTTACCAAATTGTAGATATGGTAGTAATACAGATTTCAAGTTATAAGTGCCTACAAAATGAATACAGAGTAAATAAACAGGAGTTCAAGAATTTTATATATACTTTCATTTTTAAGGAAAAACGGCAAACAATTATGACCCCCTTAAAAAATATATATATAGGGTATATATAGATATGTGAAATGTAATAATAGCAGTGTCTTTCTTAATGTTCAAAAATTTTTATAGTTAAAGGTGAAGCCCGATGTTTAAATGGCTTCTTATAGATATTATGCCTTGCTTCTAACATATAAGAAAGAAGGAGAGACGCCCAGGATTAAAATCGCCGAAAGTGGCAGTTAAAAAACTTCTTACCTTTGAGGACAGCTTCGATAACTTGTATAAATTTCGCTATAGTGCGGATAAAAAGGGGGTCCGACAAAGGGGCCCTCTCCTGTTTGGTCCGAAAAGATAAATGGTGGTCTGATGTCTAATCCCTTCTATATAAAGTGATAAAAAAGGCGGCAAAAGAAAGACGCTAAAGAAAAGACGTTAGTAAATGATTAAATGAGCGTCGTTAAGACGTTGACGTGATGACGTCATTTTTTACAGAAATAGATCTTAAAGGAGACAGAGCACCATTTGAGGTGCTTTTAAGTGTGTTATGTACACTTATAGTAGTTATCATTCAAAGGAGATATGGTGAAAGGTGTAATGGATGTAATGTGTTCAGCTGAAAGATGGTTTTTTGCTCTTGTTTAAGTAGCATTGAATCTAAATTCCCACCTCTCCATGGTTTTGATATGACCTTAAATACACAGAAACGGAGATCAGCGAAGCTGTGAGATTGTTCTAGACAGTGATTAACCAATGGTGCAGAGGTATCCATACGTCTGATATTGCTTCTATGTTCTATCATTCTGGTTTTCACTTTTCGGATTGTTTTTCCTATGTAGATCATATTGCAGGGACATAAAATTAAATAAATTACACCCTCTGTATTGCAGTCTGATGTGTGGTTCAATGGATAGTGCTTCATTGTAATAGGGTGTATGAAGGTGCTGATACTCATAGAGGATGGACATACTGAGCATGACCCACAGGGATTATGTCCAGTTGGGGGTTTAGCTGTTGATTTTGTGATAGGCAGGGCAGAGGGAGCCACAATTTCTTTAATGTTTCTGTTTCTTGTGTGTGCTACGGTTAGATGTTTATTCTTAAAGCAGTCCAGGTTCTCTAGGATATGCCAATGCTTTCTTAAAATTTTCTGTATATCTGATGACAGGTTTGAGAACCTCAGGCTGCATACTATATCGGGATTTTTTCTTTGTGCTTGACCCTGTAGCAATGTGTCTCTATCTGCCAATCTTGCCATGTTTAGTCCTCTGTTGATGTGTTCTTCGGGGTATCCTCTTGAGAGAAATCTTTCTGACATCGGTATTGCTTGATTTTCAAAATCGTCATAATCACTACAAAGTTTTCTTAATCTGAGGAATTGTGAATATGGTAAATTCTTTTTGAGGCTTCTATTATGGAAGCTCTGGAAATGCAAAAAATGGTTCTTGTCAGTGGGTTTTCTATATATCGTTGTTGTGAAATAGTATGTTTCTTTTTTGATAAGTATGTCTAGAAATGGTATTTCGTTTTTATCGTATTTCATAGAGAATTTTAAGTGTGGATTGAGGTTATTTAGCCAACCATGGAATTCTTCAAGTCTATCGGTGTTTCCCTTCCAAAGGATGAAAATATCATCTATATAGCGTTTCCATAGTTTGAGTTCCTCCTTAAAGGGGTGATCTTCCAAATATTGATGTTCAAAAAAAGCTACATAGAGAATTGCCAGATCGGGAGCCATACTTGCTCCCATCGCTGTGCCTTTTATTTGTTTGTAGAAGGATTTCTGGAAGCTAAAAAAATTCTCTTGTAGTGCTATAGATGCCAGCTGAATAATAAAAGGCGTAGGTACTCTTAGGTTATTCTCTCTGTCGTTTAGTATATCAGTGATAATATTTAGAACCGGTTGGTGTGGGATATTAGTGTAAAGTGATTCCAAATCCAAGGTGACCATGGTTAGTTCTGAAAGGTCACCATCGTATTCTTCTAACAGATTGATCACATGGGAAGAATCTCTAATATAGGATTTTACTAGTGGAATGAAGGGTCTAAGAAAAGTGTCTACAAAAATGGAAAGAGGTTCCAAAACAGAGCCTATCCCCGATACTATTGGTCTTCCTGGGGGATCAATTAAGGACTTATGGATCTTGGGTAAAGTGTATATGATAGGAGTTACAGGATGTTTAGTGATAAGAAAATCTTTTTCCTTATTAGTAAGAAAGCCGGAATCGAACCCAAAATTGACCCAGAAATTAATTTCTTTCTGAAGTTCTTCTGTTGGATCATTGTCCAGTTTGTAATAATATTGGGTATCAGATAGTTGGCGATTAATTTCTCTAATATAGTCACTTGTATTAAGAATGACTATTCCACCTCCCTTATCTGCTGGTTTGATTGTAATCTCTTCATTAAATTTTAAGTCGTGCAGTGCTTTGTTTTCAGCTGTCGAGAGGTTAAAAAACTGTCTTTTTTTCTTTTTTTCTAATGTCTCAATATCCTTTAAGACACATTGGTTGAATGTTAATATATTTGGATCAACAGGTCCTGGGGGAAGCCATTTCGATGGAGGTTTAACAACTGAAGGATCTGAATTAGTGGAATTGTCCCCAAAAAAATGCTGGATCTTAAGTTTCCTTTCAAATTTGTTCAGGTCAATTCTAGTCTGTAACGGATCGTAGTTACATGAGGGGACGAATTTTAATCCTTTTTTAAGGACTGATATTTCTGCATTTGTTAAGATTTTGGTTGAGAGATTGATAATTGGAATGTCTAATTCCTGTGTGATTGATGACGTTGATAATATGTCCTGCCTCTTCCTCTGCCGCGTCCTCTCCCTCTTCCTCGAAATTCCATCCTGGGAATTGGATGGTGATCGTATTCTTGGTACCTTTCTTTTGTCTTGTGTTGTTGATATTGTGGGTGTTGAAAATAATGTCGCTCTTCTTTTTTCTTTTTGAATTTTGTATCCCATAGTGTGTCTAAAAAAGTGGAGCTACTTTGTTTGCCTGGTATCAGAGTGGAGTCATTGATAGGAGTGGAGCATGGTGAAATGAAAAGTTCATCTGAGTCATTACGTATTCTTTTGCGTGCTCTTTCTCTGTTGTGGTTTATGCCCTCTTCTGGATTTCTTTCCATCATGCGATCCTCACTAGTGTGTGGATTGGTTGATGGTTTTTTCTGATGTCTATTCCTAATTCTGGTTGATGGAGGTTTAATTTTGTTGACCCATGGATAGACAAAACCATGTTTATAATCTTCTTCATCCCTTTTGTATTTGTCATATTTGGTCTTTTTAATATCCCTCTTATAGCTATCTAGTTTTGCATCAAGTGCTGAAACATTGCTATCAAAATTTGGATCTTCCTGTTTGAGAATATCCATTTTTTCTTTTGTTTCATTTTTGTTATCATCCAGTTTTTCTTTGGATGTCTCGATAAGGAGTATCATTAGATCGAGAGAGCATTTGTTTAAAATAGAACACCATTTTTCAATGAAGGGTTTATTGTCTCTAAAGAGTTGAGGCTCCTTATTAATTCTAAGGCCTCTTGGGATGCGTTGGACTCTACAATATTGGATTAATGTTGCATAATGTAGTTCACATCTGACAGAGTTTTGTTTGAGATCAATAAGTTGATTCCATTGATCCTGAAGGGATTCCTCATCTTCATCTTCAAAAAATACTGGTTCCTGCATGAAATTGTGTAGCCTTTCTTCCGAATAACTCAACACGTTGTCCCAATTCTTGAAGGCCATCCCTCACCAGTAGGTATAGTACAGGCAGAGAGGGTAATACAGTATACAGTAAGAGAAACACAAGGAAAAAAAGCAACACTGGGCCTTCAAGGGTGGGACAACAGGAGTATTTTATTAGCCAAAGACCCGACACGGGCCGTGTTTCGGCGCCAAAAAGGCGCCTGCCTCAGGGGTCTATTAACAAAAACATATAAATACATCAATAAAATATATAAAAATAGATAATAAAAACATCAAGAACATAAATGATATATATCAAGTTCAAGAATAATAATAAAATATTGATATTACAAACATTTATATTGACTTAATCAATTGCATAAAATTATATTGTTCCAACGACCATGTAATGTTTATGTAGGCAACTTCAATAAAATTAAAATTTTAAAGTATAAAGATTTTATGATTTCAACGAATTGAAAATGTATAAACAAACATCAAATGAAATAATATGACAGATAATTATAAACAATTTTTTGAAAAAAAGATTTTTTTCTTTTATATATATATATATACACACAGATATACATTCAAATCTGTGAGGAACTCATCATGTTTATATGCTTTTTAAGAATAAAAAGGGGGGGTTTATCATGTGATGATTCTGATGAATGGACTAATATAATTTATCTAATTTCAATATGTATAGTAGTTATGACGTCATCAGTTTAATTGCCAATGTGTATATAAATAAAATTAAAAATCGTATGAAGTAGGCTTACCAAATTGTAGATATGGTAGTAATACAGATTTCAAGTTATAAGTGCCTACAAAATGAATACAGAGTAAATAAACAGGAGTTCAAGAATTTTATATATACTTTCATTTTTAAGGAAAAACGGCAAACAATTATGACCCCCTTAAAAAATATATATATAGGGTATATATAGATATGTGAAATGTAATAATAGCAGTGTCTTTCTTAATGTTCAAAAATTTTTATAGTTAAAGGTGAAGCCCGATGTTTAAATGGCTTCTTATAGATATTATGCCTTGCTTCTAACATATAAGAAAGAAGGAGAGACGCCCAGGATTAAAATCGCCGAAAGTGGCAGTTAAAAAACTTCTTACCTTTGAGGACAGCTTCGATAACTTGTATAAATTTCGCTATAGTGCGGATAAAAAGGGGGTCCGACAAAGGGGCCCTCTCCTGTTTGGTCCGAAAAGATAAATGGTGGTCTGATGTCTAATCCCTTCTATATAAAGTGATAAAAAAGGCGGCAAAAGAAAGACGCTAAAGAAAAGACGTTAGTAAATGATTAAATGAGCGTCGTTAAGACGTTGACGTGATGACGTCATTTTTTACAGAAATAGATCTTAAAGGAGACAGAGCACCATTTGAGGTGCTTTTAAGTGTGTTATGTACACTTATAGTAGTTATCATTCAAAGGAGATATGGTGAAAGGTGTATATTAATGTGAATGGTGGTGGAACAATAATGAACATAAGCATAGTTTAAATGATGTAATGAATTTAGATAGTTCAACATTAAATCAATTTATCGAAAGGAACAGTAAATGATAATACATAATGAAATAGAGCAGTAATCAAAAAATCATAATTTGTTGCATGAATAGTTAAAGGCATTGCTTCATAGAATAATGGTGAGATAAGAAATGAACATTATTTTAAAAGAATTATAAGATATTTTGTTATCAATATAAAAAACTGTCAATCTGATATTCCCTATCGAGACATAACAAAAATAGGGGAAGAAAGGATGAATGGAAGTAAAAATGAAAAAAATGTGGAAAAAAATGAAAAAATATATTAATAATAATATAGATAGCAGGATGAAAAAAGGCAGGATGAAAAAAGGCAGGATGAAAAAAATCAGAAATCAAGAAAACACTGTGAGGTCCAATTCTGCATTAAGCCCTACTGGATGTAATGTGTTCAGCTGAAAGATGGTTTTTTGCTCTTGTTTAAGTAGCATTGAATCTAAATTCCCACCTCTCCATGGTTTTGATATGACCTTAAATACACAGAAACGGAGATCAGCGAAGCTGTGAGATTGTTCTAGACAGTGATTAACCAATGGTGCAGAGGTATCCATACAGATGATGAAATGAGCAGCAAGGCACATGCTGACGAAATTCAACAACCTCCTCCTGTCACTTTTGCAAAAGCACTGGAGAGTCTCAACACTGTGCGGGTCTATCTGGAGGCAAGTAGATGTCAGTGCTATGACAGTTTTTACCATCTGGTAGACGTAGTCTATAGAACTCACAGACCAAATGGTATACAGAGGACTGTAACTGATTACTTCAAGTAAGCCTAACGTCAGTTAACGGAGACTGTATACTGTACGCATAATTAACAGTACTGTACATATGTTTATCAGATGTGAAGCTTCTTTGGGTCACAACGGTTAAGTGCATGCTCCGGTTAACTGCATGCATTTCTTTGGTCCCAGACCCTTGCACTTAAGCGGATTGCACTGTATATGGATAGTAAAACTTATATGTTCATTGGTCATTTTTGAACATATAACTTCTTTTGAATATAGGTACAACTGTATTAATGCTTAACAATAAAGAGAAGAAAATGATAGTACTACTGAAAAATATTAATAATCGCATAACCTAATTATAGTTTTGCTTGCTAAGATGCGTTAAGCAGCTAATGTGGACTTTTCAACACGGTATGCAGCACAAGCCCATGCTACTGTCTACTGGGCTAAAAAGGGAGCCTTTGTGTTAAAAATCCCATGTGAGCTGCCTAACGTGAGAGTAAAAAGGATCTGAGCATGACATAGGTGGATAGAGGTGTGGCCAGCTGTGAGGGCTAGTGCACAGTTCAGTACTTAATACTGTCACAACTGCCGACTGTGTGGTTACATTAATCGCCACCTCAACAGGAGGTAGTTAGAGCAGCTACACAACCAGCAATCTGGTAGTAAGGCTACTGAAAAAATGATAAAGGATCACGTCTCCTTCTGCCTCTCACCCAACATCCATCATGCCCCTGACACCCTTCCCGATGACTGTTTCCATCTCCTACAACAGACCCCAGACATCTCGCAATTACAGTTTCCACCCACCGATGTAACAAACCTGCTCCTTGACATAAAGACCCCAACCCGGGTCATCAGTGGTAGTTCAGTGTAGCCCAAGAAACAGTGATTACCCTCCGCTGCCACCCAGGTTGGCGCCATCCTTCAAAATGATGTCTCTGCCTCCTAGTAGTACTCTCATGATACTACAGTAGTGGGCAGAGGTGCCATTTTGGAGGATGTCCCCAACCAGGACAACAATGGAGGGTGACCACTGCTGCCTGGGACCCACTGAACTACCACTGAGGTGGTACTGGGGGGAGGATAAGGCTCCAGAGGGTCAGGGAATTCATGCTTGGGGCAGTTTTATTGCATTATAGAGCGGAGTCTGTTGAGGGAGGTGGAAGCTGTAATCTGGGAATGTTGGAGTCTGTTGGGGGAGGTGGGAATGGACATTGGGGGGTATCAGGGTCTGCTGGGAGTGGGATCTGATCTTGAGGCATGATGTGTTCACTCTGCTGCTCCCCAATATCTCTCCACACTTGTCCTTCCCTACTCCCCTTCTCGTGCGCTCCGATCCATGGATAAATCCTTCTTATCTGTTCCCTTCTCCACTACTGCCAACTCCCGACTTCGCTCCTTCTGTCTCGCTGCACCCTACGCCTGGAATAAACTTCCTGAGCCCCTACGTCTTGCCCCATCCTTGACCATCTTTAAATCTAGATTGAAAGCCCACCTCTTCAACATTGCTTTTGACTTGTAACCACTTGTACCTCTCGCTTCTACCTACCCTCCTCTCCTCTTTCCTCTACACATTAATTGATTTGCATACTTTATTATTTTTTGTCTATTAGATTATAAGCTCTTTGAGCAGGGACTGTCTTTCTTCTATGTTTGTGCAGTGCTGCGTATGCTTTGTAGCGCTATATAAATGATAAATAGTAGTAGTAGTAGTATGGAGGGGGTTCCACTGTACTTTCTTTCTTATTTCTTTATTCATATAGGGCTTGCTTGCATTGAACACTGCCTGATAGAGCAGGTGCTCCTACACTATCTGGCACTGCATGTAACGCGGAGCCTGTGCTGCATTAACTAAATGTCCTAAGAGGTAAATGCAAGGCAGATTCAGGGCACACCCCCTGCATTAACCGAACAAGCTTTGCACTTTTTTTCCTTTTATTTTTATTGCAAAGAGCAACAGCAACACAATATAAATTTTTCAACGTAACAATGAACTAGAAAACATTCCTTACAATCATCAAGACTGCTGGCACTGATTGACACATTTTTTGCGTTAAATGTGCAGTAAGTGAAAAACGTAACACAGCTTAATAAAAGAGTCCTTTAATGATTTATTTGAAAGATGTGGAGGGGCATTTTTGAAAGAATGTCCAAGTCAGAATTAACATCCCAAAAACACATTGGGTTTTCCCGTTTGAAAATACATTAGAACGTCCAAAATGAGCAGTCATTTACCAAAATAAAATGTCCAAATTTTGAATGCCACAAAACCAGGGTCAAGGACGTCTGGCAGCATTTCTACAAAAATGGCCACACAGACGTCCCAGCAGAGCAGAGGGGCAAACTAGTAGTCAGTGCAGTGGACTTTAATCCAAGGCACCCAGGTTCATATTCCACTGCAATTCTGTTAAACGTTGAACCCTCCAGAGATAGGGAAACACCTACTGTTCCTGACTGTACACCACCTTAGTAGCCTTCAGGCTTGCAGGTGTCTTTAATATTTTGGTACAGTAGGTATACCTCTGTTTCTGGAGGGCTCACAATTTAAAGGTTAAAGAAAGGGAGATGGAGTGGGATTTAAATCTGGATCCCTTGGTTTACTGCACTGACCACTAGGCTACCCTTCAGACATGCTTGCTGCTGTGTTCAGAATGCCCACAATACCTGATGTCAGGGAGCCTTGTTTCCCTTTCCAGTGTCACTTTGAGGGGTGAGGGAACAGCAACCATTATAGGATTAAGGAGGGGTAATACCTTAATCCCTCCAGGGGTCAGCTACTCAATCAGGGCACTCTTTTATACCCTGGATGTGAATAAAGCAGATCTAACTTAGGACGTCCTTTTTATTACTTGGACGTTTCTTCCTGTTCAATTATCCCTGTTGAATGTCCTAAATTTGGGCCTTCCATACTCCTGCCCTAAACATGCCCCTTGCTATCTGGACAAACTGCAGTGTAAGACATCCAAATTCTGCATTTTGATTGCGATTTGGACATTTTTGGCACGTGGACAGGTTTTTTTGGACATTTTGAGACATCCATTTGCTTTGAAAATGAACGCCATTTTGAGGTAGATGCTGAAAAGAATTCATGCTGCTGGCAATACTGCCAACCATATAAGTGCTTTCTTTTCTCAATTTTGGGCCCTGAAATGGATAACTCTGACCATTTAAGTTATCCATGTTGATGTGAGAAATGATTTACAGGTGGTGTAGAGGTGGAGATAAATGTATCCATTGAACACCAATATTAGGCTGGACACCAGATAACTTATTGATTAATCACACAAATAGCAGATACATTTCAAAGCAGATAAGTTATTTATTTGTTGCATTTGTATCCCACATTTTCCCACCTATTTGCTTGCTCAGTTATCAGTTTAAAGTTAGGGCAATTCTATAAAGTATACACTGACAGACACTGCTTTCTGTCAGTTCATCTACCTCTACTCTATGTTGAATGTGGTAGTGAAAGTGAGGATGACTGGCATGCTAATCATAGGGGGTCTTTTACTAAGCAGCATTAAGCTGCTACCACCGTTTTTACAAGCATTGGATGTTGGCACAGACCCATACCAACCTCTAACACAGATTAGAATAGCTAGTGTGGCAAAACTCTACACTAGCTAAAGAACTGAATGGGTGTGACAGGGGAGGAGCAGAGGCATGGCGTGGGTCAGTACTGAGGGCTAGCTGTCACAACTGCCGATAGCATGGCTGCACTTGAGACAAGGTGTTAAGTGTAGCCATGGTACCGATAGTCCAGCAGCACAGTCACTGCCTTTTCCACAAAGTCTCCCAACTCCCATCTGATCCCCCTTCTGACATCCACTTTCCCATTCCCGACACCTCCCCAAGCTCCCTCCGACTGCTCCTCCTCCCTCAATTATTATATTCACTTCCCTGACTGCATGTCCCTCTGACCCTCCTAAGCCCCCCCAAGGAACAGCACAACTCTGAAAGGCCCCTCCCCTGAGCCAAAGTCCCGTTCATATGTTGCTGTCTGGACCCTCCCCAGCCCACCAACATCCTCGGGTCTTACCCAGAGATGATCACTCTGCTCCCACCCATCCTGCTGGGCCTCTCAAAATTGCTTCCATGACCCCTAACAGCAGTCTTGCAGTACTACTACTAGGTGTCAGCCTTCCATATCACCACACAGGTATAGAAGTAAAAAGGCCCCTTAGTGCTAATATAAACTTGTCGTTTTTTGATTCTGTATTTCAGGCCTGTGGATTGACAGCTCAATGGTGGCACAAACTGTGGAATCAGTAAGTAGGTGTGTGAGAAAGAGCATGGGAGAGTAATCGGGCTTGAGAGGAGGGAGAATGAGGAAAGGAATATAAGATGTGAAGAACAAAAGTGGCCAAAGAAGGAAGTGTCACCAGCTCACAACAGCTGGACCCCAGCCACCTCAGGCAAGAGTTCATATCTACAATATTAAATTTTTACGGGAAAAGAAAGAAATGCCTATGGAGAAAGATGGTGGAGCACTACAATGTGTTGTTCTATCTGGATGCTACCAAAAAAATTCACTTGCTTTGAGGATCCAATGTACAAGCAGACATGGCATCAGCAACATTTGAACCGGCTATACCAGGATTTTGTGTCAGTGAACAGGCAGCAATGACTTCAGCTACTGATTGATTCTTCCCCCAGAAGGCTAATACTTGTCTCTCAGGAACTCTGAATGGGTGAGGATAGGGTACAGAATATGACTGGATGTTGAGTATAAGCTAGCAGCTATAAAGGCCATTCACTGGTACAATACATTTTCCTGGTTCTTCCTAAGTATTTGCTTGTTTCTCAGTCTTAATTTCTGAAGCTCATCCTTGGATTTCTTGCCTGGTATACTCTTGGACCTTTGTTCACCACATGCTTCTGCATTAGGTTCTGAACCCTTGTTGAGAAGTCTTACTTGGTAATTTCTTAAGACTTTTATTTGCTTTGGACTTCTATCTGGCCTTCTGAATTCTTATCTGTGGCTTTCATTGACCTCCAGCGCTCACTTGAAGTTTACTTCTTAAGTCTTCTCCTGGATCACTAGGGGGGTTCATTTTCGAATAAGAAAACCATCTAAGTGGCATAAAGCAGCATTTGGATGTTTTTCTCACAAAAATGTCCAAATCAGTATTTTCAAAACCTATTTTTACATGTTTTTCTATGAAGTCTGTCAGAAGTACATTCAAATCACAAGGGGGAATGGGGGCATTTTGAAGGCGGGATTAGGGTGTGCTTAACACTTGGACGTTTTACAGCCATAATGGAACAAAACAATAATGTCCAGGACTAAAACCAAGACGGTTTGGTCTAGACCAGTTTTCAGATGACCACTAAAGGGAATCAGGGGTGACCCCCCCCCCCAATACCCCCCCCCAATACCCCCCCCCCCAGTGATCACTGACCCCTTCCTAACCCCCCCCCCCCCAAAAAAAAAATGTGAATAAAAATATGATTACCAGCCTCTATGATAGCTGCAGATGTTAAAGTCAGGCCTATTAGAGCAGCATGCAGGTCCCTGGAGTAGTGTAGTGACCAGTGCATTATACAGTGGTGGACCCAGGTCCCTATCTCTCTCTACCTGTCACACTTGTGGTGGAAATTGTGAACTCTCCTTATATCACCAAAACCCTACTGTATCCATATATAGGTGCCCCCTTCATCCAAAACGGCTATTGTAGTGGTGGGGGCGGTGGGTTTTGGAGGGCTCACAGGACAAGATAAGGGAGCAAAGGTGAGATGTGTACCTGGGAGCATTTTTATGAAGTGCACAGAAGTGTCCTCTAGGGTGTCCCATTGCTCTCCTGGGATGTCTGGGGGACCAGTCTACTAAAAATGCTGGCTCCTCCTACATCCCAATGGCATGAATCTCAACGTTTTGCACCTATTGATTTTTTTTTTTACATGGACCAAAAAAACAAAACGTTCAAATCACAAAATCTTGTTCGACAGTATTTAAAAAAAAAAAAAGATAGACGTTTTTCTTTTTTGAAAATGACCTTCTTTCCTATTCGCATTTTGAACGTTTTGTGCAAAACGTCCAAAACCGGACTTAGACATCATATCAAAAATGCTCCTCCATGTTTCACTTTGACCAGAAACTTCTATATAGCTTACAAAAGAATATAAGAATAGCCATACTGGGAAAGAACAGTGGTCCATCTAGCCCAGTATCCAACCCCAGGGATAAGTAGTAGCTTTTTCCCATGTCTGTCTTAATAGCAGGATTATGAACTTCTCCAGGAACTTGTTCAAACCTTTTTTTTTTTGTATTTATATTTTTATTTTACATTCACATGTTAAACTTAAATGTACAGGCAATATCTGAAAATTGAAGAAAAAATTATCTGTCAACTTTGTCCACAACATATTGGATCCAAGTACCAGGAAATTAAAATTACAGAGAAAAAGGGAAAACTGTACATCAATGAAGCAGTAGAGAAACTACAAATACCCACAGCCGATTTACAGCATAATTTAACTAATGGGTGTAGCCAGGGGAACCCTCACTCCTTCTTTAGAATTAATGAATTCCAGCAGTTTCTTGGGGTCAAAGAATACATAATTAGTCAAGTTTAGAGACACTGTCAGGCTTATTTTCGAAAGAGAAGGGCGCCCACCTTTCGACACAAATCGCAAGATGGGCGTCCTTCTCACAGGGTCGCCCAAATTGACATAATCAAAAGCCGATTTTGGGCGTCCTCAACTACTTTCCATCGCGGGGACGACCAAAGTTCCAGGGGGCGTGTCGGAAGTGTAGCAAAGGCAGGACTGGGACATGCCTAACACATGGGCGTTCTCGACCCATAATGGAAAAAAGAAGGGCGTCCCTGACAAACACTTGATGACTTTACCTGGTCCTTTTTTTCTTACAGCCAAGCCACAAAAATGTGCCCTAAATAACCAGATGACCACCGGAGGGAATTGGGGATGACCTCCCCTTACTCCCCCAGTGGTCACTAACTCCCTCCCACCCTCAAAACAAATTTTTAAAAATATTTTTCCAGCCTCTATGCCAGCCTCAGCTATCATACCTAGCTCCATGACAGCAGCATGCAGGTCCCTGGAGCAGTTTTAGTGGGTGCAGTGCACTTCAGGCAGGCGGACCCAGGCCCATCCCCCCTACCTGTTACACTTGTGGTGGTAAATGTGAGCCCTTCAAAACCCACCACAAATCCACTGTACCCACATCTAGGTGCCCCCCCTTCACCCATAAGGGCTATGGTAGTGATGTACAGTTGTGGGGAGTGGGTTTTGGTGGGCTCAGCACACAAGGTAAGGGAGCTATGCACCTGGGAGCAATTTATTAAGTCCACTGCAGTGCCCCCTAGGGTGCCCGGTTGGTGTCTTGGCACGTCAGGGGGACCAGTGCACTACGAATGCTGGCTCCTCCCATGACCAAATGGCTTGGATTTGGTCGTTTCTGAGATGGGCATCCTCAGTTTCCATTATGGCCGAAAATCGGGGATGACCATCTCTAAGGTTGACCTAAAATTCGCGATTTGGCCATCCCCGACCGTATTATCGAAACAAAAGATGGATGCCCATCTTGTTTCAATAATATGGGTTTCCCCGCCCCTTCGCCGGGACGTCCTGCGAGGACGTCCTCAGGAAAACTTGGGCGCCTCTTTCGATTATGCCCCTCCATGTATCTACAAGGAAATTTTAGTACAAACAATCCACCTAAGTTGAGAACTCTTGGTTTTAAGGCCAAGAATTCTCTCCTTTTTTGTGTGTCCTTTGCCAAATCAGGAAAAATTAGAATTTTAGATCCCCAAAAAACAGCATTTTTATGACAAAAGTAGGAACGAAAAAATATTATTTCTATCTGGCTCTAAAGCAAAAGTCACTAGAAGGGGTAGTCTGTTCTGTTATGATTTCTAAAGAGCTTTCCAGAAATTCTGTCAATTTTAAATCAGGTTGAGGTTGTTCGTTCAAAGGTTTTAAAGTCCCAGTTATATATTGGGCTGTAACTATGGGCTGATAACCCTCAGCTGGAACTCCCAATATTTCACCAAAGTATTTCTTTTGCATATCACAAGCAGGAATTAAAGGTGATTTGGGAAAATTTAAGAACCTCAAGTTGTTCCTTTGTCCTTGGTTTTCTACATATTCAAGCTTACAAGCTTGAATATCTTTTTCCCATATTCTGTAACTGCATGATTTCACCTTCTAGTGTGGTAGATTTATTAACTTGCATTTTAATCTTGCCAGACAGAGATTGATAGGATTGTCTCTACTCCAAAATCTCTCCCTTAAAGGAGTTAGAAAGCTGTAGAAGGGAAGAGTTCAAACCTTGGATTGCATCCCATAGCAACTCCATTGTCACCACAGCCGGTCAACCCAAAACACCATTCCCTCTGGAAGCAGAGCCCTGGATGAGATAGGAGGAAGACTGATCAACTTGCCTCTCCTCCAATGTTAAGCTCCCCAGGGATGACATAGCGACAGGTCCTCCCATCTCAGTAAGAGAAGCTTGCTCCCTTCCAGGCGCCTCAACTTGCTGCATCGCCGTCGCTAAGGAACTGCTTCCGGGTCGTGGGGGGGCTGTGCTAGAGAAAGGACTAAGCGAAGCTCCCTCAATGCTGCGGTCCTCCTCCACCACCGTGGAACCCACTGAAGCGGGCACTGGTTCTCCTAGCACTCGCATTCCAAAGCTCTCCACAGCAGCCTGACGCGAAGTAGGGGTTTCCTTCGGGCTCGAGGAGGTAAGAACCCTAGTCTTCCCCTTTCTTTTCCCCATTTCCAGCACGGGGAAAAGTTCTTAACATCAGGTACGCTCACGGGTAGTCAGGAGCGCTGAAAACGCCAAACTGCTTCAGTCGCTTTCTTGGATCCCTCAATTCCCTGTCCAAACCATTTTAATACCCAGATACACTAACTGCTATTACCACATCCTCTGGCAATGAGTTCCAGAGCTTAAATATTTGTTGAGTGAAAAAATATTTTTTTCTATTTGTTTTAAAAGAATTACCATGTAACTTCATGGAGTGTCCCCTAGTTTTTGTACTTTTTGAAACAGTAAACAATCAGTTTATGTTTACCCGTTCTACTCCACTCAAGATTTTGTAGACCTCTATCATATCCCCCTCATTTGTTACTTTACTCAGCTGTCCATATCTTCAGATCTTAACGCTAACAAATAAAGATCTTAGTGTCGTCTGAAAAGAGATAAATCTTCCCTACTAACCTTTCAGCAATATTACCATGAAAATGTTATTTCTTGAAAGCCTTTTTTTGTGCTTTCATTCTAATGTTAGGGGCTAAAATAAAGGAAATAATTGTGTTTTTTTCAATCAGAAGAAATCCAAAATAATTCAGATGAGCATCATACATAGTTTCTACAGGAGCAGCAGCATTTTTTTGTTCTCCTTTATTGATTGGCTGTATCAGTTACCATGCCACTGGCTCTTACCACTGCCCTGTTCAAAGCCAGCTTAAGAAGCAGGCACTGGCACTGGCAAAGGGCTCCCAAACTAAGAACATTGAAAGTCTGCCTCACCTACTCGCCCCTTTATATCAATGGGAGCTTGTTCCTGAAACAGTTTCAAACCAGCTGCTCAGCCTGTGGCAGAGGAACAGAACAGTGGTTTGGAGCAAGGGAACAATCTCCAACTACTGTGTCCACAACTGAAATGTTGGGGCAGATAGGGCAAAATCATACTCCAGATAAACAAGACAAACCACAAATTTTAATCAGAGTAATTAATAGCTAATTAACTTATTGGCTAATTGCCTTTTTAGCCCTACAATTACCGGGGCTCATCTGGGATTGATAGCTTGCCAATATGAGGCAATTTGTCACCTTTTGTGATTTGTATGGTAAACATTTTTATAGCAGGCAGATCTAAGACTTTAGTTTTTTGTAAGGTCATAACTGTGTCTCTGACCATTCAGAGGTTACAGGAGGTTGTAAATCACTGTTGCACAGAAATACTAAGATAAAATTGAAAATTTTCTAGTCAGAAGATTGTTTCTGAAGTACACTAAAAGTATGATTTTTGTAGCTAGAGCAGGAGAGACTGCAGAGAGAGTGTGATTGTGAGTTTGTGGTTTGTCTCATCTGTCTGGAGTATGATTTTGCCCTAAACTGGTCCCAAAACAAAGAAAAGTGTTCTCACAAAGGTTTTGCTAGCAATATGAGAGAAGAATGCCACACTGTGGAACTATACTACAATCTATTGGTAGTATACTATACTACAGAAGGATAGATATATTAGTATGGCAAAGCAATAAGGAAAACTTAGCAGCAAGACTTATCAGTACATGGTAGAACTCACAAGGGTTGAAGTATCTTGAGCTGATTGCTCAAGTGTTGAATTCAGCTTCTTTATTGCCTTCCAAAGGATCTCCAGCATCACCACCGAAGGTGGTACTAAATCCATTGCAGCCCCCAAGTTCTTCAATTTGGCCACAGTAGTCCCGAGCTTCATTCCCTGCATCTTCAGCAGGTCAAATACCTCTGGCCTCAGCCCACACTGCTGCAGGACATGACAGACTGTTGGTAGGTAGGGGAGAATGTGTCCTGTCCCAATAGGTCAGACACTTTCTCACCTGGCCTCAATGCAGGGCTCTCTCCAGCGTGTACAGACAAGGGTTTGGCAGTGTACTGGTCGAGCTTCTACTGAATTGGAGCTGACATGCCTGCCGGTGCTGGTAAGACTTGCTTAGCCCCCTTCCTTCTTGTATGAGGCATATTGATAAGAAAAAGCAAAGTATAGCTCCAGCGTTGCTCGACCTGACAGTCTAGTATCTGGTCACCATCTTAGCCACTCCCTATAACTTTGTAAGTCTATGTGCCTTAAAAAGGAGCACCTTAATGACCTTTCTTTTTTTCAAATATTATGAAGTATAATATTAATTTTGTTAGATGCAATTCTCAGCGTACTGAGCTTATTTGTCTGTAAACCACTCAGAAGCTATGTAGAAACTGGACAGTGAATTAAGCACCTAGAACAGAAAAGAATAGAATAAAGTTAGAAATGCCCCAATTAGTCTGACCAGTGAGGTGGTTAGTGTTGTAACTGCTGCTCCATGCAGCCTCTCTCCACCCCAATGAGTTCTCATGTCTTTTTAGAAATGGAAAAGTCATTTCACTGCTGTTTTGAGCTGAAGCATTCAGTACTTGGTTTTAAAGTGCTTGAGATCAGATAAGATCATTAACAGATCTCTCTTCTGGCATATGCATGTCAGTTCTTTGCCCTATCATGTTATACTTTCCTCTTATTTCTGTGCCTATATGCATGACTGCACTACTCTGTATAGGTGCCAAACACTTGCCTATTCTTCAAGCTTTCTTCAATCACGCTTCATATGTCTACATCCTCTGGAGTATACACCCTGTTTCAGATCTTTGTGCAACTTAACTTGTGTACATTAATCAATAATGTAGCCAGTCTGCTTTCATCTTTATCCAATTTGTCTAAGCATCCCCATGTCAGTGTTTCATTCTATTTTAACATTTGAACGGGAGACATATGAGGTCTAAAAATCTAATGTACAACAGTATTATACTGGCCATAAAGGGGAAAAAAGAAATTGAGATTTGTTGATCACAAGAGATTAGAATGACCAAAAAAAGAGTGTGATATGAATGAGGGATGATATGGAGATGAAGGAATAGGAAAAGGAAGAGATGGGATGAAGATGAAGGGAGAAGACAATGGAGTGAAGAGGCAGATAAGAGGTGAAAGATGAGAGAAAGCCTAGAGAGGAGTGAGAAGAGATGGAAACTGAAAAGAGAAAAATAGAACTGTGTTCCTGGTAGTGGACTAGAGGGAGCAGTAAGTGGTAGGTCTATGATAAATACGGCTCACGAGAGGCGAGGGTAAAGCCACCACCCCCTAAACCACTCTCTTGAGAAACTGTTGTACCCAAAAGTAGGGCTCACCCATACATAACCCAGAAAACATTAAAGAGAACATTGTATATACTATGTTATTTATCAAACATCTTCAAGTCATCCTTTTCTTTCCAATACATTAGCATTTAACTTAAAAACAAAAGACTATGATAAAATGAGAATGGTAAAAAAACAAAAAGAACTTAGAGGAGCAGCTGCAATGGTCAAAAGTTTACATCAGGCATGGATGCTATTCAAAAATACCATCCTCAAAGCCCAGACCAGATATATTCCATGTATTAAAAAAGGAGGAAGGAAGGCCAAATGACAGTCGGCCTGATTAAACTGTGAGGTAAAGAAAGTTAGTAGAACTAAAAGAAAATCCTTCAGAAAATGGAAGAAGGATCCAATTGAAAATAATAGGAAATAGTATAAGGAGTAGCAAATCAAATGCAAAGCGCTGATAAGTAAGGCAAAGAGAGACTTTGAAAAGTAGATTGCGTTGGAGGCAAGAAGCCGATAAAAGAATCAGTGGGACCACTAGATGACCAAACGGTAAAAGGGGCACTCAGGGAAGACAAAGCCATAATAGAGAGATTAAACGAATACTTTCCTTCAGTTTTCACCAAGGAAGCTGTGGGAGAGATACCAATGCTAAAATGGTATTCACTGCTGATGAGTCAGAGAAACTGAAACAATCTCTGTAAACCTGGAAGATATAATGGGGCAATTTGACAAACTGAAGAGTAGCAAATTGCCTGGACAGATGGTATATATCCCAGAGTATTGACAGACCTAAAAAATGAACTTGCAGAGCTATTGTTAGAGGGTGGACAGTGTAACACTAATTTTTTTAAAGCTTTCCAGAAGTGATTCAGGAAATTATATACCGGTGAGCCTGATATCGGTGCCAGGCAAAATGGTAGAGACCATTATATGAAACAAAATTAAAGAGCATATACATAAGCATGGTTTAATGAGACAAAGAGGAATATTTTCAAAGCATTTAGACTTAGAAAGTTCCATAGTAACCTATGGACCTTTGTAAGTCTAAGTGCTTTGAAAATGAGTCTCATAGTCAACATGGAGACATGGGAATCTTGTCTTACTAGTCTACTACATTTCTTTGAAGGGGTGAACAAACATGTGGATAAAGGCGAGCCGGTTGATGAGGCATATTTTCAAAGCACTTAGCCTTCCAAAGTTCCATAGGTTTCTATGGAACTTTGGAAGGCTAAGTGCTTTGAAAATATGCCTCATTGTGTATCTGGATTTTCAAAAGGCATTTGACAAAGTACCTCATGAAAGACTCCTGAGGAAATTAGAAAGTCATGGGATAGCAGATAATGTCCTATTGTGGATTAAAACTGGTTAAAAGATAGAAAACAGAGAGTAGGATTAAATGGTCAGTATTCTCAATGGAGAAGGATAGATAATGGGGTTCCCCAGGAGTCTGTGCTGGGACCGTTGCTTTTTAACATATCCTATATAATAAAAAGCACCTCCAACGTTCTGAAGCTGACTCCATGGCACAAAAACCTTGAGCCATTCATGCTCACCATCCGAAGAAATGACGCCAGAACTTCCTAGTACGTCACCAGCGACACTAACCAACCAAAACAAAGCAACACGCCCCAAACAGCGTGCCCAAACGCCAACGGCACAAAACCGTTGAGAGGAACAGTGCCAGTAAAGCACACAAAACCTCGCACACTCGAAAAAAGCCCCCCCCCCTTTGGCTCTGACACTCGCCCCTCCCGAGATGCCACTGGACCACATACCCCGGCAACAAACATCCTCATCCGATTACGGACACCCGCCCTCTGCTATCACACTTCGGACCTCCTCCTCCTCCACCAAAACACTCCCTCCTTTCCGAATCAGCAAAAAAAACATAAATTATCTCCCCCCACCTGTCACGACACGCCTCCTTCTGTGGGATAGTTTTGTAATATATATGTTTTTATTCATGCTTTTACCGATAAACCAAACATTGTTTTATATAGATTTTTATATTAGAAATGTAAATGTTATGCTATTTGTTTTTTTAGCCCCTGAAGCAGCCCTGTTGGGCGAAACACGGCCTGTGTCGGGCTGATCTGTACATTAGATTTACAATATTGTTTGTCTTACATCGATCTGCTTTGTCATTTTTCATATAGACTACAGTCACTGATTTGTTTATGAAACAGTCACATTTCATAGAGTATGAGCCAATGTTTTTTGATGTTTTTAATAAATCGAGACAAATGTGAGAATCCTAATGTGCGGACCAATTCTGGGGGTATTCTAGTGTGTTGCCCAGATAGAAGTGATTCTCAATCTGTGAGAAGCAATTTTGTGTAGCCTTCTCTGATGGATCTCTCAGGATAGCATCTATTCTTGAAACGTCTCCTCATTTTGGTAGCATGTACTTTGCATTCTGTAATATCTGTACAGTCTTCAAAGACATAGGAACTCTATGGTAAATTATGTTTGAGAATTTCTGGTAGAAGCTGTGATAATGTAGCTAAGCATTCTTATCTGTTGGTTTTCTGTAAAAAGTATAGAAAATAATATCTTGTCTTTCTGATGAGAATGTTATACTGCATCTTGAAATGTAGGTTTTTGTCACAGGTATTTAACTATATAAGAAAAGCTGCACGGCAATCTACACCATCCTTCCACAGTAGGAAAATATCGTCTATGTAACGCTTGTAAAATTTCATGCACAAATGGATGTTCTTTAAGGAGCATGTCTGCAAAGTGGGCAATGTAGAGATTGGCAATGTCAGGGGCCATGGATGCACCCATGGCAGTCCATTTGATCTGTTGGAAGAATTGACTCTGGAATGCAAAATAGTTCTTGGTGAGAGTGATGGTGGCTTAGGCCATGATGAGGTATTAGGTAGTTTAGTCTTTAACTGTATCTTCCACAACAGCTAATGCTTCAATTTGTGGGAACGTATCTATGGCTTTATTCAATCAACCTTTATTCACATGTATGCTAAAAATTTTAGTGCATCGCTGTCTAGAAAAAATATTTACACGGTTTATTTTCATGGCTATGTGAAAGTTCATGGACTCCTGATGCAGAAACACAGCCGTGTCAAGTCTCTTCAATAAAGCTAAGTTATTTACCTGTAGCAGGTGTTCTCCAAGGACAGCGGGCTTATATTCTCACATTTGAGTGCTGTCATCCATTGAGCCTTCTGTGGACACTGTCAAGTGCAATATCACTTTAAATCTTTGAGGCAGTGCTCCCACTGCACATGTATGGGAGCCTTTCCACCCAATACTCCATGAGAGAGGAGTTCTCCTTTGCCCAGAAAGTAGCGTTGTTCCTCGATTTGAGACTTGAGTTTCTGAGCAGGCAGAAAGGCCATCCACTGACATAGCTAAAAAAAAATTTCCTCCCCTCCACAGACATGACCATGTTGGCAGGAAACCAAAGACCAGCCCAATATCCATAATCCAACAGTTGTTGCTAAGGAATTCCTTCCTCCTACGAACTGTCTCTATGTCAGGTTTTCAAGGCAGAAACTACATTCGTGAGCCCTTGGGCCACTGCCGAGGAGCAGCATTGGCAGGCAAAACCACCCCATACCACAGAAGGCAGAACTCTGATTGAAACAGCTAGACTTCACCTGCACTTGACCGCCCTTCCCCAGGAGTTGAGCCCCTGGGTGCAGGCGGCCGGCAGGACTTACCGGACAGGGCAGGAACTGAATACCAACTAGGCTGAACAGAGAGTGAGGGTCAGAGGGGAAAGGAATATACATGCGCAGCAAGGCAGGAAACTGGGCTAGGAGTCACAGACAGACAAAACTACACAAAGCAGGAAATGGACAAGCTAAAGGACAGGAACTGAAAGCTGACAAACAGCCACTGAAACAGGGGACAAACACCAACAGAAAAGAGACAGGACTGAAAGCTGCAGAGCAGCCACTAAGCAAGAGACACAGACAAACAGAAACTAGACTAAGAATACAAACCAGAAACAAGACTAAGAAATAAGCAATAAACCTAAGCTAAACTACACACAGACTAACTAGAATCAGACAAGGAACTATACAAGAAACCAAACTAGGCAGAAGTGCAACAAAGCACCAACAAACCAGGGCCCTTAGTCGATGCAAAGGCAAACACAGAAGTTTCCAGGTGATTAATAAAGCCCATCAGCTGCTGAAGCTCAGCTGCAGGAATCACAAGGCAGCTATGGGTGCTGTTCAGCCACAAACAAGAAAAGAAAGTCTGGCAGCCCGGAAGATGTGGACTGGACTGCGCTGAAGTCTGGAACAGGTGACAGTCCATAGCAGCCACCGGTTCTGGCCACCAGAGGGTGCGGTGAGCACAAACAAGAAAACATTCACATACGTGACACTCTATACTTAAATCCAAAAAGAAACAAATTTCATATTGTTATAGATGCATACCCTGCTTTGACAGGTCAGTCTGAGCACATGGTCAGTGTTTCTCAATCTGAGAAGTTTCACCACTAGAGCCCAGGGGTGCAGCTCCCGGTGGTGTTTGATATATTTAGTACAGAGGTTCTGACAGTGCCCCAGGGAAGCAAGCATATTGAAGCTTTCACACATATTTCACAGTGTCTGAGCCCTCTGCGAACCCCCAAAATCCTCAGATTTGCTCACCTATTCCTAGTTTCCTGATCCTCTAATTTTTTTCCAGCTGTTCCAACTAGCATATCTCTTTGCTCTTTCTTGTCCCCCACCCAGTCCTCCTCCAATTCCTCTATCTTATGCTCCACGGCTTCAATGCGCCCGCAAACGCAGCTATTGATGATTCTATTTTTTCAGCCACCACTGAGATAATATCTTCTTTGGCAGCTCTAATTTCCCGAAGCAACTCCATTCAAATCAGTGAATTTTCAGGGGCAGTAGCTCCATTCTCCTCCACAGAGGTCTGTGTTCCAGGAAGTCCTCAGTGTACTGAGTGCTTGTCTCTCTCGCATGTTTAGAGGCCTTGGCAGAGTAGAGCTCTTTTGTCAATGGCATATAGCTGCCTTTAAGTTGCTTCAGTATTTTGAAACAACTCACCACAGATCTCCACAGATAAATAAAACAAATTGCTGCTCGTTTTCTTGTTAGAAGGGGGAATCACGACCACAGAGAGATTAGGGGTCGGCAGAGCACTCCTTACATGCATCTACCTGCCATGCCTGCCAAACCGAAGTCCTGGCCTAAGTAATTTTATAAGTGTGTATTTAAGTGTGTAAAATGCCATCCCACAAGCTCAAGCTCAAAAAAGATATAGCAGAATTAGAAAAGGTTCAAAGAAAAGCGACCAAAATGATAGAGAGGATGGAACTGCTCTCATATGAGGAAAGGCTAAAGAGGTTAGGGCGCATCAGCTTGGAAAAGAGATGGCTGAGGGGGATATGATTGAGGTCTACAAAATCCTGAGTGGTGTGGAGGGGTGGAGGTGAATCAATTTTCACTCATTCAAAAAGTACAAAGACCAGGGGACACTTAATGAAATTCCATGAAAAATAAATAGAAGGAAATATTTTTTCACTCAAAGAATAGTTAAGCTGTGGAACTCTTTGCCAGAGGATACTGTAACAGCGGTTAGCGTATCTGGGTTTAAAAATGGTTTGGACAATTTCCTGGAGGAAAAGTCCATATTGAGATGGACATGGGGGAAGCCACTGCTTGACCTGGGATTAGTAGCATGGAATGGTGCTACTAATTGGGTTTCTGCCAGGTACATTTCTCAAAACTACGTGCACTTCTTATAGAATGCAGCTGGTCCACACCTAATTTAGGCATTGGGATTTATATCAAGTTTTACTTGGCGTAACTGACCGTGACAACCCTTGAGACAACCCTGCTCCCCTCATTCCCCCTTATCCCCATCCCTTAATAGCCATGGTACACACTGTCGATGCACAGTCCAACCAGTCAATGCACCAGCAAGTTAACCATTCAATATGCAGCTGCAAGCCGAATGGGGCAAAGTGTTCCAGAAAAGCACCCTAATAGTGGTCAAAAGCCTTCCCACACAGGCAACTCAATCATCTATTCCAGTCCATAGTCAGAAGCTGGATCATGGCTAAACACCAGAGAGATGCTGTGGGTGGGTTTAATGAAAGTGATCCCCAATAGAATAACACACTTTAAGAACTGCTTCAATTCTCCACGTCAGTGGTTCCCAAACCTGGTCCTGGATGCATCCCAGCCAGTCAGGTTTTCAGGATATCCACAATGAATATTCATGAGAGAGATTTGCATGCAGTTTGGGAACCACTGCTCTAGGTATTGGATGTGTCACATCAAATATTTAAAACAAGCTGTAGGAATTTAAATGCCAACGAAGGTGTCACATGCTCTCCACCTGAACAAAAATATATCGCCAGTACGTTTGAATAAAGGAACATGTCCAAAACATATGAGTCAGAGAACCATGGCACTTACGACAATGACCTGTATGTGTAAACTCTGCCTAAAAGGCCCACAATGGTGCAATGTATATATGAATTTAAAGCCAGTTTCCCAATGAGTCATATCAGTTGTCATACTCTTTAATTAACGCAGATAATTAAAGAGTATGACAACTGATATGGGATGAGATTAACGTAGATAATCTCATCCCATGGCTTTTTCTACCATCTCTATGCTGATCACTCCCAAATCTACTTTTCTACCCCTGATATCTCACCTTGAATCCAAACCAAAGTTTCAGTGTGCTTGTCTGACATTGCTGTCTGGATGTCTCAACGCCACCTGAAATTAAACATGACCAAAACCAAGCTTCTCATTTTTCCCCCCAAACCCACCTCCCCACTCCCCCCATTTTCTATTTCTGTTGATGGCTCTCTCATTCTCCCTGTCTCCTCAGCTCGAAACCTTAGGGTCATCTTTGACTCTTCTCTCTCCTTCTCTGCTCATATCTAGCAGTTCGCCAAGACCTGTCGTTTCTTTCTTTACAACATCCGTAAAATCCGCCCCTTTCTTTCCGAGCACTCTACCAAAACCCTCATCCACACCCTTGTCACCTCTCGTTTAGACTACTGCAATCTGCTTCTTGCTGGCCTCCCACTTAGTCAACTCTCCCCTCTCCAATCGGTTCAAAACTCTGCTGCCCGTCTCGTCTTCTGCCAGGGTCGCTTTACTCATACTACCCCTCTCCTCAAGTCACTTCACTGGCTCCCTATCCGTTTTCGCATCCTGTTCAAACTTCTTTTACTAACCTATAAATGTACTCACTCTGCTGCTCCCCAGTATCTCTCCACACTCGTCCTTCCCTACACCCCTTCCCGTGCACTCCGCTCCATGGATAAAACCTTCTTATCGGTTCCCTTCTCCACTACTGTCAACTCCCGACTTCGCGCCTTCTGTCTCACTGCACCCTACGCCTGGAATAAACTTCCTGAGTCCCTACTTCTTGCCCCATCCTTGGCTACCATTAAATCTAGACTGAAAGCCCACCTCTTTAACATTGCTTTTGACTCGTAACCACTTGTAACCACTCGCCTCAACCTACCCTCCTCTCCTCCTTCCTGTACACATTAATGGATTTGATTTGCTTACTTTATTTTTTGTCTATTAGATTGTAAGCTCTTTGAGCAGGGACTGTCTTTCTTCTATGTTTGTGCAGCGCTGCGTACACCTTGTAGCGCTATAGAAATGCTAAATAGTAGTAGTAGTAGATATCTCTTTAAAAGGTTATCTTGTATATGTACTAGAAGCGCTGTACTCCCCACCCTTGCCAAAGAAGCATAGTCCACATTCACAGCTTGTTCTTGTAAATAATTATATCGCAGTGGCACCGGAAGCTGAGCATCCAAGCAATAAAGCATACTCAGTTTCTCTTACATCTGTGGTAAGCATTGCTGGTGACAGAGAGGAGACATACGGGCTCATTTTCGAAAGAGGACGCTCATCTTTCGACACAAATCAAAAGATGGACGTCCTTCTCACAGGGTCATCCAAATCGGTATAATCGAAACCCAATTTTGGATATCCCCAACTGCTTTCCGTCGCAGGGATGGCCAAAGTTCAAGGAGGTGTATTGGAGACGTAGCGAAGGCGGGATCTGGGCGTGCCTAACACTAGGACGTCCTCGACCCATAATGGAAAAAAAAAGGGCGTCCCTGACAAGCACTTGGATGATTTTACCTGGTCGTGTTTTTCTCACGACCAAGGCACAAAAAGGTGCCCAAAATGACCAGATGACCACCGGAGAGAATCGGGGATGACCTTCCGTTACTCCCCCAGTGGTCACTAACCCCCTCTTTCAAAATATTTTTTGCCAACCTCAGATGTCATACTCAGGTCCATTACAGCAGTATGCAGGTCCCTGGAACAGTTTTAGTAGGTGCAGTGCACTTCAGGCAGGCGGACCCTGGCCCATACCCCCCCCCCCCCCCACCTGTTACATTTGTGGAGGAAACAGCAAGCCCTCCAAAACCTTCCAGAAACCCACTGTACCCACATCTATGTGCCCCCCCTTCACCTGTAAGGGCTATGGTAGTGGTGTACAGTTGTGGGTAGTGGGTTTTAGGGGGGTTTGGGGGGCTCAGCACACAAGATAAGGGAGCTATGTACCTAGGAGCAATTTCTGAAGTCCACTGCAGTGCCCCCTAGGGTGCACGGTTGGAGCGCTGGCATGTCAGGGGGACCAGTGCACTACAAATGCTGGTTCCTCCCACAACCAAAGAGCTTGCATTTGGTCGTTTCTGAGATGGACGTCCTTGGTTTCCATTATCGCCGAAAATCAGAAACGACCAAGTCTAGGGACAAACATCTCTAAGGGTGACCAAAATTTCAAGATTTGGACGTCCCTGACCGTATTATCAAAACAAAAGATGGATGTCCATCTTGTTTCGATAAGACGGGTTTCATCGCCCCTGCATCGGGACGTTTTGCAAGGACGTCCTCATCAAAACTTGGATGTCTCTTTCGATTATGCCCCTCATAGTGATGTAACTGTAAACAAGCAAATGTATCAGTACTACTCAGTACATACTGAGATTGCAGTTCAAACCATGACTGCATAGACCCCTCATCTTTTAACACCTGAAGTAGGTATCTAATACTCTTTAATGCCCAATGCTGAAGGTCAATGATGGCACCCTGGAGGGAACACCCCATTACCTTGTATTGGCAATAATGGGGTAACATAGTAGATGACGGCAGAAAAAGTCCTGCATGGTCCATCCAGTCTGCCCAACAAGATAAACTCATATGTGCTACTTTTTGTGTATACCTTACCTTGTTTTGTACCTGTCTTTTTCAGGGCACAGACAAGATAGCCGTCTAACTCTGCTGGACCGCTCCTTGCCGACGATCCGGCCGTGCAGGCCTGGAACCAGGTGAGGAACGTAACATATATATACAGTGTGTGGAGCAACTCCATGATGCCTATAGAGCAAATGCCATGTGTGTCGCAAAGGCTGATACAGGCAAATGTATGGTACTAGGCCCCCCTCTTAGGTAGCAATGGACCTTGAAGCAATATTGTTTTCAAAGAAGTGTAGGAGAATTGACTTGTTGCACAGAACCAATCATTTATGCAACACATATGGCTTGGTAAAGATAGGAGGTGAACTTTTAAAAGCCCCAGGCCACCCTTCTCTCGAAGTAAACAAACCTGACCAAAGGGTAATCGCGCTTTCTTCCCATCCCACAGGTAATTATGCAATATCCCCACCATCTGGAACTCCAGGGCACCCATTAAAACCAACAGCAGCATCTGGCAGTAGTACAACCACTGTGGTACCATCATGTTGTATAATGCTCTCTTACCCATCAAAGGCAGGGGGTAAGTTTATCACGTTCTAAGCCTCACCTGCATGGAGGCCAACAAGAGCTGTATATTCCTCGAATAAAGTTGCGTATATCTCACAGAATGATGGTTCCTAAGTATCTAATGTAATCCTCTGACAAGTCAAAGGGCAAGATCCCCCCCCCCAAACAAAAAAGTTCTAAAGAGATGCTTGTAAAGGTAATGCCACTGATTTATGTTTGTTCAGGGAAAATTCAGAGTGAAAACTGTATTCATCTACCACCCTCAGAAGGTGTGAAAGTGAAGTCCGAGGGTCTGTTTGGATCAGCAACAAGTCATTAGCAAAAGCCAAAACTTTTATTGTACACTAAGCCAACTGAACCCCAACAATTTGGTCATTTTTTAGCAATGTTCGTAGGAGGGGCGACAATGGGAAGCCCTGCCTAGTGCCTCTTGTAATATTAAATGTCTGCATATGGAGACCATTAACCAAAAGGGACACCTCAGGCTCATGATACAATGGTTGAATTCCCTCCAACCCCATATACTGCAAGGTATGGAATAAAAAGGGCCAGGCAACCTTATCAAATGCTTGTTCTGCATCTAGACTTACCAACATGCCAGGCAGCTGATAGCTCTGGCAGTGAGCTATAGCTAATAACGCCTTGTAAACATTTACCACCAACTGGCGCCCCTGCACAAATCCTGCCTGTTCCACCTCTACTAAATTTTAGAGGTAAGCAGCCAAGTGATTGGCCAAAACCTGAGAGAAAATATTAATGTCCACATTCAACAGTGAGCTAGAGCGATACGATTTCAAATATTGAGGGGGTTTACTTCTTTTTTGGAATGTGTGATGAACGCTGTGTTCACCCAGGTGGGAAAAGCAGCATTACTCAATGCAATAGTGTAATATGCCTCTAAAGGATCCAGTAAATATGTACTCAACAATTTATAGTATTCTGGAGTAAATCCATATGGCCCAGGCATGGTACAAGGCCTCAGAGACTTTATGTCTTTTTGTATTTCCACCGCACGCAAAGTTGCATTACGATTAGCAACCATCTCAGATATAAAGTGCAGGATCCCAGCATTCTGTAAATAATCAAGTATTACTGATCCCTGAAAGAAGGATGTAGACATATAAAGTCGTTTAAATGATAGTAAAAAGCTTGCGCTACGTGATCTACACTGTTAGAGGATTCACCCATTGGAGTTACAACACTTGGAATAAAACGCAAACCCAACCAGATCTTGGTAATCAGTGCAAAAAATTGGCCCTGTTTATTTCTGAAATAATAAAATTCATATTTTTGATAAAGCAAGCTACATTTAGTGTGAGCAAAGATAAGTGCATTCAAGGTTGATTGTGTTGCCAGGAAGGCATCTCTATGTGTAGTGGTTGGATTGGCCGTATAAGCCTGCTTAGCAACAGGCAATTCCTTCTCCCAACAATATAAAGCTACGTGCTATACAGAATGCTCTAGCTGCTGTGTAAGATATTATATCTTCATGGAGGACTGCTTTTGATGTTCCCCAAAATACCAGTGGGTCTGACACATGCTGCTGATTAAAGTGTGCATAATCAGACCATTTCTCCAAGAGCTATTGCTGAAGATGAGCATCCTCCTGAAAAAATGCTGCGAATCTCCAACCTCCACTCCCAACCCCAAAACAAAAGGCATCTAAATCTACCCAGATTACAGCATGGTCGGACACTACGATTGGCCATATTTTTGCATGAGTAACCAAAGGGAATAGAGATTGTGTCATAAGTATATAATCAATTTGACAAAGTGTCCCATGAGCCCTAGACAGACGTGTGTAATCCTGTTCCACTGGGTGTAACAAACACCAAGCGTCCACAAGATTTTAAGGTAGAACAGAGGTACAACAACCCTTTATGTGGTCCCATAGATGATGCAACCCGAGAGGTCCTATCTAATGCAGGATCTACAACCTGATTAAGGTCTCCTATCAACCACAAAGAGATTCTGTTGCCAGCGCAGTTTTTACCAGACATATGAAAAAAGAGTGTTCATACGAATTAAAGGCATATACCACTAAAAAATTAAATTCTAACCCTCGCAGGTGAACATGCAAGAGCAAATATCTTCCATAAGTGTCTTTTGACAAGAGCTTTACTTGGCAGTGTAAGTGTTTCCTCACTAATACAGCTACTCCCCCTTGCCTGTGTGTAGTGGATGAGTAATAAACCTCCCCGACCCACTTTGTCCTGAGTTTGAAATGTTCTGCATCAGTCAGCTTCATCTCTTACAGACACACAATATCTGCTTAATGACGTTTTTTATTGAGATAAAAGGTTGCTATGCTGCTATGCTTAACAGGAGGTGTCACCCCAGAAACATTCCAGGACAACACATGGATATTATCAGCTACCATACCCCAAGACAAGGGGAAAATGTTCAAGAGAGGAGATTTCTAACAGAAATAAGAACTCCATGTGCTCAGTCCCCACTCAGGGATCACAGCTTCTTACTCCCCAGTGGCCCCGCAGCCCAACAGAATGCTCAGATCCACTGGTGTACAACAAGAACAATTTCTACACAGCATTGACAAGAGACAATATAACAGAGATAGAACAGTGCATCAAAGATAAAACATAGCCCCGACAACCCTCCCCCATCCCCTTCTCCCCCCCCAAAACCCATATATCTCATCCCATATGCAATGAGCCTACCATTTTCAGACCAACAAAATGCCAGGGAGAAGGAGGAATATCATGTTAACCGATACTGCAAGGAAACCCCCCACCCTACCCCTACCCCTTAGTAACTATAAACTCAGGTTACGCAACAGTCCAGGGTAACAGCAGGCTTACATAAATAAGGCTTAGAAACTTGAGAATAGCTGGCCAAGATATTTCAAATGGCATGACCTCACAATCTATGCTGCCAAGATCAATGCAAAACCTAAAGATAAAGCCTCATGCGTTGGGGCCACGGGGCCTTAAAAAGTAACCCATCTTGAGGCACCCACAAGTTAAGCCAGTCCTGTGCAGCCTGCACAGTGTCAAAATTTTTCCAGCAACCATCAGTAAACACTTTTAATTGTGATGGATAGGGAAGCATACAACACTGCTCCCTCACTGAAAGAGTGGCATGAATTGATGTAAAGGCCTTCCAGCGCTCTGTCAGCCCAAGAGAGTAATCCTGGAACATCCAGATCAAGCAGTCCTCATATTTGACCTCATCTCTTTTCTGTTTGTAAAGATGCTGCAGTTCTGATTTTTGGGAGTAACTGTGGAATTTGGCAATGATAGACCATGGTTGCACATCTCCCTCATGCTTACAGCCGATATGGTGTATACGCTCCAGGCGATAGGGTCTTGCGCCAGTCATGGTGGGAAAAGTAGTAGCCAGCCATTCCTCCAAGATGATATGTAAGCGATTGTCTGGAAGAGATTCAGGAAACCCAACAAAATAGAGATTATCTCTCTGAGAATGATTCTCTAAATTGGCCAGTTTAGCTGCCTGCTCCTTCGATGCAAGATCATGCTGGTATGTTTGTGACTGGTCCTCCAGTTCAAATACACAAACTTTCAACTTCCCTGTGCGCTTTAAATTCATCCGAAAGCAATTGCTCAGTGGTCAGTTGCTCGGACAGCAAGGCCAAATGGGGTTCAAGAACTCGCACTACTGCCTCAGTAATGTTGTCCTTCAATGCTGTGGAAGCAAGAAGTTGCGGCAACTGCATCAAGTCTGCCATCTTATCCTCTGCAGGCTTGGCGTGACCTTTATCTTTTTTTCTGCAATTTACTCGACATAATATCCACCGTTCTTATCACAAACTTGTCCGTAGACTAAGCAAATGCACAGATTAGCCTCAATCTGAGACCAACAGGAAGCATATTAGGGTAGATTTTTTTTCCTGGGGGGGGGGGGGGGGGTGCCTCCGAGCAGCTTCAGCAGTATCACATGATCTCTTATGCTTGTACTTTATAAAGACAAGAAAGTACCTACTTGTTTTTAGAAATAGCCTTGGTGCATTATTGGTGGAGGAGTAGTCTACTGGTTAGTGTAGTGGGCTGAGAAACTAAGGAACTGGGTTCAATTCCCACTACAGTTCCTTGCGACTCTGGGCAAGTCACAACCCGTCATTGCCCCAGGTACAAAAATACTTAGATTGTGAGCCCATTAGGGGCAGAGAAAGTGCCTGCATATAATAAATATAGACTGCTTTGGCTGTACCACAGAAAGGTTAAGTACATAAGTATTGCCATACTGAGAAAGACCAAAGGTCCATCGAGCCCAGCATCCTGTTTCCAACAGTGGCCAATCCAGGTCACAGATACCCGGCAAGATCCCAAAAATGTACACAACATTTTATACTGCTTATCCTAGAAATAGTGGATTTTCCCCAAGTCCATTTAATAACGGTCTATGGACTTTTCCTTTAGGAAGCCGTCCAAACCTTTTTTAAACTCCGCTAAACTAACCGCCTTTACCACATTCTCTGGCAAGGAATTCCAGAGTTTAATTACACGTTGAGTGAAGAAACATTTTCTCCAATTCGTTTTAAATTTACTACATTGTAGCTTCATCGCATGCCCCCTAGTCCTAGTATTTTTGGAAAGCGTGAACAGACGCTTCACATCTACCCGTTCAACTCCACTCATTATTTTATAGACCTCTTTCATATCTCCCCTCAGCCACCTTTTCTCCAAGCTGAAGAGCCCTAGCTGCTTTAGCCTTTCCTCATAGGGAAGTCGTCCCATCCCCTTTATTATTTTCGTCACCCTTCTCTGCACCTTTTCTAATTCCACTATATCTTTTTTGAGATGCGGCGACCAGAATTGAACACAATATTCGAGGTGCGGTTGCACCATGGAGCGATACAAAGGCATTATAACATCCTCATTTTTGTTTTTCATTCCTTTCCTAATAATACCTAACATTCTATTTGCTTTCTTAGCCGCAGCAGCACACTGAGCAGAAGGTTTCAACGTATCATCAACGACGACACCTAGATCCCTTTCTTGGTCTGTGACTCCTAACGTGGAACCTTGCATGACATAACTATAATTCGGGTTCCTCTTACCCACATGCATCATTTTGCACTTGCTCACATTAAACGTCATCTGCCATTTAGATGCCCAGTCTCCCAGTCTCGTAAGGTCTGCTTATAATTTTACACAATCCTCCCACGACTTAACAACTTTGAATAACTTTGTGTCATCAGGTTGTATATCAAGGTTGTATATCAAATATATTACCCTTACCCTTAATTAGGCAACCCCTTATAACATTGCCTCCGTATCAAGTCTATTTATATTTCTACCCTTCTGGGTGAAATTTTATAACAAGGCACCCATACAAATTGACAAAATGCACCTATTTTATTTCTGCTTTATAAAGGATGTGAAGAATCAATATTAACTTCGTACTCAAACTTTCATTTTATATTACATGCATATTGGGGGATTTATCAGAGATTTAAATACTGGGAGTTCAAAGCCTCAGGAAAAAAATTTGTAAAGCACTTGAACTCTTCAATAATATACACACAATACTGACACAATTTGAGGTCTATGGAAAACTAATGCATGGGCATTATAGTCCCACTGGGAGAGCAGGGTGTTATGATTTCAAGCTGAAGAGGATAAGAATTTTCTACTAAATGCTAGTAATGTTCAGTAAGTACCGCTTCTATTGAATTCTGAATCGTAATGCAGAAAAAGTGAATTAAACTCTGAGAGCTACAGAATTAGCCTGCTTGCTTTAAAAGAAAGGCAAGACTAGAATGTAGCTCAACAGCCATGAGTATCTGCAACAAGGGATTCAATCAGGAAACAGAAAGGCCTGCAGGGACATAGGCAACTGTGAAAGAAAAAAAAGAAAACCAAAAACTGGAATCTAGAATTTTAAAACTGGAAAAAAGATGAAGCCCTAAAGCAAGAAATGTATTATATTTTCAGATATCCTTTAGGAAGCAAACAGATACCAAAATAACAAAAAGAGAAAAAAATAATTCAATGGAGACATCTATTCTACTGTATTTCTTTTTTATTTATTAAACTTAAATAAGCTATATGAACATATTCAAGATGATTTGTCCAGGTAGCAGGAGTTAACAGGTCAAACTGTTGGTAATTTTGGCAGCCCTGAAGTTCACTTATACCTTTTGGCTGGGCAACTCAATGTCTGGTCAAAAGCTAACTGTTTAAATCTGAGAGAGATCAGAGGTGTTTCAGGGTTCAATGTTAATTGAACAGCAGTGATATTTAGCCATTACAAAGTCAGTTCTATACCTGCACAAATTAGGGCTGCTTATGCACCTAAAGAACTACATGCTATTCTAAAAGGAAGTGCATAAGTGCAAGGGAGCATACATGTGGATTACAAACTGTACGTACCTGGGCGAGCTCCTTTAAATTGAAGCTCAACACAGAGAAAACTCATTGCCTTCTGCTCACATCACCTTATACCAAATACAATCCTACCACCTTAACTGCACCTGGGCTTGACCTACCAATCTCTGCGTCTCTGAAAATTCTAGGAGTAATACTTGAAAGAAATCTAACTCTGGTAGAACAAACTAATGCAGCCGTAAAAAAGGTATTTTTCTCTCTTTGGAAATTGAAGCATATAAAACCTTTTTTCCCAAGAGAAGTATTCTGCATTTTAGTGCGGTCTCTTGTTCTGAGTCACCTTGATTATTGCAATGGTATCTATGCAGGGTGCATGGAACTACTTCTTTAAAAATTACAGATTGCCCAAAATACCGCTGCAAGATTGATCTATGGTAAATCGAAGTTCATCAGCTCCAGACCATTACGAGAAAAACTGCACTGGCTACCTGTCAAGGATCGTATAACTTATATGGATAATCTTAACCTCTTACCACCAAGGAATTTGAGCAAATCATCCCGATCCTACTTACATCTCCATTATCCCTCGTGTAATGGCCTCAAGAATAAAACCAGCCATGCATCTACCTTTCCCTACATCAGCGCCCGTTTGTGAAATAGTTTACCCAACACAGTAAAAGCTACCTCCGATCAACAAGCTTTCAGAACTTCATTGCAGACCGTTTTATTCAGGAAAGCTTACACTGCAGCCCCGTACTGCCTTAGTGTTTTCTGACCTGTTACTGTTATGTGACCGTACTGTATTCCTTACCACCTTACTCTCTTCTCTCCCTCTGTCTCCCCCCACCACTGCCTTGCCCTTAAAGTGTCTGTTTGTTTATTACTAGATTGAAGTGTCTTTGTATACTGCTGTTAGCCTTTTTGAACTAATGTAAGCCACATTGAGCCTGCCCATGGGCGGGAAAGTGTGGGATATAAATGCCATAAATAAATAAATAAACATTGCTTTCGACTCGTAACCACTTGTAACCACTCGCCTCCACCTACCCTCCTCTCCTCCTTCATGTACACATTAATTGATTTGATTACTTTATTTTTTTGTCTATTAGATTGTAAGCTCTTTGAGCAGGGACTGTCTTTCTTCTATGTTTGTGCAGCGCTGCGTACGCCTTGTAGCGCTATAGAATGCTAAATAGTAATAGTAGTAGTAGTAGTAATGGGCAGACCATAGGCCTGGTGCCAGCCTATGTGTAACTTATAGAATATTATGGGGGGTAGAGGAAGTGACGTCAGCCCTAGAGATGGCAGCTTAATTTGAGAGCTCTGCTGTCTTCGGAGCAGAATAGAAGCTTCCCCTGCGCTAAATTGTAGAATTTACTCACCAAAAAGGAAGAGAGAACGTTGAAACGATGGCAGCGAAGAAAAAGCTGGCAAAATTCAAATTTGTGGCTGACGCGCCCAGCGCGAGTAAAGGATCGAGCCTCCGGACACGTGGCGCAAAGATGGCTGCCGAAGAGAGTGACTCAGACCCGGACCCCGAAGAACAATTAGAAAGCGAAACGGAGCTGAGTAAATGAGACTTCGTGCGCTGGTTCAAGGACCTTAAAACTGAACTGGTAGCAACTTGTCGAAGTATCCAAACTGCTGTAACGGACCTGCATGAAGAAATAAAAGAAATTGGAAACCGAGTGGCAGAAAACGAAGAAAAAATGGAGGCAGCAATGGTGGAGGTGAGAGAACTCCAGGGAGCTCTTAAAGCTGAACAACAAGTAAGAGCAGACCTGGAAATAGTGCTGGAGGACTTGGAAAATCGCACAAGAAGGTGCAATTTGCGATTTCGAGGCATTCCAGAAGAGGATCAGTATAAAGATCCAGAAAAGGTAGTGAAAGAAATTTGCACCTTTTTATTCCAGCAAGACCCTAATGGGGATGGACAGCAAGAACAAGAGCCCATAGAACTGGAGAGAGCTCACAGAAGCCTTGGGTCACCAAGGGGGGGCTTGCCCAGAGACATTGTGGCGTGTTTCCACAAATTTACAGTTAAAGAGAGAGTATGGAGGCGAGCAAGAGAATTGGGGGAAGTAAACTGGCGGTCGGTTAAAGTTAAAATCTTCCAAGACTTGGCAAGGAAAACACTATAGAGAAGTAGAGATTTTAAAGAAATCACCACCTATCTGCAAAAGGCGGGATTGCGGTACCGTTGGTTGTTCCCATTAGGATTACAGATAACAGTGGGAAACAATACCAGGCGCCTACATGCACATCAAGGAGCGTGGAAACTATTGAGAGAGATGGGGTGCACAGATGTCCCCAGAGATGAAGAGGCGAAACAACATCCTACAAATAACATGAGGAGGACGGAGCAGAATAGCTGGCAGAAGGTTGGAGGAAAGAAAAATCATTTATCCCCAAGGGTGGAGAGAGCAGAAGAACGGACAGTGGAGGTCACCTGAGCGAGATATGTACTGCTTCTGGACTTATACTGTTTTCTGATTGCAGTTGGTGAGAGACTTGGGGGTGGGCATGTTATATGCAGATGTCAAAATGGAGGGGAGTAAATGTTAATGTTCAAGTTGGAAACATAGGGGGTTAAGTTTCTATGGATGTATATTTCAGTGGTTATGCTCTGGGGAAGGCTAGCTTCCTAAAGAGTAAGACTGGCATGAGATATAGTTTGCCAGTTACAGGGGGGGGGAAAAAGGGGGAGAGGAGGGCAAGGGGGAGGGGGGATTAGGTTGGGGCTGGGGGGAGTGCGAATTGGGTCATGGAACGTTAATGGGTTAAATAACCCGGGTAAGAGGAGCATAATATTTAGGGAACTGCGTAAAATGAATTGGGATATAGTCCTGCTGCAAGAGACACACATTAGACAACGTGATGAATCTCTAATTATGAATAAAGGTCTGGGCTTAGGGTACGCTCTAGCAGACTCCAGGGGAAACAAGACGGGAGGGCTGGTGATATATGTGAGGGATCATCTAAAGTTCAATAAAGAAGCAGTTTACAAGGACAGAGAGAGGAGATGCCTGGCAATTAAAGGGCAACTAAATGGTCGAAATATTACACTCATCCATGTATATGCTCCTAATGTAGGTCAGGGAAAATACTTTGATTCACTTCGGGAAGAATTGCTCTCTTTTGTGGGGGGGGGGGGGTGTTGATGGGGGGGGACTTTAATCATTCGGTGGGGTCACTGGACCACTCTATCAGGCAGAAGGGAGGGGGTGGATATAATGGGCGACAATTTCACAGATTGATGCGAGAATTAGATTTGATTGATATATGGCGATTGAAACATCCAGGTCAACGACAATTCACACACTATGCACACGTACAGGGGACATATGCGAGAATAGATGCCATTTGGGGAAGCAGGAATGAGTGGGGGGAAGTGCGAGAAGCGGAAATTGAAAATATCCATGCATCTGATCATGCACCGGTATGGGTTAAGTTAGATGGGTTAGGGGAACAGGGGGGAAGACAAATTTGGAGATTAAATGAATCCCTTTTAGATAAGGTTGAGGATTGTCAAGAAGTCCGATCAACCATCAAAGAGTATTTAGAAATAAATGATACAGGAGGGGATATTGTGGGGCTATTGTGGGACGCCCTTAAGGCAGTCGTGAGGGGGGTGCTCATACGTAAAGGAGCATACATGAAAAAGAAGAGGGCAGCCCATGAGATGGAAGTGCGGAGTAACTTGGCGAGACTGGAAGCACTACATCAGAGGGAGGGTAAACCCCAACAGCTACTGGAGCTTAAAAAGTGGAGGGGAGAGCTGCAAAAAATTCAGCTGAGAACAATGGAATTCCACAGGCAGTTGATGCAGCAGACATTCTTTGAATTCAGCAATAAAGCGAGTGCAATGCTAGCTAGAGGGCTACGGGATAGAAGGGTCCCAAATACGATTACTAAAATAAAGGGGCCAAAGGATTTGATGTTTCACCAAGATGGGGAAATTAGAGAGCAATTTGTAAAGTTTTATAAGACTTTATATAGTACGGAATCCACAGCCTCCAAAGGGGAAATTAGAGAATTCCTACAGAGTCGGTCTGCGGAGGGTGACGGCCCAACAGAGGGAGAAAATTGAAGCTACTGTGACCTTGAAGGAAGTAGTAAAAGTCATCAAAGGTCTGAAAGGGGGAAAATCCCCTGGGATGGATGGGTTCACAGCCAAATACTATAAACTCTTTCATCAGGAGCTAGGGCCTCTGTTGGTAAGATTTGGCAATGCTTGTTTTGTAGAAAGGGGCCTACCGCCCAGCATGCATGAAGCCGGGATATCGGTACTCTTAAAACCTGGGAGAGATCCAACATTGTGTGGCTCTTATCGCTCGATATCCTTGCTGAATGTAGACGTAAAAATTCTAGCTAAACTTATGGCGGATAGACTGAGTGAGATATTGCCCTCTCTTATTCACGAAGATCAATCTGGCTTTATACGTCAAAGGCAAGTGGCAAATAACATTAAACGAACTCTTAACCTGATATGGGGAGCGCAGAGAAGAGGGGACTCTATGACACTTCTCACAATAGATGCAGAAAAGGCGTTTGATAGAGTGGAATGGGAATATCTGTGGGAAGTAATGTTGGAAATGGGGCTGGGTACACCTTTTGTAGGATGGGTGAAAGGGCTATATGAACACCCAGTGGCAAGAATTAAGGTGAATGGGGGATGGTCTGGTTTATTTAACATTCAAAGAGGAACAAGACAGGGGTGTCCCCTATCCCTGTTATTGTTTGCCATCTCTATTGAGCCTTTAGCTCAACGAATCCGGGGGCTTAAAGACGTAAAAGGGGTTCGTATGGGGGGGGCAGGAACACAAACTAGCCTTATTTGCAGATGATCTATTATTGTATATAGGTTCCCCAGGGCCTGCCGGCGCTTATTAGGGAGTTAAATATGTTTGGAAGAATGTCCGGATTTAAAGTAAATTTTGATAAATCGGAACTTATGGGGATAACAGTAACAGAGCAGGAGGTGGAACAAATGAAGAGATCCATGTTCCGATGGACTGACAGAAGTTTCCGCTACCTAGGTATACATATTCCACGTGATCTTACTACATTATACCAGTTGAATTATGTACCGCTAATAGTGGCAATCAGGAAAGATCTAAATCAATGGAAGAAGGGATGGTTATCGTGGTGGGGCCACATAGCGGCTGTAAAAATGAATATACTACCAAGGTTACTCTTCCTCTTTCAGACTCTCCCAATTGCTGTCCCTAAGGGTGAGCTACAGAAAATACAAACAGAGCTGGGGGAGTTTGTATGGGGAGGTCACCCAGCTCGATTATCAAAGAAAATAATGTGGAAAACGATAGAGCAAGGAGGAAGAGGCATGCCAAATATTACCTGGTACTATTGGGCGGCGCAGCTCAGGCAAATTGGGGTCTGGAGTAGTGTGGATCTATCTCCCGTAATGAGATTTGAACAGATTTTTGTCCAGGAGGGAAATTTGTTGTGGGGGTCTGCCCCAGATAACATGTACAGATCCCTGACCCTGAACCCCTTTATTTCCCACTTATTTACAATATGGGGGAAACTTAAGAAGAACTTGAGGGGGTCACAGACCCGTTCTACCTATGCCTGCTTAACTCAAGAACCGGGATTCCCTGGGGGGGGCGGGAGAATAACACATTCGCAACATGGTTTGATAAAGGGTTGGTAAGATTTCGTGAACTCATAGTGGAGGGAATCTTAAGAGCTTTGAAATGCTACAACAAGAATATAATCTTTCAAAGTCTGATTTATATGCGTATCTACAAGTAAAGAATTACATGAACAAAGAAAAGTGGTTCAAAGATAAAGGGCTGGAAAGTGAGAAGTTCGAAAATTTATGGGGAGCAATAGGAGAGGGTGGGAAAGGAATCTCTAAGCTTTATGAACACATTAGGGGCTCTGGGATGGTAAAGCTTTCTTATATGAAGGCTTGGGAACAAGATCTTAAAACGAAATTTAATGAGGGGCAATGGAGGAAAATTTGCAAAGAGGTTAAAAAGGCATCAGTGTGTGAGCTAATTAAAGAAAATGCCTATAAGGTCCTGAGTCACTGGTTCTATACTCCAGACCGAATAAAAGCTATGTATCCTAATACCTCGGATACCTGTTGGAGGTGCGAGAAGGGGAAAGGAACATATTTTCATATATGGTGGGAGTGTCCGAAGATACAGGAATTTTGGGAGGTAGTTACGGGTTACATATCACTAGCGGTGGGAATCCAGTTTTCTTGTGACCCCAAATGGTGTTTATTAGGCTATGGAAATAAGGGTGGGAAGAAATGGCAAAGTAGAATTACACGAATGGGCCTGGCAGCAGCAAAAACAATTATAGCATTGAAATGGAAGCAGAAGTTGGGCCCTACTGGGCAAGATTGGAAGGGTAAACTTGAGCTATTGATGGGACTGGAAAAATTGATGGACAGATGCAGGGGTAATTATAATCCAAATGCGGAAGAGTGGTTACACTTAGCAGAGGTTTGGGGAGAAGATTAAGGGAGAAATAAACCTGGGATATAAGATGCAGATGAGGAGGGGTGGAGAAGGGGGGAGGAAGGGGACGGGGGGAGGGGGTGGAAGGGAAGGTGGAGGGAGGAAGGTTGAGAGTTCATGGAGGGGGGGGGGGGGGAAATTGGATGTGATATTGCTTGAATGTTGATGTTTTGAACTTTTCAAGGATCATTTGTCTCCAGATATTGTTATTCCGATTAATAAAAAATTTACAAAAAAAAAAAAAAGAATATTATGGGGGCTCTTTTTTTAATTTTTAGAAGTCTTTATTGAACATGAAGGTAACAATACAACAGCAGAATGAACAAATAGGTAGCTGCAATAAGAACATTCATTTACCCGCACTAAAAGGAAGCTTAAACTCAGCCACTTTATAAAAACATTATGTAATAACCTCAATAAAGCCCATGGTAGCACATTTTATCTTCACACTTTTAGATTTATAGTGAAATAGCCCCACCTACCCACCCCACCGTAACTGTAGAACCAAATCAAACCTAAGAGAAAAAAAACCCCACCCCCGCTCTACATAAGTACATAAGTATTGCCATACTGGGAAAGACCAAAGGTCCATCAAGCCCAGCATCCTATTTCAAACAGTGGCCAATCAAGGTAACGAATACCTGGCAAGATCCCAAAAAAGTACAAAACATTTTATACTGCTTACCCCAGAAATAGTGGATTTTCCCCAAGTCCATTTAATAATGGTCTATGGACTTTTCCTTTAGGAAGCTGTCCAAACCTTTTTTAAACTCCGCTAAGCTAACCGCCTTTATCACATTCTCTGGCAACAAATTCCAGAGTTTATTTACACGTTGAGTGAAGAAACATTTTCTCCGATTCGTTTTAAATTTACTACATTGTAGCTTCATCGCATGCCCCCTAGTCCTAGTATTTTTGGAAAGCGTGAACAGACACTTCACATCTACCCGTTCAACTCCACTCATTATTTTATAGACCTCTATCATATCTCCCCTCAGCCGCCTTTTCTCCAAGCTGAAGAGCCCTAGCCGCTTTAGCCTTTCCTCATAGGGAAGTCATCCCATCCCCTTTATCAAGGGGATGACTCAAATAGGGTTCTCATATAGCTTCCCATTTCGCAGGGTTCGACAACGAGAAGCCCTCAGCAGTTCCATTTCACAAATGTACCAGAGTTTGTTTAACCATTTACTCAAAGGAGGAACAGTTGGAGATTTCCAGTGAGCAGCCAACATTACTCTTGCTGCGGACATAGCGTGTCTGGTCAACAATGCCTGAGACTAAGTGAGACCAGGGGGTTTCTTGATGAACATGAAATATTCAGGAGACCATTTAATAGGCCTACGAAACCAACTCTGAAGTCTATGCTGTATGGCTTTCCAGTAGGGCCCGCACTTTAAGACAGGACCACCAAATGTGGCCCATGGTACCACTGACCACATCCACGCCAGCACAATGGTGATACATTAGGAAACATGTGGTGTAAGCGTACAGGAGTCAAGTACCATCTATAGAGTACTTTATCTGCACTTTCTTCGAAGGGAACTGATATAGACACCCTCATTAGTCCATTCTCCAAAAAGGACCAATCATCGTTGTCAATATTCACCCCCAGCTCACGATGCCAACACTCCCGATGAGAAAGGTATGGACACATTTGCTTACATTGGTAAGCATACAAACAAATAATAAGACCCCTTGTGGTCTTTGAATCCTCACAAAGATCCTCTATGAAAGAATCCTCCCGCAATATTTTAGCCTTGACCACCGCAGACGAAAGGAAATGCCTCAACTGAAAGTAGGCAAAAACCTCCTGTGGTAGAAAAGGATATTGATCTACTAGTGAATCAAAGGGGATCAATTGGTCTTCATCAAATAATTGACCCCAAGCCATTAGACCCAAAAGACGCCCATCTAAAGAACGGCCCAAAAGAAAGACCCGGAGGGAAAAAGCAGATTATTTATGGGGGCTCAAATATCTCAAAAACAGAATAAAGTGGCATTTGGCAGTTTTCTCCCAAAAACATCCAAATCATGATTTTCAAACTCAGATTTGAGATCTTTTTCTCTGCAGTGCATTTAAATCGTGTGGTGGTGGTGGTGGCGGCTGGATTTGGGCATTTCCAAAACTTGGACATTTTTCTGCCATAATGGAACAAAGCAAAAACATCCAGGGCTAAAAGTTAGAAGTTTTGTTCTAGACCTGTTTCAATCACATCTAAGCCACAAAAAGGTGCCCTAAGTGACAAGATGACCACTGGAGGGATTAAAAGCATTACCCCCCTTTACTCCCCCGTGGTCACTGACCACCCTCCCATTCTTCCAAAGATGTGAAAAAAACCCAGTACATACCAACATCTATGACAGCTTCAGATGTTATAGCCACTCCTATTACAGTAACAAGCAGGTCTGTGAAGTAGCCTTATGGTCGATGCAGTAGACTGGTACATTTGTGGTGAAAAGTGTAAGTCCTCCAAAACCCACCAAAAACCTACTGTACCTATATATAGGTGGCATCTGCAGACATAAGGGCTACTGTAGTAGTGTACAGCTGGGTACAGTAGGTTTTTGGTGGGGTTGGAGGGCTCACCATACAATGTAAGGGGGTTACATAAGTATTGCAATACTGGGACAGACCGAAGGTCCATCAAGCACAGCAACCTGTTTCCATCAGTGGCCAATCCAGGTCACAAATACCTGGCACGATCCCAAAAAAGTAATGGTGAGATGTGTACTTGAGACCTTTTATGTGAAGTCCACTGCAGTGCCCCCTAGGGTAACCCACTGTTCTGTTGGGATGTCTGTGTGGCTAGTCTACTAAGAATGCTGCCCCCCCCCCCCCCCCATACATCCCAGTGGCTTGTTTTTGTGCGATTTTCCCTTAGACATGTTTTTTTTCCTAAAACTGGTCCTAAAAGATAGATGCACTGAGCACAAAAATGTCTAGCAAATGGCCACTTTCAAAAGAAAAAGCTGGACATTTTTCTGGCTATGCTCGATACAGGATTTTTGGATGTTTTTCACAAAACATCCAAAATCAAATTTAGATGCCATATCGAAAATGCCCCTCTATATGTTATGTGCTGCATGGTGCATTTAGGCATGCCAGCTTACACTAGCCATAGACCGAGTGGAGGACTAACCTAATGATTAGCTCAGTGAGCTGAGATCCTGGGGAACTGAGTTCAAGTCCTACTGCAGGTCCTTGTGACTCTGGGCAAATCACTTAACCCTCCATTGCACCAGGTACAAAAACCACCTTAGACTGTGAGCCCACTAGGGACAGAGAAAGTATCTGTTTTGACCCCCAGATTCTATACATGATGCTCAAAATTGAACGTGCAAATTTGGGTGCATACAATTTAATTGAGTAATGAGCCAATTAGCACCAATAATTGACTGTGAACAATTATTGGCATTCATTAGTAACAACGTGGATTTATGTGTGCATCTTCCTAATTGCTATTCTATAAAGATGCACGCGAAATCTTTTAGAATGCAACAGAAAAAGGGGCATAAACGTGGGAAGGGCATGGGTGGGTCAGAGGCATTCACTAAAGATGCACACAGTAGTACAGAATTTCCACAAGTTGGGCGCAGTTCCTGGCACTACACACTATTCTTTAAACGGTGCCCAACTCGGAGCACCATTTATAGAATAGCATTCAGCACCCAAATTTGGGCACTATTTACTGAATCTCATCCATAATGTGTACAGCACTGTGTATGCCCAGTAGCACAATATAAATGATAAGTACTAGTAGTAGCAGTAGTATACTTGGCGTAAGTGGTTGCATCTAAATGTAGGTGCATCACTGTCGACTTGCGCCAGTATTCTATAAAGGAATCTTGGCGCCAAGATGACATTATAGAATTGGCACTCAGCACATGATATCAAGGTGCCAAATTATAGAATTGCCCCATTAGGGGTAATTCTATAAGGAAGTCATCAACATGGCGATGTCAAGGGGCTGACCCCCACATGGACTGTGGTGAAGCTTCCTCCATTCCTCCAGCCGATACCGGAGCCACAAGCAACATCGAGCTCGGGGACCTCACCGCAGGTGGAGGGCCAGAAACAACTGCAGCAGACAGCAAGGTAGGCGCAAGCACTCCAAACGCCGATGTAGCTCTGGAAGAAAGGCCCGAATGCACTCGTCAAGAGCCGCCATCGGAAAAGGCTGCGGGGCCAGTGGAGCAGTTGGTGACAGAGTCACCTGGGGCTCAGGAGCAGGAACCAGGCTGCTAAGAGACTGATGAGTCGGGACCTCTTGTATGGAGGGGGAGCATTCCTCCCGGCGTCAACGCTTCTCGGGTGCCGATTCCCTCTACGCCCCAGCACCAAGTTTCGAGGGGGAACGGTGTTGGTGCTTCTTAGCCTTCGCTTGATGCACCTCACTGAGGCTCCTCGGTGCCGACGAGGATGACGTTGAATACCAATGTCGCCTCAGGGTCGGGTCCAACAATGGACGGCCCCAGGGGCCCTGCACAACAGGAGGCCTCGAGGCAGGTGGAGACCTACTCGATGCCTCTCTGCTCCAAGTGTGTCATGGCCTCTCAGCAGCCATGCCTACCTCCACTCCCGACGTCGATGCGTCCCTCAATGTCGACGCCACTGACCTTGGTACCGATGTCGATGCTGACATCGAAGGATTGGACAGAGCCCCAAAACATTTTTCACTCTGGGCTTCTCGAGCCAGTTGAGTCCTTTTTTTCATACGATAACAAAGGACACAACGGGCCCAAGGCACTGAATACACCATGAATGGGTATCAGTACCTGAGATGGTCCGGTTGCATCGAGAACAGTGTTTAAAGCCACTGGAAGTCTTCGATGATATGGAAGGGAAGAGGAAGACTGCCCTAACCAAACCAAAAAATGCGATTGTACTGAAAAATAAAAAGGGAAAAAACCCGGCTGAGCAGGCCTAAGGGTGGCTGTGACTAAAAGAAAGAAAATATGATGCGGGACAATAAATCTAAGAAAAATAAAAGGGCCACTTTTTTTTTTTTTTTAAACAATACACAATGAAAAATAAAAGAGAGAACGAAAATACAGGCGAAACACTGCAAAAAAGACACTGAAAGCTCTCCCGGGCAAAGAAGTGGAGCCAGATGACAGAACCACTCCTCACGCAGAAAAAAGGTAACTGAGGAGCGCGGCCGCATGGCGGGTGGGAAAACACTCGGCACATGCACAGTCGGTTGCACGGCACACTCAGAAGGCTCTAGCAAACTTTTTGCTATTTGAAATGCCAATTACCGGGCCGGCACAGATCACCGACCCACTCGTATTATTCAGCCTGCTTGTGAGGATTATTCAGCCTGCTTGTCCTCGGAGAAAAAACATTACAACAAACATTAACCAGGGATGGACTGACAACGAAGTCGCAGCACAAACAATAATCAGTTCCATAGAACACATGGTCCACTTCTCAATAACCAGTTCTTCAGAACAACCTAGAGGAGCAGAACCAGATACATGCAAAATAAGGGAGGTATCCTGGATTCATCTGCTGCAGTAAAGGAAAGAAAATTATCAGGTAAGACCTAATTTTACCTTCCTTAGCAAATTCAGCAGATGAATCCAGTAACTGGTGGGATGTACCAAAGCAACCCTTAAATAGGGAGGGAAACTGTCGCCCCCCCCCCCCCCCCCGCACCAACACTGCCGCTCCAAAAGACGCATCAGATCGAGCGGCCAAATGCAATCTATAGTGCCATCACCAACGTGTCTATGGTAGGAAGACCAAACAGTTCAGTCTGATCAGCGACAACAGGGTACAGGCAGGCCATAGCCTTCACACCCCAAAGACCTCCATCAGGGTCTGACCACTGAGCTGAAATGAGCTCCTGAATAGCCTCATGCACAGGGAAAGCCTTCGAGAGCTTCCAGGTGCTGGCCATAGTAGTAGCTGCCTCAGGGTACGTAACATTCAAAGTTGCTGAGGCATTGGAGATCAGAGAAGGCAATTCATCCTTATAGAAAATGCAAACTGCAAAGAACTCATCCAGCTTCTCTTGAAGCAATTTGCCCTCCTCCAACTCGTCCAGATATGACGGACGGAGAGAATCCCCCAAAATGACAGCAAAGGAAGGAGGCTGAGCAGAAAGGGTCACCAACTCTGCCTCAGACTCCTTGTCCACCCTTCTCCTCTTCTGGGCAGGGAGCTTGAGAGACTCCTGAGAGAGCCCCAAAGAGGAGGAATTAGCCAGGAGGTGCGACTGAGGGAGAGTCTGCTTCAATAAGTAGACCTGATGAAGCAACAGGATAAATTCAAGCAAAAACTCTTCCCACGCCCCCCCCCCCCCAACTCCACTAGAAGTGCCCGAGGCAGGGACGAGGGAAGAAAGAGGCGCCCCAGATGAACTGGAGGTCAAAGAAGGAGAACTGCAGGGAACATCCGACACCGCCATTAACTGATCGGCAGGAAACACCACAGCGCCTGAAGGCAAAATGGCATTTGCGCCGGAGGGCTCAGGGCGGGAACCCAAGGACCCCGAAGGAGCAGTATTATCTTCCACGAATGGCTCCGAGCAGCCCGCTAAAAAATGGAAGAAGCTGATCTTCTTTTGCCGCAGCAGGAACGCTTTACAGTTTCAGCCGCCATGCCACCCACGCACCCAGCGTGAACCTCCACATGCAACAGAAAAAATTAACTACTCATCACCATGCGGCTTAGGTTGGCAGCACCACCCAGTGCAGTCCCGTAGCCACAGAGGCTTCGCAATAGAAAAGAAAAAACCCTGTCCTGGTCCTGTCAGGGCTGTTCGTCTGTGCCTGTCTGTTTTGCTTTTTTTGTTTTTTTTTAATTGGTGAGGAAGGTAAAGGCACACGGGACCCAGGGCCGGGAAATAACGTAAAACGGGGTGAAGCAGGTACCCGACTTATCAGGTATGCTTCCAAAGGGAACAATCAAGTCCAAAGAACCCCTACTCTTAAATGGCAAACAGCCCAGGAGAATACCCCAGAAAAACGCAGGAGCTGATGAGAAGTCGTCCACCACCTGCTAGAGGTAGAGATATACTGGTTACTGACGGGGCTGGTAATCCTTTATCACTCACTTCAGTTTAAGTTATGTCTATCTCCACCTGCTGGTAGATGGACAAAACCCACCAGGTACTGGATTCATCTGCTGTATGCGCTAAGGCAGGAGCCTTTTATCTATAGCATAGGTCCAATTTGATGCAGCACTATGCAAGAGCACATATTAGCAACTCTAGCTGATATTCTGTTATCTGCTCAGTAGTTTACTGGATAATGACCATGTTTTACGTGCAGAAAATGACTCCTAAAATTACACGGGAGATCTGCACGTAGGCGTTCCCAAAGAGCTTAGGGGTCCTTTTACTAAGCCACAGTAACATTTTTAGCTCTCAGTAGAAATCAACTGGCAGTAAATGTCAAGATGCCCATAGGAATATAATGGGCGTCTTGGAGTTTACCGCCAGCTGATTTCTACCGTGAGCTAAAAACTATACCACGGCTTAGTAAAAGACCTCCTTAGGTTGTTCGAGTTGCAATATGTGCACATCTATATAAATAATTCTCACCGCCAACGTTCTGAAGCTCACTCTATGGCAGGGAAACAGTGAAGCCCTGTACTGTGTAGGCTGTCAGCACCACTCGCTGTCACACTCACTCATAGACCCGCCCTCAGCCACGCCCCTTCCGGACATAATTCGCAACCCCAACGTTCTAATAAAGCCTCAAAAAACTCTGCAACTTCCGAGGTGGTCTAGATCAAAATTTGACCATGAGTGTCTGCCCCGCCCTCGCATCACAACGTCATGACGTCGAGGGCGGAGCGATGACACTCAACACTTAACCGACCAATCAATACACAGCAGCACCCACAGAAGCCTCCCCTCTCTCTCCAGTCCCTCCCACTCGCCACTGCACCCGCTACTCTCTCCCTCCCCCCTCTAGAGTTGCCGCTCCACCCCCGTGATGACGTCAAGGGCGCTCATAGGTTTGCTGGCTTTGTTTTCAGTGTACTGCATCATGGCTGCGCGCAGGAGTGGAAACACAGATTACCCAAATTGCCTTCCTCCTTGCAGCAGCTCATACGTTTGCTTGCTTTGTTTTCAGTGTATTGCAATGACGACGACGTGGGGGAATGGAAACAAAGATTAACCAGATTGGCTTCCTTGCTTACAGTGCACTAGATAGGCTCACTTCCACTCCTGTCTATTAAACCTCCTTCATACATTGAAGCAAGCAGAAGGCAGGATGACGTCAACAGTTGAAGCCACTTAGGTAAGTCAAGCAAGCCTGTGAGCTGCTGAATACACGTTGTCATTCTTTATTATTGGTGGCATATTTATTTAATCTCACTTATACTTACAGCATAGGAACTGTTCTGTCATTTGGAGGGGTTGCCTATAGGGACTCCCTGTATTCGTGCCACAGATGTTTTCAGTTACTGAGGGCCCACCAACACACAAATCATGTTATGAGAATCGGGTACTTAACAAGCAGACTTACTATTTATAAGTACAATTAAAAGGAAAACATTAATTACGTTCAAACTGGAGCATTTAACATCGTTTTTTCCCCTCTGCCTACATCAAAAGGAAAAGATAGCATGTGGGAACTTTCTCCATTTTGTTTCCTGGAATGCAGTGATTATTATAAAAATGGTCTTGCTTTTATTTTTTTAATTACTATTTCACAGATATATATTGAATACTGATGTAGGGGCTGCCTTCATGACTGTCCACAATCAGTCTAAATGTGCTCGCATTGTCCACAGTTCATACAAAGTTAATTATGTACAATATGGACAGGGGGGCCTTAAGACCACTGAGGAGGGTCCCTAAGACCACAGAGAGGGGGGAAGGGGGGTCCCTAAGACCTCAGAGAGGGGGGAAGGGGAGTCCCTAAGACCTCAGAGAGGGGGGGAAGGGGGGTCCTCAGACCACAGGGGAGGGGGTCCTGAGACCTGACAGGGGGGAAAGGGGAGGACACTCACTGTCTCACATACGCACTTGCACGCACTCATTCTCACATACACACACTCTCTCACAGACACACTCGCACCCACTCTCACTCTGTCACACACACACACTTGCACATTCACTCTCTCGCACACAGTCATTCTCACAGACACTCACTGACACATACACACTCCGCGGAAAACCTTGCTAGCGCCCGTTTCATTTCAGCCAGAACCGGGCCTTTTTTACTAGTATTTTATAAAATATGCAAGTACATGCATTCAGTGCATGTACAAATTTATATAATAACATTTATGCATTATTTGGGCTAGTTGTGGAAGTCTATTTTTAGTGGTTAGAGCACTGGTCTTGACATCCAGAGGTGCCTGGTCCAAGCCCCACTGCTGCTCCTTGTGATCTTGGGTAAGTCTCTTAACCCTCCATTGCCTCGGGTACAAACTTAGACTGTGAGCATTCCAGGGACAGGGAAATACCCAGTGTATCTGAATGTAACTCACCTTGAGCTACTACTGAAAAAGGTGTGAGCAAAATCCAAACAAACAAATAAATAAAATAAATTTTAAAAAAAGCACAAAAGCACATAAAATAGACTTTTTCTTAATATCTCACTTAGAAAATCGAGCCCATAGAGAATAATTCTTTAAGGAGTGCCTGTTTTCCTATACAGAATACTAGTATAACAGGAAAAACTATGCACCTGTGTTTTAAGTGTGACCACTTACACCAGCCATAGAGCTGGCATAAATGCTTGCATTTAGATGGCTCAAACACATGTAAAGTAATGGTATTCCATACTTTACATGTGCAATTGTGTGCCCAGCCCAGACTCCACCCATGTGTACACCCACTGTCAAACAACATGACAATGCAGCTTTTAACTCCTAACCCTTATTCACTTGTTCAGAACCCTTATTTTATCATCCTCACTTTAATATTCCCTTATCTCTTGTTTGTCCTGTTTGTCTGTCCTAATTAGATTGTAAGCTCTGTCGAGCAGGGACCTTCATGTTCAAGTGTACAGCACTGCATATGTCTAGAGCGCTTTAGAAATTATAAGTAGTAGTAGTAGCATTTAGGTTCCATTTATAATATTGGCATTTATGTGCATATATGCCAGTATTCTGGTCATTTATATGCATTCTTGGCACTTAAATGTTGGTACTCTCCTTACAGAATTACCCCATTGCTTATCAGAACTGTTTGCCCATGGTTTCCTCTAAATCTTAAACACAGCAAAAAAACTATGGAGCTTATGTAGCAAAGGAAGCTGAAATTCAAAAGCATTTAGGGGGCCTTTTACAACGGGCGTTAGTGTTTTTAGCTTGCGGTAAAAAATCAGCTGGCGGTAAACGCTGAAACGCTCACAGGAATATAATGGGTGTCTCAGCATTTACCGCCAGCTGATTTTTACCACGAGCTAAAAACATTACCACGGCTTTGTAAAAGACTCACTTAGGCAGTTAACTTTGGAGTTAACTGCCTAAATCTAGTTTTTGTTTTAATTTTGAGCTGGTCAATACATAGGATATGCAGGCAGAACAGTAAGGGACTGGAAGTGTTCTGGAGGCACTCATTAAAATTCATCCAAGATTTTTCTATTTAAGTAGAACTGCTTAAACAACAGTCCTAACAAATGCATAATGTAGTTGAAAATCTAAATAAAGATAAGTCATCCATTTAGCTTTATGAAAAATCCACCTCATTGAATACCAGTCTCAAGGTTTTTTCCCATTTTGTGCTGAAGTGTAAAGGGCTCTATGTGTTCATTCCTTATTTTCCTAACTATGCTTCTTCCCATTTTCTAAATTAAACCTTTATTAAAGAAAATAATGCTAGATCTCTAACCTTATCCTGTTTGCAAATATCTTGCAAATATTTTGGGGATCTTTTATGTAGGCACACTGGCGTTTTTAGCACGCGTTAAAAATAGGCGCACGCTACACGCTAAAGATGCCAAAGTATTCCTATGGGCGTGTTTAGTGCACGCCTATTTTTAACACGCGCTAAAAACACCAGCACGTTTACATAAAAGACCCCCTGTGTGTTTATGACAGAGATGCATGTATGTATGTATGTAATTCATTATATTATTGTTATCCGTAAGCCACATTGAACTGAAACTTGTTTTGGATAATGTGGGATATAAAATTAAATATATAAATCATAAATAAAATGTTCTTTTTGAAAGAAGACACAGGGAAAGTGACTTGTAATACTATGGTGACCCCAGCAAGCTAAAGGGGCAGTGCTGATGGTAAATCTTATAACAGACTGACTAATAAGGGTGCCTGTTACTGACATATGGTATGTGGAGAAAGGGGGGGGGGGTTCAATAAAAGAGAAGAAAATTGGGGATAAACAGAAATTTCAAAAAGAAATACTTAAAATGATTTAGAAACTAGAGAGCTGATGAAGATCTTGTTATGAAAAAAATTAATAGATCAAAATACGTTGACAGGTGCTGAATACTAACACTGTTTTTCCTAATGGCTAATGAGGCAAAGTCTCACTTTTCAGTGATCATAAGAGTTACATATTTAGGTCCATATTTACTAACACTTAACAAGTGATTATGGCGATAACATACTTTCGCCTGAGTTTACAAATGCACGCTATAGGCGCATTAGCATTTGTAATGCACATTAAACGCTAACGCGCCTATAGGAATGTATTGGCGCTTTAGCGTTTATCGCGCCTTAACTTTATAGGCATGTTAAAAAATGCTAACGCGCCTTAGTAAACATACCCCTTTATTTACCACAAACATACCCCTTTATTTACTAACACTTATCGCATGATAAGTGTTAGTAAATAGGAGCCTTTTATTATAATAAATATAATTCCATTTATTTGTAATCTACAGAGTTTGAATTCCCATGGGAAACAAAAGAACTTGTTAATTGGTGGTTTTCTCTCTCAGATCAACCCCACCGACTTCCAGACATAGCTACATATGATTTACTATGGCAGACCTCTTAGGACATCTTGAAATCAGAAAATCTTGCCATATGGCTACAAATAACATCACTATAGTAGCTAGATGTGAGGCAGAGTTTAGTGTAATATAACTTCCTAAAATTATCTACGGTTAATTCATCTATTGTATAATATCTATCATGAACAAATTATCATAGTTCAGAATATTGCCCCCCTTAAAATAAAACAAAAACCACCATCATTATTTGTATACATATTAAAATATATACAATATAATAAATGAACCACAGAGAGAGCAATTTTCAAAGCCATTTACAGAGGTAAAAGCCATGAGCAGGCTTCCATACTGCATGCAGTTTTAGAAAAGAGTAAGAAGAGAAATCTATAAGGTGGAGAACAGAGGTGTTCAGGTTGGTGGAGTTAAACAGCAAATATACATCCGATTTAGAAATGCATACATGCTATTTTTCTCTGCCTCAGCCACCTAAACAAACAGCAGATGCAAAAGGATTTCACACTTACTAATTTTCAAATAAAAAACTATTGTGGCAATTCTATAAAGGAGCTGCTTAGGTGTAGGTGCCCCAACGAGGCATGGGGAGTGCCTATTCTACAATGACATCTGCATACCCAGATTCCATTCTAGAATACTAGTGTCAACCTGCATCAGCATGCTGAAATGTAGACACACCCACGTATTCCAGGTCAATGGGAGGTGTAAGTGGGTGTACTTAAATGTGGAAAAAAAAACACACGCAGCCGGTCTTTGAATGGCTGAAGTTTGCCAGTCAAGTTGGTGAGGTTGACATGTTAAGGGAAAGTTCCTTGAAACAGCCTATTGGCAAAATACGTTGCACAAAAGATCCTCTGACCGACTGGGATTAAGTTTACTCTTCTGAGCTCTTAAAATATGTTAAATTATATGACTTAATGAAATCTGTAGAAGATAAAGCTAAAAATTGACAATATAAGTCACATGTTGGACCAGTGACGAGGTGGGTACGTACATTGCAAGGGTTGAGAGGGTCTTTTACTAAAGATTAAATTAAGTTATCTGCAGCAGGGCCCATAGGAATTAAATGGGACCTGCTGCAGATAACTCAAGCTAACCTTTAATAAAAGGCCCCCTGAAAATTTAAATGGTACCACTGTGGTCTGTTAAATGAAAGTGGAGCAGCATTCTGTTTTCCTAGTTAATATAGAGCTCTTTCCAAGGAATGAATTCCCTGTATCAGTCTATTTTACAAAGGTAGCATAGATGCCTATGTGTCTATAAATGACCTACAAATTCTCTTGCACAATTCTCACCTTCTCCAAAAAAGCTGTATATGTGTGCATATACTTTATCCCCCAGATTCTATAAAGGGTGCCCAAATTGGGAGGTGATCCTGAGATATGTGCACAACTAAACTGGGGAATGAACCAAATATCGTCAATAATTGGGCACTAACAATCAATTATCGATGATAATTGGCACCAATTTCGATTTCTGTGTGCATCTTGCTATGCACTATTCTATAAACTGCATGCCCAAATCCCACAGCATGCAACCCAAAAAGGGGCATGGCCATGGAGGGATGGCATGGGCAGGTCAGAGGGATTCCAGAAATTTGCATGCAGGGTCACAAAATACCATAGATATGTGCTCAAATTAGGCGCTGGGAATTACACCTGGTTTCAGCAGGCATAAGTCCTGACGCCCAAATCTGGGTGCAGGAATCGGTGATATATGCTATTCAATAAGGGGCACTCAACTCAGAGTGCCCTTTATAGAATAGCAATGAGCACCAGTTTTTTATTGTGCTCAAATTTGGGTGCCATTTAAAATACACATCTTCATCACAACTCTGCTCCAACTCCACCTAGACTAAAACCGCTGGGATGCCTAGGTGCATGCTGCACAAATGGTGGTGGAACTTGATGTGTAGAAAATGTTCGATAAAATTGCTCTCAAAATACATGTGTCTTTGAGACCAATGTACTAACATGTGCCAAACTTTACATGCACTATTTTGCTGCCTAGACTTCTATGCAAATAAGTCCAGTAGCAAATTAGAACACATAGGGGGTTGTAACTAACATGCATTAAAGGAATAATGCAAGATATTTGCCTCTTAATGGTGTTAAATGGCAGCATTATACATTAGGTTACTGTAACAGGTATTAAATAATCATGAAATGCAAAGTATCTCATTATTATGCAACTCAAATAATGCAGTATGCATTGAACTTCACAAGCTACTTTATTCATGGGAAAAAATGACAGCTTTGAGCTGGTGTTATTTTTCTGCTCTGGGAGTATCAGCTCACTAACATGTGATGCAATATTCCTGGTCACATCTTAAAGGAGTCAGTGTGTATGGAAATAACATGTTTGCAGACTCCCCCCCCCCCCCCCAATCACCCTCAGCCAAGACCCCCTACACCCCTCAAAAGAGATCTTATCTCCCTTCGCAGCCCCTCCACCCAATGAAACACCTCCTATTCACCCAGAACAGAACCCTAACCTCCTCTAGAAAAGCCTCTCAACCTAATTACCGTCATGGAGAGCAATTTTATAACAGAGCACCTAAAACAAAATTGCAGGGTACCTATTTCAAACATTTCTATAAATGCCTACTTTTCTTTATAAAATACTAGCAACAGTGATCAATATTGCTCCTTAATAACCAGGCGTAAATGTGCACTACCACATTTTGCAAGTACACAACTAAAATATTATATTTCATAAGCAATGCACTCACTTGCTCACAGCACTCATACTCTGCCCAAATCTCGCTCATGTACACACCATGTAAACAAAGAGCGTACTTTTATGCTGGTTAGTACAATGATTAACATGTGTTCTTAGCACCTAAAACTAGATGGATCTTTATACTATGTAAAGTGATTCTTGTTCAATTCTGTACACTTTAGTTGCCTCAGGATTAGAAATGATGATAAAATGTATTTAGAACGGAAAAAAAAACCTTGAATATATTTCATGTGAAAAAAGATAGCAGGGCAATGTGAAATCTTAAAGTAGTGGCTAAGAATGCTTAACAGCATTTATATATATATATATATATATATATATATATATATATATATATTTTTTTTTTTTTTTTTTTTTTTTTTTTGTCTACCAATGTTCAGGAAATGTACCTCGTTGACCAAAAATACCAGCACTAGATTTTAAAACTGCTTCAATCTATTACTTCGAACAATCGAAAAACTGAAACCAAAATCCTCTACACAATAATGTTTCTTGTGCAGTTAACTATTATAACACCGCAGTATCAATTGTGGAAGAATTGTTCAGCTTCACTGCCTCAACATAGCAACAGCATGTCAAAACATTTTACCTGACAGACATATTTGTTCTTCCATTTGCTCAGCACGCACTCACTGTTTTGCATCAGCTCCTGAAGGAAAACAGAAAACAGAGAGTAGAGTCGGCTGTACATGTTGTCACTAGTGGTTAAAGTGCTTCTGGTTTTCAAAAAGAGAGATTAGCATGCCACATAAACAAAGATGCAACTGTTTTAGAAAAGTCTGCTGGACAAAAGCACAGTTATCATCACCATGAGGGCTGATCCTTTATGAAAATTAAAGCTGCTGAAAGAAGATTTAAACCAAGACTGTTTGTTGCCATTCTTGTAACTTTTTGAAAAGTACCTCCAGCTCGCTGAGTGTGTCTCGAAGCTTTTCTGGACGTCTATTCTTGAGAATCCAGGGATAATCTCGTGCTGGACAACAAAAAGAAAATGACTACAATTAAAATAGTTTTTATAATGGCAGTTGGGGTAATAATAAATGCAACAAGTACTGAAACCGATGCAACATAAGAAATGAGAAGACAAGGAAAACGGTAAAATTATTAAGTAGCAGGTAGGAGTAAACCTTGAGCCCTGCTTAGATTTCATGAATTGTTTTCTGACTTTTCATCCAATAAAATAAAAATAGTTTTAAGGAGCAATTTTAGAAACGTTGGTTAAGCCAGCAACCAGAGAAAACAGAACATAGGCAGAGCTGATCAACCACTGGCCTGAGATCTGTGAGGCTTTCAAAATAATGCCAGAAATCTTTTTCAGAATTAGCCTTTAAAACTTTATTATATAATTTGCTAGACTGATGCCTAGCAAAAATATTTACAATTCCGAGGATTCACAACACTAAGTAAAAGGGAAAATGGTGGTGCACGAAATGCCTCTTTTCTGCTGGAGAACCATTTGTGCTCCAAAAAGAAGAATTCAAGGTGAGTGATTTCCAAAGCTTCTTAAAACTGCTTTAGGAAAGGATTATGGAAAACCATTCCTACTTGTTTTGCCATAGTCTCAACGTGCAATAGAAAATGTTCTCAGTGACTATATTCCCATCCAGCTTCAGACTCAAATATTTTGGCAGAAGAATGTTTTCTGGGATTAATCATGGCAATTCCTTCTGTTTATTAAGATGTGTAGGCCCCATGTTTTACAACAGTGTGTCAAACAAAAGTCAACTACGCTGAAATACAACCTGGTGGAGAATAAAAAAGAAGTGTGTGTATGTGCATATGCATGTAGATGCATATATACACATTGTTTTGTAATTTTAAGCAACAAAGGTATTTCTTCTGTCTTTGGAGGCTATATAGTTGGTTCTACACCTTGCTAGGGTACCCAGACTTTCTGAAGTTTCTTTAAATGGACATAGGAGGAATATGAAATCATTTGAAACTGAAGGAGCAAAATTCACCCCAAAATTACATTTTTAGAAAGTTGTTTTATCTTTGTCAGATCATACAGTAGTAAATATTCACTGGTGTTTATTTCATTGTAGGTGTATATGATAAAATGTTGCTCTAATACAAACCAGACAACAAAAACGTAATTTAATACATTAAGGGGTATGTTTACTAAGGTGCGTTAGTGTTTCTAACACACCTTTAAATTTAAGGCGTGTTAAACGCTAACAAGCCTATGCATTTCTATGGGCGCATTAGAGTTTAAGGTGCGTAAACCATTTACGTGAGTTAAAAACGCTAATGCGCCCATAGCGCACCTTAGTAAACATACGCCTAAGTATTATTTAACTTTGCCAAATTAATATCAGATGCTGCATACACCATGGAAGGAAAAGTGGTATTTGTCTTCAGACAAATAAAAAAAATATTTCATCTCCTATTATTAGATTTTTGCCTCATTTGGTTATTTCTCCATATATTGTGGATACCTGCAAATGATGGCTAAATACAGGCTACATTTGCAAAAGGTTTCTCTTATTTTGGGTCTATCCTAAAAATTGGTTTTGTTTTACAAAGGAGCCTATTACGTTTTTATTCATTTAAGTACAGAAAATATATACACAGATGCATTTTTATATTGTAATTTCTAACACCAAAGCTTTAAAACAATTATAAAATATTAGAAGTGCATAAAATCAAGAAGCATGCAACTAGTTCTTACATTCTGCCAGTTGTTGTTTCTCTTCTAAGTAACCATAGCTTGTTTGAGATGCTATAAAAAAAATTATACCGATTTATCTATATATGAACAACTATTAATAAGTTATACTATATTAATATATAGTTAAACAACTCCCTAAAGAAATAAAACAAAATCAGATTAGGAAAAACAGTTGTAAGAATATCTCCAAAATTACGATGCTACTGATGCTTTCAGCTCGCTGTCAAATGTTTTAAATTTGCATTGAAAGAAAAGCTTATGCAGCCCAACAGGTGGGCCAATATTACAGAGTCTCCAGTCTCATCAGACACTGAAGTGATCTGTAACTGAATCCAGAACAGAAACTGAGTAGGTCTGTCATCAGAACCACAAAGTCAGAATATTAGTCACCAAACTGAGTACAAGGGATACTCACACAAGCCTCTCCACTTTAACCTGACCTGAAACAGGAAGTAACTCTAGCTGGAAATAACTTTCAATCCTCAAGAAACTTCTAGGATTAAAAGAATTAATCAGATAAAGAAAACTGATCATTCACTCTGAAATGTCCATTTCAGATATCAGGTAAAGATTTACAAGGCCAACAACAGAGCATTCACATGCATGTAGGATGCCATCTACTGGGATAGAAGCAGAACGATCAACCCATTTTATTTGATATCAGGTTTTCTTACATCGTTTCTTGAAATATTTTCTGCCACACAAAATGAGTACATAGGCACTTACACAACAAAATAAAAATAATCCACAGCAATCTATACAGGAAAAGAAAAGAGTGGAAGCACACAACAAAAACGTTCCAGGATGACAATTATAAAAAGGTTAAAATGGCAAACATAAAAAGTCCAGAAGCCCAATGCTTCTGAAATTATTCTCCAAGTGGTATAACATGCACGGACAAATCTTGACCCAAAATAGGATGTGTGGGCAAATCTTCACCCAACATGGGCTGTATTTCGGCACAAGCCTGCCTCAGGGGTCTATATTAGTAGAACAATTAAAAGAATAATTAAAATAAATACAATAATTAAAATATTAAACTTAGGTGTAAGATATAGCTAGTATGATATAAAACATAACAAACAAACAAACATGTGTCTTGAATAGATAGATGTACTTTTTTAGCGTTGTTGACAGGTATGTTCTAAACTATTTTATAGTACAGCAAATATTATCCCATTCCAGCCCAACTTCTGATTAGCTTCTGGCTTTTTCACCTATACTATAACACGTGCTATTTCTTCGGCATCCACACTCCGCATGCTTAGTTTGGTGTTCTCTAGTTCTTTTTTCTTTCTCCCTCTTATCTCTTGCTATTTCTATGTGCATCTCCTTTTCTTTATCTTAGTTACATCTATTCAAGACATGTTTGTTTATACTATGTTCTGTTTTATATCACACTAGCTATATCTTACACCTAATTTTATTTTTTTATAATTTTATTTATTTTAATTATTCTTTTAATTGTTCTACTAGTATAGACCCCTGAGGAAGGCTTGTTGCCAAAACACAGCCCATGTTGGGTCAAGATTTGTCCACGCATCCTATTTTGGGTCAAGATTTGTCTGCTCATGTTATACCACTTGGAGAAAAAGGCTTATAACTAGAAGCATTGGACTTCTGGACTTTTTATGTTTGCCATGTAACCTTTTTATAATTGTTATCCTGGGACATTTTTGTTGTTTTCTTCCACCCTTTTATTTTCCTGTAAAAAATATAAATACACTCAAGTAGCTGTAAAAACATCAATCTAATTCCTAAGCTTCCAATTTACTAAATGGATTTGTATATCTAAATTTCAACAAAAGGAGTTAAAGTATCTCTCCACTACCACGATACTTAAAAATTGATAGAGGAAAAGACTTCAGACTCTCGGTAACAGCTGACAATCTTTTTATATGAAACAGCTGACCGCTCTGCTCTGCGTGGCTGAATTTAAGCTCACGCTGGCGAGAATCCTCATTAGTCAAAAAACCTCTATAACACTAGCAATGATATTCTTTCATATGAATGCTGTGTATAAACGGTACTATACAAGTACTTAGCTGTGGTTGTGCTGGAGTAATTACAGATGTCCGCGCTCGACAGCGAGCGCCCGTTTCGCTCAGTGCTTCTTAAGGAGCCGGACCATACAACCCTTCACAGCACCTGCAACAGTAAGAATATGAAGCGCTGAGCAAAACAGGTGCTCGCTGTCGAGCGCAGACATCCGTAATTACTCCAGCACAACCACAGCTAAGTACTTGTATAGTACCGTTTATGCACAGCATTCATATGAAAGAATATCATTGCTAGTGTTATACAGGTTTTTTGACTAATGAGGATTTTCGCCAGCGTGAGCTTAAATTCAGCCACGCAGAGCAGAGCGGTCAGCTGTTTCATATTAAAAAAAAAAGATTGTCAGCTGTTACCGAGAGTCTGAAGTCTTTTCCTCTATCAATTTATAAGTATCATGGTAGTGGAGAGATACTTTGCCTCTAATAGATCTGATTTGTTTAAATAGTATATGGGCAAGAGCCAACAATATTGTTAAGTATAACAAAAGGAGTTAGCAAACTCTTGCTAATTAAACAGCAACTTTTATTTAAAATGGAAATATTTATGGAATAGTAAAGCTTAGGAAAATTAGATCTACTTTAACTACAATATAATGTTTAAGTTTAGTACAATGAATATACTACCTAGCTCTTTCTTGTCATAATATTGGTAAGTTCCAATATCTTCATCTGCATGAGAATGAGAAAAAATAAAAATTAATTAAGGCTATTTGATATTGGAGAATATAGACAGTCTATGACTAGCTGTTTAATAGAAAATGGAAATACAGAAATCAAATTATAATCTATTAGGCTAATCATATATGAGTCATCTAATTTTCTCTACATTAAACAAGACCATATAAAATAATGATTATTTGATCTCATATTTTCTGTCAGTAAATGAAATAAAAACATTTTAAATTCATAATTTAACGTTTACATACCAAGCTGCAAAAATATGGAATTCTCGACCATCAGACATCAGATCAGAAGTTGATTACATGACTTTCCATTAAAAATTTGAAAACTTTTTTATTCAAGAAATTTCTTAATTTTTAGACTAACCATACATTGTTTTCTCTACTCTTTATATAATTCATAGAAATGTCTAGTCTTTATTGTAATCCACATTGAACCCTATACCAGTAACTGCAGAATGTAAGAATCCATATTGTATTGTTTTGTACAAGCCTTAGGGGGTCTTTTACTTAGGAACGATGGCATTTTTAGCACGCGTTAAAAATAGGCACGCGCTAAATGCTAAAGACGCCTATAGGAATGCATTGGTGTCTTTAGCGTTTAACGCACACCTATTTTTAACACGCACTAAAAACACCAGAATGCCTAAGTAAAACACCCCCTTAAATATTAAGTGGCCCTTTTACTAAGCCACAGTAGGGCTACCGGACAAGCAGCGTCTGCAAAATCAGCCCTACTGCCAGTGTAGTGCAGGAGCTCGGTGGTAGTTCTAAAGTTGGCACAAGAAGTCTCCCGTAGTAGAAAATAATTTTATATTTTCTACCGCAGTGTTCTGATACAGATGGTGAGCCCTTTGTTTGTAATATAATACTACGATAGCCGAATCTCCGGCAAGGCAGGGGACATATGCTAGGAATCAGCCAAGGCCTCAACGTAGGGAGCAAGACTAGGCAGGGGTGAGGCAGCACCTCACTAGCTCAGGAGCAAGGAAGGGTAGGAGCTAGTAGGGGATGAGGCAGTGACTCAGGAATAATACTAGCTAGAAGATTAGCAGAAGGTCAGGCAGCGCCTCAGCAATTCAGGAACAAGGCTGGGTAGGAGCTAGTAGGAATGAGGCAGCACCTCAGTGACTCAGGAACAAGACTGACTCATACACAGAAGCTGGACAATGTCTCAGGAGCTCACATATACACATTAGCTAGCAGCGTCTCTGGAACCCACACACACACACAGAAGCTGGAAGCACCTTAGGCACCCACACAGAAGCTAGAAGCACCTTAGGCACCCACTCACACACAGAAGCTGGAAGCATCTCAGGAGTCCATTCACACAGGCTGAAAGCTGGAAGTGTCCCAGGAACCCGTTCATACAGGATGAAAGCTGGAAGTGCATCAAGAACCCGTTCACACAGGCTGGAAGTTGGAAGTGTCTCAGGAATCCTTCACACAGGCTGAAAGCTGGAAGTGTCTCAGGAACCCATTCACACAGGTTGGAAGTGTCTCAGGAACCCACAGAAGGCAACGCAATGACTATAGGTGGCCAATGATGCAAATGTTCCAAAGCCTCAGTTCAGCAAAATTAAATACCCCCTCAAGACAACGCCAGTTTCAGCATCTGATGCGAGTGCAGCTGTGATACGCCAGAGACATGCCTGCGTGGACCCTGAGCCACTTCCAGAAGCTTCAGAGAGACAGCATTTCTCCTGGCATCCAGCACCAGCAAACGGCACTAGTCCTGGGAGTCATGGTAGGATAGTGACAGTACCCCCTCCTGCCCTGAATCTGGGGTTTAGGTTTGTGAAAAAATAGACGATGGAAGTGCCTCTCCAGAATAGGAGCATGTACTTGCACAGCAGGTTCCCAAGAGTTGTCATCAGATCCAAAACCTTTCCAGGCAATCCAGGTACCCTTCATCAATCAAGTATACCTTGCACCTTGTATTCTTCATCAGATGCAGTTGCCATGGGTGACGGGGTAGGCGGTACCTTGCTGGACCACAGGTTTAAACAAGGACACGTGGAAGGTATTATGTATCTGTAAGTTAGGAGGTAGCTTTAGCTGATATGTGTCAGGATTTATCTGCCGAAGTACAGGGTAAGGACCAACAAACCGAGGGGCAAATCAGGCCAATGGAGTTTTTAATCGGAGATGTTGAGCAGACAAGCAAAGCAGGTCCCCCTGCTGGAAACAGAGGGCTGGGTGCTTCCTTTTATCCACTTGTTGCTTAGTATGAAGAGCTGTCTGCTGCACGATGTTCTGAGTAGTCTGCCAGATCTGTGAAATGAAGCAAGAGCCTTATTAGCAGCAGGAACATCTAATTTTGTTGGTACTGTGTTACACTCTGTTCCACTCCTTCAGAGGTGCAGCCTGCTTGCGCAGGGTATGGGCATTCGAGGATGCGGCAGTCATCTTGGATGTGGTATCCAGGGGCGTAGCCAGACAACAGATTTTGGGTGGGCCTAGGCAAGAATTGGGTGGGCACCAAGTGTTCTTCCCCCACCCCCCCCCCCCCCCAAAAAAAAAATGATCTCAGCTGGTGGAAAAAAGCCTCTTTCCACCTTGGCAGCAGGCATGCACAGAAAACTAAGCATGCGCAGGTGCCGGTGTCGTGGAGAGTAGCGTTTTCATTACCATCAGTGGAAATCTTCAGCTGGCGGAGCTTGGGATTCCCACCAGTTACCACTAAACATGTGCTACTGTTGGGTGGGCCTGAGCCATAAGTGGGTGGGCCCTGGCCCACCCAAGCCCACCTGCGGCTACGCCACTGGTGGTATCTCTAGGATAAGACGGCCATCTTGGAGATGGGCGTCTCAGGTTGTGGCAGCCATCTTGGAGATGGGCAGCTTCAGGAAGGAAGCCCATATTTGGGCGTAGGGCATCTCTTCTGATGGAGGCAGCCATCTTGGATCAGCTGCACATGTTTGAACCTAATTTCCTACACTATTTAAAGCCTTGCCTCCAGTCCATCCTTGCTTCGGCTTCTAGTGCTTAGAGGTCGTGGTCTACGTCTGTGTTCTACAGCCGGCTATCTTTGTTTCTGTGATTCCTGTGTACCAGGCCCTGGATTGTTGCCTGACTACGAGCTGTGTTGCTGCCTGCCTAGACCTCGGACTGTTTCTCTGACTATTCGCTGCGCTGCTGATTCCTTGGCTCCTGGATGGTGTCTGCTCTCCCTGCCTGTCGGGTCAGTGGTCGTGCAACCCCACTGGTTCCGGAAGTCCTGGTGGCCGCCTGCACCTGGGGGCTCAACTCTCAGGGAATGGCGGTCACTTCCCAGGTGAAGCTAGGGGTTGTCTGGCTGCCTGACCGAGTGCGGTGTCACTCCATCTTCGCCGTGCTCAGTCGGGGCACAAGGGCTCGCATTCCCAGACATAAGAGTAAGCCGAAGCCATGAGCTCGCCAGACAAGACCGAGCTGTCCAACCTGGCTCAGGTTCTACATCAGCAGCAGGCTCAGCTAACCCGCTTGTCCAAAGTTCTGCAGGATGTCTGCAACCAGCTACCGGCGCTCCAGCAACAGGTTGCCATGGCTCCTCCGGGCCCTAGGGCGGGCACGGATGCGGCTTCCAGAACCTCCCCGGTTCAATGGCACCCCTTCAGCATGCCGGGGTTTTCTCAACCAGTGCCAGATCCTGTTCGAGCTGCAACCAGAGGCTTTCCCATCCGATAAAGTAAAGGTGACCTACATCATCTCCTTGCTTTCCGGTGCCGCCCTGGCCTGGGCGTCCCTACTATGGGAGCAGCAGAGTCCAGTTCTGGTGGACCTTGATGAGTTTCTGCGGCAGTTCCGGATGGTATTTGACATGCCTGGCCGGCCTTCTTCTGCCTCTGGGGAGCTACTGCGGATCCAGCAGGGCTCCGGGTCGGTCGAGGGGTATGCTGTCCGGTTCCGTACCTTGGCCGCAGAACTCCGGTGGAACCAGGAAGCCCTCTCGGCCATTTTCTGGCAGGGGTTGAACAGCCAAATAAAGGACGAATTGGCTGGTAGAGAGATTCCCGCCACCTTGGACGCCCTCATTGCACTCTGCATCATGGTTGATATCCGGTTCCAGGAGCGAGCCCAGGAGAGGGCTACGCAGCTGGCGGTGCAGAAAACCAGGGGCCGCTTCTGTCACCCAGAGACACCTAGGTTCCTCGAAGAGGGTTCGGAAGGCGCCGAAGAGGAACCCATGGTAGTGAGGCGGCATCGCTTGTCCAAGCAGGAGAGGGCCCATCGTCTCAGGAATCGGTTATGCCTGTACTGTGGGCAGGCTGGCCATTTCTCAGGCACCTGCCCAAATAAACCTGGGGCATCAGGAAATGCTCCGGCTCGAGCCCCGTGAAGGGAGTGGCTCTGGGTCAGCTGTCATCCCTTCCCGACAACCTGCTCTCTGTTCCCGCCCTGCTCCGTGGAGAAGGGGTCCAGATCCAGACGCAGGCCTTGCTGGACTCTGGGGCCGGCGGGAACTTCATTGATGCAGAGTTCCTGTTGCAGTTGGGTGGTTCCACGGTGCCCTGCCAACGGGTTCTCAGGGTCACCTCCATCCAGGGAGACAGTCTTCCCCGGACTATAACCCGGATCACCTCACCTTTGTGTCTGCAGGTGGGGGCATTGCATCAGGAGGAGATCCAGTTCCTTGTACTTCCCTGAGCCATTCACCTGGTGATCCTTGGACTACCCTGGCTCCGACTACATGCTCCGGTTATCAACTGGTCCACTGGGGAGATCAGGCAATGGGGTTCCTGGTGTTTTCAGCACTGTCTCCAGCCGGTCAAGGCCCCTATACCTCTCTGCTCAGCCCAAGTTCAGAACCCGCAGGAAGGGTTGCCCGGGCTGCCTAAGGACTATCAAGATTTCCGGGATGTGTTCAGTGCTTGGGCGGCGGACACGCTTCCTCCCCATCGGTCTTTCGACTGTGCCATTGATCTACTGCCGGGAACCAACCCACCTAGAGGGCGTCTTTACAACTTGTCCCGTGATGAGTCCCGAGCCATGAGGGACTACATCCAGGAGAATCTCCTCAAGGGGTTCATCAGAGCTTCTACTTCCCCTGCAGGGGCCGGATTCTTCTTTGTTTCAAAGAAAGACGGGTCGCTTCGCCCTTGCATTGACTACCGGGGTTTGAACAAAATCACTGTCTAGAACCGGTATCCGCTTCCATTCATCCCGGAGTTGTTTGACCGCCTGCAAGGGGCCAAGATCTTCACTAAGTTGGATTTACACGGGGCCTACAACCTGGTGCGGATCCGGGAGGGAGATGAATGGAAGATGGCATTTAACACCCATGAAGGATACTTTGAATACCGGGTGATGCCATTCGGCCTCTGCAATGCCCCTGCAGTATTTCAGAACTTTGTAAATTTCATATTCCAGGGCCTGCTCTACACCTCAGTGATCGTGTATCTGGATGACATCTTGATCTTCTCCGCTTCTCTGTCACAACATGTCACCCATGTCCGCACAGTGCTCCAGCACCTCTGGGAGCATCGGCTGTACGCCAAGTTGGAGAAGTGTTCGTTCCACCAACAGAGTCTGCCTGTCCACCGGGTTGCAGATGGATCCCGGTAAATTGACAGCGATCCGTGACTGGCCGGCTCCCCAGGGTCTGCGGGCCTTGCAGAGGTTCCTGGGGTTCGCCAATTACTACCGGCAGTTCATCCAGAATTACTCCCTCATCACGGCTCCACTGACGGCCCTCACGAGGAAGGGCGCCGACGCGAAGAACTGGACGCAGGAGGCCTTCACCGCGTTCGCCACCCTGAAGAAGGCGTTCCTTTCTGCCCCGGTACTCCGCAGTCCAGACCCTACCCAGCCTTTCCTGTGGAGGTGGACGCCTCATCCCTGGGAGTAGGAGCAGTACTCTCCCAGACGTCGGCATCCGGGAAGAAACATCCCTGCTTCTTCTTCTCCCGCTAGTTCACCCCCGCGGAGCGGAACTATACGGTGGGGGATCGGGAACTTCTGGGTCTCAAACTAGCCTTTGAGGAGTGGTGCTACTTACTGGAGGGAGCAGCGCACCCAGTGACAGTGGTAACTGACCACAAAAACCTGCTGTATCTGCAAAATGCCAGCAGACTGAATCCTCGCCAGGCCCGGTGGTCTCTGTTCTTTGCCCGGTTTCACTTCCGTCTGATCTTCAGACCGGGGGAAAAGAATGTCCAGGCGGATGCCCTGTCCCGCAGCTTCGAGGCTCCCAAGGACCAGGAGGAGCCATACCCAATGTTGAATCCGGCATGTATTCCCTCCATGCCCGGGGCCAGTGCCGCTTGCCAGAAGGCCGTTCCGGTGGGTCTCCGTAGGAAGGTGCTGCACTGGGGGCACACTGGGGGCACACTGAATTTGTCGGACACTTCGGCTTCCACAAGACTCTGTATCTTATCTCCCGATCATATTGGTGGCCGCGAATGGCGCAGGATGTCTTGCAGTATGTGTCTACCTGCCCGGTGTGCGCCCGAACTAAAGCGTCCCATCAGAAGCAGTGGGGATTGATGCAGCCCATGCCGGTGCCACAGCAGCCTTTGGAGGACGTGTCCATGGATTTCATCACCGATCTGCCGCCCTCGCAGGGCAATACGGTCATCTGGGTGGTGATCGACCGGTTCTCCAAGATGGCCCATTTCATTCCTATGAAGGCTTTGCCCACTGCTGCCAACCTCGCTGCGAGCTTCATCACGCACATTTTCCGGCTCCATGGATTACCCCAGAGGATCATTAGTGACCGAGGCTCCCAGTTTACGTCTCGCTTCTGGAGGGCGTTGTGTTCAACCTTCGGGGTTACCACCCTTTTATCGTCTGCATACCACCCGCAGACCAATGGTATGGTGGAGCGGGTCAACCAGACTGTGAAGGCATTCCTCCGGGCATACTCTAACCAGTGCCAGGATGATTGGGCTACTCTGCTACCCTGGGCTGAGTTCGCTTATAACAACAGCCTGCATTCGGCCTCCCGGACAACCCCATTCAGCACTATCTATGGTCGCCACCCGCGTCTGCCTCCGCCAGTTTCCCCCGCGGAGGATCCCCCGCAGGTGCAGCCCACGGTCCGTTCTCTTCAGGATGTGTGGAAGAAGGTCCAGGAGCAGTTGTGACGAGCTGCGGTCAAGGCCAAGGAGATCTAAGACCGTAGGAGATAGGCGGCTCCCACATTCCTGACGGGAGAGAAGGTATGGTTGAGTACCCGGTACCTGAGGCTGCGGCTCCCATCTCTAAAGTTTGCCCCACGGTTCATTGGACCTTTTGCTGTACACTCCAGGATAGGAGCAGTGACTTACCGGTTGCACCTACCAAGCCAATTCCGGGTGCACAATGCTTTCCATGTATCTCTCTTGAAACCTTTCCGCAGGTCCAAGTGGCACCCCGAACCCAAGAGAGTGGCTGTACCTGAAAGCGATCCAGATCCAGAGTATGAGGTGGATCGCATCCTGGATTCCAAGTGGCGTGGAAGGAAGCTGTACTATCTCCTCGCCTGGAAGCATTTTGGACCGGAGGATAACTCCTGGGAGCCGGCAGACAATGTGCATGCTCCAGATCTGATCCGGGTGTTTCATGCTCATCATCCTGCTAAGCCCGGACCGAACCAGTGAGGGGGAGATCTTTCTGGAGGGGGTACTGTTACACTCTGTTACACTCCTTCAGAGGTGCAGCCTGCTTGCGCAGGGTAGGGGCATTCGAGGATGCGGTGGCCATCTTGGATGTGGTATCTCCAGGATAGGACAGCCATCTTGGAGATGGGCGTCTCAGGTTGTGGCAGCCATCTTGAAGATGGGCAGCTTCAGGAAGGAAGCCCATATTTGGGTGTAGGGCATCTCTTCTGATGGAGGCAGCCAACTGGGATCAGCTGAACATGTTTGAACCTAATTTCCTACAGTATTTAAAGCCCTGCCTCCAGTCCTTCCTTGCTTCGGCTTGTAGTGCTTAGAGGTTATGGTCTACGTCTGTGTTCTACAGCCGGCTATCTTTGTTTCTGTGATTCCTGTGTACCAGACCCTGGATTGTTGCCTGACTACGCACTGTGTTGCTGCCTGCCTAGACCTCGGACTGTTTCTCTGACTATTCGCTGCGCTGCTGATTCCTTGGCTCCTGGACGGTGTCTGTTCTCCCTGCCTGTCGGGTCAGTGGCCGTGCAACTCTGCCGGTTCCGGAAGTCCTGGTGGCCACCTGCACCTGGGGGCTCAACTCTCAAGGAACGGCGGTCGCTTCCCAGGTGAAGCTAGGGGTTGTCTAGCTGCCTGACCGAGTGCGGTGTCACTCCATCTTCGCCGTGCTCTGTCGGGGCGCAAGGGCTCACATTCCCAGACATAACATACTAGTATGGGAATTTGCAGATGTTGCCCATACACGATCCTGGAAGGGGATGCTCCTGTAGCACTGCAAACTCTGTTGTTATGAGAAAACTTGGCCCACGGTAATAGTTGCACCCAATCGTTCTGGAGGGCAGAAAGTTACACCCTCAGGAACTGTTTCAGGCTTTGGTTCATCCATTCAGTCTGTCCATTCATCTGAGGATGGTACCCCAAAGAAAAGTGTAACTTTACCCCTAAGGCGCGATTAAGGACACGCCAGAACTTGGAGATAAACTGCATTCCTCAATCAGATGTAATAGTCATAGGAAATCCATGCAAGTGGAAAATGTTAGAGGAGGTATAGCCAATTCTTTGCAGTTCAGAATACCAATACAGGCCTTTAAAATAATTTTTTTTCTGAAATGTTTTGATTTGGAATTAGATGACACTGTATAGAAGGTTTTTATGCCAATGATGATTTAAAGCTCATGTAGATTTCGGTCAGAAAGACCTTTTTGAGGCTTTTTCCTTCCAGTCCAAGAGACAAATTGAAGGCTCTATACATATTTAATATTGTTTATGTAAGGAAAGCAAATAAAAGCAAGAGGAAATGGAAACCGCTCAGTGTGCTGCTGTGGCTAGGAAAGCGAATAGAATGTTGGGTATTATTAGGAAAGGTATGGAAAACAGGTGTGAGGATGTTATAATGCCGTTGTATCACTCCATGGTGCGACCGCACCTTGAGTATTGTGTTCAATTCTGGTCTCCGCATCTCAAGAAAGATATAGTAGAATTGGAAAAGGTGCAGCAAAGGGCGACTAAAATGATAGCGAGGATGGGACGACTTCCCTATGAAGAAAGACTAAGGAGGCTAGGGCTTTTCAGCTTGGAGAAGAGACGGCTGAGGGGAGTCATGATAGAGGTATATAAAATAATTGGTGGAGTGCAACAGGTGAATGTGAAGCGTCTGTTCACGCTTTCAAAAAATACTAGGACTAGGGGGCATGCGATGAAACTACAGTTTAGTAAATTTAAAACAAATCGGAGAAAATTTTTCTTCACCCAAAGCATAATTAAACTCTGGAATTCGTTGCCGGAGAACATGGTGAAGGCGGTTAGCTTAGCAGAGTTTAAAAAGGGGTTAGACGGTTTCCTAAAGAACAAGTCCATAAACCGCTAATAAATGGACTTGGGAAAAATCCACAATTCCAGGAATAACATGTATAGAATGTTTGTACGTTTGGGAAGCTTGCCAGGTGCCCTTGGCCTGGATTGGCCGCTGTCGTGGACAGGATGCTGGGCTCGATGGACCCTTGATCTTTTCCCAGTGTGGCATTACTTATGTACTCTATTGCCTTCCACTCAACCAGTTCCTAACCCAGTCAGTCAGTTCAGGGCCCATACCAAGGGTACTCAGTTTATTTAATAGTCATCTATACCGAACTGTATCAAAGGCTTTGCTAAAATCTAAATACATCACATTTAGTGCTCTCCCTCGATCCAACTCTCTGGTCACCCAGTCAAATAAATTAATCAGATTTGTCTGAGAAGACCTGCCTCTAATGAAACCATGTTGCCTCAGGTCCTGTAATCCACTGGATTCCAAAAACTTTACTAAAAACAGCCCGGTATTGAATGTCCAGGTATAACACCAGCATCGGACAGCAAAAGCACTGTCTGCCGCCGTCTGAATATTGAACCCATAGAGTTTTGCCCTGAGGCAGTGTAATTTTGAAAAAGATAAGAATAGATGGATTCCGAAACCAAAGAACTTTGGTCTTCTTAGCATTTAACTTAAACATATTAGAATTTATCCAGCTTTGAATTTTATCCATACAGCAGAATATTTTTTCTAAAGCATCCTCCAATTTAGCACATACTGGAACCAGCATTAATATATCATCAGCATATGAAAATAATCTTTCACCATTGTCCAGAGTAATTGTTTCCAGAGAACTCATAATCATGGGTGATAGAGATGAACCCTGGGTACACCACAGGTCAATGCCAACTTTGAGAAGATTTGCCATTTTTCCCAAACACAGTAGCATCAATTGAACAACTAGAGGCTATACAAAGATGGGCTTACCCTCTAATCAGGATGGTAAGCATCAATTACACCGAGGTGAACCCTTACTGAGCTGGTCTTGAGGCCAGACTCAGAAAGGTATAGAAGGTATTCAAGTAATTTTTGTGTAAGACAGGTCAAAGGATGTAGGGCCTTGCCCTCACCCTAGATAACAAACCTCCTCCATTTAAAATTATATGACCTTTTAATGGAATCTTTCCTGGGAGCAAGCAGAAAATGAGAGACATCCTCAAGTAATTCGAAAGAGTCAAATTCTAGCCTCTCAGCATCCAAGCCATAAGGGCCAGGGCCTGACGGTTTGGATGCAGAAGAGACCCCCTTGTTCTGAGTGATGAGAGTCAGAAAGCACTTCAATCTCCAAGGGTCGCTGGAGGCTTAACTCTAGAAGTAGAGGGAACTGAATCTGTCTCAGCCAATAAAAGGTAATGAGAATCGTGGTTCCCTAGTCCTGCTTGAGTTTCAGGAGAGTTTTACTGGACCAGTCAAGGAGATAGGCATCCGAGGCTGGTCTGTCATGTGATCCTTGTCTGGAGCAGTATTGAGGGTCATTGTTGTTCAGGTGAGTGGTGAAGAGATCCAATGAGGTGGTGCTCCACAATCAAAAGATCTCTCAGTCGCCCATACTGAGAGACGATTCGTGAGGTTGCATTTTCTGGCTCAGTCTGTCAGCTAGGCAGTTGTTCTTCCCTGACAGGTACATGGCTCTGAGAATCAAGACATTGCTGAATGCCCAATGCCATATTCTGCTTCCTGACACATGAGGTATGATCCCATGCCTCCCTGCTTGCAAACATAATACATTGCAACCCAATTGTCCATTTGAATGAGGATAATTTGTTGTATTAGCTGATCTCTGAAAATCTTCAGATTGTTTCAAATAGCCCATGGTTCCAGGAGGTTGATATGATGACGAGCCTCCTGGGGTGACCATCAACCCTTGGTGTGGAGCCCATCTACTTAAACTCACCGGCCCAGGTTGTATGCATCTGTCACCCATGTCTTGTAGGTTGGAAGAATTTGAAATGATAGTCCCATGGTCAAATTGGTTCAAATTGTCCACCAAGACAGAGACTACTCTAAAGAAGGATGACAGCAATAGCATCCACTAGGTGCACCCTGACAAGGGACCACTGAAGATAGAGTTCACTGTGCTGGCCTCAAATGGAAGCATGCCATGGGTGTGACATGCACAGTTGAGCCCATGTGGCCTAACAATCTCAACATCTACCAAGCTGAAACCTGTTGGCTCTGACGAACTTGAAGTGCTATAGAAACCAACACCTCCACCCACTGCTCTGGAAGATAAGTTTGGAGCTGAACCATGTCTAACAAGGCTCCGATGAACTCCAAATGTTGTACAGAAAACAGACGGGACTTGGGATAGTTTATATTAAACCCTATCAGCTCCAGCACACAAATGGCTCATTGCATTGATTCTTGAGCTCCTTCCTTTGATGTACTTTTTACCAGCCATGGATACTGAGATGCATAAATAGGGAACTATCCAGCTCATTTTCGAAAGTGATCGCTGGCCATTTTCCGACACAAATCGGGAGATGGCCGGTGATCTCGGAAAAGCGGCCAAATTGGTATAATCGAAAGCTGCTTTTTTGGCAACATCGCCGCTTTCCCGTCGCATCGCCGGCCAAAGTTCAAAGGGGTGTGTCGGCGTTGAAGCGAAGGCGGGACATGGGCGGGCATGGGCGTGGCTACCAGATGGCCGGCTTTCAGCGATAATGGAAAAAAAACGGCGATAAGCAGTATATCGCCGGGTTTACTTGGTCCTTTTATTTTCACGACCAAGCCTCAAAAAGGTGCACCAAATGACCAGATGACCACTGGAGGGAATGGGGGATTACCTCCCCATACTCCCCCAGTGGTCACCAACCCCCTCCCATACTAAAAAAATAAAACTAAAAACCTTTTTTGCCAGCCTGTATGCCAGCCTCAAATGCCGTACCCACCTCCATGACAGCAGCATGTGTTGTATCATCCGACAGCCTTTCCCTGGTTGCGATGTGGCTCTCGGGTGAGTGTGACACCTTTTCTGTTAGGTGCCCTGCAGAGTCACATTAGCAATGCATTGTGGTGGGTGTAGGGTACTGGGCTCTACTCCCATGGTGCTTTTCCCCCCTGCTAACTGGGTCAGAGTGTGCCCTGTTTTGTTTCCGGTAGTCCATGAGGTAGTGGCCATTTTTGTAAGCCAGTTTTAGATCCCTTTCATGTGTTACCCACGTTAGAGAACGTTATTACCTTGAATGTGGCTGAAAGAAGGCATTGTACACCATTCTGCCAGCTCTGACCTACTGCTAATCTCAGTACCAGGGAGACTCTTTGCCAGTGGGGCACAACCTGTGATCTGCAGTTAACTGTGAGTAAACATGCTTATTCAAATAAAGGACTTTTTCAAAGAGATTAGTCTTCAGGTGTCACCTGGTGTGCCAAGGTTATACAGCAGCAACAAGTCCTAGAGGCCTGCATGTATGCAGGTCCCTGGAGCACGTTTAGTGGGTACCGCAGTGCACTTAAGGCAGGCGGACCCAGACCCATCCCCCCCTACCTGTAACACTTGTGCTGGTAATGGTATGGAAGCCCTCCAAAACCCACTGTACCCACATTTAGTTGCCCCCTTCACCCCTAAGAGCTTTGGTAGTGTTGTACATTTGTGGGTAGTGGGGTTTGGGGGGGGGGGGTTGGGGGGCTCAGCACCCAAAGTAAGGGAGCTATGCATGTGGGAGGTTTTTCTGAAGTCCACCACACTGACCCCTAGTGTGCCCAGCTGGTGTCCTGGCATGTCAGGGGGACCAGTGCGCTACAAATGCTGGCTCCTCCCACGACCAAATGCCTTGGATTTCGCCGGGTTGGAGATGGCCGGCATTTTTTCCCATTATCGCTGAAAAACAAACCCGGCGAACTCCAAGGCATTTGGCTGGGCTAAACCGTATTATCGAAAAAAAAAAGATGGCCGGCCATCTTTTTCGATAATACGGTTCCGGCCAGCTGTAGCGCCGCTGCCAACATAGATCGCCGGCGATCTATTTGGCCGGCGACGTTCGATTATGCCCCTCTATGTGCCCTTCCAGTTTGGATTGTTATGCTGCAACTACTGCAAGACATTTTGTGAATACACGAGACCACAATGCAAAATGTGATGCTAATTGTGGTGTTTCCCTACTTAAACTCTTAAGTACTTCATGTGACTAGGATGTATCTGAATGTGGGTACAGGTATCCTTTAAGTCCAGAGAGCATAGCCAGGCATTTTTCTGAATCATGGAAATTAGGGAAGTAGGGTGCCTAGGAAAACCATCCTGAACTTCTGTTTTGCCAGATATTTGTCAGTGCCCTTAGGCCTAGGATGAGACAAAAATTCCTCTGTCTTCTTGGGAACTAGAAATACCTTCAGTAAAATCCCCTCCCTTTCAGCCCTGGTGGTATGGGTTTGACTGCACTGATCTGTCAAAGGGAGGAAAGCTCCTGTGTAATTAATTCCCAGTGTTCAGAGCTTAACCTTTTCACTCTCAATGGGCAATTTGGAGGGGTGCTTTCAAATTGCAAAGTGTAGTCTGTTCAAACTATTTTAAAGGCCCAATGATCTGAGGTTACAAGGGGCCACCTTTGTTGGAAAAAATTCAGCCTCCCTCCCTCCCACCGGTAAGTTGTCCAGATTAGCTACTTTTATTGCAGCTATACTTTTGTGGAGCCAGTGAAAAGCTCATCCCCTGCTTTGACTGGGAAGCTGGCTGGGACTTCTGAAGTCTCAGCTGCAGCGAGTGGGAGAGAACTCTGGACTGACTAGGACAAAAGAGAGGGTGTAGGGACCCTATGCCTTTGACAGTAGTAGGGCCTCCGCTGCCCTTCACCCAAGTACCTCCTAGAAGAGCAGGCTGCTATAGGAGTGGGCTGAGAGAGTGACTTCATTGTATCAGTTCTTTTCCTGATGAGGTCGGCGATCTCCTCCATCTTGTCACCAAAAAGATTATCTCACCAGCATGGGACATCTGCCAGCTTCTTCTGAACTACCAGTTCTAGGTCTGAGGCATGCAGCCAGGTGAGACTGTGCATCCCAATACCCAAAGCAGAAGTCCAGGATACCACATCAAAAGCAATATAAGTTGCCTGAGACATGCGCTTTCTACATTCCCGCTGACTGGTTAGTAGCTGATGGAGTTCTGCAGCCTTTACAGGAGATAGTGTGTCTGCAAATTTTGCCACTTTGCACACCAAGTTTCACAAATGCATGCTTATAAGAGCTAATAAGACTATATCTGGGAAAGGAGCACAGCATTCTGAAATACCTTCCTCTCAAAAGACTCCACAGCCTGAGCCTTCTTTCTCCAGGTGCACCAAAGAGTGAGTCATGGAACTACTGGCTTTTTTGAGAATGGATTCAACAATCATGGAGTGGTTTGGAAGCCTTCTGGACTCTATACACAGAGTTGGCCTTCTTATGAATGGGCTTGCACAGAGGGGAGGGGGGGTTCCCACTGCTTAATCTGTACAGCCGGAAGGGTTCTGTGCACAGGCATTGTCACAGCTTCCTTTGGAAGGAGGGGCAACAAAATTAAGGGTGTCTAAAAGGAGAGCTCCTCAGAGGAGACTTTCTCCTTTAATGGGGTTGGGAGGAGTCTGACAGGATGCCAAAGAACCCCTCCTCCAAAAGAACCTCCAGATCCCATTCAGACACTCATGAATGGTCTGAATCAGACTCACAGAAGTACTCCTGTGGGTATTCCCGAGTTTGTGCCTGCCTTGGTCTACTACGCTACTGGCCAGGCTGAGGGCGGGAGTGCCAAGGAACAGGCATCTTCCTGTGCTCTGAGGAAGCTTCCTCCCCGAAAAGAATGGACAATGATACCATCTCGACTTGTGCTGACTCCAATGTCTCTTCAGCCTGCCTGCCCTTGTTCCAGTATGTCTCTCCAGCCTGCCTGCCTTTGTTCCAGTATATGCCTCCTGCCAGGCTGTCCTTGTTAATGCTCCCATCCTCAGATTAACTTCCCGGCTTTGACCTCGGCTTGTCTCTTCAAATACTGTGGACTGCCACCTGTCCTGCTTGCCTGAGTGTGCCTTGAATGCTGCCTGCCCTAACTCCCAGGATTGTTTGAACTTTCTTGAGCCTCTTTAGCACCATTGTTGGTATCAGGACCAGCTCACAGGCTGTAACCTATGTTACAGTACTCCCTATTCTCCAGGTGTACCTCTAGACTTGGCCAGCCCTGGTCCTAAGCTTGGGCGTAACTCGCCTGCTGCCAGTCTGGGTCTACTTAGCCTCCAGGTTAGTTAGGCAGCGTAAACTCACATGTTGCCAGTCAGGGTCTACCTAGCCTTCGAGTTAATTAAGCAGCATCAACTTCGCTATAGCCCAAGGGATCACCCTCCCTGGCCTGTGACAATAATATTAGCATTTCTGAGAGGAACTGGAGTTTTATTTTGCAGCCACATATGTGCTTCCTACTCCCTTCCCACTTCTTAAATGTGGTACCACCACTTCATGGCAGGGGCATCTGGCTTGATGGGACTTGGGACCAAAGAGAGCAGAGACTGGTAGGACAGAGAATTATTTAAATGTATAAAAGTCTGATGTACTGACACAACAAATTATGAAAGAAGTTCAAGGGGGTTTACTCCTGATACATGGAAATCCCTAGCTACAGGCTCTATAATACAAGAGAGTGCCAAATAGCAACACAAAACATGTTTTTGTTGGCAACAGGCCATTTTGTCATGTTTCATTTTTTACTTTTATTTTTTCCCCCCCAAAGACAAACTGAAACTTAATAAAAGAGGGCCTTGAGGGGACAGAACTGGATTCTAAACCTCAAAGAGATTCCTCAGCACAGACTGACCAAACTGTTGTATCAGAAATCACTCTCCAAACAGTAGTGTGATGTGAATGTGTTGACAGAAGTTCATGTCACAGCTTTGCAAACCTCTTCCAAGGAGGCTAGCTTCAGATGGGCCTCTGAAGCAGCCACTGCTCTGATGGGTCAAACCTTCCGGGCATAACTGAAGGAAATGCAATAATAATAAACAGAATTCCTGGTTGACTCATAAAGTGCCTTCTTTGGGGGAGGAAGTACAAGTTGGATGTTGTCAAAGGACCTATAAGCACAATTGGGGGTATAGGATAGTCAAAGAGGATAAATATTAAGGAGTGCCTAAATGATCTGCCTATGTGCTAGGCACAAAAGCAAAGATACTTACCTCTTACCCATAGCAAGTATACTCCGAGGACAGCAGGCCTTATATTTTCACAAGTGGGTAATGTGACCCACGTTGCCGAATCCGGTGCTTATAGCTTAAAAGAGCTTTGTGGAGTGCAAGCCATGCTCTACTGTGCATGCATGAGTGCATTCCCGCACGTCGCAAAAGCGCAGTTACTACAGTACAATACTAAAGCATAAGAAATAAAAACAGGAAACAACTGGGAGGCGGGAGAGTTTGTGAGAATATAAGGCCTGCTGTCCTCAAAGAATACCTGCTACAGGTAACTATCTTCGCTTTCTCCGAGGACAAGCAAGCCATAATTCTCATAAGTGGAGAATTCCTAGCAATCAGGCTCACTGAAAACAGCAACCATTGGTCAATTGGGCCTTGCAACGATGAGGACATAACACAGATTAACCTGAAACTATATACAAACTTGAGTGAGAGTGCATCCTGAAACAGACTAAAACAGGCCTAGGAGAGTGGAGTTGGATTTTAGATCCCAAACAGATTCTGTAGTACTGCCTGTTGAAACTGACTGTCACGTCAGGTATCTTGCTCAAGGCAGTAGTGAGATGTGAACATGTGGACTGAAGATCACATTGCAACCTTGAAAATTTCTTCAATGGAGGCTGACCACAAGTGGGCTAAAAACGCAGCCGTGGTTCTGACGTTGTGAGCCTTGACATGACCTTCCAGGGTCAGCCCAGCCTCGGCAAAAGTGAAAGAAATGCAATCTGCCAGCCAATTAGAGATTGTGTGTTTCCCAATGGCGACCCCCATCCTGTTGGGATCAAAAAAATCAAAAAGTTGGGTGGACTGTCTGTGGGGCTTAATCTGTTTCAAGTAAAAGGTTAATGCTCGCTTGCAGTCCAAGGTGTGCAAGGCAATGCCATCAGGATGGGCATGAGGTCAGCGAAAGAATGATGGCAAGACAATCAACTGATTCAGATGAAACTCCAACACAACCTTAGGCAGGATGCTTGCAGAGGACTACTAGTATAAGGTGCATCCATTACTAAGGCCTAAGCTCACTGACCCTGCAAGCTGAAGGAACAGTCACCAAAAATATGACCTTCCATGTCAAGTACTTCAGAAGACAGGAATCCAGTGGCTTGAAAAGAGCTTTCATCAGCTGAGTGAGAACGTTGAGATCCCATGACAGAGGTGGAGGTTTTACTGGGGGCTTTGATAAGAGCAAGCATGTCATAAAGCAAACAACTAGAGGCTGTCCAGAGATGGGCGTACCCTCTACAAGTTGATGGCAAGTATTAATTGCACTGAGGTGAACCTTACAGAGTTGGTCTTAAGGCCAGACTCTGAAAGGTGTACAAGGTATTCAAGCAGAGTATGTGTAGAGCAGGAAATAGGATCTAGGGCCCTTCCTTTATACCAGATGGCAAATCTTCTCCATTTAAGAGAGTAACACCTCTTAGTGGAATCTTTCCTAGAAACCAGAAAGACCAGGAAGACATTCTCTGGAAGACACAAGGAAGCAAATTCTAGGTTCTCAACATCCAGGCCGTGAGGGCCAGAGACTGGAGGCTGAGATGCAGAAAAGAGCCCTTGTTCTGGGTGATAAGGGTCAGAAAACACTCCAATCTCCATGATTCTTTGGCGGACAACTCCAGAAGAAGAGGGAACCAGATCTGTCTGGGCCAATAAGGAGCAATCAGAATCATAGTCCTGCGGTCTTTCTTGAGTTTCAGCAAAGTCCTCCCCACAAGAGGGATGGGAGGATACGCATACAGACTCATCCCCCAATAAAGAAGAAAGGCAATTAGTCTGTCATGGGCCTGGAGCCTGGAACAGAACTGAGGGACTTTGTGTTTATTGTGAGTGGCAAAAAAATCTAACCCTGCTCAGTCCGTCAGCCAGGCTGTTGTTTTTGCCTGCCAGATAAGTGGCGCAGAGGAGCATGCCATATTGGAGTGCCCAACGCCACATCTCGACAGCCTCCTGACACAGAGGGTGGGATCTGGTGCCCTCCTGCTTGTTGGTATATAGTACATCGCAACCTGATTGTCTATTTGAATGAGTTAATTAACTCTACCTGATACCTGCTTAACTAATATAAATGTAAGTCCACAACTTGCAAGTAAATATCTCTCTATGTTGTGCGAACCATGAGGAAAAGACTTCAGATGCTCGGTGCTCACTGTTTTGTTTTGTTTTTTTAATCATTTATTTATAATTTTTTCATTTTACAAGGATCACTTGCAAAACAGTAAAACAGAGATGATTGTACATTAAAACAGCTCACTGTTTTTTTTATTGAACAGTAGACCGCGCTGCTCAGTGTTTACTGTTGAAATTTTACTTTTTCTTTTGTAAACCAGCTGGCGAGCATCCTCATAAGTAAAAAACCTCGTTTTTTGCGCTCATTATTCAAAACTCTTTTTATAATTTTTATTTGTAGATTTGTATATTTTATAATGAAAATAAACTGGCACGTAGCTGCTGTTGTACTGGAACTAGTGGGTATGCCCTAGTACTTTCCATTTCCTGAAAAAGCACTGTAGCTTACATGCACAGGTACAGGAAGAAACTAAAAATATGCTGAAGACAGCAAGGCTAGGAAAACTGAGAGCTAGCAGGGCCATATTACAGGCCTAGTACCATATTACAGGTCTAGTATAGGAAGGAATATACAATCTTAAGCCCAAAAGAGTTCAAAGTCAAACTTCCCTGCCCGGGGGCACCGAAACATAGTCTCTAGAACTCTTGGCCCTTTTGAGGACAGATTCAACCACCAGGGAATGATGAGGCAGATGAGGCTTATCAAACCCTGCAGTACTGTGAATCCGGTATTGAGTGTCAATTTTCTTGGGGAGTACCGGGACAGACAAAGGGAACTCCCAATTCAGCACGAGAACATCCTGCAACATCTAATGAAGCAGGACCGTCACAGCCTCTCTAGGAGGGAATTCATAGTCCAGGACCTTAGGCATCTTAGCCCTGGGATCCTCCTCCACTTCTAAAGGAAGTAGAATGGCAGCCAACATTTCCTTAACAAAAGAGGACAAGCAAAAGCTCTCTGGGGGGACTTTCTCCTTTCCTGTGGCAGGGAGGGGTCAGTTGGTACCCTATAAGACTTCTCCGAAAAGTATCGAGGGTCATCATCTGACTCCCAATAGCACACCTCATCGGTGTCAGCCAAGACCTCCTGTGGAGAAAGTCGAGACTGAGCCTGCCTCGACCTAGAGGGGCGTCGATGAGTTGTCTCCTGCATCGACTCCAGTGACGCTTCCTCTACCAACACTGAAGGAGTACCCACGCAGGTGGCAGGCAACAATGGGGCCACAAGCAACACCGGTGTCGGAGACCTCACTGCAGGCTGAGGGTCAAGTGGGGATGCAATGAGAGGCACGTCTAGCACAAACACCCTTGACGCCGATGCACTTTGTTTTATAAAGCCAACCAGCAGCTCAGGGAGCAAGGCCTGGGTGCGCTCATTGAGGGCAGACACCAGGAAAGGCTGGAGCATCAGTTCAGAGAGTCTGCAGAACTGCTGTGGTCGAGACGAGAGGTTGGTCCTGGCTCCTTGGAGATCTCCGCACAGGTGCCTCTTGTATGGAGGGGGAGCGGTTCTCCTGGCGCCTACACTTCTTCGGTGCTGAATCCATTGGCGACCTGGAGCTCCCAGCACTGTGCGTCAAAGGAATTGTCTCCATTTTTTGTTTTTGCCAGAAACCTGATTGCCTGGGAAGTAGAATTATGGAATGCTCAACATTCTCTTCATAAAGGCGGTTAATAAATACGTACATAAGTATTGCCATACTAGGCCAGACCAAAGGTCTATCAAGCCCAGAATCCTGTTTCCAACAGTGGCCAATCCAGGTCACAAATACCTGGCAAGATCCCAAAAAAGTGCAAAACATTTTATGCTGCTTATCCCAGAAATAAGCAGTGGATCTTATCATAGTTCATTTTAATAATGGTATATGGACTTTTCCTTTACGAAGCCAACCAAACCTTTTTTAAATCCCGCTAAGCTAACCGCCTTTACTACATTCTCTGGCAATGAATTCCAGAGTTTAATTACACGTTGAGTGAAGAAATATTTTCTCCAATTCGTTTTAAATTTACTACTTTGTAGCTTCATTGCATGCCCCCTAATATTTTTGGAAAGAGTAAACAGAGCTTCACGTCTACCCGTTCCACTCCATTCATTATTTTATAGACCTCTATCATATCTTCCCTCAGCCGTCTTTTCTTCAAGCTTCAGCCTTTCCTCATAGGGAAGTTGTCCCATCCCCTTTATCACTTTTGTCGACCTTCTCTGTACCTTTTCTAATTCCACTATATCTTTTTTGAGATGCGGTGACCAGAATTGAACACAATATCCTCTATAAACCTGGAGGATGTAATGGGGCAATTTGACAAATTGAAGAGTAGCAAATCTCCTGGACCGGATGGTATTCATCCCAGAGTACTGATAGAATTGAAAAATGAACTGTTGGAACTATTGTTAGTAATATGTAATTTATCTTTACAATCAAGCGTGGTACCGGAAGATTGGAGGGTGGCCAATTTTTTAAAAATTCTCCAGAGGAGATCCGGGAAATTATAGACCAGTGAGCCTGACGTCGGTGCCGGGCAAAATGGTAGAGACTATTATAAAGAACAAAATTACAGAGCATATTCAAAAACGTGGATTGATGAGACTGGGCTTCTAAACGGCAGATGACATTTAATGTGAGCAAGTGCAAAGTGATGCATGTGGGAAAGGGGAACCTGAATTATAGCTACGTAATACAAGGTTCCACGTTAGGAGTCTCTGTCAAAGAAAGGGATCTAGGTGTCGTTGTTGATGATACGTTGAAACCTTGTGCTCAGTGTGCTGCTGCTGCTGCGGCAAAGCAAACAGAATGTTAGCTATTATTGGGAAAGGAATGGAAAACAAATATGAGAACGTTATAATGCCTTTGTATCGCTCCATGGTGCGACCGCACCTCAAATATTGTGTGCAATTCTGGTCACCACATCTCAAAAAAGATGTAGTGGAATTAGAAAAGGTACAAAGAAGGGCGACAAAAATGATAAAGGAGAAGGGTAAAGTGGCTAGGGGTCTTCAGCTTGGAGAAAAGAAGGCTGAGGGGAGATATGAGGTTGATAAAATGAGTGGAGTGGAACGGGTAGATGTGAATCGCTTGTTTACTCTTTCCAAAAATACTAGGACTAGGGGGCACGCAATGAAGCTACAAAGTAGTAAATTTAAAACGAATCAGAGAAAATATTTCTTCACTCAACGGGTAATTAAACTCTGGAATTTGTTGCTAAAGAATGTAGTAAAAGCAGTTAGCTTAAAAGGTTTGGATAGCTTTCTACAAGAAAAGTTTATAAGCCATTATTTAAATGGACTTGGGGAAAATCCACTGCTTATTTTTGGGATAAGCAGCATATAATGTATTGTATTGTTTTGGGATCTTGCCAGGTACTTGTAACCTGGATTGGAAACAGGATGCTGAGTTTGATAGACCTTCGGTCTGTCCCATTATGGCAATACTTATGTACTTATGCACTTTAATTCTGTCTGATATAATAAAGATAAAAGAAATAAGTGGGTAAAAGGACACAGTGTAGAACAACAGGAGGAGATTGAAAGTTTGCACCAGCCAAACTCTGGGAGCTAAGAGACTTAAGACTAATGCAACAACTAATTTACAGTTAACTTGTCAACTGAGACTAAGGATATACTGTAAACTTAGCCTGACTGATATCCATTGTGTACATTATGAAGATGACAGAACTGTCTGTGGTCATTGTCCTAGTAAAAAGAGGTAAATCTAAAAATAGGTGACCAGCCTACTGTGTGCTGAGAAAATATACTGTACATAACTGAGTGAAAGGACAAACATACATGTGCTGAAAAAATGCAGAGAAAATCAGAGAGAGTAGTCTCCCCAGCAAAGTAATTAATCCAGCAAAACTATGTATGTTCAAAATGGGGACACTCATGTATATGGGATAAGTCAGGGAGGTTCCAGAAGCCAAATTTAGGGTCCCTTTTACAAAGTGGTGGCAAGCCCAATGCGGGCTTACAGCTCGCTAAAAAGGAAGCACCGCTGGGGTACTGTAGCGCCTGGTGGTAGTTCCCACCCCCAGCGCGCCATTACATCCTGCCTCAGTTTGGTATAATGGGGGAATTACTGGTGGGTGTTAAGAGAGTTATATTGATATCCCACAGCGCATATTTTAGTAAATGAGAATCTCACTCCAACATTTTCCCTGGAGCATGGCACACGGCAGGGGTGCCCTCTCTCCCAGATGTTGTTTGTTCTCTCTTTGGAGCCTCTGGCCAGGATGATTTGCCAGTCAAGTGCTCTACAGGCACCACCGTAGGAAACCAAGAATATAAAATTAACTTACTTATGGATGGCATGTTGATCTTCCTGAAGCAGGCACCCCAGGAAGTTCCCCAGCTGATGTTGCTTATTTAGATGTTTGGTTCTTTTTGTGGACTGAAAATTAATTTTGACAAATCAGAAGCTATGGTGATATCCTCTGGCTGTAGTAGTTGTCAGCTTCCTAACTTCCCGTTGGTTTGAACTACAGGGCCTTTGAAATATCTTGGGGTATATCTACATCTTGATTTTGCTGTCAAGTATAAAAAGAATGTTCGGAACAGAGTAGATTCTATTAAGGAAAGGGAAGGGAAATGTGACTTGATATACCATCTTTCTGTGGTTTTTGCAACTACATTCAAAGCAGTTTACATAGTATATACAGGTACTTATTTGTACCTGAGGCAATGGAGGGTTAAGTGACTTGCCCAGAGTCACAAGGAAGTTGCAGTGGGAATTGAACCCAGTTCCCCAGGATCAAAGTTCACTGCATTAACCATTAGGCTACTCCTCCACTCTATTAAGGCTTTGTGTCTCAGGTGGAAGGACTTACCATTTTGTTCTTGGGCTGCGTCACACTAGTGAAGATGGTTCTCTCCTCCCTAAGTTGCTCTACCCCTGCAAATGATGCCTCTGTGGATTATATGCCGGGATGAGACTGCTTATCGAGGAATTGTGGTTTATTTTCTTTGGGAGGCCCGAAGGGCACAAATTGGCTATGCTAAACTGCTTCAGGATAGGGGGCAGGGGGTGTCAACCTGCCAGATCTTCGGCTCTATAACATCGCAGCTGTTATGTGCTGGGTGCATGAGCTCCACATGGGTCTTTATAAATATGCCCCTGCTTATGTCTGAGAGACAGAGGCTGCCCCAATTTCCAATTTTAATGTGATCCAGTCCAGCGGCAGGGAGACAAGACCCTTACTGTACCCACTGAAGTTGGCCTGTACATGGTGATGGTCACATTTTTTTTTTGGGGGGGGGGCGTTGGGGCCTCCCCCTCCCCTTTTCTGGATATGCTAGACTACCCTAATTTTCTGGCTGGCCAGGGACAATCAGCCCTGGGGCTCTGGGCCCGAAATGGGTGTTGGTATGTCAGTCAGTTAGTAGAAATTGGAAGGAGGGGCTATCCCTTCCTTTCAGTATTGTGAAGCGCAATGGAGTCTTGCCACGACTTCTTTTTTCTCCTACTTACAGATTTGTTACTATGTGGCCTCCCTGAAGGGTAGAGATGGTGCGCACCCCTCTTTCACTAAGCTCAATGCCACGTTTATGTTAATGCCAGCTGATGGGCAAAGAGCAGAAACCTTCCCCTTTGTTTGCTATGCTAGTGAAGAGTGGAGCTCTAGTTTGGGTAACCAGGTGTCGAAACAGGATATGTCCTCTTGCTATGACTTGGCATTTTGGGTCACCCCAAACGTCAGTCTTTATGAGATACAGTATAAAATTTTGCATGTGTACATTACTATAAGGGTAAAGCTATGGGCCTTTGGGAATCTGATGTGTGTGATAAATGTGGAGTGGGGAGAGGTACCACGGTGCATCACTTATTAGAATGTATCACACTTAAGCCATTTTGGACCAGGGTCCTCTCTACACTCGAATCAGTCCTGGGAACGGGGTTTCAATGGTCTTATGGGGTGCTTCTTTTGGGTTTCGACACCAAGCTACTTGAGCAGAGTCTCCTGGACTATATAAGTAAATTTGTGCTGCTGGCTCTGGTGCTTGCCCGGAAGACCATATTGCAGGACTGGGTGGGGAGCTTCCCCCCCTCCCTTAGACAATGGAAAGCTAGCATGGATCAGATGGCTTCTAGGGAACTAATGTGCCTCTCGAAGACCATGGGGGGAACATCCACTATGTATTGTCAATTAGGGAAGGAATTCCAGGCTCACTCAGCTGCTTCCCACGATTGTTGGCCTGCTGCCACGGAGTAGGTGGGGTTCAGGGTGGGGAGGAAGGGGGAGTTAACACAAAAGCGACTGGAACACATATACCTGCCATATTTTTATTTGTTACTATGCGGTTAAGTGGTTACATTGGGGTTTTTTCCCTGATACCTGATATACATTTATAGTTCTTTTGGTGTTGCTGTTATATGTGAAATTCATTAATAAAGATATTAAGGAAATTTTTGGACTTAAAGAAGATACTATTCCCCCTTTTTCCCAGGTATATTATCTTCCACATAAACCAAGAGAAGCACAATCGTCTACTAACCAAGCTGAAATTCCTTTGGATGTTTCAGCCATTCTTGAATCCTCTGATGCGGATTTGGCTATTCCCTCTACTTTACTGGCAACTGTTGCGTTAACTTTGGATAAAGTATGGATTATAAAAATGTTCTTTAAAAACAAAGATAAAGAACTTATAGGTCTCAAAATATCAATATTCCCAGATGTAACAAAAGAGACTCAAAAGAGACATAGGCAGTTCTTGCTGCTTAAGCAAGGAGTCCTCCAGATTGGGGCTACTTTTCACCTTCGATACCCGTGTAAATGCATAGTCAGATTCCAATCAGTTAAATATGTTTTTTTTTTGAGCCATCTCAGCTTACAGAATTCCTTGTAACCAAACGCTCTTTGGGATCTAGAGAATGTTAATGTTTATTGACATTTATTGGAGCTCTGTAAAGTAAGGTAAAATTATGTATAATCATACCTGATAATTTTCTTTCCATTAATCATAGCTGATCAATCCATAGACTGGTGGGTTGTGTCCATCTACCAGCAGGTGGAGATAGAGAGCAAACTTTTGCCTCCCTATATGTGGTCATGTGCTGCCGGAAACTCCTCAGTATGTCGATATCAAAGCTCCATCCGCAGGACTCAGAGAATTACACCCACAAAGGGACACTCTGCCCAGCTCACCACCGCCCAAAACGGGGGAGGGGAATTAACCCAGCTCATCCCCACACAAGTGGGGGAGGGGAATCCGTCCAGCTCATCCCCGCGGAGCGGGGGAGGGACACCACACCCGCCGATGCGGGGGGATCTGGCTTATCCTGCAACCGCGGGAGGAGCTGACTGACCCTAACACCGCCGAAGCGGGAGGGGTACAAAGCTGCCCTACAGCCGCACGAAGCGGGAGGGAGTGCCGGCAGAATTTTAAGTCTCAATCCAGCCCCGTAAAACGGAGGGGAGAGGAATGCAGCAGCTCACTGTAACACAAACTCGTCTTAACTCTTGAAGAATCCAAGTGAAAAAACTTGAACACGAAGTCTTTCTGAAGTAAATGAAGACTAAACTTGAACCTGAAATGCAACCAGAATAAAACAGTACAGATATCTGGGAGGGGCTATGGATTGATCAGCTATGATTAATGGAAAGAAAATTATCAGGTATGATTATACATAATTTTACCTTCCATATCATCAAGCTGATCAATCCATAGACTGGTGGGATGTACCGAAGCAGTACTCACCCAGGGCGGGACATTGAAATCCCTGACCTCAACACTGAAGCTCCAAACCGGGCCTCCGCCCGTGCAGCCACAGTCAAACGGTAATGCTTGGAGAATGTATGAGCCGAAGCCCAGTTGCCGCCTTGCATATCTCTTCCAAGGAGACGGATCCGGCCTCTGCCATCGAGGCCGCCTGAGCTCTCGTGGAGTGAGCCTTCAGCTGGATAGGCGGCACCTTCCCCGCGGCCACATAAGCCGCTGCAATGGCTTCCTTGACCCATCTTGCCACTGTAGGCTTAGCAGCCTGCAGACCCTTACGAGGACCTGCAAACACGACAAACAGATGATCCGATTTCCGGAAATCATTGGTCACTTCCAAGTATCTGATGATGACTCGTCTCACATCCAGATATTTAAGAGCAGAGTACTCCTCTGGGTAGTCCTCCCTACGAAAGGAAGGGAGACAGAGCTGCTGATTCACATGGAAGCGAGAAAACAATCTTGGGCAGGAAGGAAGGCACTGTGCGAATAGTCACTCCTGCCTCAGTGAACTGCAGAAAAGGCTCTCGACATGAGAGCGCCTGGAGCTCGGAAACTCTTCTGGCTGAAGTGATAGCCACCAAAAAGACTGCTTTCAACGTCAGGTCTTTCAGAGATGCCCTCGACAAGGGTTCAAAAGGCGGCTTCTGCAATGCTCTTAGTACCAGATTGAGATTCCACGCAGGCACCACTGAGTGCAGAGGAGGGCGCAGGTGATAAACTCCCTTGAGAAAGCGCACCACATCTGGCTACGAAGCCAGGGAAGCACCCTTCAGGCGGCCCCTGAAGCAAGCCAGAGCCGCTACCTGGACTTTAAGGGAACTGAGCGACAGGCCTTTCTCCAGACCTTCTTGCAGGAACGCCAACACTGAAGAAATTGGAGCAGTGAAGGGAGAAAGTGAGCCTGCTTCACACCACGCTGCAAAGATACGCCAAACCCTGGCGTAAGCAGTAGAAGTAGAGCGCTTCCTCGCTCTCAGCATAGTGGCGATGACCTTGTCTGAGAAGCCCTTCTTCCTCAGACGCTGCCGCTCAATAGCCAGGCCGTAAGACCAAAGGGGGAGGGATCCTCCATCACCACGGGACCCTGATGTAACAGGCCCTGCTCCACTGGCAGCCGCAGAGGATCGTCGACTGAGAGCCTGATCAAGTCCGCATACCAGGGACGCCTGGGCCAATCCGGACCCACCAGGATTACCCTGCCGGGATGCTTTGCCACCCGGTCTAGCACCCTGCCCAACATGGGCCAGGGCGGGAACACATAGAGAAGCTCTTGTGTCGGCCACTGTTGGAGAAGAGCATCTACTCTCAGGGATCGAGGGTCCCGTCCTCTGCTGAAAAAGCGCGGCACTTGGCAATTGGCCGATGACGCCATCAGATCTAGGCTCAGCTGGCCCCAGCGCTTCGTGATGTCCAAGAACGCCTGAGCAGATAGCTGCCACTCTCCGGGCTCCAAGGTATGGCGACTGAGAAAGTCCGCCTTGACATTCATGACTCCGGCAATGTGGGCCGCTGAAAGCTGCTCCAGGTTCGCTTCCGCCCACTGGCAAAGATTCATAGCCTCCTTGGCTAGAGGGGCGCTCTTGGTACCTCCCTGGCGGTTGACATAGGCCACAGCCGTGGCATTGTCCGACAGGACCGGTACAGGCTTCAACACCGTACCGGGATGAACTCCAAAAGCGCCAACCGAATGGCTCTGAGTTCCAGGAGGTTGATAGACCACTTTGCCTCTGCAGGAGACCAGAGCCCCTGCGCTGTCCTTCCCAAGCAGTGGGCTCCCCAGCCCGACAACGAGGCGTCCGTCGTGACGACAATCCACTCTGGGGTCACCAGAGGCATTACCGCAGACAACTTGTCTGTCTGCATCCACCAGCTCAGCGCCTTGCGCACTGCTGGGTCCAAGGGAAGGCGCACAGCATAATCCTCCGACATCGGAGTCCAGCGCTGCAGCAAAGAGTGTTGAAGTGGTCTCATATGAGCCCTGGCCCAGGGCACAACTTCCATCGTGGCCGTCATAGAGCCCAACAGCTGCACATAGTCCCAAGCCCGAAGGGGAGAGGCTACTAGGAACTGGTCCACCTGAGCCTGAAGTTTGACAATCCGATTGTCTGGCAGGAACACTCTGCCCACTTGGGTGTCGAATCGGACTCCCAGGTACTCCAGGGACTGAGTCGGGCGCAGCTGGCTCTTCTCCCAGTTGATGATCCATCCCAGGGAGCTCAAAAGAGCAACTACCCGGTCCACAGCTTTGCCGCACTCTGCATAAGAGGGGGCTCGGATCAACCAGTCGTCCAGATAAGGATGGACTTGTACCCCTTCCTTTCGTAGGAAGGCCGCGATGACCACCATATTTTGGAAAAGGTCCGCGGAGCAGTAGCCAACCCGAAAGGGAGGGCTCTGAACTGGAAGTGTCGTCCCAGGACTGCAAAACGCAGAAAGCGTTGATGAGGAGGCCAGATGGGAATATGCAGGTACGCTTCCTTGATGTCCAAGGATGCCAGGAACTCTCCTGCCTTCACTGCCGCTATAACAGAGCGGAGAGTCTCCATGCGAAAGTGCCGCACTTTCAAGGCCCGATTGACCCCTTTGAGGTCGAGGATAGGCCGGACAGAACCTCCTTTCTTTGGTACCACGTCCCTTGCCAAGCTGACTTTCTGGCACCGGAACGACCGCGCCCAGGCGGATCAGATTGTCCAAAGTCTGCTGCACTGCCACAGCTTTGACCGGAGACTTGCAGGGAGAGAGTACAAACCCGTCTTTTAAGGGTCGGCAGAACTCTAGTTTGTAGCCGTCTCTGATGACTTCCAGTTATTGTGGTCCACTCGCCCAGAAACGAGGACAGCCGTCCTCCAATCTGCACTGGGGCGTGGACCAAGACCCCGTCATTGGGTACGAGACCCTGGGGGAGGACCGGAGGGAGCACCTCCGGGACGGCGGTCTCTGCGAAAGGAATGCTGCTTGGGGGAGAAATTCCTCTTGAAGGAAGAGGGGGCAGAGGAACCCGACTTGCCCGGGCGGTACCGACGGGCTTCCTGCAAACCGTCCTCTGGAGGTACCGGGACGGAGTACTAGCCCGAGCCCTGACCTCTGGTAATTTCTTGCCCTTAGACGTGCCGAGATCGGTCACGATTTTGTCCAGCTCGACCCCAAAGAGCAGCTTGCCTTTAAAAGGCAACTTAGCCAGGCGGGATTTAGAGGCGTGGTCAGCAGACCAATGTTTCAGCCAAAGCCACCGCCGCGCAGAGATTGTCTGAGCCATGCCTTTCGCTGAGGCCCTCAAGACATCATACAGCAAGTCTGCCAAATAGGCTAAGCCCGATTCCAGGGCCGGCCAATCAGCCCTCAAGGAATGATCCGAGGGGGAAGCCCGCTGCACCATAGTCAGGCACGCCCTGGCCACATAGGAGCCGCAAACTGAGGCCTGCAAACTTAAAGCAGCCGCCTCAAAGGACGACCTTAAGGCCGCCTCCAATCTTCTGTCTTGGGCGTCCTTTAGGGCCGTGCCACCTTCCACCGGCAACGCCGTTTTCTTAGTCACCGCAGTGATTAAAGAATCCACGGTAGGCCACAGATAGGCCTCACGTTCACTCACAGCCAAAGGATAGAGGCGGGACATAGCCCTAGCCACTTTAAGGCTCGCTTCTGGGACATCCCATTGAGCCGAAAATTAAGGTGTGCATGGCATCATGCACGTGGAAGGTTCTAGGCGGGCGCTTCGTCCCCAGCATAATGGCAGAGCCAACAGGGGCTGAGGGAGAGACGTCCTCCGGAGAGGAAATCTTCAAAGTGTCCATGGCCTGTAACAACAGGTTGGGCAAATCCTCTGGGCTAAAAAGCCGCGCTGCAGAGGGGTCATCCGCTCCATCCGAGCGGGGATCCGTCTCTCCAAGGAATCCGCAAAGGACCGTTGGGAGACCTCAGACACGCGGCCCTCATCTACAGCGGAGGAGACAAATTCCTCCAAGGCCTGGGAATCAACCCGAGGGCGTTACCTCTGGGAACCTCAACCTCTTACCAGACGAGGGAGCAGGGGCAGCGTTGTGCATGAGGAAGGCCTGATGCAGCAGCAAAACAACTCGGGGGAGAAACCCCCCAGACTGTGCACTTCCGCAGCCTGGGCAACAGCCCTAGACGCACCCTCAACCGGCGCTCGCAATAGCGGGGGAGAGACATGCTGCGCATCCAAAATGGCGTCCGGCGCGAAACTCCGCGAAGGAGCCGCGCGGGAAGAACGGCTCTTAACTTTAGCCGCTTCTGTGCCGTCGCCCAAATAAGGGCGTTCATGGCATTAATGTCTCCAACCTCAAGGGCGGCCCAAGAAGAAGCCGTCCGAGCCGCGTGGCCGGCCAAGATGGCGGAGGCGAGGAGCGGGGGATGGGCGTTTATGGCGGGAAAAACCGCCACGCCGGAGGAAGGACCGGGACATTCATCGGTCACGAAACTGTCACCCAACAAGGGCGAATCAGGCTTTAAGACCCCCGCATCCCCTCTAGAAGCGCTCAAGCGACCCGGGGAGCGACCCTTTGCGCCCTCGCCCTCCGACGCCATATGCCACGAGGAGAAGAATCGGGGAACCCCCTGCCCGCTATAAAAAGGTAAAAATTACCTGCTGTCCGCTCCGAGTTGTAACGACCTGGTGTCCCAGTGAGTAGCTGCAATAGACACTTAAATAAACGTCGAAATAAACGCCTTTAAGGACGTTCAAAATTTTTTTTTTTTTTTTTAACGGAGCCAGCGGGAGGGGGGAGAAAAGGAGGGACCTGGCACCACCAGGTTTGCACTTGCTCAAAAGAGCCCTCAACCCCAGGCACTCAACAAAACCTAAAAATTAGGCTTGGAGGCCTAGCCAGAGCTGCTGCTGTGTGTGACCACCACCTGCTGAGATAGAGAACATACTGAGGAGTTTCCGGCAGCACATGACCACATATAGGGAGGCAAAAGTTTGCTCTCTATCTCCACCTGCTGGTAGATGGACACAACTCACCAGTCTATGGATTGATCAGCTTGATGATATGGAAAAGACACTTCTATGTTAGACAGATTTCTAATTACTTTGGAATATGTTCTATTTTTCTTTTTTTATTCCACTATTGGTAATCTTGGATCCAAATGAGGAGCTGAGTATATTTACATATTTAAAATTTTTTTTGCCTTTTCTTTTGCTATGTTCCTAATACTAATTATGTTTGTAATAAACTTTTCTGTACAAGCTTAGGCTTGATAATGATTGTCTATCAATTATATTATCAAGGCCACATTGCAAGTCTGAAACTCTATCATCTAATTTATCCAGTCTCAACATATGGCTCTCTAACTGGCTCCGTTGTAGGTGTTTCTGGGACCACATGCATCAAGACCCTGCAGCTAAGAAAATGTTTCAAATTAGAGATAGCATCCCAGTGAGATCAAAAGGGACAACTGCAGGTCTCGCTAACCTCTCATAAAAACCTAAGTTGAGTCTAACCACCTGTACGTCAAGGTATAACATTTCCCAATACAGTTCTTATTTCTCCTTCTGAGATTGCAGCCTTTGCAGGTACATCTGCTGGAGCTGCTGGTGACATGAGCCAAGATACTCTCACTTGCTTCTGCCCAGTAGTGTAGCCAGACAGCCAATTTAGGGCGAGCCAGACAGCAAAGCGAATGGGTCAAAAATTTCATGTCTGCTGCCCCCCCCCCCAAAAAAAAAAAACTAAACTAAAGCAAAACCCAAATTTAACTCGCAACTCCCCTCCCAGAGCCCCCCTCCCAATGTGTAAATGAAACACCTGTGCTGGCATGGATCCCTAAGCCCCACAGCCGAAGACCTCCTTCTTGCCAAACAAGCTTAGTTCTTGGATGACCGCTGACACACGCCCCGAACTGCTGCTGCCAGAAGCTGGCCTGCATGTATGCTGAATTTCGTGCATGCGTGAAAACTGAGCATGCTCACTGTGAAGGGGCATGAAGCTGGCAGTAGCAGCTCAGGGACAGTGCTGGCAGCCGCCTAAGAAGTAAGTTTGTTTAGTGGGAAGGAGGTCTTTGGCTGGCGGGGCTTGGGGATCCCGGCAAGCCACACTAAGGGAGATGAAATTTTGGTGAGCCCTGGCCCACCCATGGATACGCCACAGCGTCTGCCTGCAGCACACAAGGGCCTGTTCACTGTTCAGGATTTAGTGAAGCATTGATACTGCAAAGGTTAACTGCTCCACCACCAAGACTACTCAGTGCAGCAACAAATGGGAAGCAAATAAAGGGTAGGCAAGCCAAACCTGCCTGGAAGGGCAACTGGTTATGGAGAGCTGCACTGGAGGTTGCTGAGGAGTGAAGGGAAAAAGAAGACTGGGTCAAGGTATGGTTACCAGACTTTTGGTTTGCAAATTTGGGACACCTGGGCGGAGACTTCCTATGAAAATTTTCACTATAAAAATTATAATCTACTAAAAATAAATATTTTATTACTTTTATATCTTAAGAGTAATTTCTTCAAGTTGCTTAACACAAAATATGTAGGGTCTCCAACCAAAGTCTTATGCTGGGTGATATGTCCCACATCAAAGAAAATTAATTATGCAATGAAAAAGCCAAATCAGCTGGCAAAATCCAGCTGTTCAAAATGGCTCCCAAGACTTTATATGCTGATGAATTATCTATCAGGTAATAAAAATATCCAACCTTTGATGTCTTTGCCTTAATTTTATTATTCATCTCTCTCCTCACGTTCTGATCTTATCTGTTCCTTTTGATTTTCTCTCTGATATCTTCCTCCTTTTTTTCAGTTTCAGCTCCGTCTCTTATTTGACTCTTTCCTTCACCACTGGATATCTGAATAATTTTCCTTCTCTACATATGTTTCTACCCCTTTCCCTTGATGCTTTTCCTTTTTTCTATCTTTCTTGCTCTTCTTCCCATTCCTTTTCTCTCTCCCTATGAGTTGTCTCTTCCATTTTTCATTTCTTTCTCCAAATTTTTATTCCCATATTTTCTCCATTCCTCCTATGGGTACTTTTATTTGTTTTCGCTCTCTCTCCCTCCACTCTAACCCCCCTCCTTTGTGACCCAGCATCTTCACCTCTCTTTGCACTCTCCACTTCCCTTGTGATCCAGCATTGCCACCTCTCTCTCTTCTGCCCTTCCAGTCCTACATCTCCACACACTCCTCCACCCTTCCAGTTCAGCCATCACCATCTCTGTCTCTCCCCTCCCCCTTCCAGTCCAGCCATCATCTCCTCCCTCTCGCTCTCTTTTCTCTACCCTTCCAGTTCCAGTAAGCCCAGCCATCTCCCTCTCTCTCTTTTGCACTTCCAGTAAGCCCAGGCACTCCACCTCTCTCTCGACTTCAGTCCAACACTTGCACCTCTTTCCTCCCCTCCCCCGTCCAGCATCTAAATCTTCCCCTCCCCATCCAGCATTTAGTTCTCCCCCCTCCCCATCCATAATTTAATTCTCTCTCTCACCCCCAGGTCCAACATCAAATTCTCTCCCCATCTCTAGTTCCTCAAACTTCTCTCTGTGGTTTGTGTCTCCCAGCTCCTTCTCTCCAGTGTATTGCACAGCATAGCAACTCTATGCAATGCAGAGGCTCTCCCCAAGCACACTGTGTCTCTCTGCTGGGTCCCACTCCCTCTGACATCACTTCTTGTTGCCATAGGGGACATCTAGTAGCCTTAAGGCAAGAAGAACTAAGAAGCGCAACAGGCGAAAATGTTACAGGGAGTGGAGAAGGCAGAGAGTTATTAAACATTAAACTCTCTGCTTCCAAATAAAAATATCAAATTATGGTTGTGCAGGAGGAGAAATTTTTAAAATTGTAGACAGAGTAAAGAGGATAAGGAGAAGAGAGGAGGAAAACGAAATAAGGGGAAAGTGAGAGTGTGGTGTATAGAAAGACTGGTAATAACTGGTTAGAGGGGAACTGTGGTGTGTGGATGGACCAAAGGAAGAGACAAAGATATTGACTGGCTGCGGGGGGGGGGGGGGGGGTGAAGGGGAGGAGAGACTGGCAGGAACCTAGCTTATGATCTGGCTATAGGAGTCTTCCCCATGTCCACATTATCTGCCCTGCTCTTGACATTTAAAATACAGGCTGGTAACTCACAACCAGCCATACTTCGTTTTTCTTTTGTTGCTGGGTGAGTGGAAATTTGTGTTCAGTTCATGAATTCAGCACCCCCAATCATTTTCAAACGTTAGCTGCTATGGATAGGGGAAGAGAGCTGCAGGAAGAGGAGTATGGGGTGAGATGGATGGAGGTAGGGAAAGGGGAAGAAGGTATGGGGGAGGGGATGTTGAAAATAAATATTCATTTGATTTAAAATTTCTCATAAGTTTCAGCTACTTTAGTTATTAAACAGTTCAATACTATCGACAATAGCTTCCTATCATTTGAGCAACATTTAGACAACATAAAAATGTTCCAGTAAGCATGTTTTGTGATAGTGCTTGTGAATTATCTCTATAAGAAACAGCATGACATTTTGAAATTTTTGAATGTTCTTCTAATTTTATTTTAAAAATCCTGTATTCCACAAATACACTCTCTAATTGTTTCTTCATATGGTATACAAAAATACTATATTATAAATAATTCTTATAAGAAACTGTTAAAGAGAGTCCAGTGAATGTTGCTGAACTGAATTCTCTACTAAAGAGCATAGCAACACCTGTCAACAGGAACTAGCCAGTGCAATCAAAAACTAGGTGTCAATTAAGAGGCACTGTTTTCCTTTTTTAGGAGGAATACAAAAACTGATTCATACAAAAATATTTGTTTTCAAAATGGAAAGGGATCTTTTGAGTCTGCAATGACTTAATTATGAAGACAGAACTAAAAGGCCATCTCTCCAGTCAACACAACAATGTTCTAAAACTTGCTCTCCCTGCAGTGTAAATCAAAGAGAAAATCTTCACATGAGGATTCAGACTTGTGTGTTAGCTGAATGAGCATTGAATAGAATTCTTATTTGTTGCAAGCAAAGAATGGAATTTGGCAGCAGTTGATTTACCCCCAACATGTAAGGTATTCTTCAAAGACCACAGGTGCAACTCTGTCAGGCAGAAAGACATCTGATGGCAGAAGGAAATGCAGTTCTGTCAAAAGAAAGAAACCACATGTGCAAATTAATTACCTTCTAATACAAGTAAAACTAAAAGTTTCTAAGAAATAGTACTAAAGTGTCTGTCACTGATCATTTAGGGAAAACATACTGAAATATTAAAAAAAGAGACACATACACAGGACCAGCAATGATGTCTGTGTTCTACTATTAACAAAACTATAATGACAGCTGAAAAGAATTATTTGTGAAATATTAAGATGGTAGAAGTGTCATGTCCACTGATGATAAGTGAGGATAATTATTTTCAAATCCTGTTTATGTACAAAAAAAAGTAAGAGTAAGGGCCCTGTTTACTAAGGCACACTAGCGTTTTTAGCGTGCGCTAACGTTAGAGACACCCATATTCCTATGGGTGTCTCTAGTGTTAGCGTGTGCTAAAAACGCTAGCACGCCTACAGCATGGCTAAATAAACAGGGCCCCAATTTTGTAAGAAGCAAAAATATTGTTACATTTTCAGATAAACTACAAATCTAATATTGTCATGCAAAGCAATTAAAGATTTAAATGTACTATTACTATGTTACAATGCCAAACTATTTTGAAATGTTGTTTGCTGCTGTCAATTCAGTTATATGGAAAACCTATAGGCCTGTGCAACTTAGGAGGGGGGAGAGAAGCAGAACAGAGGGTAAGGAAAAATATGTTCTTACTTTCTAATTTTCTTTCCTTGAGTCCCACCAGACCAGTCCAGAACCAGTAGGCTGTGGCCATCTACCAGCAGATACAGGTAGAGACCAAGTGCTTGAAAGCTCTGCCCTATAAAGGGCCCCATGCAGACCAGGCTCTACAGCATTTTTTTCTTAACAAAGCAATGACTTCTACTTCCTTATCTTCCCCACAAAAAGAGGGAATCCAGGATTCTACTTTAAACCGAATATTCTAAAACTTCAACAAAGCACTCCTTAACAAGGGTGAGAAACAAACAAAATGCTCAGACTTCTCAACAGAAACATGAACAAACAGAACAAAAGGGAGGGAAGTCTTGAGTGGTCAGGTGGGACTTAAAGAAAGAAAGCAGGTAAGAATAACATGTTTCTTCCTATTCAAAAAGATATAAACAGGATGGAGTCGGTCCAGAGGGCAGCTACTAAAATGGTCAGGGGTCTTCATCATAAATGGCCTCCCAGTGGAGATGGTGGAGAAGAAAATAGTATCTGAATTCAATAGAGGTTAGGACAAGTATATAGGATCTCTAAGGGATTGATAGGGACAGCAGAAAGCATGGATAGGCAGACTGGACAGGCCATATGGTCTTTATCTGCCTACATTTTTCTCTGTTTCTATCAACACCAGACCAGTCCAGAACCAATGGGATATAACAAAACACCCCTTAATGAGGGTGGGAAACGGAAACTCCTGCACTAAGAATCTGAGCTCCAAAGGCTGCCACTTGCCTGGCAGCTATGTCCAGATGAAAGTGCTTAATAAAAGCATGAAGGAAGTTGCAGCCCTACAAATAACTTCCTGTGACATTTGCTTGTGTTTTATCATTATTGATGAGCTCTACTGCTCTTAGTATTATTTTCCAATGTATCCGATTTTCTCTTCAACAAACCGCTTGCCATTTTTAAGATCCTACTTTACAAGGTTACGATTTTTGAACTGGTGGACTAGACAACAAGACTTACACTATAGGCATTTCATATACTGCATTAGAATAGTTCAGCGCATACTTTTTTTTTTTGTTACATTTGTACCCCGCGCTTTCCCACTCATGGCAGGCTCAATGCGGCTTACACGGGGCAATGGAGGGTTAAGTGACTTGCCCAGAGTCACAAGGAGCTGCCTGTGCCTGAAGTGGGAATCGAACTCAGTTCCTCAGTTCCCCAGGACGAAAGTCCACCACCCTAACCACTAGGCCACTCCTCCACTACTTAAATTATCCGCTGGCTAGGTGACTCATTCCAGTCATGTTCTCTTACATGTGGTGTCCCACAGGGGTTCATCCTTGCCCCAACATTTTTTAGTATCTACATCTCTTCTTTACTTATACAGTCTCTGGGTTTAACCCCATTTGTATACGCAGATGATATTCAGATCTTGACAAACTTAGGGCCCCTTTTACAAAAGTGCACTTGTGTTTTTAGTGCATGCTAAAAAAATAAGCATGTGATAAAAGCTAGAGACACCCATATAATCCTATGGGCATCTCTAGCATTTAGCATGTGCTAAAAACCCTAGTGCACCTTTATAAAAGACACCCTTAGATTGCAATAACCTTGCAGAAATAACTGCCCTCAATCAAAATCTAACATGCATTACAGTACAAAAACTAAAATTGAATCTGGGAAAAAACAAAGGTCTTCTCATCAACCAAAGAACTCGCCCTACAGTTTGTGCTCCAATTTCCTTGGCAGGCACACCAGTTGGTTTTAAATCCTCAGTAAAAAATACTTGGAGTCATCATCAGTGAAAATATGAGTTTTCAATCACTTTTCCAATATCATTAAGGGCTTTCTTTTGTTTGTTTGTTTGTTTACAAATTAAAGCAACTTTCTTCAGTTAAACATTCTTTCAACAAAACAGCTCATAGAATTCTCACTCAATATTTTGTTATAACAAGACTGCATTATTGTAATTCCTTATTACAAGGCACAAGATTCAGTGGCTTGCAGGTTGTGCAAAATGCAGCAATAAAACTGACAACTGGATCAAAAAAATATGACCATGTTAACCCCCCCCCCCCCCCCCCCCACCTTCTCTGAGAAAATCACTGGTTGCCAATATCTCATAGAATAACATACAAGATCTTGTCCTTATTTCCTTTATACTTATGTCTTTTAATTCTATACTGTCCCACACAAACTCTTTGTTCTTCTTAAAATAATGCTCTTTTTATTCCCTCGCACTCATCAAATCTGATATGACTTTAAACATATTCAGAACTTTAGTGTGGTAGCCCCTTCTCTTTGGAATGCGCTACCCTGCCCTCTCCATTTAGAATATTCACATCTACAGTTTGACAAGCCTGTAAACCTTCTTATTCAGGGAGGTGGTCAGCCTTGGTTGGCACTGTCTTGCAGATTGTGGAGGAGTTTTTTTTTCATTATACAATATGTATTTTATAATGTAACTAGTAAATAAAAAGCCCGCTTCTCATTGAAATGAAACGGGCGCTAGAAAGGTAATCACCTTCTCCCATTAACCACAGATCATGATGTTGAGAAATATGAGCCTGGTGATCAAGGGAAAGCAGAAAAGACACCCACACCCTTCTGTGCTAAAAAAACTGAAAGGTAGATCTTCCATTATTCCCAAACGGCCCTCTCCAGTTGCTAGAACCAATTAGAAAATATCCTTCAGCCCTGCTGAGTACAAAGTGGCAAGTGCCAGTTCTAAATGAATCTCACCTGTCACCTCCTGGTCTGCCAATATGGGAGCAAAAGCAAAGGATGTGGAGCACCAAAGTGGATTGAACTCGGGTGGCAAGGCAGTACCAAGTTTAAGAAGGGTGACATGACCAAATTTGTTTGAACCTGTGATCAGTTTGAGTAGGATTTCAGCGCGAGGCATGACGGTGGGGTAGGTGTTAAGGCAGCCAGCAGGGGGAATTATGTGGACGGCTGAGCAGCACAATTTCAGCAGTTGTGCTTGTTGAATCAGGCGGGCTCATCACGTGACAGTGGGTGAGGCGGGGGCTCGTCGCAGGCAGCTTTGTTCAGATGAAAAGATGGAGGGCTCCGAGGGCAAGACACTGAGAGTTGAGAAGATGGAGGTGTCCGAGGGCAGGGCACTGAGACCGTAATCAGACGGGCTCTTTGCAGGCAGTTTTTCTCCATAATCAGGCGGGCTCATTGCAGGCATTTCTTCTTCACATCAGAAGATGGAGGTCTCCGTTGCAGGCAGTTGTTGTTGAAATCAGAAGATGGAGGTCTCCGAGGGGGGGGGGGGGGCAGTGACAGTGTAATCAGAGGGCGAGACACTGAGACCGATCATATGAGAAGATGCGGGTTGGCTGGTGCGGGAGTGAGAGAGGTGCTGTGATTGGCTGTGTGGCGTGAAGTAGGGCTGCGTAGCGACTGACGTATTGTGCGTAGGGCGGGGCTGAGGGCGGCTGTATGAGTGGTGCTGAGAGGTTACAAACACTACAGGGCTTCAGTGGCATGGAGTGAGCTTCAGAATGTTGTAGGTGCGAATTATGTGTGGGGGGCGGGGCTGAGGGCGGATCTATGACTGGTGCTGAGACCCTACGAACACTACAGGGCTTCAGGGCGACTTCACTGCCAGGGAGTGAGCTTCAGAACGTTGGAAGTGGGAATTATTTATATAGATATGTATTTCTTTTGACTTTCTGTAATATTTTTGTTTGTAAACTGCTCTGAAAGGTTGCTCCTAGGGCAGTATATCGTCTCAATAAAACTTGGAACTTATAGCAATGACTTATAAAGAATGTTAAAAAAAACTATGTGAGCCGAAACCGCATGTCAACAAAAATCAAAACTTCTATGCAAAAATTTGAGAAGTCATAGTCGCAACCGCATTATATCCAAATTCGTGTTATAACAGTGCATGTTATGATGAAGGAGAAGTATATTTATGCCCCAAATGAGCCCCCCCAAGGCCTGTTTTGGAGAAAAATAGTAGACATTATCACAAATAAAGGGGGGAAATAATAGTGGGGGGTGGATGGAACCACCTCCCTGAAGAATTATTTTTAAAAGCAGGCGGAAGTGGACCTCGGCTGGCGGGGGTTGGGGTCCCCCGCCAGCAAAGGTAAACAACGTCAGCGGGGGAGGGTTGGCAGCGGGAGAGGAGGTGGAGAGAGTCGTTGGTGGCAGGGGGGGCTCTGGCAATGGCGGGGGGGGAGTTGTTGGTGGCAGAGGGGCCTCTGGCAATGGCGAGGGGGGGTCTGTGGTGCCATGGGGGGGCTAAAATGTGCCCCCTCCCTCTGGCCCTGGCCCCCTCTACTGCCAGAGTCCAGATACGCCCCTGGGTGATACACCTACAGCCGAGGGACTTTTAGCAGACTGGGCTTGGATGCAGACAGTTAGAAATGCACAAATTTAAAAAAACAGCATAATCTGATCACATACCAGTATGGGGGGGGGGGGGGGGGGAGACATAGAGGCATATTTTCAAAGCACTTAGCCTTCCAAAGTTCCATAGAAACCTATGGAACTTTGGAAGGCTAAGTGCTTTGAAAATATGCCTCATAGGCACCCAGAAAAGGAAAACCTTTTGGAAATTACATGAGGGACTGCTGAAAGACCAGTAAGTGAGAAATGAGGTGGGAAAGAGTATTAAAGAATACTTAGAACCTAATGACAAAGGGAAGAAGGAGCGGGACGTAACAGTGGAGCGACTAAAGGCAGTGATCAGAGGGGAATTTATTAAGTGAGGCTTGTGTAAAAAAAAAGTGGAGAAGGGAAAAGGAAGCGCTTTTGTTGAAGAAAGTTGGAGATTTAGAAACCAGATGCAACATGATGAGGAGCAAGAAGATAAGGATAGAACTTGAATGAGTAAGGGCAGAACTGAAAGAGGGGACAGTTGAAGAGGGTACAGCAGACTTTTTTTGAATTTGGGGATAAGCCAGGCACGATACAAACACATGGCAAGTACTGCATGCTGTTACTAAAATCAAAGGATACTAAGGGAGATTGCTATATAAAGAGGAAGAAATTGAAGAACAGTTTAAGAACTTTTACTGAAAGTTATATAAAAGGAATGAAGATACAAAGCAAGAAGAAATAGAGGCATATTTCAAGCAGGTCAATTTACCACAAGTACCAAAAGTAAATACGGGACTACATGGAAGCTAAAATAATTCCGCTTGAAGTGGCTGAGGTTATAACTGACCTCCCAAAAGGTAAGTACCCAGGACTGGATGGATTCCCTAATTGCTTCTATAAGAATCTTCTAAATTTACACTGTCGTTAGTTTAGTTGTACAACAGATCTTCCATGACCCATGGGCAAGGCAGGGATTGTGACATTCAGTAGGACAGAACGAGACAAAGCTAATTGTGGGTCATATAGACCCAACTCACTTCTGAACACAGACATTAAGATTTTAGCTAAGATACTGGCTAATAGAGTGGCACTGGTCCTGTCACAGATCATCAACCTGGATAAAACTGGGTTTATACCAGGGTGTCAAACAGTGGATATTATTAAGCAACTCCTCAATTCAGTGTGGGAAGCCAGGAAGAAGGGAGTACCGGTGATGCTGATGGTGGTGGATACGGAGAAAGCCTTTGAATGAGGACACTGATTTCATGTGTGAAGTACTGTGCAGGGTAAGGTAGGCCCTATCTACAGTTGGTGCTGAAGTTCTATGAGGATCCATGGGCATGCATTAAGATAACTGGGCAGTATGTAGAGACTTTCCCACTGAGGAGGGAAACTAAGCAGGGATGCCCTATGTCATTTCTGCTCTTTGCACTGATAATGGAACGCTTGGAACAACACATTAGACAGAAGCTGGATGTCAAAACATTAAAAGTGGAAATGAAAATCATAACATTTCCTTTATTTTATGAATGACAAAAGCCACACATCTCACTGCACCACATATTATTATTATTTGTTGCATTTGTATCCCACGTTTTCCCACCTATTTGCAGGCTCAATGTGGCTTACAATGTTCCGTTATGGCATTCGCCATTCCAGAGTAAAAGTTACAGTTGGTCTTACATAGAGAATAGGTTGACATGATAAAATTAAGCAGACAGGCATAGAAAGAAACCAGTCAAAATAAAGCTAAAGTGGTGATGTGTTGCAGTTACAATTATTGACCTCTGGGTTTTTTTGGGTTTTTTATTTTTTTTTTGGGGGGGGGGGGGTGGTTATATTCAGTTTCAAACAATTCTGAGTCATCCAATCAAGGGTTGCAGTCAGAATTTCCTTCAATCTGGAAAATCCATCCAGGTCAGTTTTAGCTAAAGGAAAGAAAATTTGGATGTCATCAGCATACACTCTGTACAAAACCTCCAACAACTGTAGAAGGGTACATAGTGGATGCAGATAAATGTTAAAAAGTATCACTGACAGGACCCTCACACATACAGAATGCTCAGAAGAAATAGCATCTCCTATCTGCACCAATCTTGCTTCATCAACCTGCTTCATCTTTTTAAAGGTATAAATAAACATGTAGATAAAGGTGATTTGCAGAAAGCTTTTGACAAAGCCTCTCAAGAGAGTCTCCTGAGAAAATTAAAAAGCTATGGGATATTAGGAACTGATAAATAAATTGAAAACAGAAGGTAGGATTAAATGGCCATTCTGTCAATGGAGCAAGGTAAATAGGGAGTGCCCCAGGGACCTGTAAAGGGACCAGTGCTATTTAACATATTTGTAAATGATCTGGAATAGGGAATGACAAGTGAGGTGATTAAATCTGCAGATAACACAAAACTATTCAAAGTTGTTAAAACGTATGGTGACTGTAAGAAATTGCAGGAAGATCTTAGGAAATGGAAGCCTGAGCATCCTAATGACAGATGAAATCTAATGTGGACAAGTGCAAAGTGATGCACATTGGGAAGAATAATCCAAATCATAGTTACTTGATGCTAGGTTCCACTTTAGGAGACACCTAGGTGTCATCGTGGACAATATGTGGAAATGCTCCACTCAAATTGTGGTAGCAGCCACAAAAGCAAACAGAATGCTAGAAATTATTAAGAAAGAGATAGAAAATAAGAAAAAGAATATTATAATGCCTCTGTTTCATTTCTCTCTCCTTCTCTGCTCATATCCAGCAGATTGCCAAGACCTGTCGTTTCTTTCTTTACAACATCCGTAAAATCCGCCCCTTTCTTTCCGAGCACTCTACCAAAACCCTCATCCACACCCTTGTCACCTCTCGTTTAGACTACTGCAATCTGCTTCTTGCTGGCCTCCCACTTAGTCACCTCTCCCCTCTCCAGTCGGTTCAAAACTCTGCTGCCCGTCTCATCTTCCGCCAGGGTCGCTTTACTCATACTACCCCTCTCCTCAAGACCCTTCACTGGCTCCCTATCCGTTTTCGCATCCTGTTCAAACTTCTTCTACTAACCTATAAATGTACTCACTCTGCAGCTCCCCAGTATCTCTCCACACTCGTCCTTCCCTACACCCCTTCCCGTGCACTCCGCTCCATGGATAAATCCTTCTTATCTGTTCCCTTCTCCACTACTGCCAACTCCAGACTTCGCGCCTTCTGTCTCGCTGCACCCTACGCCTGGAATAAACTTCCTGAGCCCCTACGTCTTGCCCCATCCTTGGCCACCTTTAAATCTAGACTGAAAGCCCACCTCTTTAACATTGCTTTTGACTCGTAACCACTTGTAACCACTCGCCTCCACCTACCCTCCTCTCTTCCTTCCCGTTCACATTAATTGATTTGATTTACTTACTTTATTTATTTTTTTGTCTATTAGATTGTAAGCTCTTTGAGCAGGGACTGTCTTTCTTCTATGTTTGTGCAGCGCTGCATACGCCCTGTAGCGCTATAGAAATGCTGAATAGTAGTAGTAGTAGTAATTTCATGGCACAACCTCTACTACTACTTATCATTTCTATAGTGCTACTAGACATACAAAGCACAGTACACTGGACATGAAGAGACAATCCTTGCTCGACAGAGCTTACAATCTAATTAGGACAAACATGACAAATAAGAGCTAAGGGAATTACTAAGATGGGAATGATAAAACATGAGTACTGAACAAGGGAGTATGGGTTAGGAGTTAAAAGCAGCATCAAAAAGGTGGGCTTTTGGGTTCAAGATGGCGTCTGAAACGGACGTGCGTTGCAGCACCTCCTGATCTCTAGTAAAAAACCTGGAACTTGGGACTTTCCCTATACTTGTTATGGGGAAAAGGAAGGGAAAAACTAACGTGCTCACCTCCACGAGCCGTTCTGAAACTTCCACCATGAGACAGGCGACTCTAGAGGAGATGGGGTTGCGAGCGCTGGGATCCACGATGGGCACTTCGATAAACCCATTAGAAGATCGGGAACAAGATTCAAGATGGCCGCCGTAGCGATTGCATGATCCTGACCTAGCTCCGTGAAGGTTTACCTTATTGTGAATATGCCGAAGAGAAGGGACCGTCCAGCTTCCGCAGCCCCGCCACGACATACTCCTGCTACTGGAGGGATAATACCGCACCTCCAGCGACTACCGGTTCCAACCTCCGAAAGGGTTAATCCGCTGAATCGCACCGGCGTGAATGGAGACGCCGGTGCATCTCTAGGATTAGAGCTGACGCTCAGCCCCGAGGAAAGAGTACCTCCCCCTCGCCCTTCGAGCAGTAGTTCTCCTCTGTTGGCGCCCCCTGCACCATTTTCCCCATCGGGGTTGGATGAAGTGAGGCGGGAAGCGGTGCAAACAACTGGATTTTTCCGGGCAGTGGAGGAACAGACGACCCAGGCGGAATCCTTTGTGACCGCTGAAGAACCGAAGGAGAAAGAAGCTGAAGGTTTGGAGCAGATAGAGCAGCCAAAAATGGCGGAGGTACTGTCCACACTATTTCCTATTTCTATGTCTAAACCTAAAGAAGTTACACTAGATTCCTTGTGGTCATTAATTGTGGATCTTGGCAAGGCTTTAAGCCCTCAAATACAAAAATTGTCTCAGGACTTTGTGTTATTAGAACAAAATTCAAAAGAAATGGAGTCAAAATTGGACATGGTAAAGCAGCAAGTTAAAGACCAAGGAGAGGATATGAAAAAATTACAAAATTTCCAGGAAATCTCAATGAGAGATTTAACTTCATTACGAAGGAAAACAGAATTTCTAGAAAATTCAATTAAAAGTAATAATTTACGTTTTTTGAATTTCCCAAAACAATTTACTGTAACACCAAGAGAAATGCTGAGGAAATATTTAAAAGAAGTTTTGGGGATGGCTGAAGAAGCCATACCCCCTTTCTCACAGATCTACTATTTACCATTAAAGACTCCAGTAAATCAAGTAGATCAAGGTAATCAAGATCTTAATATCTCAGCAATACTGGAATCATCGGACTCTGATCCGATTACATCATCAACTTTAATTGCTACAGTTGCCCTGGCTCCAGATAAGAATTTGATTATGACATTATTCTTTAAAAACCAAGGAAAACTTTTTCTGGGACAAAAAATACAGATTTTTCCGGACCTTGCGAAAGAAACACAAAAAAGACGCCAACAATTTTTGATGATGAAACCTGGTGTACTTCTATTGGGGGCTACTTTTTTTTTAAAGTTTCCTTGTAAATGTGTGGTTAAATTTCAATCTACAAAGTATGTTTTCTTTGAGCCTGCCCAACTAACAGCTTTTTTAACATCTAAAAATAAGTAGGGTTAAGGATAACAATCTCTCTTGTTGTAATAATATGGAACCGATAATCTTAGGATTCATGCAATCCTATTTCTTTATTGATGTTTTCAAATTTAAATTTAATTCCATTGTTTAAACCTCTTGAATCTATAATGAGGACTTGAGCAAATACGGTAATAATTTTCTTGATTATATTAATTATGTTATAATTAGAGGCTGTTATTTTCTTTTCTGAACAAGTTTGTATACTTGAAATTATTAATAAATGCATAAAAAAAAAAAAAAAAAGAAGATCGGGAACATAGTGTCGAGGGAGCTACATTGAGTCCGCCCTCGAATACAGCCCCTCCGAGACCTGGAGATGTTAGAATTGCTTCAGAGGAGCAGAGCTTCGGTGTACCCGACAACGGACAGACCCTGGTTGCTGCAGGAGGAGGCCCCGTAGCAACTTCCTCTCCTGTGGAAACAGCTTGTTTGCGAGGACAGGAGGCACATTCCCTCTCCTCGCACTCACAGGAGAATGCACCCGGAACAAACAGAGGATATCAGAGACCGGCTGTTGTGACTCTAGAGAGTCTTTGGGAAGCAATTCAGGGTTTGAATTCTACCCTGCAGTAATTTTCCAATTCAATGAGAGGAGAGATGGCTGAGATCAAACAAATCCAGGGGGATTTTTCTGGCAAGCTCGAGGGCCACGCTGCCAAGATTGAGGTACTTGAAAATGAAGTTAAAACTTTTAAGAACTTTACCTCGAATGTTTCTAAGGACAAAAACTTTCAGTATTGCAAAATTGAATATTTGGAAAATCAGATTAGGAGAAATAACCTAAGACTCTTAAATTTCCCTAAGTCACCTTTAATGTCACCATTAGAAATGTTTAAGAAATATCTTACAGAAGTTTTAATTATACCTTCTGACCATATTCCACCCATAACAAGAATTCAGTATATTTCGGGTATAAAAAATGCTAGGAATACCTCTTTACCTAATCTGAATGTGACTCAAATTCTTGAAACTCATTGGAAATAATAACGGAAAGGACCACTGTAGTGGTGACGTTTGCCCTTGAGATTGACCGTAATAATATTCTTAAATTGTATTTCAGCCATATAAAAGACAATTTTCTAGGTTCAAGAATAATGTTTCCATATCTATCGAGGGAAACACAAAAAAGAAGGAAAGAATTTTTGCAATTAAAATCGAGAATCCTGAATTTAGGTGGAACCTTCTATTTGATGTTTCCCTGTAGATATGTTATTTCCTTAAATTCTTTGAATTACATATTTTTTGAACCGGGGAAACTGTCAGAATTTATTTCAAGTAAAGAGTAGAATAAGAACACCTGATTGTCCAACTATGTATCGGCTGTGCTTATCGTTTGATCCTTCCGTTTCTTATTATTGACTAATTCTAATTTAAATTTTCTTTGTTCTTGAACCAAATTGTGGACAAAAATTAGAAATAATTTTTCCTATCTTTCTTTGTTAAGAATATTATATTTCAAAATTGCCATATGTTTGTGTTATTGCATGAATGTAAAATGAAAATTCATAAATAAAAAATTTTAAAATAAAAAAAAAGCTGGGCTTTTAGCCTAGATTTGAAGACGGCCAGAGACGGACCTTGATGTACCGGCTCAGGAAGTCTATTCCAGGTACATGGTGCAGCAAGATACTCACTTCAGGCAGGCAGACCCAGGCCTATCCCCCTCCCTACCTGTTAAGTTTGTGGAGGAAACAGCGAGCCACAAACCCACTGTACCCACATCTAGGTGCCCCCGTTCACCCATAAGGTAAGGGAGCTATGTTCCTGGGAGCATTTTATGAAGTCCACTGCAGTGCCCCCTAGGATGCCTGGTTGGTGTCCTGGCATGTCAGGGGGACCAGTGCAGTAGACATGCTGGCTCATCCCACGACCAAAGGGCTTGCATTTGGTCGTTTCTGAGATGGGCGTCCTTGGTTTCCATTATCACCAAAAAGTCTAGGGACGAACATCTCTAAGGAGAACCAAAATTTCAAGATTTGGGTGTCCCCGACTGTATTATCAAAACGAAAGATGGACATCCATCTTGTTTCGATAATACGGGTTTCCCCGCCCCTCCATCAGGACGTTTTGCGAGGACGTCCTAACAAAACTTGGGCGTCCCTTTTGATTATACCCCTCCACATCTCAAAAAAGATATAGTGGAATTAGAAAAGATTCAAATAAGGGCAACCAAAATGATTAAGGAGATGGAACTTCTCTCATATAAGAAAAAGCTTAAGAAGTTAGGACTCTTCAGCTTGGAGAACAGACAGTTGTGTGTGTGGGTGGGTGGGGGGGGGGTAGTATGACAGAGGTCTACAAAATACTGAGTGGAGTAGAATTTGTAAAACTAAATCAACTGTTTAAGCTTTCAAAAAGTAGAAAAACAAAGGGACACTCCATGACATTATATAGTAACACTTTTGAAATAAACAGAAGAAAATATTTTTTTTACTCAACAAACTCATTGTCGGGAGGATGTGGTAACTGCAGTTAGCGTATCTGGGCTTTTTGGACAATTCCTGGAATAAACGTCCATAATTTGCTATTAAGATGGACATGGGGAAAGACACTACATAGCTCTGGGATTGGTAGCATTGAATCTTGCTACTCTTTGGGATTCTGCCAGGTACTTGTGACCTGGATTGGCCACAGCTGGAAGCAAGATGCTGGGCTAGACAGACCATCGGTCTGACCCAGTACGGCTCTTCTAAAGCTTTTAATATATTGGGAGGCAGACCTAGAGTTGGACTTGTCCATAAAGCAATGGGGGAAGCTGATTCAGAATATGCATAGATCAGTCAAGATTAAATAGAATAGCCTAAAACAACTAATAACATGGTATACAGCATGTGTTAGACTCCAAAGGTGCAGAAAGGATGTTGGAGGGCATGTGGGAAACTGGAAACTTTCTGTCATATCTGGTGGGCCTATCCTAAGTTACAGGGTTTCTGGAACTAAATTCATAAGGAACTGCGGGCAACTGTTAACTCCACATTCCCATTAGATCCTAAACGCTCTCTCTCTCTCTTGGGATGCCAGGGAGAAGGGACTAAAATGAAGCAATGGACGCTGGTAATGGCTTGCTTGTCTGCAATGCGTAATGAGATAACATATAGGGGAAACAATGGAGGATAAGAATGAGACATACGATGTAAATGGAAAAAATGACAGCAACATGACATTTGGAAGCTCTTATAACTTTGGACAAGAATGGGCTCCCTTGCTGCATTAATTACGGAAGGAAGAGGAAGGTGAGGGAGGCAGTAAAATGCTTAGGTGAAAAGTATTAAGATGCAGGGAAGGGGAGGAGGAATAACTCTGTTATGTTTAAGCAGAATATTGGATTTGAAGGTTGTCACAAACAAATTACAGGAAAAGTAAACAAGCGAGGGTGACCACAAAAGGTAAAGGCAACGGAGGGGAGTGGGAAAGGGGATTACATATATTTTGTTAAATGTTAAACAGTTGAATAATGTAAGATTGGCATGATGAAGGAAAAATTTTTTAAAATATCCGTGGATAATGATATTTCCAGATAAACAACTGAACCATTAGATATTATAGAATAAGAAGATACAGAAACATGCAAATTCAATCATATCAGTAGCAAAGAAAATGAGATATTTCAACACTATGCAACAGTTTTCTACTGCTTTTTAATTCTGATCTATCTTGGCATCACAGAGAATAAAAATCTTTTTATGCGCCTTACAACTGAACGAACATAATTTCAAGTTAGGATGCCATTTCTGAGGACACTAGAAGATTATCTCTAGAATCAGTACAGCTTATTGACATTGTCAGAGGAATAATCATATACAGTGCTTTTCCTTTCAGCCAACAAGTATCTCAACAATTCAGTTAATGTATCTACAGTATAATATCTTGTGTCAAAACAATCATCCATTGCTTTGGTTCCCTCATAACTAATTTCTCCTTCACCAAGGAGAGCAATCGCTCTCAAAGCAGCTGAGGTTGATATTCAAAGTGCATTGCTTAATGCTGTGAACAGTTACTATCCAGTAAAATGCATGATGGTAAAAGCATATATGTACAGGGAACAAAAAAATTACATGAAATTATTATGTGTGTATATATATGAGAGAGAGCACGCTCCAATAATCCTCATCAAAAGCATTTTTGAGCGATCATTAAATAAGTTTCCAGGAATCTTTATATAAACTTTGTATTCAGAGTTGTTTTGATATTAACACAGTTACACAGTAGATGATGGCAGACAAAGACCTGTACAGCCCAACCAGTCTGCCAAATAAGATAAACTCACAGGATATGGTATGATGTATTATTACATATGAATACTTGATCTTGATCTGTCTATGCCAATTCTGGGGCACAAGCTGTAGAAGTCTGCCTGGCACTAGCCTTCTTCTCTAGCTACTGGAGTTGCCATCAAAGCCCCACTACAGTCCATCCAGATTTGTTCAGCCATGATTGGGGAACAGACAGTAGTAGTCTGCCTGGTACTGGTTTTATTGCCCAACTAGGAAAAAATGCCCGTTTCTGAGCAGAATGAAACGGGCGCTAGCAAGGGGACCCCTCCCTCCGTCCCTCGAAGCTACTTGCCTTGTTCGCCCTCCCTCCGTCCCTCGAAGCTACTTGCCTTGTTCACTGCGGGCCGTTTCGGCCCTCGAGTGTCAATAGCTCCGCCCTCGACGTCATGACGTTTTGACGCGTCATGACGTTTTGACGCGAGGGCGGTGCAGACACTCCAGGGCACACCAGATATCTCGGGCGCCTCAACTTCCGTGGAGGCTTCAGAACATTGGGGTTGCCTTTTATATATATAGATGTAGATTAATGGAGCTGCCATCTAACACTGCTAAGTTTGTTTTAATTCCATTCCATTCTCTGTTACCTTTTCATCCCCATCACCTCCCATGGGAGGGCATTTCAAGCATTTACCACCCTCTCCGTGAAAAAATGATTCCTGACATTATTCCTAAGTCAACCCCCCCTGCAATCTCAATTCATGTCCTCTAGTTCTACTGCTTCCCTATCACTGGAAAACATTTGTTTGTATATTAATACCTTTCAAATATTTAAACGTCTGTATCATATCACTCCTATCTTGCCCCCAGCATTTGATCTCTCCCCCCCCCCCAATCTGACACATGTGAACTTTTCTACTGCTCTCAGGCACACTCTGCCTTTCTCCTTTCTTTCTTTCTTCCCTTAGCCTTCCTGCACATATCCTCTCTCTCTCTCTCCACCCCCCATCGCACTGTCTCTCCGCCTTCCCTTCCTTTCCTTTCCCCTCCCATTCCAAGGCATTCTTCTCACAACCCTATTTTCCTTCTCATTTAAGGCAAGTTCTCTCATTTCCCTCTTTCCTTTCCTCTAGCACTCTCTCTCTCTCTCAACCCAACTAGCAAATATCTTGCTACATAAGGCCATGACACGGCCAACGTGTGCCAAAATGGTTTATGATTTACGATTTATCTTTATATACTGCGTTTCCTGCAGGCATTGCAAAGTGGTTTACAATTAAAATATAAATAGAATGCCAAGTAAAATAGGAAAGAAAACACTGACACCAAGAACCTAAAATGTATAAAATGTTTTTAAAACCCATATGAGCAAGGATAGGGTCAGTGAATGCAAGCCACTGCATCGCTGATAAGGGTATGGTCACCAATTTAGGACAGGATAATATTGGCTGGGACCTGCATAGCTCTGGTGGCCAGTACAGAGACAATTAGCCCCAGATACTCAGTGCTAGTGCCTGAACATGGCCCGGCAATGAATATCTGGGGCTAATTTAGTCAGCAATGGTCAGCATTTTAAAAAATGCTTATTGCCACTGGCTCAATATCGGCTGGTAGGAGTATCAAAGTTCTTGTAAGGAAACATGACTTCTTTTTGTAGTGCTATGAGAGTACCAATAGGAGTGCTGATTTGAGAGATGGTACCAGCAATGGCAGAAGCGAGGTAGTGTCCCTGTGGTTGGGTGAGGCAGGGTCTCATCCAGGGGGAGGATTTGAATGAAGGGAGGTTATGATTGGGATTGGGGGTATTTGGATCGAGTGGGGTTGTGATCGGAGGAGGGTTCCAATACTACTGGGGGTAGAGCAGCTAGTATGTCACTAGTTAAACAGCAGTTTACAATCAGAGGAAGTATCGCTCCATGGTGCGACCGCACCTTGAGTATTGTGTTCAATTCTGGTCTCCGCATCTCAAGAAAGATATAGTAGAATTGGAAAAGGTGCAGCGAAGGGCGACTAAAATGATAGCGGGGATGGGACGACTTCCCTATGAAGAAAGATTAAGGAGGCTAGGGCTATTCAGCTTGGAGAAGAGACGGCTGAGGGGAGACATGATAGAGGTATATAAAATAATGAGTAGAGTGGAACAGGTGGATGTGAAGCGTCTGTTCACGCTTTCCAAAAATACTAGGACTAGGGGGCATGCGATGAAACTACAGTGTAGTAAATTTAAAACAAATCGGAGAAACTTTTCTTCACCCAACGTGTAATTAAACTCTGGAATTCGTTGCCGGAGAAAGTGGTGAAGGCGGTTAGCTTAGCAGAGTTTAAAAAGGGGTTGGACGATTTCCTAAAGGACAAGTCCATAAACCGCTACTAAATGGACTTGGGAAAAATCCACAATTCCAGGAATAACATGTATAGAATGTTTGTACGTTTGGGAAGCTTGCCAGGTGCCCTTGGCCTGGATTGGCCGCTGTCGTGGACAGGATGCTGGGCTCGATGGACCCTTGGTCTTTTCCCAGTAAGGCATTACTTATGTACTAATGTACTTATGAAGTGCAAGAGAGCATATGAGAGTTCTGAAAGAAAGTGAGAGATGTAATTCATGAGGGTCCTAAACTGTCAGAAGTGAATTCATATTGGAGGACAATCTGGAGATGCAGAGAGGAAGCAGATAGGGTTCAGAACATAGGTACAAACAGCTGATTGTGAATGACACAAAAACCAGACTGACTGTAGAAGTAGCTGGGAGGTGGGGGAGGAAGAGTGAGATTATTGTGAACTGTGGCGTTTTCCTACCTTTGACCTTTCCTACCCAATATGGGGGGAAAAAAAGAGATATAGTTCATTCTCACATGAGACAGTATCTACCAACAGACTTCCAGCCAAGTTTTCATACAAAGTTCTGCAAGGGTCGAAGATGTTCTTGGCCTACCTGAAGGTAGTAACTGTAGATTATTATTATTATTAGCATTTGTATAGCGCTACCAGACGCACGCAGCGCTGAACACCTGATACAAAGAGACAGTCCCTGCTCAAAAGAGCTTACAATCTAAATAATATAGACAGACAAGACAGTTATGGATGAGGGAAGTAATGGGTGAGAAGGAAGGAAGGGACAAGGGAAGGGCAATTGAGCAGCAGTGAAATGGTGGATGTCTAGAAGTCACATGTATGTGGTAGACGCATAGGCAGTAGGGCTCTGCTTCTTTCCTCTGGGCTAGCTATGCCCTGAGTTTTTATACTTCCTGGGCCACACTTTCCCAGTTCCACCTTTCCTGTTCACCTCCCCCCAGGTGGGAGTCTGAGGGTTAAGATGGTTCTGCTTCTATGCACTACTAGACCTATGCCCACCAAGGATGCAAAATAATACATATTAACAGAACCAAAAGAAGGGGAGGAAGCATGTCGCTAAACACCCATCCTCAACAATCAAAATCCTGACATGCAAAATCACCAACAAAACACTAACTGACCAACTATGCATCACATTATTGTACTGCCCTTCAGAAAGTTGGACAAATGCCCAAGATGATTTTATGGACTTTGAAAGCATCTGCACCAGTCACCCAAATGCCCTACTAATAGGTGACATAGACATGCACCTAGAAAAACAAAATGACACAAACACCAGAACACTAATGAACTTCATAAACCAATGGAACTTTACAACAGCATAAGGAGTCTCATCGCACACAAAAGGACACCAATTATACATACTAGCCCACAGATTCTCAAGAGTAACAACCACATATTCGCAAACCACACATGGGAAGAAGAGGTACCAAGTTCAGAGCACAGCAAGCTCACTTTCACACTACAATGGAAAGAAAACGGCAAGAAAAGAGAGCCAAGAACCCAACATGCATTACAACCAGAGGAAAAGTAGACAACCACACATTCTGGACAACAACAATAAATGAACTCAATGACATACCACCCGAGGATAAACACTACGTGAGAAACTGGGACGAAAGAAGTCAAAACACACTAAACAAAATAGGACCACTCAAAACAAAAACATAAATCACAAAACAACCATGTCCCTAGTTTAATGACAAACTACTACACATGAAGAAACTCTGTAGGAAACTCAAAAGATCATGGGCCAAAAATAAAACAGATGCAAACAAAACCATATGGAGAAAAGCCACAAGAACATACACAGCATGAAGAAAACAAAAGCAGAACACTACAGTACATATACCAATCTCGACCAGACCAATTAAAAAAAAAATATTCAAACTCATGAACTAAAAACCCAGAACATATTGGCAACAACAGAAACACCACCAACTGTAGATGAGCTTGCACAATACTTCAAAAACAAAATAACAAACACAAGACCAAACCTTGCAAAAGCACAAATAAACTTCACAGACTACCTACAGGACTGCAAAACACACAACCACCACACCGTAGCAGACAGAATATGGACCAAGTTCAAACCACCCCAACTAGACACAGTAAAGACACTATTGACAAAATACACACATGCATATTCTCTACATGACAAATGCTCCAACTACATGATGAAAAACCCACCAGACTGGTTCATCAAGTACCTCACCAAACACATTGCATGCATGTTTGAAAGAGGTCAATTTCCAACAGACAAAGGTAACATAGTACTCACACCTATCCCCAAAAACACTACCAGCAAGATCAGCGATATCACAAATTACAGACCAGTAGCCTCAATACCACTACTGACCAAAATAATGGAAAGTTTAAAACATAGCAACTAACAGAATACTTGACAAAATTCTTAATTCTTCATAAATCCCAATCAGGTTTCAGACCAAAACACAGCACTGAAACAGTCATAACCACCCTAACAAAATTCAGAAGCATATATGCCAAGGACAAAACATATTACTACCACAATTCGACATGTCAAGTGCGTTCGACCTAGTAGACCACACTACACTAATGACACTGCTCAACAACATAGGAATCAGCGGTGCACTGGCAACATGGTTCAATGGCTTCCTAAAGACCAGATCCTACATTGTAAAGATGTCCAACCAAACATCAGCCTCATGGATCTCTGAGTGCGAGGTACCACAGGGATCGCCAATTATCACCAATACTGTTCAATGTAATGATGGTAACACTCTGAAAAAAAATGGAATTAATGGGTTTCAACTCATTTATGTATGCAGATGACGTCACCATCTTCATACCTTTCCAAAACAATACCACAAACATACAGGACAAAATTTAAAAAAGGATTGGACCTCATGGAAGAATGGACAACAACTTTCAAACTCAAACTAAACAGAGACACAACCAATTCCTAGTACTATACAGCCCACACAACCCCACATCCTACCAAAAATTCACAATCAACCAACAAACTTACCAAATCGAAACACAACTTAAAATATTAGGAATCATCATTCTTGACAAACATCTAACACTGGACAATCAAATATCAGCAGTAACATCAAAATGCTTCAGAACACTATGGAAACTGAGAAGAATAAGAGACTATTTCCCTAGACAATCTTTCCAAATACTGGTCCAATCAACAATACTACCGCAACTAGACTACTGCAATGCAGCCTACGTAGGGTGCAAGGAAAACACACTAAAATCGCTGCACACAGTCCAAAACATGGCAGCAAGACTGATTTTCAAGAAATCAAAATATGAAACAGCAACCCCACTGCTTGAAACACTACATTAGCTACCAGTAAAGGCAAGAATATTTTTCAAAGTGAGCACCCTAATTTTCAAGATACTATTCGGAATGGCACTTGAATATATACTTAATATGATTGAACTATCCTCAAGAAATGCCAGCCCAGAAAACAGAAACTACCTACTCCTGCATCTACCCAGCTGCAAAAACACCATCTACAAAACTGTCTACACAGCAGGATTTAGCTACCTGGGTTCCAAATGGTGGAACTCAATACCAAAAACCATAAGAAGCATCACAAATGTCCTCCAATTCAGAAAAGAAATGAAAATCTACCTCTTCAAAAAAATTCTACAGCTAATCACAAAGATATCATTGCCTTCTTTTCTTGATATATCTTCTGACCAGAAACAGAACCAGAGCATCGCGTACCTATTTGAACCTCCACTATCCAAGCTGCATTGGACTCAGATACAAATCAACATATGCATTGAAGTTTTCTTACTTAAGTACACAAATGTGGAATACACTACCAAAGAGTGTGAAAACGATTCATGACCATCAAAACTTCAGGCGATCATTAAAGACCTGTTTTGCAAGGCCTATCCTACTGGCCCTACTTAAATGCCTCAACTCTGCAATGCATCAATACCTTACATTGCATTGGACATTATATATTCCTTTATTTCCTTGCCCCGTTTTGCACCTGTTTACTCTAACCTTACCTGACCCTTATTTTAAACTGTATTTAACATCTACCGGACTTGGCGATCACCTTTACGGTATAATGTAAGCCACATTGAGCCTGCTAATGGGTGGGAAAATGTGGGATACAAATGTTACAAATAAATAAATAAATCTACCTCTTCAAAAACTATCTGAATAAATATCACCAAAACTCTACAACTGAACACAAAAGCTACCGCTACCTTTTCCATTTCAAATCTATCTGCTCAAAAACTCTATGCATAACCACACAAACTATAGATGGCCTCTCAACACTGCACAACACTACTGTAACTCCACCAAAATGTAAATAAGCCACTTTGAACCGAAACTTGTTTTTGGATAATAGTGGGATACAAGAATGCATGCATATATACATAAATAAATAAAATATGAATATGGGGGAGCAGCAGCTTCCTATAGAACCCCTCACAGAGTCATAATAACGTCAATTGAAACACCAATGGCTCCTGGGCCTTACAATGAACACTACCATACTTGAAATATTTTCTGAAAAGCTCTTATGATTGATACTTCATATACATTTTAGTTCTTTTATATAATCTGTAAAGTATTTAATAAGGTATGAGGAGAAAAGGTGGGAGGTCAACCTCTCACCTTTTCTCCTCATACCTTTGTGTTTTCTCGTGGGGCGTTTGTGTTCTCCGCTTTGTCAGATTCTCCTGGACTAAGTGTTTAATAAAGCATTTCAACACACACTTTACAACATTTCTGTAACACTTCTTTATAGTTTTCCAGTCATTTATCAACACATATCTCACCCCATAATTTGAAATATAAATTAAAAAAGAGCATACTCGGTTCCAAAAAGATGATTGCCTGGCCTCGATTTGTCCATACAGAAATAGGGTTTCTATTCTTCCGTGTTTATAAATGATAAATTTAGGTGCAGGACCCTAGATGCAGGCAGAGCTACAGATTCTGAACGTGTAACTGAGATGATGGTGCAAGGATGAGTAATTTAGATTGGTGAGGAACTTTGAAACATTCTGGGGAAGGGGGAGCCTACTCTGAAATGACAGGCTCCACCATAACTGGAATGGAACCAAGCCGCTGGTGCCAACATTTAAAAAAGGAAAGAGAACAGCTTTTAAACTAAAAATGAAACTAAAATCTGGAGAAAAGCTGACAGTCGCTCAGGACTGCGTGGTCAGAGTGAGATGGCTCTGAAGCATTCCATCAAAAGAGGGAAGTTAAGGTATCCTAATAGAAAGGTTGCATCAAAATTAAGTCAGAAGCCTTTAAGGGGAGAGTAAAAAGTGCATATTATTAGAATATAAGAACACAAGAGTAGCCATACTGGGTCAGACCAATGGTCCATCTAGTCTAGTATCCTGTTTTCCAAACAGAGGCCAAGCCAGGTCACATTTATCTGGCAGAAACCCAATTAGCAGCAACATTCCATGCTAGCAATCTCAGGGCAAGCAGTTGCTTCCCCATGTCTGTCTCAATAGTAAACTATGAACTTTTCCTCTAGGAATCTGTCCAAACCTTTTTTAAACCCAGATATGCTAACCACTGTTACCATATCCTCCTGCAAAGAGTTCCAAAGCTTAACTATTCGTTGAGTGAAAAAATATTTCCTCCTATTTCTTTTTAAAGTATTTCCATGTAACTTCCTTCAGTGTGTCCCCTAGTCTTTGAACTTTTGGAACAAGTAAAAAATCAATTTACTTCTACTCGTTCTACACCACTCAGTATTTTGTAGACCTCAATCATATCTCCTCTCATCCATCTCTTTTCAAAGCTGAAGAGACCTAACCTCTTTATCCTTTCCTCATATGAGAGGAGTTCCATCCCCTTTATCATTTTTGTCGCTCTTCTTTGAACCTTTTCTAATTCTGCTATATCTTTTTTGAGATACGGCGACCAGAACTGAATGCAGAACTCAAGGTGCAGACGCACCATGGAGTGATACAAAGGCATTATAGTATTTTCGGTCTTACTCACCATCCCTTTCCTAATAATTCCTAGCATCCTGTTTGCTTTTTTGGCCGCCGCCACACACTGAGCAAAAGATTTCAGTGTATTATCTACAATGACACCTAGATCTTTTTCTTGAGCGCTGACCCCTAAGGTGGACCCTAGCATCAGGTAACTATGATTTGGATTATTCTTTCCAATGTATATCACCTTGCATTTGCCCACATTAAATTCGATATGCCGTTTGGATGCACAGTCTTCCAATTTCCTAAGGTCTTCCTGCAATATTTCAAAGTCCGCACTTATTTTAATAACCTTGAATAGTTTTGTATCATCTGCAGATTTAATCACCTCACTCATCATTCCGATTTTCATATCATTTATAAATATGTTAAACAGCACCGGTCCCAATACACATCCCTGAGGCACTCCACTGTTCACCCTCCTCCATTGAGAGAAATGACCATTTAACCCTACCCTCTGTTTTCTGTCCAATAACCAATTCCTAACCCACACCAGAACCTTGCCTCCTATCCCATGACTCTTTAATTTTCTCAGAGTTTCTCATGAGGAACTTAATCAAAAGCTTTCTGTCAACTGCTAAGCAGCTTGCAGATACATAAAAAAACACAATTTGAAATGTCTATATACAAATGCGAGATGCCTAAAAAATAAGATGGGACAATTAGAGTATATAGCACTAAATGAAGTGGCAGATATAAGAAGCATCTCAGAGACCTGGCGAAAGGAGGATAACTAATGGGAAATTGTCCAGCTTATAATCGAAAGAGAAAAACGCCTATATTTCGACCCAAATCGGGAGATGGGCGTTTTTCTCGCAAAGGCGCCCAAATCGGTATGATCGAAAGCCGATTTTGGGCGTTTCCAACTGCACTCGGTCGCGGAAACGAATAAAGTTGATGGGGCGTGTCAGAGGTGTGTCGGAGGCGGGACTGGGGCGTGGTTATCAGCCGAGGAGAGATGGGCGTCTATAGCTGATAATCGAAAAAAAAAAAAAAGGCGTTTTTACCGCGATTTTGGATCACTTTTTTTGGACCCTTTTTTTTCATGAACAAGTCCCAAAAAAGTGCCCCAACTGCCCAGATGACCACTGGAGGGAATCAGGGATGATGTCCCCAGACTCCCCCAGTGGTCACTAACCCCCTCCCACCAAAAAAAACCCCCACTTTAAAAACTTTTTTCCCAGCCCATATGCCAGCCTCAAATACCGTACCCACCTCTATGACAGCAGAATGTGTTCGATCCTCTCACAGCCTTTCCCTGGGTCAGATGTGGCTCTTGGGTGCACTGCAGGGTCACATCAGCATTGCATTGTGGTGGGTGTAGGGTATTGGGCTCCGTGATTTCATTAGCTTGTGTTACAGTCGCACAATGTTGGTAGGCTCTTCTCCCATGGTGCTTTTCCCCCTGCCTACTGGGTCAGAGTGTGCCCTGTTGTGTTTCCTGTTGTAGTCCATGCGGTAGTGGCCATTTTTGTAAGCCAGTTTTAGTTCCCTTTCCTGTGTTAGCCACGTTAGACAACTTAGTTCTTACCTTGAATGTGGCTGAAAGAGGGCATTGTACAGCATTCTGTCAGCTCTGACCTACTGCTAATCTCAGTACCAGGGAGACTCGTTGCCAGTGGGGCACAACCTCTGCAGTTAACTGTGAGTAAACATGCTTATTCCAATAAAGGACGTTTTCGGAGAGATTAGTCTTCAGGTGTCAACTGGTGTGCCAATGTTATACAGCAGCAACAAGTCCTAGAGGCCTGTGTGTATGCAGGTCCCTGGAGCACTTTTAGTGGGTACCGCAGTGCACTTCAGCCAGGTGGACCCAGGCCCATCCCCCCCCCCCCCCCCACCTGCAACACTTGTGCTGGTAAATGGGAGGCCTCCAAAACCCACTGTACCCACATGTAGGTACCCCCTTCACCCCTAAGAGCTATGGTAGTGTTGTACATTTGTGGGTAGTGGGTTTTGGGAGAGGGGGGTTGGGAGCTCAGCACCCGTGGTAAGGGAGCTATGCATGTGGGAGCTTTTTCTGAAGTCCACCGCACTGACCTAGGGTGCCCAGTTGGTGTCCTAGCACATCAGGGGGGCCAGTGTACTACCAATCCTGGCCCCTCCCATGACCAAATGGCTCGGATTAGGATGTTTTTGAGCCGGGCGTTTTTAGTTTCCATTATTGCTAAAAAAAAACAAACGCCCGGCTCAAAAATGTCCATTTTTTCGAAAATATGGTTCGGCCCGCCCCTTCACGGACCCATTCTCGGAGATAAACGCCCATGGAGATAGGCGTTTGCGTTCGATTATGCCCCTCTGTGTAAAGCGAAGATTCTTACCTGTAGAAGATTCTCCGAGGACAGCAGGCTGATTTTTCTCACAATTGGCCGACCACCGCGGCGGCCCAGGAGACCGGCAAAAAACATTGCAAGCACCGTACATGCGCGAACGGCTTCCCGCCCGCCTCAGTTTAGTAAAAAGCAAATGTTTACTCTTTCAAAAAGTATACAGACTAGGGGATATTTTATGAAGTTACACTGTAGCACAATTGAAGCATTTAGGAGAAAATATTTCACTCAACTTATAGTTAAGATCTGGAACTTATTGCTGGAGTAATGGTAAAAGCTGTTAATACATTTGGGTTTAAAAAAGGTTTGGACAAATTCCTGGAGGTAAAATCAATAAACTGTTGTTAAAGTAGACCTGGCGAAACCCACTGCTTATCTCTCAGGTTAAGTATCATGGAATCTTGCTACTTTTGGGGAATCTGCCAGGTACTTGTGACCTGGGCTGGCCACTGTTGGAAACAGGATACTGGGCTAGATAGACCCTTGGTCTGACTCAGAACGGCCACTCTTATGTTCTTATATACCACATGGGCACCTCATCTGATGCAGTGGCAGATGCAGGTACATCTGCATTATCTGGATAAAAAGCAAGGACAGCACAGGTGATGGAAAATGTCTTGTCAAAACATGCAGTCTTTATTTAAAGCATATAGTCTATATCACAGAAGGTCCATGGCAATCAATGGCACCAGTCCGTGACACAAAGGACTCGACATGGCCATATTTCAGCTTTGAGGCCTGCTTCAGGAGTCAACAAAACCAAGTCACAGTTGTGGCACTGATAGCCTGAGAACCCCTTGATGAGCAGACAAGAGCATCAATAAAATTGCCTCAACTTCCGGTTTGGCAGCCATGCTATCCAGACGTGTGTGAAGGTGCAATGCGGCCGTACCCCAATTTGTTTTGCTTCTGACTCCATTGAACTGTGCTGGAGGGAGAATTTGATAGTGGATAAGGTGCAGAGTGTAGTGCTGGTTGTAGCTGCAAAAATGCCGAAGCAGATGAAGCCTCAAACCGGGCCATCGATTAAAGAACTATACGTGGCCAAATAGCTCCAGGCCGTGATGCAACTGAGCCCACAGGGAGTCCCTTGAAGCTAGCGGATACCCTGAATAGGATGGGAGACAGAATGCTCGCTCAAATTTTGCAAGAGCTGAGAGAAACCAAAACAGATATTGCAGAGCAGGTGGTGAATCGCCTGCAGGAGACTCTCTGTGCCCTGGGAGAGCAGTTGGATGTAGTGGAAGCAAAGGTGATGGACTTGGAGGAAGAGAGGGACAGAGATCGGAAGGATCAGGAGCACTTATCGCAGAGCTTGGAGGAACTGGCAGACAACACTGAAGATCAGGAAAAACATCGCAGGCGGTCTAATTTGCAGATTGTGGGTCTCCCGAAGGAAGCAGAGGAGTCAGCACCTGTGGCCTATGTGCAGAAGTTTTTGAGATCCTATTTTCCTTCCGACATTGAAGTGTTACACCAGCCCTTGATGTTGCATAAGTGCTTGCGCCTAGATTTAGGCACCAAAATGGGGACTGGCGCTAGTATTCTATAACGGCAACTACGCATTATATTACTGTTATAGAATTAGTGCTTAGCACCCAAAATTATGGCACCTGTGTTTTGGCGCCCTTTACTGAGTTGGGCCCTATATGGATATGCCACTGAAAATGACCTCTAAATGCTCCAGCAGTATCCAGACAGTGCTGGGGCAGAGTGAGAAAGTTCTGCCTACAGCATATGATAGAGGTGTTTGGTGCCACAGGTACTTCTGCTGCAGAACTTTTTTGGTGGAATCAAAAATGTAAACTGATATTGCTTAGGAACTGCCAGTATAGAAACCACACAAATACTGATTAGAAGATACAATATAAGACAAGGCGATCAGAGAGACTACTAGGGCAGTGGTGTTTTCCCACTGTTTATCCAATAAACACTTAATTGAATTTTTTTGCATCCCAGGGTGTTTATTGGTTAAAACCTAAAATCAGAAGTCCTATACATAAACTATTTTCTATGATGGAATACAATTACAAGAATAATAAACATATAGCCAGTTATAGTCCAAATATAGATGATACTATAGAACTTGTCAGGTTGAAAGAAACAAACATGCACATATTTATGCTTAAATTTATTTAGGGAAAATACCATGCTGCATACATTTACAATCTAATGAACTATTACCGATATGTTCTTTTTAGAAGCATCTACTGACAATCATAGGCAACTACACAGAATTTGAGATAATGATATTCAATATAAAGACATGTTCAGCTTTTTTATCAGTCACACCCCTGACAACATTTTCGAATTCCAGCATTTTCAATTGCTCAACTGATACAGCAGATCCCTCTTGCAATCACCAAAAGCAGTCTAACAAGGTCGGGGTGTGAAAAGTTAAAGAGGTCAAAGAAGATTCAGCTATAATTATCCAGGGCTGTGGGTGCACAGTTAAAAGTTGAAAAGTTCACATACACAGTTTAGTAAAAGCCCCTAGGCTGATGAAAATCTGATAGCAGCAATATGAATGAGAATGCATAAAATCAGCATTGACATACCACACAGGAAAGAGCAAAACATCTTTCCAGTAATGGGTATTGCCTGATGACCGTATCAATAATGGTCAAAAGTTTAGCAGCAAATACTCTGGAAAAAATGTATGGTATTTACAAAGGAAATGATATACTTGAGCACTTTGGAAGATTTTACACCAACATATAGAATACACGGGGTTTTCTTCCACATTTCTATTGGTCAATGTTTTTACACATTTAAGCATCCTACACTGGATGAGGTAACAACCTCACAATTAGAGCAACCAATTTCACTAACAGAAATAATGAAGCCTGTTAACACCTTTAATATGAAGAAGGCACCTGGGGGAGATAACTAAACAGTAGAGTTTTATCAAACTACAGTGTAATACATTTAAAACAAATAGGAGAAAAGTTTTCTTCACCCAACGCATTATTAAACTCTGGAATTCGTTGCCAGAGAACGTGGTGAAGGCGGTTAGCTTGGCAGAGTTTTAAAAGGGTTTGGACGGTATCCTAAAGGACAAGTCCATAGACCGCTACTAAATGGACTTGGACAAATCCACAATTTCGGGAATAACACGTATAGAATGTTTGTACGTTTGGGAAGCTGCCAGGTGCCCTTGACCTGGATTGGCCGCTGTCGGGGACAGGATGCTGGGCTTGATGGGCCTTTGGTCTTTTCCCAGTATGGCATTACTTATGTACTTATGTCTTCACTCACTACTTGGCTGCTCAAGTTATACACAGAACTCCTAATCAAAGATGTAGTAAAGACAGTGGTGTGCTGGTAAATGTTTAACAGGAAATCCAATACATTAGCATTTAACTTTCAAAAAGGAGACTATGATAAAATGAGAAGAATGGTTTTAAAAAAATTACAGCGGGGGAGGGGGGGATATTGTTCAAAAATACCATCCTGGAAGCCCAAACCAGACATATTCCATGTATTAAAAAATGAGGAAGGATGGCCAAACAACAGCTGGCATGGTTAAAACGTGAGGTGAAGGAAACTATTAGAGCTAAAAGAAAATCCTTCAGAAAATGGAAGAGGGATCTGACTGAAAAAAAGGAAACAGCATAAGGAATGGCAAATCAAGTGCAAAGCGCTGATAAGGAAGGCAAAAAGATTGTGTTGGAGGGAAAAACACATAGTAAAAACTTTTTTTAGGTATATTAGAAGCAAGAAGCTGGCAAAAAGAATCAGTTGGACCGCTATATCAGCAGCTCCTTGTGACCTTGGGCAAGTCACTTAACCCTCCATTGCCTCAGGTACAAAAAACTTAGATTGTGAGCCTTCTAGGGACAGAGAAAGTACCTGTGTATAATGTGTACAGTATTGAGTACATCTAGTAGTACTATAGAAATGATTAGAAATAGTAGATGACAGGTAAAAAGGGGCACTCAGGGAAGACAAGGCCATAGCAGAGAGATTAAATGAATTCTTTGCTGTGGTCTTCACAAAGGAAGATGTGGAAGAGTTACCAATGCCAGAAATGGTATTCAATGCTGACGAGTCAGAGAAACTGAATCAAATCTCTGTAAACCTGAAAGATATAATGGGGTAAGTTGAATAATAGCATATTACCTGGACAGGTTGGTATACATCCCTGAGTATTGACAGAATTGAAAAATGAACTTGCAGAACTTTGTTGGTAATATGTAATTTATCTTTAAAATCAAGAATGATACTGGAAGATTGGAAGGTGGGCAATGTAACGCCGATTTTTAAAAAGGATTCCAGAAGTGATCCAGGAAATTATAGACCAGTGAGCCTGATGTCGGTGATAGGCAAAATGGTAGAGACCATTATAAGGAACAAAATTACAGATTATATACATAAGCACGGATTAAAGAGACAAAGCCAACATGGAATTAGTGAAGGGAAATCTCGCCTCACCAATCTACTACATTTCTTTGAAGGAGTGAACAAACATGTGGATAAAGGTGAGCCAGTTGATGTTGGTTATCTGAATTTTCAAAAAGCATTTAACAAAGTACTTCATGAAAACCTCCTGAGGAAATTAGAGAGTCATGGGATAGGAGGTGATGTCTTATTGTGGATTAAAAACTGGTTAAAAGATAGAAAACAGAGGGTAGGGTTAAATGGTCAGTATTCTCAATGGAGAAGGGTAGATAGTGGACTTCCCCAGGGGTCTGTGCTGGGACTGCTGCTTTTTAACATATTTATAAATTATCTAGAGATGAGAATAACTAGTGAGGTAATTCAATTTTCTGATAACACAAAGTTATTCAAAATTGTTAAATCCCAAGAGGATTTTTGAAATATTGCAAGAGGACCTTACGAGACTGGGCATCCAAATGGCAAATGACGTTTAATGTGAGCAACTGCAAAGAGATGAATGTGGGAAAAAGGAACCCAAAGTATAGCTAGATGATGCAAGGTTCCACATTAGGAGTCACCCACCAGGAAAAGGATCTAGGTGTCATCATTGATGGTACTTTGAAACCCTCTGCTCCGTGTAAGGTGGTGGCTACAAAAGCAAATACAATGTTAGGCATTATTAGGAAAGGAATGGAAAGCAAAAATGAGAACGGTATAATGCCATTGTATCGCTCCATGGTTCAACTGCACCTCGAATACTGTGTGCAATTCTGGTCACCGCATACAGAAAAGGGCAACAAAAATGATAAAGGGGATGGGTTGACTTACCTAGGAGGAAAGGCTAAAGTGGCTAGGGCTCTTCAGCTTACAGAAGAGAAGGCTGAGGGGAGATATGGGAAAATTAGGTTCTTACCTTGGTAATTTTCTTTCCTTTAGTCACAGCAGATGAATCCATTAACTGATTGGTTGTATCCGCCTACCAGCAGGTGGAGATAGAGAACACTGAAAAACCATAGTGCCTCTTGGACGGCTAGCCCCAACTGCCTTCAAAGCAGAATGAACCATAAAGGTATAATAACATAAACTTTCCTCACAGTGAACAAACGCCCCAGAACAGGAGCAATAACCATACAAAGGAGGGATGAACTCAACCTCCTGTAGAACACCATGTTGAAATTTTGAGAACTGGTATCCAACTTCTCCCAATGAGATATATATCTGCATGAAAGATCTGAACAAAAGACAAGTCAGACAGGGAGGGATCATGGATTCATTTGCTGTGACTAAAGGAAAGAAAATTACCAAGGTAAGAACCTAATTTTCCCTTCCTTCTCATCAGCAGCAAATGAATCCATTAACTGATGGGATGTACAAAAGCAATCCCTACTTAGGATGGGAATAGGCCACACCGCGAGCAAGCACTTGTGCTCCAAAAATAGCACCCTGCTTCGCTGCAACATCCAGCCTATAATGCCGGACAAATGAGAGCTGAGAAGCCCAAGTAGCCGCACTACAAATCTCTTAAAGAGAGAGTGCACCCGTTTCAACCCACGAGGAAATCGCTCTCGTGGAATGTGCCTTAAACGCTTCAGGCGGAGACCGACCTGAAAGCAGATTCGCAGAAAAAATGACTTCCTTGAGCCAACGGGCTATAGTGGCCTTAGACGACAGGCCTCCACGCCGAGGACCTGACAACAAGACAAAAAGGCGATCAGAAGTCCTGAAGTAATTTGACATCTGTAGATACTGCAACAGCACCCTGCGGACATCCAGAAGATGTAACTGCCCAAAGGAGTCCGGGAACTCCTCCTTAGAAAAGGAAGGAAGAAAAATGGGCTGGTTCAGGTGAAATGCTGAAACCACCTTAGGCAGGAAGGAAGGCACTGTATGTACCGTTACTCCGGACTCCGTGAACTGCAGAAAAGGGTCCCGACAGGACAGCGCCTGCAGCTCAGACACGCGTCTAGCCAATGTAATGGCCACCAAAAAGACTGTCTTGAGAGTCACATCCTTCTCCGAAGCTCGCTTAAACGGCTTGAAGGGCGAACACTGAAGAGCCTTCAACACCAGCCCCAGGTTCCAGGCCGGACAGGGCAACCGGACAGGAGGACGGAGCCTAAGCACCCCTCTGAGAAATCGGGCAATGTCCGGATGAGCAGCAAGGGACAAGCCAGCGACTTTGCCTCGATAGCATGATAATGCTGCCACTTGCACCCGCAGGGAATTGTAAGCCAGGCCTTTTTGTAAGCCCTCCTGCAAAAAGTCCAGCACAGTCGTGACTGTAGCCCGCGTGGGTGTAATCACCTTTGAAACACCCCATGCCTCAAATTTGCGCCAGATCCAAGCATAAGCCGCGGAGGTGGACCGCTTGTGGGCCTGCGAGAAAGTGGAGATGACCTTGTTAGAGTAGCCCCTGTCTCTCAATTGCGCCCTCTCAATAGCCAGGCCGTAAGACCAAATCGGCAGGGATCCTCCATAGACACCGGACCCTGAACCAACAGGTTCGGCACCAGGGGCAAATGCACCAGAGCGTCCACCAACATCCGGCGGAGATCTGCATACCACAGACACCTTGGCCAATCTGGAGCGATGAGAATCATCAGACCTCGGAGCCGTCGAATCCGCAGTAGGACTCGCCCTATCAAGGGCCAAGGAGGGAACACATACAGGAGCTCTGAGGGCCAACCCCGCCGAGTGAGGATCTCTCCATCTGCTGAAAAAACAAGGTACTTTGGCGTTTGCACTGGACGCCATTAGATCCATTCCAGGAGTCCCCCATTTGGCACAAATCTGAAGAAAAACTTCTTCTGCCAGTTCCCATTCCGCCGGGTCGATTTGATGCCTGCTCAGAAAATCGGCTTGCACGTTGCTCTGACCTGCTATGTGAGCTGCCAACAGAAGCTGCAGGTGTAGCTCGACCCAGTGGCAAATCTGAGTGGCCTCCGCAGCCAGGGCTCTGCACTGAGTGCCTCCCTGACGATTTATGTATGCCACCGCTGTCGTGGTGTCTGACAGAACCCGGACAGCAAGCCCCTTCAGAGTCTTTTGAAAGGCCATAAGAGCCTGGAATATCACTCTCAGTTCCAAGCGATTGATGGACCACCCCGCTTCCACGGGTGTCCACTGACCCTGAGCATAGCTTCCCTGGCAATGCGCTCCCCAGCCTAGAAGGCTGGCATCTGTTATCACCAGGCACCAAGAAGGAAGCGTAAGAGGCATTCCTTGGCGCAGCATCCCGTCGGAGAGCCACCACTCCATACTGAGCCGGGCCGCAGGGAGAAATGTTACTCTGCGTTGATATTCCAGGGACATCGGAGACCATTGTTGAAGCAGGGCAATCTGCAGAGGCCTCATATGCGCTCTCGCCCAAGGAACCACCTCCAAGGTGGCCGTCATCAACCCCAGCAGCTGGACAAAGTCCCAAGCTCGCGGGCGAGGCATCCGCAGGAGCAGATGGACCTATTTCTGAAGCTTGTACCGCCTTTGGTCGGGGAGAAAGACAAACCCCGATGCCGTGTCGAACCGGACCCCCAAATACTCGAGAGACTGAGAGGGGGTCGCGTGACTTTGGGGTAAATTGACAACCCAGCCTAGCGCCTGTGGGACTGCCACCACTCTGGCTGTGGCAAGACGACTCTCGGTTGCCGAATCCGCTCTGATGAGCCAGTCGTCGAGATAAGGGTGAACTCTGATACCCTCTCGCCTGAGGCAGGCAGCTACGACCACCATTACCTTGGAGAAGGTACGGGGAGCTGAGGCTAGGCCGAAAGGCAAGGCCCGAAACTGGAAATGTTTTCCCAACACCGCAAAGCAGAGGAACCGCTGGTGTGGAGGCCAGATAGGAATGTGCAAATATACTTCTTTTAGGTCCAGAGACATGAGAAACTCTCCTGGCTGAACCGCCGCAATGACGGAGCGCAGAGTTTCCATGCGAAAATGTCATACTCTGAGGGCCTCGCTGACTCTTCGTAAGTCGAGGATCGGTCTGAAAGACCCACCTTTTCGAGGCACGACAAAATTAATGGAATAGCAGCCGCAGCCATATTCGGCGGGAGGCACCGGGACCATCGCTCCAAGGTGCAGCAAGACTTGTAAGGTCTCGTCTGCCGCCATTCGTTTTACGGCAGTGCCGCATCGGGACTCCACAAATGCGTCTCTCACCGGGGCACCGAATTCCAGTTGGTAACCTTCTCTGATCAGGTCCAGGACCCACTGATCTGAGGTAATCTTGGTCCACTCCTCTAGAAAGAGGGAAAGACGTCCTCCTATTGCAGGCATGGAGGAGTGGACCGGCATTCCATCATTGTGGAGGACGCCCCTGACATCCTGGCCTTGACCCGGCCCCTGCGGAACATTTGTCCGAGCGAAAGGAGTTCCTCTGCTGAAAACGGGTATGTTGAGAAAACCCAGCAGAGCGCCCCGGGCGATACCTGTGAGCTTCACGGAAGCGAGTTCTGGAAGAGGAAGGAAACACAGAACCTTTGGAAGAAGGCCTCGGCCTATCCTCAGGTAACCGCTAGGGTTTAGAGTCCCCCAGGTCTTTCACAATCTTCTCCAATTCCTCTCCAAATAACAGGAGGTCCCGAAAGGGTAGCCTCACCAGCCTTTGCTTAGAAGCCATGTCAGCCGCCCAATGCCGCAGCCAAAGAAGGCGGCGGGCAGAAACCGCCACAGACATCTGTTTAGCCGAAGCTCTGACCAGATCATAAAGGGCGTCAGCCAAAAATGACAGGGCCGACTCCATCCGCGGGGCAACCTCAGAAAGGGGACCCGCACCATCAGCGGGCTGTTCCACCACCTGCTGTAGCCAGGAAAGACATGCCCGGGCTGCATAGGAACTGCAAACAGACGCCCTCAAGGCAAGGCCCGCAATTTCAAAGGCCCACTTCAGCGCGGACTCCAGCCGCCGGTCCTGCATGTCCTTCAAAGCGACCCCTCCCTCTACTGGGAGAGTGGTCTTTTTTGTCACTGCCGTGACCAACGCATCCACTTTAGGCATCCCCAAAGGGGCCAAGTGCTCCTCACGCAGAGGGTAAAACTGACCCATAGCCCTGGCCACTTTCAACGGCCCATCAGGGTCAGACCATTGAGCAGAAATAAGCTCTTGGATGGAGTCATGCACCGGAAAGGCCCGAGTAGGCTTCTTAGTACTTGCCATCCTAAGATTAACAGAGGAGGCCTCGCCTTCAGCAGGATCATCAATTGAGAGGGTCTGCAAGGCGTCAGTAATAATAGCTGGCAGCTCGTCACGGTGGAAAATCCGAACCACATTGGGATCATCCAAATCCAGTGGCAAACAGACACCCTCCTCTGGATCATCATCCGTCCCTGAGGGCCTGCCAGAGCCTTCAGACTCCCCACAGCCCGACCACGGGGGGGGAGGGGGGGAGAGGATATGCGTCACTTTCAGACAGGGAATTTACCCATCTATGTTTAGTGTGTTTCCAACGCTCGGGGGAGGAACTAACATCTGAAGCCATCCCAGGGGCATCTGCGGCAGAGCTCTTTTCAGCATGAACGCCTTATGCATTAAAAGCACAAACTCAGGGGAGAAAAACTCACCCTGGCCCTCCGCCTCCGAATTAGGAGAAACGGATGTAGGAGCTCCTCTGGCAGCCTCTAAACGAGGCATCCCCCTAAACTCAGACTCCTCCACAACCGCGAAGGTCAAGACATGCGGCGCTTCCAAAATGGCTCCCGCTGCCAGCTCCAACGAGCAGGAAGAAACATCGCTTGCCATGCTCATACTAGCGCGAACGTCTAAGGAGCATGTTTTACACAGCCCTGCTGCTGATCTGCGTTTACCACAACAGGAGCAGCGCTTAACTCCCTCAGCAGCCATCGCCCGACTGGACGGAAATATAGTAATAAAATGGCGGCTTCGCGCCAAAACATACCCCGTTCGGAACGGCGTCCGTGGGACCTCCCCGGAGGAGCTGGGCACCACTCTCACCTCAGAAGACCGAGTCAATGAGCTCCGGTCAAGCTGCACAGAACCAGAATCTCTGGAAAAAGCCTCAGAACAGCCACGCAGTAAAAGCGCGCTCTTTTTTTTTTTTTTAACGCTGTGAGGAAAGTTGGAGGCAGGCAGCAACAGAGGGACTCCAGGAGGCGGGGGGAATGGGTAAGGCAGGGAAAGGCAAACCTATATGCCTTTAAAGTGGGCACCACAGCCACAACACCCCTGCTCAACTGGCAAAGCACAGGAGCCACCCCAGGCATTCTAAAATCCAGGAGCTGATCAAGCTACGTCCACACCTGCTGGGAGACAGAGAAATACTGAAGGCAGTTGGGGCTAGCCGTCCAAGAGGCACTATGGGTTTTCAGTGTTTTCTATCTCCACCTGCTGGTAGGCGGATACAACCCATCAGTTAATGGATTCATCTGCTGCTGATAACAAGGAAGATAGAGATCTATAAAATAATGAGTGAAATGGAATGGGTGGACGTGAATCGCTGGTTTACTCTCTCCAAAAATACTAGGACTAGGGGTACGCAATGAAACTATTAAGTAGTAAATTTAAAACAAATCACAGAAAATATTTCTTCACTCAATGTGTAATTAAACTCTGGAATTCCTTGCCTGTGAATGAGGTAAAGGCAGTTAGCTTATCAGGGTTTAAAAAAGGTTTGGACAACTTCCTAAAAGAAAAGTCCATAAGCCATTATTAAGATGGACTTAGGGAAAATCCACTGCTTATTTCTAGGATAAGCAGCTCAAAATCTATTTTACCATTTTGGGATCTTGCCATGTACTTGTAACCTGGATTGGTCACTGTTGGAAACAGGACACCGGGCTTGATGGACCTTTGGTCTGTCTTAGTATGGCAACACTAATGTTCTTATGTTCCCTTTATCATTTTGGTTGCTCTTCTTTGAACCTTTTCTAATTCCACAATATCTTTTTTGAGATATGGCGACCAGAACTGAACGCAATACTCAAGGTAAGGTGAGGTCTTTTTCAATTGAAAGGAAGCTCTGGAGCAAGAAGGCATAGGATGAAGGTGAAAGGGGTTAGAAGTACCCCGAGGAAATACTTCTTCATGGAAAGGGTGATGAATTCATGGAATGGCCTCCCGGTGGAAGTGGTGAAGATGAAAACAGTATCTGAATTTAAGAAAGGTTGGGAGAAGTACATAGGATCTCTGAGGGAGTGATAGAGAGAATAGATGGCATGGATGGGCAGACTGGATAGACCATATGGTCTTTATCTGCCTACATTTTTCTTTGTTTCTATGTAACCATGTCAGTCTTTAACTTGGTTGTCACTTTGAGACTTATGTTTGTTTGTTTATTCATTTGCTTAACATTCTTTTGAAGAACAACAACAAAGTGGTACACACTCAATAAAATCATACAATAAAACCCCAAACCAAATATGTAAACAGCTATTATAAATATAAAAAAGCAATATTCAAATTAACCATTCAACCTTTCTCTCTTACTTTTTATGGTGTACCACAGGCTGCTATTCTGGTACATTACACCAGCAGATTTTCAAGTATCTTCTATACTACTTATTACTACTAAAGAGAGCCCAACACCTCTTCCAGTTAAAGTGATGGGGCAAAGAGAATCTGTAGTGAAACAAATTCTGGATTCCAAGTTTCAGCAAGTGAGACCATACTGCCTGATGGACTGGGAAGGATATGGTCTGGAAAAATAATCCCATGAACTGCAAGTCAAACTGTACCTAGCAAAATTAATATGAAGTTGTCTCAGGACTCTCTCTGGAAATCAGGCCAGAGGGTCTCAGGAAAGACCCTGATAGGTTGGGGGTGGGGAGGTTGGAAACGACTATTCAAAACACTGGAACTAGATCCAATGACCAACAAAAATGAAGAGAGGCCCAAATCAAGAACCTAGTGTTGGGGATTGGGACTCCTACTGGACCTAGATACTTTGCTACAGGTATCCCTCATGAAGCATATAGGTAGGTTTCCAGACTCTGACTGCCCATGATCTGAGTATTGATGGGTTCAACAATAATCCCAAACCAATCACAGGTGCTTCTTTATGAACAAAGAAGAGAGTATCTTCTTCACTGAAACAACTGATATTTCAGCAGCAGCAAAGGCAATAACTGTGAAAAGAATTTAACATGGCTCATATGCAGCATTGTTACAGATAACTATGAACACATCCAAGATGAAAAGAAAGAAAATACTGAAGAAAGCTCTGAACTATCATATGGTAACAGTGGTCATTTGATGCACCTCTTTATAAAAGATTTTAGTGCACTAGAAATAAAGGTTAATGTTCTTGAAATTACAAATTATCTCCGCAATAACTCTGCAACAGCTGCTCTGAAGAAACCAGAAGGAATCGAATTAATTCTCTGATAAAATGCCCAATAGAACATTAATGGACAGTTTTGAGAGCAGTATCAAGCATTAGCGTAATCTGATGGCAATTTGTCATAAAAACAGTTTACAAATAGATAAGAGCTGTTATAGCCAACACTCTCAACATTGGACTAAACAGAAATGCTGAACACACAATGGCTAATTTTATAAAAGGGTGACTATTTTATAAAGCTAAGGGGCATGTCTACTAAACTTACACACATGAAAATGTTTACTGCAAAGCATGTTAAACCATTCTCTGGTAATTTGTGTGTGATAAGCGCATGTCAGGGACGGAGAATGTGTGTGGACGCACTATCCAGTCAGTGTGTTCTGATTACCGCACGCTAACTGGTTAGCAGTCCATAGCGCAGGAGCTCTTAGCACCTTGGGTAAGTGCTCCCCATCAATTTATTTTCAGGTTATGCATGCTAATGCCAGCATTAGCATATGATCTGAAAGAGAAATACTGGAAATTGTTCCATTTCCTGGGTGTGCTAGAAATTGACTTAGCACACAGGAAAGTCTCATATTAGCACATGCTAAGCCTATTTGCTAACACACTTTAGTAGAAATACCCCCAAAAGCAACAAAAAAATTAAGTAACAAAATAATTAAGTGACTCTTTGTATAAAAAATAATTGTGTGGAAAAAGGAGGCATCGAAACTGAATTGCTGCCAGTATGCTTTCACATCCCACATCCATCTCATCAACATCTGCCTGCCACCATCTTGAAACTGTGCTCACTAAAAGCTAAAATATTTGTAATCTGAAAATCACACTTACTTCAAAAATAATGCAGATATCCAGTCTCTGTCCAATTCTCTTCTCCATGACTCAAATGTAAGTTTGAAAGAGTTATTCCACTTTTGAACTCTCAGCATTGGTTGCCAGTTGATTTGCGTATTGTGTTTAAAATTGCATATTTAATTTTTAAGTCATTACCTCCCAGATTCTATATAGTGCGACTTAAATTGCGCGTGCAAATCCAGTCGTATTCTGGATTTGTGCATGTGCACTCAATTAGCTAACAAGCAAATCAGCGCTGATAATTGCCAACAAGCAATTGACACTAATTAGCATTAATTAGAATTTACACACACAGCTAAGCGTATTCTGTAAAGTATGTAAATTCTAAGGTGCATAGTTAAAAAGGGGTGTGGCCACGGGCAGGTCATGGGCATTTCTAAAACTTTGCGCGTTGTTATAGGATACTCCTGGTCCATGACTAAAATTAGTCACGCGGACAGGCGCTAGGAGTATGCTATAAACACCTAGGCATATTTTTTGCACCTATTTTTTAAGCGTGATATATAGAATCTAGCCCTATGTAGTTTAAATTCTGAAGGTATTATTAGAATTTTAAATATTTCTTCTAAGTTACATACCATACACAAGATTCATAAACTGAAGCTTCCTTCTTTAAAAGGAGTCCATAAAAAAAAAAGACAGACTGAGCCGGCTTTCCAAGAAGCGAAAATTTGGAATAGTCTCCCAAAGCAGATTAGGGGATTGCCATCGTATTTACTCTTTCGGAAAGTTTTAAAAACTTATTTGTTCTCAAATTCAATATCTGATAATATTTTATTAGCTTAATATTGTACTTCCCTCTATTGTCAAGTTCTCTCTATTCGTTATCTGCTCCTAATCCTTATTTAAGAAATTTATCTGCTTTGTAAAAGGAGCCCAATGTGAGCGGTTTTGAAAATTGCCTCCTATATTAACAAAAGATACTGTACTGTTCAGATAACAATTAATAATATCTTCAAGAAAGGAAGATTATTAAATAACAAAGGTTAGGATACATAAGGTCAAAGAGGGCTGTCACTACATTTTGCTCTACCACAGCATACACAGATAACTTTCTATAGGTCATCTAGGTCACAAAACATAAGTTTAGGTCCTTGCATTCAATAAATCCTAGTATTTTAGAAAACAGTTGGTTTTTCTAAAACAGATATAGCAGGGCTAAAGAAGCATGCAGTTATTGGGCACCACACACAACAGGGACAGCCATTTTAGAAAGGAACACATTAAAAAATAATAATACCATCACCAAGGAGTGTACACATGTAAGTAGCACTACATGCACATACAAGTGACTATTTTGCTACTTAAATATACAAGTGGCAGATTTGGTGAAACCTGCAGACTCAGGGAAAAGTATACAAAAAACTTCCCTCCAAAAGCCAAAATTTTTGCAATTCAAAGATGTTCTCAATTCCACAGAGGTGAGTACAATTCACTTCTCAGTGCTCCTCCAAACCTCAGGTCCACACGGGAAGTTAGTCAAGGGTTATGCATGACTCTACACAGGTATATAGAAAGTTTCTGAAGTATATGTGTACTACTGTTTGAAAATATGGAATGCACGCATACTTTGAAGGACTACCCAAACCCAGCCTCTAAATCTCTGTATACTACCACATAGATAAAAGTAGCACCTTTTTTTTAAATCGCTACTCATATATGTAGTCTGATTTACACAAGTAAATGGTGCCTAGCCCTTTCTAAGCCTGCTGTTTTGAAAGGACTAAGACTTATATATCATTTTTAAGTCATTACAAGAAAACAATATATAAATAAATAACGTTGTAATAGATACAAACCCTTTATCTCAAGTTTTTTTACTGCTTTGATGCAAATTGTCCAAGCTGTCAAATTCATTTACTATTTTACTGATAATTACTTGATTTAATTTCTTCTTTCAAAGGCACTCACACACTGTCTTAGTTAGCGTTGTCTCATCTTCATAATTCTCCACTACTTGAATCTTCATGCCACATTCTCACCATATCCCAGGCAAATATTCCATTGCTTCCCAAATAACTCAGCATTATTATAATTTAAAGTTATAACAAATGATAGAGAAATAATTTATACAAAGTTCTTTTTAAATTGTTGCTATTTCAAAATAGTACCTTATGTTAAATAATTTATCTTAAAATTTTATAAATTAAAAATACAATTGTTGAGAAGTTCTACAAAAACAGGGAATATGTAATGAAAAATTGCTTTTATCTGTGACAATATCACTATCGTCTCCTTTCTGACCTGCCTTTCTTTCATCTTTTACTGTCTCTTTCTCCTCCTCTAAATTTCCTCTCCTTTCCCTTAGGACATTTGACATCATTCGATCAACTGGAAACAAGCACCATCAATTGCCTGTCATCCAGAAGCATTCTCTTCTTCCCTCACATGATTTGATTACTTTCCAGTTCCTAGAACTTCTCCACCAAATGGTGCATCACTTAACATCCACAAAATTTCCTACATCTGCTACCACAAACCAACCAAAATTTTGTCTTGAGTCAACAGATTCCTTTCAGTTCATTCATAGTATGGAACTAGTGATGGAAAATGGCATCATGCGGCTTCATTCGTAAATACCCAGGTTTTTTCTCCTATTTTATGTCACTTCCCCACTGACTTTAGTCCAGTCATTACACTGACAGTCCTCAGCTAGGGGTCTGGCACTAGAGCTCTTTTTGGAACCCTACAATGATGAACCCTAAATCGGGCCATTAGTTGCTGCCGCTGCATGATGATTTCACACCCCCATCCCTAACCCCCACTAAGAGGCCAGGACTAAGCATGGGGTGGGGGAAGGGTGAAAACAGGGAAACTGCCCTGATTACCCTTGCCACAGGGGATCTCTAGTCAGCTCAAAGGAGGCACAGCATGTAGGCTGGCTTTTGGGCCTTGCCTAAATTTCTGCCCTGAGCCCCAGCATGTCTAACACCAGCCCTGCAGCATCTCCAGGCTTAGCTGATACGGGAAGTGGAAGACTTGACCAAGAATCAAGACCAACTTCCTCCATATGGCAGGAAACACATTTCCATAAATATCCCAGGTTACATTTCAAAAAAAAAGATTCTAGGTTAAAAGTAACATAAAAATACATTTTTAGACACAACAATAACCATATTCTCATTATAAAGCATACCACTCTTCATGGCCACCTCCTTTCCTTTCTCAGTTTTTAAATATCAAAGCATGCCGACCAATTAAATTCATTATAGCAACTACGAATATCTCACTTAATTCAAGTAATATCCCGAGGATAAGGAATGTAGATTTGGATAAAATAGACAAGGAAAAAAAACACATTGCCTCTGCCAAGAAACAAAGTTACCGTTCATGTTTTGAACTAATCAACAACCAACCTTGAGCATAAGAAATATAGTATTACAGATAATTGCTTTAATCCTAGGGCATTCTGGGTGTATTTGAAGTCATACAAGGGAAGCCTATTTTGTTACTGTATATTTATAATCACAATGCATTAGGCTTGTAGCTCCAGGTTTGAGACTTAGGCTGCTTTTTCTATGCTTTCTCCTATGTTGAAAAGGACAAGGGAAGAACTTTTCAGTAGCCTTAAAAATCATAACATATCTTATGGTGTGGAAAATTTCAACACATTTTGACAAAAAAAGGTCACAACTGCTTCATGGACTACAAGAATTACATCACTGTACACTGGTGAAATAAAGTTCTTGCATATTCAAAGTTTTGCTAAGTAGGATTATATATACAGCATTCATTTTCATTTTCTTACATTCTTAGTTCATGCTCATACCGGTAATAGTGCAGAGGAGAGTCATAAATCTTTATCAAAATGTAACGCAATGGCACCATCTAGTGATCAAAGTCTCTACTCTTTTAAACAAGAGGTTCATATTAATGGTCTTTTACAAGTCAATGAAGATAGTTCCATCTATTGCATTAACTGATAATGAGTTCTAAAATTCACTATGAAAACATGAAAAGGTGACTATTATAGAAATTTAAAGCATACTTCCAGCAATATGGATTGTTAAAACAAATAAAGATTAGAGCAGGGGGGCTTAGAACCAGGGAAGCCTGGCTGAAATCACAGTGTGGTTCATTGTGATTCATTTGACTTAACCCACCATTGCCTCAGGTACAAATTTAGATTGTGAACCCTCCAGGGACAGAAAAATAGTTGCCGTACCTATATGTACATTGCTTTCATATCTTTTGGGCTTACCAGGCACTATATTACACTGCTTTGGTATCTTTTAGGCTTACTAGGAAGTATATTAGAAATACTGTAAATAATAATAAAATATGTATTTTTAAATGGGTTAAATAAATCTTCACTTCTGTATTTTAAAAAAGTCATACTCTGATGAGCATGTCAATTTCATGACAGCGATTATATTGAGCTGTCCTTGTTTATTGGAGAATTCCTCTAAGCTTAGAAGGGATAGGCAGTATATTTAAAAGAAACCAGAAAGAGTATTATCTTCACTCAATGTACAATTAAGCTGTGGAATTTGTTGCCAGATGTGGTCAAGGCAGTTAACATAGCTGAGTTTTAAAAGGGTTTAGACAAATTCCTTGAGGAAAAATCCATAAACCATTATTAGACATGTAGTCTTGGGAAGGCCGCCACATCTCTGGGTGTGAGCAATAAACAACAGATCTGCTCCTTGGGATCCTGCTGGATACTTGTGTCTTGACTGGCCACTGTTGGATACAGGAAGCTGGATTTGACAGACTTTTAGTCTGATCCAGAATGACACATTGTGATACTGTGAGCTAGGGTTGAGGGTGGGCCTTCACAATAACACAGCCAGAAGAGGTTGTAAGTATGAAATAAATGCTTTATTAACCCATCAATCTGTTCCCATATGGCTTATTACGGGAACATTGGACACTAAAGGGTGTTAAACTTCAATCTGAGGCCTGTTACTTCACAGGCCCTGGAACAAAGGTAAAGTCTCTTCAGAGAACAAAGTCTTAATCAGGGTGGTGGCTGACAGTGCCCAAAACACAGCTGTGATTGCCATGCCTCACACACAGTCTGTAAGTTTTTGCTCTCTCTCTCTCTCTCTCTGGGTTTCCAGGTCTGGCCGTAACTAGACTTCAGAACAAGGCTTGCCAGTCTTCAAATCAAAAGTTGGCTTACTTCAGCCAGGTCACAATAGCTAGACATATATCATAAAGGTGTATGCTTGTGCTTCAGTTCTTCATTCCCTGAGCCTCCTTAACCCTACTCTGGCCCTGCCTTTTATAGTTTCTGATTTTGACTCCACAGGTTTTTAAGCTGGTTATCAGTACATGAGCGACCCTTCTAAAGAGTGAGGGGCAGTGTTCTGTATACCTCCTCACATACCCTGTGTGGTTGAGTGCCTGCCATATCAGGGTCCACCTCCTGAGACAAAAAGTCTGTTAGCATGTTCTTGGCCCACCTGATGTTTCACCAGAAAGCTAAAGGGCTGAAGGCTAAGGAACCAGTACATGATGCATGCATTTGTATCTTTATGTTGAACCATCCACTGAAGGAGTTGATGGTCGGTGACCAGCAGGAAGTGTCACCCCAACAAATAGTATTGGAGCGTTTCCAGGGCCCACTTGACAGCTAGCACTTCCTTCTCAATTACAGCATAATTCTTCTATCTCGGGAACAACTTTTGGGTAATGTGTGCCATTGTGTGGTCTTCCCTGTCCATATCCTGGGCCAGAACACCCCCGAGTTCAACCTACTACTACTATTTAACATTTCTAAAGCGCTACTAGGGTTACGCAGCGCTGTACAATTTAACATAGAAGGACAGTCCCTGCTCAAAGAGCTTACAATCTAAAGGACAAATGTACAGTCAGACAAGTAGGGGTCGTCAAACTGGGGCAGTCTAGATTTCCTGAAAGGTATAAAGGTTAGGTGCCGAAAGCAACATTGAAGAGGTGGGTTTTGAGTAAGGATTTGAAGATGGGTAGGGAGGGGGCTTGGCGTAAGGGCTCAGTCTGCATGATGAAGGGCCAGCTGAAGTCTGGGCTGACCAGCACCGGCTCTTAGCAACATCAAGCTCTTTGGTCCAGTGTATCTTTTCTGGAGTCTTCTTCTGTAGGAAGCAGGTTAGTGGTTCTGTTTTCTCAGCAAACCCTGGAATAAACCGGCAGTAATAACCAATGAGCCTGAGGAAGACTCGTACTTGTTTCTTCGTCTAGGGTATTAGCACCTGGGTGATTGCCTCTTGTGATGAGCCCCTTGTAGACAAGGGCCCACTCCACCTGATCTCCTCTCTCAATGGAGATTACATCTGGGATCCAACCACCTCAGACAGCATGGCCTTGGTAGGACTTCCCTGGTTCACCATCAACTTGATTGTAGCCTGTGTGATGAGAACCTTGTGAAGACTCTCTCCAAATGAAGGTAACCATGCAATGCCTCCTCCCTCTAGTGCAGATCAGTGGAAGTGCTCCTGAAACAACTTCTGCGGAGGCCTCAGTCAACCTGGGACTTCCGCCCTTCTATCAAAGCTTCTGAACTCACAGGATGTTCACAGAAGCAAAGCTTTACTTCCAAGAAAGATCCCAGAAACAGCTTGTAACTATAGCTCCTCATACCTCCAGACTTAGGTATAGGGGTCCTCCTTCCACTCAGGGTGACTCTTCCTCAGTTATCAGCACACCTTTTCTGAGGGACACAACATTGCACTAACAGGCTTCACCAAGATATGCAAATTAGTCACTCCTTAGGCAAACTATAGTTCTCTTAATATTCCTGAATCATGCTAGCAGAGAATTCTTTCAGTAAACAGTTCAGCAAATTACTCAACTGAGCCCACTTTATGGGGGACCTGGGTCTCAGTTTAGAACAGCCTCCACCCCTTGGACAAGACTTTTATTTTCACTCTCACTTTACAGTCCTGTCCTCCACCCCCGTTGTACCAATTCTTAATTCATAACAGTTATTTGTTTCTTTATCACAATTTCAAGGTAAGTACCTTCTTTATCCTTTAGGGATTCTTTTCCTTTGGGGACCATGCCCCGGGGTTTTCAGACCACCCTGATGCTCTGGTATCCTTCCCTCTCATGGACTTTTTCTTTGGGGTCAGATCCCCAGGGTTTTCAGCCTGCCTTGGTCCATCTCCTGGGAGTCTGCTTACGAGTCACTCGGCAGCCATCCTTCCTTCTCTTGAGCTCCTAGCAGTCCCCCTTTCCTTTTTTCCATGAGGGCTCTCCGGGTGTCCTCTTCTGGGTACAGCATGTTACATCCTTATCACCTACACCCCCCCCCCCCCCCTCTAGTGACCAGATCAAGGCAGGGCATGTCCTATACTTACCACATTCTGCTTTCCTGTTGTGGAGTCCTTTTCTGAGTACCCCAGGTACTGGACTTCTTGTCCTCCCAAGAAGCACTTTTTAGGATTCGTTTTAGCCCAGTGGTACATAAACTATCCAGTACTGCTTCTACCTGGATGCGATGGGTCCTCCAATCCTTACTGTCATCTAAGTAGACAACCGCGTAATTGCCATTTGGTTTACGTTTGTGGTCCATGAGGTGTTAGAAGATAGCTGAAGCTCTATGAAGGCCAAACAGTAACACTGTGAATTGGAATAAACCCTGGGGTGTGGAAAAAGATGTCTTCTCCTTGTCAACTGGGCAGGGGTACCTGCTAATATCCCTTGGTCAAGTCTAAGTTCGAGATGAATTGGGCTCCTCCCAGTTGCCTCTAGTTTGGAGACAGTGTTCACCTTCCAGGATCAATACAAACCAGATCCTCTCATCCGGATGTGGCACCATCACAATGGGAGAAGACCAGTGTAATCCCTCAGGGGTACTCATGTGCTGAGGGCCCTCTTGTAGCTCCTGTCCATCATCACAAGCCCTTACCCAGGGCTCACTAGCACTTTGCTTCTGAGAAAGGTCCAGAGACAAGGCTCCTCTATGGCACCCTGTAAACTCGGTCTCAATGTTTGGACTTCCCCTTTAACTCAGGGTGACTCCCTCATTTACCACTAGTTCGTGGACATGCCTCCCTGCTGTATCCTCTGGTAACAGGTCACTTTTCCGGTACCCCTGATGGGCCCCCTGTCACCCTTCTTGGGAATATAACCCTGGTTTCTCAGCTTTCATCAATATGCAAATTCACTCTATACCAGATGCAAATCCCCTTTATTAGCACCCTGTTCCAGTGTTGTGGGGAACAACTTCTTTCCAGCATATCATTCAACTTCCAATAATACACAGTTCCATTACTACCAAAAGGCATACCAGGTAAGTACCTTCTTGGTTTTTAGAGGGATCCTTCCCTCTCCACTTCCAGGGGATCTTCTCCAGCAGGCTTCAGGCGTTCCAGGTCCCCATCTCTTCTCCTCTATCTTTTCTTGGAGGGTGCTCTTTATAGGGTGGATAATAATCCTCCCCACCTCCCCATGGTTCCAGAAAGGTCCAGGCTCAGAACTCTCTCCACCTTTCCCTCACCTACTCTGAGAGCTCCACCTGGTGGCCTCTTCAGGGAAGGGCAGGACCTATACCATGAGCACCCCCTAGCTGTCCCTTCAGGTCATTCCACTGTTGTACCCCTTTTGGCTCCCTCTAGTGACCAGAACAGGGCATTTTCCAGTCTTTTCCCTAGGACAGCGCCCTCTGGCAGCCTCCTCAGGGTAGGGCAGTCCTGTGTTTATCACATACCCCCACCCTTAAGATATTGCTGCTCCCTCAAGCATCTTTTAGTCTTTCCTCCTTTGAGGAGCAGCAATTCCTGACTCCCTTAACTTATCCCTGGGTCAGTTTCATTTTTTCCCCTATCTCTTAAGAGGGTCCTTTCCCCTTTTACAGCAAAGATAGGGATTCTCAAGAAGGCTTTATATCCTGTGGTCCGCCTTAACCAGCAAAGATAGGGATTCTCAAGAAGGCTTTATATCCTGTGGTCCGCCTTAACGCAAAGGTTCTGATCTGCTCTAGGGGACCTTCTTCTGTAACTCCTAGAAACTCAAGGATCCAACGTCCTTTCTTTTTACGCCTCCCTAGGCCTCGGCATCTAATTTCTTCTCCCACTTTCCTGACCCATGGGTACACCCCCTTCTCAACTATGGGTTTCTGGCGTATTTTCCTCAGACCTAATTTTCCTATAACATCAGGGGAACTTCTAGTCCTACCCTTCTCCTTTCTACAACCCTGGGCTGTACTTCTTCACCTAATAGGCCATGATTGGTATTTGTGGTTTGGGTATATGGTCCTAAGTCTCCTTTTCCCTGAGAGTCCTAGGCGTCTACTACTACTACTACTATTTAGCATTTCTATAGCGCTACAAGGCGTATGCAGCGCTGCACAAACATAGAAGAAAGACAGTCCCTGCTCAAAGAGCTTACAATCTAATAGACAAAAAATAAAGTAAGCAAATCAAATCAATTAATGTGTACAGGAAGGAGGAGAGGAGGGTAGGTGGAGGCGAATGGTTACAAGTGGTTATGAGTCAAAAGCAATGTTAAAGAGGTGGGCTTTCAGTCTAGATTTAAAGGTGGCCAAGGATGGGGCAAGATGTAGGGGCTCAGGAAGTTTATTCCAGGCGTAGGGTGCAGTAAGACAGAAGGCGCGAAGTCTGGAGTTGGCAGTAGCGGAGAAGGGAACAGATAAGAAGGATTTATCCATGGAGCGGAGTGCACGGGAAGGGGTGTAGGGAAGGACGAGTGTGGAGAGATACTGGGGAGCAGCAGAGTGAGTACATTTATAGGTTAGTAGAAGAAGTTTGAACAGGATGCAAAAACGGATAGGGAGCCAGTGAAGCGACTTGAGGAGAGGGGTAGTATGAGTAAAGCAACCCTGGCGGAAGACGAGACGGGCAGCAAAGTTTTGAACCGATTGGAGAGGGGAGAGGTGACTAAGTGGGAGGCCAGCAAGAAGCAGATTGCAGTAGTCTAAACGAGAGGTGACAAGGGTGTGGATGAGGGTTTTGGTAGAGTGCTCAGAAAGAAAGGGGTGGATTTTACGGATGTTGTAAAGAAAGAAACGACAGGTCTTGGCAATCTGCTGGATATGAGCAGAGAAGGAGAGAGAAGAGTCAAAGATGACCCCAAGGTTTCGAGCTGAGGAGACAGGGAGAATGAGAGAGCCATCAACAGAAATAGAAAACGAGGGGAGTGGGGAGGTGGGTTTGGGGGGGAAAATGAGAAGCTCGGTTTTGGTCATGTTTAATTTCAGGTGGCGTTGAGACATCCAGACAGCAATGTCAGACAAGCACGCTGAAACTTTGGTTTGGATGCAAGGTGAGATATCAGGGGTAGAAAGGTAGATTTGGGAGTCATCAGCATAGAGATGGTAGGAAAAGCCATGGGATGAGATTAATGAACCAAGGGAAGAAGTGTAGATAGAAAAGAGGAGGGGACCAAGAACAGAACCCTGAGGTGCGCCGACAGGCAGAGGGATAGAAGTAGAAGAGGATCCACCAGAGTGAACACTGAAGGTGCGGAGGGAGAGGTAGGAAGAGAACCAGGAAAGGACAGAGCCCTGGAATCCAAGTGAGTACAGGGTATCGAGGAGTATGCTGTGATCGACAGTGTCAAAAGCAGCGGAAAGATCAAGAAGAATGAGGATGGAATAGAGACCTCTGGATTTAGCCAGTAATAGGTCATTGGAGACTTTAGTAAGCGCACTTTCGGTTGAGTGGAGAGGGCAAAAACCAGATTGTAGTGGGTCAAGAATAGCATGTGAGGAGAGAAAATCAAGGCAGCGGTGGTGAACAACACGCTCAAGTAATTTGGAGAGAAAAGGGAGGAGGGAGATGGGTCGGTAATTAAAGGGACAAGTAAGGTCCCTTTAATTAGTACAGGACTTTCCCCAGCCTCCGGGTGACATATTAGTGTCCTCCTGGCGCCCTCCTTGAGCCTGTGTCCCCCGCTTGGGAACTCTTTCTTTACCAGACTCTAAACTGTGGTATCTGGGATCTAGGATCAACCCTTTCTTCTGAGGTCTGAGCCTTTCCCTCACTTGGCCAGCCTCTTCCCTTTTCTGCTTGGCCTTCCAGAGTCTCTCAAACCCTTTAATCCTTACACCACCTCTCTCTGTGGTTTTGACAGGACTCTTTTGATTTTCTCTATCATGACCCCTACTCAGGGACAGGCGTTTACTTATCTTAACCCCTCCTGGGTGCTCCTTTCCCTTAAGCCTTTCTTGGAGGTATACAATGTAGGATCTTGCTTCTTGGAGCTCCCTTAATCTTCCTTGCCCTTCCTGGAAGAGGACATCAACTGCTAGGGTCAACACCCCGCACTTCTCTTCCAGGGCCTCCCTGCATCTTTCTGCTCTTTCTGTGGTTTCCTTGGCCTGCTATCTCTCTACAGCCCACTCCACTGCCACCTGAGCTTCCTTTCTTGGAGGTATACAATGCAGGATCTTGCTTCTTGGAGCTCCCTTAATCTTCCTTGCCCTTCCTGGAAGAGGGCATCAACTGCTAGGGTCAACCCCCTGCACTTCTCTTCCAGGGCATCCCTGCATCTTTCTGCTCTTTCTGTGGTTTCCTTGGTCTGCTGTCTCTCTACAGCCCACTCCACTGCCACCTGAGCTTGAACCTGTTGCAACTCCTTTAGCTGAGTTTCCAACTTCAGCTTATTCAGGGTCAGGTATTCAACCCTTCCATGGGCTTCCTGCATCTCCACAAATAACCCCTCTATCCTTTGGGTATATACCTTATGCAGGTCTTCTATATGGACTACCTTCTCCTCATTCAGCTTTGCCAGGTCCCTGACCTCAGCTTGGGTCTGCTGCAATGCCACAGCTTTAGCATACCCCTGCTGTACTTCCCTCAGGTGGATCTCCTGTTGGCCCTTTAATTCTCCCAGCCAAGCCTTTTCCTGGGTCAAACTCCCCTTCAGCTCTCCTACAGCTGTTTGCTGTTGTTTGCCCATCTACTTAATAATTTCCTTTATCTTGGCCAACTCCACTTCCTTTTGCTTCACCTCCTGCCTGGCCTCTTCCAATTCTGCCCTTACAAAGGTGACAAGCTTATTTTCCCTTTGCTTCTGGAGTAGAGCTAGAGCTTGCTGTTCCCTTATACTTTCCCTTAGGGCCTCCTGCTCTTTTTGTCATTCTTGGCGAGCATTCCGGAACTCAGCTTTAACTAGGGTTACCCTCTGCTCCTGGTCTTGTTGCCACTTGTCTGTGAGGTCCCTTATCTCCTGCTCATGTGTGGACTGCAGCTTTACTAATCGGGTCTCATTTAAGTCTTGGGTCTCTTTCAGGGTAGCTGTAAGATGGGCTACTTCTGCTTCCTTTTCCTCCCTTAGCTTACATTCCCCTCCACAATTTAATAGGGTCTCTGCCACTTACATAGTAGTTTGCTTTGTGAGGAGGATAAGAGGACTAAGACTCTGTACTACTTTCTGATTGTAGGCTCAGGCTTGACCTGCTTGAGCCTTCAGCCAAATTCCTTCCCGGCTGGGTTCCTCTTCCCTTGCTGAGCTCCTCTTCCCAAGATTCCCGAACCACATCCAGGATTCTCCTAGGTCTCCTCTCATACAACAGTTCGAATGGAGAGAATCCTGTTGAACTCTGGGGCACCTCTCAGATTGAAAACAGTAAATAAAGGAGAAAAAAAATCCTAGTTTTTCCCATCTTCAGCCACTAATTTCTTCAGCATCCGCTTGAGAGTCTTGTTGAAGCATTCCACTAGACTGTCTGCGAAATATAAATGGACATCCATAAGGTCTTTACCTTAAGTAGGGCACACACTCGCTTCATGACCCTGGATATCCTTGATCAGTCTTCAGTAGGACTCCCCATCCAGGAAAAGAGTTCCCACAGTGCATTCGCCACCGTGGTAAATTTCATATTACACATGGTAATGGCCCCTGGGTAGCAAGTGGCATAGTCCAAAATAAACAGGAAATATTTGTTACCATGGATGGTTCATTCCAGTGGTCCCACAAAGTCCATAGCCCCTCTCTCAAACGAGGTATTGACAATGGGCATGGGCAAAAGAGGAGCAGGTGGAACCCTAGCAGGACTACTCAGCTGGCAGGTTGGACAGGACTAACAGAAGAGCTCAACTTACTTGAATACACCCGGACAGAAAAACCAGGCCAAAATCCTCTCCCAGGTCTTCTCCTCTCTCAGGTGACCTCCTAACAGGTGACTATGAGCTAACTGCATGACCTGCCTATGGTAGGGTTGAGGTACTAACAGTTGCTCTACCACTTCCCCCTCCAGGGTTCCCTTGGCCACCCTATACAAGTCATTCTTTATTATAAAATATGGGAGTGCTACCTTAGAGGGGTCCTGGTTGCCCACGGGATTCCCATCTACCACAACTATGTAGCTCAGGCTGCTCTAAAGACTCATCTTCTGACTGTGTTCTCTTACAATTCCCTGTAGCTCCTTCACTACTCATTTGGGTAGGCTGTCTAAAGGGTCTGGGGTGTCCAGACTGCTGTCTTCCCCTGGCTCCAGATCTCCATCAACTACAGATTCAGAGAGCAACACAGTTTCTCTAAGCATCGCTGATGGCAGGGTTTAGGCAATTTCGTGCTTTCGGTATACAAGTCAGGGTCCTCCTGCAGGAAGACTCCTCCTCCTTCTTTGGGCAAGTGTTCAGATGGGTCCAGATGGCACCAAAATTTGGGAAATCCCGGCCCAAACCAACTGGGTAAGGTAACCAAGGCAAGACTGCTATCTCCAGCTGAGCTTGCCCTACAGGTGTTTTAAAGGATACTTGGGCTGTCAGATACTGCCTCTGGTCACCATGAATGAAAGCCAGGGTCATAGTTCGCTCACAATTCAACTGCAGACAGTTGAGTATCTCTCTCCAAACAAGGGTCTTAACACTGCCGGAGTCAACTAATGTTTGGTATAGGTGTTCTTCCAGCTCAACTTGTAATACACAATTTCTACTTTCTAAATGGAAAGCTTCCACAAAATTGTAGTTGTGTATGGCTACCAAATTCACATCCATGGCATCGTCAGCTAGATCCTGGCAGTCTCTTGCTATATGACCTCTTCCCCCACACCTGAAACAAGTGGGGGAGTATGGATCCCGTGACCAGGGTAAAGGTGCGTGGTACATTCATGGGGATGAGGGCTTCCATCGATCTGACCCCTTCCTTGGAGACCCCGGGCTGGAGGGTGGTTTCTGATTCCTCTAGTTGACCAGTCCAGCTTTTTCTCTTTTCCTCCCAGGCCTCCCAGCCTGCTTCTTTTCTTTATAGAGTTCTGACTCTGGTAGTAGGCTTCAGCTGCTTCTAAAGCACTCTCTGGGGTCAACTTGGGGTGCTGCCTCACCTTCTATTTCATAGACGGGGGTAAGCCTTCAAGGAACTGCTCCTGGAGGACGACTCTTGCAATCTCCGGGCCCATCTTGCCTTCTGGTTGCAGCCATCTCCAGGTCATCTCCTTGATTCAGCAGAAGAAAATCCGGGAGTTTTCTTTAACTTGCAGGGATCTCTTCTGGAAATGTAGGCCTCCTGGATACAGCCTGCCCTCTCCACAATGGCGGCTTTTACTTCCGCATAGGTGGCCGCCCCACCAGAACTGACATCTTGGAATGTTGTTTGGCTGATAGCGGTCAGTAAATTCCCCAAGTAAGTTGTCCATGATGCTTCTGGCCAACCAGCAAGGCAGGTGATTCTTTCAAAATTGGTCAGAAATAGTTCGGGCCATCCACTGGTACCATCTTTGGTAACATCGGAACCGGAGGATGCAACCTGGGATAATGCAAGGCTTGCGTCACCTGGGTAAGGGAGCTCTGCTATGCTTCCAGAGATCTTTGGGATGCTTGTTGGTGCCCCCATTGCCTCTGTATTATTTACTGCAGCTGCTGCTGGCATTCCACTAGGCCTAGATTAGCCTCTCCATGTTTTTGCTGTAGCAGCCTTGATCAGAAATGCATACATACTGCATGAGGAAAACAAAAATACAACCTGCCTGTCCAGCACTAACTATATGTCCCCCCTAACTAGGGCAGGGCTAACCCCCTTTTTGCCCAATGTCCCTGCTTAGTATCGTTGACAGGCCCAGAGCCCTGGAGATCAAGAATCAGCTCCAAATCCCACTCCTGATACCACAGGTGATACTGTGAGCGAGGGTTGAGGAGGGTGGGCCTTCACAATAACACAGCAGGGCAAGGTTGTAAACACAAAATAAATGCTTTATTAAACTTCAACCTGAGGCCTATTACTTCACAGGCCAGGAACAAAGGTACAATCTCTTTACATCAGAGAATAAAGTCTTAACCAGGGCCATGGCTGACAGGGTCCAAAACACAGTCTGTAGCTTGTGATTGCCATGCCCCAAACAAAGTCTGAAAGTTTTTGTCCTCTCTCTCTCTCTCTGGATTTCCAGGTCTGGCCATAGTCAGACCTCAGAACAAAGCTTACCAGTTTTCAAATCAAATATTGGCTTATCTCAGCCAGGTCACAATAGCTAGACATATGTCGTAAAGGCGTATGCTGGTGCTTCAGTTCTTCATTCTCTGAGCCTCTTTAACCCCACACTCTGGCCCTGCCTTTTAAAGTTCCTGATTTTGACTCTCCTCCCGTCTCGCTTCCTCCCTGGGTGGGGCTAAGGGTTTTACTGTGGCTCGCAGTACCTGAGAGATTACCCCCTCACACACATCTTATGTTCCTATGTTCATATTTCTAGAGTATCTAGCAACATAACCTAGTGGTATAATCACACTGTTGTTAAAAACTACAAACTTGAATAAACAAGGCCTCTGGTCTCCTGTAGCAGGGGGCCACAAAATCCAACCTTTAGCAGAATTGTCCCTTTCTCACTGGATCACTGCAGAAGACTTGGGCTGGGTCAGGTCAGGGAGGTAGCAACTAGCTGACAGCATGTACCAGCTTTCTTCCTCCTCCCGCATGGATCAGCTGCAGGAGATGAAGGAGGGCAGTGACCCATTTAATTGCATCTGGCCCCTCTGCTGCACTGGGCTCAATTGCTTTGTACAGTGTCGTGGTCAGTTCAAAGCAGCGGTCGGACCAAGGGGGAGCACAGCAGGAGAATGCAAACCTACTTGAACAGAAGGGGGAGTGTAGAGTAGGAAAGGAAATCAATGAACTAAAAGACAGGGAGGGGGATAATTACTCTCAGATTCCATACATTGCGCACTGAGAATTGTGCGCACGGCCAATTTACATGCGCTACTCAATTAGTTAACAAGCCTATTATTTATTGGGATTTATTAACCTCCTTTATGTAGAGATTCACCCAAAGTGGTGTACAGCAGGTACAGTTTAACATTAAACTTACAATTTTGTTAACAGCATAACAATAGTAAAATGACCATATATAAACATAAATACAATAAGGTAAACATGACAACAGTAAATTGAGACAATAATGGGACTACCATGAAACAGTATCAAAAATATACACATTTAACAGCACTGAAATTCAAATACCAGAGATATAACACAATGTTAGCATAATGCTAATAATACATCTAATAAGCACAAATTAAAACATTCAGCTAACATAGATATGATGCTAATGCTTTTCTATAATACAGTTTACCATTTAGCTGGGGGACCAAGTGCAGATATATAGGTGGGGACAAACTGGTAACGACCAATTATCAAATCTAATTGGCAATAATTGGAAGTTACGTGTTCATCTTTTTAGGCATATTCTAAAAAGATGTACACATAAATTCCATGGAGTGTAGCCAAAAAGGTGACACAGCAATGGGCGGAGCGTGGGTATGTTGGGGTCATCAATCAAATCTACACGTGTGGTTATAGAATTCAAGGGAGCACACCTAGATTTAGGCACAAGCATTTACGCCATCTTTTCATTGGCATAAATGGCTGCGCCTAAATCTAGGCATGTCCAATCTATAAACCACATATGAATGTAGAGGCAGCTTATAGAATACCGCTAGGTGCATAAATCGCACTTGGACATTCCTAGATTTTAGTCACCATATATAGAATTCGGCACTTAGTGGGTATGGAGGTTGTATGGAACAGGAGATGGAGGGGTAGGAGGTGTGTGTTGAAGAGGAGATGGGGGAATGTATGAAAGGGATTAAGCATATGTAATGAAAGGGGACAGGTATTGTGTGAGCTGTTTTGATCTGAAGGTCTAGTGGGATTATTATTATTTGGATTTAGGTCACATCGTTTTCAGCAGTAGCTCAAGGTGAGTTACATTCAGATACACTAGGTATTTCCCTGTCCCTGGAGGGCTCATAATCTAATTTTGTACCTGATGCAATGGAGGGTTAAATGACTTGCCCAAAATCACAAGGAGAAGCAGTGAGATTTGAACCCGGCACCCTTGGATGCCAAGTCCACTGCTTTAACTACTTGTGTGACAAAACTTCTAGGGGATTGGGATTGTGTGAAAAAGTGTGGATAGGGAGCCATGTGATTATACGGACAGGTCAGGGACTGAAGGAACAAGATATGAATGAATGAGGATCTAGAGAGGCAGTGTGTGTATATATTTGGGACATGAAATGAGAGAGTGTATGTGGAATGAGATAAGGAAGGGAAGAAAGAGGATCAAGATGGGAAGGGGGAGAGAGAAACAGTGACGAGAATAGGGATATGAAGGGGAGTGAGAAAAGGGACACTTCCCTCTCCTTTCTATTTGGATCCTCTCCAATAACTCAGAACCTCCTTTCTCTCCTCTGGATCCCAGAACAGAGTTGGCCAAAAACAACCCATGGGAATGTTCTATCCAGCCTGCTCCTCCTTTTTTACAAATTTTAAATACAACTATTGATCTATTTACTGGTCCTCTGATGCTGTAGCACTATGTGTCCCTGCCAAAACCAGCAAAGCCCAAAATTGCATGTGTCTCTGCCCACAACATCCTAAGTCAGATATTTGATGACGACGCTAGCAGTCACAGGTAAGAAGCTACAGTGCCCTTCCTTTACTGCTGTCACCATTCCCTGCTGTCTTCTGCTGTCTGCCTGTCTGGGGACAGCTAGGCGAGTTGGGGCAGGGACTGGGTGGCATTGTGGTAGCAGGCATTGCAGTCAACTTCAATCGTGGTGCTAAATTAACACAATTACAACACTCCTTGGACACAATGAAGGAATTTTTCAATATTAGGAGCATTCAAACACTCACACAGCAGGCAACTTCGGCAGTAGGTGGTGAAGGTTAGCTAAAGGAAGTCCCAATTCCTTAAAATCAGTAAGTCAATGCACTCCAGAGTTTGTGGGGAGAGAGTTAATGATTATGGCTGCAGCTGTACTAATATGACCTTGAGGACCTTGAGACATTAGACCCTCCAGCATTTTACATTTAGCAGGCAGCAACAAGACAATTGCATTTTATTATGTCTGGTAAGTCCTCTTTCTCTTTTGGGATGGGTGTGGAGGGGGGGGGAGGCAGTTACTTAGTTTATGTGCTATACTTGCAACTAAGGATTGTGGGATAAATGGAACTTTTTTTCACTTTGATACAACTAAAATTACCCCCGGAAATTATATCTTAATTCCTAACACTGGGGCTTCGGTAAACTGCGGTAAACTGGTGGGGGAGTCCTTTTTTTTGGAGCTCAACTCAGTCAACAAACCAGTGGGTTAAACAGGGGAAGAAAGAAAGAAAACAAATTGAATTAATACTATTAGCTGCAAAAAATATCATATTAAATTAATTTTGAAATTATTCCCCTTTCTTTCTCTGCATGAATCTTTTTTTTATTTCTGTTGCTTGACTAGAGCTTCATCAGGAACTCTTCCCAGTTTCTGGAGCAAGTGACAGACAGGAACATGGCCCCATATAAAAATACTTTGCTCACTCCATCCAAGGTCAAGCCATGAGTATTAGATAACCCAGGCAAACTTTCAAACATGCCCCCCCCCCCCCATCCCAGGAAGCTCAAGGCTCTACCACTCCTTAGGGTGCCAGTTTTCAGTTGTCCTGGCCAGCTGCCAGCAGCTCCTTAAAACTGGCAATAGGAAAGCAGGTTCTTTTGTCACTGATGCTGTGACCCAGCCCAGCAGCCCAAGTGATTATAAAGACACCAGAAGACACCAACCCACACCAGCCTAACAGCATTGGTCAGAGAAAGCCCGCCTCTCCCTCTCTAGCATCACTCCCTTTCCCTTCCTTCTCCTCTCCTCCCTCCCCCATTCCCTCAGACCTCTAAATGTTCCATTGGTGGCTGGCAGCAATGAAGACAGTTTGCCTCGGGCAGGCCATAGGGCCTTCCCTCTGATGCAACTTCCTGTTTCCACATAAGTGAGACATGGCAGAATGAAGACCCCCCCCATGGCTGGCCAGAGGCAGCCTGTCTTAATCACTTTTGGTCACCGACTGAAGGGGTTTTGCTATGAGAGAGATGGGTGGATAAGCATAGAAGAGTGGCCAAGTCCAGTTTATAGCTAATGCATCCTCACCAGCCAATCGAAGAATGGATGCGCTGAACAGAGGGGAGGATTTGCACCAGATCCAAAATATGTTCTGGAGGGTTTGATAGTCTAGAGACCACTCAAGGGGTTGAAGACCTCTGCTGACTCGGTGCGCTATCTAGTTCTATTTGCCCGGAATGTAAATGATCTGAATTGGTATGCAAATGAAAAATTGTAAAGTCACGAATTTGTGCTGCTTCCTAGCATAACTAAAGAGAACCCACTCTTCTTTGTTTGATGACTTAAATCATGGCAACTTAACTGACCATTTGAATTAAAACTGAATGATCCTGAAGATGTGCAAACACTCAGAGGGGGTAAAATATTGCTTGTAGCTTCAGGTGACCAGGATCCCCTGAGTTAGATGGGCTCCTCAACAGATGCTAGAAGTATCCACTGTGAGGATAAAGTAACATTCCAATGATGTGAAGAAGACATCCCTGATCAGGCTGAATTCAGATATTCACACTGTGGAATGGTCTCAAGTAAAGACAACAGACACATTTCAGCAGGAAGAAGTTAGGTATGGAAAGACTAGATGCCCCTGCCTGTATAGATGAGCAACTGCCACCATAAGGAACTGGTGAAAACTCTGGGGGCTGAGAGGCCAAAGGTCATTATGCTGGTAATGACAGGAATGCAGAAGAACTGATTTTCTGTATTTTGGATGAACTGAGAATAATGTGTAGGCATCTTTGATATCCAGGAAGTACACCCAATCTCCTTTCATCAAGCAGGAGAGATGAACAGAGTGTTCATTTTGAGCTTCTCTTTGCATAGGAACAAGTTGGCATCCCTGATGTCTAAAATGGGATGTAACCTTCCTGTCTTTTTAGGAATCATTCATTCATTTATTAAACCTGATCATATGCCTCCCCTTAATACTCAAGATATGGTTCAAAAAGAAATATGTACACGGAATAAAAGCCCTGATTTCTTTCCTGAACTGGAACGGGTTCTTTTGCATCTGATTGGACATACTTGAAGCACATGGCTATAGATTTGAGGTATGTCTACCAAATGATGGGTCAATTTGTTGGGAGAGACTGAATTATGAGATGGTAGCCTGTCTTGATAATGCCAAGAACCCAAAAATCGATTGTGATCTTCTTCCACTGCTTATGAAAAAAACTGTACCAGACTCCCTGGATTAAATGTATTTTCTAGAAGGAAACTGGCTGTGCAGATGCTTAAAAACAGGTTGCTTTGGTTGCACAGGCACAGGCTGCTTCATCTGCTCCCTTTCCCTCTGGCAAAGCTTAGCAAAAGTCTGACACTCAAAGAGAGCAAAATCTCTGCAACAATGGTTTGTGCTTCTTTGTCTAGAGGGTTATGTACATAATAGGGGCACTGCTGAGAAGTGCTGTAAAGTAAAACAGTGGCCCATGATGGTATCTATAGTCTCGTTAACTATCACCAAAAAAGGAACCACCAGTAGATGGTGTGTCTGCTAAACTATTATGAACATCCTCAAAGAAGCTGGACACATGTAGTCATGCAAGATGTCTGATGGCAATGGAAGAAGCTAAGATTCTCAAAGAGATGTCAAATATATCATACACCGAGCACTTAAGGTGGGTTACAAATGTATCTGCCTCAGTAAGAATTGCTACCAATTCAGACTACAACTAGGGAGATAGACCGGATAGAAACCCTTGCACTCTGTGGAAGATAGTACGCATACACTGAACCATACAGAACTGATAAGGTGCAATCCACATAGATAACACTGTACCCTGAAATGTTTTGTTACCTTAATAGTCCAATGGTCCACAATCTTTACCCGGCAGTAAATTAGAAAATTCTCCGCATTCTCTCTTCTTCATTGCCAACCTGACAACTACTGAAGAATGACAAAGTTGGACTTTATTGAAACCAGGTGCTGATTGAACCTTTTAGACATAGGCTAAATTGTTAGAGGTGACTGCCACATACAAAGTTGTTGCTCCTGAAAGAAGTCAGAGACTGAAACGGGCACTGAGGTCTCCAGTCAATCAAAAATCTATTTGCCAACTCAGAAAAGCAAATGTAATTATAGCCTATATTTGACCAAAAAAAGCCACTACGAGACTCTATGAATGATGACAACCCCAAATAAATCCAAGTAGATACAATCTTATTCTATATTAAAAAAAAAAAAACTTTTGATTTTTTTTCTAGATTAGTTTATTAGACTTAATTAACCACTAAACTCAGCAAACCACAATAAACTCACCTTATAAATGATTTCTGCACTGCTTCAACTCTGGCACGTAATACAAAATCAGCTTCACTTCCATATATATAAGACATATCTTTTTTGAACATGCAAAGTTGCTTTGCTGACATCAGCAACATCTGAAATTGTGTAAATAGCTAATCCCACCATTTCACAAGCGCACAAGATTGTAGTGACAACGGCAACATTTCTTTCAAAGTCAGCCACCAGAGGTTGAGGATTTCTCAGGGAGGCTGAGATCCGAAACAGAGCTCTGTAGAACCTCCCCGCTTGTAACAGATGACGATATGTAGACAGAAAAGTCACATTTGATTTTGATTAATGGCAGTGAAATCTTGAACAAAATTGTGGACTATATGCTGTTGCGTCTATTGTGAGAATATTCTGCCATCACTAAGGGACCTTAAGTGCACTCTGGTATTTAAATGCAGTTGAGTGACAGTTTTAATTTTTGTTAATACTTGCACATCATAAGTACATAAGTACATAAGTAATGCCATACTGGGAAAAGACCAAGGGTCCATCGAGCCCAGCATCCTGTCCACGACAGCGGCCAATCCAGGCCAAGGGCACCTGGCAAGCTTCCCAAACGTACAAATATTCTATACATGTTATTCCTGGAATTTTGGAGTTTTCCAAGTCCGTTTAGTAGCGGTTTATGGACTTGTCCTTTAGGAAACCGTTCAACCCCTTTTTAAACTCTGCTAAGCTAACCGCCTTCACCACTTTCTCCGGCAACGAATTCCAGAGTTTAATTACACGTTGGGTGAAGAAAAATTTTCTCCAATTTGTTTTAAATTTACTACACTGTAGTTTCATCGCATGCCCCCTAGTCCTAGTATTTTTGGAAAGCGTGAACAGACGCTTCACATCCACCTGTTCCACTCCACTCATTATTTTATATACCTCTATCATGTCTCCCCTCAGCCGTCTCTTCTCCAAGCTGTATAGCCCTAGCCTCCTTAGTCTTTCTTCATAGGGAAGTCGTCCCATCCCCGCTATCATTTTAGTCGCCCTTCGCTGCACCTTTTCCAATTCTACTATATCTTTCTTGAGATGCGGCGACCAGAATTGAACACAATACTCAAGGTGCGGTCGCACCATGGAGCGATACAACGGCATTATAACATCCTCACACCTGTTTTCCATACCTTTCCTGATAATACCCAACATTCTATTCGCTTTCTTAGCCGCAGCAGCACACTGAGCAGAAGGTTTCAGTGTGTTATCGACGACGACACCCAGATCCCTTTCTTGGTCCGTAACTCCTAACATGGAACCTTGCATGACGTAGCTATAATTCGGGTTCTTTCCCCCCACATGCATCACCTTGCACTTGCTCACATTAAACATCATCTGCCATTTAGCCGCCCAGTCTCCCAGTCTCGTAAGGTCCTCTTGTAATTTTTCACAATCCTGTCGCGATTTAACGACTTTGAATAACTTTGTGTCATCAGCAAATTTAATTACCTCGCTAGTTACTCCCATCTCTAAATCATTTATAAATATATTAAAAAGCAGCGGTCCTAGCACGGACCCCTGAGGAACCCCACTAACTACCCTTCTCCATTGTGAATACTGCCCATTTAACCCCACTCTCTGTTTCCTATCCTTCAACCAGTTTTTAATCCACAATAGGACATTTCCTCCTATCCCATGCTATCCCATGACCCTCCAATTTCCTCTGTAGCCTTTCATGAGGTACCTTGTCAAACGCCTTTTGAAAATCCAGATACACAATATCAACCGACTCCCCTTTGTCCACATGTTTGTTCACTCCTTCAAAGAATTGAAGTAAATTGGTCAGGCAAGATTTCCCCACACAAAAGCCATGCTGACTTGGTCTCAGTAATCCATGTCCTCGGATGTGCTCTGTAATTTTGTTTTTGATAATAGCCTCTACCATTTTCCCCGGCACCGACGTCAGACTCACCGGTCTATAATTTCCCGGATCTCCCCTGGAGCCTTTTTTAAAAATGGGCGTTACATTGGCCACCCTCCAATCTTCCGGTACCACGACTTCTACTAAATAGCAGGAGCTTGAGGATGGTATGGAGAGCTGAAATGATAGCTGGTTAAGCTTATTCATTCATACAATATGCTCTGATTTATGAAGGGCAGAATGCTATGGAATTATAAACTGAGAGCCACCGCTCATACACTAAAATATTTGTATTTGCATATATTGTTTTTCACTCTGTGCGTTTCTACACTTGAGTAGGGAGTTTTGGAAAACAATTTTGTTTTGTAATAGCCGACAGTATGACATCAGCGCAAACTATACAAACTGTTTGCTCACACATTTACATTCAGCTAGTCTCATTTTATTATCTAAAACACACATCCCTGATTCAAATAAAACAATGAATGTGCCTTTCTGGCTAAGCCAGTCTACTATCATTTGAATATTTAGACTACTGTAGTTCCCTATTGCCCATGTCCAGCTTATTCTTGCTATACACCGCCTTAGGTGAATTTCTTTAAAAAGGTGGTAAATAAATATTAACAAATAAATAAATAATGAAGACCCATATGTGCAGTCTGGCCTGTCAAAGACAATCATGTATTGGCCCTTCAGCTAAGACTAAGAACCTGTACAATATAGTGGTTTCACGAATAATTTTCTAAAGTCATTTTCTTGCATATGTGGCCACATACAGTATATGTGTAAATGAACTGTTATAAAATTCTGGCTGGCACAGAAGTAGGCAAACTGACTTGATGGCACGTACTTTGGTGGTAAGTGTGCACAGGGGTAGAGTATAGACAGAGAAAAGATGGAATTCACAAGCATGCGTGTAGATTATAAAATAAGCTAATTCACACGCATATTTAGATAATGTAGATGTGGACATTCAGACCTGCCCTTAAGCCTACTGTATAGGCACAGTTTCTGCCTACAGTGTCTATGCCTGAAAATGTAGGTGCTTAGCAGGCTTATTTTCGAAAGAGAAGGGCGCCCATCTTTAGACACAAATCGCAGGATGGGCATCCTTCTCACAGGGTCACCCAAATCGGCATAATCGAAAGCCGATTTTGGGCGTCCTCAACTGCTTTCCGTCACAGGGACGACCAAAGTTCATGGGGGCGTGTCGGAGGCGTAGCAAAGGCGGGACTGGGGCGTGCTTAAGAGATGCGCATCCTCAGCCGATAATGGAAAAAAGAAGGGCGAACACTTGGATGACTTTACCTGGTCCTTTTGTTCTTACGACCAAGCCGCAAAAATGTGCCCTAAATGACCAGATGACCATCGGAGGGAATTGGGGATGACCTCCCCTTACTCTCCCAGTGGTCACTAACCCCCTCCCACCCTCAAAAAAAATTTTTTTTTTAAATATTTTTTCCAGCCTCAAATATCATACCCAGCTCCATGACAGCAGTATGCAGGTCCCTGGAGCAGTTTTAGTGGGTGCAGTGCACTTCAGGCAGGCATACCCAGGCCCATCCCACCTGTTACACTTGTGGTGGTAAATATGAGTCCTTCAAAACCCACCAGAAATCCACTGTACCCCCATGTAGGTGCCCCCCTTCACCCATAAGGGCTATAGTAGTGGTGTACAGTTGTGGGTAGTGGGTTTTGGGGGGCTCAGCACACAAGGTAAGGGAGCTATGCACCTGGGAGCAATTTCTGAAGTCCATTGCAGTGCCCCCTAGGGTGCCCGGTTGGTGTCTTGGCATGTCAGGGGGACCAATGCACTACGAATGCTGGCTCCTCCCATGACCAAAGGGCTTGGATTTGGTTGTTTCTGAGATGGGCGTCCTCGGTTTCCATTATCGCCGAAAATCAGGGACGACCATCTCTAAGGTCGACCTAAATTTCGTGATTTGGGCGTCCCCAACCGTAGTATCGAAACTAAAGATGGATGCCCATCTTGTTTCGATAATACAGGTTTCCCCGCCCCTTTGCCAGGACGTCCTGTGAGGACGTCCTCAGGAAAACTTGGGCGCCCCTTTCGATTATGCCCCTCCACGTGTCTTTATAAAATAAAGCTTACATAGACACTCCCTTATAAAATTACATTCCACATGTCCTGTTACCCATAGAAGCCAACTTTTCAAAATGATTTCTGGTGCTCAACTCTGCATACATTACCATGATCCTAAATGGGTAACAAAGCATGTTGGATCATGGGCACAACTGGCAAGGCCAAATTTAAATGAAGCAGGTGGTGTACACATGGGGAGGACTCATGCAACCAAAATAGGGGGTTAAGGTGACAATTCTATACAGTAGGTCTAACATTTACGCATCAGTCATGCATGTAGATGTTTAGAATACTAGCACACACACAAGCACACAGGTCAGATATGTGCCTAAACACTATTCGATAACAGGGAGCATATTTCTGATAGAACATACTTTGCAGGTAGACATACACCTGGGCAGAGTACGGGTAAGGCAAAGTTACACGTGTATCTCTGGAATATACACACACACTCCTACATCGGCCCTATGGATGTTGTAAGTGATCACGCCTAAGTACATATGTGTGTTATCTACCAAGTTCCTTTAGTATTTTATAAAGGAAAGTAGGTGTCTACTTTTCTTTATAGAATATTCACCAATCCAGCATCCTCTGGGCACCAATATATAATCGCAGTTATAGAATTACTCCCAAGTCTCAGTCTCTCTTCCCTCCCCATCCTTGGCTTATCCCTACCAGTTTACGTGCACCTCACGCTTCTTCCCTGCACAACCCATCAATACACTCCTTTCCAGTCCAGCCTGGCCCATCCATTCCACCCACACTCTTTCTTCCCCAGCCAATCATCAACAGTCTTTCTTCACCATCTATTTTGTCCACACCATATAATTTTTGTTCTCCAAGACTACTCCCTCAGGACCACAGATGCACATGGAACTTCTTGCCCTCAGCATGAAAACTCCAGAGATCACATTCCAAGCAGGCGATCCCTAGACACAAAAACATGCATCCATTGTGTTCCAGCCAACTTGATCAACCACTAAGAGTAAGTAGCTGGCCTGGGTGGTTAAGGCTGGCTCTAGGCCATGAAGCTAGCTCTGTGGGTGCTCAGCACCCCCAAAATTGAGCAAACTCCTTCATTGTGTCCAGAAAGGGACGATTTGTATTGTATTTGGCACACCAATCATTTTGCAATGTTGGCATCTATTCTCTAGACTAACCAGTGTCCTATGCAAAAATGGAAATTGGCACCCCCCTTTGGTGGTTGTAGCCCTTCCTATAGTGGTGGTAGTGACTCCTTCTATCCAACAACCCCTTGTTTGCCCCCACCATCAACCTTCTAGCTCCCTCTTTCCCTTACCACATAATGTAAAGGATATGGGGTGGGGGCACCAATATAGCAGTACCCTCTCATTCATGGCACCCTGTGCAGTCACATAGATCACACATCCCAAAACCCAGCCCTGAGGAGTTCAGCAGTACAGCTGTGCTGGGAGAAGGAAAGTTAAGGGTTTAGTAGCTGAGCCAGGAAGGAAACCAAACCAAGAAAGTATATGGATTGGGGGAAGTGCTAGTACTACTACTTATCATTTCTACAGAGTTACTAGACGTACGCACTGCTGTATGCTCAACATGTAAGAGACAGTCCCTGCTCTACACAGCTTACAATCTAATCAAGACAGATAAACAGGTCAAATCAGGGATTAAGGAATTACTTATGTTGGGAATAATAAAACAGACATGGGTACTGAACAAGTGAACAGGAGTTAGGAGTTAAAAGCAGCCTCAAAAAGGTGGGGTTTTAGCCTTGATTTGAATACGGCCAGAGACGGAGCTTGATGTACTGACTCAGGAAGTCTATTCAAGGCATATGGTGCAGCAAGATAAAGGGAATGGAGTCCGAAGTTGGCAGTGGAGGAGAAGAGTACAGATAAGAGAGATTTACCCAATGAATGGCGTTCCCAGGGAGGAGTATAGGGAGAGACAAGAGTGGAGAAGTTCTGAGGAGCTGCAGAGTGAATGCACTTGTATGTCAATAAGAGGAGATTGAACAGTATGAAGAAACAGATAGGAAGCTAATAAAGTGACTTGAAGAGAGGGCTCATGTGAGCATAGCAACACTGGGAGAATATAAGTCATACAGCAGAAATTTGAACAGATTGAAGGGGAGAGAGATGGCTTAGAGGAAGACCTGTGAGAATTAAGTTGCAGTAGTCTAAGTGTGAGTCTAAGAATGTGGATAAGGGTTTTGGTAGTGCACTCCTTGCCCTCTTTCAAACTCTACTCATCTCTCCTGTCAACTCTTTCCATTGTTGCCATGCCATTTCTTTGGGCCAATGCAAAATAATGAGCAGACTTGGCCCATCCTCGCTGATTCTCATGGGATGTAACAGTGGAATGATTGTTTTATTTTTGTGAAAAAGGGAGATGCTGTTCTTCTCCATTTCCCTTCAGTTTGAGACTTGACCATAGATCCTTTCCATAAGGAAACTATCAAAAAGGAATGATTCTTAAGAGACTTTTGAGACTCTGGCATCACATACTACCAAAGCTCCCTTCAGTTCCCCCACATCCTTCCAGTAAACTAACTTATTTATCCTGGTGACACAGGACTGAAGGGCAGAATATTAGCTGCCCCTAGCTTTGATCCAGACCAGCTAGCAAAAAAATATTTACTAAACTTAAACTACATACACAAACGTTGGAAAATTGTTTAACTTCAATCCTCTGTCTCTACTCTTAAGTTTCCTCTCTCCCCTTATGTTCCTTTTCTTTTACAAAATGTTTTCTTCTTCCTCTCATTTTTTTATAAGTTCTCTTTAATCCATGTGTGTATTTCTATAGCCTCTTTCCACAGCTTATCTCTTCTCTTCCAGACTCACTCCCTCCTACACTTCCTTACCTCTCCTGCTTTTCTCATTCATTACTATTCTATTCGCCACTACTCCTTTTTCCTTTCACAACCTTTCTTTCAGCCTCCCTCCCTCCCTTCCCAGCCCCAAACAGTTCCTCTCCCCTCAGATGCTTCTGTCCTAGTCCTTTTGCTTGTTCTTTTTCTTCCCTCTCATATGTCCCCTTGTTCCAGCTCCCTTCCACCATACAGCCCATGCCACCTCTCAGTTGCTCTCGCCCTCAAAGCCTATATCTATTTCTCTCCCAGTCCCACAGCTCTACTTCCAAGAACCTGTCCTCATTACTCAGCCTCTCTTCCCCTTGCAGCCCTTTTTTGCCACTGCCATTATGGGGCCATGGTACGGCATGAGTGTAGAGTGTGTGCTAGCTCAGTCTGTGTGCCTCTCCCTCCCCCCACCCATGTATTTACAATGAGCCACTGTTGCTCCTGATGCTACCATGATAATTGGACCTCAGATCAGCCCCTGTAGAAAAATGTAAATATATGTAAATCAGGAAAGAGGTGGGAGAAACCCCCAAAATCTGGAGGCCAGTAGTTAGCAGAACACTGGCACTTACTGGTTTCTCTTAAAGGCCAGCCAAATATCAGATGGATGGAAACTCATAATAGGTGATGGCAGATAAAGACTGAAATTGCTCAGCAAGTCTGCCCAATAAGGTGGTGAGGACTGTTACCCTCCATGCCTTCAGAGAAGTACAGAAAGTATTTTCACTGCATTTTGGAGCTGAAATGCCTATTGTTTGGTGTCAAGTCTTCTTGCAATTTAGGAACCCCTTGTGTTATCCCACTTTTTTGAATTCCATCAAATATTTGGTCTCAACCTCCTCCTCCAAGAGAGCATTTCAGGTATCTGTTACATTCCCCATGTGGCGGGGGGGGGGGGGGGGGGACAAACATTTTTTGATGTTGCTCCTGAGTCTACCTCCAGCAGCTTCAGATCATATCCTCCTGAACATTAACAAATTTCAACATTTATATCGTATCTCCCCAGTAACTTAGTAACATAGTAAATGACGGCAGAAAAAGACCTGCATGGTCCATCCAGTCTGCCCAACAAGACAAACTCATATGTGCTACTTTTTGTGTATACCCTACTTTGATTTGTACCTGTCCTCTTCAGGGCACAGACCGTATAAGTCTGTCCAGCACTATCCCCGCCTCCCAACCACCAGCCCCGCCTCCCACCACTGGCTCTGGCACAGACCGTATAAGTCTGCCCAGCACTATCCTCACCTCCCACCACCGGCTGGCTCTGCCACCCAAACTCGGCTAAGCTCCTTAGGATCCATTCCTTCTGAATAGGATTCCTTTTTGTTTATCCCACGCGTGTTTGAATTCTGTTACCGTTTTCATTTCCACCACCTCCCGCAGGAGGGCATTCCAAGCATCCACTACTCTCTCCGTGAAAAAATACTTCCTGACATTTTTCTTGAGTCTGCCCCCCTTCAATCTCATTTCATGTCCTCTCGTTCTACTGCCTTCGCACCTCCGGAAAAGGTTCGTTTGTGGATTAATACTTTTCAAATATTTGAACGTCTGTATCATATCACCCCTGTTTCTCCTTTCTTCCAGAGTATACATGTTCAGGTCATCAAGTCTCTCCTCATACGTCTTGTAACGCAAATCCCTTACCATTCTCGTAGCTTTTCTTTGCACCGCTTCAATTCTTTTTACATCCTTCGCAAGGTACGGCCTCCAAAACTGAACACAATACTCTAGGTGGGGCCTCACCAACGACTTATACAGGGGCATCAACAACTCCGTTCTTCTGCTGGTCACACCTCTCTCTATACAGCCTAACAACCTTCTAGCTACGGCCACCGCCTTGTCACACTGTTTCGTCGCCTTCAGATCCTCAGATACTATCACCCCAAGATCCCTCTCCCCGTCCGTACCTATCAGATTCTCCCCGCCTAACACATACATCTCCCGAGGGTTTCTATTCCCTAAGTGCATCAGTATGGTTGTACATGCTTTGATCAATTGCAGACATTTTCTGACACAGATCACACACCATTTTGGTTGCTTTATTCTGAATTGCCTCTAGTCTCTTTATATCCTTCCTGAGATAGAGCCTCTAAAAGTGAAGAAGCCTGACCTGTACTGGGTTCAATGACCTGTATAGGAGCATTACCCAAGTCCTTTTCTCTGCTGTATGTCTCTTTCTATAGCCCATCATCCTTTGGCCTTGGCCACTGCCTTATCCCCTGTTTTGCCAACTCAGGATGATGTCAAGGCTTCTGTATACCCAGTCTATTCACAGAGTTTCTGTTCCTCATACACATCAGTTTGCATTTCTCTACATTAAAGCTTAACTGCCAACCATTCAAACAGTCTTCCATTTTTTTAAGATCATTTCTTAATTGGTCTATTTCTTTTGTGTATCCACTTTGTTGTAGATCTTTGTAAAATCCATAAAAAGGCAAACTTTTCTTGATAACCCTTCCATAATACCAAATATATTGAGCAGAATTGGTTCAAGGACCAATCTAAGGCACTTCACTACTTATCTTTCCTTCTTTGTAAACAATTTCCACTAACTACCATTCTCTGTCATCATGCCATCAGTTTCTAACCTGGTTCACTACCATGGGACCCACCCTGAGTTTGTTCCATTTATAACCTTACTATAAAAGGCTTGGTGAATGCTGCCTTGGATCCTGCAACCCACCGGATGGTAGATAGTTTACTATCCTTTTCTTCAGTATCATCTCCATTACATTTCCCACCACTAAGGGATATAGTGGAATTAGAAAAGATGCAGAGAAGGGTGATGAAAATGATAAAGGGGATGGGGTGACTTCCCTTCGAGGAAAGGCTAAAGCAGCTAGGGCTCTTCAGCTTGGAGAAAAGACGGCTGATGGATATGATAGAGGTCTATAAAATAATGAGTGGAGTAGAAAGGGTAGACGTGAAGCATCTGTTTACTCTTTCCAAAAATACTAGGACTAGGGGGGCATTCAATGAAGCTATAAAGTAGTAAATTTAAAATGAATCGGGGAAAAAGTTTCTTCACTCAACATGTAATTAAACTCTGGAACTTGTTGCCAGAGAATGTGGTAAAGGCAGTTAGCTTAGCGGGGTTTAAAAAAAGGTTTGGACGGCTTCCTAAAGGAAAAGTCCATAGACCATTATTAAAATGGACTTGGGAAAATCCACTGCTTATTTCTGGGATAAGCAGCATAAAATGGTTTGTACTTTTTTGGGATCTTGCCAGGTGTTTGTGACCTGGATTGGCCACTGTTGGAAACAGAATGCTGGACTTGATGGACCTTTAGTCTGTCCCAGTATGGCAATACTTATGTACTTTCCAACCTCCTCTCTGCTACTACCTTTGCAAAGAGGGACCATAGCCATATTTCTCCAATTCTGTGGAACTACTCCTGCCTCCAAAGAACCTCTCTAAGCTCTGTTAGTGTCCCTGGCACTGTTCTCAAAGCTGCTCCCCACTAAGCCTGCCAATAATATTAGAAGTCACAAGACAGTGTTTATTCACCAGTCATCAGTGCTCTCTCTATCTCTGTAACCCATCACCTCCTGATACTCATACTACAGCACTTCTTGTGCCTGTGTTGCACTGTTTGCTAGGCCAAGCAGTATATGCAGAAACTCTATGTTCTTGTGTTGAAATGCAAGAACACAAAAGATACTGCTGGCCAGAACATGTCCTAATAACTAGGGTCACATTGTGCTGTAGAATTAGCAAAGGACAACTTTAACATTGGAGAGTTAAAACTTAACAGGGGGGGAAATGAGACAAAGGAGACAGATTGAAAGGAATGAAGAGAGGAATAACAGAGTAAATAGGAGAGGGGCTAGACAAAAAAAAACTGAAGGGGATGACAGAGACGGGGATAAAGAAAAGATGATGAGGAGAGGGAAGGAGACACAAAAAGGGAATGTGAAACTACAATAGGCAGGACAGGAAGAAAACTGGAGCAAAGAAAAACAGAAGAGAACAGTTATAGGATACACACACAAAAAGAAAAGAAAAGAACAAAAAGAAAAAAAGAAAACATCCATTCTTACAACAAAGGATGGAAAACCTCTTTAAAAAAATTTCAAAGCTTGAAGTTTTAAATAAATATAGTTTTGTTTAAACTATATAATACCAGGTATAATTTCATGCAAATATGACATACAACTTAGAAGATTGTGCTGAACAACTTTCAAACCCCTGTCATAGTATCTTTCTCTGAATTACCACAGGAAATCAGGAGCCCATGTGTCTTGAGATAGCCCATTCCTTTTCCTAGTGCACTATAGAAGAGGCAAGCCAAATTGTTAATTTAGATTTGCAGGTTGCCTTTCTGCAGAAGCACAGGGCACTATACAAATACTGTATGTGCAGTTAAATTGCTGCTGACAACCAAGATACTACTTCAAAGGACAAAGGGCACCCTAGGGAGCTGTGACCTCTTAAACCACAAACTGTTTGCAGTAACCAGGAACATGGACGAAAATCATAAAGCCCCAAAAGATCGTTTTTCATCTCATCAAAATGGAAGTTGCGTTACATGAAGAAGTCTCATGTTTCTAATGGAATGGGTTTCATAAGAGATACTCTTTCTACGTAGTATAACATAGTATGGAACCAATCACAGGATAAGTGGCTAGGGCTTCCAAGCCTTCAAGCAGAGGAAGTGAACTTGGGATCTAGCAGGATCCTGAAGGTGACAGAACTAGCAGTAGCCCTGAGAAGAGAGTTCATTCTACAATTTTCAGCTACAGGCCAACTTGACACCAAACAAGTTAAAACTGATTTCTTATTTGTTTAACTTCCATGGATTTTCATCAGTGCTAACTATTTAAGTAGCACCACTGAAATTCACAGATGAAGTTCAATGGATTAGATAGCCATTTAACTTTGGTCCTGCTATTTGTGCAGTACCATTTAAAAAGGTAAGCTGAATATTGCCACAAATGGATAACTTTTCAGCAAGCCCTGGACTCGCTCCCATTTTACTTTGGATGTTTAGCCAATTGAATGACCAAAGCTATCTGTATATATGGCCTAGATTAAAAAAAAAAAGCAAAAAAGCATTCATGTAGTTTGTGCTGCCTCCAGATGCATTAAGGGGCCTTTTTACTAAGTCATGGTAAAATGTGCAGTTACCATGGCTTAAGGCGGGACTTTACCATGCAGTAGCTGCAAATTTAACATGGCAACCACTGGGACCGTTCCCAACATTTGCCATTATAGGTGTTCAATTAAATTTGCAGATAGCACAGATGCACTTAGGAACTCCTATTTAGGAGGAGGAAAGTGGTCCCATTCTAATGGCAAAAGTGGCGATTAGCACACAATATTTACAGAACACTAATCACCAAGGGCTAGATTCTAAATATCATGTCTAAAAAATTGGTACCAGAAAAAAAATGTGTCTAGGCATATTCTGTAAAGTATGCCTAAATTTAGGCACGGTTTATAGAATACGCCTAGCGCCTGTCCGCATGACTAAATCTAGTCATGGGCAGTTATACCAAGTAAAACTTGGTGCAAATGCCTACACCTAAATTAGGCTCAGATTGGATGTATTCTATAACAACATGCATAGTTTTTTGAAATGCCTATGACCCGCCATTTCCACGCCCATGGCCATGCCCCTTTTTCAACTATGCACCTTAGAATTTATGCGCATTACTTTACAGAATACACAGACAGTTGTGCACATAAATTCTAATGCCAATTAGTGTCAATAATTGCTTAATTGGCAATTTTCAGGGCTGACTGGCTTGTTAGCTAATTAAGTTGTGCAGCAAATCCAGAATATGAACGGACTTACATATGCAACTTAAGTCAAACTATATAGAATCTGGGGGTAAATGCCTTCCATGCAGTTTATCGTTTTAGCTGCAAAAATTTCACAAATCATTAAGAGAGGAATTCAATAAATGGTACCTAAAATTAGGTGCTGGGATGATCCGTACTAACCTAGTATTCTGTAAAGGTTGCTCTGCATGGAACGACCTTTACATTAGCTTAGAATGCATTTTGCTCCTAATTTTAGGTGCAAGCATTTATGCCTGCCAAAGGCTGGTGTAAATGATGATGCGCAACTGATGGAAGTTACTTGCATAAATCACAGTATTCTATAACTGCGCTTAAATTCCTGGAACACCTCTGACCTGCCCTTGCCCTTCCCATGGCCACACTCCCTTTGGAGTTTAGGCACACGTGTTATAGAACAGGGTTTAGGGCAGATCTGGGCATAACTCCTAATTACTTCCAATTAAGTGCTTGTTAGTATTGTTAGCACCTAATTAGCTAATTAGTTTACAAATGTATCTGTGATCTGCACCCAAATTTGGGTGACCTATACAGAATCCGGCAGCAAGTGATTAATGTGGTTTAGTAAAAAGATTCACAAAGTGTTTTTGAAAACCAGAATCAGGCACAATATAAGAAATGCTAGCGAGAAATTACCTTTCCGAGCAAACTCATGCCCCTGGAAGAGCTGGTTGCTGAAAACACCATTGTTGAGGTCATCAAGGACACACATGATGAGGCAAGCCATTATTGGAAATGTAATTTTGTGGGTGAGTGATAAGAAGTTTGAGGGAAGCATAATATGACTTTTGAGGGAAACCTTAACATGTTTCAAGAACTAAGCTAGGGATGGGCAGCCTGCAGCCCACCAATGAATTTTATGTGGCCCGCAAGACCATGAGAAGGATACACAGAAAAAGGCCCATGCAAATGTCATTAACAGAATTTTATTGTCAGTGGAACCGTTGAAGGATACAACAATGGAGCAAGACTTGTTTGATAGTTTTAGAAACTGCTTGGAAAGACAGAAGTACACAATAACAGACCATAACTGTCTATTGCCTATGTTTGACTTATTCTTGCTGTACATCGTCTTGGGTGAATTTCTTCAAAAAGGCGGTGGATAAATCCTAATATATAAATAAATAATTTATGCTCATTCAGTCATCACATGGGTTTTGCTGTCAGTGAAATATATGGAGCATTTGTTAATTTTCTGTGTGCAGCTCGTAAGGGACAGTACTGACATTCATGTGGCCTTCTGTGTATAAAGGTTGCCCACCCCCGGAAAGAGAAAAGGAAAATGAAAGAGAACGGGGATGGGATCTGATGGGATTCTGTGGGTACAATCAAAACAGTTTACATATTATATATGGAGAGAGAACTGATCCCTGTGGAACCCCATAGGTCAAAGGATGGGGGGGGGGAAGGCAGTGGACAAAGCAGTGATAACCTTATAAGAGTGATTTGAAAGGAAAGAAGAGAACCAAACAAGAACAGGGACAGTTAGGCCAAGTGTCGAGAGAAGAGATAATAATAACAATGATTGACCAGATCAAAAGCAGCGGAAAGATCAAGTGAAACAGCAAGAACAATATTATCTTTGTCTAGATATGAATAAACCTTGCTGAGAAGTACTACAATGGGTTCTAAAACCCAATTGTTTGGGGTGAAGAGCAAGCAATCTTTTAATAAGAGGACATCTGGGCATAAACTATTTTTTTCTAAAACTTTAGACAGGAAGCACAAATTTGATACTGGTCGATAGTGGACAGGAATTTGAGGGTCTACTGAGACATTTTTTTTAATGGGATGTAATATTACAGATTTCCAAGAGGTTACCTGCCTGTTTGAAAGACTAGTATTTGATTAATGATAGATCTTTGGTAGTAATTGCAGCTCAGAAACCTTTAACCAAGAAGGTGGAATTGTGTCAAGTGGGTAAAATGTAGGCTGTAAGCATTTTTGAAAGTGAGTGAAGGATCTGAAGTTGGAATGAAGACCATGAGGATTGACCAAGAAGGAAACTGGCTGCTGCAGCAAAATAACAGGATAGAAATGAAACCTGTACCTCTCCTTGAGAGACCGGTGTTGAAAGGGCAGAAAGTGATGACATGACAGAGGGAACAGTGCTAAGCAGAAAGTTTACAAGATCTTGGACTGTGGTAGTGAAATACTGCGAGAGGATGGGCAAAGGGTATTATTAGGATCCTTACAATTACTGTTTGGAGAAGTTATGAAAAATGGGGGGGGGGGGGGGGGGAAGCTCCTTAGAGAAGTTTGAGGACATTACTGAATGTAGGCAATATGCCTGTTCATCAATATTCAAGGTATCAAATTCTGGGGGAAAAGAAAACAGAGATGCAATAAACTAAGCAGGTCAACATGAGATAGTTGTCTAGATCATTTTGGAAAAGTTTCTGTTGTGCTTGAGGGTAAAAGAAGTAAGACAGAGAAGTGAATAACTAGGTGGTCAGACTAGGGAATCTGGGTAGAAAAAAAAAGTAGATGGAAAAGTAGAGGAATCTAATGGTGAGAGGACTAGATCCAGAGTATGGCCACCTTTATGAGTTGGGAAGGAGAGCCACTGAAACAGGTTGAGATCTGACAGAAATGAAAAAAGTCCGGGAGCGAGGGTGGTGTAGAATGTCGACGTGTATTGAACTCTCCGAAGATTATACTATTTGGATAGTGGATAGTCAGGTCAGAGTCACCTGAAAACAGGAGTCCCATTGAGTCCAAGTCAGTGATGGAGGACAGTAGAATAACAAAAGTACAAGGGAAGTACAGATATGAACCGCAAGAGCTTCTGGATAAGAGAAAGGAGGAGAAAGTTCAATGACTTGTGTTTTGTGGAGGGCCTGGCCAAAGAGATTACATCATAGCTATTGGGGAAATATTCAAACAAATCGCTCTCTTTACCATTTCTGATCCAAGTTTCTCTAAGACAGAGAACTTCAAAGTGAGCAGATTCAATAAGATCATGACCAAAATTGTTTTTTAAGTGTAGCAATCTGCAGTTAAGTAGATCAACTGGAATAGATTCCTTAATTTAGGCAAAATTTGAGAGAGAAAACAATCTGGGAAAATAAGCATGGTCTGGGGAAGAATTTGAGACAATTTCCGATAATCACAGGAATCAAGAACTCTTGTAATGGAGCTGGATGAGCCATTGGATGCAGAACATCATGGCAGTAATCGATATAAAAGTAGTATAAAAATAGAGAAACACTGTTACAGGGGAGAACATTTTACTATAGACCATGGTCAAGCAGTGGTCTCCAAGAGTGATGTATCATTAATATCTATATTATGAATGGTCATAATGTCAAAATAAGCAATAACACTGACAAATAAACCCAAATACGGCCAGTAAGTCATGCCAATAAACTCACACTTTATTCTGGTTACACTACCAATCATATTAGAGAGGGTAGTTTCAAGATGTGTTTCTGTGTATAAAACAGGATTTTAAGCACAGAAATGTGGAAATAAGAGCAGTCAAGTGCAGGTGACACATTGTTAGTCCAATAAAAAAGTACCTAAGCTTTCAAGAGTTGTACAGCAATCACAATTCTATACACGGAATCACCCGCTGGGAGACCCTCCGAGCGCGTGTTGCCCTGGAAAAACTCAGAACCTCCGACCCGCGATCCGCCCATAAACGCGGGCTGCCTGGAAGGCACGCAACGACAGACACACCGCTGAGATAGCCTCTGATGGTGAAACCAGCAACGGAGCCACAAGGAGAGCAGAAAAGCCGCTGTTACCAACTGCAGACGGATAATCAACTGCTCCCCTCCACACTGTCGCTCCAACCCGGACACGTTGACCAACACCACTCATCCAAGCCGCTCCAAATCCACCAACCCAACCACCCGACCACCCGGACGCGACATACCCGCGTGGCGGCGCCCGAAGCATCCGACGAAAGGCCCCATCACCGAGCAGAGAGGCCTCCTGAAAAAAACTCTCAGAGCAGGATTCCACTCTATACAACTCATGTAAAGCTCCTGCTGTTGTCTGTAGCACTGAATCAGGCAAGCTGCAGGTATTTACCAGCAGGCATATACTTTCTCTAAGAAACTCTCTCACACAATAGCACAGTGTCTCATAAACATCTGAAACTGCTTAATACTACATTTGCTTAGTGCTTAGATTGTGCACACTGCTTAAAATCATCTGATACTGCTAATACTACTTCACAATTCATGGACTTCATCTCGAACACTTGTGTCTCCACCTCAAATCTCATCATTATAACAGATATCAACCTGCACCTTGAAAATCCGAATTCAACAAACACCCGAGAATGTGAAGAATTCCTACAACTATGGGATCTCCACAAGACAATCACGCAACCAACTCACATCAAGGACACACACTAGACATTGTCACACACAAATTCGATCACGACTCAAACCTTATACTAACAGACACAAAATGGACACCCGCACCGTGGTCCGACCACTATAAAGCATACATCTCCCTCCAATGGCAAAAGAAAGACTCACAGAATAAATAAGAACGAAAAACCTATAACACGAGAGGAAAAATAGACCCGGTAATATTCTGGCAACAGATCTACTACAACGAATGAACAAAAGCAGATACTATCCAATTCCTCTCAGAATGGGACGACAGATGCAGATCTATATTAGACAACATTGCTCCAATCCAAACTAGATCCTCACATAGAAAGAATTCAATACCATGGTTCAATGAAGAGCTGAAAAAACTTAAAACCCATGTCAGAAGGTTAGAACGCGCATGGAACAAAAAGAAAGATAAACCCACACTTAATGCCTGGAAACAACTCCAAAGAAAATACAAATATACCATTAGACAAACTAAAAGATTATATTACAAAACTATAATCGGACCAAGTTACAAGGACACATACAAACTTTCCAACTTGTGAATAACCTACTAAATACTACATCAGTCACAACCAACAGCAAAGGCGCACCAGGAGCAGACAATCTCGCGAAATACTTCAACGAAAAAATCGTCCAATTGCGACTTAAGATACCTGTCAGTACCATCGACTATGCCGAACTCCTCGATTGTCTAAACCCAGACCCTGGCATTTACTCAGCAGACAGAATTTGGACCAATTTCGAGACACTATCTGAGGACAACATCTCCCAAATGCTCAAAAGGTTTGCCAAATCTCATTGCAAACTAGACATATGCCCAAACAACCTTATGACATCTGCTCCTCAACAATTTATAACAGACATTACGAAACACTTGAACTATATGCTACAAAATGGACTCTTCCCGAAGGAGAAAGGAAACATTTTACTCACCCCAATACCCAAAGACGCAAAGAAAAGCGCCAGTGAACTAACCAACTACAGGCCAGTAGCATCCATTCCCTTAATAACCAAACTAACAGAAAGGTTAGTGACTGAACAACTCACAAACTACCTAAACAAATTCTCAATACTCCACGATTCCCAGTCGGGATTTCTGTCTAACCACAGTACTGAAACAGTACTAGTTACTCTCATGACCAAATTTAAACAAATGATTGCAACTGGAGAGAATATACTTCCTCTACAATTTGACATGTCAAGTGCTTTTGACATGGTTGAGCATGGAATACTTCTACATATCCTTGAGTACTTCGGAATAGGAGGCAACGTTCTCAATTGGTTCAAGGGATTCCTAACCACACGATCATACCAAGTGCCATCCAACTCATCTACTTCAGCCACATGGATACCTGAATGTGGAGTCCCACAGGGATCCCCCCTCTCGCCGACTCTATTTAACTTAATGATGATATCCTTAGCCAAACTATTATCAAACCAAAACCTCAACCCATACATATATGCAGACGACGTAACGATCTACATCCCATTCAAACAAGAGCTAAAGGAAATTTCCAATGATATCAACCAAAGTCTCCAGATCATGCACTCATGGGCGGATGCAGTCCGGTTGAAACTTAATGCAGATAAAACCCAATGCCTAATACTCACTTCACAACATAACAAAAACAAATTCATCACCATTAACACACCAAATCTGAATCTTCCAATTTCGGACAGCCTAAAAATTCTTGGAGTTACCATCGATCGACACCTAACACTTGAGAACCACGTGAAAAATACAACCAAGAAGATGTTCCACTCTATGTGGAAATTAAAAAGAGTAAGACCTTTCTTCCCAAGGTCAGTTTTCCACAGTCTGATACAATCTATGGTGCTTAGTCATCTTGACTACTGCAATGCACTCTATGCCGGATGTAAAGAGCAAATAATCAAGAAACTTCAGACAGCCCAAAACACTGCAGCCAGACTCATATTCGGTAAAACAAAATATGAAAGTGCTAAACCCTTACGAGAGAAACTTCACTGGCTCCCACTTAAAGAATGCATCATGTTCAAAATATGCTCCTTAGTCCATAAAATCATTCATGGAGATGCACCAGCCTACATGTCAGACCTGATAGACCTACCACCCAGGAATGCCAAAAGATCATCCCGCACATTCCTTAACTTGCACTTTCCTAACTGCAAAGGTCTAAAATACAAACTAATGCACACGTCAAACTTTACCTACTTGAGCACACAGCTATGGAACACATTGCTGCGCAAACTAAAAACGATCCACGAACTAATGGACTTCCGCAAACTACTGAAGACCCATCCCTTTAACTCGGCATACCACAAAAACCAACCAATGTGAATATACAGAACTCCACCACATATATTCTGAACTGTCTTACAATAACTGTTTGTTATACTATTACCATGTTTTATCATTATCAAAATCCTGTTGTAACACTAAATGTCCATTTTCTGATATATGTCCATTACTCATGATGTATTGTAAGCCACATTGAGCCTGCAAAGAGGTGGGAAAATGTGGGATACAAATGCAATAAGTAAATAAATACTTTGAAAACTGCCCACCTACTGTAGGGGTCCTTTTACTAAGGTACGCTAACAAATTTAGCACACACTAAATGATAAGACGCCCACAGGAATATAATGGGCATCTTAGCATTTAGCACACACTAATTGTTAGTATGCGCGAGCGATTATTTTATAATAAAAGTTTCAACTATACCACTGAATTGATCTGCTCTTTTTTGCCTCCACGTTGAATTTTGCGGATCGTCTGCCTTTTTGTTTTTTGTTATAAAGGCAATCCAGGAGAAGTGAGGTGGAGACCCCACTTATATGCATACTTTTGGATTTCCTGCAGACTTTAGACATATTATTTGGAAGTAGACTATCATTTATAAAGAAATGTAAACATTTGCATTTACTTGGGAACCTCAGAAGGAGAGATTCTGCTTCCAGTATCCTTAAAAGTAATTCAGTGGGACAGTGTTCCTCATTATAAGGACCAGGGTATAGTGACAGTGCCCACTGACCCTAAATGCAGCTGCTTCTTTTCATTCATTCAACACATCCTCTTCTGCCATCTTATCCAGAGGCTTCCTAGCTGCACTGCTTCCAGTTCCAGGATACTTTTCTCTTTTCCTCCAGCACTGCATAACTCTCAGTGATTTGAGGAACACAGTACAAAAGCTCCTGTAATATTATCGCAAGACTAAACAAACAGTAAAGGAGTTCAAGCACCATGTTCCTCAAGCTCACAAGAACTACAGCATGCCAGAAGAAAACAGAACAGTTGTTGGCACTGTCATCAAACCCCTGGGAAAATAAGAAAGTTTTATGTTTTCTTATTTTCTACTATATTACTTATTTTGCAGTATTTAAACTGCCATTTATTACTGTGTATTGTATGCTTTTATTTGCTTTTTATGACGTAAACCACTTAGACAACTTTACTTTGATGAGCAGTATTTCAAAGAAACTTGATACCTGAGAGAAGGATAAAAAAAGTTGGCTTGGAAGGGCAGGTGGTAGTGACAGAATGTTGGAGGTTGACTAGTGGGAGAGGTAGATGAGGATACCAGGATAGGGTTGGAGGAGAGAATGTAACAAGACATGTGTTAGGAAGAGAATGAATTTTGTGAGGTGGAGAAGTGGGAAGAGATGGGCAGAGTGAGAGAAGAGTATGTACTGGGCAGCAGAATTTGTTTTAGTTACACGTGTCACTTTGAGTATGGTTAAGCAACTGAAATTGCTTTCTCATCAGAAGGTGCATACTTTCTTGTCCCACTGCTAAGGGCACCAATCACTTTGTCCAGCAATGGTTCTTGGCTTTCACATTGTGGTTCTATTTTTGTGTGCGTTTGGGGTTTTTTTCTTTTGTCAAAGTGACTCCCACTTGAAAAATAATGAAATCACTAAAATTTAATTTACCCTGGTAGTTGGCTAAACTACTTCTTGTACATCATGGGGATGAGGAAAGTCAAATAATCAGACTGCGTCCAAACTGAAGCAACTTCCCAAGTTCAATTGTCTTGTCTCATTTCTTATACCTATTCAGTAGCATGTCTCTGTCAATCACACATAAGAACATAAGAGCTGCCATACTGGGTCAGACCAATGGTTCATCTAGCCCAGTATTCCTGTTTGCCAAACAGTGGCCAAGCCAGGTCACAAGAACCTGGCAGAAACCCAAATCGTGGCAACACTCCATACTACAAATCCCAGGGCAAGCAATTGCTTCCCATGTCTGTCTCAATAACAGACTATGGACTTTTCCTCCAGAAATTTGTCCAAATCTTTTTTCAACCCAGATATGCTAACCGCCGTTACCACCTCCTCCGGCAAAGAGTTCCAGAGGTTAACTATTCATTGGCTGAAAAAATGTTTCCTCCTATTTGTTTTAAAAATATTTCCATGTAACTTCCTCGAGTGTCCCCTAGTCTTTGTACTTTTGGAACAAGTAAAAAATCAATTTACTTCTACTCATTTTACACTACTCAGGATTTTGTAGACCTCAATCATATCTCCCCTCGGCCGTCTTTTTTCCAAGTTAAAGAGAGACGGCTGAGGGGAGATATGATTGAGGTCTACGTCACGCTACATGAACTCAGTGTTCCAGCTCAGAACTGTTGTGGGTTCATAAAGAGATGCATCTATAATTGTTTTGGTAGAGCAGTGAAGTAAGAGAAGATGGTCTTTTGAGCCTGCATGCACACAGAAGATGTACACAGTTCTCAGCAGTTTTCAACAAATATATTTTATTTTGGCTCTTTTGCACTTGGAAGCACTTTACAGTTTTCCATCTTTATACACACATCTTAAGAATGAGTTGTCTTTGGCTTATAGAACTGTATACCTGGAACTCTATCTCATGGTAGGTGTCAGAGACTCAACATGAGCCATGTTTCGGCCGTAAGGCCTTCCTCAGGAGTCAATACCAGTAATTGCACAATGGTATATAATCTTGTAACGAACATGAATAACTGCACTTAAGTAGCGCATCCAAGATATCCTGCCTTGTGGTAGCACAAGGCAGGATATCTTGGATACATGACTTCAGAGCAGTTATTCACATTCATTACAAGATTATATACCATTGTGCAATTACTGGTATTGACTCCTGAGGACAGCCAAAACACAGCTCGTGTTGAGTCTCTGATCCTACCAATAAATTTCTGCACCGTACCATTTGGTTTGGGACTTTTTTGTCACCTTCGGAGAATTTTTGGAACCATCACAAGCTTCTGGTGAAAGAATGCTCCCTCTTTACTAAATTGCCATCCTTTCATATTGCATCTTCTGAGCCAATCTAAAGGGGAAACATCATCTAAAGAATTTCCTACAACTTAGCTCTTTACTGTAATCAGTACTCTAATCTTGGAAATCTGATGAATATTATTTGCAAGACAATCAAGAGCAAAAAGCTGATCATTGTTATGCACTTTAGTGACTGCTCAAAAGAATCAGCAGTCTCAACATGTAGCTGAGTGGAAAGTCATGTATGAGCTGCAAGAGTCCAAAATATAAACTTATTCTCCTTGTGTTTTATTAAGCATTTGAAAACAAATGACAGATAAAATTCAACACTAAGCTGCAATGTTTCCTGCCAAAATATTAAATACTTCTTCACTCAGTATCAGCGCTGGATTAAGTCCAGTGATGCCCTAAGTACAGCCCAACAACGCTGCCCCTCGGCCCTTTCATTGCTTAACTGCTGAGAAATATTATTGTACAAAACAAAACATCATATATATTTAAAATGATTAGAAAAACACTGAAATTCATGTTGGATAATAAGTGTGGCAGAAAGCAGGGAAGAGGGCATGGAAGATAAAGGAAAAAACTATGTGGTGCCCTAAACAAGTGCTTATTTTGCTTAATGGTTAATCCAGAGCTGCTATGTATATGTGGAACAGGACACAACAGGAAAAACAAATCTTCTGAGCCATAAAAATTAGTCCCTTTCACGAAAAAATATTTTAAAAAGTCAAATCGTAATATTTTTTGCCCTGTTTTCTCCCTTCCTTAATTCTCTCTCTCGTATAACATTGTATTATCCCTTCTCCCCCTTCCCCTATTGTTTCCACTAGTTTCTTAAATTATCCCATGTCTGTCTTTGTCTCCCCCTTTTCCTCTTTTTTTTTTATCATGCAAGCAGCTTAGATTCATTGACTTTTGCAGTATCTTAAATAAAATGAACATGATTCAAAAAAGATGTGGAACTCTAAGGTGCAAGAGGAAATATAAAACTGGAATCACACTTGTTTTGTGTGTAGTAACATCTTACTAGCAAAAGATTAGATGAGAAATTTTCCACAAATTGGAAATTAAGATGGTAGAATCAAAGCTTTGTTAGAAAGGCGAGCACCATGATCTGCTGCAGAGAAAGCAGTTGTCTTTTCGTTTTAGGTTCCTTTTTCTTGAAGGTCCATAGATATGAGCCTGTTGTGGTTTTCTCAGACTTTATGCAAGGCTGCACCTTCTATGATTACAAAGACCCAAATGAATGACAGTCTCTGATTAAATAGATGCAGCAGAAAACAGCCATGTATGTCCGAGTTTGGTTTTTTGGGGTTTTTTTTTTTTTTTTCATTCCTTCATGGTCTTGTTTTTCCTGATCCATGCCCATCTTTTCTTTTGCTTTGAAGATCTTTGTGGAGGTCATGACCTCAGGGTCTGTGATTTTGAGCAGATGTTTTCCAGATGTTAATGTCAAGGTCAAGAGCCTTAAGGTCTCACTTCCAGACACCTTGAATTGTATGTGCAGGTGGTCAGAAGACTGCAGAATTCTTAAAGACATTATATATGTAGAGCTGTCATTCATACAGTGGATATGCCAGAAATATCGGAGGCATTTTTGTTTGAGCAGACTGAAGATAATGGAAGGTTGAGCTTGCTCCAGGGGCTTTGGTGTTTAGGATTTTATCCTTCCAGGATGTGTAGCAGGCAATAACCTCTTTAAAAACAAAGAAAAAAAACTGTTTTTACTATCAATTGCAGTCCATGCTTTCTTGAAGAAAAAACAATTTAGTCAACTTTTACTCACATGGCACGTGATAGAGCACAGCACAGTTTGTAACAGATTTGTGGATGAAAAATAAAAGTGAGAAAATCATTCCCATAGACTAGAACAGGAGCTGCACTGCTACAAGAGGACATTATTTTTCATTAATAGGGTTTAAATAAATGAAGTGATTATGATGACTCCATCTCTTGTGCACCTGAATATCTTTGAGCCCTCCTACATATTTTTGAATGCTTCAAATATTTATTCAAATGGATTTAGTTCACGGCTTTAGTTCAAAACTTTTCAGCAGTAGCTTAATGTATATCTCTTGATAATAGATCCAGCAAACGAAAACTCAAATCATAACAGCTATTCACCCTCCACAGCCCATAAGAATTAAAGGTGAATTGATCCTACTGTGTTTAAATAGTAATGGAGGATCCAAAATGGCATCAGGACCAGACATGTGGTTAGGCTTTTTTCTGCTGAGTTGGCATTTTTGGACCCCCCCCCCCCCCCCTTTCTTATTTTTGTTAATTTTGCTGTTGCTATGATGGGTGAACAGAAAAGTAAAATCTGGATATCTAATCCAATTACCTTATTGGCCAGTCAGTCCTTTATTGTCCCAACCTACAGTTGTCAGAAGGATTCCGGGTTGCTGAGAGCGTTCTCGCTAGCAGCACGGAGAGGGTAATACTGTCCTGCCTTGCAGAGGTGTCATTCATCCTGGACACCCAGCTTCCTCCTTTTGCTCATTCTATTAGCTCCCTGAAGGTTGGGGAGGTCATTATGCTAGCTCCAGGATATGCGTGCCTGGTGCAACACAATTGCAGCACAGGCTGTGTTGCAGTGCCAGGAAGACCTTCTGGGACTATGGCAGGGGCAATCGTTCTACAGCTAAACTATGTGATAGTTACTATGACTGGGGCTACTGTGGAGTTCTTCAGGATTCTTGCAGTGGGGAGAGCCAGAACATGCTGGAACACATAGATTGAGAAACCTATGGTGATCATGCTGGAATCTATCCTGCACAACATTGTCAATCATGAAGGTACTGTTCAAAATGGAGTGGAACATTGGAAAGTTCTATAAACCTTGTGACCTCCTGGATAGCGCTTTTGGAGGACAAAGTAGGGTGACAAGAGGGACAGTTAACCTCAATGGAAATAAAATCTGAAGAAATACATGGAATTCAGGCTAAATTGGTTGGTGAGTTTATTAATAGGCCCTGTATGAATCCACACAAAAGATCAACTTCACTAATAAGAATAGCTGTTAAACAACACAATCTCCACCAGTGAAGACCAAAATATGTGACTTCTCAAAAAATAGGGAAAATGTCTCATACACTCCTGTTGCAACTCTCACTTTTCAGGTGCACACAGTGCAAAAAGTAATCATAGACATTAAAAAACCCTTAGATACTTTTTTTGTTTTTTAAATATGCAAAAAAGTATATTAAAAAATATACGTAATTAAATTATTCGCTTTTGAATGCCCAAACTGACAGCAAGAATTCAAATCACTTATCTTAACCTGCTGTCCAGTTCAAATGATGGGTGGTACTTCCTTGCTATCAAAAACACTGTCATGCAGTCCCCACGGTCCTGTTTCACTCCGCTTCTTCAAGGAACCACATTGCCATAATCCAAATGCTGGAGGGTTAACTTCCCACTGCCTTCACCTGAAGAGCCAAGTGACATTAAATTCTCTCAACTAATCCTTCTTCGCCACCTCAGACCTGGTGTTCAAGTGCTAACATTGTGCTCGCATGAAAAACTTCTGCATAATTCTCTGCATCGGGGCCAAATAGATAATAACTTCATTACCGTTCATTTAATATGCTGTGGGTCGATGTCCTATGTGAGGATTTGTACATTATCTTCTGCGTGAAACACTTCTCTATATTGTACAGCCATGAAACTGCATGCAGACGTCTCGCTAACTGCATTTATCTCCCTAACCTTTCTGCATTGACTGCTCAATGACTGCCATGATGTGTGACAAGAGGGCAATCTTTCAGTAGTTTCAGTCCCATAAGGCCTACTTAACCTTGCTTGCAGGAGTTATGCCAATTAGCAAGGTACATTTTTAGGTGCTTTGTACTGGCTACGGGTATATCCAAGCAATATATCTTCAATAGCGTGACAACAGTAATCCAGGATGTCCTATCCTTGTGGGAAACAATCTGCAGTCTTTCAAAGGATATGCATTATCTAAGTAAATACAAAAAGCCTGATTATTTAATTTACAATGGAGAAACTGAATTTTTTTAGTGAAGTGCTGAATCTATATCTAAGAGATATGAACGTCCTTTCAACAAACTGCCATAAAAAGTGGCATTAGCATGTGTTTATGTCGGTCATTCCCACAGGCAAAAGCCATTTTTCTACATAGGTAAAATGTCCCCATTAACGCATGGCCATTAGCAGATGAGCTCCTACTACCACCTATTTTGTAGGCGGTAAGGGGAGGGGAAAGGGGAAATGGGACTTGATATACCGCCTTTCTGAGGTTTTTGCAACTACATTCAAAGTGGTTTACATATATATATTCAGGTACTTATTTTGTACCAGGGGCAATGGAGGGTTAAGTGACTTGCCCAGAGTCACAAGGAGCTGTAGAGGGAATTGAACCCAGTTCCCCAGAATCAGAGTCCGCTGCACTAACCACTAGGCTACTCCTCCACTCCTAAGGCCTCACACACTAACTGGTTAGCCTGCAGTGATGTAGCTGAACTAAACAATTAACACAGTACTTGCCTACTCTCCGCCCCGACCCACCCCCAGAGCTAAAAAATAAAATCTACTTTTTAGCATGTGGAAAGAGCACAGATACCAAAATTACTGTGAGACACCTCAGCACGTCCTGCAGTAAGGCATTTTTAAGCTTCTGTAAGCACACGTTAGTGTTTATTGCAGCTTAATAAAAGGACCCCATGGTATGCAAAGGCCCGAACTGAGTCATGGCATCAAAACATAATAAACAGAGAAACTCCCTATTACTGTCTTTTTGGAAAATAAGTTAACAAATGTTGCATTTGGGAAGAAAACTATGGTGGTTGTTGAAACCCTTAACATTATCTCTGCCTAAAATTTAAGGTCCCATCAGCCTATTTACAGAGTTAGCATTGCTGTGAATTTGCAGGGTCTCTTGTAAAATACTGTGGGAATTCCACACATCCTCATTTAGACACTGGAATTCCCCTCTGCATGTCCTTTCTAAAATGCCGCTCCACAGGGTCCATTTTACATAGAATGTAGACATTGGAATAGTTCACCTTCTGTGGGTGTTTGCTTCGTTGGACTTGGAGGTAGTTCACCTTCTGTGGGTGTTTGCGACATTGGAATGGAGACATCCAAGGCAGGACATATTCAGTTCCAACAGTATTAGTCTTTTCTAAAATCTACAGGGGTGCACACATGTATTTGTGTATTTGACAGCACATAAAGCAGGAGCAGCCATTTTAGAAATATACATTCAGATAACATGAACAGCACAAATCCAGCAGCTTCCACATGGAAGTGGCAGCACTCACACATGTGTCTGCCCCATTTACCAACATACATGTGTAAGGGCCACTAATTAAGTTCTGAGGCCACAATTATAATTTGGTTTCATTTTGGAAGTGAAGAGGTGTGGTAGCCGTGTTAGTCCACTTTTAAAGATAATCAATAGAAATAAAACAAAATAAAACATGGAAAAGAAAATAAGATGATACCTTTTTTATTGGACATAACTTAATACATTTCTTGATTAGCTTTTGAAGGTTGCACTTCTTGTCAGATCGGAAATAAGCAAGTGTTGGTAGATGACAGTATATGTAAGTGAGACATCAAAGCATTTCAGTGACAGTCTAACAGGATGGGGGGAGGAGGGTGACAAACAAAGCAATACAACTTTATGGTTTATAATGGGCTAGAAAACCCAGATCTTTGTTAAGTCCTGTCAGGTGGGTGTCAAAATATTTAATCATTCTGACTTCAAAGGTCTTACGTTCCTGTATTGTTTTAAAGTTAACTTTCAGGATTCTTACTATGAAATCACAATAAAACAGCAAGGGATTAACCAGAGTGAATCCCTTAATCCTTCATGTAAAACCCTGGCTAAAATGAGCACATTTTAAACATATGTACATGGCTCTGAGCTGGTGTAAAACCCAACAGGGATATGGGAATATGCGTGTACATTTTTGCCCAGCCCAAGCCATGCTCAAACCATGCCTCCTTGAAATCTGTGTGGTGTGGATCTCCATATGTAAACCGCAGCTTTCTGAAATCACTATTTAAACATATATGTAATCTACACATGTAAATGCTTTTAAAATAGAGGTCTGTGCCTGCCCTAACATATGTAGGCCAGATAGGGTACATTTGTTTGACTTGGCCTTACCATTTTTAAAAATAATATTCCAGAGACAGCTCAATGTTGAATTATTTGACATAGTCACAACAGTGACAGTCAATAGCAGGCAGCATCACAGAGATTTATTTGTTACATTTATATCCCACATTTTTGTAGGCTCAATGTGGCTTACATAGTTCCGGAGAAGCACTTGCAGACTCCGCTGTAGACAAATTCAAGGTGATGTTGTGGTTAAGTAGTTTGATACAGTTAATGTGGCACAACCACATTAGGATCGTGCAACAGAAGATTTGTGTCCAGTCTGTACCATGATTTAGTTACGTTGTGTTGCAGAGATCGGGCATTTATGTTGGATCAATGGGGTATGCCTTTTTGAACAGGTGAGTTTTTAGATTTTTCCAAATGTTTAGGTGGTCATTCGTATTTTTCAAGGCTTTTGGTTATCAATAGAAATCAAACAAAATAAGATGATACCTTTTTTATTAAAGTTATGTCCAATAAAAAAGGTATCATCTTATTTTCTTTTCCATGTTTTATTTTGTTTGATTTCTATTGATAACCTTTAAGAGTGGACTAACACGGCTACCACACCTCTCTAATCAAGGCTTTTGGTAATGTGTTCCACAGTTGTGTGCTAATGTAGGAGAAACTGGATGCATACCAGCAGCCAGATGTTCCAAACCATCCTTGTAAAACTAATAATTGTAATGATTAGATCAGTGAGTGAAGGAGAAGGGAGAAGGAAGGCTACAAGAGAAGACTTCAGAAGGCCAGAGAGAGAAAGGACGTGTTATGTAATGCTGTTCCACCATATGACTGCCTGAACTGCTTGTACTATCCTTGGTAAGATATCAATGTCAATAAACTATATTTCTTTTCCTACTAAATACTGGGTTCCTTTCTAATTACATAGGTTTATACTGCCTTGACTGCTAACACTGTCATGAGCAGATACAGGATTGGGGTGATTAAGTATTTAGAGGGGATGTGCTGTCCCTTCCAGGTTAGTAGAAAGCCCATGCCGCTGCTGCCCAAACGGGTGAGGCAGATCTAATCATTACATAATGGAGGCTGCGGCAATCTGTCTCTGGGAGGTGGCTACAAATGTGCCTGCCCAACCAACTTCTACCTTGCTACTGACGGCAAGACTTGAACCACTAGCCAGGTAATAAATGCTTTATTCCTTTACTGCCAGCTTAGCAACCGGTGAGGTACTGTAGTTCATTTGGGGTTTTCTGACCCAGCAGTTATCTCCTACTCCTTGGAGATTCCATCTCAGACACAACCAGGACTGAGATCTACATTCACAACCATCTGGAGAATTTTTTCCCTGTTTGTTCCCTCCCATCTCATTTTAGTCCAGTCATTGCATTGATGGTGCACAGCTGGGGACCAGGCACCAGAGCTCCTCCAGGAACCCTGTAACCATGGACCCTAAATCCTGCCACTAGGGGGTCATCTGTGCATGCTTCTTACCCACAGGCTGTGATTGCTGCCTCTGGAAACCAGAAGACCCGACCTAGTAACTGAACCCAGACTCCTCCATATGCCACAGAGTTGGTCCTCAATCCAGTGGCGTAGTGAGGTGGGGCCACGGGGGCCTGGGCCCCCAAAATTTCATCCGGGCCCCTTATTTTGCTGGTGGGGGTCCCCAACCCCCACCAGCCGAAGCCTTCTTCAGCACTGGTCTCCAGAGTGCCGCATTCCCTGCCCTGTGCTCTTTCTTCCTCCTGACGTCCTGCGCGTCCCTTTGAGTGAAACTAAGCATGATCAGTTTCACTTGGAGGAGCGTGCGCAGGACGTCGGGAGGAAGAAGGAGCAGGGCAGCGAACGTGGCAGCGCCAGAGACCAACACTGAGGAAGACCGGCTGACGAGGGCTGGGGACCCCCGCTAGCAAAGGTATTTGCTGCTGTGGAGTGCGGCGGGGGAGCAGCAAGGTGGTGGGGGGGCGGCAGACTAAAATGTGCCCCCCACCTCGGGCTCTGGCCCCCTCCAACCGCAAGGTCTGGCTATGCCCCTGCCTCAATCATGTGTGACAGGCACAGTGTCCAAACGGTAGCTGAACAGGAAAAATCCCACAGAGGACCGACCAGGAGTACAAGTGTGGGAAATATACTGGCCAAACCACTGGTTCAACAAATCTACTTTATTCTTCAAGCGTGTGTAGAGACTGAAGAATGAAGTAGATTTGTTGAACCAGTGGTTTGTCCAGCTGTCCTTCGTTTCCTACTCATTAAATTTCTCAGAGTCCTTGCCCAGCTTTAAAAGCATAATTATAATAATAAAACACATTGGGCCAGATTTTCAGCATTTAATCTGTATATTCAGCAGTGCTATCTGTGTAGCAAGTGGCACCCGTGCTCTGTCTGTGTACATCCCTTTGCAAGCGTTTAGGCGCCCTGTTGGCACTTTCATGGGTAAGTGTACACATACTACATAGTAGATGACGGCAGAAAAAGACCTGCATGGTCCATCCAGTCTGCCCAACAAGACAACTCATGTGTGCTACTTTTTGTGTATACCCTACTTTGATTTGTACCTATGCTCTTCAGGGCACAGACCGTATAAGTCTGCCCAGCACTATCCCCGCCTCCCAACCACCAGCCCCCCCTCCCAACCATCGGCTCTGGCACAGACCGTATAAGTCTGCCCAGCACTATCCCCGCCTCCCACCACCTGCTCTGGCACTGACTGTATAAGTCTGCCCAGCACTATCCCTGCCTCCCAACCTCCAGTCCCGCCTCCCACCACTGGCTCTGGCACAGACCGTAGAAGTCTGCCCCGCACTATTCCCGCCTCCCACCACCGGCTCTGGCACAGACCGTATAAGTCTGCCCAGCACTACCCCCGCCTCCCACCACCGGCTCTGGCACTGACTGTATAAGTCCGCCCAGCACTATCCCTGCCTCCCAACCTCCAGTCCCGCCTCCCACCACTGGCTCTGGCACAGACCGTGTAAGTCTGCCCCGCACTATCCCCGCCTCCCAACCTCCAGCCCCGCCTCCCACTACCAGCTCTGTAAGCGTCACTAAGCTTTGTACATATTATTTGCGTCATGCTGTAAGGTGGTGCCTGCCTTCTTGATCCTTGAGATCACAGCATGAGCATGAACTTGTTGTTCCTGCACTCCAAAATCTACTACTGGAGATCACCAGAATTGGTACTTTTTCTGTTTGTGGTCTGATGAATGGAATAGACTGCCCTTGCAACTTAAAGGTGAAGCTTCCTTGTCTGCTTTTAAAAACGACTTGAAGGACTTCTAACTGTACTAGGCTTATCAGGCTTCTGGTTGATAAAATGGATGAACTTCATTAGTATGGACTCCTTGCAGGTGTTGTGTATTGCATTCTTTTTGTAATTTTATTGTATTTTATGTCTGTTCTGTATCTTTTGATTATGTATGGGTTTTTTTGGTACCCCAGCCTGGATGAGGACGGGCTAAGTACATAAGTATTGCCACACTGGGACAAACCAAAGGTCCATCGAGCCCAGTGTTAACCAGCATCCTGTTTCCAACAGTGGCCAATCCAGGTCACACATACCTGGCAAGATTCCAAAAAAGTTCAATAAATTTTGTTTTAAATGTTTGTGTTCTAGGCGTGAGCGGGGAGTGATCAAGTTATCACCAAGAAATGCAAACCCAGGAACCAGAGGTTGCTTACTACTCACCTGCCCAACTGCAAAAACGTACTATACAAGTCCACCTACACGGTAGGATTTAGCTACCTGGGCTCAAAATGGTGGAACTCAATTCCCATAGTCATAAGAAGCATCAAGAACTACCTCCATTTCAGAAAAGACCTACCTCTTCATGAAATTCTATGAGTAAAGTTTGCACGAATCATTCTGGAACAACAATATACAACACAACCTGAGACTGGGGCATTCTGACTTTCTTGGATCTGTAGGCACTATTAGCATGAAAGAAAATCACTTAGACAACCAAAATAAAGGAAAAAATCCAATATGCGGACAACATCAACATAAGGGTAAGAAAGGCCACAACAATGTCACCTCACCAAAGAATAGGCATTTAATAAAAATCCAAACAACACCAAACACAGAAGACCAATACTAAAAAATCAGAGTGGGCTACATCAACACTAGATCCGTAGTAAATAAAACAACAACATTAACCGACTGGATCAAGTTGGATAACCTAGACCTACTTTTCATTACCGAAACTTGGATCCATGACCAAAAGGACCCCATAATCCTAGACCTATGCCCCCCCAGGTTACAAAATCACTCATTGGACCAGAAAAGGAAAAAGAGGCGGAGGCCTCTCACTAATCCACCAATCCCACTTTACCACCGAAACCACTAGTAAGTCCATACAAACCGGACTCGAAATCGCCTCAATTAGAATCCACAACAAAACCCCGGTCGATCACCTGACCTGTGTCCTGTTTTACAGACCACCAGGTAACTGGAATGAAAGCCAGCCAAACTTCATGAACTTCATTTCTAACGTTTGTGTAACTAACTCCAACATACTAGTGCTAGGAGATATTAACCTTCACCTTGAAGACCCAAACTCTGCCAATGCACACGAATGTAGGGAATTCCTCCACCTATGGGACCTTAAATGGCCACATCCACAAGCCACCGACGTCGAAGGACACACACTTGACCTTGTCGCACACAAATTATCCACAGACTTGAATCTAATAACAAAAGATATCACATGGACAGATACACCATGGTCAGACCATTACAAACTAAACCTATCTTTGCGTTCAAATTGCGTTCAAAGTTTGCACCATGGTCCACAAAATTATACAAGGGGAAGCTCCGGCCTACATAACAGACCTTATAGACCTACCTGCTAGGAACGCAAAAAAATCAGCACGCACATTCCGCAACCTCCATTACCCCAACTGCAAAGGATTAAAATACAAGTCCACATACGCAACCAGTTTTTCCTACATTTGCACGCAACTATAGAACGCACTTCCGAAGACCATAAAAACAACGCAAGATTTAACTATCTTCCGAAGACTAATGAAAACTGACTTATTCAAGAAGGCATACCACAAACAACTGTCCTAATTACTAAACAATAAGACTGAAGAATAAGACTGGATCGACCTTAATCACACGATCGAATAACCTCAATGCTTTTAATAAACAAACAATCCCACTTCTAATCTAATATTGATTACTATGTAACCACACAATGCTGACTAACCGCACTGCCAAACACTATCACTTTTACCCTAATGTTGATACCTGAGCAACAACATAATGTTGACATCTACGCAAGATCACAATGTATTCTTATACCATGTATGTATGAACTGAATGTAAAACCATGTGCAACTCTGTAGACCGGAAATAGCAATCGCCACTACAGCAAATGTAAGCCACATTGAGCCTGCAAATAGGTGGGGAAATGTGGGATACAAATGCTACAAATAAATAAATAAATAAAAATCTCTAAAATGGCAGAAGAAGGGCTCCCACCGCACACAAGAACACACAACCTACAGCACCAGAGGCCAAATTGGCCCGAAAACATTTTGGCAACAGATATACGATAACGAATGGACAGCACAAACTGACTCCATACACTACCTCTCAGAATGGGACAAAAGATGTAGTAGCATACTTGACGAAATAGCACCCTTACGTTCAAGAACCTCCCGCCTCCCACCACCGGCTCTGGCACAGACCGTATAAGTCTGCCCAGTACTATCCCCGCCTCCCACCACCGGCTCTGGCACTGACTGTATAAGTCCGCCCAGCACTATCCCTGCCTCTCAACCCTGATTCAATACCATGGTTCAATGAAGAGCTGAAAAACCTAAAGACACAATCCAGAAAACTTGAACGAGCATGGAAAAAATCCAAAAACGAACACTCTCTAAACGACTGGAAACAAATACAAAGAAAATATAAATACGCAATAAGACAGACTAAAAGGTCAACTAAAATAGGGCCAAATTACAAAGACACAAAGAAACTATACAAACTCGTGACCAAACTACTAGACACTACCGTGGTTACCACAACCAACATAGACATAGACATCCCATCGGCAGATAAACTTGCCAAATACTTCCATGAAAAAATTGCAAAACTACGCAACACGTTACCTCGAAACACCTCCAATATCGAATACTTGATCAATGGCTTGGATCCAACCCCAGGAGAACACTCAGCGGACTGAACCTGGTCCAATTTCAACCTCCTCACTGCCGAAACAGTTACCCAGGCGATTAAAAGGTTCTCCGACACTTACTGTAGACTGGACACCTGCCCCAGCTACCTATTAAAATCCGCTCCCGAATGCTTCATAGTCAATCTCACATCATACCTAAACCACATGCTCCAAGAAGGTCTCTTCCCTAAGGAAAATGGCAATATCCTACTCAACCCAATACCAAAAGACACCAAGAAGAAAACAAACGAAATCTCAAACTACCACCCAGTAGCATCTATCCCATTAGTAGTTAAACTTATGGAAAGTATGGTAACCAAACAACTCACTGATTATATAAACAAATTCTCAATACTACATGAGTCACAATCAGGATTTCGCCCCATCCACAGTACCAAAACAGTATTAATCACTCTCCTAGCCAAATTCAAGCAGGAAATAGCAACAGGAAAAAGCATACTCCTCCTCCAATTCGACATGTCTAGTGCATTCGACATGGTGGACCACAATATACTGCTAGGACTTCTCGAATACTTTGGGATCAGCGGAAACATAATTAATTGGATAAAAGGTTTCCTAATCACCAGAACTTATCAAGTGAAATCAAATACAAACATGTCTTCACCGTGGAAACTTGACCATAGTACCTCAAGGATCACCATTATCACCGATCCTCTTCGACTTAATGATGACGCCACTAGCCAAATCCTTAGCCAACCAAGGCCTCAACCCTTTCATCTATGCTGACGATGTCACAATATACATTCCTTATACACACGATCCGACCGAAATAACCAACGAAATCAACCTAAGTTTAAACATCATGGACTCACGGGCAAGTGCATTTCAATTAAAACTCAATACCGAAAAAACAGATTGTCTCATCCTCTCATCCCAATACAACGTGAACAAACCCATAAATATAATCACCCCAGACCACATCCTCGCTATCTCAGACAGCCTGAAAATCCTCGGCGTGACAATCAACCGAAACCTCACCCTAGAGAGCCAAGTGAAATCTACAACAAAGAATATGTTCTATTCAATGTGGAAACTCAAACGCCTGAAAACATTCTTCTCGCGAGATATATTCCGCAACCAGATACAATCAATGATATTAAGCCACATAGACTATTGCAATGGCATCTATGCAGGATGCAAATAACAACTTATAAAGAAACTATAGACTGCCCAAAACACGGCAGCCAGACTAATATTTGGAAAAACACGTTTCGAAAGTGCCAAACCCCTCCGAGAAAAACTGCATTGGCTCCCAATCAAAGAACATATTGCCTTCAAAATCTGCACCATGGTTCACAAAATTATCTATGGCGAAGCCCCAGAATATATGACAGAGCTCACAGACCTGCCAACAAGAAACACAACCAGATCAACAAGAACATATCTAAATCTTCACTACCCAAGCTGCAAAGGACTCAAATACAAATCAACTTACGTAACCAGCTTTTCCCACATAAGCACACAACTGTGGAATGCACTACCAAAAGCAGTGAAAACAATATACGACCATCTAAACTTCAGGAAATCACTAAAAACCTACCTACTCAAAAAAGCATACCATACTGACAAAACCTAAAAGCCTGAACCCTGCTACACAACCAAATAAAGCAACTAATGGACCTAACGCAATCTTCTCCTCTCCACGACTCCCAAATATGTCTGTAACACATGTATCTTATTCTACCATTATACCACTTTGTATTTGTTCTTTACCGTCTTGGTGTATGCCTATGGTATTATGTAAACCACATTGAGCCTGCAAATAGGTTAGCAAATGTGAGATACAAATGTAACAAATAAATAAAATAAATAAATAAATCTGTTGATTTGTATTTGAGTCCTTTACATCTTGGGAAGTGAAGATTTAGGTATGTTCTTGCTGATTCGGATGTGTTTCCTGTTGGTAGGTCGATCATATATCCTGGAGCTAGACCGTGGATTATTTTATGAACCAGTGAGCAGATTTTGAAAGCAATTCGTTCTTTGATTAGAAGCCAGTGTAGTTTTTCGCAGAGGGGTTTCACACTATCAAACCATGTTTTACCAAAGATAAGCCTAGCTGCCATGTTCTGGGCAGTCTGCAGTTTCTTTAGGATCTGTTCTTTGCATCCCGCGTATATTCTGTTGCAGTAATCAGCGTGGCTAAGGTAAAATTATGTATAATCATACCTGATAATTTTCTTTCCATTAATCATAGCTGATCAATCCATAGACTGGTGGGTTGTGTCCATCTACCAGCAGGTGGAGATAGAGAGCAAACTTTTGCCTCCCTATATGTGGTCATGTGCTGCCGGAAACTCCTCAGTATGTCGATATCAAAGCTCCATCCGCAGGACTCAGCACTTAGAGAATTACACCCCCGAAGGGACACTCTGCCCAGCTCACCACCGCCGAAACGGGGGAGGGGAATTAACCCAGCTCATCCCCACACAAGTGGGGGAGGGGAATCCGTCCAGCTCATCCCCGCGGAGCGGGGGAGGGACACCACACCCGCCGATGCGGGGGGATCTGGCTTATCCTGCAACCGCAACCGCGGGAGGAGCTGACTGACCCTAACACCGCCGAAGCGGGAGGGGTACAAAACTGCCCTACAGCCGCACGAAGCGGGAGGGAGTGCCGGCAGAATTTTAAGTCTCAATCCAGCCCCGTAAAACGGAGGGGAGAGGAATGCAGCAGCTCACTGTAACACAAACTCGTCTTAACTCTTGAAGAATCCAAGTGAAAAAACTTGAACACGAAGTCTTTCTGAAGTAACTGAAGACTGAACTTGAACCTGAAATGCAACCAGAATAAAAACAGTACAGATATCTGGGAGGGGCTATGGATTGATCAGCTATGATTAATGGAAAGAAAATTATCAGGTATGATTATACATAATTTTACCTTCCATATCATCAAGCTGATCAATCCATAGACTGGTGGGATGTACCGAAGCAGTACTCACCCAGGGCGGGACATAGAAATCCCTGACCGCAACACTGAAGCTCCAAACCGGGCCTCCGCCCGAGCAGCCACAGTCAAGCGGTAATGCTTGGAGAATGTATGGGCCGAAGCCCAAGTTGCCGCCTTGCATATCTCTTCCAAGGAGACGGAACCGGCCTCTGCCATCGAGGCCGCCTGAGCTCTTGTGGAGTGAGCCTTCAGCTGGATAGGCGGCACCTTCCCCGCGGCCACATAAGCCGCTGCAATGGCTTCCTTGACCCATCTTGCCACTGTAGGCTTAGCAGCCTGCAGACCCCTACGAGGACCTGCATACAGGACAAACAGATGATCCGATTTCCGGAAATCATTGGTCACTTCCAAGTATCTGATGATGACTCGTCTCACATCCAGATATTTAAGAGCAGAGTACTCCTCTGGGTAGTCCTCCCTACGAAAGGAAGGGAGACAGAGCTGCTGATTCACATGGAAGCGAGAAACAATCTTGGGCAGAAAGGAAGGCACTGTGCGAATAGTCACTCCTGCCTCAGTGAACTGCAGAAAAGGCTCTCGACATGAGAGCGCCTGGAGCTCGGAAACTCTTCTGGCTGAAGTGATAGCCACCAAAAAGACTGCTTTCAACGTCAGGTCTTTCAGAGATGCCCTTGACAAGGGTTCAAACGGCGGCTTCTGCAATGCTCTTAGCACCAGGTTGAGATTCCACGCAGGCACCACTGAGTGCAGAGGAGGGCGCAGGTGATTAACTCCCTTGAGAAAGCGCACCACATCTGGCTGCGAAGCCAGGGAAGCACCCTTCAGGCGGCCCCTGAAGCAAGCCAGAGCCGCTACCTGGACTTTAAGGGAACTGAGCGACAGGCCTTTGTCCAGACCTTCTTGCAGGAACGCCAACACTGAAGAAATTGGAGCAGTGAAAGGAGAAAGTGAGCCTGCTTCACACCACGCTGCAAAGATACGCCAAACCCTGGCGTAAGCAGTAGAAGTAGAGCGCTTCCTCGCTCTCAGCATAGTGGCGATGACCTTGTCTGAGAAGCCCTTCTTCCTCAGACGCTGCCGCTCAATAGCCAGGCCGTAAGACCAAAGGGGGAGGGATCCTCCATCACCACGGGACCCTGATGTAACAGGCCCTGCTCCACTGGCAGCCGCAGAGGATCGTCGACTGAGAGCCTGATCAAGTCAGCATACCAGGGACGTCTGGGCCAATCCGGACCCACCAGGATTACCCTGCCGGGATGCTTTGCCACCCGGTCTAGCACCCTGCCCAACATGGGCCAGGGCGGGAACACATAGAGAAGCTCTTGTGTCGGCCACTGTTGGAGAAGAGCATCTACTCCCAGGGATCGAGGGTCCCGTCCTCTGCTGAAAAAGCGCGGCACTTGGCAATTGGCCGATGACGCCATCAGATCTAGGCTCGGCTGGCCCCAGCGCTTCGTGATGTCCAAGAAAGCCTGAGCAGATAGCTGCCACTCTCCGGGCTCCAAGGTATGGCGACTGAGAAAGTCCGCCTTGACATTCATGACTCCGGCAATGTGGGCCGCTGACAGCTGTTCCAGGTTCGCTTCTGCCCACTGGCATAGACTCATAGCCTCCTTGGCTAGAGGGGCGCTCTTGGTACCTCCCTGGCGGTTGACATAGGCCACAGCCGTGGCATTGTCCGACAGGACCCGTACAGGCTTCAACACCAGTACCGGGATGAACTCCAAAAGCGCCAACCGAATGGCTCTGAGTTCCAGGAGGTTGATAGACCACTTTGCCTCTGCAGGAGACCAGAGCCCCTGCGCTGTCCTTCCCAAACAGTGGGCTCCCCAGCCCGACAAAGAGGCGTCCGTCGTGACGACAATCCACTCTGGGGTCACCAGAGGCATTCCCGCAGACAACTTGTCTGTCTGCATCCACCAGCTCAGCGCCTTGCGCACTGCTGGATCCAAGGGAAGGCGCACAGCATAATCCTCCGACATCGGAGCCCAGCGCTGCAGCAGAGAGTGTTGAAGTGGTCTCATATGAGCCCTGGCCCAGGGCACTACTTCCATCGTGGCCGTCACAGAGCCCAACAGCTGCACATAGTCCCAAGCCCGAAGAGGAGAGGCTACTAGGAACTGGTCCACCTGAGCCTGAAGTTTGACAATCCGATTGTCTGGCAGGAACACTCTGCCCACTTGGGTGTCGAATCGAACTCCCAGATACTCCAGGGACTGAGTCGGGCGCAGCTGGCTCTTCTCCCAGTTGATGATCCATCCCAGGGAGCTCAAAAGAGCAACTACCCGGTCCACAGCTTTGCCGCACTCTGCATAAGAGGGGGCTCGGATCAACCAGTCATCCAGATAAGGATGGACTTGTACTCCTTCCTTTCGCAGGAAGGCCGCTATGACCACCATTACTTTGGAAAAGGTCCGCGGAGCAGTAGCCAACCCGAACGGGAGGGCTCTGAACTGGAAGTGTCGGCCCAGGACTGCAAAACGCAGAAAGCGTTGATGAGGAGGCCAGATGGGAATATGCAAGTATGCTTCCTTGATGTCCAAGGATGCCAGGTACTCCCCTGCCTTCACTGCCGCTATAACAGAGCGGAGAGTCTCCATGCGAAAGTGCCGCACTTTCAAGGCCCGATTGACCCCTTTGAGGTCGAGGATAGGCCGGACAGAACCTCCTTTCTTTGGTACCACAAAGTAAATGGAGTAACGCCCCTTGCCAAGCTGACTTTCTGGCACCGGAACGACCGCACCCAGGCGGATCAGATTGTCCAAAGTCTGCTGCACTGCCACAGCTTTGACCGGAGACTTGCAGGGAGAGAGTACAAACCCGTCTCTTAAGGGTCGGCAGAACTCTAGCTTGTAGCCGTCTCTGATGACTTCCAGCACCCAAGCGTCTGAAGTTATTGTGGTCCACTCGCCCAGAAACGAGGACAGCCGTCCTCCAATCTGCACTGGGGCGTGGACCAAGACCCCGTCATTGGGTACGAGACCCTGGGGGAGGACCGGAGGGAGCACCTCCGGGACGGCGGTCTCTGCGAAAGGAATGCTGCTTGGGGGAGAAATTCCTCTTAAAGGAAGAGGGGGCAGAAGAACCCGACCTGCCCGGGCGGTACCGACGGGCTTCCTGAAACCGTCCTCTGGAGGTACCGGGACGAGCACTAGCCCGAGCCCTGACCTCTGGTAACTTCTTGCCCTTAGACGTGCCGAGATCGGTCACGATTTTGTCCAGCTCGACCCCAAAGAGCAGCTTGCCTTTAAAAGGCAATCTAGCCAGGCGGGATTTAGAGGCGTGGTCAGCAGACCAATGTTTCAGCCAAAGCCACCGCCGCGCAGAGACTGTCTGAGCCATGCCTTTAGCTGAGGCTCTCAAGACATCATACAGCAAGTCTGCCAAATAGGCTAAGCCCGATTCCAGGGCCGGCCAATCAGCCCTCAAGGAAAGATCCGAGGGGGAAGCCCGCTGCACCATAGTCAGGCACGCCCTGGCCACATAGGAGCCGCAAACTGAGGCCTGCAAACTTAAAGCAGCCGCCTCAAAGGACGACCTTAAGGCCGCCTCCAATCTTCTGTCTTGGGCGTCCTTTAGGGCCGTGCCACCTTCCACCGGCAACGCCGTTTTCTTAGTCACCGCAGTGATTAAAGAATCCACGGTAGGCCACAGATAGGCCTCACGCTCACTCACAGCCAAAGGATAGAGGCGGGACATAGCCCTAGCCACTTTAAGGCTCGCTTCTAGGGCATCCCATTGAGCCGAAATTAAGGTGTGCATGGCATCATGCACGTGGAAGGTTCTAGGCGGGCGCTTCGTCCCCAGCATAATGGCAGAGCCAACAGGGGCTGAGGGAGAGACGTCCTCCGGAGAGGAAATCTTCAAAGTGTCCATGGCCTGTAACAACAGGTTGGGCAAATCCTCTGGGCTAAAAAGCCGCGCTGCAGAGGGGTCATCCGCTCCAACCGAGCGGGGATCCGTCTCCTCCAAGGAATCCGCAAAGGACCGTTGGGAGACCTCAGACACGCTGCCCTCATCTACATCGGAGGAGACAAATTCCTCCAAGGCCTGGGAATCAACCCGAGGGCGTTTGCCTCTGGGAACCTCAACCTCTTTACCAGACGAGGGAGCAGGGGCAGCGTTGTGCATGAGGAAGGCCTGATGCAGCAGCAAAACAAACTCGGGGGAGAAACCCCCCAGACTGTGCACTTCCGCAGCCTGGGCAACAGCCCTAGACGCACTCTCAACCGGCGCTCGAAATAGCGGGGGAGAGACATGCTGCGCATCCAAAATGGCGTCCGGCGCGAAACTCCGCGAAGGAGCCGCGCGGGAAGAACGGCTCTTAACATTAGCCGGTTTTGTGCCGTCGCCCAAATTAAGGGCGTTCATGGCATTAATGTCTCCAACCTCAAGGGCGGCCCCCGAAGAAGCCGTCCGAGCCGCGTGGCCGGCCAAGATGGCGGAGGCGAGGAGCGGGGGATGAGCGTTTATGGCGGGAAAAACCGCCACACCGGAGGAAGGACCGGGACATTCATCGGTCACTAAACTGTCACCCATCAAGGGCGAACCAGGCTGTAAAACCCCCGCATCCCCTCTAGAAGCGCTCCAGCGATCCGGGGAGCGACCCTTTGCGCCCTCGCCCTCCGACGCCATATGCCACGAGGAGAAGAATCGGGGAACCCCCTGCCCGCTATAAAAAGGTAAAATTACCTGCTTGCCGCTCCGAGCTGTAACGAACTGGTGTCCCAGTGAGTAGCTGCAATGAACGTTTAAATAAACGCCAAAATAAACGCCTTTAAAGACGTTTAAAATTTTTTTTTTTTTTTTTTTTAAACGGAGCCAGCGGGAGGGGGGAGAAAAGGAGGGACCTGGCACCACCAGGTTTGCACTTGCTCAAAAGAGCCCTCAACCCCAGGCCTCAACAAAACCTAAGGATTAGGCTTGGAGGCCTAGCCAGAGCTGCTGCTGTGTGTGACCACCACCTGCTGAGATAGAGAACATACTGGGGAGTTTCCGGCAGCACATGACCACATATAGGGAGGCAAAAGTTTGCTCTCTATCTCCACCTGCTGGTAGATGGACACAACCCACCAGTCTATGGATTGATCAGCTTGATGATATGGAAGTACCATTGATTGTATCATGTTGCAAAATATTCCCCTCGGGAAGAATTGTTTCACACGTTTGAGTTTCCACATTGTGTGAAACATTTTCTTTATTTTGGTTGTGGTCAATGGTAATGCCGAGGATTTTCAGGCTGTCTGAGATGGGGAGGGAATAGTCTGGGGTATTAATAGTTGTGGGGGTGGGCAGCGCTGTGTTGGGATGAGAGAATGAGGCAGTGTGTTTTTTCTTTATTGAGTTTTAGTTTGAATGCCATTGCCCAGGAGTCCAAGATGTTCCAGCTGATCTTGATCTCATTGGTAATTTCTGATGGGTTAGATTTGAAAGGTATGTATATTGTGACATTGTCTGCATATAGAAAAGGGTTAAGGCCTTGGTTGGATAAGGACTTGGCTAGTGGGGTCATCATTAGGTTGAAGAGGATGGGTGAGAGGAGTGATCCTTGTGGTACTTTGCAATCTGCTTTCCACGGTGATGAGATGTTTGAGTTTGACTTTACTTGATAGTTCTTGTAGTTAGGAAACTGTTGCCTCCAATCCCGAGCTTATCTAGTAATCTGATTAGTATATTATGGTCTACCATATCGAATGCACTAGACATGTCAAATTGGAATAGGAGGATGTTTTTGCCTATTGCTATTTCCTGTTTTGGCTAGGAGAGTGACTAGTACTGTTTCTGTACTGTGGAGGGGTCGGAAGCCAGACTGCGATTTGTGGAGTATGGAAAATTTGTCTATGTATTCTTTTAGTTGTTTGGCTACCATGCTTTCCATCAGTTTTGTTGTCAGCGGGATGGATGCTACTGGATGGTAGTTAGTGATTTCATTTGTTTTTTTCTTGGTGTCTTTAGGTATCAGTGTAAGATATTGCCTTTTTTCTTGGGGAAGAGTCCTTGATGAAGCAGTAGTTTAGATGGGATGTGAGGTCTACTATGAAGCGGTCTGGGGCTGATTTCATTAGATAGTTGGGACAGGTATCGAGTTTACAGTGGGTGGTGGAGAACCTGCTGACCGCCTGGGCAACTGCATCGACAGTGAGGTTGGTGAAGTTTATTCAAGTTCGGTCAGCCGGGTATTCTCCTGGGTTTGGGTCCAGTTCATTAAGAAAGCTTTCAAGGTCGGTGTTATTCTGAGACAGTGTGCTGCGTAGATTGACAATTTTTTCTTTGAAGTGCTTAGCCAGTTTGTCCGCAGATGGGATGTCTGTATTCAATGTAGTGACCGGGTTAGTGTCTATGAGTTTGTCCAAAAGTTTGTATAACTTGTTCATGTCTTTGTAATCTGTCCCTATTTGAGTTTTGTAGTATAATCTTTTGGTCTGTCTTATTGCATAGTTGTATTTTCTTTGTGATTGTTTCCACGTGGTTAGTGTATGTTTGTTTTTATTTTTACTCCATGCACGTTCGAGTTTCCTGGATTATGTCTTTAGCTTTTTCAGTTCGTCATTGAACCATGGGGTTGTGTTGCGCTTTCGTGAGGTTTTTGCTCGTAGTGGTGCTATGTCATCTAGTATATATATGCATCTTTTTTCCCATTCCACGAGGTAATGTGTGGAGTTCGTTTGTGCTGACCATTCATTGTTGTATATCGATTGCCAGAATTATTTTGTGTCTATTTGGCCTCTGGTGCTGTATTTCTTGTATTTGGTGAACTCCTTTCTTCCGCCAGTGTAGGGATAAGTTTAATTTGTAGTGATCAGTCCAAGGTGTTTCTGTCCATTTAAGATCTGTTATGGCTAAGTTCTGGTCTGGTGAGAATTTGTGTGAGAGTAGGTCGAGTGTGTGTCTTTTTACATTTGCATTTGAGGCCATTTAAGTTTTTACGTGGGTTGCTTGCATTTGAGGCCATTTAAGGTCCCATAAGTTGAGGAATTCCTTATATTCTCATGTGCTGGTTGAGTTTGGGTCTTCTAGGTGAAGGTTGATGTCTCCTAATACTAGTACGTTGGGGTTAGTTGCACATGTGTTAGAAACGAAGTCCATGAAATTAGTCTGGGCTTCGTTCCAATTACCTGGGGGTCTGCAGAATAAGATGCAATTCAGATGGTCGTGAAGGGTTTTGTTATGTATCCTGATTGAGGCAATTTCAAGTTGTGGTGTCATGGACACGGCAGTGGTAAAGTGGGATCGATAGATTAGAGCGATGCCTCCACCTCTCTTCCTTTCTGCTCCAGTGTATAAGTTTGTATCCTGGAGGGCACAGGTCTAGGATTATGTGGTCCTTTTGATCAAGAATCCAAGTTTCACTGATGAAAAGTAGATTGAGGTCTTCCACTGTGATCCAGTCTGTTAGTATTGCTGTTTTGTTTACTGCAGATCTGGCGTTGGCATAGCCCACTAGGATTGTTTGGAATGATGGCTATGTTTAGGTAATACAGCAAGTAAAAAAACGAATGTTATTCATTAAACCTGCTTCCATCATTATGGTGAAGTTTATAAATACCACTGGATGGGGTAGCCATTCTTCAGCTCTTATTTCTAGAATTGGTCACTACCAATGCCAAGATTACCTACACACTGATGAGGTAAACCAGTAAGGGTGAGGCCTCATTGAAGAGATAGGTTAGCAGCATCTGATGAAGCTTTGGTAAGGGGGCTATATTGGAAGACAACAGTGACAGGCACAGTCTTGACAGCTGTGTTTGTTCTAGAGGGCCAAAAAGACTATTATACAACAGTGGATCGGGGGCTTAGCTTGTATGACCAGGCCCCCCTGGGAACATCAGAAAAGATTGGCTTTTATGGCTAATTTCTTACAATGCAACATTACAGTTACAGTTTATTAAACTTACTATACCACACACTTTGGTAAAAGGGCCCGTACATCAGCAAAAGTCCATTTGTCCAAACTGAATTATTTTATAACATTCTGAATGAAATCATATCACTGTTCCTTCCCACCCCATTGAAAGTAGTGATCAAAATAAAAAGGAAACAAATTAGAAAACAGCAATAAAATAAAATCTCAGGGTAGAAAAGGACAACACGGACAATTTATTTATTTATTTTATGCATTTCTAGCCTGCCTATCGACTAGATGGGTTGCAATTAAAGCATACATACAAACAACCTATGGGAATCCAGGGGGGCCCACTTTCTCCGAAGCAGCAAAAGAGGTTTTTGATAGTTTGGGGGCTTTATATACAGCACATATCTCCTGGTGCTAAGCGTTATTCTATAAACAGTACCCAACTCTGAGCACTGTTTATAGAAAAGAGCTTTGAATTAATTTTTTTTATCAGCGCTGATTTTACAGCGACATATATAAAATTTAGTTCTTAAAGCCTAGTTGCAAGGTACACCATAATTTGATGCCACAGAAGCTATCGCCCCCAAGGACTGCATACAGGGGTGCAAGGGAGTCTATAGGTTGCTGCTCCTTTCCCTTAACAATACTCCCTCACAAAATCAGGACCAACTAAAGCCCCATAGTAGCGCCCAAAGAGGAAGACACAGGCGGGGTTGAGCCAGGAAGACAGCTGCTAGGAAATATAAAAGGTGGGATCAGTTGGGTTAAGGAGGCCCTGGGAAGGGAAAAGCGGGCCCACAGCTATGTGTAGCCTCCATAACCTGGCTCAGGTAGGCCAAAACTTAACTTGAATAATTGTGAGAATCCTGTTCTTGAGACCTGGCTGGAGCCAGACAAGCACTTGTGCCACCTGAGAGACAGACTGTGTAAACTATGTTTTAGGATCTATCAGCCTTAGGCCTATGTTCAAATTTCCTCTGAATGTCAAGAAACTTGCCTTGCAACTCATGATATTATCACTGAGACTGGAGTGATAGTCCAGCAATGCCCCTATCAGACCCCTGAAACCCGGCAGCAGGCTGTGGTAAAAGAAGTAGCTGAGGTACAGGAACTTGGTGTTATTGAGGAGTCAGCCTGTAATTGGTCATCCCCCATTGTGCTAGTGTCAAAACTGGACAGGAGCATCCGGTTCTATATTGATTTCTGGAAAGTGAATGCTAATCTCCAAACTAGAGGCTTACCCAATGCCAAGGGTCAATGAACTCATTGAAAGGCTGGGAGATGCCCAGTTCATCTTGACCCTAGACCTGACCAAAGGATACTGGTGGATATTCTTCGCTCTGGCTGCCAAGGAGAAGGCTACCTTTTCAACGTCCCAAGACCTATTTCAGTTCACTGCATTGTTTTTTGGCCTTCATGGAGCTCCTACCACCTTCCCACACCTTGTTGACTGCCTACTCAAATTGCATGGTGATTATGTGGCTGCCTACTTAGAGAACATTGTCATTTACAGTAAAGATTGGAGGACTCATCTCCTCCAGGTGGAGGCTGTACTGGATAGTATGGACCGCTGAATTGATGGGGAATCCTAAAAAGTGCTTCCTTGAAGAACAAGAGGTCCAATACCTGGGGTATTCGGTCAGGAAAGGACAAATGAGACCCCAGATCCGGAAGGTAAAAGCAATCAGCTAGGTAAGATACTCCAGACCAAGAAGCAGTGCAAGCCTTCCTAGGCCTCGTTGGACACTACCTACGATTTTCCTAGGGTTTACTGAGAAGACGGAACCATTAGATTTTCCTAGGGTTTGCTGAGAATGCGGAACCATTAACCCATCTCCTGCAGAAGAAAGCCATGGAGAAGGTACAATGGAACTGGATACTGCTTTCCAGACCCTGAAGCAGGACATCTATTTGGAGCTGATGCTGATCAGCCCAGACTTCAACCAGCCCTTCATGGGCACAGACATAGTCAGAGGTTGGGCTCAGGGCTGTACTAGCCCAAGAAGTGAATGGCAAAGTGCACTCCGTGGCTTACATTAACTGTAAGCTGTTTACTAGGGAGAGAAACTATGCTGTGATTGAAAAGGAAGCCTGAGCTGTCAAGTGGACCTTGGAGATGCTCCAGTATTATCTGCTGGGACAAAACTTCTTGTTCATCATGGACCATGAACCTCTCAAGTGGATAGCTTGCCACAAAGATTTGAATGCACACATCATGCAGTGATTCCTTGGCCTCCAGAACTTTAACTTTCAGATGTGACATCTGGCAGGCTGGGAGCATGCCAATGCTTATTTTTTTGTCTTAAGGGGGTGGACCTGGGCATGGCTGAGCTAAAGGGGAGGATGCCAGAGCCGGTGGTGGGAGGCGGGGATAGTGCTGGGCAGACTTATACGGTCTGTGCCAGAGCTGGTGGTGGGAGGCGGGGCTGGTGGTTGGGAGGCGGGGATAGTGCTGGCCAGACTTATACGGTCTGTGCCCTGAAGAGGACAGGTATAAATAAAAAGTAGCACGTATGAATTTACCTTGTTGGGCAGACTGGATGGACCGTGCAGGTCTTTTTCTGCAATCATCTACTATGTTACTATGGGGCTCATTTTCAAAGCACTTAGCCTTCCAAAGTTCCATAGGTTTCTATGGAACTTTGGAAGGCTAAGTGCTTTGAAAATATGCCTCTATGTGTGTGGAGTCAATAGGATGCTGCCCCTTTTCCCTTAAGAATATTCCTTCACAGAGTCAGGATCACCTTAAGCCCCACAGCCCCACCCAAAGAGGAAATGACACAGGAAGGATGGAGAAGTATAAAAGGCCAGAGTTGGGTTATGGAGACCCATGGAAGGGAGACATGGGCCCACAACGTATGCCTTCATTACATATGTGTAGCTTCCATAACCTGGCTCAGACCGGTCAAACCGTAACTTGAATAATTGTGATTTGAACAGCCAGAAAAAGTTAGAGTGGTTCAATCTGAAAGCCCACCCTCAACCCTCGCTCACATTATTACAAGGGGCTTTTATTATTAGATGTTTAAAAAAATGTATGGTTCTTTGAAAGCACAAAAAAATCTGTATTCATTACTGTTTTGTGGCACAGGTGGCACTGCATGATATGCTTTATTCGTGCAGCTGAGTCAGGGGCATGTAAAAGACATAAAAAGACTAGAGGTTTCAAGGCAGCCAAGGGGAGAGTAAGTGGGGTTTCCAGTGTTTGTTCAATAAATCCTTATTATTATTATTTTTATTTCTCTCTCTCTCTCTTTTTTTTTTTTTTTTGCATCAGGAGTGTTTTATCAGCTCTACTTATTCAGAGTTATTCCTACTCATTCTTTTCTGGTGTATTTGATTTTATCTCACTTTTAAGAATTCCTTATATATGTGCATCTTCCATAGTACAGGAGGAGCAGGAGGAAATGCATTTTTATTTCTAATTTTCCAGGATTGCACTGCATATGCAGAATCTGGCTCCAAAAGGCTTTCCAGTTCAGTTTTTGCCTTCCTATTTCAGTTTCTAGTTTGTTCCTATTTCAGTTTCTTATTCTCCATTTCCTGAGGATGCAGTGACGTAGTTAGGGTAGTTGACACCCGGGGCCGGTCATTTTTTAACACCCCCCCCCCACCCCCACAAATCCAGTACTAGGCATACCGAGAATACAAAACACTCAGGACCTATAGAGCAATTCTATCATACCATAAGCAGTAATTTGTACGAGTCACACAAGGAAAAGGAAAGCATCTTAAAAACTACAGTGAGCACTAGAACATCAATTCACCTACTGTAAAACGAAACCAGACAGAATAGTACAGATCGTAGATCCTGCACAGTCAATGCCAACTGAAAGCCATGTCTTTTTCACAAACACAGATACACCCTAATCCACTATAGAATAAGTAATCATAAACTTTCTATTTAAACAAAAATTAAACTGAACCCCCGATGCCAGACTCTGCATACAATGCAACACCACAGAAACAGAAAATGTCCCCTAGTACTGTGCAAAATATAAAGACAGCAGATGTAAATTTGAAAAAACTAACAAATGCCAACCACCACTTTACAAATTAACAAATAGAAATAAAACAAATACAGAAAATAAAATACCATTTTATTGGACTAATACATTTAGCTTCCAGAGGCCAAAATCTCCTTCCTAAGGTCAATACAGTATAGTGCTGTTTCAGTGTCCTATCCTGACCTGAGGAAGGGGGTTTTGTTCTCTGAAAGTTAAGTCAAAATGTATTAAAATTAGTCCAATAAAAAGATTACTTATTTACATGTTCTATTTATAAACATTTATTAACACAGCTACAATACTACTTTATCCTAAAGCAAAAAAATAAAAATATATATTTACAGTTCATTGTCTCTGGTTTCTGCTTTCCTCATCTTTTCACTGTCTTCCTTCTATCCAGCATCTGTCTTCGCTCTCTCTCTGCCATCCAGTGTCTGCCCTCTCTCTCTGCCCCTTCCATCCAGTGTCTGCCCTCTCTCTCTGCCCCTTCCATCCACTTCTGCCCCGTCCATGCACCATCTGCCCCAGTCTGCCATCTCTCTCTCCCCCTTCCATCAACATCTGCCCTCTATCTCTGCCCCTTCCATCCACCATTTGCCCCAGTCTGCCCTCTTTCTCTCTCCCCTTCCACCCACCATCTGCCCTTTCTCTCTGCCCCTTCAATCCGTCTGCCCTCCCTCTACCATCCATCCAGGGTCTGCCCTCCCTCACGCTCCCCCCTTCTATCCCCTCTCTCTGCCCCCTCTTTTCAGCCCCCAGTTCCAGCCCCCTTATTTTACCTGCCCCTAGTTCCAGCCCCAGCCCATATCTCCCACCTGCTCCCCTTTTCAGCCCCACTATCCCACCAGTCCCCAGCCCTTTTCTCCCATCAGTCCCGACCTTCAGCCCCCAGCCACTTCTCCCTGTCCCCTTTTCAGCCTCTAGTTTCAACCCCAGCCTTTTTCTCTCACCAGTCCCGAGCTTCAGCCCCAGCCAGTTCTCCCTGTCCCCTTTAAAGCCCCTAGTCCCCACAGTTTCAGCCCCCTTCATCCACCACATGCCTTGCATCCCCCCTTTTCAGCCCAAGACCCATTCTCCCCTTTAAGCACCCCTCTGAGCTCCCCCACCCTTCCCCAATCCCATTCTCCCCTCTCTGAGCTCCCCCACCCTCCCTAATCCCCTTTAAGCACCCCTCTGAGCTCCCCCACCCTTCCCCAATCCCCTTCTCCCCTCTCTGAGCTCCCCCACCCCTCCCCAATCCCCTTCTCCCCTCTGAGTCCCCCCCGACCCGACAGCTGAGATCCGTTCTCCTGCTGCTCCTACCCTGTCCTGCCTTAAAAAAATTTTTTCAAAGCACAGGAGAGTGGCAGGCAGCGCGCCTCGCGTCTGCCCTGCTAGTAAAGAAGATCTCGTCGACATCCTTCCCACACTGAGTCCCGCCCGCCCTCGCGGTAATAGGAAGTTGCCTCAGAGGGGGGCGGGACTCAATGTGGGAAGGGCGACGACGTCAGCGAGATCTTCTTTACTAGCAGGGCAGATGCAAGGCGCGCGCTGCCTGCCACTCTCCAGCGCTTCAAAAAAATTTTTAAAGGCGGAGCCATGGGAGCGGAGCACCCCCTCACCCGATGACACCCGGGGCGGACCGCCCCCACCACCCCGCCCTTGCTACGCCACTGTGAGGATGTATCTGTGTTCTGCATGAATGACTAAGCTGAGGTATTCCAGCAGTATGCCGTTTCTGTAGCAGTCCAGTTTGTTCTGTTTTCCAAAATCCAAAACAGAAGGTATTCTGACATTTTAGAACTTATCACAATGTTTGAACTGAAGTGCAATGCAGCACAATGGTGTGTAAGGAGGATACACCAGGGGAAGTGAGAAGCAGCCATGGCAGGGTCACTTGTATCCCACAACTCCACAGGGAGCAGCAAATTCTGCAGTAGGAGATGGACCATTTCACAGTTGCTGAAGCAGCATAGGAATCCAAGGATCCTGATTATAATTTGAATTTTAATTTAGTGTATTTTTATTTAGACACATTTATAATCTGCCTAGCATACAAATGTTCAAGACAGCTTCCAACTTTCACATTACAATTAACCTACAACATAAAGTCAACCACACAATAACCTCTGGCCCCTCATCTCATTCTACTCCTCATTGTATCAACATGAACTTAACTCTTCTCCACATGCAAAACAGTGGGCAAAGAGTTCAACAATGTTGGACCAGCAATAGAGAACATGGACATCCAGCCTCCTGCTGAGTTTCCTACATGCAGTCCTAGGATCCCTATTTGATTTGTACTTATAGGGAGCAACGTCTGACTCACACATATCTCTGTAAAAGCTCAAAGATAGCATAATTGCTTACCTGTAATAGGAGTTCTCTGTGACCACACCTTGAGTATTGTGTTCAATTCTGGTCACCACATCTCAAGAAAGATATAGTGGAACTGGAAAAGGTGCAGCGAAGGGCAACTAAAATGATAGCGGGGATGGGACGACTTCCCTATGAAGAAAGACTAAGGAGGCTAGGGCTTTTCAGCTTGGAGAAGAGACAGCTGAGGGGAAACATGATAGAGGTAAATAAAATAATGAGTGGAGTGGAACAGGTGGATATGAAGAGTCTGTTCACGCTTTCCAAAAATACTAGGACTAGGGGGCATGCGATGAAACTACAGTGTAGTAAATTTAAAACAAATCGGAGAAAATGTTTCTTCACCCAACATACAATTAAACTCTGGAATTCGTTGCCGAAGAACGTGGTGGAGGCGGTTAGCTAGGGGTTAGACAGTTTCCTAAAGGACAAGTCCATAAACCGCTACTAAATGGACTTGGGAAAAATCTATAATTCTAGGAATAACATGTATAGAATGTTTGTACATTTGGGAAGCTTGCCAGGTGCCCTTGGCCTGGATTGGCCGCTGTCGTGGACAGGATGCTGGGCTCGATGGACCCTTGGTCTTTTCCCAGTGTGGATTACTTATGTACTTATGTAAACAACAGAGGAATGCTTCCCACACTACAGGGTTTGATGTCATCTGGCAGCTACCGTATTGCTCTCCCACAGATCAAAAAAAACAAAAGCTTTTTGAAGTATTGACTGCCCAAAACACGTTTTCATGCCAGGACAGTGTATCTAAGCAGCAGTGCTTCAAAAAGATATGGAGAGAGGATGAAATTGTAGCTCTACAGATATCTACAGATATCGATCAATGAGGCAGATCCAAAACTGGCAGTTAGTTGCATAAGCACAAAGTTGATGTATCTCAATCCAACCTGGACAAGGTACACTACCTCTGTTTGAATGACAAGTGATCTAACTGGAAACCCATAGGGACTGTGCACATTTACACGGCTGTGTACCTGAGCTGCTGGGGTTGAAGAAAACAAAGAGTTGTGAATATTTCCGAATGTCTTTGGTTGCCTGTAAGCTATACAGAAGGACTACTGCCAGCGAATTTATGGCTTCTTCTCCTCAGTGGGAATGAAACTTTGGAAAAAAACATTGGCAAGATAATATTTTGGTTGAGGTGGAAATCCAAGACCAATATGGGAAGAAATTTAGGATGAGTGCAAAGCACTACCCTGGTAGGGAAAAAACAGGCAATGAACTAGAGCTTGAAGATGTTACAGTTGAAAGGAAACGCATTTTCCAGGAAAGATAACTGACCTTTGCCTGGCACAATGGTTCAAAAGGTGGATCCATCAACTCGGTGAGGATGGCATTCAGGTTCCATGCAGAAGTAGGAACTCTCTCATGGACCTTGAAACTAGAGAATGAATGGAGACTGACTGACTGTCAGTTTGATGGTGATAGACCACAACTGCAGAAAGATGGAGTCTTCAAGACCATATCAGATAATAGGTAATCCAATGGCTAGGAATCAAGCAGCACCAGAATCTTGAGTGGTAGCTCGTTTTCTGGATGCTAGAAGGATACCACAAACAATCTGAAATACTAGTAGCCCAGAAATTGGTTGGCCCTCAATATCCACGTGGGTAGCTTGAATATCCAGAGACTGGAGTTCAGCAGTTAGCCCTCTTGTTGGGATAGGAGAGGCCTGATTCCATAGGTGGACCAGCACGTCCTGTGCAAGGGTCATGAGTCATGGGAACCATACTTACCACTAGAATAATATGATCTGAAAAACCTTCTGTGTTACCTGGGATGTGAGGGAAATTGGAGGAAAAGCATACAAAAGACCTCAGTTCCAAGATATGGAAAGAGTGTCATAAGCTAATCTGAAATCAGTTGGCCTTCAAGAGTAGAAGATTAGCATTTTGAGGAGTGGCAATAAGTCTATGGTAGACATGTCTGAATGGGGCCTGAGTTTTATCATCAAGAGACTATTAATGAGGACTGAGATTTCTGTTGAGTTTGCCCAAGAGCTAATTGAAGCTGTCCAAGAGAAAAGTTTCCTGAAGTTGAGATTTATGGCCAGATTCCAATCCTGATCTGAATGGCTTCACAGCTTGGTTGATCTGAACCTCCCACTTGGTTGTCTGCTTTCAAGGAAAGACAACGTTCCTTCAAAGCATTGCCAGAAGACATTGAGGCCATGGCTTGAAATTCCAGCAGATCAATGTGCAGGCCTTGCTCCCTCACTGACCACTGATCTTGTATGTGTCGGTGGAGCAGGTGCACCCCCAACCCACAATGGATGTGTCACTTGTGAGGACAAGCATGTATGGGGGCAGATATAAAGGGCAACCTCTCTACAGATCAGAGGACAGCTGCTATCAGAAAAGGGCCTATTTCACTGGCGGAGTCAACCACACTTTTGCAAACAATGGCTGTCAGACCTAATGCCACTGAAGCCCAAGGTGCCTCTGGAGAGTTTGCATATAAAGCCATAACAAACAGGAAGGATATGAAAGGATCATATGTCCCAGAACTCAGAAGGCACTGTGGGAGGTGAATTCTTGTTTGCCAGAAGACTGATGACAAATTTGTAAACAGGGAAGTATGCCCCACTGTTCCATGTCACCACGTGTGCACCTGTAAAGATCTTGTGTAGGAACATGTTAAATTTCTTTGTGTTTATGGGAATGCCTAGTGACTGAACAGTCAAGATATTCACTTATGGGGACTCACTGCACGGCAATGTCAATTGTCCAGGTAGAGGAAGACAAAAAATCCTTGCTTCTGAAGGTGGGCCGCTGATACAGCAAGACATTCTGAAAAAACTCTGGAAGCCAACAAAAGACCCAAAGCCAGGACAAATACCTTAGTGTTTCTGTCGGAAGGCAAAGCAAAGGAATTTCCAATGCTGAGGATGAATTGGAATGTGGACATACGTGTCCTTCAGATTGAGGTAGGTGAGCCAAGTCATTCAGAAAAAGGAAAGGTAAAATGGTGGCTAAGGTGTTCATTTTGTCCCTCATTAAAAACATGTTCAACTACCAGAGGCTGAGTACATGTTGAAGACCACCCAATTTTCTGGAGGTAAGGATATATCTGGAATAGAAGCCCTTTCCCCTTTCTTCAATTGGTTATTCCTCAATGGCATTGAGCTCTAACGAGGACAGGGAGGTGTTGATATGGGTGCTTGGAAGAGGTCTCAGGTGGAGTGTGCAGGAACATATCCATCCAATGCAGCCTGTATCCCTTGACCATGCTACCACTCGCTAATGAGTTATAATGAACAGCCAGGCCTTTATGAAGAAATGAAGTTTGCTCCCCACTAGAGGGCAGTCAAAAACCTGGATTGGATTTCGGAACTGTGGCTACTGTTTCCTCACACTCTGCGGAGAGACTTGTGGCATTTCATGTTGAGGTGCCAGTTGGGCATTTGACTAGGTAACACACAAGTAAAGCTGTTGAACATAATGAGACTGGTAGGGTTTTATGTAAAATGGCTGCCGAGGTCTGTGGTAAGAGCTCGGTCGGTCCATGGGTTGTGTAAAGAGCTTGTGCAGGGTGGCCTTTGATTTGCGACACTGTGTGTTCATTGTTTCTCCAAACAAGCATCCACTAGACAGTTGTAAAGATCTTCTATGAGACTAGAGAGCTACAGTTAAATAGTGCACGAGACTCCAATGACCACTGCCACACATTAAGATGTCTAATTAGACTGACATTTCTCTAGATCAGCCAAAAATGATAGCTGGATCCAAATGTCACATGGAAGTTGTTTAATGGAAAGAACCTGTTATACAAGGCTGTACTGTACTGCTATTTTATGATTTTTAGTTGATAAGCTGTGATGCAAAGATTCATCATTGCACTATGAAAGGGGGCACAATTTGGTGAAGTTTCTGTCACAAAGATGAGAGAGTACAAAAAATGAATTATTCAACTTACTTTCTGGATAGTTTTTCAATGGTATCAATTAAGCTGTCTCATAAGGTCCTTAGTCTATGTGTGTGTGGGGGGGGGGGGGCTGTAAATGCCTATCTTTATAATGCTGTCATACCTATCAATTTGAAGCATGCTAAAGTATGATTTTTATTTTTAAAGAATGGTGCTGATGTGATTGTAATAATTACAATCTGATTTCTGTCTACTGTTTTTAGTTAAAGTTATTGAACTGGCAGAGTCAGCCACACTTTTGCGAACAATGGTTGTCAGACCTGGTGCCACTGGAGTCCAAGGTGCCTCTGGAGAGGTTGCATATGAAGCTATAGCAAACAGGAAGGATGTGAACAAATGCTACCATATGTCCCAGAACTCAGAAGACTCTGGGAAGCAACTGTTTGTTTGATACATGAATGATGACAAATTTGTAAACAGGTACACTACAACATTTTCTGGATGAGCTTTCTGTTCTCAATAACACCAGTAAGGCTTTTGGAAGCAATACAGTACTGCTACTCTTTTGGTCTCAATGATCGATCCAGTGCTGCAAAGCTTAGCAGAACCGCCCTCCCCTACTCCCCCACCCCACCATGGCTTATCTCTGCATGATTCTGGATGTGTCTTCTGCAATTGATTCAGTGTGACATTAATGTTAATACAGAGGCTGAATGACATTAGAATTAGCAGTACAGTAGTTACATGGTTTTTGTCTTTTCTATCCAAATGATTGCAGCAAGCGTAGGCAAATTCTGATGTTTCTAAGTGGGCATATTTACCCTATTGGGTGTCACAGGATTTGGTCCCCTCTCTGACCTTTTGTTTTTTGTTTTATTTTTTATTTATACAATTTCACATTTACATTTATGCATTATAACATAAATTTGAATTTAAGAAAATAAACAGAAGGTTAAATCCTAACAGGCAAAAAAAATATTAATTATTTAGTCCACAATAATTGATCCAAGATCTAGAAAATTTAAATTTTAAGCTCAATAAACTGAATGAAACAATTACAAACTAGAGCAGAGGGAACCGGAGTAACATAGTAAATGACAGCAGATAAAGACCTGTACAGTCCATCCAGTCTGCCAACAAGATAAACTCATTTTATATGGTATGTGATACTTTATATGTATACCCGAGTTTGATTTGTCCTTGCCTTTCTCAGGGCACAGACCGTAGAAGTCTGACCAGTACTGTTCTTGTACTAAGTTCTGAAGCTAACATCGAAGCCCCTTAAAATTTACACTCCAGCCCATTCCTATCTATTCAGTCATGATCAGGACGTAGACCATAGAAGTCTGCCCAGCTCCCGTTTTGTTTCCAATTACCGGCGTCACCACGCAATCTCCGCTAAGATTCCACAGAACCATTCCTTCTAAACAGGATTCCTTTGTGTTTAACCCACGCATGTTTGAATTCCATTACCGTTTTCATCTCCACCACCTCCCGTGGGATGGCATTCCATGTACTAAGGAAATAATTATAGTGAAATATACGCTGTCATATAATTATTTACTGTTACATCCTAGATTTGTTTCATTAATCTAGTATCTTGGCTGTAACCCGCTATGAACTTTTTTTTTTTTTTTTTTAGTATGAGCAGGCTATAAATGAGCTAACTATAACTATATCTCTGTCCACCGAGGTCTGGTTTCCAAACCTTTTCGGCCCTGCATTGTGTGCTATTCTTGTCTGTAACCCTCCTCTGTCTCCCTGCTAACCCTTTCTGCACCTCTCTCCCGTCACCCTTCAACCCTCATCTGGGAGCCTAACCTGCCCCAGTCAGTGTCTGTCTGTCTGTGCCCTACTGACCAATGGCCCCCAGCTTCACTTACTCTCTGTGCATCTGTCTCAGTCCTAGCTTCCTTGGGACCAGGGGTGTAGCTAGGTGGGGCCAAGGGAGCATGGGCCCCCACAGATTTAGTCTGGCCCCCCTCTTTCTACCCCACCGACGCTCCCCCGCTACCTTCGACCCACCGCCGCAAGGCACCTTTGATGGTCTCCCAGCCGAGACTAAGCGCAAACGATCAAGAACTATTACAACATTATTCTTTACAGGAAATAAATTCTACCAATTTTCCTGGGTCAAAAAACATATAATTTGTGGAATTCAAAGAAACTTTGCATTTACAGGGAAATTTTAAAAGGAAAGTCCCTCCTATTCAAAGAACTCTCGCTTTTAGTAACAAAAACTCTTTTCTTCTTCTTTGTGTGTCTCTCGAAAGATCCGGAAAAATCTGTACTTTTGATCCCTGGAATAGTGAGTTCATGTGGCGGAAGTAAAGTCTAAATATGTTATTTCGATCTAACTCCAGAGCAAATGTAACCAACAGTGTTGTTCTTTCTGTTATGACTTCCATAGAGTTCTCAAGAAAGTCAGTTAGATTTAGTTCAGATTGAGGAGGAATAGGTACTCTTCCTGTTCCAGTATCTGAAATATATTGGGTTTTGGTAATGGATGGAAAACCCTCAAGGGGAACATCCAATACCTCTGTAGTATATTTTTTAACATCTCTAGCGCTGGAATAAGAGGAGACTTAGGAAAATTCAAGAAACGTAAGTTATTTTTCCTTATCTGATTTTCTAAATATTCTATCTTGCGCTTCTGGAAGTTACTATCTTTTTTCAGCATTAGCGTTGAGGAATTCACTGATTTTATATCTTTATCAAAAGCCACCATTTTGGAGGTTTGCTCTTCTATTTTAGCTGATACTTCACTTTGAGCCTGCTTTATCAGCCACCTCACCCCGCAAAATACCTGATAGTTGTTGTAAGTTGGTATTCAGTCCTTGAATTGCTTCCCATAGTATATCTAAAGTAACAGTCACAGGTTTTATCAAAATTCCAGACTTCACGGAGGATTCGCCAGAAATTCCCTCAGACAGAAAACCTGCCTGGGACGTTGTTCCTACTGGCGTCGACGTGGCAACAGGGTCTCCACACACAGCCGCAAGGGGTCCGACTTCTAGGCTCAGCAGTTTGTTCCCTCGTTGTCACCGCTTCTCCTCCAAGTCTTGGGGGTGCTGTTAGTGGGGGTGGACTCAGTGACACTCCCTCAGCGCTGTGGTCAACAGTGTCTCCCGGACCTCTCGAAGCATCAAATCTGGTTCCCGGAGGTCAAAAGCCCGACTCCTCCAAAGTCGTCTGCCGCGTGGGAGGGGGATTAACCCTGCCTGTGGAGGTAGGCATATTGGGCTTCCCTTTCCTCTTTCCCATTCGGGTCCGTGGATACTCCCCTGCGTTAGATTTCTAATGGAAGTCGAGAGCTGCTTCACGCACGTCTGCCCTCGGCGCCATCTTGGATCCCCCCCTCTCTGACCTTTTGGTTTGCCTTATTGCATACTTGTATTTTCTTTGCATTTGTTTCCATGCTTTGTGTGTGTATTCGTCCTTTATTTTTTTGTCCATGCTCGTTCAAACCTCCTAACTTGTGTTTTTAGTTTTTTCAGTTCTTTGTTATACCATGGTATCGAGTTGTGTCTTCGTGAGGTTCTTGTTTGTAATGGTGCTATTTCGTCTAGTATGTTTTTGCATCTATTGTCCTAATCTAGTAGATAGTGTATCAAGTCCGTTTGTGCTGTCCATTCGTTTTTGTAAATCTGTTGCCAAAAAATAACCTGGTCTACTTGGCCTCTCGTGGTGTAGGTTGTGCGTTCTTGTTTTTGGTTAAATCCTTTTTTTCGCCATTGTAGGGTTAGGTTTAATTTGTGGTGGTTGGACCATGGTATATCTGACCATTTTGTATTTGATAGTATTAGGTTCTGGTCTGAAGATAATTTGTGTGTGATGAGATCGAGTGTGTGTCCTCTGACATGGGTTGCTTGCATATTTGGCCAATTAAGGCCCCATAATTGGAGGAATTCCTTGCATTCTCATGCATTATTGGAGTTTGGGTCTTCGAGGTGTAGGTTTATGTCCCCTAGTATAATTAGATTGGAGTTAGACACTCAGGTGTTTGATATAAAATCCATGAAGTGTGATCGGCATTCGTGCCAGTTACCTGGTGGTCTGTAAAACAAGACACAGTTAAGGTGGTCGAGCAAGGATGTGTGGTGGATTCTGACTGAGGCGATTTCAAGTTGAGGTATAATGGACTCGGCTATGATTGTTATGGCGAAGTGGGATCTATGGATTAGTGCTATGCTTCCGCCTCGTTTTTCCTTTCTAATCCAGTGAGTGATTTTATAACCTGGGGGGCATAGCTCTAGAATTATGGGGTCCTTTTGATCATGGAGCCAGGTTTCACTAATAAACAATAGGTCAAAATTCTCTGATGTGATCCAGTCTGTTATTGTTATTGCTTTATTAACTGCTGATCTGGCATTTATGTATCCTACTTGAATTATTTGGTAAGGGTCATTTAAGGTCGAATTTATTTTGATTTTTGTTAGTTGTCTATTCTCCTGTCGTGTGGATTTGTTATGTCCTTTCTTTCCTGTGTGCTGCTTTTGTGCGCGAATTGGAGATCTACCATTGTTTTGGTTGTTGTTAGTTTGGTGAGGTGTGTTGTATCTGGACGGCCTACTGAAGTTGAGTATTATGGGTATGATGGTCTCTAAAAGAGGGGTAGTTACTGTATGGTGTATCAGGGATAAGGAGTGGATTATAAGGAAAAGTTTGGCTGTGTTCATTGTGGTGCTGGTTAGACTGTTGAAAGGTGAGGTGAAAGAGGCTACTCTAGCCAAAAGAACAATTTTCAAAAAAATGGGAAAAAGAAAAAAGAAAGCGGCATAAGCACTGGCACATTAGATGCAAAGCACTGATGAGAAAGACAAAAAGCCTGCTATACAAAAAAAGTCATAAGAACAAAAATTCAGATATACTAGAAGCAGGCAGCCTGCAAGGAAATCAATTGCACCACTAGACTGTCATGGAGTAAAAGGGGCACAGGGAGGATAAGGCCACAGCAAAGATAATACATTAATTCTTTACTTTGGTCTTTAGTAAGGAAGATGCAAGGGAGCTACTCATGTCAGAAATAGTACTTAAAGGTGACAATTCAGAGGACCTGAAACAAATCTCAGTAAACCTTAAAGATGTAATAGATCAAATCAACATACGGACTGAATGGTATACACCATACAGTAACATAGGGTGGGGTCTCTACTAGGATCCCTGCTTTTTAAGATATTTATAATGAACTGGAAATGGGAACAATGAGAAACATGGCCAAATTTGCAATTAAACAAAATTATTCAAAGTTGTTAAATTGCATGCACAGGTGAGAAACAAGAGGAGGAGGATACTGGAAGATTTTGCATCCAAATGGAAGATGAAAAGTGATGCATATAGGGAAGAACAATCCACATTATAGCTAAATGGTGCTAAGTGCCTCATTAGGAGTTATCACCCAAGAAATGGATCTAGGTGTCATCATGGACAGCACACTGAAATCTGCTCAGAATGCAGCGGTGGCTAATAAAGCAAAAAGAATATTAGGTGCTGTGTATAGTTGTAATCGCTGCATCTCAGAAAAGAAATAAAGGACTTAGAAAAGGTGCAGAAAGGGGCTACCAAAATGATTAAGGGGATAGAATGACTCTCATATGAGGCAAGACTAAAGAGGTAAGGCTCCTCAGCTTACAGAAGAGATAAGAGATATGACAGAGGTCTATAACATCCTGAGTGGAGTGGGGTGGAACAGATAAACAGAAATCAATTGTTTACTGTTTCAAAAAGAACAAAGGTGGTGGGAATGGCCATGAAATTGCACAGTAGTACATATAAAACAAGTCAGTGAAAATATTTTATATATATATATATATATATATATACAGTGCACTCCATTTAAGTGCACGTCAGATAAGCGCATGCTCTGTTTAACTGCATGCCATACTTCGGCCCCATTTTTGGTGCCATCAATTTCTATGGGGACAAACTTCGGTTTAGCACACCACTGGTAAGTGCAAAATTTGCTTATATGCATGGTTTAAGACTGCTCCTTTGCAGGAAAGACTCCGCATAAGTGCACACACGGAATATGGAAGCCGGTTGGCCCGTGACAAAGGGGCGGTAAATTTGAAATCTCGTTGGTTAACTGCCACAGGCAGAATAAGCGAAAGAAAGTTGTTAGAGTGTACACTGGAGTCGGAGTCGTCGTGAAACTGTAAAACTTTAACACTGGCTGAATGAATAGAAGTTCTTAAAAAATTAGAAAACAAACAAATTCAAGCATCTATTGCTAAAGAATATGGTGTCAATCCCAGTCAAATTTCACGTATCTTGAAGCAGAAAGATCAGCTTCTGGAAGACTGGCAAAACAATTCACATCCACACAGGAAACGAAAACGGGCAGGAAAAGCTGAGGAGGTAGAAGATGCTCTTCTTCGGTGATTTTCTCAAGTCAGGAGCAGGCAGTTTCCTGTCAGTGGTCCAATACTTATGGAGAAAGCTAATCAGCTAGCTGAAAGTCTTGGACTAACTGAATTCAAAGCCACTGTTGGATGGTTGGAAAGATTGAAGGAGAGGAACAACATAAAATTCAAGAAACACCACAGTGAAAAACAAGACGCTGATGGGTTGTTTCAGTGCTTCCTACCATCTTGAACGAGTTTGCACCTCGTGACATTTTCAATGCTGATGAAAACGGTCTCTACTGGCGATCGATTCCTGATGGAACACTTGCATTCAAACAAACCAAAACTACAGGAAGTAAAACGTCGAAGGACCGACTGACGATCCTCTTTTGCTGCAATATGGATGGGAGTGAGAAGTTGGAACCACTGGACATTGGAAAGAGCAAACAGCCCCATTGCTTCAAGAATATTAAGCGACTTCCTGTGTCATACAAAGCTAACGCAAATTCATGGATGACTGGGAAAATTTGGAAGCAGTGGCTAAAGAAGTTAGACACTAGAATGCGGGCACAAAAGCGTCAGATTTTGTTGCTTTGGGATAATTGTGCTGCACATAGTGATTATGTCAGGCTGTCTAACGTCAAGGTGGTCTTCCTGCCACCTCTCTGATCCAACCTATGGATTAGGGCATAATAGCCAATTTCAATCAACATTATCGGGCTCTTGTGCTACGTCGTCTGATGAGCGTTATGGATGACCAGACTGGCAAGGATAAACCATGCCGTTGAACTGGCTCATAATCTATCACTGTTGGATTCCCTACATATGCAGAACGATGCCTGGAATCATGTTACACAGGCAACCATTGTGAACTGCTACAAGCGGGCAAGCTTTGTTAAGGATGTGGAGAGGGACGAAACAGATGCAGCTGTTGCAAACGCGTCAGATGAACAGGCTATTGACATCCCAGCCAGTGTTACTGAAGAGGAGTTTCATCACTATGTAGCTGTTGATTACAATCTACAAACAGCTGACGACAGCACTGATGTTGAGATATGCGCCTACACAGAGGCAACGGCTGATGATGAAACAGATGATGAAATGAACAGCGAGGCACATGCTGACGAAATTCAACAACCTCCTGTCACTTTTGCAAGAGCGCTGGAGAGTCAACACCGTGCGGGCCTATGTGGAGGCCACTGGATGTCAGTGCTATGACAGTTTTTACCGTCTGGCAGACAGTCTATGGAACTCACAGACACAATAGTGTACAGAGGACTATCACTTCAAGTAAGCCTAACGTCAGTTAAAAGACTGTATAACGTCAGTTAACGGAGACTGTATACTGTACGTATAATAAACAGTACTGTACATATGTTTATCAGATGTCAAGCTTATTTGGGTCATAACAGTTAAGTGCACGCTCCGGTTAATTGCATGTATTTCTTTGGTCCCAGACCCCTGCACTTAAGCAGATTGCACTGTATATATTGTGAGCTGGTCACCCTTCCAGGCCCTGGCCAGGGCTGACCCTGCTTAGCTTCCTTCATACACAGTCACGGTTGGGCTCTACACTTCTCTGTAATTCACCAGGACTCTGCCTCAAACACAGGGGAGTTCTCCGGATCCTCTTCACCTTTCACAAATGTTCACCAACACCAGGCTTCTCATAACTAAAGGTTTTATTAGCTGCCATTTAACATAATCTTCATGGCTTATTCCTTCTTTAACTTAAACATTTCTTCTTCAATTCAAACATTTAAAGCAGTTCCTCAAATTTTCACAGTTCAAACAGCCAAACAAAAGCATTTACTTTTCTTTCTCAGAGGGTAGTGCAGCTGTCACCTTTTCAGCAGAGAGCTTCAAAAGTCCACAGAGTTCAGCCAGTACCTTCAAGGGGATCTTCTTCCTCCAGCTGCCAGGTCTCCAGCTCCTCTCCTCTCTTTCACCACTCAGGCAGGAATAAGGTAGTTAATTAGCTCATCCACCCGTTTAGGCTCTTCCCCCTAATTCCAGGCAGAACCCAGCCCATAACCACCTACACCTGTTTCCAGCCCAGGACTCTCCTTGGTCCTAGCAACCTCCACCTGGACATTCCCCTACTGGCTCCCTCTAGTGGCTCATACTGGACATTTCCCCCCATTTCTATGGAAACAGCGCCACCTAGTGGCCTACCCAGGATAGGACAGCCCCTTATTCTTCACTATATATATATATATAGAGAGAGAGAGAGAGAGAGAGAGAGAGAGAGAGAGAGAGTTAAGCTCTGGAATTCATTTACAGCCCAAGTGGTAACAGCAGTTAATGTAGCTGGGTTTTAAAAAGGTTTGGACAAATTCCTGGAAGAAAAGTCCATACACTGTTAATAAGGAAGACCTGGGGATAGCCACTCTTATCCCTGGGGGAAGAAGCATGGAATTTTGTTACTTTTTGGGATCCTGCCATGCACTTGTGACCTGACTGGCCACTATTGGAAACAGGATACCAGATTAGATGGACCTATGGTCTGACACACCATGGCAATTCATATGCTCTTACTCAGCTTGGGATGAGTCGAGTCTTCTGAGTCACACTCAGGACAAGGCTGTACTGGCTCTGTCAGTTCTTCATCTTCTGCATCATATCCCATGTCCAACAGCTTTCAAGGTTCTAAGGGGCAAGCTCTGGTTGAAACCTGGGTAACGTGGGGGTGAGAGTCCCAGTGGAGATCTCCAACCCTCTCCTAAAAGAGAAAAGAGAATCCTAGAGATGACAGGAGCTTAAATAGGGTAATGAAGCATCTTTTTGCTGAAGAGGACCTTGATAAGGGGAAGCTTTGGACGTTGCTATCTGTAGAAGGGAACAAATATCCAGCATAAAAACTTGTGTATTAACTGTAGAAATAAGGCACTAACGCAAGAGGCTGAAGCAGGGTCCCTTGTGGTAGTTCTGTTGTAGTTCTAACATGAAGTGAATCATAGTCTCCTGACCTCTGGTATATGGAAAGGGTGCTTCATGCCTGGGACAGTCATTGAAATGGGAATCCAGAGCCATTTTATTGTTATTTCTGCGGAAACATTTTCTTTTTTGCCTGAGCTATTTTAAACTTCTCTGCTCCGCTGCTGTTGGCAGCCTTTCATGAGTCTCCTGAGCCCTCCAAGCCATTTCTAATGAATTCTGAACTGTCAAGGTCAGTGAGGTAAGCTGGACCACAGGGAGCAGTGGTGGCTTCATTGTGAATGCATTTTAGTTCTCCTGCTGAAGCTCCTTTGAATTATGTTAGCAGAGGTAGACTGTGGTGCAATACCAGAGCTTGATGGGCCCTCAGCTTGAGCCACATTTGCATGTGAACCTAGGGGTCCCTTCTTTGGGCCTTTGGTGGGGGGTCATTCTGTCTCCTTTATTGGTCAAACCTACAGCTGCCCATAAATGGCCCATTGGGGTCAACCCACATGCTCCTCAATTCCAGTCCAACTGTGTTCTCTATTTTTTCTTTTTTTTTTTTTTTTAAGTCAGTGGGAGAGCAGCATGTCTAGTGTGGCTGGGTTGAATGAAAAAGAGACTAAGGCAGGAAGGCAAGCAGCTGTTTAAGACTGTAAACACTTTGATATATTATGAATAGCTATAAACAAACAATCATGCATGCCCAGAAAGCTTTTGGTATTCATGGGCTATAGGAGAGCAATATTCCATTGGCAGCCGTGGGAATTCCTTTTACCACTGCTTATTCATGAAGAAAATGTGACTATCATCAAGCTAAATCATAAACATCACAGTGCACACTTTAAATTGAATACAATAAACTGGGAGACAATTCCAGTGGAATTGTGGATCACCTACTGGCTCCCGTAAGCAGGCATGCTACTGCATTTTGAACCACTTGTAGAGATAAATACAATATTATAAGCTAAGTCCAAATACCATCTATTACAATAATCCAAACCTGCATATGTCAAGGCCTGCAACATGGTTTAGGCTTGTTTGACATTATGCAACAGTTTCTTGTATGATTATAAAATCTTTAGCCAAGTAGCCTGATATTTATCACGTATCAAGAATAGTAAACTGGACATTTTAACCTGGTTGTTTGTATCAGTCTGCATGTTTCAATGTTCTTGTGTAAGATGGCTCATAGCTTAGACCAGTGGTTCCCAAACATGTCCTGAGGCTTCCCAACCAATCAGGTTTTCAAGATTTCCACAATGAATATGCATAAGAGAAATTTGCATGGAAACGGAGGCAGTATATGCAAATCTATTTCATGAATATTTATGATGGATATTCTGAAAATCTGACTGGTTGGGGAGCCTCCAGGACAGGTTTGGGAACCACTGGCTTAGACAATAAATATATGTTGCAGCAGCTTTTGTGCTTTTTAAAGCAAAACATTTTTTTAAATGATTTACTTTGAGCACTCTTCCTAAAATAACTGCAGATATATCCATGTAATATTATCATCATAGTACCCTTCTTGTTCCATCAGCTGCTCTCTGTTTCCTAAGCAATTCTTCATTGTGAAATGTTAATGAACCAAAACGGATTCAAAAATCCAAGCAGCAATATATTCTGAAAATGTATTACAGTACAAGCTCTCGAGAATGCAGTAATAGCTATACCACTTTATTTTTTCGGTGACATGATTCTTTCCTCTAATTCAAAAATGGTAATGGCTAATTTTATTCTGCTTGATAGTCATTAAATTCTATGAGATGTAACAGTACCTGGAGTGGTTTTGTCCAACTGATGTAATGACCCTGTAATTAGTTAATAAAGAATGCATGAGTAGATCACCTGGCTCAGAAACTAAAACCTGTAAGGCTCTTACTGCTCATTTGATATGCAAAATGCACTGTAGACAAAGGGCATGAGAGAAAAAAACCCCAAATGATTCCAAAGTATTTAAACTGACCCAGGGGCCAATGCTCAGAACCTAACGCCAACGTTAGAGCCGATTAGTGCTAGATTAGTGCTAATCTGCACACAATGTTCAGAGGGCTTTAGAGAAAGGAAACCACAAGCGCCAATGATGGCTGCAAATTGTATTTAAATGTAGTCAAACAGATGTTAATGAGGCCTTTTGCTATGCCCTCCCAATGCTCACAGAACAGCGCAAAAACAAACCCTGCTGTTACTGCTGGAAACATACCACCATACATATACTGTCACCCCCTCAATCTGTCGCATCCTTAACCTTTCTCTCTCCACTGCAACTGTCCCTGACACCTTCAAGCACGCCGTAGTCACACCCCTCCTAAAAAAACCATCACTTGACCCTACCTGCCCCTCCAACTACTGCCCCATCTCTCTCCTCCCCTTCCTCTCCAAAATACTTGAACGCGCCATCCACAGTCGCTGCATTGATTTTCTCTCCTCTCATGCCATCCTAGATCCACTTCAATCCGGCTTTCGCCCCCTACACTCGATAGAAACAGCTCTCTCTAAAGTCTGCAACGACCTGCTCCTCGCCAAATCCAGAGGCCACTATTCCATCCTCATCCTCCTCGATCTATCCGCTGCGTTTGACACTGTCAATCATGACTTACTTCTTGCCACATTGTCCTCTTTTGGGTTCCAAGGCTCTGTCCTCTCCTGGTTCTCCTCTTATCTCTCCCACCGCACCTTCAGAGTACACTCTCATGGATCCTCCTCCACTCCCATCCCACTATCTGTTGGAGTTCCCCAGGGATCTGTCCTTGGACCGCTTCTCTTCTCAATCTACACCTCCTCCCTAGGCTCACTGATCTCATCTCATGGTTTTCAGTATCATCTTTATGCTGATGACACCCAGCTATATCTCTCCACACCAGACATCACCACGGAGACCCAGGCCAAGGTATCGGCCTGCTTATCTGACATTGCTGCCTGGATGTCCAACCGCCACCTGAAGCTAAACATGGCCAAAACCGAGCTCCTCGACTTTCCACCCAAACCCACCTCTCCTCTTCCTCCACTCTCTATCTCAGTTGATAACACCCTCATCCTCCCCGTCCCATCTGCCCGCAACCTCGGAGTCATCTTTGACTCCTCCCTCTCCTTCTCTGCCCATATCCAACAGACTGCCAAGACCTGTCGCTTCTTCCTGTTCAACATCAGCAAAATTCGCCCTTTCCTATCTGAGCACACCACACGAACTCTCGTCCAAGCTCTCATTACCTCTCGCCTTGACTATTGCAACTTGCTCCTCACCGGCCTCCCACTTAGCCATCTATCCCCCCTTCAATCCGTCCAGAATGCTGCCGCACGTCTTATATTCCGCCAGAACCGATATACTCACATCACCCCTCTCCTCAAGTCACTTCACTGGCTTCCGATCAGATACCGCATTCAATTCAAGATTCTCCTCCTTACCTACAAATGCACCCGGTCTACTGCTCCTCACTACCTCTCTACCCTCATCTCCCCCTATGTTCCCGCCCGTAACCTCCGCTCCCAGGACAAATCCCTCCTTTCAGTTCCCTTCTCCACCACTGCCAACTCCAGGCTCCGCTCATTCTGCCTTGCCTCACCCTATGCCTGGAACAATCTTCCTCAACCCCTACGCCAAGCCCCCTCCCTACCCATCTTCAAATCTCTGCTTAAAGCTCACCTCTTCAATGCTGCTTTCGGCACCTAACCTTCCGTGAAATATAGTATGCCCTATTAGTCGGACTGGACACTTGTCTCTAGACTGTACACCTGTCTTTTAGATTGTAAGCTCTTTGAGCAGGGACTGTCCTTCTATGTTTGAATTGTACAGCGCTGCGTAACCCTGGTAGCGCTTTAGAAATGTTAAATAGTAGTAGTAGTAGTAGTACTTTCAATCTCACAAGCACACATATAATTTGAATGCCATTAGCTCTGAGCGTTGGAAGGCTATTTTTCTGCACTGCTCCTGCAGTATGCAATGGGCACTGTTTGCTATAGCGCCGGAGCTTTGAGCATCGGGGTCCAAGTACCTTAAAGTTGTGCTCCCCAACCCAACATCAAGTTTCATCCAACGGATCTGGTTTTCGAGTCACCAGATGAGAAGATGGAGAGAGAGAGAATATTTCCCAGAAAGAAGCTAGAACTAAATTAGCATGAATAAGTAGAACATAAAAATAATCGCTCAGCTGATATTCAGTCCCCAGCAAAATCGCTCTGCCCATCTGTCACTGATATTCAGTGGCACTTAACCGTGGTACTCTCCTCTTAGTGCAGGGCAGTCTGGAAGCAGAATCCAGGCAGAGTGGGTACCACCAATATTCAGTGTCGGTGCCCAAATAACTATCTGGTGATGTAGGACTGTACAATAGCTGTCCTAACTCTGATTGGACAGTTATGCAGGTGGCAGTACTGAATATCAGCCAGCACCCTGATAAGGCAGGCAGCTGCCCAAGGCTCAGATACTCAGTGCCAGTGCCCTGGTATGGAATATCCAAGTCAAATTCAACCCACAGGCTAACCACCATGGGATTTATTTCCAGCCCTACATTTTCATTACAAATTTCATTGATGTATTTTTTTTTCTTAATGGCACTGGCTTGGCTTGCTCCTCTCCCCATTACTCCTCTTCTGTTGGACTCTTGCGTTTTGATCAGCCTGAGATTAATGAGCAGGCAAGCAGCAGAGCAGAGCGGAGGGTGAGACAGTGGGAGCAGATGTCTTTTCTCTGATACAAATGTCCCCATCCTCTTTCACCACCTATTTGCAAAACATCCGCTCTTTGTGGACAATTTTATGAAGGATTTTTCTACAATTACCCCAAATGATATTCACATAAAACTACGCACAGTGCCAAGAAGGCACATACTTGTGGGTGCAACATCTACACCTGCTCTCAAGCAGACATAAATGTCTATGGCTTCAACCTAAAGTCCAAACAAAAAATAAAAACAGCACCACGGGCCTTTAAAAATGGAACACAGTTCTTTAATGAATGAGCCTTGACAAAAAGACCCGACACGGGCCGTGTTTCGGTGACTAGCACCTGCGTCAGGGGTCACAGTGATGACGTGGAAAACTTGGGGAATAACTCGAATATATTCCTCTACAATATATTATTCCTTACCCCACGTCTCATGTAGTAAAAGCTACAAAGCACCAAGGCACTTTCACTTTCTGTATCAAAATGGATGATACAGAAAGTGAAAGTGCCTTGGTGCTTTGTAGCTTTTACTACATGAGACGTGGGGTAAGGAATAATATATTGTAGAGGAATATATTCGAGTTATTCCCCAAGTTTTCCATGTCATCACTGTGACCCCTGACGCAGGTGCTAGTCACCGAAACATGGCCCGTGTCGGGTCTTTTTGTCAAGGCTCATTCATTAAAGAACTGTGTTCCATTTTTAAAGGCCCGTGGTGCTGTTTTTTTTGTTTGGACTTTAGTTTGTACTTCGTTCCCTCAGCATAATGTCTGTCATTTTGGCCCTAATATTTTATAGACACTTCAGGCACCTACGTATCCTTGGAAATAGGATACGTAGGCTGAAATAGGCACCTACGTGGCCTTCAGGAATAGACAACCTGTTACAATACTACCCTCTACATGTCCAGCCCAACTAGAACTCCCTTGTACTCATTCTAGACCCATCCACTCTCTTGTTCTCTCCATCCCTTCTTCCCAGTCTTAGCGTTACCCCAGCAGCAAAGTTTATATAAATAAATAAAAACCTCGAGCCCTAATTACTAATTGGAAAGAAGAAGCATGCTTTAGCTTAGCAGTAGAAGATGTTCCTGCACTTCAAGCTGTTGCGTAATGCATAATTTTAAACTCCGGATGGCACAGTGCCAGCATGCAAATCCCCAGCAAGGAACACTCACTTCATTTTATTTAACTCACTTCATTTTATTTCATTTATTAATTTTCTTACCTATCCTTTTGTAAAGCACCCAGAACCGGTTACAAAAAAAAAAGGGGTGAAATACAAAACAAAATTATGTTTAACAATTGAGTTGAATGGAAGAGGAGGCAAGATGGGTTAACTGCCTGGAATGTGCTGATGCACCTCATTGGGGGGTTATATGCCAATGTGCCATGCTGCTGCCTTAGCAGCAGGAACTCTAAGCTCTTATGCGGCTGCATCATTGGACAGGGAGACTAGCCTGCTGGCTTTGCAACAAGCCTGCTCACTACAAAAATGCCTACCATGAAACCCTCCAGTGATGCAGCTGCATAAGAGTTCATCGTTCCTGCTGCTAAAGCAGCAGCCTGGCACATTGCCAGTGCACCTCATCAGGGGGTCAAATGTCAATCAAGACTTTTTGGTTTCTTATTCCTAATTGCTTTTGAATATTTATGTAATTGTTGTTTCATGATGGAAGGGTAGAGTCTGTTGTAGATCAGCGAAACAAATCTGTGCTTTAAAAAATTCAATTCAAAATGCATTGGACAGCAGAAAGTTAAAAATATATAAGGATGTGAGAACTCTTACAAGGCACTGTAGTTCTCTTCAGAATTCATTCACGTTGGGTACACTTTTGAGTAAATAAGAATAACCCCCCCCCCCCCCCCCCCCAATATTCAGCACTATTTAACCTGACAAAACAGCTGCTGACCGGTTAAATAGCACTTAACTGGCTATCCACCAATATTCAGCGGGGGATAACTGGCTATCTCCAGCTGAATATCCCCGGTTAGCGGCTAGCAGGCTATCTGGCTACTCTTAAAACTGATTTAGCGGCCATATTTAGCCATGTAAAAATATGGGCTTTGGCCAATTTAAAGATAACCGGCTAAGTCTGAATATCGACGTAGCCGGTTACCTTTAAACCGGACAAAAATAAACCAGATATTCAATGCAGGTCACTGGAAACAGCCCAATTGAATATCTGAGCTCAGCGTCGACCACAGGAGTTAGCCATTCTAACTCCCGCGGTCTGAATATCGGGGCCCCAAAGTGAGAAGCCAAGATTAAGAGCCAAAAAAATATTCAAGTTACATTGACAGATACTCAGAGATGTTAAATATTTGCTAATATTCCCTTTTCAAGACCTATAAAAATTGTTCCTGAGAGAATAAATGTTTTCAAGACTAGCAGGTCGATACTCAAGCAATTTAACTAGCCAGAAACCAGTTAAATTGCCTGTTCGGGGCTTAGCAGTCATTTTCAGTGGCACTTAACCGGTTAGCACCGATTGCAAAACCAACTATTTTGAGGGCGTTCCAGGGACAGAGTCAGCACTTAACCGGCCAGGTTAACTACATAAATATGGCCACATAAAAGTCAGTTCTACCTTTATGCGGTAACCCATAGCTGGTTAAGTGCTGAATATTGCACTTAACCAGCTATGTGTTAACTGGCTCTGCAAACCTGGAAATTCAACGTCAAAGCCCAGCCATGGCCCAGCATTGAATTTCCAAGCATAACTCCAGCAGTAGTCAACAAAATGCTGAGCATCACCAGCTGCGCATTGACACCTAGAAATTTAACAATAAATTATTGGATAGCTTGGTAGAGATAAAGCAATGTTATGTGCACTTGTCAAAACAGGGAAAAGTAGAGGCTGATCAAAGGACGAATCCAACACTTGAAATACTTTATTGATGCAGATATTAAAGGACCCGGCATGATCCGTGTTTCGGTGTATCACACCGCCTACATCAGGGGTCAAGTGAATAATTCATCCGAAGGAACATATACTCAAATACTGCAAATGTCAAACATAAGTGCTGTGATTCAGTCGGGCTGATCAACAGACACACGCAAATTGAGCCGACACTGACAAGCTCTATGGGGTCTTTTTTCTCTGTACAGGTACAGACCCCATAGAGCTTGTCAGTGTCGGCTCAATTTGCACGTGTCTGTTGATCAGCCCGACTGAATCACAGCACTTATGTTTGACATTTGCAGTATTTGAGTATATGTTCCTTTGAATGAATTATTCACGACCCCTGATATAGGCGGTGTGATACGCCGAAACAGGGACCATGCTGGGTCCTTTAATATCTGCATCTATAAAGTATCTACTATAATAAAACTCACCCTCAATGTTCTGAAGACAACGTTCTGAAGTCAATCAGTCACTCACTGAAGGGTTCATGGATTCATGGTGGTGAAGCCAGAACACTGACCATGTCTCTCTGCCCCGCCCTCGCATGACGGACCAATCAGAAAAAACACCCTCAACATTCTGAAACACAAAGGACCATCACAACACCGTTCCCAGGCAACACTAGGCAACGTAAGACGGACCAATCAGAGGAAACTACATGACAATAAGGGAGGAGCATTCCCCAGCAGAATGGCTCATTATCTGTGCAGCACGGAGAGCACAGAACCACCGCTGGAACGAGAGAAGAATATTCCTGCTGTGGGTATGTGCAAAAATAGACCGGGGGAGGGGGGGGAAATTTTTAAATGCCTAATGCCAGTACTGAAGAGTGCCAGAGGGCCTATAGCTCAGACTATATTTGGGATCGCTTGACATGGAGTCAGAGGAGCCGGAAAACAACGTGCCCGTCACCATCAGGGACGTGGGCGAACAGGACAAGCTGCGGCCCAGCTGGAAGGATTACCCGCGACCCAGCCAGCAGCAAACAGCGACCAAGGAAAGGGGAGTAGTACTCCTTCCCTGCCTAGGAATCGCTGGAGACTGGCTGCCAAACTAACGAAACAACCGCACACCGACGCACCACCTCCATCATTCGAAAGGCATCCACTCTTTCTTCAACAGAAATGCAAACTAATAATACAAAACAAACAAAGAATACATGGTTTCTCAGGTGGCTGCAGGTAACTCCCCACCCCCTTCCTCTTCCCCTTTTGTCGAAGCGGCCAAGGACGTGCCCAACCATCCCCAGCCTCAGGCAAGCTGTCTCCCACCTCGGGGATTCCCCGAGCACCCGGAAAAAGACGGCGCTGATTCCTGCAGCGCATAAATGTTCCAGCATTCCCCTGCAGCCGGCCTGAAATGGACTAAACATACCGGATCCCCCCCCCCCCGACGGCCCGAGACCGTGCTCTTCTCCCTTCCGCCAACTTAAAACAACCATCCCCGTCCTCAGGCAAGCCGTCACCCACCTCCAGGATGCCCAGAACCCCAGCCCAATGGAAAAAGATGGCGCTGCTTCCAACAGCACATTTCTCTTCCAGCATTCCCCTACAGCAGCCCTGAAACGGCGAAAAAAAATACCGACAAACAAAGAACGTGCTCCTCTACCTTCCGCCCATCTAAAACAACACTGCTGCCTCAGCACAACACAAAAAAAAAAAAACATGGAAAAAAAAAACAACACTCAACAAAGGCTGACCCCCCCCCCTACAACCACATTTACATTTCACCAACAGAAAGACCCCCCTCCACAAACCTCCTTGACAGACAAAACCACACACACACAATACAACAGAAACACACCCTCAAAGCCACACACCAATCCAACCCACTTTGCCAGCACAGCACAGCACATCCCCCAACCCCCAAGCAAAAAACAAAACAAAACAAAAAAAGACACACATCAACAACCTGCACACACACCGCACCCTCACACACACTCACACACACACAAAATAACTCTGTGACACATACACACAAACAAAACAAAAAACACATGCTAGCGCCCGTTTCATTGGTTTCGGAAACGGGCCTTTTTTACTAGTTTCTTCATAACAGCCCAAGTGTTGGATTCATCCTTTGATCAGCCTCTACTTTTCCCTGTTTGGTCTTTTTTTGTGTAGAATTTTTTCCTGTATGTGCACTTGTCATACACTATCTATAATGTATCCTACCTAGGTATGTTATTTAACTTATTTAATGTCAGTTTCTTATTTCAATATCTGGGATATCCAATCACTGCGTGGTACTAGCCATGAAATTAAAAACAAAAAACTCTTTGTGTACATAAGAGGGGTGAGGTGAGGTTATGAAGCATTAAGCCACTCTAAGAGCGTGTAACGTCACCAACTTGGCCATGAGATTTTCTAGGCAGGTGATTTACACTAGCATCGAACAATTAAGTATAACCTGTCTGTATGGCAAATTACAAGCAGGTATTAATCAGAATTACCACCTAAATCCCAACACGATATACTCCAGAAACTCACATGTAATCAGCTCTCGGGTGGACGATGCAGGAACCTTTCTGCGCCTGGATGCACACAACAGCCTGTGAAGCGAGGCAGAGGGGAGAAAAAACATTAGTTATGATTAACTCTGAAACCTGAAGTGCACACATGCAGAGCATAGTCACTGTCAACAGCAGAGGTGGTATAGAAATCCAGGAATTCCTACCTACTATGCCTCATCATAACCACTTCACTACACAATCCACCTTCTTTATTTTTAATTATGGCTGCTAAAAGTATAGGGAAGCAACTGAGCCAGCGAGATATGGAGAAGAAAGGTCAGTGACTAACAGAATCCATTTCAGGTAGTTATTCCTTTGTAATTGAAGTTTTCACTGTAATTCTGAATGTTTTCTAATGAGCTCAGTTGCTTTGTCACAGTGGCGACACAGGCGCCCTGCTGGTCCCTTTGTTAAAATGATTACATCTCCCCACACAGCTAGCAGGTACAATATCAGTAATCCTGTTTTCTTCAATACTGCAGGGCAGATGCAATAAAGTGTGCTAGGCTTGTGCACAGCTTAGGTCAGCTTTAGCTCACAATTTTGTGAGCACACAATGTAAAAAGGAGTTTTGCGCATGAGCTGTGCACAAAGCCTCCAGAAGACATGAGTGCAAAGCATATTTTAATCCCATGGCAAGACAGCAGTTATTCAGAGCAGATGCAGAGGAGCACACAGAAGACCCAAAACCTAACCATAAGGTTTTCAACGCAAGTCCTGAGGAGGAGAAAAGGGTTAGCTCATTCTTCTGCAGTCAGTGCAAATACTGGATACTGTCCCCCTCATTCTATAAACATGCATGCCCAATGTGACGCTTAGCATGCAAAGTTGTGTGCCCAAGTTACAGAATAAAGCAAAGATACTTACTTGCAGCAGGTATTCTCTGAGGACAGCAGGCCATTCATTCTCACATGTGGGCGAGGTCATCCACGTCACCCCGTGCGGAGCTTGAAAAAAGCTAATACAGCTTTAAGACCGTGCACTGCATCCCCACCGCACATGCGCAAGTGCCTTCCTGCCCGCAGCATGAATGCGGGACCAGCAGTACAATAATATTGCATAGAAAAATCTCCAAAGGGAGGTGGGAGGGTATGTGACAATGAATGACCTGCTATCTTCGGAGAATAACTACTACAGGTAGTATCTTCACTTTCTCCAAGGACAAGCTGGCCATATTCTCATATGTGGAAATCTAATCCTGGGCCTTGGAGAAATGGGCTGGAGGCAGAAGGCTCAAAGAGAGGCTGGGATCTGACAAGGGGGCAGTGGGAGAAGGGAACTGGGGCTGGGGCACTGAGAAGGAAAGATACTGTGGGAAGGGGGAACAAGGACATATGCAGGGGAAGGTGAAGATAGAGAAGCAGAGAGATGGATGCTGGGGTTAAGATGGAGTAACTGCAGGGTAAATGAATACTGGAGGTGGTGATAGATGGGCAGGTAGCAAGGAGTGGGATAAGGAAGTAACATAGTAACATAGTAGATGACGGCAGAAAAAGACCTGCACGGTCCATCCAGTCTGCCCAACAAGACAACTCATATGTGCTACTTTTTGTGTATACCCTACTTTGATTTGTACCTGTGCTCTTCAGGGCACAGACCGTATAAGTCTGCCCAGCACTATCCCCGCCTCCCAACCACCGGCTCTGACACAGACCGTATAAATCTACCCAGCACTATCCCCGCCTCCCAATCTCAACTAAGCTCCTGAGGATCCATTCCTTCTGCACAGGATTCCTTTATGCTTATCCCACGCATGTTTGAATTCCGTTACCGTTTTCATTTCCACCACCTCCCGCGGGAGGGCATTCCAAGCATCCACTACTCTCTCCGTGAAAACATACTTCCTGACATTTTTCTTTAGTCTGCCCCCTTTCAATCTCATTTCATGTCCTCTCATTCTACTGCCTTCGCATCTCCTGAAAAGGTTCGTTTGCGGATTAATACCTTTCAAATATTTGAACGTCTGTATCATATCACCCCTGTTTCTCCTTTCCTCCAGAGTATACATGTTTAGTTCAGCAAGTCTCTCCTCATACGGCTTAGGAGAAGAGGCAGGGGAATGGATACTGAGAAAAGGAGGAAAAACAGGGCTATGAAGAAGGTGAGATTAGGTGGAAATGAGGGGTGGAAGAGGGAATGAGAGCCTGGATAAAGGAGTAAGACAAGAAAGGGACTGGAGATGGAGAGGGGATGAGTGACAGAGAAGTAGATGGGACTGGTGAGGGCATGAGAGGCAAAGAGGGCACGAGGCTGAGGACGTGATGAGTACAGAGAGTGGAAATGGGGAACTAGAAAATTGAGGAAAGACGGGAATAAGAGGCTATGGAGGGAATAAGAGAGGTGGAAATGGGGACTAAGTAAGTGTAGGAAGTGGACAGCTGATAAGGAGATAAAAAGGTAAAAAGAGATAAGCTGAGGATTGGGAGCAGAGGAGGAGGAATGAAATCTAGCTACAGGTAGATAAAGGTAAAATTAGTTCTTACCTGATAATTTTCTTTCTATTAGTCCCAACAGATCAATCCAGAGACTTGTGGGTTATGTACCTCTGCCAACAGGTGGAGATAGAGAGAACTTCTAAGGTTCACTACATGTGGTCATGTGCAGCCACCTCCACCTCAGTACTGTCACTACCCAAGCAGCATCAAAGAGGAAAAAATTCACAATCCCAAAGATCCCCTGCCTCCAGTCACTCAGGTAAACCCTGCCACTGCAGGAGGAAAAGACATGCAGCTCATAATAAGGTGACCAATTCATGCGGGTCTGGCCAACACAACTATTAATTCTTCGAACAGACGAACTGTAACTATGCAACTGTAAAAGACCAGAAGAAACTTCCGAACAAGATTACAGGGTGGGCCTCTGATTGATCTGTTGGGACTAATGGAAAGAAAATTATCAGGTAAGAACTAATTTTACCTTCCATTGCGTCCCACAGATCAATCCAGAGATTTGTGGGATGTATCAAAGCAGTCCTCACACAGGGCAGAATACTGACACCCCAGCCAGGAGCACGGAAGCACCAAATGCGGCATTCCCGTGCGCTGCTACATCCAGGCGATAATGCTTCACAAAAGTATGCACCAAAGACCAAGTCATAGATCGGCACATCTCCTCCAAGGAGACCAAGCAAGACTCAGCAGCGGAAGTTGCCTGTGCCCTGGTGGAATGCACTGTTATTCATAATGGCGGAGTCTTTCCAGACGACAAGTATGCCGAAGAGATCGCCTCCCACAGCCAGCGGGCCACAAAGAGGATGAAAAGAAGGTCTGAACATGGAAGTCATTCGTCACTTCTAAGTAAAAGATAAGAATATGCCTGACATCTAGGCACCGCAATACCTGGTATTCATTGGGATAGTCATCTCAGTAAAAGGCTGGAAGAAAAAGCTGCTGATTTATGTGAAAATAGGAGATCACCTTTGGCAAGAAAGAGGGAACTGTCTGAACCAAAACAGAGAAAAGGGTCTCTACAGGACAAAGCCTGAAGTTCTGAGACCCACCGCGCCGAATTGACGGCCACTAGAAACACCACCTTCAGTGTAAGATCCTTTAAGGATAGGCGATCCAAAGGTTCAAAAGGAGGGCGCTGAAGCACACGCAAGACCAGGTTGAGACTGCGGCTCCTCACTACCTCTCCACCCTCATCTCCCCCTATATTCCCGCCCGTAACCTCCGCTCAAAGGACAAAGCCCTTCTCTCAGTACCCTTCTCCACCACTGCCAACTCCAGGCTCCGCTCATTCTGCCTTGCCTCACCCTATGCCTGGAACAATCTTCCTTTACCCATACGCCATGCCCCCTCCCTACCCATCTTCAAATCTCTGCTTAAAACTCACCTCTTCAATGCTGCCTTCGGCGCCTAACCGCTTGAGAAATATAGAATGCCCCAATCTATCCACCCTATCAGATTAACTGTTCACTTGTCCTCTAGATTGTACACTTGTCTTTAGATTGTTCTCTTGTCTTTTAGATTGTAAGCTCTTTGAGCAGGGACTGTCCTTCTATGTTTAAATTGTACAGCGCTGCGTAACCCTAGTAGCACTTTAGAAATGTTAGTAGCAGTAGTAGTAGGAAGACGTGGAGGGTGCAAATGGTTGACTCCCCGAAGAAATCGTACAACATCTGGATGGGACGCCAAAGAGGACCCCTGATGGCAGCCCCGAAAACAGGCCAAAGCCGCCACCTGAACTTTCAAACAGCTCAAGGATAGAGACTTATCGAGTCTGTCCTGCAAAAAGGCAAGGATGGCCAACACCAACGCCGAAGATGCCGATAGACCCGCTGCCGAGGACCAGGACTTAAACGTTCACCAAATGAGGGCTTAAGCTGTTGAAGTAGAGTGCTTCTGCACCTGCAGCATGATGGTAATCACCCACTCCAGGTAGCCCTTCTTCCTCAATCTTGACCTCTCAAGAGACAAGCTGTAAAACCAAAAGGGGAGAGATCCTCCATAGCTATCAGCCACTGCCACAGCAGGCCGCACTGGCCCAACAGCCGCAGAGGGCTATCAATTTGCAGATGGATCAAGTCCGTGTACCAGAGATGCCTGGGCCAATCCGGGGCCACCAGAATCACCCTCCCCGGATGTCTGGCAATGTGTCCCACAATTCTGCCCACCATGGGCCATGGGGAAAACACATACAGAAGGAGCAACGGGGGCCACGGCTGGAGCAAAGCATTGATGCCCTGCAACCCCGGATCCCTGCCCCTGCTGAAGAAGCAGGGTACCTTCGCATTGCTTCCCCGGGCCATCAGATCGAGAGTGAGTTCCCCCAGCACTCCGTGACAAGCGCAAATGCCTGGTTCGAAAGTTCATGGCAACTGAGAAAGTCCGCCTCGAAGTTCAAGGACCCCACAATGTGTGCCGCTGAAAGGAGTCATAGGTGCCTTTACAACCATAGGCAAAGCAGCAAAACTTCCTTCGCTAGCGAGGATCTCCTAGCACCCCCGTTTGTTGACATACAACATCGCTGTCACGTTGTCTGAAAGCACTCGTACCGGTCGTCCCTGAATTAATGGCCAAAATTCTGTGAGCGCCAGGTGAATCACCTATAGTACCAGTTGGTTAATAGACCACAAGGCCTCCACCGGGAACCAAAGCCCCTAAGCCGTAGCGCTCAGGCATTGTGCCCCCAGCCCGACAGGCTGGCATCTGTAGTAACTACCACCCAATCCAGGATGACAAGGGGCATCCCCAAGCGGAGACTCACCGGATGCAACCACCACCGATTGGCTAACCTCGCATGAGGTGCCCAAGAGATGCGGGCCAAATAGTCTTCCGAAAGGGGCAACCAGCAGCTGAGAAGAGAAAGCTGGAGAGCTCTCATATGACTCCTGGCCCGTGGAACCACATCCAACATGGAAGCCATGGAGCCCAAGACTTGCAGATAGCCCCAAGCTCTGGGGGCCGACATCCATAGTAGCCCTTCCACTTGTGTCTGGATCGTTATCCGCCGTGCCTCCTAGAGAGATATCGTGCCTGCCCGAGTGTCAAACAGCACCCCCAAGTACTCCAGAGACTGCGAGGTAACCAATCTGCTCTTGGGAAGATTGACAATCCATCCCAGAGACCTCAGAAGACTGACCACTTGTCTGCACACTTTCTGGGTAGGACAATGCCCAAATCAGCCAGTTGTCTAAGCATGGGTGTACCTGCACTCCTTCCTTCCAGAGGAAGGCCACGACCATCACCATCACCTTGGAAAAGGTTCTGAGAACCGTCACCAGTCCAAAAGGCACGGCTCAAAACTGAAAGTGTTGAACCAGCACTGCAAAGCGAAAGAAGCGCTGGTGAGGAGGCCATATGGGAATGTGCAAATAGGCCTCCTTGAGGTTACATAGTAACATAGTAGATGAGGGCAGAAAAAGACCTGCACGGTCCATCCAGTCTGCCCAACAAGATAAATTCATATGTGCTACTTTTTATTTGTACCTGTCCTCTTCAGGGCACAGACCATATAAGTCTGGCCAGCACTATCCCCGCCTCCCAACCACCAGCCCCGCCTCCCACCACCAGCTCTGGCACAGACCGTATAAGTCTGCCCAGCACTATCCCCGCATCTCAACCACCAGCCCCGCCTCCGGCACAGACTGTATAAGTCTGCCCAGCACTATCCCCGCCTCCCACCACCGGCTCTGCCACCTAAACTCGGCTAAGTTCCCAAGGATACATTCCTTCTGAACAGGATTCCTTTATGTTTATCCCACGCATGTTTTAATTCTGTTACCGTTTTCATCTCCACCACCTCCCACGGGAGGGCATTCCAAGTATCCACCACTCTCTCCGTGAAAAAGTACTTCCTGACATTTTTCCTGAGTCTGCCCCCCTTCAATCTCATTTCATGTCCTCTCGTTCTACCGCCTTCGCATCTCCGGAAAAGATTCATTTGCGGATTAATACCTTTCAAATATCTGAACGTCTGTATCATATCACCCCTGTTTCTCCTTTCCTCCAGAGTATACATGTTCAGGTCCGCAAGTCTCCCCTCATACGTCTTGTAACGCAAATCCCATACCATTCTCGTAGCTTTCCTTTGCACCGCTTCAATTCTTTTTACATCGGCTTCCAAAACTGAACACAATACTCCAGGTGGGGCCTCACCAATGATTTGTACAGGGGCATCAACACCTCCTTTCTTCTGCTAGTCAAACCTCTCTCTATACAGCCTAGCAACCTTCTCGCTACGGCCACCGCCTTGTCACAATGTTTCTTCGCCTTCAGATCCTCAGATACTATCACCCCAAGATCCCTCTCCCCATCCGTACCTATCAGACTCTCACCACTTAACACACACGTCTCCCGTGGATTTCTCTTCCCTAAGTGCATCACTTTGCATTTCTTGGCATTGAATTTTAATTAAATATAAACTAATAACCCTTTCTACTGTATATCATGTATAGTGTATCCTTCTAAATAGCACTACCTCTCTAACCAATACTTTTTTATGTCTTTTTTTTTTGCATTCAAATAATGCTCAGTGACTGGAAAAACATTTCTCGACTGACTGGCAGTCGTACATTATGTTTTCCTTTTAGTACATCATTGTACTCCACCTCCTACCTATCCTGTATGGTGTCTTACTTCTAGTGTAATGATAATACCTTCTTTTATATGTTATTCACATATTCCCAAGTTCATAAAGCCACTTATCTTAATATTTGACAGGTTGTTCCAACTCTCTAGAAATGTTCCCAGTCACTTTAAATTGTGCAGTGATATCACTGCACAATTTAAAGTGACTGGGAACATTTCTAGAGAGTTGGAACAACCTGTCAAATATTAAGATAAGTGGCTTTGAGGCATATTTTCAAAGCACTTAGACTTCCAAAGTTCCATAGGTTTCTATGGAACTTTGGAAGGCTAAATGCTTTGAAAATATGCCTCTTTATGAACTTGGGAATATGTGAATAACATATAAAAGAAGGTATTATCATTACACTAGAAGTAAGACATCATACAGGATAGGTAGGAGGTGGAGTACAATGATGTACTAAAAGGAAAACATAATGTACGACTGCCAGTCAGTCTAGAAATGTTTTTCCAGTCACTGAGCACTATTTGAATGCAAGAAAAAAGACATAAAAAAAGTAGTGGTTGGAGAGGTAGTGCTATTTAGAAAGATACACTATACATGATATACAGTAGAAAGGGTTATTAGTTTATATTTGGTAAATAATAAAAACCCTGAAGGGATAATTATACCCCAGAAGTGAAGACTATTGAATTTTAATTGCCAAACCTTAGACCATTCTTCAAGCTTCCGCAGATCCTTTTTCATGTTTTCCACTCCCTCCCGGGTGTCCACTCTGTTACAGATCTTAGTATCGTCTGCAAATAGGCAAACTTTACCTTCTAACCCTTCGGCAAGGTCACTCACAAATATATTGAACAGAATCGGCCCCAGCACCGATCCTTGAGGCACTCCACTACTCACCTTTCCCTCCTCCGAGCGAATTCCATTAACCACCACCTTCTGGCATCTGTCCGTCAACCAGTTCCTAATCCAGTTCACCACTTCGGGTCCTATCTTCAGCCCATCCAGTTTATTTAAGAGCATCCTGTGGGGAACCGTGTCAAAAGCTTTGCTGAAATCTAAGTAGATTACGTCTATAGCTCGTTCCTGATTGAGGTTGAGAGAGATCAGTTACTCCCCCAGCTGCACCACTGCAAAGACCGAACGCAGGGTTTCCCTCTGAAAATGCCTGATTCACAGTGCTTTGTTCACACCCTTTTTGGGCACCACAAAGTAAATAGAGTAGCAACCGAGTCCGAGCTCTGATAGTGGCACAGGCGACATTACCCCGAGACTAAGGTCGCCAGAGTCTCTTGAACTGCCACCACTTTGGCCGCAGCTCCGCATGAAGATTCTACAAACAAGTCTGCCAGAGGCCTGGAAAATTCAAGTTTCTAACCATCCCGGATAACCTCCAAAACTCATTTGTTTGAAGTAACCCTGGTCCATTCCTCCAGAAAACGGGGACAGCCGTCTCCCTATTAACAGTGGAGGATGGACTAGGGCCCCTTCACTGAGTCTTGGCAGCCTGTGCTGGACGAGCGGAAGGTCCACCCACACGGCGCTCTCCCCGAAAGGGCTGCTGTTTCTGTTGGAAACAAGGCTTTGGAAAGGAACAAAAACATCCCAGCTGATACCACCTCGCCTCCCTGAAATGAGTAAGGGAGGCCCTGGAGCAGAAACCAGCTTTAGGCTTATCCTCTGGAAGACGTCTCCCTTTAGAGTCCCCCAGTTACTTCACAATTTTCTCCATATCATCTCCAAAAAGCAACATACCCCTGAAGGGCAATCGCACCAGGTGAGATTTGGAAGCCGTGTCCACAGCCCAATGCCTCAGCCACAGCCAGCAATGAGCTGTTGTCACCAAAAAAACCTCCTTTGCCAGAGTCCAGAGAAGATCATGCAGGAGATCCGCCAAATAAGCAAGCCCAGCCTCCAGGGAGGGTAAGGAACTAACCAGGTCGTCTGGAGACGACGCTTTCTGTACCCGAGAGAAGGCACGCTTGGGCTGCATATGACCCAACTGTAGGCACAATGCTGCTATCTCAAAGGACAGTTTCAGGGAAGCCTCTAACTTCTGATCCTGAGGATCCTTCAGAGCCGTGCCACCCTCCACCGGCAAAGTGGTCTTTTTTGTGACCACCGTATTAAGGAATCAACTGTAGGCACCCGCAAAGATTCCAACTCTTCTGACGGCAGCGGATAAAGGCAAGACATAGCCCTTGCTACCCGCAACCTGACATCCAGTTCCTGCCTTATCCTGCAAGTCCTGCCGGCCACCCGCACTCCGGAGCTCAACTCCGGAGGAACGGTGGCCAAGCGCAGGTGAAGCTGTTCATGTTCTGCCTGTTCTAGTTGCCTGCCTCAGTACTATTCCAGTCCAGAGTTCCAGTCCTGCTCTTCTGTGTATCCAGTTCCAGGGTGGTGTTGCCTGCCGCTGCCGCTCCTCGAATTCCGGTTCTGCCTCAAGGACCCGACACCTCCTTAGTCTTTCTTCATAGGGAAGTCGTCCCATCCCCGCTATCATTTTAGTCGCCCTTCTCTGCACCTTTTCCAATTCTACTATATCTTTCTTGAGATGCGGCGACCAGAAATGAACACAATACTCAAGGTGCGGTCGCACCATGGAGCGATACAACGGCATTATAACATCCTCACACCTGTTTTCCATACCTTTCCTAATAATACCCAACATTCTATTCACTTTCCTAGCTGCAGCAGCACACTGAGCAGAAGGTTTCAGTGTATTATCGACTACGACACCCAGATCCCTTTCTTGGTCCGTAACTCCTAACGTGGAACCTTGCATGACGTAGCTATAATTTGGGTTATTTTTTCCTACATGCATCACCTTGCACTTGCTCACATTAAATGTCATCTGCCATTAAGCCGCCCAGTCTCCCAGTCTCATAAGGTCCTCTTGTAATTTTTCACAATCCTGTCGCGATTTAACAACTTTGAATAACTTTGTGTCATCAGCAAATTTAATTACCTCGCTAGTTACTTCCATCTCTTTATCATTTATAAATATATTAAAAAGCAGCGGTCCTAGCACAGACCCCTGAGGAACCCACTAACTACCCTTCTCCATTGTGAATACTGCCCATTTAACCCCACTCTCTGTTTCCTATCCTTCAACCAGTTTTTAATCCACAATAGGACATTTCCTCCTATCCCATGACCCTCCAATTTCCTCTGTAGCCTTTCATGAGGTACCTTGTCCTCTGTGCTTGGACCACTGCTTTTTGTCTTATTCAAGACAAAACCATGAGGATCATAGTTACTTGGACTTTTCTGAGATCTGTTAAGGTTATGGCCACTAGAGGTATCAGAAGAATAAAAATACAGAAGTCAAGAGGTCACGTGATGCAAGCTGTGTTTTAGCACTGCTCCGGGGTCCCTGCTCAGTTTTCCGCAACAAAAGAACCTCAAGTTGTATGTGAGGAGTGCATGGAACAATATGTGCTACCAATGCTGGCTATGAATTCGAAAAGAGGTGTAAAATCGGAGAAAGAAAAGCCGCACTGCGCGGAGACAAAGATGGCGGAGGGGCCTTTGCGGATGGATTCGGAGTTCTCAGAGAAAGAACTTGCTCAGATCACTGTGGCGGTGGGAGCAGCATTTGAACCCCAATTTGACTTATTGGCCGGTCAATTCAGTAAACTGGAAACTCTGTTGACAGAAACAATGAAGCAGACTATGGAGATGGAGAAAAGAGTCTCGGAGTTGAAGACTCGTGGGCGCAATGTAATCCCGAAATTTCACTTTTGAAAAGCAAGCTACAGGAACAGTCTGACAAAACTGAAGATTTAGAAAACAGGTCTCGCCGAAGCAACCTCAGAATAGTGGGACTACCCAAATAATTACCTGACAGAAATTTAGGCTCTCTGCTGGAACAGTGGCTAGCTAAGGAGTTCGCTTTGTCAGATAGCAGCGGCTCGTTCTGTATCGAGAGAGCTCACAGAATCGGGAGATTTCTGGAGGGCAGGCTGAGACCAAGGATGGTGATTAAAATACATAACTATGTGCACAAAACAGAAATCCTGAGCGGCTACAGAGTAAAGCGGGACTCTTTATCATATGAAGGAACATCAATTAAACATTTTCAGGATTACTCCGCCAGTGTGCAAAAAAAGAGACGGCAATTTGGCCCTGTGTGTATGGCTCTTCTGGAGTGGAAGATTCACTTCATGCTTCTTTATCCCGCACTTTTGAAGGTACAAGTGGAGGGAAAGTGAAGTTCTTTTGACTCAGTGACTGCTGCAATGGATTTCATCAATAAAGGTTCGGGAGAGGTAATACAGGCCACCGGAGAGGTGATAATGCTAGCGGTTTCAATAAGTGTAGTGCTGGACTGTCGAGGAGGTTCTTTTGTGTTTATGGACTTTTTTCTGGACACTACTAGAGTTTGGACAAATATGTTATGCTTGTGTGGTTCTGGGATGTGCAAGCTTCTGAGGCTGTGGGAGGGGGAGCGGGGGACCCCAGCATATTGTGTCCTGAACTCTGCCATGGTGGTTAATCAGGCAGGGTCTAAGGGTGCGGACCAGAGGGGAGGGAGGGGAGAGTTTCCACATTTTGAATTGGGTGGTAACAAGAAAGGGAGTAGCGGGTGGAGGGGGGTAGGAGGGAGGGATTCATAGCACTGAGTAATAGTTACTTTGTCTGTCTTAGGTTGAAGGGTAGGGGAATATTCAGGCTCTTGGAAACAGCAAAAAGGGCGCTCCAATCGGAGGTGAAGGTGTGCGGTTGCGGGACTGCAAACTATTTAAACAGGGTGGATTTGAGGGGAAGGCTGGGCTCCCCAGATTCTGTGAGAATGCATGTCTTTTTGTGTAAATTAGTGACCCACACGGGTGATGCCTCAGTGTAAGATTATAACATGGAATGGGGGGGATCACCTCCCCGATTAAGCGTAGAAAGGTTCTGTCCCATTTAAAACGGCATAAGGCAGAAACACGTCTTTCAGAATAGGAGCATAGCAAGCTCAAACAGTCCTGGGTGGGACAGGTTAGTTTCGCCTCTACGGGAGGACGGAAGGGAGGGGTGGAGATTCTATTTCATAAACATTTAGTATACACCTCGGAGGTCCTCTTACAGGATCCGCAGGGAAGGTACCTGTTGGTGCAACTATGGCTACAGGGGCAGAAGGTGTATCTTTTATCAGTGTATGCTCCAAAATTCTTCCCTGGCCTGCTGGACAAGTTATTACCATATCAGGGAAAGGCATTATTGGTATTGGAGGACATGATTTTGTTAATGGACCCGGAGGTGGATAGTTCGGGGCTCCTGGGGGGGGGGGGGGGGGTTCAGGCAAGGTAGGCAGGGGAATGTTGCAATCTTGTTGTACTTCCCTTTCCTTGGTGGATACTTGGAGGTTGTTGCACCCTGGGGAGAAGGATTTCACACACAGATCACAGGCTCATGGCACATTGGTGCGGTTGGATTATATTCTGGCCTCCGCTTCCTTATTCCCGATGGTTACGGAGGCCCAGATGGGGCAAGAAGTGATATCGGATCATGCCCCAGTCTGGACTGACTTGGAGGCCATGGCACACTTTCAGTCTCCTGGGGGTGGAGATTCCCCAGTTACCTGGAGCGGGATAAGGAATTTCAGGGTTATTTGCATGCACGTTGGGGTGCTTATCTCTCATATAACAAGCAACATATGAACGATCCGTAGCTATTCTGGTGCACCGCGAAGGCAGTGCTGCATGGGGATATCATCTCTTACGTGGCCTCGCAACGCAGGAGGGTGGTTAGTGGCATTTTAAATTTAGAACTGCAGCTAAGTAGAGCTAAGCGCATATACATACAGGCCCCATCCAAGTGTAATAAAGACAATTATTTGTCCTTACAGATAACCCTCAATTTCCTGTTACATGAGCAGACAAGCGTCATATTCTGTATCACAAGTATTGTTTTCATCAGTTCGGGAATAGGACGGGAGGTTTTCTTGCCAGGGTGGTTAAGTCTTGGGGAGGGAACCATACCATTCCAGCATTGCGGAACAGTAAGGGACAAATGGTTAATCGCCCTGACTTAATGAAGCTCTTGCAGGAACACTTTCAAAAGCTATATGAAAGGGAACCATCTCCGGAGAGAGGGGAGGTGGAGGCCCTTCTGGCTAGGGTGGAGATGCCTAAGCTGGTGGAGGAGGCAGTGGAGGCCCCCCTCCAGGCGAAGGAGCTCCAGCATTTAATTAAGGGTTTGAAGTCTTTTTCAGCACCGGGGGGGGGGGGGGGGGGGGGGCTGATAGGCTCTTGGGAGAATTCTATAAAATCTTACAGCTGTCCTTAGTAGGACCCTTGATAGACTATTATCACTCTGTTGTCCTGCAGGGAACATTTCCCAAGCACCAGAATACTGCTCTGCTTTCTCTTCTTTTGAAACTGGGTAAGCCATCGAAAATCCCTGAATCATACCGCCCAATTTCATTGCTAAACGTGGATATAAAATTATTGGCACGTGTTTTGGCCACACGGCTAGCGGGTTTCCTTCTGGACTTAGTTTGCCCAGCTCAGGTTGGGTTTGTCCCTAAGCGTCACTCTGTGCTGCACATCAGGAGAACACTTTTGTCTATTGCACATTGTAAAAATAATAACATCACAGCTATGCTGGTTAGGCTTGGATACGGCCAAAGCATTTGATCAAGTTAACTGGGGATACCTATTCCAGGTGCTAAGATGGGTGGGCCTACCTGAATGGTTTATGCAGGCAGTGCGAACACTATATGAGAGTCCGAGTGTGCAGATAGTGGCTAATGGAGGTAAGTCATCGTCGTTTGAGGTACAGCGTAGCACCAGGCACAGCTGTCCTCTATCACTACTTTTGTTTCATCTTTCTTTAGAACCTCTGTTGCGTCTTTTGAACAGAGCGGTGGAGGTCCAGGATGTGACCTTGCATAACCATCCGGTCAAGGTGCTGGCCTATGCGAATGATTTGTTGCTAATCCTGTCTGACCCGCAGACTTTGTTTCCCCCTGCATTGAATATTTTGCATCAGTTCAGCACCCTGTCCGGGTTTACTCTTAATTTACACAAGTCCTGTGCGTTGGCCCTGGATGAGGGGGTGCGGCAATCATGGAAAGGGAAATTTCCATTTAAGTGGGAGGACACAGCCCTGAGGTACCTAGGGAGAATATTACCGAAAGATTTAACAACTATATACTCCCTTAATAGTAACCCACTTTTAGAGTTGACCAAACAGAGGCCGACTCTTTGGCAGGCTCTCCCTCTGTCGCTGTGGGGACGGATTGCATTGTTCAACAAATGGCTGTACCTATTTCAACAGCTCCCAGTGTATCTCAGGACAAGGGAGAAGCGGACCCTGGGGAGACTTCTTCAATTGTATCTGTGAAGGGGCAAGAAACCTAGGCTACCACTAACATTGATCACTACCCCTAGGGAACATGGTGGGATGGGGATTTTGAACATCAGATACTTAACTGTGGCATGCGCAATGAGGCATATTAACGACTGGTTAAGGGGTACTGAGGAATTTTTCCTGACATAGAAACAACTTTAATACCAGACGTTCATTTTAGTCAAATCTTTCACACAGGGGGTAGATTACCTGCGCATGCTTTTAAGCGACACCCTATGTTATATTCCCTCAGGGCTGTCTGGCGTCAGACGTGTAGAAGGCATCACTTCTGTACTGGGCTCACACCCCTTTTATCTATCTGCAACAATCCAGCCCCCCCCCTCCCCCCGGGCAGGGGAAGAGTATATTTACACAATGGGCTAGGAAAGTGATTCTTTATTTAGCAAAGGTCATAGATGAGGAGGGACATATTAGATCTTACGATTATCTTCAGCAAAAGTATGGAATTCCCTCAGTGCATCATTTTGTATATTTACAGCTTCAACATTATGTTTCACCCATGAATTGGACTGACCTGACGGAGGATGTGATGGAAGTGCTTTCTGAGGCCTATTCATTAGGCTCACAACAAGCGGTGCCATTAAAATATCATCATCAACAATTGAAGGACACTACACCAGATTTGGATTATGCTCTTTTGGCCTCTCGCTGGTCACAGGATCTTCAATGTAATGTGACTCCTGATCTTTGTAGGAACTATATAAAACACCTTTACTCACAGTGCTTATCGATGTTACAGAGAAAAATTGTATAAATTTGTATTAAGACTATATGTTTCTCCACATCGAACATTTAAAGCAACTTTGACTAGGAGTTGGGCATGTAGTAAATGTGGGGCTGGTGTTGCTACATTGGGACACATGTTTTGGTCCTGTCCCATCATTCAGCGCTTTTGGAAGGGTCTACTACAGGCTGTGGACTCATTTTGGTGCAGCACGCTCATGTATGACCCATTGCTCTATTTTTACTACTACACCTACATGTCTCCCCCTCTGAAAGGGTTTAAGGGCTTTATACAATTGGCCATCTTCTTTAGGATGTCATTCTTGCGACTTGGGTGTCAGATAAGCGGCCCACAATGGCAAGTTGGAGATCACAGCTGTTATACCAGATGAGGTTGGATAGGTGTGGAATTGTAAATTTGGATAGTGCACCGGGATCCCGGTTTAGAGAAATGTGGGAGCTGATATGGCTCACACTGTCGTCCAGAGTGAAAAGATACTTATTGAACATTTAGCTTGATGGGGGGGGGGGGGGAGGCAGGGATGTTGGGGGTTGAGGGGGTTTGAAAAAGGTGTATTGTTTCACCTAATGTTCACTGGTTTGACCTGGAATTTACAAGACAAGGCTGTACTACTCTGTTGACTGTATGGGTCTGTTTGTGATGTTAATAAAATTATCTTAGCAGAGATTGGGTGGCGACACCGGTATGTGAAGAATAAAACCAGTGCAGGGCGGACTTCTATGGTCTGTGCTCTGATCGTGACTAAATAGATATGGAAGGGCTGGAGTGTAAATTTTAAGGGGCTTTGACGTTAGCTTCAGAATCTTTAGTACAGGAACAGTGCTGGGCAGACTTTAACGGTCTGTGCCCTGAGAAAGACAGGCACAAATCAAACTCAGGTATACATATAAAGTATTACATACCATGTAAAATGAGTTTATCTTGTTGGGCAGACTGGATGGACCGTTCAGGTCTTTATCTGCCGTCATTTACTATGATTCAAACATAAATACAGAAGTCTTGTGAAAGGCAAAGGATGCCTTTCTCCACCTAAAGAAGACTGTACCTTTTAATACTGAATTGTTACAAAACACTTATCATGGGTAGCCCCCTCCCAAGGAAGATCTTGTTTACTACAGCCTACTTCAGGAATCGCACATGGGGGGTTCAGATGGCAACTGAAACTGTCTGCCAAGATGCTGAACCCTCCTACCAGGTACAAGAGATGACCCATTTAATACCTCAAAAGTCTCCTGACACAGAAGTGATTCTATTCTTTCCTGCTTGCTCAGAGAGAACACAAATTTCTGGTTTTCAGTTCATAGGACTCAGAATGCAGCAGCAAGACTCACAGAAGGTTGCAAGCGACGTGACCATTACACTATTTTTGCAAAAACTTCATTGGCTATCAGTACAATACAGGGCTAAATTTAAAACTCTATGTCTGATCTTCAAGGCCCTCAAAGGAAATGGCCCTGAGTACCTGAAGAATAGGATGATCCTCCACACACCGCCAAGGACACTAAGGTCCTCTCAAGGCCTGTCACTAACCATACCCTCTCCAAAAGACATTACACGATGTGATACCTGCAAGCGAGCCTTCTCCGGATTAGCCCCCCCACACTCTGGAATGCACTGCCTGAAAGGCTCTGCTTAACACAAGGCTATCTCTACTTCAGGAAGCAGGTGGAAACTTGGCTGTTCAACCAGGCCTTTAATGGAAGAAGTAACAGGACACTAAGGTCCTCTCAAGGCCTATCACTAACCATACCTCTCCAATAGACATTACACGATGTGATACCTGCAAGCGAGCCTTCTCCAGATTAGCCCCCACACTCTGGAATGCACTGCCTGAAAGGCTCCGCTTAACACAAGGCTATCTCTACTTCAGGAAGCAGGTGAAAGCTTGGCTGTTCAACCAGGCCTTTAATGGAATAAGTAACTAACGTGTTAGTCTCACTCACATACACAACGAGTGACTTGGGCTGCACATACTGCAGCAAGACATGTTTACCCACTCCTACCCTAGCTGAGATAATATTTAACCATCTGTCTGACATCATGTGCAACTTTCTTTAAATCAGTCACCTTACTTTCTTACTCTTCTTACTCTCTCACCTATCTATATGATCCATCTTTGCTTATACCCCTCATTGTCAATTAAAATGTTCTATTACATATTGTGTTGACATTGTAAGTAGTATACTATGCCATACTTTGTATTGTTACTTGAATATTTTTACTGCTGTAATCACCTATTGCTCATGTTTGATTTATTCTTACTGTACACCGCCTTGAGTGAATTCCTTCAAAAAGGCGGTAAATATAATAATTCTCACCACCAACATTCAAATGTGCCTGCCTGTGTCCGTGGCGCCTTCGGAGTTGCTGAGCTAGGCTCCATAGCCAGGCTGACGTCACTCACAGCTGATTCCCAGGCAGGGGGAGGAGTAGGGAAACACGCGGAGCAAGTGGCAAGGAGCGGCGCATCGAACAACGACCCTCCTCTCCCCTGCCCCCCCTCCAGCCACTCATGTCCTGCGACCCTCCTCTCCCCCTGCCCCCCCTGCAGCCACCCATGTCCAGCAACACTACTCTCCCCCTGCCCCCCCCCTGCAGCCACCCATGTCCAACCACCCTGCTCTCTCACCTGCCCCTCCTTCATCCACCCAGGTGGTGTAACCAATTCTTCGGGGCAGGCAGGAAAGATCCCCGGTCCTGCCTGCCCACTGCTGACGCTGGTGCTCCCCTGCTGCCGGATCACTGTTCAAAATGGCCACCGATACTTACAAGGGCGGCCTCCAAGACTTCAGCAGAAATCTCGCGAGTCCGCCATTGGAAGTCTCGGCGGCCATTTTGAACAGCGATCCGCAGCGGGGAAGCGTCTCAGCACCAGCAGCGGGCAGGCAGGAACGGGGATCTTTCCTGCCTGCCCCGAAAAATTGGTTACACAACCTGGGTGGATGAAGGAGGGGCAGGTGAGAGAGCAGGGTCATTGGACATGGGTGGCTGCAGGGGAGGCGGGGGAGAGGAGGGTCGCAGGACATGGGTGGCTGCAGGGGGGGCAGGGGAGAGGAAGGTTGTTGGACATGGGTGGCTGCAGGGGGGGCAGGGGGAGAGGAGGGTCACAGGACATGGGTGGCTGCAGGGGGGGGCAGGGGGAGAGGAGGGTCACAGGACATGGGTGGCTGCAGGAGGAGGAGGGGAGAGGAGGGTCGTTGTTTGATGCGCCGCTCCCTGCCACTTGCTCCGCGTGTTTCCCTACTCCTCCCCCTGCCTGGGAATCAGCTGTGAGTGATGTCAGCCTGGGTGGCTGGAGGGGGGGCAGGGGAGAGGAGGGTCGCTGGACATGGGTGGCTGCAGGGGAGGCAGAGGGAGAGGAGGGTCGCTGGACATGGGTGGCTGCAGGGGGGGCAGGGGGAGAGGAGGGTCACTGGACATGGGTGGCTGGAGGGAGGGGGTGAGGGGGGTCCTGAGACCAGAGAGATGGGGGTGGAAGGGGGGCCTCAGACCATAAAGGGAAGGGGAAGGGGCACACACTCTCCATCTCTCACACACACTCTCTCTCAAACATACACTCCAAGGAAAACCTTGCTAGCGCCCGTTTCATTTCTGACAGAAACGGGCCTTTTTTACTAGTAAATAAATAAAATAGGACAGTTTGGGACATTTTATTTCTGAAAGCCTTTAGTACTGCCCTTAACTCCAGAAGGTTGATGTGCAATCTCTTTTCCTCAAGGGACCATGGACTATGGGTGTGAAGCCCTTTCCAATACCCCCTCCCCCCCAGCCTGGAAGCATATTTAAGAACAATTTGCTGAGGGGAATTTTAAAGGATAAATCAAGGGTTACACTGGAACAGAGGAACCACCAAAACAGCCAACCTTGAAATTCTTCCAAGACCCAAATGTTCTCTTAAATCTCCTGAATTACCTTTCACTGTGGACACAATATGAGTGGCCCCAATAATGAAGAAAAAAATGTATTTAAAACATTTTAATACTGCTTTCTTGGGCCACAGCTTAATGTGGTGTACAATGCAGAGAAAATAAATGTCACAGCACAGTTATTAAAACAGAATAGACAACTTATACAAACTTAAACACACAAACACAAAGTAAAATCCAATCAGTATATGAATCCTACTCAAAAGATAACACTCTGAAATAGCCATTATCAACATAAATGATGTCAAATTCAGTCCAGCCTGCCCATGAAAAGGGATCCCAATCAAAGCAACACAATACAGCACCCAAATTATGCGAGATCCCTCATGCCACCTGTCAAAAGACATTCCAAATAACATTCAAGAGCAGTAATGGCCAGTTTCCGAGCCTATTACCCACACTATACACATAGTATCAATACTACGAGTGTGTCCTATCGACATCCAGCCTGATTGCTCCTCCTTACAGAAGGGTTTAGATGCAACTGATTCCTCGCTTTCTTCTCACAAACTAATTTTGAATCCATCCAAAACGACAGCCCTTTGGATCTCTGGGCATCTCTCCTCTCCTTCTGCCAGTCCCTCTTTAAGGGGTTCCCCGTTATTACTTGTAGATACTCTGAAATACCTTGGAGTTCTCTTAGATCCTCAGCTCTCCTTTACAGCCCACCTCTCTTCAACTGTCAAATCCTGTATTTTTATCTCTACAGCTTATCCATTCCTTACGCGATTACTTGGATAACTCCTCATGTGCTGTGTTGCTTTATGTGCATGTCGCATCTCATCTTGACTACTGCAACATTATTTTTTCTGGTCTTCCATTTTCCTTACTAAAAATGGTTCAAAATACCATCAGACTCTTGGCTGCACCCACCATTTTGATTGTGTGCGCTTTTCTCACTCAGTTTCAGATTCAACATAAAATCCAAACTATGGCTCACAAGGTTCTGTATTCTGGTACTATGACCTATCTTTCCTCCATTGTCGTTCCTTATGCCCCTTCTTGGTTGCTCTGTCCAGCGTATTCTAATCTATTATCTACACCACCTCTTTACTGTTCTTGTCTTGAATCCACAAGACACTTGGCTTTTTTCTGCTGAGCGCTGTCCCTATGGAATAGTCTTCCTCCCTGAAGTTACTACTACTACTGCTACTTATCATTTCTATAGCTCTACAAAGCATACGCAGCGCTGTACACCATACACAAAAGACAGTCCCTGCTCAAAGATAATGTTTCACCTTTAAAATGTATCTATTTACTATTGCTTTCCCATCTGGTAGCCAAAGGGGCAGCTGAGCGGATTGGTCCTCTGGTTTTGCAGCTTTGTGGGGGTTTTGTTGTTCTCCGTCCTATCTGATTATTGTAGTTCTTTTCACTCTTTGCTATGTTAGCATTGTACACCGCTTTGGGTTTAAGAAAGGTGGTATATCAAGCCTTTATTAAACATTTAAAATTTGACACAAATTGTCTCAGTTTGAATACCTAAAGCAGTGGTTCTCAACTCAGTCCTTTGCACACTCAGCCAGTCTGATTTTCAGGATATCAACAATAAATATATATGAAATTAAATAGATTTGCATACAACGCATGCGAATCATTGGTGCACATTCATTGTGGATATCATGAAAACCAAATTGGCTGGGTGAAAACGCCATCTAATGGAATGTATTCAATAAAGTTGGAGCCACTGCTGAAAAAGAAACCAAAACGTAACACCCACACTACCCACTGTAATGAAATTTTCAGGTAGGCACTCTTCCTGAATATAGTATATGCCCAGAATGCACTATTCAACTTATTCACTGAATATAGTAGTAGAATCAAGATCAATAATTTAAACCAGTAATTCCCAAACTTGTCCTGGGGGAACCCCAGCCAGTCAGGTTTTCACAATGAATATTATAACATAAGTGTTCCCATACTGGGACAGACCGAAGGTCCATCAAGCCCAGTATCCTGTTTCCAACAGTGGCCAATCCAGGTCACAAGTACCTGATGAGATCCCAGAACAGTAAAACAGATTTTATGCTGATTACCCTAGAAATAAGCGGTGGATTTTCCCAAGTCTATCTTAATAATGGTTTATGGATTTTTCTTTTAGGAAATTAACCAACCCTTTTTTTAAATCCTGCTAACTGCTTTTAACACATTCTCTGGCAACTAATTCCAGAGTTTAATTACACATTGAGTGATTAAATATTTCTCCGGTTTGTTTTAAAATTTACTACCTAGTAGCTTCATTACGTGCCCCCTAGTCCTAATATTTTTAGAAAAAGTAAACAAGTGATTCATGTCTACTCATTCCACTTCACTCAGTATTTTATAGTCCTCTATCATATCTCTCCTCAGCTGTCTCTTCTCCAAGCTGAAGATCCCTAGTCACTTTAGCCTTTCCTTATAGGGAGTTGTTCCATCCCCTTTATCATTTTTATCGCCCTTCTCTGTACCTTTTCTAATTCTGCTATATCTTTTTTGAGATGCAGTTACCAGAACTACACACAGTATTCGAGGTGCGGTCGCACCATGAAGTGATACAAAGATATTATAACATTCTCATTTTTGTTTTACATTCCTTTTCTAATAATTACTAACATTCTATTTGCTTTCTTAGCCATTGCTCCACACTGAGCAGATGGTTTCAATGTATCATTAATGATGATACTTGGATCCTTTTCCTGAGCGGTGACTCCTAATGTGAAACCTTGCATCATGTAGCTATAGTTTGGGTTCCTCTTTCCCATATGCATCACTTTGCAATTGAATACATTAAACGTCATTTGCCATTTGGATGCCCAGTCTCACAGTCTCGTAAGGTTCTCTTACAATGTTTCACAATCCTCTTGCGATTTAACAACTTTGAATAACTGTGTGTCATCAAGAAATCTAATTACCTCACTAGTTATTCCCATCTCTAGATCATTTATACATATGTGAAAAAGCAGTGGTCCCAGCACAGACCCCTGGGGAACCCCACTAACTTCCCTTCTCCATTGAGAATACTGATCATTTAAACCTACTCTCTGTTTTCTACCTTTTCACTAGTTTTCAATCCACAATAGAATATTACCTCCTGTCCTATGATTTTTAAATTTCCTCAAGAGTCTTTCATGAGGTACTTTGTCAAATGACTTTTGAAAATCCAGATACATAATATTGACAGGATCACCTTTATTCACGTTTATTCAACTCTTCAAAGAAATGTAGTAGATTGGTGAGGCAGCATTTCCCTTGACTAAATCCATGCTTATGTATATGATCTGTAATTTTGTTCTTTATAATAGTCTCTACCATTTTGCCTGACCTCCTTGTTTGCAAATCTATCTCATTCATATTCATTGTGAATATCCTGCAAACCTGACTGGTTAGGATTCCCCCAGGACAGGTTTAGGAATCACAAACAAAGTCCTTGATTTAACTGAAAACCAATAAATTTGGACCTCCACTTGTAAGATGAGGACTACCAGTTACCACTTGCAGCAGGACACTAAAAATTTTCTCTTTCTTTACAATTAGAAAATGTCTATAGAGCCTCTACTCTAAAGCATCTACGTGTCTAAAGAGATATAATGGAATATGGGCCAAGATCCATCAATGACAGTGGATGTATCCTTCCAAGGTTTTGGAGGAAACTATAAAAGGCCCCATTCTCTGAGATTTGGGTTGATGTTGTGGGAGCCCCTTGCCACTGCATGGCTGACGATACCTGAACCCAAGGGCTCAGGGCTGCTGGTGGAGAAGATTCACTGTGCTGAACTGGCCTAACAAAAAAGTGGAAAAAAGTACAGATTTAAAGGGGGTTCAGAGTGAAGTACCAGCTACGAACTGCTACTCAAGTGGTTAAAGCTTGAAGGGACTCAGCCAAGTGTCCCTGAAGGAGTCCAGGTGCAGGAGTGATCTGTGTCAGATGTTAGTGGAATCTGGAGGGTGAATCCTTGTTGAGATCCTCAGAAGCCCACGTTGTGGTGAAGGGACAGAACTCTAGTGTATCCCAAGCACAGAGCAAGGAAAGTTTTGGCAGTGTTTCAAACAGTGAAGAGTTCTTAGATTTCTTGGATGGATTTTTAGCTTTAGGGAGGCAACACACTTCTCCCTATATTTTTGAGCCTTCTACAAAGATGCTATTTTGAGAATGGATTTGGATTTTTCTAGAGTTCACCTTAATACTTAACATAAGCAGTAAAAAGGTTTTGAGGCCATTTTACTAAAACATGCTAAGCAGATACCACGCTGGCATCATGTAAGTGCTAATTTGTGCGTTATCTTCATGCTGTATTTGGGGGGGGGGGGGGAGCAGGAACTGGGTAGGTTAGGGACAGAGAATGGACATACAATGCAGATAGCACATAGTATTTACTAACTGCAAAAGTAACAGCATGTGTTAAGTACATACAACATCCACACTAACTGTGAATAGTCTTAATGCGCAGTAAAGAACTATTCTGTACAGTAACTGCAGAGGACATGGTGGACATGTCCCCAGCAGTTGCTGTACAGCCTTTGCACATACTGTGTTTTTCTGCAAATGTTAATGTGCAGTAAATGCAAAAACATACTGCACTTTAGCAAATGGACCCCTTTGTGATTGTACTTTCTGTTGGAAGTGTGTTTTCCAGGATGAGCAGTGGCTGCCAGGCTAGAGACCCAGGAAAGACAGAAGCTGGGAAAGTACCCAAAGGAGGAGCCTACTGAGGACAGTGGCTGCCAAGCTAGAGACCCAGGAAAGACAGAAACTGGAAAAGGAAGAGCCTACTGAGGTCTTGCACAAAGGAGGAATAAAGCTTTCTCTGCAGATTTATAAAGAAACTTGCCACTAATGGTGATATTCATTTTGAACCACTTTGATTGAACTGTACCAATGATTTTGTTAACTTAGAAATTCTGCTTTTGAGTTGTGTAAATCATTTATTTGTGTGTGTGTGTGTGTGTGTGGGGGGGGGGGGGAATATACTTGATAAAGGTGCTTTGAAGAAAACATCTCCTGGATGGAGTTGTTTTGAGTATGGAGCAGTCTACATGGTTTTCTGTGTTATCAGCAGTCAGAGACTTAACCTGTCCTGCACCCAACAGAACTCCTTTTAATTGATTTTTACAATTTCGTTGTATACCTTCTAGGGTTGGCAAGCCAAACCATTAACCCCTAATCGGCCTTGAGTTATGCACTCTACCTATGATGTTTTGTGTTGATAGGGGCAGAAGCAAAGCCCACTCGCTCCTGCCCCCATCATCCCTACTAGGACCACCAGGGATACAGGTAGGCCTGGGGGAAGGTCCTATCTACATCTGGGGAGGGGGTTGGGAATGGAGGGCTTATTCTAAGGGGGTTGAGGGATTACAGTCTCACAAACTGTGGGGGAGGAGGGAGGGGGACTTTTTCAGAGTTCAGTGGGGGGACATAGTGAAGGAGTGGAACGCCGGTACTACCTGAATACTACTGAGCAACAGGACAACCTCATGTTTTGTGCCTACTGATGGACTTTTACTTATGCACTCTACCTCTGCTTTTGGCTGTTTGGCCACACCTTATTACTGCACTGGACATTTGTGCCTTATCCAGTTTTACTGTTTACTAACAAGACAAGTTTGCTGTTTACTAATGTACAGACAGAATGCAGGGCTATTAGATATATAGCTTGTAACAGTAGTTTGCAAGGCCTATACAAGACCAGCTTGCACGTAGCAACGCCATCTGAATAGGCGACCTTGGAGGGTGCTGACACCCCCCTTGCATTCCTGAGCCGCACCTTATCTCCTGTGCTAGAAAGGAGCATTGTGTGTGTACAGAATAAGCTGCTAAGTTTCGTTTTTCTTGCCAGTATCATTTCAGTGTTATGACGTGTGTACGTACTGGGACTACAATTTTGTACTGTAAGAACTACAAATGTTTACTGCGCATGACAGGTATGACGTGTAAGGGGCCAAATGCGCAGGCCCAGTAGGGAAGTATAAATGTAAGCGTCAGATGATTTATGACACACAGTGTCCCGAGGCTACTCGGTGCTGTTCACTTGCTAGCAATAAAGTTGCCTTGTTTGGAACCAAAATTTGCCTTTCGTCTCCTGATTTCCCACCTGTTTCATTGGCGACCCAGATGGGACAGAAGTAGAAAGGGGAATCGGATTATATTCTTCCCCTCCCCCACTGCGGTCGGATCGGGTCATCGACCCCCACCTGAGAAGGTGGTGAGTGGCCACCGCTGATTTCAGCGTCCATCTCCCGGAGGAGGGCCGATCCACTCCGCCTGACTGTAGAGGGGGCTGTGTGGTTCCGACAAGGCACCTTTTTCCATTTCAGAGAGAAGCGTACGACGGCGCAGCCTGCGACCCCGGCGGACAGGCGAGTATACTCTACGTAGTGACCGGCCCAGTAAGGACCGAAGAAGAGGCGTGATCACCCTCTTTTAGCCAGTGACTAATACGGACTATTGGTATCCGACTAGGTCCCGAAACTCACTAGGCTCCGGCGACGAAACCGAGCGGCGAACGAACGGGGGGGTTTCTTGTGGCGTATGAAAGTGTGTGAGTGGGCTTGCAGTTCCAGGCCGGGCGACCGCGTCCTGGTCAGGCCGAGTGTTGACCCTTCTGTGTCTGGTGGAACGAGACCCCTTACTCCTCCACCTCCCTTTTCCCCCTTTGTCCGTCACCTGTCCTTTGGCACTCAGGTTAGGATGGGCGGGGGTGGGTCTTCACCGTTAGATTTAATGACGGAACACTTTAGCGAAGTGTTCGACCTAGATAAATGTAGCAGGGCCGGGATGATACAGAGATGTCAATTTATGTGGCCAGGGCTAGGAATTGCTGGATGGCCCCCGGAAGGGTCATTCGAGTATGAAAAAGTGGCGGCGGTCATGAATATTGTTATAATTGAGGGGAACCCAGGCTGCCCCGAGGACATTCCATATATAGAAGCGTGGTTGGATGTGGTCCGGGATCCGCCGGCTTGGGCCCAACGGAAGGTAGAAAAGGCCGCCCTTATGTTGGTAAAGCAGAGAAAAGGCCGGAAAACCAAACTTAGAACCCTGCCGACCCATGCCTTCGCTCTCCAAAGCTCGGCAACCGCTGCCGTCCCGAAGGCCGCAGGGACCGCCCCCATACGGCCTACCGCCCCTAGCACTGAAGCCACTGAGGCCACGCCCCCTGCTACCAGAGTTAAGGCAGGAACTACGCCCAGTACTACCAACACACTTTCTAGGAAGAAACCCCCAAAGAAAACCGCAGGGAAAGTTCAGGGTTCGGCCGAGAAGAAGCCTCCAAAAGCCCCGATACTTGCTACGGCGGAAGCATACGAAGACGACATTGCGCCGCCGCCCTATGCTCCTATGTACCCTGACCTTACGGGCCTAGCAGAAGGCCCCGCTGACGCCGGGACTTCCGGGTCAGAGTCGGATGCCGGGGAGACGTCCCGCCCAGCCTCACCTGAGTCACCTGACCTCGCAACCACACGGAAGAGTAAACGGGTTGTGAAGAATATTACTCGGTTCCCCCAATCGAGTCCGCAACAGGCCCTTCCGTCCAGCCGAAAAGGGGGAACCTCTCACTTATTCCCAGTCCGACAGTCCACCACCTATACCCCTAACCCGGCAGAAGGGGGGGGCCAGCCCATCGAATCAACAGTCTATAGCCACGTTCCCTTCTCAAGTGCCGATTTGTATAACTGGAAATTCCATGGGCCGTCCTACGACCAGAAACCCGAGCAGCTGATAGAGCTGGTGGAAGGCATTATATACAGCTACAATCCAACTTGGGCCGACCTTAGGCAGTTGAGCGCCCACATCCTGACCTCTGAAGAACGCCGCCTTTTACAACAAATATGGAGCAAGCCATCCGGGATGCGAATCCGGCCCATGCCAATTTACAGAACCTACTAGAAACGGAGGCGCCCATCGCTGCCCCCACGTGGGATTACCGAACCGCCGAAGGCCAAACCTTTATCCGCCGATACCAACAGGCGTACCTGGCCGCCTTAAAGAAGGGGAAGCAGAAGGTTACCAACATGGGAAAAATCCACAGTGTAGTCCAACAAAAGGACGAGAGTCCAGGGGACTTCCTTGAACGACTTATGGAAGCATTCAGAAGGCACAGCCCGATAAATCCCGAAGACCCTAAGAACCTCCCAACCGTGGTTATGAGTTTTGTTAGCCAGTCAGCACCGGATATACGAAGAAAGCTACAGAGAACGGAGGGGTTCGAAGGGATGAGCCTAAGCCAACTGAAAGCTATAGCTGATCGCGTATTCGGATATCGCGACCAGGAGGAGAAGGTGGAGGCCCGGAAGGAATCGACCAGACGGATGCGGGAGAAGGCAGATGTGTTGGCCACGGTGCTGGAAGAACGAATGAGGTCTAGACCAAAGGGGAGGGGCAGGAGAACAAGAGGAACGCGGTCCCCCATAGGGCGTAACCAGTGTGCAAATTGCCGACAAGAAGGACACTGGTGGGCTGATTGTCCAGAGGAGATACGGGACAACCCGAGAGAAGAGGAATCATGGGACCGGCAGAGAGAGGAGGAGACCGGCGACCGCACGGGGGCCCCTAGGCGAGGCCGTGGAAGGGGCCGAAGAGAGAGAGGACGGGATGACCGGAGGGAATGGCAGATGGCTGTGGACGCTACCCGAGACGGCACAGCATGAAGAAACCGGGAGGGCAGAGTCCCCACTGACCCTCTGGTGGAAATTCGGGTGGGGACAGAATCTATGAAGGCCTTACTAGACACAGGGGCCCAGCGATCTGTTATCACCACAGCCATAGCCCCAGCCACGAAAGAAACTATACCAATTGTGGGAGCCTCCGGGAAATCCCTTGCGGCCCCCCCTCCTCAAAGAGCGCCAAGTCCAGATCGGAGGGACGATGGTGTCCCATCAGTTCATACACATCCCTGGATGCCCGGTCCCCTTGATTGGTCGAGACCTACTCTGTAAGCTCCAGGCCACCTTGAAGTTCAAGACTACGGGTGAAGTGGAAGCTCGCTTTGAAGATCGGCCAGTGACACTTATCTGTCCAGTAAGAGAAGAATGGAGACTACACGTTCCCCCAACTGTAGGACCCGGCGACTGCCGTTACGACCAGAACACCCCTTTCGCCCAGCAGAGGCGAGCCATAATGGATGAAGTGCCTGATGTATGGGCAGAATTGAACCCCGGCGGACTGGCCGTTAACGCTATCCCCATCTGGATTGAGCTCAAACCAAATGCTCAAGTTGTCAACCAAGGACAATACCACATCCCCTATGCAGCCCGGCATAGTATGCATACACATCTACAGAAACTCCTTCAACAGGGAGTCCTTAAACCAATCAGATCCGCATGGAACACCCCATTGTTGCCCGTTAAGAAACCAGGAACATCCGAGTACAGACCCGTCCAGGACCTGAGGAAGTCAACAACCAGGTAGCCGACATAGTTGCCCTCGTACCAAATCCATACTCCATCCTAGCCCAAGTGCCATCTCAGACCAAATGGTACAGTGTCATTGATTTGAAGGACGCCTTCTTCTCCATCCCTCTTGCTGTCGACAGCCAAAAGTTGTTTGCCTTCACGTGGGAAGACTTGCAGACGGGAACCAAGCAGCAATATACATGGACCCGTCTTCCCCAGGGGTTCAAGAACTCGCCTACCCTCTTCGGCGACCAACTCGCCCAGGACCTGAAGACGTATCAGGACGAGTATGGGCCGGTCGTCCAATACGTGGATGACCTGTTGGTGGCCCGTGAAACGTACACGGACTGTGCAGAAGCTACCCTTTACCTCTTGAAGACCCTGGAAGCCCAGGGGTACCGGGCCAGTCGCAAGAAGGCACAGATATGCGAGATCGAAGTCGAGTATCTGGGGTTTCGCCTCCGAGAAGGAACCCGAAGGCTCGGTATCCCCCGAACCCAAGCCATCCGCAACCAACCCACTCCTGCAAATAAGAAGGAACTACGGGCACTCCTCGGAGCCGCTGGATATTGCCGCATTTGGATTATCAATTTTGCTGTCCTGACCCAAGCCTTGTACGCCAAACTGAAAGGACCTGAACTCGAGGGCCAAGATCTCCGGTGGGAGAAAAGCGAACTGAGAGCCCTTCAGGACCTTAAGGATGCCCTTGCGGCTCCACCAGCGCTCGGACTGCCAGATGTGACTAAGCCGTTCCACTTGTTCATCGACGAAAAGAAGGGATTGGCACTTGGAGTCCTCACCCAACTGGTCGGTACCTGGCAACGCCCTGTAGCATACCTCTCCAAGAGCATGGACAACGTGGCACGAGGATGGCCGGGCTGCCTACGAAGCATTGCGGCTGCTTGTCTCCTGATACACGAGGCCAATAAACTCACATTCGGCCAAACACTTTTTGTGACCACACCCCACACCATCCGCGGCCTACTCGAGAGCCACGGACCCAGATGGATGACCAACTCCCGATTGGTCAAATACCAAGCCCTCCTGTGCGAGAATCCGGAGGTGCGGATCCTGGACACGACCAACCTCAACCCTGCCACCCTCCTTCCGGCCCCTGAACCACCACTCCACGACTGTGAAGAGGTAATGGCCACTGTGCACTCGAGCAGACCTGACTTGAAGGATCAACCCTGGCAAGGGGGCATCACCCTTTTTACCGATGGAAGCAGCCAGGTGATAGAGGGAATTCGAAGAGCTGGCTATGCGGTGGTATCTGAGGACCATGTGATCGAGGCTATGGCTCTGACACCCGGAACATCAGCCCAGAAAGCGGAGCTAATCGCCCTCACCAGAGCCCTCCTGTGGGCTGAAGGAAAAGTTGTCAACATTTACACCGACTCCAAATACGCTTTCCTCACCCTCCAGGTGCACGGAGCCTTGTACAAGGAGAGGGGATTTCTGACAGCTGAAGGGAAAGGACTTGCAAATGCCGCTGAGATCTGCCAATTACTCGAGTCGGTATGGAAGCCGAAGAAGGTGGCTGTGATGCACTGCAGGGCCCACACTGGAAGAACGGACCCTATTGCCCGGGGAAATCAGCGGGCAGACGACGCTGCAAAAAGGGCAAGTCAGCTCCCCTACTCCTCTCACCCTCCTGACCCCGTACTCGTCGTCCAGCTCCCTACGGAGACCCCTATTTACACCCCCCAAGAAACGGAATGGGCCCAACAAGAGGGTCTACAGTCACGCAATGGCTGGTGGATACTACAGGATGGGCGCATATGGATACCCGAAGCCTTGGCCTGGACGGTGGCCAAGGAGGCTCACGACCGCACCCACCTGGGAAGGGACGCCCTGGGGCGCTTACTTGAGAAGACCTACTACATCAACAAACTATCCCTGTGGACCAAAAACGCTTCCAGCCGATGCGCGACTTGTGCCCGGAACAACCCTCGAACGGGGCCCGGCCCTATGCCAGGACATGTTCTCCGAGGCACCAGCCCTTTCCACGTGTGCCAGATTGACTTCACACACATGCCCCCGGCGCGCGGCTACAAAGCTATCCTCGTCGCCGTGTGTACCTACACCGGATGGATTGAAGCCCAGCCTACTAGAACGGAAATGGCTAAAGAAGTCACCTCCCTACTGCTTCATCAATCCTACCCAGATACGGCCTCCCCAAGCAAATAAACTCTGACAACGGCCCCGCCTTCGCTAGTGAAGTAACACAACAGCTCAGTACCAGACTGGGCCTCGATTGGAAGTTGCATTGTGCCTGGAGACCCCAAAGCAGTGGAGTAGTGGAGAGGGCTAACCGATCCCTGAAGAACCAGCTAGCCAAGCTATGCCAAGAAGCAAAAGCCAAATGGCCCGACCTGCTTCCACTGGCCTTGCTGCATCTTAGGTGTACCCCCAAGGCTACCGGCCTTACTCCCTACGAGATGATGTATGCTAGGCCACCACCACTACCCTCCTTTCCCGACTCCTTGCAGATACAGGGTGAGAGTTCCTTAGTGAAACAGATGAGAGCCTTACACCAGGTAGTGCAAGACATCCAGCAGTACACTGAAAGAGTAGCTCCCTTGGTCCTCACCAATCCTACGCACAGGTTCAGGGTGGGAGACGAGGTCTGGGTAAAAGAGTGGGATGAATCTGACTGCCTAAAGCCAAAATGGAAGGGGCCCTCCCTTGTTCTCCTAACGACCTCCACCGCTGTTAAAATTGCAGGAAGCCCAGTGTGGATACATTGGACCCGATTGAAGCCTGCTGCTCCCACTAGCAGCACCCTGAAGCGTTGGACTGCGCACCAACATCCTGACGCTCCATTACGGCTGACTCTAAGAAAGACGTGAACCACCAGATTCATGCCTGCCCAGCAACAGGAACTCAGTTTCTGGACCCACTGCGTTTTTGGCTCTCTCTTTATCGCAGCCTTCATCGTGGGCCTCATTATCTTCTTGCTGCAAAAGCTCGGATACCTCCCACCACATATATAATGCTGACCATCTTCCTTCTCCTGTGTGCAGTTCCGAGCTATCATCCTGCCACCCTGAGCCTGAATTGCACTGAATGTTTGCGCCTCGTGCGCCACCGTATAGAGGGAGGATATCACCTAGTCACTACCCTCATTCACCAGACGCAGCCCCCGGAAGGCGATTGCCAGTTTCTCCCGACTTGTGCCCTCATCACTCCGAATGGCCTCCAACAGTTCCACAGATGCCTCCAAGGAAATCTCACTATCTGCCACAGCCCTACCAAACCAAGATACTACAATATCACCCTCAGCGTAGGACTACCTGCGTATGTGGCCGGACCTCCGGGAGTCGAGGGAGATGGCATTCTGTATTACATTAATTCTACTCGTATCCTTGTCGGTGGCATCCAAACTGTGGCAACCCTCACCTTCGACGTCTGTGCCGCCATGGACAAGCACCCTTGTTCTCGCAAGTGTGGTAGCCAGAGTTGGCGAGAGGCATACGTTAAGGACCACAAGTATGTCTGCCCCTTCAGTCCAGACATGAGATGCTGCTCCCCGTGGGTGTGGCTCCCATGCGCCGGCGACACTCGAGCCTCGGGCTGGGACCGAGTATGTGCTTATACGGGAGGAGGATATGCCGGATGCGCCGGCCTGGGCGAATTTCGTCGAGGTTCTGGTAACTATGTGTCCCTAGACTGGCCCATCCGAGGACACGACATGCCCTGGAGAGGAACGTGGGGCCTCGGCATTGACGGCGGAGGAATGGATCCGTTGACATATATTACCATATATCAGAGTCTCGAAACGAAGCCTCCTACGCACTACCAGACTACTGTTGTCGGCTACCAAGACGTATTTGATGAAATTGCTCGTGCTGAGCAGACCGAGACTAAATTCCCCATTTCCCCAGAAGCCCGAAATATGTTCCTCAATTTGGCTGAAAACATCGCCCTCTCCCTCGGAATTGCCAACTGTTTCGTCTGTGGAGGCACCGACATGGGTGAACAATGGCCCTGGGAAGCGAGAGAGATCCGACAACACACATGGGATGCACTCAACACCACTAACATTACCTTTCCCCAACGGCCGAAGCCGTACGAATGGGCCCTGAGAACAAATATCATAGGTACCCTCTGCGCTAGTCGAGCGCCATCGAAGCGTTACTCTGTACCAGTGGGAGACTCTGCTTGTACGGGGGTTCTTCAGTATAATGGCAGCCGGACGACCTGGTGGCAAACGGACAACCTGCCCGCCCCGGAGCCTATCTGGACAGAACCCACCTTGAACACGACATGGACATACGGAGGGAACGCCTCCCTCAAGTGGGTAGCCCCGGCGGGCTACTACTATATCTGCGGACGCAGGGCCTATGAACAACTCCCGACCCGCTGGTACGGTACCTGCCTCTTGGGCACGGTCCAACCTAGTTTTTTCCTTCTGCCCATACAAGTCGGCGAAACTTTGGGAATCCCCCTATACGTGGAAAAGGGGCCTGATAACCCTACCCGACGAAAACGGTCTTTCCCAATCATCAAGCCCAAAGTCCAGATTGGAGACTGGAAGGACAACGAGTGGCCGCCTGAACGTATCATTCACTACTATGGACCGGCCACATGGGCTGAAGATGGTACATACGGGTACCGCACCCTATCTACATGCTGAATCGCATTATTCGCCTACAGGCCGTACTCGAAATCCTTACTAACGATTCTGCCCTGGCCCTCAATATCCTAGCTCGACAGAACACTAAGCTCATTACCGCCGTCTACCAAAATCGCTTGGCTCTTGACTACCTCTTAGCCCAGGAGGGCGGGGTGTGTGGCAAGTTTAACCTCAGTAATTGCTGCTTACAGATTGATGACCAGAGCCATGTCATCAGGGAGATAACTGACCGGATGGTCAAACTAGCCCACGTCCCCGTCCAGACCTGGAACAGTGCGTGGGATTGGACTTCCTCCCTCACCAGCTGGCTCCCAACCTCCGGGAGCCTGCAAGGCCTCCTCGTCATGGGTGGCCTGTTCTTGCTGTCTTGCCTAATAATACCTTTGTCTCTCCCCTTAGTTTTCAGGTGTCTCCGCTCCACCATGGAAAGCATCGCTGACCGCCGTGCTGCTGCCCAACTTATGGCTCTCCAGATGTACTCCCCCATTCCCCAGTCTAATGAAGCTGACGATGAAGCACCTTGTGGCTGATGTGCACTTTGAACCCCCTGAGTCACTCAATGGGCCATCACCCTTGTGCCAGCAAAAGACCGGCTACAAAGGGGGGGGGGGATTCCACTAGGGGCCCTCCGTCTCAACCCCGGCGAAGCAACCAACGGCTGCGCAAGGGCTTAGGGCTCGCTTGTTGCCTCCCTCGCTAACTATCCTTGTCCTTTCTTTCCTTTTCAGGGTTCATGGAGGTGATACTCTCCACCAGAATGGATGTTCAAGTATCAAAAGGGGGGAATGAAGGAGTGGAACGCCGGGTACTACCTGAATACTACTGAGCAACAGGACAACCTCATGTTTTGTGCCTACTGATGGACTTTTACTTATGCACTCTACCTCTGCTTTTGGCTGTTTGGCCACACCTTATTACTGCACTGGACATTTGTGCCTTATCCAGTTTTACTGTTTACTAACAAGACAAGTTTGCTGTTTACTAATGTACAGACAGAATGCAGGGCTATTAGATATATAGCTTGTAACAGTAGTTTGCAAGGCCTATACAAGACCAGCTTGCACGTAGCAACGCCATCTGAATAGGCGACCTTGGAGGGTGCTGACACCCCCCTTGCATTCCTGAGCCGCACCTTATCTCCTGTGCTAGAAAGGAGCATTGTGTGTGTACAGAATAAGCTGCTAAGTTTCGTTTTTCTTGCCAGTATCATTTCAGTGTTATGACGTGTGTACGTACTGGGACTACAATTTTGTACTGTAAGAACTACAAATGTTTACTGCGCATGACAGGTATGACGTGTAAGGGGCCAAATGCGCAGGCCCAGTAGGGAAGTATAAATGTAAGCGTCAGATGATTTATGACACACAGTGTCCCGAGGCTACTCGGTGCTGTTCACTTGCTAGCAATAAAGTTGCCTTGTTTGGAACCAAAATTTGCCTTTCGTCTCCTGATTTCCCACCTGTTTCAATAGGAATTAAAAGATAGTTATGGAGGTCCAGGCTGATATTCATGCCCACATAACTAGCTTTTCATTCTTAAGTTTCCCTGATCCCTTTCTTGGCCCCTCCCTAACCTGCCCTCTTTTTTGTTGGGTGGTCTGTGGCGATATTCAGCTGTACTATCTGGTTAACTGCTGATGAATATTACCATTTGGTGATAAGTGATTTAACTTGGCAGAAGAGGTAGTTTCTGCATCAGCCCCATACAATGGGACATGGAGGGAGCATCAAAAGATGAGGTATTTGGAGATAGTAGTAGTAGTATTTTAAGTGCTATTTTTCGATAGGCAGGAATGCTGTTTGACTTCTGATAAGTTTGTTCAGTTTTGGTATAATAGATTTGCTCCGGTTATAAGCATCTGTGTTGGAGGATTTCAAGTTATTATTTTGCTTAGAACCCCAGCAGTTTATACAGAGACTGGAGAATTTTTGGACAGTCCCGATTTTGAGATTTGTAATGTCTGATCCTGCTCGTTAAAATCAGTGCAGCAAGTCCCACAATGCACCAGCATGAGGTGGTTAAAAATCTAGGACTATCTAGGGTTACCATATGCCTCCAGAAAAAGGAGGCCAGATTGAGCCAGTCTGGGTTTTTCTTCCATTGTTTTCAATGGAAGCAAAACCCGGACTGGAGACTATCCCAAAATCAACTGGGTAGCTTCGCATTTCTGGTGCATATAAAAGGAAAGATATGTCATAGCTAACATTTAGGACTGCACTTTGAACATCTCCCCCCCCCCCCCCCCCCTTTTTTTTTTTATTTATACACCATTTCAAACCCAATTACCATATTCTCTTTATTCATTTAAAGTAAATATGCAGAATATTCATATTAACATCCTTTATTAATTTTTAAAAATTAATGGGGAGTTGGGAGGGGGAGGAGCCTAATTCTATAACACAGGCCTTGGGTAGAGGTTACTCTGAATGAGGGGAGATTAGAACGTGAAGACGATAAGAAGCAAGAGAAAAAAAGCTACACATCAGTGGGTGGGTGTCTCAAAAGAATATTACAGAAATTGTGCACGGAAATCTGGCACTCTCGTGTGTACTAGAAACCGAATTGCGCCCCCAAGCAAAAAAAAATCCAGGTTTGATAATAAAACAAGGCAGAAAACCCCTACAATCACCCCTGGCTTCACCCTCTTCCAGCTTTAACCGCTACAATTACAGAGCATGACCAGACCCCCCACTCCCGTGCTACTAGGCACTCACCGCCGTCTCTCTGGTTTTCCCTCCACCACCACCTCCCGTCCCGTGCTGCCGGAGACCTCTTCTTCTCTCCCCTAAAGTTTTCAACCACTGGGCTGGCTACTAGGCTGAAAGCTCCGCCCCTCGCTTTCCTCGGGCCTAGCAACAGGCGCGCGGCAGAGAGCTTCGCAAAGTCACTTGACAACCAGACCGGACGCAGATGGCCCCTCCTTTTGTCGCACGCGCTCCTGCTTGGCCCGCCCCCAATGAGGTCTTCAACCTCCTTGTTTTAATTTCATCCAACCTCTTTGGGTTCTCCCTTCTGTTTCTGTCGCAAGGAGTCTCACAGTCCAACCTCCTTGTTCTAGCAGCTCTTTCAACAAGGAGGTTTAATAAAAACAGGAGACGACGTGACGTCAAAAAGGTTGAAGCAGTCCCCCACCCCCCTGGAGCTGCCATATTGATGGTTGCTGCACTGCGTCCTAGGTAGCTTTTATATTTTAGTCTCAGTTATAGAAATATACCGGCTTTGTGCCAGCATACGAATGTACACGGAGGAACCATCTGAACGGAATAACCTTGCATCGGTTACAGTAGTACTAGTTACTTCTAAATCGTAACGTGTGTCACTTCGAGGGGCTGAAGTTAGACTCACTAGCAGGCGTTGTATTCGTGCTGAGATGTTTGACATTGATTTAACCTAGAAAAGGGCCACTAAAACACATCATGTTATGAGACTCAGATGCTCAACATTCAAGAGTTTTTATTTTAAACTACAAAGGTCTTTTCTTTTTAACCCTTACTTAGGTTGAAAAACATAGAAGCATTTCTAATCTTTTTTTTTTTTCCTGTGCCTAGATTAAAAGAGAAAAATTGTATATGGTAGCATGCTCGTTTTGTTTTGTGGAATGTAGTAGTATATTATAAAAATGCACTTGATTCTTTTTTTTATTTATTTCTACTACTGAATTTTGAGGGAAGTGCTACCTTCATACATAGTAACATAGTAAATGACAGCAGTTAAAGACCTGAACGGTCCATCCAGTCTGCCCAACAAAATCAACTCATTTTACATGGTATGTGATACTTTATATGTATACCCAAGTTTGATTTGTCCCTGCCTTTCTCAGGGAACAGACCGTAATAAAAGTCTGCCCAGCACTGTTCCTGTACTAAAAGTTCTGAAGCTAACGTTGAAGCCCCTTAAAATTTACACTCCAGACCATCCATATCTATTCAGCCACGATCTGGGCCCATACCGTAGAAGTCCGCCCTGCACTGATTTTACTGTCCAGTTACCAGCGTTGCCACCCAATCTCTGCTAAGATTCCGTTTATCCATTCTTTCTGAACAGGATTCCTTTGTGTTTATCAAATGCGTTTGAATTCCATTACCATTTTCATCACCTCCCACAGGAAGGCATTCCACGTATCTACTACCCTTTCTGTGAAAAAATACTTCCTGACATTACTCCTGAGTCTGCCCCCCTTCAACCTTAATTCATTTCCTCTAGTTCTACCACCTTCCCAACTCCGGAAAAGGTTCATTTGCGGATTAATACCTTTCAAATATTTGAACGTCTGTATCATGTCACCCCTGTTTCTCCTTTCCTCCAAGGTATATATGTTCAGGTCGGCAAGTCTCTCCTCGTACGGTTTGCAATGCAAATCCCATACCATTTTTGTATCTTTTCTTTGCAGAAGTCCAGAGTCAGTCTAAATGTGCCAGCTCTGTTGTATGTGTTTTATTTATGGATTTTGCTCACACCGTTTTCAGTAGTAGCTCAAGGTGACATTCAGGTACAGTGGGTATTTCTCTGTCCCTGGAGGGCTCACAATCTAATTTTGTACCTGAGGCAATAGAGGGTTAACGGCCCTGTTTACTAGGCCACGCGTTAGCATTTTTAGCGCACGCTCTATAGGCGCCCACAATATTTCTATGGGCACCTACACAGCATGTGCTAATTTTGTGCACACTTCTAGCACACCTTAGTAATCAGGGCCCTAGAGGGGTCTTTTACTAAAGCTTAGCTCAAGTTATCTGCATCAGGGCCCATAGGAATAAAATGGGCTCTGCTGCAGATAACTTGAGCTAAGCTTTAGTAAAAGACCCTAACTGACTTGCCCAAGATCACAAGGTGCAGCAGTGGGAGATTTGAACCTGCCACCTCTGGATGACAAGACTGGTGCTCTAACCACTAGGCTAGTCCTCCACTACTTAGTCTGTTTGGATGTAAAGGCAAACAGCACACTATTAGCCACCAAGTTCATACAAAGTTAATTATTTTCAGTGGAAAATAAATCTGTTGCCTGCCTCCTATGTGAATATCCCATCATTGTTGCTACCAAGTATTACATATTTGGGGCATTTGCTTAAAACTTTGACTGGATGGACTGTACAGGTATTTATCATAAGAACATAAGCATTGCCATACCGGGACAGAGCAAAGGTTCTTCAAGCCCAGTATACTGTTTCCAACAGTGGCCAATGGAGGTCACAAGTACCTGGCAAGATCCCAAAACAGTAAAACAGATTTTATTCTGCTTATCCTAGAACATGCAGTGGTTTTCCCAAGTCCATCTTAATAATGGCTTATGGACTTTTCTTTTAGGGGCCCTTTTACAAAGCAGCACTAGGGCTACCGTGCGTGTATTGTGTGCCAAATCGACACTAACACCCAGTTAGTACACCCACCTGGTGGTAATTTGGAAGTTGGCATGCGCTGTTTCCCGCGGTAGAAAATATTTTTCTATTTTCTATCGCAGGGGGCCATAGGCAGTCGGTGGCTCAACTGTTTAGGGAGGCTACAGGGGGCGGGGTTAGGGGTGGGGCCAGGGGTGGAGCTTAAATCCATAATTGTCTGATAACAGAAAAAAAAATAAAAGTCACAATTAATACCTTTTATTAAATTTAGATATTAGATATGTATCATATGTCAAAGAATAAAGTGGTTGCTCAAAGCATATACTAACCACAATCGCTCAACTGCAAAACACTATGCACAACTTTGTGCAAAAACACACTCAGAACCTTACTGTACCATAAATATTACACTGGGCAGAACCTAATACACCAATATACTACCCATATGGAAAATGCAGACCGTCAACAATATGAAACAAGGGATCATATCACAATTCTCATGTACAGCCACAAAACACCCTAATTCATGTTTAATGTGGGATAAAATGCCATAAATAAGTAAATAAATATAAACTTTTAATGCTGAGCACCTGATTCTCAAAGTGGACATATTCCAAACACTATAATGAAAATAAAATGATCTTTTCTACCTTTGTTGTCTAGTGACTTTGTTTTTCTGATCATGCTGGCCCAGTATCCGATTCTGCTGCTATCTGTCCTCTTAACTCCGTTTCCAGGGCTTCCTTTCCATTTATTTCTTTACTTTCTGCCTTTCTTCTTCATTTCTTGTCCTACATCCGTAAGTAAAAGCTGGGTCCTCCGCAGACTTCACTGACCAGTGCAGCTTCTGCCTATTTTCTCCATCCATATGCAGTTTTTCTCCTCTTTTCCTTTTCCCTCATCACATCTCCTTCCTCTCTCTTCCCTCCCCTCTATGTCCAGCAATTTCTCCTCTCTCCCCTGCCCCCTCCATTCATCCATATCCAGCAATTCCCCTCTCTCCCCTGTCCCCTCCATTCATCCATATCCAGCAATTCCCCTCTCTCCATGAGCCCTGCCCTGCCCTCCCATCCATGTTCCTCTCTCCCCTGCCCCCTCCATTCACCCATATCCAGCAATTCCCCTCTCTTCCTGAGCCCTGCCCTCCCATCCATGTCCCTCTCTCCCCTGCCCCCTCCATTTATCCATATCCAGCAATTCCCCTCTCTCCCTGAGCCCTGCCCTCCCATCCATCTCCCGTCTCTCCCCTGCCCCCCTCCATTCACCCATATCCAGCAATTCCCCTCTCTCCCTGAGCCCTGCCATCCCATCCATCTCCCGTCTCTCCCCTGCCCCAACTGCCCACCCTTTTCTCCCCCCCAAGATCCCTTTCCTTTTTTTTTTCTTTTAAATTTACCTCTGAAGTCTGGCAGCGCAGCGTCAGTGAAAGCGCTCCCAGTGAAAGCGCTTCTCTTCGCTCAGTGACCCGCCTTCTTCTGACGTCATGATGTCAGAAGAAGGCGGGACACTGAGCGAAGGGAGGCGCTTTTACTGGGAGCGCTTTTACTGACGCTGTTGCTGCGCTGCCAGACTGGAGGTAAATTTAAAAGAAAAAAAGAAAAGGGATCTTGGGGGACAGAAGAGGGTGGGCAGTTGGGACGAGCGGCGAGCCCCGGGTGGGCGGAACTGAGTTGTGTGGGCGTCGTCATCAGGATCCGATCTTCGGCTGAAGCCTCCCCAAGCCTCTGATACCGGGCGCCTATGCAGGGGGCATTCCCAAATAATTGGCAGTGTGGCCACATTGGCAGCTGCAGTGAAAAATGGCCCAGCACGCACCAAAAACACGTGCTATTACCGCAGTCCACTTTTTACCGCGGCTTTGTAAAAGAACCCCTTAGGAAATTAGACAAACCTTTTTTAAACCCTGCTAAGATAGCTGTTTTTACCACATATCCTGGCAATGAATTCCAGAGTTTAATTACTCATTGAGTGAATAAATATTTTCCCCGATTCATTTTAAATTTACTACTTATTAGCTTCTTTGTGTGCCCCCTAGTCTAGTATTTTTGGAAAGAGTAAACAAGTGATTCATATCTATCTGCTCCACTCCACTCAGTATTTTATCGACCTCTATCCAGGGCCGGTCTTAGAAAGTGCAGGGCCCTGTGCAGACCAATTTGGTGGGGGCCCATCCTAGCCCCGCCCCCACCCCAGCTCCACCCCATTGATAAGATTATTCAATTTTTTGAAAATTTTTTATTTATGAAATTTCAAATAAAGACAAATGAAGCTAAACTTGTACAGAAAAACTGATTGAAATAATAAGCAAATGCTATCATGAACCCCCCCCCCCCCCAGAAATTATTCAGTTCAAGTCCACTACAATTAGTAGTTCCAATTCTCATAACCCCGGGGGGTCAGAGGTGCGGACACACTATCTCTCCACTGCAAAACACTATACACAAACTTGTGCAAAAACACACTCATAACCTTACCAAACCATAACGAGCTACAACCTTATGCATGGAAAGGCAGAACTGTAATTACACCAGGCTCTAAAACACCAATACATTACCTCGTGAAAAAAACAAAAAGGGCTGCAAATACTACACGCTAGCAGGATACTGCACCTTGATCACACATGAAAAACACATGACACAACAGATATGAAGGCAAAATGCTGAACTGGAAAGTTACCTCAAGAAGTCAGACTCAGCATGCAGCAATACTAGAAAAATTGAAACTTACATGCAAAATATCACAGATGCACATTTCCAAAAGCTGACATATTCCAATTAATACATTTAGTTTTTCTATTCACTTTGGTCCCAGTGTCTTCTGTTTTATGCAGTGTCTTCTTTCCATTTGATATTTTTTCTCTCACCATGTCCACCATCCTCCTGTGTCCTTATGTGTCCTGTCTACCATCTGTAGCCCTGTCCCTATCCTTTCTCCAGTTTCAGCATCTGCCTTCAAAGTGTTCCGATCCAGCCCTTAAATTCAGCATTTTTTGCACCATCCATATCCAGCATTTCTCCTCACTCCCCTCCATCCATGTGCATCTACTTTCTTCCCCTCCCCTACATCCATGTCCAGCACTTCTCCTCTCTCCCTTCCCCTCCATCCATGTGCATCTCCTTCCTTTGTCTTTCCTTCCCTCCATTCCTGCCCAATTTTTCTCCTTTCTCCCCTGCCCTCCCCTCCATGTCCAGCAATTTTTCCTCTCTCCCTGGGCCCTGCCCTCCCATCCATGTCCATCCTTGTCCATTGATGCGCCTCTCTCCCCTTCCCTCCTCCATCCATCCATATCCAGCAATTCTCCTCTGTCCCCTGCCCTCCCCTCCATTTCCAGCAATTTCTCCTCTCTCCCTGGGACCTGCCCTCCCATCCATGTCTATCCTTGTCCATCGATGCTCCTCTCTCTCCTTCCCTCCTCCATCCATCCATCCATATCCAGCAATTCTCCTCTCTCCCATGCCCTCCCCTCCATGTCCAGCAATTTCTCCTCTCTCCCTGGGCCCTGTCCTCCCATCCATATCCATCCTTGTCCATTGATGCTCCTCTCTCCCCTTCCCTCCTCCATCCATCCATATCCAGCAATTCTCGTCCCTCCCCTCCATGTCCAGCAATTAATCCTCTCTCCCTGGGTCCTGCCCTCCCATCCATGTCCATCGATCAATGCTCCTCTCTCCCCCTCCCTCCCGCTTCCATGTCCACCTGCCCGCCCTCTTCTCTGGTTCAAATCTTCTAGTATTTAAATTTACCTCCATTTCAGCAGCTGCGCAGCATCAGTGAAAGCGCTGTCTGACATCTCTCCACCAGCCTTCCCTTCGCTCGTTCATTCCCTCAGTGCCCCGCCTTCTTCTGACGTCATTTCCTCGAGGGCAGGACACTGAGAGGGAACGAACGAGCGAAGGGAAGGTTAGAGACGTCGGGCAGCACTTTCACTGATGCTGCACAGCTGCTGCGACATCGGAGTGAGGTAAATTTAAATACCGGAGCGCCGGGATGGAGCGGAGCAGGCCCTATGCCGTCGCCTAGGCCTAAGACCGGCCCTGCCTCTATCATATCTCCCCTCAGCTGTCTCTTCTCCAAGAGGAAGAGTCCTAGCTGCTTTACCCTTTCCTCATAGGGAAGTTGTCCCATCCCCTTAATCATTTTCATCAGGTAGACGTGAATCGCTTGTTTACTCTTTCAAAAAATACTTGGAATAGGGGGCACGCAATGAAACTACAAAGTAGTAAATTTAAAACAAATCAGAGAAAATTAAACTCTGGAATTATTGCCAGAGAATGTAGTAAAAGCAGTTAGTTTAGCGGGGTTTAAAAAAGGTTTGGATAGCTTCCTAAAAGAAAAGTCCATAAGCCATTATTAAAATGGACTTCGGGGAAAATCCACTGCTTAGTTCTAGGATAAGCAGCATAAAATGTTTTGCACTGTTTTGGGATCTTGCCAGGTACTTGAAACCAGGATTGGCCACTGTTGGAAACAGGATGCTAGACTTAATGGACCTTTGGTCTGTCCCAGTATGGCAATAATTATGCTCTTCTCTTTACCTTTTCTAATTCCACTATGTCTTTTTTGAGATGCGGTGACCAGAACTGCACACAGTTTTTGAGGTGCAGTCACACGATGGAGTGATACAAAGGCATTATAACATTCTCAGGTTTGCTTTCCATTCCTTTCCTAATAATTCCTAACATTCTATTTGCTTTCTTAGCTGCTGATGCACAATGAGCAGAGGGTTTCAACGATGAAACCTAGATCCTTTTCCTGGGCAGTGACTCCTAATGTGGAACCGTGCATCACGTAACTATTGTTTGGGTTCCTCTTTCCCACATGCATCACTTTGTACTTGCTCACATTAAAAGTCATCTGCCATTTGGTTGCCCAGTCGCCCAGCCTCCCAGTGTCTTAGTCCTCTTGCAATTTTTCACAATCCTCTTGCGATTTAACAACTTTTAATAACAATGTGTCATCAGCGAATTTAATTACCTCACTACCTCACTAGTTATTCCCTATTCTAGATTCAGTTATAAACTAGTAAAAAAAAAAACGTTTCTGATGCAAATGAAACGGGGGCTAGCAAGGTTTTCTTCAGAGTGTGCATGTGGGAGTGTGTGTCCCTGCCCTCTCTCCCTCCCCCCTCTGAGTCCAGTCCTTCAGTGTTGTTTCCTGCGGTTCTGTGTTTTTGTTACAGAGAGAGTGAGGGCATCTCTCTCCCCTCCCCCCTCTGAGTCCTTCACTGTTTTGTGGGATTTCCTGCTGTGCTGTTTTCCTTCACTCATGGGGAAACCGGATATCTCTGGCGCTTCACACTTCCGGCTGGAGGCTTCAGTGGTGCCTTTTATATATATAGAAAATATATAGAAGATTTTATATATATAGCTATGTTAAAAAGCAGCAGTCCCAGCACAGACCCTGTTGAACCCCACTATCTACCCTTCTCCACTGAGCATACTGACTATTTAACCCTACTCTCTGTTTTCTATCTTTTAACCATCTGCAATTATCTACTATGATGCTATGGTCTTAATTCATTTTTCAAGACCTTACATGCACCTGGTTCTGCATTTTTAAACCCAAAGGGGAAAACAGACTGGTTGCATAATTAGGTATAAAGGGGGTCTTCTACTAAGGTGCACTAGCGTTTTTAGCTTGTGCTAAAAATCAGTTGGTGCTAAACACTGAGATGCTCATTATATTCCTATGGGCATCTCAGCGTTTTATGCCAGCTGATTTTTAGCACGAGCTAAAAATGCTAGCGCACCTTAGTAAACAACCTCCCAACTTTACTTGTTTTGGATTGCTTTGGGTCCTACTGATCTGTACATCTGCTGTCTAGAATTTTGGAAAATGGAGACAAGGAAATAAAAATTAAGTTTTGGATGCACTCTGTAGAAGTTGTTTACTTTTGCAGAGTGTTTATGGATGCCTGTTCTGGTGTGTGCATGTGCTAATTTTCGACACAGATGGTTAACGGGATTCTGGGATTGAAGTGTGCCGCTGTCAGGTGCAGGGAGAGGAGAGTGAGGAGGATTATCTAGATTGTAAGCTCTTTGAGCAGGGATTGTCTTTTTTGTGTATGGTGTACAGCGCTGCGTATGCCTTGTAGCGCTATAGAAATGTTAAATAGTAGTAGCTTCACCTGTTGCATGACAGCCCTGGCTGCTCAGGCCGTGTGAAAGAGTTAAAGGACCTGCAGCGTGAGGAGGCTGCACAGCCCTCAGAGTGCCAGAGCCTTAGTGGATACCAGGATAGCGAGGAGCTAGGCTCTCCAGGTCAACCTGTCTGAGCAGTGAGAAATGCCAGAAAAGCAGGCAGTGCAGCCACTTGTGAACAGAAGGGTTGAACATCTCTTCTACAGCCTGATCTGTTGCTGAATGGCTCTGAAATGTCATCTGACTTTCCCGTTATTATTGTTCTGTTTCTGTAGCACAGAGAGCTGCTTAACCTCAGCACTGGGTGGGCAAGCTGCTGATTTTTTTTTTCCCCCCCTGAAAACCAGAGGTCATACTGCATAAGGTCATCTTTAACAGTGTCCGGTTATTCACCAAGCAGTGTCTGCCCACCCAAGCTCTATGCATTGTATTCCATTTTGTCCTAAAATCTGGCTTTCTCCAAACCTCAGCCCTCTTTTGTACATTCCATCTGTGTAGGAGGGGTTATCCTGTACTCTTCCTGGATTTGGGCTTCAGCTGAATCATCTTCACATTAGACTACTGGTTTTTACAGCTTCATGTGCCCTCCTACAATATAGGCTATGTCTTTCTCCTGACTTTTAACAACACAGTGGTCTAAGTCTTTCTCCTTTTAACACCACACACTTTCCTAATATTGCAGTGTATTGGTATAGTCTTCCATTAGCTTCTATGGAGTCATGTTGAATGATGATGGCATGGAGTTCTATCTCGTGGCCATTTGGGGTATCTGAGAGCCTAGTTTCTAGTAAGTAGGCATGAAAGTCACAATAAAAATCTAACATTATTGGCATTATGTAAGCCACATTGAGCCTGCAAATAGGTGGGAAAATGTGTGATACAAATGTAGCAAATAAATAAATAATGTTTAAATAACTGTCTATACTTAATGGCTATGATTTCTGAACATGTAGCATCATTAAAGGACAGACTTTTAAATGCTCAGTTGGGTATATATGCTAATCTCAACTTTATTAAATGTTTCGGACATATCCGTCTACTTGATCCCATGATATTACTGAATTCTATTATTCTGCATTACTATATTTTCAAATGTAAGCCACATTGAACCTGAGTTTGCTTGGGATAATGTGGGATATATACGTTAAAAAATAACCTTTATCCTCCACCTTTTTAAGGCACTGCCTATCAAGTTTCAAGTTTATTTAAGACTTTCCCACCTACGGGAGGAACCATCAAAGTGGTGTATAAATTTAATAAAACATAGATTAACCTCCCCCCCCCCCCCCCCCCAAAAAAAAAACAAAAAACAAAAAGAACCAATTTGTATAAAGACAAGACCGGAAACAATTGGAAAGAGGGTAAAAATACAATTCAAATAGTAAAGAAGGGAAGGTTAAAACATAAGATATATTTTATTGTATCCACAGTCACAGCAGATACCATAGAAACCTGATAAGAGAAGCCTAAGGAGCAGAAAATGCATCTTTAGTTCAGTTTTAAATGTATGCAAAGATTGACATTGCCATAAGCAAATTCCAAAGTTTTGGTGCCTGAACAGAAAAAATACTGTGTCTGGTATGTTCATGGTTTATCTCGTTATATGTAGGAATATTGAGACAGTGATGTTGAGCAGATCTAAAGGAACATGAAGAAATATACGTAATTAGGTATTAGGTATCCTGCTAAATTCATTTGTAATACTAATTTTAAATACTACTACTATAAATCACTTCTATAGCGCTACCAGTCATACGCAGCGCTTTACAACTGAACATGAAGAAGACAGTCCCTGCTCAAAAGAGCTTACAATCTAAATCAGGCCAAACAGACAGGACCAAAAAGAAGGGAAGGACAGACAGGAGGACACATAAGGATAAGATAAAAGTTACAAGTCAGGAGTCGAAAGCAGCATCAAACAGGTAGGCCTTTAGCCCAGATTTGAAGGCAGCCAGGGATGGAGCTAGACGTAATGGCTCAGGAAGCCTATTCCAGGCATAAGGTCCCTCTCCTGTTCGCTCTGCTCGGTCTATCGTGTCCTCCCCAGCCCCCTCCCTCTAACACCCCCACCCCCATCAGACTCGTATCAGAGAGGTTCCCACCAACAGTTCCGCAGCTTTTCCTTCCCCAGTGACCTGAACCCTCCGACTAGTAATAGAATTTTGTATGTTGTGAGGTGTAACATGGTCAAAGGTTTTAGACCATTTATGATCTTAATGGCTATATTCTGGACAATTTGTAGCCACTGACAATCTTTAATGCGAAGACCCATATACAGAGAATTGCAGTAATCTAATTGACTTATAACCAATGAGTGCATAAGAATATTCAGTGTTGAGGGATAAATCAAGGGCTGAATAGATCTAGTCAGTCTCAGTCTATAAAATGAATGCTGTACTATTCCTGAAATCTGAGAGTAAAATGAGAGATTGTTGTCTAACTGGACTCCAAGAAGCTGCATAGAGTGAACCAAGGGAACGGCAGTATCATCTATAAGTATTGGAAAGGGAAGAATAGTTTGACCCTGATTAGAGACAAGAAGAAGTTTAGACTTATAAGGGTTGAAGACTAATTTGTCTGAAACCAAATAAAAATACGCTGAAGTTTTGCATTGAGTTCTGATATGTAATTTTGCTGTAATGAATCCAGTCTTGCAAGAATGTGGATATCATCGGCATATACAAATTACGTAAGACACAAACTTTGAATTAATGTTAATAAAGGTGCCATAAAAATATTGAAGAATGTTGGAGAGAGTACTGACCCTTGGGGTATTCCCGAAGGAACTGTGAGTTAGAATTAGTATTATTTGACTGTACTATATATCTTCCACTATTCAAGTAAGAATGAAAGCAATCTAGGTCAGTATCTATTATCCCAATTTCCTGTAGGCAGGTAAGCATGAGAGAATGATCTATGAAGTCAAATGCAGTTGTAAGATCCAGAAAAATAAGTAAACGTTTATTTTTATCTAAATGAGCACAAATCACCGTTGTTAAACCCAAAAGTTCAGTGTCGGTACTATGGTGACTTCGAAAATCTGTTTGATTTGAATGTCAAACATTTGTACTAGACAAAAAAATCTGAAAGCTGATGATGAGTATGTTCTATAATTTTAGTGACAAATGGAAGATTGGCTGGATCATCTACTGGCCCTTCTGGATCATCTTAGGGTGTATTTGTTGCCAATTTCAATTCCAACGGTTCATGGCCTGTAGAAAGTGACGCATTAATCATAAAGTGTAAAAAGGGTATGAAAGTGAGTAGGAATTGTTTAATTAAAAAGAAGGATCTGTTGGGGCTACAGTAATCTGCATGCTATTGACGATCGAATTTAAGTCTGCAATAGAAGGGATTCTGAAATGAGGCAGACTACTACATGATAACATAAATGATAAAGATGGTGAATGTGAATATGGTAAGATGGTGATGGCACAAGGAGAGCTAGTTTGGTCCAGTGAAGATTAATTGAAAATAACCGGTTCCTTAGCTGGGCTCTAGTATTATCATGTTGAAAATGTGACCATACCATGTCTTTGTGGTTATGTTCCACTAATAAGTTTAATGATTAACTGGCTTTCTTGAAAGGATTATATAACCTTTGAATGCATGATTAGGAAAAAAACACACGATAAAAAAAAAAATAAATAAATAAAAATATGAAAAAGCAACCCCACTACTAGAAATGTTACACTGGCTACCAATCAAAGCCAGACTATTTTTCAAAACCAGCACTCTCATCTTCAAAATTCTGTTTGGCATGTTGCCTGACTACATGCTACATTGATCGAACTATCCCCAAGAAACACAAGCCTAGAAACCAGAAACTATTTACTGCTTCACCTGCCAACATGTAAAAACATGATTTACAAATCCATCTTCACGGCTAGATTTACTTATCTATGTTCCAAATGGTGGAACTCAATACCTAAGGCCACAAGAAGCATTGCAAACAATCTCCAGTTCTGGAAAAACCTAAAGACCTACCTTTTCATAAAAATCTATGGCTAACACACAGTACTGATGTATCTGTAACACTACGCTATCTGAAACGCATCAATACAACCACAACTAACTGATACATTTATCGGTAACACTTCACTGTAACTGCAATGCACCATTACAATATCAATTAACTATTAAATGTAAGCCACTTTGAACCAAAACTTGTTTTTGGAAAATAGTGGGATATAAGAATCAAACATATAAAAGACAAGTCACTGACTCACCCACAAATGCGCAGTAGAGACTTCCTTCTCTGTCCCGCCCTCGCGTCAAGACATGATGATGTCAGAGGGCGGAATAGAGAAGGAAACGGACGCTGCCGGCCTGCCACTGGAGAGCCTGGAGACGAAGGAAAGGAACATCACCGGCGCACCAACCTCCACCCTCCCCCCATCCCCGACGTCATCGCCGCCGCTCCCGCCCCCCTCTGTATCAGGTCCCCTGCACTGACATGACAGCACTTCTCACCTCTGTGTGGAAGTGCTGCAGGCAGCAGCAGAGCGATCTGTTGCTGCCTGCAGCGCTTTCACACGGAGGTGAGAGGCACTCTCATGTCAGTGCAGGGGGCCCGGCGAGGAGGGTAGCTGGACATGGGGGGATGGCAGGGGGGGAGAGAGGAGGGTTGCTGGACATGGGGAGAGAGCAGGGCAGAGAGGAGGGTTGCTGGACATGGGGGAGGACAGGGGAGAGAACAGGGTGGGGGGGAGGCCAAGGGAAAGAGGAGGGTTGCTGGATATGGGGGCAGGGGAGACAGGAGGGTCGGTGGACAGGGTGAGGCCAGGGGAGACAGGAGGGCTGCTGGACATGGGGGGAGGGCAGGGGAGAGAGCTGGGTTGCTGGACATGGATCGATGGGAGAGAGGAGGGTTGGTGGACAGGGGGGTGGAGGCCAAGGGAAAGAGGAGGGTTGCTGGATATGGGGGGAGGGCAGGGGAGAGAGGATGGTTGGTGGACGGGGGAGGCCAAGGGAGAGAGCAGGGTTGCTGGACATGGAGGTGAGAATTACAAATCTCGCCCGTTTTAATGGGCTTAACGGCTAGTAAATAAATAAATAAATGTACAGCCACAAAACAACCTTTAGGGTGCATAGTGTTCACAATGAGCTCCTTTTATCATGGGCCAGATAGAACAGATAAAAGTTTTCAGTTTTGGCACAGTATAAGTCATCACAAGAACAAAATATAAGGAAACCAATGGACTACATTAGGGGCTTATAGCCCATTTAGTTATGTTTCAACAAATGAGAGATCTGCATGAAACTCAATATTTATTTGTATTATTTTCACTTATAAAACCTCTTGTCCCTAAAACTTGATCAAAGCAGAGTAATAATCCATTTGTGTATCTAAAATTGAAACTTTTACAAAAGAAATGAGGTGACTATGTGATTCCATGTTCCCCAATGAAAGAACAGTTTAATTTTGCTTCCATTTAATTTCAATATAATCCATATTTATAACACCAGTCTTCCTAATGCAGATTACAACAACAGTTAACACGAACCCATCAAGAAGCAGGATATCCTTACTGAGATTTTGATATGTATTAGTACTGTATTCTATGGAACAGTGTAGAAAAATGCGCACAAAATACAGTGTTTATTACTGCATTTTCTACCAGCTACAAAAATTTGTTAAGCTGTTAGTGATATTAATTTTATTTCATGATATTTATGTCTAGATATGGGAAAATTTGAAATAAAAAAGCTAAATACGAAAAAAATCCCTTATTCTCCACTTTTGAAGGCACTGCCTGTCCAACTGGAACAGCTTTACACTTTTTACAGATGGACAACGCGTAGGCAGTCCGTTATGTTTTAATAAGCTTTTGCTATTGTTTTCAAATTAGCGTTTGCCTTTATTTTGAGTGAACTAAAACGGCGGCAAGCTCCGCCTTTCTGGCTTCAGCATCCATAATGGGTTAGATACGCTCATGCCGTCTCCTCTACTGTCATTAAACCTACTTGTTTTTCAGCACGCTTTACTCCAGGAAGTCAAATGTTTCATTCTCTTCCGAGTTGGACTTTCTCCTCTCCCAAAGATGTGTCCTCTCCTTTGTGACGTAGTCAGCAGTTAGATCTCATTCATTCTTTCGCAGCTAACTATTAACAATTTTCAGAACTGGCAAGTTACCCATTCCAGGAGGGAGACGTTTTGGCTGGTCCTGGATTTATGCCACCCACATAATAGTACATTATGGGACCTGTAGCACTGATTTCAATGGCTAGAATCGGGACTACAAATACCACACTGCTTTGGGATATAAATTTAAAACCAGGCAGGACAGGCCAAAAAGGCTCCCTCCTCGAATTGGTAATTTGCCATAGTAATACATAAAATACAGAGCTGCCAACATTTCTTGATTCCGAACCCTTTGCTCAGCGGCACCTCTATGATCTATCTAGTAGTCATATTTGGGGCAATGTTGTTTTACCTTTTCTGCTTTTAACTGTATGTTATTAACATACTTTAAAAGTAGCTGTGTAAGTCGAGACAACAACATTAATAGAGGCAGGTAGCACCTTAACATAGATTAACCAATAATGCCTCAACAGATTTGTTATTCTATATCATCTGCCTCTAGCAATAATGACATAAGTAAAGTACTAGGCCCAAATGTCCACAACCTTTACGTCTGAAAAATAACCAGAGGAAATCGGCTCAACAACACGTCAGATCGTGAATTCCACAACGCAAGATCAGACGCCACCAACCAGAACTTTTTTCCTTTAACAGGATCATTCATGATTCAGGCCATTTCAGGGCCTCAGAGGAGAAGAACAGGGATTCTAAAAGTTCCCCAACCGGAGCATTTCGGAAGTTGTAGTTTAATGTGGATTTATCATGTATTGAACTACCCACATTCCAGAGTGGAGAGAAACTACACGTCCCTCTCCGAGGGGCGTAGGTAAGGGGCGTGCGTACGTGCGTACGTGCGTGTTTTCGTCCGGCGCTACGAATGCTTGCTGCTTTTCCTGTCTCTTTGGTCTGTCTCTGTAGAGGTGACCTGCAGTACAGTGGGAGTGCGTTTGTTTAGGTTGCTGGCATACAGGAACAAGAACTTGCAGAATGGTTAGTAATTATGGGGTGTGGGGTATATGTAGTTAAAGGCGGTGTTACTGTTTCTCTGATAGTCGTTGTTACAAGGTAATTATGGAGCTCGTTGTGTAATTAGTTTGCTTCTCGTTCCTTGTTAGGATACAGTTACGCAAATGCTTTGCAGTTAAATCTATTGAAATCATATTATGTCAATATTGGAATCCTTAAAAATAGAACATTTTAATTTGGTGGGGGGGGGGTGAGATTATTCACGTACGTTGCTGCATTGACATTTGAATTATGTTTTTATTCTCCTCAGCAATGGTAGTAGTTTGGTGGAAAATAAAAAAAAATCATCTGTATTACCTTCTAAGCGCAAGAGAGCGTGTAGGGTGCATTAAATGTAAACGATTATAGATTATGACTCACCGTGTGTTAATGTTTGACAGTTTGAGTAGCTGTGCAAAATGATAGAAGTATGAATGTATATCTGTGATCAGAAGAGATACGGGATGATTGAGTACAATGACATTTTAAGGTCTCATCCACTAACCCACCCCCAATTGGGGGAAAAGCCTTAGTAGATTCGATTCTTAGAAGGCGTAGATTATTACCCCTTAAACAGCTACAAAAACGAAGAAAGAACTTCAGTTTATTCCTTCTCATAGCATGTTCATGCAGTTGTTGTGGATGCTTGCTGTTCATGATAGGTTGCCATAAACGCAAATATTAATAAGGTTATGAGGTTTTAAAGTGACACTAACATTTGCCCGTTTCTATTGGTGTGTTTCTGTTTGAAAGATGAAATGTGATGTGGCCACAGTGCGCCTAATCAGACTGGTTCTACCAGTAATAACGACCATGGTTCGTTTGAATTTTCATTGTTTCCTAGTGTAGCAGTTGCAGACTAAACATTAGGATTACCATAATCCTGTTTTAGGTTGGCAGTATTCTGCAGTACAGTTCAGATCATGTTTTCCTTCTAAGAAGATGCTTGTGGAATCTTTATCAGACTGTACTTTTAACAGCTCACCTTCTGCTGTAGGTGACCTTCCTGGTACTGTACTCACGTGGTAGAGCATTTTTATCTAGTGCGACAGTGAATCTGATCCCTTGTGACTGTTGATATTACGATTGTTGAACAGTCTTCAACCCCCCCCCCCCCCCCCCCCCCCCGGCCTCCTATCTATGGTAGCTAGTGGTTAGTAAGACCTGAGGGGACAGAATTTGGTTATAAAGTATATTGGTGTCTCCAAAAAGGTCAGAGGGTTTCCTTCTTGTTCATGCATAAAGCTTGACAAATTAAAATTCTTAGCAGCTCATCTGCCCTTTTTTGTTATTGTTGTTGTTTTTGCTTGCATAACATTTACACATTTCATGAAGGAAAGGATCTATCTTCTATCTCCTGACACTTTCTTAGTGTGGAATGATGTGCTAGGATGACTGGCAGGGCTCGCAAGTTGCTTGTCTTTTTAGTTATTTAAAAATGTTATATTCTGCTAACTTCTAACTAGTTCTAACCGTACCTTTTTTTGTTATGTCATCCATACGCCCCATATTTGTGTGAACTTTTTTGATCCAGATTGTAAGCTCCTTTGAGCAGAGACCGTCCTTCTTTGTTAATTTGTACAGCGCTGCGTAACCCTAGTAGCGCTCTAGAAATGTTAAGTAGTAGTAGTAGTATTTATAGGATTAAAGCAGGATTTGATGGTATACCGGTAATTTAATTTAATTGCTACTGTGTGTTACTGAAGTACTTCAGAGACTGGCTAACAACTATCCAATAAAGATCATTTCCGAATTCTAAGAAGTTTTTCTCATCCTTAAAAAGTTAAATAGAGGTTGAGGAAGCTGGATGTCTTAGCACATTGTTCTTGCACGAGCTGAACACTTGGTGGGGCACACAGAAGAGCGCACTTTTCTTCAGCCTCGTCCAAGGAAAAAAATTGAGTATGAAATCCTGGGAGCTGTTTCCTGGTGACTGGCACCTGGGATTTGTCAAATATTAGCCACAAAACTGCCTTAATTTCAGTCATTGTTAATGTTGTAAAATTGTATTGTATTTCTCAGCATAGTATCTCAGACAAATGGCTCACAAGGATCTTGGGGAAGGATGGGTTCACAAGGGGAAGAGTTTGCCAAACAAATGGATTTTAAATGTGCGGCTGGTATTTCACATTTGGAATACAGTAATGCCTTTATTATAATTTAATTTTATTACTTAGGGGCCGTTTTACTAAGGTGCGGTAGGCCTACTGCAGGATGTGCTGAGGCATCCTGTGGAAGTGTTCTGCTTAGGGTGCATGCCTCCCACGCTGGAAAATTATTTTTTTATTCTCCAGCATGGGAGGCATGTCTAGGGGCAGAGAGTAGGCGTGCCTGCACTAATAGGTAGCAGTAAGGGCTTCCAGCACTAACGGGGAAATTAGCACATGGCTATTACAAAAAAAAAAAAAAGAATGCGTTAATTTTACCACTGAGCTAAAAATGGCTGCAGAGCTCTGAAATCCATGCGCTGATGGCAGTAAAAGGAGCCATTAATCCTTCATTGCCTTGGGTACAAACCTTGATTGTTAAGGGTCAGTAAGGAAAAAAAAAACTACAGTACCTGAACATAACTCACATAGCACCACTTAATGGTGTGAGCTAAATCCAATCTGCTTAGACCATTGACAGAAAAGATGGATGGGAGGGGAATCATCTGGTAGACAGGCTGGTCAACCAACTGAACTGATTCTATTTCAGTGAAGATGGATTGGCTAATTAGATGGTTCAGCTCTAGCATCAGTATTTTTATAAATGACCTTGCAGAAGGTCTTGCAGGAAAAATATGCCTTTGGTCAATGTCCAACACTTTTAGAGCAGTGGGTTTCACATTCCTACATGGAATTTGAATGCACTGCTTCTGTTGGAGGCAAGCCTGTCTCACGTATGCACCTTGGGGTAGATTCAAGAAAGTGCACCAAAAATTAGGTGTGAAAAAATGTGGGGACTAAGCTTCAGTTTATAATGGAAATAGAGTGTAAGTCAGCATGCATACGCCTAACTTTAGGCGTGAGCTTTTATGCCATGTCAAAGGCTGGTATAAATGAAAACCTTTTAGCATAGACACATCAGGAGGCAAGGGAAAGATAACTTGATAAGAATATAAGAGTTGCCATACTGGGACTGACCGAAGGTCCATCAAGCAAATATCCTGTTTCCAACAGTGGCTAATCCAGGTCACAAGTACCTGGAAAGATCCCAGAATAGTAAAACAGATTTTATATTGCTTATCCTAGAAATAAACAGTGAATGTTCCCCAAGTCCATCGTTAATAATGGATTATGGATTTTTCTTTTAGGAAATTAACAAAAATGTTTTTTAAACCCTGCTAAGCTAACTGCTTTTACCACATTCTCTGGCAACAAATTCTAGCGTATGAGTAAAGAAGTATTTTTAAAGTTTTAAATTTACTACTTAGCTTCATTGCATGCCTCCTAGTCCTAGTATTTTTGCAAAGAATAAACAAGCGATTCATGCTTACCCATTCCACTCCACTCGGTATTTTATAGATCTCTATCATGTCTACCCTTAGCTATCTGTTCTCCAAGCTAAAGAGTCCTAGCTGTTTTATATATATATATATATATATATATATATATATATATATATATATATATATATATATATAAAATAAAACTCACCCTCAACGATCTGAGGACACTGACGTCATTGTCACTTCCTGCGGGCACTTCCTTTGGGTTCGAAGGGTTCGTGGTGGTGAAGCCACCGAAATCACTGTCTTGGCCCCGCCCTCGCGTCAAACGTGATGATGTCGAGGGCGGAGCAATGGCGTCAGTGGATGAAGGTGGCGTACGTTGACGAGGTGCCGAGCAATGGCGGTCAGTAGCTTCACAACGCCGAAAGGGTGGGTAGGGAGGGGGGGTTCGGGAGGAAAACCTTGCTAGCGCCCGTTTCATTTGCTCCAGAAACGAGCATGTTTTACAGTGTGTATATATATATATATATATATATATATATATATATATATATATATATATATATAGTAAATGACGGCAGGTAAAGACATGAATAGTCCATCCAGTCTGCCCGGTAGTCACATTCATTATCAGTTCAAGATTAAATCAACAATGAATGTGAGATTATATACTTACCCTTCTCTGTATGTTTTCTAATTCTGCTATATCTTTTTTTGAGATGCAGTGACCAGAATTGCACACAATATTTGAGGTGCAGTCACACTATGGAGCAATACAAAGGCATTATAATGTTCTCAGTTTTGTTCTCCATTCCTTACCTAATAATTTCTGACATTCTATTTGCTTTCTTAACTGCCGCTGCACACTTAGCAAAGGGTTTCAACGTATCAACGATGACACCTAGATCCTTTTCCTGGGCGGTGCCTTCTAATGTGGAACTTTATATCACATAACTATAGTTTCCCCACATGCCTCACTTTGAACTTGCTCACATTAAACGTCATCTGCCATTTTGATGCCCAGTTTCCCAGACTCAAAAGATCACAATCCTCTTGCAATTTAACAACTTTGAGTCATTAGCAGATTTAATTACCTCACTAGTTATTCCCATCTTTAGATCATTTATAAATGTTAAAAAGCAGCAGTCCCAGCACAGACCCCTGGGGAACCCCACTATCTACTCTTCTCCATTGAGAATATTGACCATTTAACCCTACTCTCATTTCTATCTTTTAACAAGTTTTTAGGACATTACCTCCTAACAGATGACTTTCTAATTTCCTTAAGAGCCATTCATGAGGTACTTTGTCAAATGCCTTTTGAAAAACCAGGTACACAATATTGATTGGCTCTCACCTTTATCCACATGATGAAACTGGGAAGCATGGTAAAAGGTTTTGAAGTTTTGTGTCCGTGCAAGAAAATATGGGCTTGAGGTTCTTGTCCTCCCAAATGATAAAACATCCCAGTGGCTGCTTTATCAGTTGGGGGGACAAGAACTGACAGTTACCACGAAGGGAATGGACCTTGAAGTAATTGTCGTAAAACAGTGTTTTATTAAGCCATTCCCCTACCCCCTCCAATTTAGTTTTGGATTTAAGAATTTCCACAGTGAATGATTGGGATACATTTTACCTAGTCTGTTTAATGTATACAGATCTATTTTAAAAAAGGACCAGAGGCTTATAAATAAACTGAACAACCTTAGAATAATTCCTTCGATTCTGAACCACATTAGAAACTGGTTGAGTGATAGACAGGGAGTGGTGGTAAATGGAAATCACTCAAAAGGAGAGAGAGAGCGGGGTACAAATGTAATAAATAAATAAAGGTAAGTAATGAAGTGCCTCAAATTCTGCTCAGTATGTTTGATTGGGATTACTGAAGTGTTAATGGAAACATTTGCCTTTTTGAAGACTGCACAAAGATCTATATTAACAAAGTGGATACACCAAAGAAATAGACTAACTGAGAAATAGTCTTTAAAAATTGGAAGAGTGGTTGAATGGTTGACAGTTTTAATGTAAAGAAGTGCAAACTGATGCATATGAGGAACAGAAACACAAAGGAGTTGTTTATGATGGAGGGATGGGGAAAAATAGACTGGGTGCACAGAAGCCTTGATATCATCAGACATTAGCATCCCACGGTAGCAAAACAAGTTGATAAGCCAGTGGCCAAGGCCAGAGGGATGGTCAGATCTCTTCACTTTTAGAGGCTCTATCTCAGGAAGGATATAAAGAATTTCGAGGCAGTCCAGAATAAAGCAACCAAAATGGTGTATGATCCATGCCAGAAGACATCTGCAGTGGACGAAAGCATGTATACCCAGACGGGAGAGATACGATACAAATGTTGAAATACTAGAAATCTGTTAATGCTGAAGAAATGAAATCTTTCCAAAGGAAAGGAAACTGTAGACCTAGAGGACATGATATGAAGCTGCTGGAAGTAGACTCAGGAGCAGCATAAAGAAATGTTGTGTTTTGGGGGTTTTGTTTTTTTACATGGGGAATGTAATGGATGCCTGAAATGCTCTCTCAGAGGTGGTTGAGACAATTTTTGATGGAATTCAAAATGGTGGGATAAATGCAGAGGATTCTTAAATGGCAAGAGGATTGTCACCAAATATTTAGTATTTCAGCTCCAAACTGCATTGAAATTATGATTTGCATGTCGTAAAAAGGGATGGAGGGCAACGGTCCTCACCACCTTATTGGGCAATTTCAATCTTTTATCTACAATCATCGATGTTATCTAATGCATGTGCATTGTGGGTATCCTGAAAATCCTAGCCAGCTGGGGGTACAGTAGGCCTGGCTTCAGAGACACTACCTAAAATAACCTGAATGTCAACTAATGCACTGCTGCTCAATTCTCTCCTGAAGGCACTAGACCTAGCCAGTTGGGTTTTCAGGATTACCACAATGAATATGGATGAAATAAATTTTGCATGTGTGTTGGAGATCTATGAAATGGAGATTCGTTGTTAATCCAGGAAACCTGAACTGGTTAGGTATGCCTCCAAGAGAAAGTTGAGAAATTCTGAATTAATGCATTGCTAGTTGAAAAATGTCTGTGTACTGTTGCATGCATTTATTATGGCCTCACATTTTGATGTGCAGAAACTTTTTCTGATCATTATCCTTTTGTCACTGGGTCTGAGACATGCTCAGTTGATTTGTCTGTAGCTACTGAATATCAGTCGCTCATGCTGATGTGGATAAAGCATGTGCAGACCTTGTGTAGTACTGTAATCATAGATTAAACCTAGCCTGATGTATTCTTTTACAGACTGAGCCAATCAGAGTCCTGGTGACTGGAGCTGCCGGTCAGATTGCTTACTCCCTACTTTATGGCATTGCCAAGGGTGATGTGTTTGGAAAAGATCAGGTAATGTATGTCTGTGTGTTAAGTTATTTTGAAAGACATTCAAATTAAATGCTAGCTAAGGCTATTAGCCACCCATTTATTTATCCCATCTGACTCTGTACCACACATCTTGTCCATATTTATATATCTTAATTTGGCCCCTCAGCTATATGGTAAGCTGTGTAGAAGAACATTAGTATCATAGCAATGTTATTTGAATGTACTAATTGTGTGCTTATTAGATATTCCATCTCTATTATGTTTACATCATGTCATATCTCTGTTTATTTGAATTTCAGTGCAGTTAAATGTGTATATTTTTGATCCTGTTTCATGGTAATCCTATTATTAGGTTTCAGTTTGCGGCTTTCAGGTTTTCCTCTTTCATTGTGTCTGTGTCTATACTTGTTCATTGTACTATTGTAGTGATGGCGAACCTTTCAGAGACCGAGTGCCCAAACAGCAACCCAAAATCTAATTATTTATCACAAAGTGCCGGTACTCATTATGGGCGGGGTCACCACATATGACTCCACCCCTATGATAGCCACACCCCCTTACACCAGCCATGGCGCATATAAACAGACATCATTGAAAATATTATACTAGTATAGGAGAAAAAAAATAACATGATTTTCTTTCATTATAAATCATTTCTGTAAGTTGTTACAGCTCCAGTATACCCAATACAAAATAAGACAGCAGATGTAAATTCTCAAATTGGACATATTCCAAACACTAAAATGAAAATAAAATGATTTTTTCTACCTTTGTTGTCTGGTGATTTTGTTTTTCTATCCATATTGGTCCTAGTCGCTGATTCTGCTGCTCTCTATCTGTTCTCTAAACTCCATTTCCAGGACTTCCTTTCCATTTATTTCTTTACTTTCCTCCTTTCTTCTTCATTTCTTGCCCTCCCCTCCAGCCACCAATGTCCAGCCACCCTCCTCTTCTCCCTGCCCTCCCAACGGCAGGCCTCCCTCCCACCCAGCACCAGGCAGGCAGGCAGGCCTCCCTCCCTCCCACCCACACAAGCACCAGGCAGGCCACCCACCCAAGCACCAGGCAGGCCTCCCTCCCTCCCACCCACCCAGCACTCCCACCCAAGCACCAGGCCTCGCTCCCTCCCTCCCACCCGGCCTCCATCCCTCCCTCCAAACCCGAAGAAATGTAAAAGTCTTCCCTTGTCCGAGTAGGCGGCGTCAGCATCAGCAGTAGCAGCGAAAAGCGTGCTGCTGGTTCGGCGCGTTTTCAGCCTTCCGTCTCTCAAGCTCTCTGGTCCCGCCCTAACAGGAAATGAGGGCGGGACCAGAGAGCTTGAGAGACGGAAGGCTGAAGACGCGCCGAACCAGCAGCACGCTTTTCGCTGCTACTGCTGATGCTGACGCCGCCTACTCGGACAAGGGAAGACTTTTACATTTCTTCGGGTTTGGAGGGAGGGATGGAGGCCGGGCGGGCTGGTGCCGGGTGGGAGGGAGGGAAGAATGCTTGACGCTGGGTGGGTGGGAGAGCTGAAAGTCTCGGGTGAGGCGACCGGCGGCGCGCATGCCAACAGAGAGGGCTCCGCGTGCCCTCTCTGGCATGCGTGCCATAGGTTCGCCCTCACCGTACTATTGTTATGCTGTTAACAAAATTTGTAGGTTTGAAGTTAAACTGTACACTGGTGAATCTCTTCATAAAGGTGGTTAAAAATCCCAATAAATACAATTAGCATTGCACAGATTTATATTTTCTACTTGCCTCGCTGAAATTTATTTTCAGAATGTTGCCTTTTCCCACTTTATATTCGGATTGGTCTTACAAAATTGAAAGTCATGATCTTTAGGGGTTGGGAAATATTTTAACAACTTGGCCACCAGTCAGTGATTTTATGAACTAGGCCATAAATTATTTTTCCTTGTACCTTTTTTCTGTTTTCATTTTTCTTTCCTTTCATTTTTCCTTGAGTTGCTTTCAGAGTGGTATATTTTGTTCTTTCTCTCTCTCTCTCTCTCTCTCTCTCTTTCCTTGGGATTCTGCTTAGTTTTGGTTTTGTTTTGTTTTTTCATTCTTGCTAGCCTCCTTTGGTCACCTTTTTCTTTCTTCCTTTTGTCTCTTTCTGGGTCCAAACCTTCATTGGTAGCTGTGTCTCCTCTTAGTCTAGGTTGTAGCTGGTGCAGTGGCCCAAGAGTTTTCCAGCCTAATGATCAAGGCTGGCTTAACCATCGGACCAGGTGAGGTTCTGGCCCAGGGTACCAGCAACTAAGAGTGCCAGAATACCTAGCCTCTGACTTCACCTGGTCTGTAGATTAACTTTTACTCCCCCCTGCCTTCTTGGTCTGGTCTCTCCACATTTCTCTTTTCCCTCCCCACGGGTCCAGCAATTCTCTCTCACCTCTCTCACTCCCCTGTGGTCCTATAAAGTTTACATTGGTTGTCAGCGACAATAGCAGCACCATGTCGGGCTGTCTTCAGCCAGTCCCTTTGCTATGTAGGATTAAATGGTCAGTATTCTCAATGGAAAAGGGTAGTTAGTGGGGTTCCCCAGGGGTCTGTCCTGGGACCGCTGCTTTTTAACATATTCATAAATGACCTAGAGATGGGAGTAACTAGTGAGGTAATTAAAATTGCTGATGACACAAAGTTATTCAAAGTCGTTAAATCGCGGGAGGATTGTGAAAAATTACAAGAGGACCTTACGAGACTGTGAGACTGGTCGTCTAAATGGCAGATGACGTTTAATGTGAGCAAGTACAAAGTGATGCATGAGGGAAAGAGGAACCCGAATTATAGCTACGTCTGCAAGGTTCAACGTGAGGAGTCGCAAACCAAGAAAGGGATCTAGATGTCATCGTCGATGATACGTTCACACCTGCTCAGTGTGCTGCTGCGGCTAAGAAAGCAAATAGAATGTTAGGCATTATTAGGAAAGGAATGGAAAACAAAAATGAGGATGTTATAATGCCTTTGTATCGCTCCATGGTGCGATCACACCTCAAATATTGTGTTCAATTCTGGTCGCCTCATCTCAAAAAAGATATAGTGGAATTAGAAAAGGTACAGAGAAGGGCAACGAAAATGATAAAGGGGTTGGGACGACTTCCCTATGAGGAAAGGCTAAAGCAGCTAGGGCTCTTCAGCTTGGAGAAAAGGCAGCTGAGAGGAGGTATGATAGAGGTCTATAAAATAATGAGTGGAGTGGAACAGGTAGATGTGAAGCGTCTGTTCACACTTTCCAAAAATACTAGGACTACGGGGCATGCGATGAAGCTACAATGTAGTAAATTTAAAACAAATCGTAGAAAATGTTTCTTCACTCAACGTGTAATTAAACTCTGGAACTCGTTGCCAGAGAATGTGGTAAAGGCGGTTAGCTTAGCGTAGTTTAAAAAAGGTTTGGACGGCTTCCTAAAGGAAAAGTCCATAGACCATTATTAAATGGACTTGGGGAAAATCCACTATTTCTGGGATAAGCAGTATAAATTGTTTTTTACTTTTTTGGGATCTTGCCAGGTATTTGTGACCTGGATTGGCCACTGTTGGAAACAGGATGCTGGGCTTGATGGACCTTTGGTCTTTCCCAGTATGGCAATACTTATGTACTTATGATGCCGAACCCACAGGTAAGAGGGGGGGAAAGGGTGCTAGAAGCGATGGTGTGGGGGTGCCACCAAAGCAAATTGGCTCAGGGCATCACTATCCCATGAGCCAGCCCTACTGATGATGATGATAATACTTCCTGTTGCACTATGACGGGATCAGTTATTTTTAATCTCATCAGATAACATATGTTTTGAATAGCTTCTCGCATTAGTGTGTATATTGATTTATATTTAAACATCCTAAGCAAGTAGTTTTAGGGGCTGCTCCATTTGACTTGAATACATAGAAGGGTAAGCTTTGAGGAGCTGGTCATTGAGTAGAAAAAAAATGCACCTTTGATTTTCTGAAATTAAGAGCAATAGGGGCCCATCTACAGTGACTATAAAAATACAGGTAATGCAGAATGCAGTCAGAGAGCACATTGTAGAATAGTGAAGGAAGTGATGTGGAAGATCAATGTGCCTTTCTTAATCTTATTAGAATTGCAGATAAACTAGTTCAGCTAAAGGCAAACAGGAAAGCATACAGCTTTTAGCGTTTTTCCTCCTTATTTTTTTGTACTAACAAAGCATAATTAGAGAAAAAGAAAGCCATCAGGCTTTCATGGGAGAAGAGACCTGCGATTGAAGTTATTGATGTGGGCTATCTCATTGCATAAAATCAGACCCTGTGATAAGATAATACGACTTAGCAGTAGCTCAAGTTGATAACTCTCTCCCCCACCCCTTGGTGTGCCTGGTGCAGAATAGCACAAGGCAGAGAAGATACAGCAAAGTCTCTTGTCAGGTGTAAGTTAGTATTAAGTTCTTCAGGGAGGGTGAGACTGGTAAGAGCAGGTTACAAGATACCATAGAGCCTGCAACTTGTTCCAGGCATCTGCCACCTGCAATGTTTCATTCATTTATTTTTCCCTCTTTATTTCTTCTCTCTGCTTATGTACACATAGTATAGTTTTAAATCCTGGAGGATTTATATTAATAATTTAAATTGACTTTGTTGGCGGCATCAATACATTTTGAATGAAGTTTTTCATTTTCACATCATTTGTTAAGGAAATACGCATTCTGCTTTGATTATAAGTATTAGTATGTTGACATTGGTGTGTTGATATTCACAAATAGCATACATTCTTTTTTTTTTACTTATATTTGTCATTATTGTGTATGCAACATAATAAGGTGATAAACAATGGTCAGGCAATATAATCTATTCCTAATACACAAAACAAATTCTCCCATTGTTAATCCTAGCCACATAGTGTGGAGCGGAGGAGCTTTACAGATGAAATTGAAAAACAGAGATAGAATCTCTTCCCCAAATCATCCTGTTCTTTATAGACCTGAGCTCAAAATTTAATCTCTTCTCCCCCCTCCAAAAAAAAAACAAAACAAGAGTCGCACCAAACCTCCCCAAAAAACCTTTAGGTTTAAGCTGAAGAAATGCTTTATGACATAGTTGAATAATCTTAGCAACATCATGAAATACCTCCTCCTTTTGTCCCTTAAAAAGTGGAGTTTTGGCCCTTTTAAAATAAGATTTCAGGACCAAAATTGTTTGCAGGTCAAACTAAACTGTGACAAAGAGGATAGTTGGAGCACCAGTGAAAAATCTGTAAGATCAAGCGAATCAGGTGAACTCAAAATATCTAAATCCCTCTCTGCCACATTCTGCTGTACTTTTGAAATAGGCAAATAACAGTTTGCAAACATATTGTATCTGAATTAGACAGTAATAGAACTTTCTTTAAAAAAAAAAAAAAATCTCCTAAGCAATATCTCTGCTGCCTACTTCTTAACTAGCATAAATCTACAAAATATTGGCTGTGGCCCCAGAATTCACTCTTTCAAGTTGGTGCTGACATTCTTTCTCCTCTTCCCCTCCCTCACAGGCATGCTCTCACCTGTCCCACGTTTACTCCTTAGCTTCCAGGGCCCCCACAGCTTACCTGCTGCTGCGGCTTATCATTTCCCATGCCATAGCTATTGAGTTGCATCTGCCACATATCTGTCTTTCACCAGCAGGGAGCACATGAGCAGTCCATACTGCCACTCCCAAGTGCATTACATGGAGAGAGGCACTAAGCTAAAGTGAGCAACATAGTTTGACAAGTGTTTTGACATAAAAAAATAAAAACCCTTTATAAAAATTATACCAAAGAATCTAAAAATGATCTAACTTAAGCATTGTTCTTGATAGATGCAAATGGTTGGGGTCCTTGTCACCAGGATGTGGGGGTTAAATTGTTACCTCTGGAGGTTCCGGCTGGTTTGGATGGCTTTGTTAGGTTGGTGCTTCTCAGCCTTCTCCTGGAGCAGTAGCATAGCCTGCAGCGCTTCTACATGGAGGTGAGAGGCGCTGTCATGTCAGTGCAGTGGGCCTGATCGGAGGGAGGGGGAGTGGCGGCGATGGCGGCGACAATGTCGGGGATGGGGGGGAGAGTGGGGGTTGGTGCGCCGGCGATGTTCCTTTCCTTCGTCTCCAGGCTCTCCAGCGGCAGGCCAGCAGTGTCCGTTTCCCTCTCTGTTTCGCCCTCTGACGTCATCGCGTCTTGATGCGAGGGCAGGACAGAGAGGGAAGTCTCTACTGCGTATTTGCGGGTGAGTCGGTCACTTGTCTTTTATATGTTTGACTAGCCGTTAAGCCCGTTAAAACGGGCGAGAGTTGTAATTCTCACCTCTAGCAACCCTGCTCTCTCCCCCCCCATGTCCAGCAGCCCTCCTGTATCCCCTGGCCACCCCCCGTCCACAACCATCCTCTCTCCCCTGCCATCCCCCCATATCCAGCAACCCTCCTCTTTCCTTTGGCCTCCCCCCCCCCCCCCCCCCCGTCCACCAACCCTGCTCTCTCCCATGCCCTCCCCCCATGTCCAGGTTTTGAGTAGGCATGAAATGTCCTGTCTGCTCCCAACTCCCCCCCCTCAATTCTATACCTGAGCTGGCAGGGATTTCTAGGACCTACCCAATAGCATCCAAAACTCTGATTCACAGCTCAGCAGTCAGCAGCAGCTCCCTAAGCCACTGGCACCTGTGCATACACCTGAAACTGAGCATGCGTGGATGCTGGTGTCCGCGTTCTGGGGTGCCTTTGGGTAGGTCTTCAGCTGGTGGGGCTTGGAGATCCCTGCCAACTACTGCTCGGTGGGCCTGAGCCCAAAGTAGGCCCCTGCCCACACGCGGCTATACTGCTGTCCTTTGGAGAGGCATACCTAGCCTAGTCAGGTTTTCAGGATTATTACATGAGAGCTTTATATGCAGTGGGTATTCAGTATATGCAGCTTTCTCATGCTTATTCATTGTGATAATCCTGAAAACCCAACTGACAGTTCTGTCTTACAAGATTGTCTACTCTCTTTGCTGTGCTGCTGAGGATTTTTATACACCAAAAATCCATTCAAATCTTATTTTGTGTGTTCCAGGCCAGGTTCTGAAGAGCAATAATGTAAGTGTCCCGTTGCGAACAGAATACTGCTTTCTTCTTCTCCCCTTTTTTGGCTTGTCTTGTTTTTTCACCTTCTGACTTCCGCACTGATGTTTTGTGCTCTTGGCATTAGTAGTATGTTGCAATTATATTTAGCAATTATATTTAACAATCTTAAAGGCATTCATTCTCTTAAGTCAGCACAGCAACTCTAATATATTTTAAGAGATCTATACCTCTTCACGTGAATTTGCTGCTCCTTCTTGTGACGTTTGGGTTGGAGCTGATCAAGTTCTATAGAGGTGATATTTAAGAAATGCTATCTTGAATCACGTTTCTTAGTTCCTGTTGGATTCCTCCCTCTTTGTTGTTGTGAAAGTGAATCTATAAGCTGTTTCATTAAATAACCTCCCTGGTGATTTCTGTCCTGTCTGCTGTGACATTAGCAGCACATATGCTGTGGATAGAGCACTGCTGGATCAGTAATCACTTAAACAAGTGAGAAGGGAGGAGTGTCTTAAGTATTTTTTTAACTTAAATTTGTTTCATAATGATGACTAGTAAACTAGTCCAAACAAGATTTTCAATAATTAAGATGGTGCTTTATTGCTGGTGAGTACTTACTGGAGGGAGGCGAAATACTGACAGGTTTTCTGCAGGATATGGCTAAGTATGAGCTTGTCTTGCTGTGATACAATGCTGACAAGCTGCAGAACAACTGAATTTAAGTTCTATCTTAATTTAATTACATATCCTCCCTTCCCTAAAGGCACCTCTGCAAGTCTTAGTACAGTAAAGGGTTTTGCAGTAATCTTAAGGGGGGAAAAGGTACAAGAAATGTTTTTCCTTTTATTCTCTTTCCATAACTCTCCCCTCAGTCCTTGATACACATGCATCATAATTCCTTCCTTGGGGTGGTCCCCCACACAATTGATAGGGCAATTGTGATAGGTGTCTCTGACCTTTGTATTATGAAGAAACATGCTCAGTTTAACTCCGGTTCTCATTTACTATTCTTTTTTTTTTTTTTTTAATTATGGTTTATTTGGCATGATAGTTTCCTCCTTTTGAGCTTCAGCTCCTTAGAGCTGGCCTGTCTTGGTCACTAGTAACACGAGTTCTCCCTTCACAACTACCCTGAATTTTTCTTGTATGTTTTAGTAACCTTCATGAAGTTGAATATTGCTATGAGTTGATGTCCCTAGTCTACTGTGCAATGGTAAGGACTACAAAATTTGGCTCTTTCATGAAATTAGTTGTTTGCCACAGGAAACTAGGGGTTGAGCCAAAGATGTAATGGTAGAAAGGCCACCCTTTGTTCTGCTGCTGCCACCACCACAATTTTCTCTCTCCCCTGCCTCTTAGGGGCTCTGAGGATAATGACAGCAGCAGAGCAAGATCGCCCTATGTCCTCTTCCTCATGTCCCATGCAGCAGTGGAGGAGGATACAGCCCTGTGCATACTGCCAGTGGTCTCCTTTGAGTCCCTAATGATCTGGGAGGAAATCAAGATTGCATTGGTAAGAGGGGGGATGAAGAAGGGAGAGTGAGTTTGGGATGTAGTGCCAGGGGAATAGCGTGGAAGAAGTGTGAGGCAAGAAAATGGTTCTGGGAGATCAAGTGGATTGGAGGGTGGCAGAATGAGAGTGAAGATAGGTGGGTATGAATAAAAAGCCGAGGAAGGGATCAGTGAGGGTTGTGGGTGCTATGAGTGAGAGAAGGAATTGGCATTGGTGTATGAGTGGCTTCTTCTGAGCCTTGCTCTACTTTCCTCTCCTTGTAGTCTTTCCTTTCTGCCATCAAATTCCCTCTTCCTCTCTGGTTTGATCCACTGGCATTCCTCTATTCACTGAGATCTCCTTCTCTCTACCCAGCAGTGATCACTAGTATCCCTTATCCCCATCTCCTCAAGAACTGAATAAATTAACTAGACACACAAATGTGTTAAAAAAAAAAACAAACTTTTATTTTATGAAGAAAAATACAAATCTGTTCTAATATATGGAAATATGCCAATACTGCAACAGAATTTTCTAACTTAATACACAGATTCCTGCAGCAGATTTTTTCCAGAAACTGGAGCCTCTGCTGTGGCTGTCATGGTTCATGAATCCCACCCAGGATTCCCTCTGTAACTGGTACACATGCAATGCTAGCTACATCCAGTAGGTGTCATCATTAAACAATGATTGACTTTCTCTCACCACAAACACCTGTAAATGCTGTATTTGCAGCAGCCCTGGCTGATCAGGTCACGGGAGCAAAGACTGGGCCTGTTCTGACCCAGATTTTCTCCATAGACAGTGGATTTTTGAGGGACATGGTGATGAAACCGACCAGCTGAGTCCCTAGCACAGAAATCTTTGGAAAAGTTTTGTTTCTCTGTGGGTATTCCTGCTAACTGTACTTCTGCGGTGTATACTGTAACTCATTAGTTATTTTCTTCTGCGGTAGCAGTCAGAGCTCATACTTCACAAAGAAAAAAGTTTCACTTCACCTCATCTCTCTGAATTTGAATTGTTTGCATCTACTTCAACATACCTGATAAGAAGCCAGAATTTAAACATTGGCCAAGATGTGACGACAGCATTTAATTTTTGAAAGGGCGACCTATAATAAAATGAGGAAAATGGTTTAAAAAGAAGCTGAAAGGATCAACTGCAAAAACTAGAACTTAAACAATGTCCATGCCTGATTTAAAACATACCATCTTGGATGCCCAGCCCAGATGTATTTCATGTATTTACAAAAGTGGAAAGAAGAGCAAATGACAGCCAGCCTGTTTAAAGAGGAAGTGAAAGAGGCTATTAGAGCCAAAAGAACATCCTTCAAAGAATGGAAAAAGGAGCCAAATGAAGAAAATAAGAAGCAGCATAAGCACTGGCAAGTTAGATGCGAAGCACTGATAAAGAAGGCTAAAAAGAGAATATGAAGAGAAATTGTCGCAGAGGCAAAAACTCAGTAACAACTGTTTCATTGACATCAGAAGCAGAAAGCTTATGAGGGAATCTGTGGGACTGTTAGATTATGAAGGAGCAAAAGGGGTGCTCAGAGAGGCCAAGGCCATAGCAGAGAGACCAGATGAATTCTTTGCTTCAGTCTTAACATAAGAAGATGTAAGATCTGCCTGTACCAGAAATGGTTTTCAAGGGAGACAGCGTGAAGGAACTGAAAAACTGGAAGATGTACTGAGCCAAATTGACAAATTAAAGAGGAGTAAATTACTTGAACCGGATGGCATACACCCTAGTGTACTGAAAGAACTCAAACATGAAATTGCTGATCTGCTGTTAGTGATCTGTAACCAGTTATTAAAATTGTCTATAGTACCTGAAGATTGGAGGGTGGCCAATATAATGCTGATTAAAAAAAAAAAAAAGGGTTCCAGGGTGATCCAGAAAATTACAGACCGGTATGCCTGACTTTGGTGCTGTTACAGAACATGTAGACATTAATGAGACAGAGTCAGTATAGGTGCAGCTAAGGGAGGTCTTGCCTCACCAGTTTGCTTCATTTCTTTGAAGGTGTGAATAAATTATGTGGATAAAGGTGAGCTGGTTGATGTAGTATATCTAGATTATGAGAGAGCTTTTTTTTTTTTCAAAATTCTTCATGAGAGACTCCTAAGAGAATTAGAGTTGCGGGAGAGGAGTCAATGTTCTGGTGTGGATTAGGAATTGGTTATTGGACAGAAAACTGAAAATAGGGTTAAATGGTCATTTTCTTCCATGGAGGAGTGCCGCAGGGATCAGTATTGGGACCGGTGCTATTTAACATATTTATGAATTATATGGAAATTGGAATGGCAAGCAAGGTGATTAAATTTGTAGATGACACAAAACTGTTAAAACATGCAGACTGAAAAATTGCAGGAAGACTTTAGGAAATTGGAAGACTGGGCATCCAAATGGCAGATGATTTAATGTGGACAAATGCAAAAATCATCCCGAACTTTCCTCAACCTCCACTTCCCTAACTGCAAAGGCCTGAAATACAAGACGCTACACGCGTCAACCTTCTCTCACAAGAGCACGCAGTATTGGAATGTACTACCGTGCAACTTAAGAACGATCCACGAACAAGCGTCCTTCCGCAAATCATTGAAGACCCATCTTTTTGAAAACACCTACAGAAGGAGCCAAAACACACAAAGTCCATACTCATTGTCCATTAAAACATCTTACATCCACCTCTGAATAACTCTTACCCCCCTCAATCTCACATCACTCATACCTTCACTCACAGAAATATGAATACCATATACCTTCGTGCCTCAATATTGCCCTTTAAGCTTCCAATGGTCGTCTTCCAATGTCTCAATGTTTATGTTCCATTGTTATATTCCTAACGATACTTCGATTGTCTCGCATAACTCTACACAATGTAATCCATAACCAAGTTGTAACAAATTGTATTTCCATTATTCATATCATATTGTAAGCCACACTGAGCCCGCAAAAAGGTGGGAAAATGTGGGATACAAATGCAATAAATAATAATAATAAATAATAAGTGATGCACATTAGGAAGAGTAATCCAAATCATAGTTATCTGATGATAAGGCCCACCTTGGGCGTCGGCACCCAAGAAAAAGAATCTGATTGCCTATGTTTATTTATTTGTTACTTTTATATCCCACATTTTCCCATCTGTTTGTAGGCTCAATGTGGCTTACATAGTACCGGAGAGACGTTACAGACTCCGGTGTAAACAAATACAAAGTGATGTTGTGGTAAGATAAAGTTCATGTGGCACAGCCACACTAGGGAATCGTACAACAGAAGAGTTGTGTTATGTCCATTACGTTCTTTAGTTTTGTTGTGTTGCAGAGATCGGGCATTTATGTTGGATCGGTAGGGTATGCCTTTTTAAACAGGTTTGTTTTTAGTGTTTTCTGGAAGTTTAGGTGGTCGTTCATAGTTTTCAAGACTTTTGGTAATGCGTTCCACAGCTGTGTGCTTATGTAGGAATAACTGGACGCGTAAGTTGATTTGTATTTGAGTCCTTTGCAGCTTGGGTAGTGCAGATTTAGGTACGTTTGTGTTGATTCGGATGTGTTTCTAGTTGGTAGGTGGATGTTTGTAGTCTAGATGCTTAATCTCAAAGAGAACTGGATATAAAGATTGACAGAACTCACAGAGTGCTTGGGTTTTGCAGAGATGTTGTGGTTTGCTTGCAGGATTTCACACTAAAGGAGTGTGTCCTGGCTATTATCTGCACACAAGGCCCCATGAAATGGAAGGATATAACTATTGAGATATACCCAGATTTTATCTCCTTACAAAAGAGAACTTTTCAGGGGGTAGCTGCACTTTTGATATCTGAAAATATTTAATAGAAGCAGAGCTTTCTCAAGAGCTTGATCTTTATTATAAAAAGGAGCCTCATCTTGGCAGTAGAGGTTACTGAGGTATAGGACATAAGAACATATAGAGCAATGGATTTGTGAGATTTTGTATATTTATATATATATATATATATATATATATATATCTTGTGGTGTGCTACTGTTGGTTTATGATTATATGGTTGCAGGCTGTGTTTATTCCTCTTGTCAATAAAAATTATTATAAAAAAAAAAAGAACATATGAGTAGCTATACTGGGTCAGACCAATGGTCTGTCTAGCCCAGTATCTTGTTTCCAACAGTGGCCAGGCCAGGTCACAAGTATCTGGCAGAAACCCAAATTGTGGCAACATTCCATGCTGCCAATCCCAGGGCAAGCATTTGCCTCCCATGTCTGTCTCAATAGCAGACTATGGACTTTTCCTCCAGAAACTTTTTTAAACCCAGATATGCTAACCGATGTTACCACCTCCTCTGGCAGAGAGTTCCAGAGCTTAACTATTCGTTGCGTGACACAATATTTCCATGTAACTTCCTTAAGTGTCCCCTAGTCTTTGTACTTTGGAACAAGTAAAAAATCGGTTTACTTCTACTCGTTCTACACCACTCAGGATTTTGTAGACTTCAATCATATCTCCCCTCAACATATTTTCCAAGCTGAAGAGCCCTAACCTCTTTAGCCTTTTCTCATATGAGAGGAGTTCCATCCCCTTTATCATTTTGGTCGCTTTTCTTTGAACGTTTTCTAATTCCGCTATTTCTTTTTGAGATATGGCGACCAGAACTGAACGCAATACTCAAGGTGCAGTTGCACCATGGAGCGATACAGAGGCATTATAGTACTTTCAGTCTTATTCACAAGCCCTTTCCTAATAATTCCTAGCATCCTGTTTGCTTTTTTGGCCGCCGCCACACATTGAGCAGAAGATTTCAGTGTATTATCTATAACAACACCTAGATCTTTTTCTTGCTATTTCATTGCAGAAATTGCAAGTTGTTAATTTACTGGCAGACCTCTGTATTGATTCTGTGGGTCCTAGCAGGGCCTGTCATCTGCCAGCGTACACATAAAAGGTCAGCTACTTTTCCAGGATGTCGGGAGGAAATGCATTGAGCGAACCACATAAGCAGGGAACATCTAGGCCTTAATCTTTAAATTTCTGCAGTAAGATCATGGCCGTTTACATACTGCTTTTATCTAACAGCCTGATCCCCTAAGTAGATGGAGGAAATGTTATTAATTTTTTTTTTTTGGGGGGGGGGGGGGTCATCTTTCTGTTGATGATCTGCGTGGATTTGAGACCTTCCCCTGAGGATAATGAGAGTCTGAGCCAAGTTTTACTAGTGTTCTTCCCCTTTTTGTATTGTCCATATTTGGCTTTTATAAAAATCTATGCACATTTGTTGGGGAGGGGGGTGGAATTCCTGTTTCAGTATTTTAAAGAGGACCCAGACTGTAATTTGATCACAAGCTAGGATGCTGAAAGTTACCACCTCTACATGTTACTGTCACCAGTGATGGTGGCGCATGGAGGATTTGGGGTTGGGGGAGATGGAAAGAAGGAAAAGTCTGGGAAGGGGTGGATTTTTATTCATTTTTTTTCTTCTTTTGTTGCACTCAGTTGCAGTTTGCCGTGTTCTGTCATTCTTGATATTGATACAACTCTGGGTTCATCATGGGCAATATTACTATTAGGGTGGGTACTTTTAATGTAAGAGTTCTAAACCCCACAAAAACATGGTTTCCTGTACAAGGAATTGATGTGGCTAAAGTTAGATGTTGCCCTCATTCAAGAGACCCATTTCATTAAAAAGTGAAGAAGATTGTATGTTCTAGCTATATTCCTGAATCTTTCATGCTTCTGCTAAGGACAGTAAAAAAGGAACAGGGAGTTTCTGTATTGGTGCATAAGAATTTGCCCCTGGTAGTGCATAATATAGTTAAAGATGCTGATGGTAGAATTCTCACAGGGGAGGTTTTGTTCAACAGATTTCTATTGTTAATATCTACTCTTCTCTGAGTCACAAAATACCTTTTGGCAGCAAGTTTATAATCTTATTCATCTGAATAAGTAAGAATAACTTGTTAATATAATCTACAATGTGGTCAGACCATGCTCCAGTATGGGGTATCTTTCATTTGGAGGGGGGGAATCTCAAGTCAAAACTTATTGGAGACGCAATGAAATCTTGTTATTGGATCAGAATATCAAGAGTAGAGGTAGATTGGGAGATAGATCAGTATATGGAATTTAATGATATACCTGAAATTGAGGTGGCCTCCTTATGGGATGTCCTAAAAGCTGTTCTCAAAGGGACCCTTGTTAAATGGAGCTGTAGGGAAAAAAAGGGAGCAGGCCCAGAGAGAAACCTTACTCTTTCAAATAGCAGAGGTGGAAAGGCACTATCAGCATTCCAGTAAAAGTTCTGATAGGAAATTATTAGCTAGATTTAAATTGGAGCTGCAGAACGTCAGGCTAATGGAAATTGGTTTTCAATTTAAACAAACCACAACAACAACAATCATACGAGTTTGGAGATTAAGCTGAGCGCTTACTAGCAAGACTACTAGGAGACTTAAAAAGAGACAAGTGCAACATCAAATATTTAAAAATATGTGATGGGAAAAGGGAGTTGGTATTTGAGGAGCAGATCCAGGAACGCTCTTTGGACTTTTACACACAGCTGTACTCCGTTGATACCACTGTACTTCTCTGATACCACTTTCACAGAAGGGGATATTCAGACATACTTGTAGGGTATGCAGTTGCTCACCTTTCCAATGGAAGTGTAACCTTGTCTAGAAGCCCCTATTGCATCAGAGGAGGTTTTTATAGTCATTAAAATCTTGCCTGTGGGTAAAGCACTGGGGTTGGATGGGTTCTGTAATGGTGTTTTTTTTTTTACAAGACTTTCTCATTTAAGTTGGCCCCACCCTGGTTCATTTACTTTAATGCATTAAGACAAGGAGAATCTGTAGGAGATCACAGTAACACATTAGGTATAACTATCCTCTGTGAGCCTGGCAGGGACAGCACCATCTGTTGGTCTTATAGATTTACGTTCCTCACCTGCGGTCCGCACGGCCGGTCCGCGTACGGGCTCGATCTCGGTAGCGGGGTGGCCAGTCATGCCCGTTCCGCCATGTGGCCGGCCATGCCCGTCGCGCCTCGGTGGCCGGCCATGTTGGCTGGACATGCCCATTTCGCTTCGGTGGTCGGCCATGTTGGCTGTCGGCGTCCTGATGAGGTGGGGCTCCCTTCCGGCACGGTGCCCTGGATCCTTCGCTCCACCTGATTGTGCGGGATTGGCCGCTTCCCGTCTTACACTCCACCCCTCTCCAGCGACCACCTACCTAGGATGGTTCTCCCCAGCTGATTGAGGTTACTGCCGACGAGGAGACTAAGAACCACTGTTACCTCCATACGTTGCTTCGGCTTCTATCTTGGTAGAGGTCTAGTGCTCTGGATTGTGCTTTACTCCGTCTGCTTCTTCGCTTGCCTTGACCTTGGTTTGGACCTGACTCTTCTCTGCTTTGCTGCCTGCCACGGCCGGTGGCCGTTTGACCCCGTTCGTGACCGGAAGTCCTGGTGGCCACCTGCACATGGGGGCTCAACTCCTGGGGAACGGTAGTCGCTCCCAGGTGAAGCTGAGGTTGTTCGGCTGCCCAACCGAGTGCGGCGACACCCTTCTGTCCACCGTGCTCTGTCGGGGCACAAGGGCTCACAATCGCAGTTATAACATAGATCGATTTCTGTTGTTAATGTTGATTTGAAGATACTGGTGAAGTTGTTGATTAATTGCTCCCCCCACCCCAAATAATCTTGGTGGTCCGTTCAGATCAGGCTGGGTTCGTGCGCGGGCAGCAGACTTTGTACAACATTAAGAGGGTCCTCCACCTCATGTGGGTAGTATAATCGGAGAAGATTCTAGCCTTATTGCTGACAATTGATGCAGAGAAGGCATTCAACCGGGTGCACTGGCCTTTTATATTTACTGTTTTGAAGAAATTAGGGGTGGGTGATGGGTTCTGCTCCTGGTTGAATGTCTTGTATGCTAACCCTAGAGTCTGTGTTAAAGTTAACAGTGGGTATATGTCTACATTCGCATTGGGCAGGAGTACACAGCAAGGATGTCCTTTGTTGCCCCTGTTTGCTTTTGTCATGGAACCATTTGTCCAGCATATTCGTAGCTACTCTGATATTAAAAAGATCTTGGTAGGATGATGTTATATTATCTTTGATACAACCACACACATCCTTTCCTATAGTTCTATAGGAGGTGAAAGAATATGGTAATGCATCAGGATTTAAGGCCAATATTGATAACAGAAGCACTTAACCTTACTTTGGAAAGGAAGGTATTAGAAAATCTCAAGGCTAATTCTCTTTTCAAGTGGGTAACGTATCACCTAAAATATCTGGAAGTTACTCTTTTGTGCTAATTACGTCGCATTGGTGAGGCAGATGCAAACAGACCTTAGAGCAGTGGTTCCTAAACCTGGTCCTGGAGGCCCCCAAGACAGTCAGGTTTTCAGGATACCCACAATGAATATTCATGAGAGACATTTGCATGCACTGCCTCCACTGCATTCAGATCTATCTTGTGAATATTCATTGTGGATATACTGAAAACCTGACTGGTTGGGATGCCTCCAGGACCAGGTTTGAGAACCACTGCCTTAGAGAGTGGAATAGAGGTCCCTATTCTTGGATAGGCAGAATGGCAATAGTGAAAATGAATCTTGCCTCGATTTCTAGATTTATTTCAATCCTTGACCATTTCTGGTTCCTTTTAAGTTACTAGAACAGTGGCAACATTTATTATTTTTCTATATTTTGAGATCTCAGCGACCAAGAATCTCTAAGGCTAACCTTATGAAACATTAAACAACTAGGGGGCATAGGGGTGCCAGACCATAGGTCATATTATATTGCAGCACAACTTTGGAACATCTGGGAGCGGAGACAAAGTACCCCTCATAAACATTTTGTTCAAATAGAGCAATACTACACTAAGAAATCTCCCATCTATGGGATACCTTGGGGCTCCTGGAACCAGTCCTGGTATGCAAATGTAGATAATCCCTTGCTTAGACATGTCCTGAAGCTGTGGCAAATCTCCACTGGTTTTTTTTTTGGTGAGATCCTGGCTTCTCTCTTGCGCTCTCTCTCTTGATAGAGGTTTTCTGTTTTGTATCAACTCTTTTAGGATGGAGAATTAAAAAACTTTTTGAGGCTCGTAGGATGGCCTTTCAGGGGGCCTCAATCAGACTTTCACTTGAGGCGTTGCCTCTCTTCTGGTCTGTATAAAGATGTGGTGCTTGGGGACAGAAATCATTTGGAGACTCTGTGACTACAGTGCGAATCTTCTAGACAATTAATATTGCATCTTTATAAAATAGTTAAGCATGATCAATTCATTCAATTACCATATATATAAGCCTGGGATTTGGACTTTGGTGAGCCTATCGCAGAGCATACGTGGCAAGAGATTGTTAGGAATACTAATCTCAACACACATTAAAGAAATTAGATTAAAATTACTGATGCATTGGTTATGTTTCTGCTCAGGCACTTCGCAAGAGGAGGTTGGTGGCTAGTCACCTTGCTGGAGACACCATGGTGTCCGATAGATTCCTCCTTTTAGCATTCAGTCCAAGCAGCGTTTACTGTCATGTCTGGGTTTAACATTGAGTTTACCAGAGAATTATATTTTCTGAATGTATTTCCAGAGACTTTTGATGTGGGTTTACGTAGGGTATTGAATCGATTATTGCTGCAACCTGGAAAAGTAAGGACTCTTTATTCACCTCTAGGTGGCATCAGAGGCTTAAATATATGGTGCTGGTGGAAAAGCTGATAGCTATTTGGCAACAGCGATCACTGGACTTTTAAAGGGTCATGAGATTTGGTACAGGTTTATTTTAAGTTTTGGGGGAGGGGTGGTACTAGTTTGGGATGTAGAGGTGGGGCAGTGGGTCTTTGTTGTATATATGAAAATATATGACTTTTGGTGATCTATCATATATTTTTGCTCTGTTTTCAATAAAAATGTGTTTAAAAAAAAAGCTAGGTGTAATTTGTAGACAATACACTGAAATCTTCTGCCAAGTATGTGGTGGCAACCAAAACTCAAACAGGATGCTAGGAATTATTAGGAAAGGGATGGTAAATTAAGATAAAGAATTCTATAATGCCTCTGTATCGCTCCATGGTGCGACCTGACCTTGAGTATTGCGTTCAATTCTGGCCGCCAGTCTCAAAAAAGATATAGTGGAATTAGTAAAGGCTCAAAGAAGAGCGACCAAAATGAAAGGCTAAAGAGGTTAGGGCTCTTCAGCTTGGAAAAGAGACATCTGAGGGGGGATATGACGGGTCTACAAAATTATAGAGTGGTAAAAGTAAATCGCCTTTTTTTGTTGTTGTTGTTAATTCTTTCAAAAAGTACAAAGACTAGGGGACACCACTCAATGATGTTACATGGAAATACATTTAAAACAAATAGGAAGAAATATTTTTTTCACTCAACGAATGAATAGTTAAGGTCTGGGATTCATTGCCAGAGGATGTAGTAGCAGCGGTTAGTGTATCTGGGTTTAAAAAGATTTGAACAAGTTCCTGGAAGAAAAGCCCATAGTCTGCTATTGAGATGGACATGGGGAAGCTACTGCTTATCCTGGGATTAGTAGCATGGAATGTTGCTTCTGTTGGATTTCTGCCAGATACTTGTGACCTGGATTGGCCACTGTTGGAAACAGGATACTGGGCTGGGTGGACCATTGGTCTAGCCCAGTATGGCTATTCTTACATTCTTACGTTCTAACAACTCACTTAAGTGAGGCTACCCATCCTCATAAAATGGACACTTCAACCCATGGCAGGCATAGTGCTGAGAAATCTTTCACTATTACCAGTGAGACAGGGACTCCTACAGCTACAATTTAGGGCCTGCTCTGAGGGAACTGACCACGCCTATGCAGTATATCTGTAACAATTAGAGTGAGATATGGGCCAGGGTCCCCTTCTCTACAGTACACTGCACTGACTACTAGGCTACTCCAGGGACCTGCTTGCTGCTCTAATAGGACTGGCTATAACATCTGAATTATTCAGAAGCAGTTTCTTTTTTTTTTTTAGTGTACAGTATGACTTTTATCTATGTTGTTTATGTTAAATATTGTTTATTGGCACAACACAACATGTGACAAAATACCAAAACCACATAAACATCCCACTGAATGACAAGAACAGCATGAAGTCTATACATGGAAGGTGCCAAACACACATTTTTTTCTTTTTTATATGTACCCCCCCTGCCCCCCCTATTCCATGCAAGCCCACCCCACCAATACCCCTCCCCCCATCCCTCCCCTAACAATTCAAAATTCTACTTTTTGCTATGGGTGTGAGTGAGTCCCAAAACGGAGACCAGTTCTTGCAAAAGTGGTCTCCCCGTTTGGAGGCAAGGTCACGGACCCTCTGTTTCTCCACTGAACAACATTGCATCATAGCGCATCGCCAATGCGACGTGCAGGGGGCCTCCCGGGTGAGCCACTGCTGCAAGATGGTTCTTTTCCCCATCAACACAGATCTCTTCAAGAAGTCTCTCATGCCCTCCAGCATAGGCCCCTGCACCAAGAATGCATCAAACAGCTGGCCAGGGGTGGGTTTCTATCGCACTTTCCACATTCCTGATACCTGTTTGCCCATGGCCAACCAAAAGGCATGCACCGCCGGACAGGACCAAAACGTGGCCCAGAGAGGCGCCCCCTCTAGCACATTTAAGGCAATCATCGGACTCTCTCAAGGTTGCTCTAAAGGCTTGGTGGGGTGAGATGTGTAAGCGCAACAAAAACTTATAATTCAACTCCCACCAAGCCGTATTCTCAGTCACTTTGCACAGCGATTTCAGACAAAGCTCCAGCTGTTGAGGCTCCAAATGCCATTTCAGCTCCTGACTCCACCGGGAGCATACAGGAGTAGTGTCAAGTGGTGATAAAGAGTCTCGTAAGCAACCATGAAAGTATTTCAGAGGAGTTCTCAGTTGTGCCTCTAGCCCTAGCAGTTCATCCTGGAGCTCCCACACCCCTCTGGTCAGGGAGTAAGCCGGCAGTGACCGAACATAATGTTTCAACTGTAAATAAGCAAATGCATCACCCCTATCTAGACCAAATTCCTTACACAGGGACTGGAACGATTTCATGTATCCCTGCTCTGTGACCACCTGGAATAGGAAGTGGATCCCCCGAGTTGACCACCTGTTCCACAGAACTGAGGACCCTCCTTCCGGAAATGCCGGATTATCCCGGATTGGCAGTAAGGGCGACACTGATTTGTCCCATTTGAAAGTTTTGCTTAGCCATTGCCACGTTTTGTGTAAGGGATTCAAAATAACTTTGTAGGGACCCAGGGGGGGCAATTGATCTGTGGGGGCCTGTAGCCAGTATGCAAAGTGAAGAGGTTCCATCAGAGCGGTCTCAATTCCCGTGCATGAAAAAAATTCAGTGGATCGAAACCAATCCGATAGATGACGTAAACAGCTAGCTATAGAGAAAAGTCTCAGATCTAAAAGCCCCAGTCCCCCTTTCCCCTGGGGCCGCATTAGTATTTTAATCCCAATTTGTGCTCTTTTCCCTTGCCACAGAAACCCATTAAGCTGCCTCTGGAGCCACAAGTCTTCCTTGTGGCCCAAAGTAAACGGGAGCATCTGTAGGATGTACGTCCATTTAGGGAATAAGATCATGTTATATAAAGCAATGCGGCCCTGTAGCGAGAGTGGCAGCCCCCTCCACCCCCCCGCAACGTGGTTGAAAGGTTCTCCCTCAACGGTTCTAGATTTATTGCAGACAACCGGGTGAGGTCAGATGGAATCAACACTCCCAGGTAGCGGACCATCCCTTCAGCCCATTGGAATGGGAAATCACCCACCCACTCTTCTTTTACCACAGATTGGACCGGAAGTGCCAGCGATTTTTGTAGATTAAGGGTAAGTCCAGAAAAAAAACCAAACTCCTCTATGACCTCTAGTAAGTGGGGGACTGAGATGGTAGGCTGTGTAAGGGTCAGGAAAAGGTCGTCCGCAAAGGCAAGAACCCGTGTCTCTCCCACGGCACGTCACTCCTTTTATGTCTGAATCTTTTAGTATAGTTTGCAGGAGGGGTTCCAAATACAATAAAAACAGCAGTGGGGAAAGGGGACACCCCTGTCTGGTGCCCCTCGCCACTGCGAAGGGGGCCGAGCGGAGCCCGTTAACCAGCACCCGTGCCGTAGTACCTCGATAGAGGGTCTCTATGGCAGCCAAGAACCTTCCTCCCACCCCGATATATTCTAAGACTTGGAATAAGTAGTCCCAGTTAACTTTATCGAAGGCCTTGGCTGCATCAAGACTCACTAATAGCAGTGGGTCCCCAGTGACCTGGCCATAAGCCGTAGCTAACAGTACCTTCCGCACATGAGTGACTGCGTGCCAGCCCCGTACAAATCCCACCTGGTGTTCCCCCACTAAAGATGGGATGTGGATTGCCAGTCGGTCCGCCATGACTCTGGCCAAGATTTTAAAATCCACATTAAGTAGGGATATGGGTCGATAAGATTCCATCTGGTCTGGTGGCTTGCCAGGTTTGGGGATCAGTGTAATAAGAGCTTCATTTTCTCCCCTAGAGAAGAAACCCCGTTCTATCACCTCATCATAATAAGCCACCAGAGGACCACAATGCTGGGATGCCAGAATTTTGAAGTATTCATTGGAGAATCCATCTACCCCAGGGGCAGAGCCCAACTTCAATGCCTTAATGACTTTTTGTACCTCTATCCCTTGAATTGGGGCAGATAGCATATGTTGTGTGTCTGCCCTCAACTTGGGCATCCCTGCATCCTCGAGGTAGTCCCATGGCGAGGGTCCTTGTTGACGACTACCCGTGGCATACATGTCCTCGAAAAAGGCTCGAAACCCATCTAAAATAGCTTGTGGGGTAGAGACCCGTGCCCTCCTCTGATTAAGAATCATGGGGATAAACTGACGCGGGGCGTTCGACCGTGCTACCCTTGCCAGTAGTCTACCCGACTTGTTACCAAAGCACTGAAATTTTAGCCGGCCCGCCAATAGATGTTTCTTAGCTTGTCCGTGGAGGGGGGGAGTTGTGTGCCACCAGGAAAGCATCCATCTTATCTTTGTTTACACGGGAAGGGTGTGCAATGTACTTTTTCTTTGCTAGCTTATACTCCCCTTCTAAGCGGAGTACCCCAGAAGCTAGTCTCTTAGCCCTTGCGCTTAGATACGCAATCACCTCCCCTCTCATAGCGGCCTTAGAGGCCTCCCAAAATGTGATTGACGAATCGCATGATTCAGCGTTGGTATCAACATAAAATTGCCACTTTGCCTGCAGGTGCTCAATAAATTGTTTGTCTTGGCATAAATATGAGGGAAATCTCCATGATCTTGCCCCAGGTGTACCCACAGCCAGATCCAGTACCAGCCAGATCATTGCATGGTCTGAAACTACCATTGGGCACAACTCAGCTTTCCTAACCCTAAAGAACCATGCCTGAGAAACCAAGATATAATCAATTCTCGACCAAGTTTGGTGGACTTTGGACTGGTGAGTATAGTCTCTAGTGGTGGGATTATGCACCCGCCAAGGGTCTACTAAGTGAAGTTGGTGGCAGAGCGCCGGAATGCCCTTCCCACTCCCCAGCCCTGGGATTGCCCTAGGGGAAGATCTGTCTAAGGCCGGGTTTAGTACTTGGTTGAAATCCCCTGCCCATATCCAGGGGGCGTCTGCATGTTGAAGCCCCAATGTGGTGAGTGTTTGAAAGAAGCTTGGGCTGTAGTCATTGGGGCCATACACCGCACACAGATAGAATTTCAGACCCTGGTGATTCATCTGCAGTAATACTATGCGACCCTCAGAGTCTTTGTAAACCAATTTGGACTGACAGGGGAGTCCTTTTTTAATTAGAATGGCCACCCCACTTTTCTTGCCCCCGGAGGAGGAGTAGAAACACTCACCCACCCAGTGCTGCTTCAGTTTTTGGTGTTCTGTGTCCGTGAGCTTGGTCTCCTGGAGACATGCTATAGTGGCGCCCTTATGCCTCAACTGTGCCAAGATTTTGTAGCGTTTCACCAGAGATGTACTCCCGGAAACATTCCAAGATACAGTTTTTATCTGGGAGGGATCAGCCAGTTACCGGGGTATCATTGGTTAAGGTAACGAGATTGCCACATTGATCACCCCCGGGGGCCAGCACCTCCCCCCGAGGGATCCAACTTCCATAGAGAGCAGGGATTCTCCCCAGGACACCAGAGCCTACAAATGGTAGTACCCACTTCACACCCATACACTCACACATTCGCACTGCAATATCACGTTTGTTGATGACCTTCCCCTCGTCTAGCCCTCTTGCCCTAAGCCCCATGCACTCCTCTCTCCCACCCCCCTGCCCCAGTCCCCCCCTCTCCCGAACCTCTCCCTGCCCACCCCCGTCCCCCAACTCCCAAATAACACACAACTGTAGAATCACTTAGATGTTAAGGGGAAAACCGTGCCCTAGTGAGCAATAACGTTAGACCCTTTAAGTAATGATCAAACACTTTTGTGCATACATCATGCCCTTCATAGATACCAGGTTTATAGTGCTTGAAGGCAAAGTCCGAGCAGTTCATCTCACGGGGGGCTCCTCTTGGTTATTGGACCCTTGGCGCTCGAGGCCCGCCACAAATTCCCTTGCAGCGGGGGCTGAGGTGAAAGAATGCCAGCTACCGTTCCTTTTTATCTTTAAGACAGCGGGGTAGATCAGCATGAATTGTATATTCAGATCATGGAGGCGGCTGCACGTGGCTGAAAATGCCTTCCGTTTTTCTTGCAATGCTGCGGAGTAATCTTGGTAAATACAGATCGCACTGCCCTTGAATTTTGTAGCTTCGCGTTTCATCCGGTATCCGTTTAGAATTTCCAGCTTGTGAAGGTAGTTATGGATTTTGATGATCACCGTGTGCGACCCCGCACGGCCATCTTGAGGCCTCCCAATTGTGTGTGCTCGCTCCAGGCTTAATGGCCCCGCATGGTCCGAGAGCGCAAATTCACTTTTCAGCCAGGTTTCCAATTCTGCTGAGAGAACTCTGTCCCCCACCGTCTCCGGGATTCCAATCAAGCGTAAATTAGATCTCCGTGACCTATTTTCCAGGTCATCAAGTTTCGCCGATAAGGAAGCAACAGTTTGTTGAAGCTGTTCTATCCCCTGCAGGGTCGTTGCCGCTGCGTCCTCTAGGTCGGAGACCCGTTGCTCTAGCTCCCCGGCCCAGCGTTCGAGGTCTTGCTGCACTGCTTCAAAGTTAGCAAACTGGTTGGAAAGTTTGGCGAGACACGGTTCCAGGGCTGCTTCCACTGAAGCGGTGATTTGGTCAAGCTGTTCCTTCGTGAACCCCGCGTTCCCACTTAACGGCCCTTTGCGCTCTGGCGGCTCGTCACCCGATCGCGGTTTTTCTTTCTCCCGCTTAGTGCTTCTGCTCGCCTTGGGTCTTGGGGAGGATTCAACGAATTTGTCCATATGGTCTCCTCTTACCCCGGTAAATAGTGATGTTGCTCTGGAGTAAAGTTTTGGGTCAATTTGCAGTTATGGACCCGGTTCCCTCAGAGAGAGCAAAGCACACGTCCTGCTCTCTCTAACACATCATGTGACTCCCTATTCAGAAGCAGTTTAAGGCATTTTTATTTAGGCAGGCCTTTTCACGATTAGAACATTTTTGTGTGTCTCTGGTTATGCAGTAATATGACCACTTGCATTGTAAGTTACAGGAAGATTGTTATAATTATTGCATTTTTAATATTATGTACTTCACTGTATTTTATATTTCTGTGTTTATTTAGTTCTTTGATTTTTGTGAATGTAGGTTGTATCCATTTAGATATAGTGGTCTAGAAATCTCTACTATAATAAAAGGCACCTTCAACGTTCTGAAGCTGACTCCGTGACTTCAAGTGAAGGGTTTGTAAGGATCGTTAGGTTCGTCGCGCTGTAACCATCTCTCTCAGCCCTGCCCTCGTGCCTCTGATAGGTCCACCACCCTCGACGTCATCATGTTTCGACGTCCTCAATGTCATCACGTTTCAACGTCGAGGGCGGAGGACCTATCAGAGGCGTGAGGGTGGGGCCGACAGAGATGTTACAGAGCGACGAACCTGACGAAAATTACGAACCCTTCACTTCAATGAAGCCACGGAGTCAGCTTCACAACGTTGCAGGTGGGTGGCTGGAGGGGAGGGAAAGAGAGGGGGCAACTACCCTGGAACTGGGAGGGAGGGAGAGAGGGGGGGCAATGATCCTGAACTGGGTGGGAGGATGGGCGGTCAGACCCTGGAACTTGGAGGGGGGCCAGGCGCACCCAGAAACTGGGATGGATGGAGGGAGGAGGGTGACCCAGAAACTGGGAGGGAGGGGGGGAAAGACCCTGGAACTGGGTGGGTGGGAGGGAGAGCGGACCCTGGAACTTGGAAGGGGTCCAGACCCTGAAACTGGGAGGGAGGGGCGCAGGCGGACCCTGAAACTGGGTGAGAAGGGGGCCCCTGGCACACACTCTCATTCTCACACACACACTCTCGCACACAGTCTCACTCTCTCTGTCACACACACTCACTCTCACACACACTCTGTAAAACACACACACTCCAAGGAAAACCTTGCTAGCGCCCGTTTCATTTCTGTCAGAAACGGGCCTTTTTTCCTAGTGTTTTATATAAAGCATTTGGAATTCTCTCCCCATTAGAAGCTGTTAGCTGAGATGGTTTAAGAAAAATGTGTGATTCATGCTTCCTTGCATTTACATATCCCATAGCTGCTTCTTCCTCCATTTAGAAAGACATGTACCACAAAGCAAACCAGGCACTGTTTAGATTGTGGTGGTAGCTCTGTACATAATACCACAGTGGAGAGCTGATGAGCTTTCACTGACCTTTATTGTGCATGGACCGTGTTTTCTTTATGGTAGGAGTCTTTCAGCATAGGCCATCTCAGATCTTTCTATAAAATAGCAAATATTATCAAGAATATTGAACATAAAGCAAAGAGAGACCTGGGTGCAGTACTGATTGAATGAAGAGCTCTATTCCTGTTATCCAGATGGGTGTAAGGAAAGAATCAAGTTAAACTTAATCAAATACAAACATTCCTATCAAGTTCATAAAAAGATAAGTCTGTCTCATGAATGATGTCCCTTAGGGGGCTAGTTACTGATGGTGTTAAGATGCACATTGTGCATTATTTTCTTCACACATTAAAGCAGCAATATTGTGCATTTATATTACGGTAACATATTAAAGTTATCACAGGATTATATAATGAGATGCAAATGTATTCAGAACACCTTATATAAATCTAATAACACTACTCATTATCAAGGAAAAATAACAGTGGCTTAAAGCTGACATTAATTTTTCTGCTCAGAATCATTGGCTATTTAACAGACAATGTTCTTCGGGAGTCCCACTCATTTTTCTGCAAAGACACATTATAGACTAATTCTAAGCCCCCGCCAGCTAACATATAAGGTGCTTCTTTGCCATTTTTTTTCTGCAACTCATAAACTTCCTCCCCCAGTCCTGATCAAAACATTTAACTAGGTCATGTCTTTCTGTGATGGCATTTTTCCATTTAATACAGGTGAAATTATATTTAAAGGTCTTAGAGCTATTTCAACCCGTTTTGCTTGTCTCCTTGATGAATTGTTTCTTTATAATGTATAACTTTCTTTTTGCAGTAAAATGTGCATATTTTGTTTAATTTTCATATTTTATTATTTTGCCCCCCCCCCTTTTTTTTTTCTTTTAATGTGGAAAAAAGTTTCTCTTTAGGCTTTTCTGCTGAATTCATGTTTTGTATATGATTTGGTGACTGAATAGGGTTCCGATGGAGATAATTGGTTGTGACTAAACAGGGGCATTTGACATATTTAAATGCTTAATGTAGCTTTCTTCAAATACAAAAGAGTTACAATTTTATTAGCTTTATCTGCTGCTAAGCTAACTAGAAATAACTTTGCTAGTCGTGCTTCAAGAAGTTTTCTGATATTCACTATCCCTCAAGGGCAGACGCTTGATATATGCCACCACTACTACTTATCGTTTCTATAGCGCTACTAGACATACTCAGAGCATGTGGGGGGGGGGGGTCCCTGCTCCACAGAGGGGGGGGGGGGTCCCTGCTCCACAGAGCTTATAATCTAATCAAGACAGACAAACAGGATAAATAAAGGAATTAAGGTGGGAATGACTGTATGTGCTACCACAGATTGTGGCTTGAAAGGCTTTCATAAAAAGCATTACTATAAAGTTATAATCTTTTTTTCTTCAGAAACTGATTCTTCATCTGTTGGACATCACTCCCATGATGACTGTGTTGGAAGGAGTAGTGATGGAACTGCAGGATTGTGCACTTCCACTGCTGAAAGGTAATAATAGTGTTAATGTTAAACTAATCAATTTGTGGTGGTTAGTTTGAAGGAGAGGGTATGTATATAAAATATAGATTCTACTTTTACATAGTAACATAGAAAATGATGGCAGATAAAGACCATATTTATTTGTTTATTTGTTAACATTTGTATCCCACATTTTCCCACCTATTTGCAGGCTCAATGTGTTCTCTAGTATCCCTTCCTCTTCCTTAGAGATCCTTTTGTGTCTGTCCCATGCTTTTTCAAAATCAGATACAGTCCTCATCTCCACATCTGATTACTTGGAGGCTGTTCACACATCCACCACCCTTTCTGTAAAGAAGTATTTCCTTACATTACTCCTGAGTCTGTCCCCTTTCACCTTCATGTTATGCCCCCTCCTCCAGAGCTTCTGTCAGCTGAAAGAGGTCCACCTCCTGTGCATGTATGCCTGGGAGGTACTTAAGATAGAAACCATTTATCTCCCCTCTCCTGCTTTTCTTCCATAGTATACACTGATGTGAAGAAATTCCCTTATTGCATGTTTGTCACACTGAATGGTTTCTTTAAACGAAATGTGACAAAAGGTAACCTGAGTAAACAAAAGTTTTTAACATACTACTTCATTTATTGAAGGAATAAAGTTATCCCAACATACGCAAGCACACTTCTGTTGCTACAAATGATGTCATTGGTTGAGGGGAAGAATAGAAAGGAGCTCCTGCTGTATCATCCCAGTCAGAGCTGTGTTTTATCATCTTGTTTTATGTTATTGACTACAGTCTACAAGAACTATTTCAAAGCAGACCATGAATTTAATGAAGGATAACTCAGTTTTTCATGGCTTGCTTCTGTGCAAAAGACCTGTTCCTTGTCATCAGCAGCAGACGAATCCATTAACTGATGGGTTGTATCCACCTATCAGCAGGTGGCGATAGAGAACACTGAAAAACCACAGTGACCCTTGGACGGCTAGCCCCAACTGCCTTCAGTATTTCTCTATCTCCCACCAGGTGTGGACGTAGCTTGATCAGCTCCTGGATTTCTGCCTAGGGTGGCTCCTGTGCTTTGCCAGTTGAGGAGGGGGTGTTGTGGCTGGTGGTGCCCACTTTAAAGGCATATAGGTTCGACCTTTCCTTCCTTACCCATTCCCCGGTCCCACCCAGAGTCCCTCTGTTGCTGCCTGCCTCCAACTTTCCTCACAGCGTTAAAAAATAAAACAAAAAAACAGAGAGCGCTTTTATTGCGTGACTGTTCTGAGGCTTTTTCCAGAGATTCTGGTTCAGTGCAGCTTGACCGGAGCTCATTGGCTCGGGATTCTGAGATGAGAGTGGTGCCCAGCTCCTCCGGGGAGGTCCCATGGACGCCGTGCGGAATGGGGTAAGTTTTGGCGTGAAGCCGCCATTTTATTGCTATATTTCCGTCCAGTCGGGCGATGGCTGCTGAGGGAGTTAAGCGCTGCTCCCGTTGTGGTAAACGCAGATCAGCAGCGGGGCTGTGCAAAACGTGCTCCTTAGACGCACTAGTATGAGCATGGCAAACGATGTTTCTTCCTGCTCGATGGAGCTGGCAGCGGGCGCCATTTTGGAAGCGCCGCATGTCTTGATCTTCGCGGTTGCGGAGGAGTCTGAGTGCAGGGGGACACCTCGTTTAGAGGCTGCCAGAGGAGCTCCTACATCCGTTTCTCCTAATTCGGAGGCGGAGGGCCAGGGTGAGTTTTTCTCCCCTGAGTTTGTGCTTTTAATGCATAAGGCGTTCATGCTGAAAAGAGCTCTGCCGCAGGTGTCTTGACACTGCGTTGCATCATAGCTTCCCTCCGGGTGCTGAGGCCCCTGGGATGGCTTCAGATGTTATTTCCTCCCCCGAGCGTTGGAAACACGCTAAACATAGATGGGTAAATTCCCCGTCTGAAAGTGGCGCATATCCCCCCCCCCCCCCCCCCCCCCCCCCCCCCCCCCCCCCCGTGGTCGGGCTGTGGGGAGTCTGAGGGATTTGGCAGGCCCTCAGGGACAGATGATCCAGAGGAGGGTGCCTGTTTGCCACTGGATTTGGATGATCCTAATACGGTTCGGATTTTCCACCGTGACAAGCTGCCAGCTCTCATTACTGAAGCCTTGCAGGCCCTCTTGATTGATGATCCTGCTGAAGGCGAGGCCTCCTCTGTTAATCTTAGGATGGCGAGTACTAAAAAGCCTACTCGGGCCTTTCCGGTGCATGACTCCATCCAAGAGCTTATTTCAGCTCAATGGTCTGACCCCGATGGGCCTTTGAAAAGTGGCCAGGGCTATGGGTCAGCTTTATCCTCTGAGTGAGGAGCACTTGGCCCCTTTGGGGATGCCTAAAGTGGATGCGTTGGTCACGGCGGTGGCTAAAAAGACCACTTTCCCAGTAGAGAGAGGGGTCGCTTTGAAGGTCATGCAGGACTGGCGGCTGGAATCTGCGCTGAAGCAGTCCTTTGAAATTGCGGGCCTTTCCTTAAGGGCGTCTATTTTCAGTTCCTATGCAGCCCAGGCATGTCTTTCCTGGTTACAACAGGCGGTGGAACAGCCCACGGATGGTGCGAGGCCCCTCTCTGAGTTTGCCCCGTGGATGGAGTCGGCCCTGTCATTTTTTGGCTGACGCCCTTTATGATCTGGTCAGAGCTTCGGCTAAACAGATGTCAGTGGTGGTTTCTGCCCGCCACCTTCTTTGGCTGCGGCATTGGGCGGCTCACATGGCCTCTAAGCAAAGGCTGGTGATGTTACCCTTTCGGGGCCTTCTGTTATTTGGAGAGGAATTGGAGAAGATTGTGAAAGACCTGGGGGACTCTAAGCCCCAGCAGTTACCTGAGGATAGGCCGAGGCCTTCTTCTAAGGGTCCTCGTTTCCCTCCCAGGCCTCGCTTCCCAGAAGCTCACAGGTATCGCCCGGGGCGCTCTGCTGGGTTTTCTCAACGTGCACGTTTTCAGCACAGGAACTCCTTTCGCTCAGACAAACGTTCCGCAGGGGCCAGTTCAAGGCCAGGAGTTCAGGGGCGTCCTCCACAATGATGGGACGCCAGTCCACTCCTTTGATTCCTGCAGTAGGAGGACATCTTTCCCTCTTTCTAGAGGAGTGGACCAAGATTACCTTGGATCAGTGGGTCCTGGACCTGATCAGAGTAGGTTACCGACTGGAGTTTGGTGCCCTGGTGCGAGACGTGTTTGTGGAGTCCCGATGCAGCACTGCCGTAAAATGGGCGGCAGTAGAGGAGACCTTACAAGTCTTGCTGCACCTTGGAGCGGTGATCCCGGTGCCTCCCGCCGAATGCGGTTGCGGCCGCTATTCCATTTATTTTGTCGTGCCTCGAAAGGGCGGGTCTTTCAGACCGATCCTCAACTTACGAAGAGTCAACGAGGCCCTCAGAGTATGACACTTTTGCATGGAAACCCTGTGCTCCGTCATTGCGGCGGTACAGCCAGGAGAGTTTCTCACGTCTCTGGACCTAAAAGAAGCGTATTTGCACATTCCTGTCTGGCCCCTACATCAGCGGTTTCTCTGGTTTGCGGTGTTGGGACAACACTTCCAGTTTCAGGCCTTGCCACAGCTCCCCGTACCTTTTCCAAGGTAATGGTGGTTGTAGCTGCCTGTCTCAGGTGAGAGGGTATCAGAGTTCACCCTTATCTCGACGACTGGCTCATCAGAGCGGATTCGACAACCGAAAGTCGTCTTGCCACAGCCAGAGTGGTTACAGTCCTGCAGGCGCTAGGCTGGGTGGTCAATATACCCAAAAGTCACCCGACCCCCTCTCAGTCTCTCGAGTATTTGGGGGTCCGGTTCGACACGGCCTCGGGGTTTGTCTTTCTCCCCGACCAAAGGCGGTGCAAGCTTCAGAATCAGGTCTGTCTGCTCCTACGGATGCCTCGCCCGCGAGCTTGGGACTTTGTCCAGCTGATGGGGTCGATGACGGCCACCTTGGAGATGGTTCCTTAGGCGAGAACGCGTATGAGGCCTCTGCAGATTGCCCTGCTTCAATAATGGTCTCTGATTTCCTAGGAATATCAACGCAGACTAACGTGGCTCCCTGCAGCCTGGCTCAGTATGGAGTGGTGGCTCTCCGACAGGATGCTGCGCCAAGGAATGCCGCTTGCGCTTCCTTCTTGGTGCCTGGTGATAACAGATGCCAGCCTTTTGGGCTGGGGAGCACATTGCCAGGGAAGCTATGCTCAGGGTCAGTGGACAACCGTGGAAGCGGGGTGGTCCATCAATCGCTTGGAACTGAGAGTGATATTCCAGGCTCTTATGGCCTTTCAAAAGACTCTGAAGGGACTTGCTGTCCGGGTGCTGTCACACAACAAGATAGCGGTGGCCTACATAAATCGGCAGGGCGGCACTCAGTGCAGGGCCCTGGTCGCGGAAGCTGCTCAGATTTGCCACTGGGCCAAGCTCCACCTGCAGCTTCTGTCAGCAGCTCACATAGCAGGTCAGAGCAACGTGCAAGCCGATTTTCTCAGCAGGCATCAAATCGACCCGGCGGAATGGGAACTGGCAGAAGAAGTTTTTCTTCAGATTTGTGCCAAATAGGGGACTCCCGGAATGGATCTAATGGCGTCAAGTGCAAACGCCAAAGTGCCTCGCTTTTTCAGCAGACGGAGAGATCCTCACTCGGCAGGGTTGGATGCTCTGGCTCAACCCTGGCCCTCGGGCCTCCTGTATGTGTTCCCTCCTTGGCCCTTGATAGGGCAAGTCCTACTTCGGATTCGACTACTCCAGGGATTGGTGATTCTTATCGCCCCGGACTGGCCAAGGCGTCCGTGGTATGCGGATCTCCGTCGGATAATGGTGGAGGCCCCATTTCATTTGCCCCTGGTGCCGAACCTGTTGGTTCAGGGTCCGGTGTCTATGGAGGATCCCTGCCAATTTGGTCTTACGGCCTGGCTCTTGAGAGGGCGCAATTGAGAGACAAGGGCTATTCTAACAAGGTCATTTCTGCAGCTTATGCTCTGATCTGGCGCAAGTTTGAGGCGTGGTGTGTTTCAAAGGCGATCACTCCCACGCGGGCTTCTGTCTCGCCGGTGCTGGACTTTTTGCAGGATGGCTTACAAAAACGCCTGTCTTACAATTTCCTGCGGGTTCAAGTGGCAGCATTGGCATGCTATTGAGGGAAAGTCGCTGGCTTGTCCCTTGCTGCTCATCCGGACATTGCCCGATTTCTCAAAGGGGTGCATAGGCTCCATCCTCCAGTGCGGTTGCCCTGTCCGGCCTGGAACCTGGGGCTGGTGTTGAAGGCTCTCCAGTGTTCGCCCTTCGAGCCGCTTAAGCGAGCTTCAGAGAAGGATGTGACTCTCAAGACAGTCTTTTTGGTGGCCATGACATCAGTTAGACGCGTGTCTGAGCTGCAGGCGCTGTCCTGTCGGGCCCTTTTCTGCAATTCTCGGAGTCCAGAGTAACGGTACATACAGTGCCTTCCTTCCTGCCTAAGGTAGTTTCAGCGTTTCACCTGAACCAGTCCATTTTTCTTCCTTCCTTTTCTAGGGAAGATTTCCCGGACTCCTTTGGGCAGTTACATCTTTTTGTTATCTGCTATGTTACTATGTTACTATGTTTTTGATGTCCGCAGGGCGCTGTTGCAGTATCTATAGATGTCAAATGACTTCAGGACTTCTGATCACCTTTGACAGGTCCTCGACGCGGTTGTCCGGCGTCTAAGGCCACTACATTTTTTTCTTTGTATCTGCTTTCAGGCCGGTCTCTGCCTGAAGCGTTTAAGGTGCATTCCACGAAAGCGATTTCCTCCTCATGGGCTGAAACAGGTGCACACTCTGTTCAAGAGATCTGTAGTGCGGCTACTTGGGCTTCTCAGCTCTTCATTTGTCCGGCATTACAGGCTGGATGTTGCAGTGAAGCAGGACGCGATTTTTGGAGCACAAGTGCTTGATCGCGGTGTGGCCTGTTTATTTATTTTTTGTTACATTTGTACCCCGCGCTTTCCCACTCATGGCAGGCTCAATGCGGCTTACATGGGGCAATGGAGGGTTAAGTGACTTCCCCAGAGTCACAAGGAGCTGCCTGTGCCTGAAGTGGGACTCGAACTCAGTTCCTCAGTTCCCCAGGACCAAAGTCCACCACCCTAACCACTAGGCCACTCCTCCACTCCCACCCTAAGTAGGGATTGCTTTTGTACATCCCATCAGTTAATAGGATTCATCTGCTGTTGATGAGAAGGAAGGGAAAATTAGGTTCTTACCTTGGCAATTTTCTTTCCTTTAGTCAAAGCAGATGAATCTATGATCCCTCCCTGTCTGACTTTGTTTTTTGTTCAGATCTTTCATGCAGATATAAATCTCATTGGGAGAAGTTGGAAACCAGTTCTCAGAATTTCTACATGATGTTCTACTACAGGAGGTTGAGATCGTCCCTCCTTTGTATGTTATTGCTCCTGTACTGGGCGTTTGTTCGCTGTGAGGAAAGTTTATGTTATTCTACCTTTATGGTTCACTGCTTTGGAAATCTCAAATACTGAAGGCAGTTGGGGCTAGCAGTCCAAGGGTCACTGTGGTTTTTCAGTGTTCTCTATCTCCACCTGCTGGTAGGTGGATACAACCCATCAGTTAATGGATTCATCTGCTGTGACTAAAGGAAAGAAAATTACCAAGGTAAGAACCTAATTTTCCCATCTTAATCAAACTCTGGTTCAGCTGGTATGATTAGGGCTGTGGAGATAGCAACCAGAACCTTTTTGGAGATAATGTAACACATTTGCTGTCATTTGCTTCACAACAGTGCAGTGTCAGATAAGACGGGCAACGTTTCCTCACTACTGCATCAACTGTGAATGCCATGTTCTCGGGAGATGGATTTATCATTATATTATCTTTATTTGATATACTCAAACTCAACACTAGTATCTAAGCAGTTTATGATAAAATACAATCTTTAAAAGAGTGAAACCAAAACATTAACAAGGGAAATACATAAGGAGAGAACACATTCATTCAATACAATACTGTGATTGGGGAGAAAAAGGGAACCCCCTAGATTTTGTTATTTAACTGTGTACTCTTAAGCAAATTTGGGTAATTTGTACCAAAATAAACATAAAATATCTCTCTATATAAAAGGCACCACCAACGTTCTTTGAAGCCTCCAGCCGGAAGTGTGAAGGGGGAGAGATATCCGGTTTCCCCATGAGTGTCTGCCCCGCCCTCTCTGTAACACAAACAGTCAGTGAAGGAAAACACAGCAAAGCACGAAATCAAATCGCTCTCTCTGTAACAGTGAAGGACTCAGAGGGGGGCGGGGAGAGAGGGCAGAGGGCAGGGACACACACACACACTCCTACATGCACACAGAAGAAAACCTTGCTAGCCCCCGTTTCATTTGCATCAGAAACGGGGCTTTTTTACTAGTCTATATTAATAAATCCCACCTTGAACGTTCTGAAGCTCACTCCAAGGCAAAGAAGCTCACTCCAAGGCAGAGAAGCACAAAAATCCTGTAGTCTTCATAGGCTAGGACCAGTCACCCTCACTCATAGACCCGCTCTCAGCCACGCCCCATCTGTACATAAAACGCTACCTCAACATTCTGAAGACAACCTGCTGAAGCCATCTGCAAAATCCCTAAACAGTTCGTAAGTTCATGTTGGTGAAGCCATCCAACTCACCATGTCTCTCTGCCCCGCCCTCGAGGGCGGAACACAGAGAGTAAAGGGATCCATAAAGGCACCCCTACCAACTGGCAACCCCCTCCAACAAACAACGACCCAGGCAGGGGGAGTGTTTCCCTACTCCTCTCCCTGCCTAGGAATCGCTACAGACTGCTGGCAAACTCCCCAACCACACGACCACAAAAGCCACCCGCAACCCCCCCCCCCCCCCCCCACACGACCACAAAAGCCACCTGCAACCCCCCCCACACACACACAAACACACACATAAACAAAAGGTGTGACCTTACCTTTTGTTCCCATATTTATGCTACAATTAATAAATGTTTTTACAAACTCTGCCAGATTGCATTTCTTTGTCCTTTTCTGGAACCTACAGCACTTCATATCCAAGTGTATGCATTTAGTGATTTCATATCTCGATTACCTTAATGCGCTGTTTATTAGGACTGAGTTGGAGAGAGCTTTGGTGCTTGCATCTTATTCAGAATGTGGCTATAAGGAGCTGGGTGGGCTGGGTCTTCTGAACCTGCATAGTTACTATTGGGCTGCCCAGGTCTGGCACGTTTGGGACTGGCAGGAAGGGGTAAATCCTAAACTTATAACCTAGATAAAACACTGTTTTTTCCCATTAATTATATACATTGTTGTGGGGTGCCCTGTCATTTAAGGGCAGTTTGTCTGTCTCTAATCCCTATACTAACCATGTTCTGTGGCCATGGAGGCAACTGCGGAGCCGAACGAGGGCCTGGGCTCAGTTTGTATTGGCTGCTATTCTTACCCTATTCACAGGTGCCTCGCTAGAGCAGAAGAGGGTTTGCGGGGAGGTGGCGCTTACAGGGGTTAGTCCTGATAGCTCACTTACTCCATGAGGGAAGGTTGAAAATCTTTCCTCAGCTTCAAGCGAAATATGTTTTATCTAGATTGGATTATTTTCTTTTACCTCCAGTGCCGACATAGCCTGCATAGCACCCCCTATAAATCTCTTGCCACAATGGCTCCAGGGGACCTACAGGAACTTTGGACCCAACATCCTACCCTAAAAGGCTTAATCTCCGAGTTTTACAAATATGTTTGGGGTTATCAGGTTGAGAAACTTCCATATATGTCTCACCAGGAGACGGACCTTCAGCAGTCTTTTGATCTCCCGCAATGGAAGGAGGTGACTGGCCTAGTATTTAAGACCAGTGTCTCTGATCAGTTGTGGCAGACTAATGTTAAGGTATTTATGCTTTGATACAGTGGGGGAAATAAGTATTTGATCCCTTGCTGATTTTGTAAGTTTGCCCACTGACAAAGACATGAGCAGCCCATAATTGAAGGGTAGGTTATTGGTAACAGTGAGAGATAGCACATCACAAATTAAATCCGGAAAATCACATTGTGGAAAGTATATGAATTTATTTGCATTCTGCAGAGGGAAATAAGTATTTGATCCCCCACCAACCAGTAAGAGATCTGGCCCCTACAGACCAGGTAGATGCTCCAAATCAACTCGTTACCTGCATGACAGACAGCTGTCGGCAATGGTCACCTGTATGAAAGACACCTGTCCACAGACTCAGTGAATCAGTCAGACTCTAACCTCTACAAAATGGCCAAGAGCAAGGAGCTGTCTAAGGATGTCAGGGACAAGATCATACACCTGCACAAGGCTGGAATGGGCTACAAAACCATCAGTAAGACGCTGGGCGAGAAGGAGACAACTGTTGGTGCCATAGTAAGAAAATGGAAGAAGTACAAAATGACTGTCAATCGACAAAGATCTGGGGCTCCACGCAAAATCTCACCTCGTGGGGTATCCTTGATCATGAGGAAGGTTAGAAATCAGCCTACAACTACAAGGGGGGAACTTGTCAATGATCTCAAGGCAGCTGGGACCACTGTCACCACGAAAACCATTGGTAACACATTACGACATAACGGATTGCAATCCTGCAGTGCCCGCAAGGTCCCCCTGCTCCGGAAGGCACATGTGACGGCCCGTCTGAAGTTTGCCAGTGAACACCTGGATGATGCCGAGAGTGATTGGGAGAAGGTGCTGTGGTCAGATGAGACAAAAATTGAGCTCTTTGGCATGAACTCAACTCGCCGTGTTTGGAGGAAGAGAAATGCTGCCTATGACCCAAAGAACACCGTCCCCACTGTCAAGCATGGAGGTGGAAATGTTATGTTTTGGGGGTGTTTCTCTGCTAAGGGCACAGAACTACTTCACCGCATCAATGGGAGAATGGATGGGGCCATGTACCGTACAATTCTGAGTGACAACCTCCTTCCCTCCGCCAGGGCCTTAAAAATGGGTCGTGGCTGGGTCTTCCAGCATGACAATGACCCAAAACATACAGCCAAGGCAACAAAGGAGTGGCTCAGGAAGAAGCACATTAGGGTCATGGAGTGGCCTAGCCAGTCACCAGACCTTAATCCCATTGAAAACTTATGGAGGGAGCTGAAGATGCAAGTTGCCAAGCGACAGCCCAGAACTCTTAATGATTTAGAGATGATCTGCAAAGAGGAGTGGACCAAAATTCCTCCTGACATGTGTGCAAACCTCATCATCAACTACAGAAGACGTCTGACCGCTGTGCTTGCCAACAAGGGTTTTGCCACCAAGTATTAGGTCTTGTTTGCCAGAGGGATTAAATACTTATTTCCCTCTGCAGAATGCAAATAAATTCATATACTTTCCACAATGTGATTTTCCGGATTTAATTTGTGATGTGCTATCTCTCACTGTTACCAATAACCTACCCTTCAATTATGGGCTGCTCATGTCTTTGTCAGTGGGCAAACTTACAAAATCAGCAAGGGATCAAATACTTATTTCCCCCACTGTAAGTGACCCTGGTTCAGCTGCAGCATTTTAGAAGAGGCGGGTCTGGGACTTGCTGGAGGGGCTGCCAGGAGAAGGGTTCCTATTTTCATATGTGGTGGGCTTGCGCTCGTGTCCATTGCTCTTGGGAAGGTGTTATAGAGGTTACAAGTGCAGTTGTGGGGCTGCAGCTGGGGAATACACCTGCAGTATGCCTACTTCTTATGGGGCTGGATCAGCACAAAGTAATTGCTGTTTGTTAGTGGCAGTGTGTGCTATTTCTAAAGAATAGATATTGAAATCATCCCCGACAGTTAAACTGGTGCAAGAGATTGCGTTTGGTGTCGATGGAGCGGCTCACTGCTCTGCAGAATGCAATTACGCAATTTTGCAGGCGCTGGTCTGGGCTCCAGCAGTTTTTGGATACTTAACCTCTCTTTTGATCTCTATATTTGTTTTTCTAGGTTGACACTGTCTGTGCCTTTGGGGAGGGGGAAAGGCTTATAAATTGTTCAGAGTTGCTGGCACTGTTAGGTTATGCTGGAGATGTTGCATGTCTGCTCTTTGAGTTCAATAAAAACTACAAGTTAAAAAAAAAATTATAGATGCTGTTCTGTTAGTTGGAACAGCCTGATAAGGCCGGTCTCAATCTTTCAGAGAATGACATGGAGTCAGAGTTTGTCCCCGTTACCGTGGTTAAGCACATGTCCCCATCCCCATGTCATTCTCTAGCTTGTATCTCTGCTTGAGGAGGACAATTACAAATTCTGTGACTGAATTTAACCTTATTTACTTTGCAGGAATAGCTCTATATTTGTTAACTAATTATTCATAATACAGCTGCAAAACTTGGGGAGGGTCCAGAAGGTGGGATAGGGCTTTCTCCTATTATGAAAGTTATATTGGCTGCCTATATCATATTGGATTAGGTTCAAAATTATTACTGCCTTTAAAATAGTATAGGGAATAACCGCAAGTTGTTTTGGGGATACCATAAGGATCTATACCCCACCTCTTGTTGTGAAATCTAGGGAACATATTCTTGTTGAAATTCCATCTGTTTAACAATACAGATTATCATCCACTAATCGTACACTAAGGATTAGCTCCTTGGTTTTGGAATAGACTTCTGAGAGAAATTAGATAGGAACAGTGAGTGGTGTGCTGGTAAATTTTTAACAACAGGCTCTCTCCCTGGTCCACCTCGGCGCCCCCCCCCCCCCCCCCCAAAATTGCAGAGCTGGCTATAGCTGGGGGGGGGGGGCAATGAATTACTCTCTCCAGGAAAAAAAAAATTAAATGATCCCAGGTTCCAATCTAATTCATGTTTAATATGGGATAAAATGCCATAAATAAGTAAATAAATATAAAATTTTAACATTCAGCACCTGATTCTCAAAGTGGACTTATTCCAAACACTATAATGAAAATAAAAAAATGTTTTCTACCTTTGTTTGGTGACTTTGTTTCTCTGATCATGCTGGCCCAGTATCTGATTTTGCTGCTCTCTATCTGTTCCCTTGATGCCGTTTCCAGGGCTTCCTTTCCATTTATTTCTTTTCATTCCTCCTTTCTTCTTCATTTCTGGTCCTCCGCAGACTTGACTGTACAGTGGATCCAGCTTCTGCCTATTTTCTCCATCCATGTGCAGTTTCTCTCCTCACTTCCTTTTCCCTCATCTAATCTCCTTCCTCTATCTTCCCTCCGTGTCCAGCATTTCTTCTCTCTCCCTTGTCCCTTCCCTCCATCCATGTCCAGAATTTCTCTTGCCCTCCCCTCCATCCATGTCCTGAAACTCTCCTCTCTCCCCTGCCCCCTCTACCCATCCCTGCCCAGCAATTGGCTTCTCTCCCCTGCCCCCCTCTCCCCATCCCTGCCCAGCAATTGGCTTCTCTCCCCTGCCCCCCCTACCCATCCCTGCCAAAAATTCTCCTCCCTCCCCTGCCGCTCCCAAACATGTCCAGCGATTCTCCTCCCTCCCCTCCCGCTCCCAAACATGTGCAGCGATTTTCCTTCGCCCCCACCGTCTCCCCCCCGCTCCCATCCATCTTGTTTATTACCTCTCCGTTGAAGCGCCACCTTATTTAAGCCCTGCTGCGTCTCCAGCCTTCCCTCCCTGCTTGCTTCGATGAGTTCGTTCGTCATGCCCTTAGTCCCACCTTCTGACGTCATCAGAAGGCGGGACTAAGGGCACGACGAACGAGCTCATCGAAGCAAGCAGGGAGGGAAGGCTGGAGACGCAGCAGGGCTTAAATAAGGCGGCGCTTCAACGAGAGGTACTAAACCAGATGGATGGGAGCGGGAGGGGACGGTGGGGGGCGAAGGAAAATCGCTACACATGTTTGGGAGCGGGAGGGGAGGTAAGCATGGCGCCCTCCTGTCATGCTTACCTCTGTAATGGAGCCGGCTCACCTCAAACAACAACCGGCTCGCAAGAGCTGTCAAAAATTAACAAGCGGCTCTTGCGAGCCAGACAGAGCCGGCTCCAGCACACCACTGGATAGGAAAGAAACTTTTTGAAATGTTCTAAATTGGTCAAAACTTGCTAATTCAAACTAAGGCTAGATTATGTGGGTTAAAGATTAATTTTATTTTCATATTGATCTGTTTGTTGGTGAATTAGATGTTTTTATGTATTAGTTAATTTATTACTGATTTGAACTCTTTATCCAGTATTCAGGATAAAGGATTCAGTATTCAGGATTTGTTGTATTAGAAAAACTTACGTTATAGTTTGTAAGACACCTTGAACTCCTATGGGGGATTCAAATAGTTTAGAAATGCCCAAATGTGTGTAACTAGAAACCCCACCTAGCCCATTGCAGTTATGCACACCTTTCATAGAATAGTGCTCAGGGAGTTGTAAGTGCACATTTCTCATGGGCCGATTCTCAAAACCTAGCGCAGGTGTTAGCGTGCTACCCAGTGCGCTAATGGTTTCAGTGTGGGCATTGAAACCGTTAGCGCAGACCACATTTACGGTAAATGCATTTAAATGCGGTCATTTCATACCCTGCCAGAATTCTTTAAAAAAGAAAAAGCTGCGAGGCATGTTCAGTGCTAGAAAAAAATGCTAGGTCCTGTGCAGCATTAGAATGCTTGGTTAAGAGAAGGGGTGTCTAACGACACCTCTTCCCTCCCGCCAACCTGATCACCCTGCCCAGAATGGGCTACCGTCCATGCCCCTGTGCCATGCAGTGCCTCTCCCTAGCATCAGCCTGACATTAAAAAAAATAATAATCTCAGACTTTGGGTTGGGACATGGTGGATTTAGGATGGAAGTCTTGAGGGCTTCTGCTCACCCAAGTTTAATCTGCAGTTATTGGGCAGCATTGGTTTTAGTGACTCTGGGTTGGATTATTCTCCCACTTTTGCACCCTGACTACGCTTCTGGTGAGGATCTGGCATTTTGAATGGCCTCAAAACTTACAAAAAGAGAACGGGAGAAGGGCTGCCCAACAGACGCAAAAATGGCGGAGAAGAATGCGCCGCTCTCTCTGTCGCTAAGCTCTGAGGAGGCAGCAGAAGTAGTAGCAGAGGTGAGCACAGCCATGGAATCTACCATGGGGAAACAATTTCAAAGAATATTGGATAAGCATAACCAAATGGAAACTACCTTTACCACCCTTACCAAAGATTTCCAAGCGATGCAGCAAGAGGGTAAATGACGTAGAAGATACGGTGTGTGTCTTGGAAGATCACAGGCCTCAAATGGAGACTAAACTCCGGAATTTGGAAGACCTAACTTGATGAGTTGGAAAACTGCTACAGGAGGAATAATCTCTGCCTGGTGGGTTTGCCTGAATTACTACCAGAGCCAGATTTATGGACCTTTTGGAGAAATGGCTTGGTGACTCGCTTTCACTCCCGCAGAGCATTGGTCCCCTGCAGGTTGAGAGAGCTCATTGATTAGGTCAGCAATGAGACCCTGCAGCAAAGCCACATGTGGTTATATTTAAACTGCTCGATTATGTCCATAAAATGGACTACTTTGGGCGACTAGAGGAGGGAAGCTGCTGAAATACGAAGACTTGTCTGTACTTTGTTTCAAGGATTATTCTGCTGCTGTCTCGTCATTGCCAAAAGCTTTTGCCCCAATATCCATCAACCTGATGAAGCAGCTGCAGCATATCTGATTTACTCTGGCTTACCCTTCATAAAGCTTTGGATTTTCCACAATGGAACAGTACAAACCTTTGACTCCATTTTGGAAGCACCACAGTTTGTGAATAAATTGTCGCCCTCCTCCCGTTGATAAATGGGGCCTATGTTTTACTATGTACATTCATATTCATTGCCAGCAGTCCAGTGAGCTTGCAGTAAACATCAGCTGGTGTCATCTGGATTACTGGTTATCCTGAAACCCATGAGCCCTCTTAAACTAACCTCTTGGAATGTAGGAGGGGTGACATCCCCTATGAAGAGACAAAGAATATTGCAATTTCTTCACAGGCATAAAATTGATATTGCACTGTTGCAAGAAACCCATGTCTTTTGCTGGAACATCAAAAATTTCAGAGATGGTGGGTGGGCTCCTTTGTAGAATCCCCTGCCTCCCATAGGAAGGTGGGGGTTCTTAACCTGTTTGGCTTTGTATATCTAGGGATTTCCTAATCTGTCAACCATTGGCCAGAGGGTCGTTTTGTAGTGGCCAGATTAACTATTAAAAAACATCCATTGATTTTTTTTTCAATGTTTATGCACCCAATTCATATGATAAAGGTTTTTTTTGCCATGCTGATCAATGCCCTTTTACCACACATTCAGCAGGATATTATTATTGGGGGTGAGTTTAACACCATTTATGACACTGCTGTGGATTGCTCTCACCCTACAGGGGATTTACAGATCCACACTTCTAAGGGGGTTGCCTCTGCTTTTTAATACTTTAGATCTAGTGGCTTCTTGGTGTTTATTTCACTCAAGAGAGATGGACTATATGCATCTCTCTAGAGTTCATTCTACACAGTCAAGAATTGACTATATCTTGGTTTCTAAATCCCTTTTTAAGCATTTAATTACATCAAAGATCGGTTCCTATGGTGTCTTTGACCATGCATTGGTCTGCGTGTCTCTAGACTTGGCCCCTTTGAAGCAAAGGGATTTCAGATGGCAATTTCCTGTTGAGCTCTACTGGGACCCTTCATTCCTTTGATAGCAAAGTGGAGTGAATATGTTCAGCATAATGCCGCCCATGTGACAGCACCTTCTCTTTTGGGATATGGCTAAGGTGGTACTTAGGGGAGAGATTATCACCTAGGCTGCTCGTCGGAAGACTGAGAGACTAGGAAATTGTACGTCTGAAGAGGCAGGTAATAAAAGATGGTAAATTTGGGAGCTCAGAAATCTGCTGCTGCTAAAGCGCACTTCTGGCATCTCAAGCAGCTATGAATACTTGACTTCATCAGAGAGCTGTCAGGTCCTTAATTTATTACAAATACCAATTTTATCTATATGGTAGCAAGAGTGGCAAATTGTTATCTCACTTGGCGAGGCCCCTTCAGGATCCTGAATCTGGCTGATGATATGGGCAGGAAGACTTCCTCTGATTTTGAAATTAATTCTCTTTTCAAAAATGGATCTCTCTACTTGGACAATGTCCAGTTCCCCTCCCTCATAGAGTTATTGAATGCTCTGTTTATGGATGGTGAGCTGACTTTGGCTCTCCGAGGCTGTGCACTCCGCAAGGCTCCCGAACCAGATTGTCCAGGAACATATTGGGCCTTCGCTTCTCTCTCTCTCTCTTTTTTTTTTTTTTTTTTTTTTTTAATTAAATTTATAACTATAACTCACAAGTGTACACTTGCTTTAGAAACACAGAGGAATATATAGCAATAAAGAAAAATCAGTTATACAAAAGAATTAAACCCCTTCTTAGACCATTAAAGGGGGGGGGGATGTGTTGGTAATTAGGAGATAAACATAAGAAAACATTACTAAAGCAAGGCCCTAGATTGAGCTATATATTTACTTTCTATCTAAATGCCACCAGGTTGTACATTACTACTGGAGATCTTTTTAACATCCAGAAATGCCCTTAAATGTTGAGGTCCCCCCCCCCCCCCCCAAAAAAAAAAGAAAATATTTCACTCCTAAATAACGAATTAAACATTTACAGGGATATGCCAAAAGAAACGAGGCACCTAATGCTCAAATCTCTGTTCGCATAGTTAGAAATAACTTTCTCCTATCCTGACTAGACTTTGCTGCATCAGGTTAGATCCAGATCGTCTGTCCACAGAACAAAGCCTGTGAGTTTCAAAAATATAAACACAAGACACCTTTTCAATCTTGTTTGAAGGCAAAAAGATGCCAGCAGTGTCATCCAATCAGTCACCTCAGAAAGAGAAGATTCCAAAAATAGAAGACAAATTATTTATGTCCACATCTTGTTGTTGAAGTGGATCTGGAACCACAGAGACCCCAAGAACTTGTCTCACTACAGTAGGAATATAATACTTTGTTCAAAAGTGGAATAGAAATTGAGGAATATTTCAGAATATCAAGATATTTTTTCATGAATTCTACAGGAGACAGTTCTTGAGATCTAGGAAAATTCAATACCCGGAGATTAAGCCTTTGATTGAAATTTTCAACCTGTTCCAGTTTCCTGTGTATGAACAAGTTATCTTTGATCGCTGAAGCAACAGATGCTCTGAGTTCTTTAATATCTCCTTCAGTCGACTGAGCTGATTTTAAATATTCCTGCTTATTTAATTCCAAAGAAGTGGAAAGATTGTCTACTTTGCTCACCAACAACTCTGTATCCTGTGCAGACTTTGCCACAGTCACAAAGTGCCTGAAGAGTTTTACAGATGCTATCCAGGGTCACTGCCGATTCTCTCAAGGGAGCCAAATCCAGGTTAACTCCCTGCTCTGGTTCAGCATTCGCCTCATCTGGCCTAACACCGCCATCGGAGATCCCTGCCCTTATGTCTTCTGGGGAAAGGGAGAGCTCAGCATTAGCCCGATTACCAGCAGGGCATGGTGGATTGATGACCAATGGAAATGTTTTCCCCCAAGAGTGTGGGCGCTCCTCTGACTGCACTCACCACGTGGTTCTCAACTCTGGTTCCAGGTGGAATGCGCATGGCGAACTGGTCAAGAATCTGTGGTGCTGGGGAAGAAGTGTGGACTGGTGGCGGTTGCAGCCTCACCACCCCCTTTCTTCTGAAATGTGGTTGCAGCCTCACCACCCCCTTCCTTCTGGAATGCGGTATCCTTTCAGAGGTATTAAAGTAGGAAACAAAACAATTTCCAGCAGACGCCGATCCAAAAATCTCTGTGCACTGCTCAGTCTGCCATCTTGACACCCCCCCTCCCCGGCAACGGGCCTTCAGTTCTCAATTTGTTCACATACATGGTCGAGAATAAGACCTTGCCGGAGTCTCTACAAATGGCACAGATGGATTGTACTCTTGAAGCTGGATAAGGATCCATTTTCTCCTGCTTCATACAGGCCCATTTCTTTATTAAATTTTGAGGCTAAGTTGTTTGCCAAGATCTTGGCGAATCGTTTGGCCAAGATTCTCCCTTATTTATTGGAGGATTCTCAGGTGGGGTTTGTTAGAGGAAGGAATGCCTCAAGTTCTTGGCCTCCTTGGCTGTGGTACACACGTGCAAAGTGCCTTCTATTCTTATCAGCTTTGATGCTGTGAAGGCTTTTGATCATATTTGTTGGAGTTTTCTCTTTAAAGTTCTCCAGGCCTATGAAATTACTGGATTCTTTTTTAGTTGCAGTGCAGGCTCTTTGTTTGAATTCAAAAGCTGTCTTGGGTGAATAGAATTTTTTTGCTACCATTTTTACTCCAGCGGGGTACGAGCCAGGGATGTCCCCTATCCCCATTACTTTTGTTTTAGCGTTGAATCCTCTCATTCGGGATATCAGCACATCCGTAGATTATGGGGATGGCCTTTAGGACTTAACTTTTAAGCTTTTTGCTTTTGCAAATGACTTATAGGTACACTTCACTCAACCACAATCTTCGCTTGTGGCTCTGATGGGGATTTTTCTGGTTTTCGACTAAATTTACAGAGGTTCTTGGCTCTTGTGTCTTTGGGCTGAGTGAGGCGGGATTGTTAGGAACCCGTTCCCTTGCATTGGGCAACCCACTCTTTCCATATCTAGGGATCTGCCTTTCCATACAACTCTCAAAGTTGTATCATCTAAATATCTCCCACTTTCCAGACTCAACCATAGCTACTTTATCCAGCTGACAGGCATTACCTCTGGGTCTGAATGGCAGGATCCATTTGTTTAAGATGATAGAATGTCCTAATTGGCTGTACATGCTCCAGATGCTCCCGTTTAAGCTATTGTGGAAAGACCTAGTGCTGGGCAGACTTATACGGTCAGTGCCAGAGCCGGTGGTGGGAGGCGGGGTTGGTGGTTGGGAGGCGGGGATAGTGCTGGGCAGACTTATACGGTCTGTGCCAGAGCCGGTGGTAGGGAGGCAGGGCTGGTGGTTGGGAGGCGGGGATAGTGCTGGGCAGACTTATACGGTCTGTGCCCTGAAGAACACAGGTACAAATCAAAGTAGGGTATACACAAAATTAGCACATATGAGTTATCTTGTTGGGCAGACTGGATGGACCATGCAGGTCTTTTTCTGCCGTCATCTACTGTGTTACTATGATCTTTGCACTCTTCGTCATTTATCTCATTTTTGTTGGGCAGGTAAAAAACCAAAGCTCTCTATACTGGGTCCTTGGTGGGTTGGAGGCTTGGGTCTACTTAACCAAGCTTGTCATGGAGATGGTTCTTGAATCATGAGGACTACACCCATCTTAGGGTGGAGAGGGAACTATATTACCCTTAGCATTTTAGCTTTCTTTTACAGGTGCCCACCAAAGAACATCCCATAACAGTGTGTGGCAGTATTTTGTTACATTCATTGCAGTTTCTGCTGCAAAGTTCTGGCAGGGTCAGAGGTGGTATGTGAGTAAACAGACCTGCAAGTGGCATATTGGTTGGCTCCAAGTTTTTTTTTTGTTTGTTTTTTGTTTTTTTTGGGGGGTGGGGGGGGGAGGGCAAGCTGTGCAGACACTTGCTGCTACTAATGGGACAGCTCTAATGAGATAGGTGGGAGCAGTTCCAGTAGTGACTATGGTAAGACAACCATGAACCCAAAAGTAAATCCAGCTCATGATGCCATGGCTTCCTCTACATCAGGAGTGCATGGCCAGGGCAGTATCAGCTGCTTTGGGCCAGAGAGGATGAAGTAGCAGTGTAGATCCTTGTGGCTGACCAGAGGAGAAAGCACTGTGGAGGCTTCTATGAGATGGAGGGTGGTAGAAGAATGGAGGAAGAGAGAGAACTGAAGACCTTGAAAGGTAGGGGTTAGGAAGTAAAAAGCTGAAGACAGGGTCTTTTGGGGAAGGTTTGAGGGGAGAATGAAATGCAAGACTCAAACCTAGGGAGGTTAAAGGACAGAGTTGGAGTGTTGAGCCTGAGGGGAGCCCTGTGCAATGGGGAAGGAGAGCATGAGCTGGGTAATTGTGCCTTCTGGAGGGATCTTGAGCCTGGGGGTAGGGAGAGGGGGAATGGGGAAGGAAAATGCAACCTGCAGTATTGATGGGGGGAGGGGAGAGAAATGAGAGGTGGTTGAGTCTCTCGGAGATACAAGCTAGAAATGTCAAATGGGGGGGGGGGGGGGGGGTAACGAATGAAGCATGCAGACATCAGGACCAGGATTCCAGATGAGAGAATTCTCTATCGTTCAATATTTTCCTGTATTGCATTTTAAATTACCTAGATATAGTGATATTGCATTATTTGATCAAAGTGTGCAGAATTGTGTAGGATGTTTAATTTTTTGTGTGCAGAATTCTGCAGGACTAATAGGTATGGTGATGTCTCTTTCCAGACAAGTTTCTTGTTCAAATTGAATGCAAATGTTTTTTTTATTCACAGTATATAAACACAAGTACAAATACTTGTGCATAAAAATGTTAATGACAGGTTATAGGCACGATCATAGATATAGGCCTTTGGAAAAAAAATTCTAGGAAGGCGTGTTACTGTCTTTCTCCCTACGCTAATCTTGTCAGCCTTTGAATGTTAAAAACTTTCTGGCGAGGAAGTTTTGCCTCTGATAAATAGGCATTAAAAGTTACTGAACTGTTTCTTCTTTCTTGTTTACAGAAATCATTGCAACTGACAAAGAAGATGTTGCTTTCAAGGACCTTGATGTAGCCATTCTGGTTGGCTCCATGCCCAGGAGAGAGGGCATGGAGAGGAAGGACTTGCTGAAAGCAAACGTGAAAATTTTTAAGTCTCAGGGTGCTGCTTTGGACAAGTATTCCAAGAAGACTGTCAAGGTGATTTTATTTTTCTTTTAAAATTTCTAAGAAAATAATTGCAAGCAGTTTTTCACATGTGACTACTGCTTATTTTAAAACTAGTTTGTCCTGGAAAGTTTGGGATTCCAGCTCAGAAGCAACTGCCATTAAGCTGTGGGCTTTCTTTCCTTGTTGTATATCCGCCTACTTCTTTACTTTGCCCAGCAATTATAGTGAAAATCCTTGGCCGGCAGAGACATTGAAGGGCTGTTTGAGAACCCTGCAGTCGCAAGGTGTTATTTTTTTGAGCACCGATAAACTCCGCTCTGTCTCCCCTTCAACTCTACTTGCCACTGAGCCATCGAGCTGTTCAGCTTACAGAATGTAAATAAGTTTTACTTGAGTAAAGCAAAATTAATGTTAGATTGAACTAGCAATGCTGGCATAGAAAGCTTTCAGGGCCCAGCTGGAGAATTGTTTCTCTAATGGAGTGGTTCTTACAGGGGCAAAGTCAATCTCTTGTTGAGGCATTCTGCAGAAGTGGAGATTCTTGGAAGAGTAAAGTCCTTTCCCTTCTGCCTTTTACCTTCCCCTCTGTCTCTCCCCCTCCCCCCCGGAGGCAAATGGCTTCAGGAGTTTTGCCCTTAGTTGGACTTTTATTTATTTTTCTTTCCTGATCTGAAAAAAAAAAGTTTAGGGTAACTCTCTCTCTTAAGCAGCTGTAGCTCTGGGGACGGAGCGCAAGCTTGGCAGCTTATCAAAATGCAGAATTTGGGAATAGTAATTAGGGAAAATGAGGAGGAGTTAAGTTGAAGGGGGATGAGGGTTTCAATTGTGATGTTAATTTTAAAAAAATATGTACATATCTGTAAATAGATCTCAAGTCCAGACGTCACAACACCAACAAAAATCATAAGGTGACATTAGTTTAAGTCTAAACAAATGCCCAAATTGGGCAAAGTAGGTCTGAATAACATTAGATACTTGATCTTTCATCGACAATTCAGAGTCCAAATACACCTTCAATAATTTCATAACATGCTTTACTGGCAGCTTAACTCCTGGGAGATTAAAAAAAGTAGGCCACCATGCCTTCATTCTTTTCCTCACAATTGTCTAAAAACATCCCCCAATGAAGACATACAGGCATTAAATAACAATGCCGACAGAGCCGAACTCTGCTGAACACCTCTCTCCAGAAGCTCCTCCCGAGAAACAGATCCCCTGCAACATACACTCAATGTTCGCCCTTCCAAATCTAACACTACTCCTCCTATCCCTACTGTACTCATCTTGGACAACAGCAAACGAATATCAACAGAATTGAAGGCCCCAGAAATATCCAAATAAACTAAACAAAGACAGACATTTCTATTCAAACTTTTCCTCAATTCATCAACTGTCGCAAGCAGCAATGACTTCACCCCATGGGCCTCCAGAACCCAAACTGATGCAGATCTAGACAACCAACATCATCCACAAACTCCTCCAATAGTTGCAAAATCACATTCTCGAACACTTTACCCAAAAAACGGTACCACTGAAATTGGCCTATAATTACTCATACCGCAACATCAAGTCCCTCTTTCTTCAACAAAGGCTTAACCATCGCCTGGTTACAACTATTTGGGCAAATGCCAACACTCAAAGACTTATTTACAATCAAGATCACAACTGGCGCAACTACATCGGCCAGCTGCCTAATAACAACCGGTGAACAAGTATCCAACAACGATTTTGTGGGTTAACCTTAGCAATTGCACCTCTCACTTCTTCCACCCCGTTTTCATCACACTGTCCCAGGACTAACTCTTACAGCATCTGCACAGCTCCCTGAACCTCGTACACCCAAAGATTGCAACTTAATGTCAAAATCTGCATACTGATCAGCACTCTGTTTTCTCTCTCTCTATCTATTTATACATATATATGTCATTCAGGGGCCTTCTCTCCCCTCCCCCACCTGGCCCATTGTTTCAGAATAATAGAGCTGATAATTTTCTCTTCTTTTCTTTACTCAGCAACACTGTTCTGAAGTCCCACCCTTGGAAGACCTTGGCCTGGGGTTCTGGATGGGACTTGTGCTTCCTTTTCAGTGCTTCAAAAAAAGAGAGATTCGTTTTGTGATTGGCAGCCATATTGGTTCCAATGATATGGCTATATCCTGGTATAGGTAGGGTAGTGAGTTGTACTCTGTGGTGTTTGCTCGCTTGATTATCATTGCAGCTTGGGCAGATGCTTGCTGGATTGTTCCATGGAGCACCTCTTCTTATGTTGGTGATGTCACTGGCAGAATTCATTTTTCTCTACCTCCACCTGCTGGTAGGAAGGGATAACACACCCATTGGTTCAGAACAGTGTCGCTAATTAATGGAAAGAGAATTTTTCAGGTAAGACATAATTTCTCCTTTCCTCAGGTTACTCCTTTATCCTATGCCCCCTCATTCCAGAACTTCCTTTCAGTTGAAAGAGACCTGCCCTCTCTGCATATATGCCACATAGGTATTTAAAATGTCTCTATCATATCTCCCCCTCTCCTGCCTTTCTTCCAAATTGTATATATATTAATATCTTCAAATCTGCCTCCATGCACTTTGATGAAGATCATTGATCATTTTAGTAGCTGCCCTCTGGACCAACTCAATCCTATTTATATCTTTTTGAAGGTGCAGGCTCCAGAAGTGTTTCCCATTCTGTAAATGATGTCTCACCAAAATCTTATACATGCCTCTTAATTTTTGGAGCTAGTTCTACTTTTCCACCATTTTATCATATTTTCCCCTTTGAAAGTTAGTTTCTAGTGATTAGATTTCCTTAATGTCCTCCTTCCTCCAGTTAAATCAGATTTGATCTTGTTATGATTACCATTTCCTCTTGCACTAAATCATGCATTCCAAGATAAGGTTACCAGACTTTTGGTTTGCATAAGAGAGAGAGAAAGGGAGGGACTGGCTTAAGGCTGGAGTGGGGGGGGGGGGGCATTGGGGGAGGGGTGGGGGGGACCTGGCAGAGAATTCTAGTGAATGAGCAGAGGCTCCGTGCCATACCATTATTCTTTTTCATGCTGATACCAGAGCAAGTCGGAAAGAGTTGTGAATGTAGGTTTGAAAAGAGAAACCACCTGGAGGGTGGGGGGGATAGCAAGAGTGGGGAGGCAGGCAGGAATATTAGTATGCTGATGCCGAATTTTAATATGGCATCTCTGTCCCCCTTAGTGGAATCGAGGACAGAAAGTTGCCACAGGAAGAGTCAGGGACACAAGTCTGAAATCGGCGACAATCCCCCAAAATTGGGGGTTCTGATAACCTTACACTAAGGACTAATCTAAAATAGCTTTCTCGGTGGTTTCCAAACCAACTGCTCCATAAAACAGTTTTCTGTTTCATCTAGGAACTTTGCCTCCCTATCATGTCCTAACAAGACATTTATCCGCAACAACTCAGCCAGAAACCTTATTACTAAATCAAAAAACAAAAAAATAACAAATAAATAAAACAATAATTAAATTAAATGTGCTCAGTTTTTTTGGTGTGCTAAAGTGTCTCAGGGTTTTGAGAAGCATTTACACATAGTTCTCACATCATCGCACGTCCTACCACCAGCCAGATATTAATGTTAAAAAATATCAAAAAATACCAAGATGAAAACAGCTATTAAATGTTTGAAGTTACTTAGCTTGGGTGCTGGTGCGAGCAAAATTGTAAATGTTCATAGAGTATCTTCTCAAAACAGCGCCCCAGTCAACTTTTAGTTCATGGACGCTGATCTAAAACAGAGGCTCCAATAACACCTTTTCTTCTCAGTTCATGTGATGTGAATTTCTAAATTCCCTGTTCCCAAGACATTTATCCGGTCAGTACTAGGGTAACTGAAGTCACCCATTATCACGTTGCAAACTGTACCTTCCCTAAATTCTGTTTTAACATTTCATTGTTTTTTCTGTCTAGATGTACAGTAGTATACCTCACCCACTATTTTGTTTCCCTTCACACTTAGAATTTCTATCCATTAAGATTCCGCTGTGCATCCTGTTCCCTGCAGATCTCTAGCCCTGTTTGACTGACTTGATTCCCTCTTTAACACATAGTACCACTTCTCCACCAAATTGATCCACCCTGTTCCTGCAATATAATTTGTACCCCAGTATTGGTGTCCCACTGGTTTTCCTCTGTCCACCAAGACGCCAGGATGCCTGTTGTATCTACCTCTTTATTCAGTGCTGTATATTCTCTTGTCCATCTTATTTTTAGGCTTCTAATATTTATATACAGACAGTTCAAAGTATTCATGTTGTATTTACAGTCTATTTAGAAGTTGACGGGGATAATTTGCTGTCTTTGTCTGCTCTTTATTTACAAGCAAATCCAAGAAGACAGGAGGAGCCTCCACGGGAAGTCAAAGCAAAACAGCAAAAGTAGAGGCTGACAAATGCGCAAACCAATGGGGAGATAATATCAAAAACCAGTTTATTCAGAATATTCATATCAATATCAAGGACCCGACACGGTCCGTGTTTCGGCGCTAAAGCGCCTGCCTCAGGGGTCACAGTCAGCTTTCTCTGAGAAGAAGCTGATAGGCTTGAATAATTCCTTTAACTTGCATACATAAAGGAATTATTCAAGCCTATCAGCTTCTTCTCAGAGAAAGTTGATTGTGACCCCTGAGGCAGGCACTTTGGCGCCGAAACACGGACCGTGTCGGGTCCTTGATATTGATATGAATATTCTGAATAAACTGGTTTTTGATATTATCTCCCCATTGGTTTGCGCATTTGTCAGCCTCTACTTTTGCTTTATTTACAAGCCCCTGGCCTACTTTTGAATTTTTGACTTTGTTGGAATGCCCTGATTTTTCCTGTTTTGATAGTATCCATCAAAAATACCTTCTTCCAAACTATGTGCTCCTGAGCAACTGTCAGCTTTCTCCCGGGTTGAATTGTCAACTAAAGCAGCTGTCATAATCTACCCTTTCTGGTAGAAGCCCCTGGAGACCCATTATTGGTACAAGAAAATTTTGTATCCCCTCAGTCTTAAGTAGGATGTTTCACATATATAGGCCCGTGAAGAATTGGTAAGAAGCTATAAAGGAACAGCATAACATCTGAAACATTTTTTCCCTAAGGGAATACAGAATCCTAGTATGCTTCCCTGTTTGTTTCCTGGGGGGGGAGCAGGGAGTGGAGGAATTGAAAGATGTCCAATATTTCTGCTTACCTGATAAAATCATTGGAGGAGAATTCTGGGGGAGATTTTCTCCTTTTCATGGTGAGGAATACGATCCAATAGTTAGCCAGTGAAGCCCTCATTTTGACTGAACTCCCACAAGTTCATACTATGAATCCCATGAGTGCTCAGATTCATGCCGAGAAATATTCCAGGGGTAAAAATTAGGTTTGAGACTGGCTAGACCTTAATGCCTGGTATACACCTGTCCCCTGGAGATGTTTCCTTCCTCAGTGCACTGGAGATAGACCACAGTACAACTGATAAATCCAAGTCCCTGAGCGACCTCGACATCCGTGAACTGTATGGGGAGAGTATAGGTCTTGAGGATCAGCTGCATAATCATCTTGAGTTAATGACATTGAAGTTGAGGTATTGTATTTAGCTAGGATCTGGGCAAACCTTTCACTGATCCTTCTCAGACTGCCTACATCAAGGCCAAAGAGGAACCACGTAGGTGAGGCCACATTCTCCTGCTACACTTGGAGTATCAATGGTGTGGTCTTAGTTGCTTGGAGGTCGGTGCAACCATTTTGTCATCAAGGAGCTTTAACGGGCCTCCAACTGGATTTGCTTTATATGTACAGCAGTAGGCAGTACCTCTCACTGCATGAAGTTTGAGGGTGATCAATGTACTACCAACCGGTGCCTCTGCCAACTTCCAATTCAGCTCCTGTTGATGGACCAGACTTAAAATACAGATCTTTTCATGCTGATCTTCATGGCTTCCAATCTGTCATTTGTAAGAACAAATGACATTGGGTTTGTGTTGAGGCCAAAGCACTGTACTATCACCAGTTGTCAGTATCACAGAAATGTAAACAGTATTCTCCGAGGACAAGCAGGCTGCTTGTTCTCACTGATGGGTGACGTCCACGGCAGCCCCTCCAATCGGAAACTTCACTAGCAAAGGCCTTTGCTAGTCCTCGCGCGCTCATGCGCACCGCGCATGCGCGGCCGTCTTCCCACCCGAACCGGCTCGTGTTCGTCAGTCTTCTTTTGTCCGCGCTCGGTACGGTCGTGTTTTCGCCGTGTCGTGCCCCGCAAAGTCGACCTCGCGCGTTCTCTTCGTGTTAAAAAAAAAAAAAAAAAAACATTCTGTGTGTGGAAAGGGACTCTTCGGTCTCTTTTCCCCCGATATTTCCAGCTTTTTCGCCCCGGTAAGTTTTCTTTCGTCGTCGGGGTAGGCCGCTTTTAGGCCTCGGGTCGAAGTTTTCTTCCCCTTGTTTTTGTGGTGCCTTTTCTGCCATTTCGACTTTTGATCTCGCCGGCGTGATTTTTCCGCCCATGACATCGAAGTCTCCCAGCGGCTTCAAGAAGTGCACCCAGTGCGCCCGGGTCATCTCGCTCACTGACAGGCACGCGTCGTGTCTTCAGTGCTTGGGGGCTGGGCACCGCCCGCAGGCCTGTAGTCTGTGTTCCCTTTTGCAAAAGCGGACTCAGGTAGCGAGATTGGCCCAGTGGAACGTTTTGTTCTCGGGCTCTTCGTCGACATCGGCACCGGGGGTATCGAGTGCATCGACGTCTTCAGCGTCCAGACCTTCATCCTCGGCCGCCAGTGCATCGAGTGCATCGAGGCATCGGCCCTCTGCATCGGCGCTGAGACATCGGACAGCTGCGTCGACGTCGGTGGTACCGGGACCTCGTCTGCTGATGTCGTCGGACGGTGGTGCTTCGTCTGGAGTGCAGGTGAGGGCTGTCCATTCCCCTGCTGGTGGCGGTGAGCCTTCGGGTGGGTCTCCCCCTACCCTGAGGGCTCCTGCGGTACAGCCCCCCCGAGACCGACCTCCTTCGGCCTCGGCCCCGAGGAAGCGACGGCTGGATTCTACGTTCTCCTCGTCGGTGCCGGGAAGTTCCGGTGACATGCTTCGTTCCAAGAAGTCGAAGAAGCATCGTCATCGGTCTCCTTCCCGTGTCGGCACCGAGAGCTCTGGGTCGCCAAGAGAGTCGGCACCCAGTAGGCATCGGCACTGAGAGGACCGCTCACCCTCTGTTTAGGAGCTGTCGATGCGCTCCACTCTGGACAGCCCGGAACAGCCTCCACGCCCGGAACAGGTTCTGACGTCGACGCCTGCATCGACCGCCATGCCTTTCTCTGCAGCCGCTCTGAACGAGAGCCTCCGGGCCGTTCTCCCAGAGATTCTGGGAGAGCTGTTGCGCCCTACCCCTCCGGTACCGGCGGCGCTTGCGCCACCGGTACCGTCGAGTGTGGCGCCGGCTGGTCCATCGCCCGGGGTGAGGTCTCCGGCGTCGGTGCCGCGTGCGGTACCGGCTGCCGTCGCCTCCCAGGAGGGCTCCCCGACTACGTCGGCGGAGGGAGCTTCGCCGATGCGGGCGAGGGAGTCTACCTCTCGACGCCCCCATCGTGGACGTGGCTCCACAGAGTCAGAGTCGAGTCGGGCACGGTTGCAGACACAGGTCCGTGAACTTGTGTCTGACACCGAGGGTGAGGCCTCGTGGGAAGAGGAAGAAGACACCAGATATTTCTCTGACGAGGAGTCTGAGGGTCTTCCTTCCGATCCCACTCCCTCTCCTGAGAGACAGCTTTCTCCCCCCGAGAGTCTGTCTTTCGCTTCCTTTGTCCGGGAGATGTCTACGGCCATCCCCTTCCCGGTGGTTGTGGAGGACGAGCCCAGGGCTGAAATGTTTGAGCTCCTGGACTATCCTTCTCCACCTAAGGAAGCGTCCACTGTACCCATGCACCATGTCCTAAAAAAGACATTGCTGGCGAACTGGACCAAGCCTCTAACTAATCCCCACATTCCCAAGAAGATCGAGTCCCAGTACCGGATCCATGGGGACCCAGAGCTGATGCGCACACAGTTGCCTCATGACTCTGGAGTTGTGGATTTGGCCCTAAAGAAGGCTAAGAGTTCTAGGGAGCATGCTTTGGCGCCCCCGGGCAAGGACTCTAGAACCTTAGACTCCTTTGGGAGGAAGGCCTACCATTCTTCTATGCTCGTGGCCAAAATTCAGTCCTACCAGCTCTACACGAGCATACACATGCGGAACAATGTGCGGCAGTTGGCGGGCTTGGTGGATGCGCTCCCCCCTGAGCAAGCCAAGCCTTTTCAGGAGGTGGTCAGGCAGCTGAAGGCGTGCAGAAAATTCCTGGCCAGAGGGGTGTATGACACCTTTGATGTTGCGTCCAGGGCCGCTGCTCAAGGTGTGGTGATGCGCAGACTCTCATGGCTGCGTGCCTCCGACCTGGAGAATAGAATCCAGCAGCGGATTGCGGACTCGCCTTGTCGTGCGGATAATATTTTTGGAGAGAAAGTCGAACAGGTGGTAGAGCAGCTCCACCAGCGGGACACCGCATTCGACAAGTTCTCCCGCCGGCAGCCTTCAGCATCTACCTCTACAGGTAGAAGATTTTTCGGGGGAAGGAAGACTGTTCCCTACTCTTCTGGCAAGCGTAGGTACAATCCTCCTTCTCGACAGCCTGCGGCCCAGGCTAAGCCCCAGCGCGCTCGCTCTCGTCAGCAGCGTGCGCCTCAGCAAGGCCCATCGGCTCCCCAGCGAAAGCAAGGGATGAGCTTTTGACTGGCTCCAGCAGAGCATAGCCGACATCCAAGTATCAGTGCCGGGCGACCTACCAGTCGGGGGGAGGTTAAAAGCTTTTCACCAAAGGTGGCCTCTCATAACCTCCGATCAGTGGGTTCTTCAAATAGTCCGGCACGGGTACACCCTCAATTTGGCTTCAAAACCTCCAAATTGTCCACCGGGAGCTCAATCCTACAGCTTCCAGCACAAGCAGGTACTTGCAGAGGAACTCTCCGCCCTTCTGAGCGCCAATGCGGTCGAGCCCGTGCCATCCGGGCAAGAAGGGCTGGGATTCTATTCCAGGTACTTCCTTGTGGAAAAGAAAACAGGGGGGATGCGTCCCATCCTAGACCTAAGGGCCCTGAACAAATATCTGGTCAAAGAAAAGTTCAGGATGCTTTCCCTGGGCACCCTTCTACCCATGATTCAGCAAAACGATTGGCTATGCTCTCTGGACTTGAAGGACGCCTATATGCACATCCTGATACTGCCAGCTCACAGACAGTATCTGCGATTGCAGCTGGGCACACGTCACTTCCAGTACTGTGTGCTACCCTTTGGGCTCGCCTCTGCGCCCAGAGTGTTCACGAAGTGCTTGGCTGCACTTCGCTACTGGGGGTACACGTGTTCCCATATCTCGACGATTGGCTGGTGAAGAACACATCCGAGGCAGGAGCCCTGCAGTCCATGCAGATGACTATTCGCCTCCTGGAGCTACTGGGGTTTGTGATAAATTATCCAAAGTCCCATCTTCTCCCAGTGCAGAGACTCGAATTCATAGGAGCTCTGCTGGATTCTCGGACGGCTCACGCCTATCTCCCAGAGACGAGAGCCAACAACTTGTTGTCCCTCGTCTCGCGGGTGCGAGCGTCCCAGCAGATCACAGCTCGGCAGATGTTGAGATTGCTAGGCCACATGGCCTCCACAGTTCGTGACTCCCATGGCCCGCCTTCACATGCGATCTGCTCAATGGACCCTAGCTTCCCAGTGGTTTCAGGCTGCTGGGGATCTAGAAGACGTGATCCACCTGTCCACGAGTTTTCTCGAATCCCTGTATTGGTGGACGATTTGGTCCAATCTGACTCTGGGACGTCCCTTCCAAATTCCTCAGCCACAAAAAGTGCTGACCACGGATGCGTCTCTCCTGGGGTGGGGAGCTCATGTCGAGGGGATTCACACCCAAGGAAGCTGGTCCCTCCAGGAACGCGATCTGCAGATCAATCTTCTGGAGTTACGAGCGATCTGGAACGCTCTGAAGGCTTTCAGAGATCGGCTGTCCCACCAAATTATCCATGTATTACGTCAACAAGCAGGGGGGCACCGGATCTCGCCCCCTGTGTCAGGAAGCCGTCAGCATGTGGCTCTGGGCTCGCCGTCACGGCATGGTGCTCCAAGCCACATATCTGGCAGGCGTAAACAACAGTCTGGCCGACAGGTTGAGCAGGATTATGCAACCTCACGAATGGTCGCTCAATTCCCGAGTGGTGCGCCAGATCTTCCAAGCGTGGGGCACCCCCTTGGTAGATCTCTTCGCATCTCGAGCCAACCACAAAGTCCCTCAGTTCTGTTCCAGGCTTCAGGCCCACGGCAGACTGGCATCGGATGCCTTCCTCCTGGACTGGGGGGAGGGTCTGCTGTATGCTTATCCTCCCATACCTCTGGTGGGGAAGACTTTGTTGAAACTCAAGCAAGACCGAGGCACCATGATTCTGATTGCTCCTTTTTGTCCGTGTCAGATCTGGTTCCCTCTTCTTCTGGAGTTGTCCTCCGAAGAACCGTGGAGATTGGAGTGTTTTCCGACCCTCATCACGCAGGACGAAGGGGCGCTTCTGCATCCCAACCTCCGGTCCCTGGCTCTCACGGCCTGGATGTTGAGAGCGTAGACTTTGCCTCTTTGGGTCTGTCAGAGGGTGTCTCCCGTATCTTGCTTGCTTCCAGGAAAGATTCCACTAAGAGGAGTTACTTCTTTCATTGGCGGAGGTTTGCCGTCTGGTGTGACAGCAAGGCCCTAGATCCTCGCTCTTGTCCTACACAGACCCTGCTTGAATACCTTCTGCACTTGTCTGAGTCTGGTCTCAAGACCAACTCTGTAAGGGTTCACCTTAGTGCAATCAGTGCATACCATTACCGTGTGGAAGGTAAGCCGATCTCAGGACAGCCTTTAGTTGTTCGCTTCATGAGAGGTTTGCTTTTGTCAAAGCCCCCTGTCAAGCCTCCTACAGTGTCATGGGATCTCAATGTCGTTCTCACCCAGCTGATGAAACCTCCTTTTGAGCCACTGAATTCCTGCCATCTGAAGTACTTGACCTGGAAGGTCATTTTCTTGGTGGCAGTTACTTCAGCTCGTAGAGTCAGTGAGCTTCAGGCCCTGGTAGCCCAGGCCCCTTACACCAAATTTCATCATAACAGAGTAGTCCTCCGCACTCATCCTAAGTTCTTGCCAAAGGTTGTGTCGGAGTTCCATCTGAACCAGTCAATTGTCTTGCCAACATTCTTTCCCCATCCTCATTCCTGCCCTGCTGAACGTCAGCTGCACACATTGGACTGCAAGACAGCATTGGCCTTCTACCTGGAGCGGACACAGCCCAACAGACAGTCCGCCCAATTGTTTGTTTCTTTTGATCCCAATAGGAGGGGAGTGGCTGTGGGGAAACGCACCATATCCAATTGGCTAGCAGGTTGCATTTCCTTCACTTACACCCAGGCTGGGCTGGCTCTTGAGGGTCATGTCACGGCTCATAATGTTAGAGCCATGGCAGCGTCGGTAGCCCACTTGAAGTCAGCCTCTATTGAAGAAATTTGCAAAGCTGCAACGTGGTCATCTGTCCACACATTCACATCTCATTACTGCCTGCAGCAGGATACCCGACGCGACAGTCGGTTCGGGCAGTCAGTTCTTCAGAACCTGTTCGGGCTTTAGGATCCAACTCCACCCCCCGAGGGCCCTGTTTGTTCTGTTCCAGGCTGCACTCTCAGTTAGTTGGTAAATTTTTTAGGTCAATCTCAGTTATGTCCTCGCCGTTGCGAGGCCCAATTGACCATGGTTGTTGTTTTGAGTGAGCCTGGGGGCTAGGGATACCCCATCAGTGAGAACAAGCAGCCTGCTTGTCCTCGGAGAAAGCGAATGCTACATACCTGTAGAAGGTATTCTCCGAGGACAGCAGGCTGATTGTTCTCACAAACCCGCCCGCCTCCCCTTTGGAGTTGTGTCTTCCCTTGCTTTGTTTGCTACTTATGGGACTGACGAACACGAGCCGGTTCGGGCGGGAAGACAACCGCGCATGCGCGGTGCGCATGAGCGCGCGAGGACTAGCAAAGGCCTTTGCTAGTGAAGTTTCCGATTGGAGGGGCTGCCGTGGACGTCACCCATCAGTGAGAACAATCAGCCTGCTGTCCTCGGAGAATACCTTCTACAGGTATGTAGCATTCGCTTAATGTGCTGTCAGAAGGCCTGTATACAGAAAGGTTTTATAACGTTGCTGTACCAAAAAACACTGGGATCATGACCCTAAGAGAATTAAGGAGAATGTTTCAAATGATCTTATAACTTCATTCTCATTCCAATGGGGGGGGGGGGGAGGAGAGAAAAGAAAACTGGACATTGTGTTATACATAAGTATTGCCATACTGGGAAAGACCAAAGGTCCATCGAGCCCAGCATCCTGTTTCCAGCAGTGGCCAATCCAGGTCACAGGTACCCGGCAAGATCCCAAAAATGTACAAAACATTTTATACTGCTTATCCCAGAATAGTGGATTTTCCCCAAGTCCATTTAATAACGGTCATGGGCGTAGTTTGACTGTTTCATTTGGGGGGGGGGGGGGCAAAGGATAGGGCGGAGCATATTAGCATATTCATTTGCATATGTATATATATATTCAATTGAATATGCTAATATGGAGGAAGGAAGGGAAAAAGAGCTGGCTTTTTTTGGGAATAACCATAATTACACCAGGCTCTAAAACACCAATACACTACCTCGTGAAAAAAAAAAGGGCTGCAAATTCTATATTCTAGCAGAATACTGCACATTGATCACACATGAAAAACACATGACACAACAGACATGAAACAAGGAACCAGAAATCAAAAAATATGAAGGCAAAATACTGAACTGGAAAGTTAACTCAAAAAGTCAGACTCAGCATGCAGCAATACCAGAAAAATTGAAACTTACATGCAAAATGTCACAGATGCACATTTCCAAAAGCTGACATATTCCAGTTAATAAATTCTGAATAAAATACTTTTTTCTACCTTTGTTGTCTGATCATTTAGTTTTTCTATTCGCTTTGGTCCCAGTGTCTTCTGTTTTATGCAGTGTCTTCTTTCCATTTGATATTTTTCTTTCACCATGTCCATCATCCTCCTGTGTCCTTATGCGTCCTGTCTACCATCTATAGCCCTGTCCCTATCCTTCCTCGAATTTCAGTATCTTCCCTCAACGTGTCCCTCACCCCAATCTTCATCCTGTTATTCCTGTTTTGGTTTTTTTTTGCTAACTCTCCCCTCTTCCAGCACCCTCTCTTTCTATTTCCTCCCTTCTATACAGCACCCTCTCTCCCTATTTTCTCTCCTCTGACCAGTATATTCTCTTTCTCTCACCCTCTTCTGTCCAGCATATCCTCCTTCCCTTACTTCAATCCAGCATCCTTCCATGTCCCCTTCCCTTCCATGTCAGCTTCTCCATTGTATCATTATTTCGCCCATGTCCAGCATATCCCCTCTTTGTCCCCATTCCCATACAATGTCTAGCACCCCCCATCATTTTCTTAACTTTAGGTGACCTTTATAGAATTACCTTGTAAATTAAAATTGCGAAAGTGGCAACCTCCTGTATTAGTGCTTATGAAATTTTCAAGACAAACAGTGGCTTTTACCCTTGTGTTCTCCAGCTGGTTTCAACCAGATTTGCAAGTAAATAGCTCAAGGCGGCAAAAATACCCAGCTAATATTTGTTCAAGCTGAAAATTCTTTAAAACCTGGAGCGCAATATCTTACGTTTCTCCACCTCAGTTATTCACTGCTCATCTATCTGTACGATTAACCTGCTGCTGGAGGAGGCAGGGAGATGAAGCTCAGAGAAATTAAAGAAAATGAGCACTAGGCTATGAAAAGATTTGCAAGGCTGGGGTTGCATTGACAAAATTTTAAAATGGCACAGGGAGGGTAGGATAGTAATAGGGGCAATAAATGGATGGATGTGCTTCTCCTGTTCGGTGGCCAATAAAAATGTCGATTTGCTGAATCACAATGTAGGGTGGGGTGGAGTTAGAGCTCAGTGTAACAGGGCAGTACCAAATAATGGCTAAAGTGTTTGGTTCACTATTCATACTTTATTGGAATTTTGCCAAATAATACATATGTTGTAATTGGGTACATTCTTAAAAATGTAATATATAAGTATATTGGCTGTTGTAATACACTGAATTTCTAAATGTACAAGAATGGGTTTACCCATAGGTAAGAGGGGGGGAGGGAAGGAATTTAGATACAATACCAATAAATACCACACAATATGAGTATAAGTTGAACTTACCATTTTATTTTGCTGCTCATTTAACAATAGTGGAGTGGAGGAGTGGCCTAGTGGTTAGGGTGGTGGACTTTGGTCCTGAGGAACTGAGTTCGATTCCCACCTCAGGCAGCTCCTTGTGACTCTGGGCAAGTCACTTAACCCTCCATTGCCCCATGTAAGCCACATTGAGCCTGCCATGAGTGGGAAAGCGTGGGGTACAAATGTAACAAAAAAAAAAATACAAATGTAAATATTTTGGTTACAGTGAAATGGTTGGCGAGAAGGGAGGGGGAAAAGGATAAAATATTGAAGAGAGGGTAGGGGGGTGGGTTGTTCGGGGATAAAAGACGAAAATGATTTGACGTTTGACGTTTGAAGAAGGATCGATAGTTTTCTGTTGTATTAGTATTGTTGTTTGTTGAAACATTATGAATGTACTAGTAAAAAAGGCCCGTTTCTGACACAAATGAAACGGGCGCTAGCAAGGTTTTCCTCGGAGTGTGTATGTTTGGGAGAGTGTATGTGAGAGTGACTGTTTGAGAGTCAGAGTGAAAGTGTGAGTGTGTGAGAGAGAGAGTGAGTCTGGGTGTGAGTGTGTTTGTGAGAGAGTGTGTGTGTGAGAATGAGAGTGTGTGCATGTGAGACACAGTGTGAGAGAGAGTGTGTGTGTGTGTGGGCGAGAGAGAGAGTGTGTGTGAGACACAGATTCTCTGTGAGAGTGAGTGTATGAGACTACTACTAAGCGAGTGTGTGAGTGACTGTGTGGCACATAGAGAGTGAATGTGATACAGTGTGAGACAGAGTGTGTGAGTGAGAGTCAGAAAGACATTGTATATGAGAGAGAGAGTGTGAGCCCTGCCCTCCCAATCCATGCCCATCTGTCCCCTGCCCCCTCCATTCATCCTTTTCCAGCAATTCCCCTCTCTCCCTGAGCCCTGCCCTCCCAATCCATGCCCATCCATGCTCCTCTGTCACCTGTCCCCTCCATTCATCCCTATCCAGCAATTCCCCTCTCTCCCTGAGGCCTGCCCTGCAATTCATATCCATCCATGCCCATCTGTCCCCTCCATTCATCCCTATCCAGCAATTCCCCTCTCTCCCTGAGCCCTGCCCTCCCAATCCATGCCTATCCATGCTCCTCTGTCCCCTGCCCCCTCCATTCATCCCTTTCCAGCAATTCCCCTCTCTCTCTCTGAGCCCTGCCCTCCCAATCCATGCCCATCCATGTTCCTCTGTCACCTGCCCCCTCCATTCATCCCTATCCAGCAATTCCCCTCTCTCCCTGAGCCCTGCCCTGCAATCCATATCCATCCATGCCCATCTGTCCTCTCCATTCATCCCTATCCAGCAATTCCCCTCTCCCTGAGTCCTGCCCTTCCAATCCATGCCCATCCATGCTCCTCTGTCACCTGGCCCCTCCATTCATCCCTATCCAGCAATTCCCCTCTCTCCCTGAGGCCTGCCCTGCAATCCATATCCATCCATGCCCATCTGTCCCCTCCATTCATCCCTATCCAGCAATTCCCCTCTCTCCCTGAGTCCTGCCCTCCCAATCCATGCCCATCCATGCTCCTCTGTCCCCTGCCCCCTCCATTCATCCGTTTCCAGCAATTCCCCTCTCTCCCTGAGCCCTGCCCTCCCAATCCATGCCCATCCATGCTCTTCTGTCCCCTGCCGCCTCCATTCATCCTTTTCCAGCAAGTCCCCTCTCTCCCTTCCATGCTCCTCTCTCTCCCATGTCCCAGCCTGGCCCGCCCTCTTCTCCCCCCCCCCCTTCGCATCCATGCCCCCCCCCCCCTTCGCATCCATGCTGTCGTTTCTCCCCTGCCCTCCCGCTCCCATTGTTCTACTTTACTGGCCACCCTCTTCTCTCCCCCCAACATCCCTTTTTGTTTTTTTTCTTCTTTTTAAATTTACCTCCGTGGTGGTTCCGGCAGCGAAGCGTCAGGGAAGGAGGCGGTGCTCCCGACGTCTAGCTTTCCCTTCGCTGTGTTCCGCCTTCTTTTGACGTCATCCTTGTCATCAGAAGAAGGCGGAACACAGCGAAGGGAAGGCTAGACGTCGGGAGCGCCGCCTCCTTCCCTGACGCTTCGCTGCCGGATTTGTTTGGTTTTTTTTTTCCGCCCTCGACGTCATGACGTTTGACGCGAGGGCGGGGCAGAGACGGCTGGCTGGCTTGAAGGCTTCACACCACGAATCCACGAATCCTTCAGCCTGGGAGTGATGTCAGATGGCTTCAGAACGTTGTCCTCAGAACGTTGAGGGTGCGTTTTATTATATTAGATATGTCACATAATACGTCAATAATACGTCAATAAACAGATTTAAAAAAATAAAATGGCACAGGGAACAGGAGCTACGGTAGCGGCATTGCAGCCAGCAATAACAGAAGTCTGCCTAGGACTTCCCTGCTACACGTCCCACCTCCTCTGGTACAACTTCCTGTTCCGCATAGGCGGGACGTGTGGCAGGGAAGGCCGAGGCTCCGAGGCAGACTATTGTAATTGCTGCAGTGCCGCTACCAACAGCCCCTGGTACCGAAGTCGCAGCGCGAACAGGCGGCCGGCAGTAGTAAAAGCAGCAAGCAGACAGGCTCGACTCCGCTTCCCTGCCCTCTCTGCGTCCGGCCTTCCTCTGATGTCACTTCCTTTTGGTCAGGACGCTGAGAGGGCAGGGAGTCGAGCCTGTCTGCTTGCTGCTTTTACTACTGGAATGGCACCCCGCCCGCCAGTTCGCCACTGCGGGTCATCGTCGTTTGGGGGGGCAATGCCCCCCTCGCCCCCCGGTCTACGCCCATGATAATGGTCTATGGACTTTTCCTTTAGGAAGCCGTCCAAACCTTTTGTAAACTCCGCTAAGCTAACCGCCTTTACCACATTCTCTGGCAACGAATTCCAGAGTTTAATTACATGTTGAGTGAAGAAACATTTTCTCCAATTTGTTTTAAATTTACTGCATTGTAGCTTCATCACATGCCCCCTAGTCCTAGTATTTTTGGAAAGTGTGAACAGATGCTTCACATCTACCCGTTCAACTCCACTCATTATTTTATAGACCTCTATCATATCTCCCCTCAGCCGCCTTTTCTCCAAGCTGAAGAGCCCTAGCCACTTTAGCCTTTCCTCATAGGGAAGTCGTCCCATCCCCTTTATCATTTTCGTTGCCCTTCTCTGCAGAATGAAAGCACAAGAGACATCACATATAGAAATGTCAGTACCAGGTGAGTATTCTGAATTGGACATCATAATACTTGGACATCATAATATTAAACTTTGTCTACTCAGGTTACAACTGTCTGTGTAAAAATTCTCTCTCTCTCTCGACCGAACACGTCTTCCGGTTTTCTGTTCAATGTTGATATTTGCTTAACTATTAAGACTACATGGTAAGATAAGATGGCGTCTAGAGTAGTTGTGCGTACCTGAGCTCCTGACCCTCCACGAACACGTCTGATGAAGCAGAGCTTTTTCTTGTATTTTTCATGGGGAAAAGAAAAGGGAAAACCAGGGTACAATCCTCCTCTAACCCTGGAGGAAACCCCTACTCTCTGACAGACGACTCTGGAGACGTTTGGCATTCAGATGCTGGAAATGCCGACGCCCACTTTGATTGGATCCGCGCTATCGCTGGAGGATCACAGCATAGAGGGGGCTTTGTTAAGCCCTCCCTCGAACACAGCTCCCCCGTGACCTGGAAGCCGTTTGGGGCTGACAGAGGAGCAGTGCTTTGAGTCGCCTGAAGTGGAGTTGATCTCCCAAGTAGCTGGAGGAGGACCCACCGCTACCTTGACCCCAGAAGTGGTGACAACAAGGGATATGTGGACAAACAAGCCCTCATCTCCCTCTAATCTGGGAGCTGCCTCCATGGGAATCGGGAGAAATAGAAAACCTGCTGTGGTGACCATGGATGCCCTGTGGGACGCTATTCAGGGACTGAACTCTTTTTCAGGTAACAAATTCATTTAAGGAAGAAGTTTCTGATTTGAAACAATCCCAACAATCTCTGGGAGAATTCAAGAACAAGAGGGGAAAACTGAATCACTAGAAGGAGAACTTAAAAAATTACAGAGTTTTGCAGTGACAGGAGAGGGATATTCTGGCTAGGAAGCTGGACTATTTAGATAACCATGGGAGGAGAAATAATTTAAGATTCCTCAATTTTCCTAAATCACCTCTGATTCCTGCTATAGAAATGTTGAAAAGGTACTTTGGAGAAATATTGGGAGTTCCGATGGAGGGTTTTCTACCCATTGTTAGAGCCCAAAATATATCTGGAATTAGAACTCCAACTGTGGAACCTCAACTTGAATTAAATCTAACTGAATTTTTTGAGAGCTCTTTAGAGGTAGTAACAGAACGAACAGCTCTTCTGGTAACTTTTGCACTGGAACCAGACAGAAATATTATCTTTTGATTATATTTCAGACATATGAATGCAATGTTCTTTGGTGCCAAGGTCCAAATATTTCCTGATTTAACTAAAGACACACAAAAAAGAAGACGTGACTTCTTGGGGTTAAAACCAAGAATACTCGCTTTGGATGGTACATATATATTAAAATTTGCATGTAGATGTTTAGTGTCTTTAAATTCGATAAATTGTTTGTTCTTTGAGCCAAAGAAATTGCAGGAATTTATAATATCCAAGGAAGATGAGAGGTTCTACCCTGAATGCTCATAGAGATTAAAAATATGCTGGATGAATTGGCTGCGAGTGTTGGCATCTCCCTGCTCCAATTGATTTGATTTATAAGTCTTTGTTTTTGGATATTTCCTTGTATCTTGTCTTATTATTGTGGACTAAGTTAGAAGTGAATTTTCCTAACCTTGTTTAAGGGAATAAGTATTTCTTTTTATGTTCCAGTTATTTCATTGCATTTATGGTGAATGTAATATTGGAAATTTATTTAAAAAAAAAAGACTGCATTTATCTTGTCCTTCCCTTCAGTTTAGTTAACAGAGAGAATGCACAAATTGATATCTGCGCAAGACACACTGAACCTTCAGTTTAGAAGGGGAAGGTGGTATGTGTGTCCTGTTTCAGTCTTACTTGGAAGGTTATATGTGGTGAATACTAAGGTTTAACAGGAAGCCCAGTGTTTCTCAACAAAGGTGTTGCTGCTTGACCATATTATTGATCTACAGGAAGACTCAAGACATGGCAGCAGGCTAAGTCTTGAGTGTGCTCCTTGCCCAACTCCCTCCCCCAACAGATACATCCTAAAAATAAATCCAGAAAACAATGAAAACCTACCCCTTAGGGAATGGGGGGAGAAAAATCCAGAGGGCGCATTTGGTTCAGAGCATTAAAAGGAGCAAAAGCAGTGAAGTTGCCACAGTTTGTTTCACTTCTAGTTACCGGTACATGCTGTTCACAAGGTCAGCTGCATGTTTGAGAAGAACAACAGATAGCATGCAAGGGTGTAGGTCCAAAATGTGCATTGGGGATACTGGCCACTTACATCAGGGAGTCAGCATTGGAGGGCTCCCTCTTTTATGGACTTCCTTCCGCAGTGGGAACTGCATAGGGCTAGTGGGTTTCATGAGACCAAAGGCCCTGCAGTTCTAGTTGGAAAAGGAAACCCATAGAGGAAGAGAGAACAGTAACAAGGGATGTTGCTTGTGGATGACACCTGCAGGCTGGATGGATACAGTGAAGGGGGGTTGTGGAGCAAGGGAAAGGAGAACTTTCCACTTTAAGAAGCAGCACCGACCTGCCCCCACAACTCTGCTAGTGGCATGGAACACTGTGGAACTTTGCACTCAAGTGTGCTGAAAGTCACCGTTGGTCCTGCCTCCATGATGCACACTTCTTGTTGCCAAGTGGGTGTGAAACAGGTGGGAAATCAGGAGACGAAAGGCAAATTTTGGTTCCAAACAAGGCAACTTTATTGCTAGCAAGTGAACAGCACCGAGTAGCCTCGGGACACTGTGTGTCATAAATCATCTGACACTTACATTTATACTTCCCTACTGGGCCTGCGCATTTGGCCCCTTACACGTCACAACTATCATGCGCAGTAAACATTTGTAGTTCTTACAGTACAAAATTGTAGTCCCAGTACGTACACACGTCATAACACTGAAATGATACTGGCAAGAAAAACGAAACTTAGCAGCTTATTCTGTACACACACAATGCTCCTTTCTAGCACAGGAGATAAGGTGCGGCTCAGGAATGCAGGGGGGGGGTGTCAGCACCCTCCAAGGTCGCCTATTCAGATGGCGTTGCTACGTGCAAGCTGGTCTTGTATAGGCCTTGCAAACTACTGTTACAAGCTATATGTCTAATAGTCCTGCATTCTGTCTGTACATTAGTGAACAGCAAACTTCTTTTGTTAGTAAACAGTAAAACTGGATAAGGCACAAATGTCCAGTGCAGTAATAAGGTGTGGCCAAACAGCCAAAAGCAGAGGTAGAGTGCATAAGTAAAAGTCCACCAGTAGGCACAAAACATGAGGTTGTCCTGTTGCTCAGTAGTATTCAGGTAGTACCGGCGTTCCACTCCTTCAGGTGGGACCCAGTAGTGACTTCTCACACTAAGTTACAAGAATAATTCAGAGGAGATGACAGGCAGAACAGAAGAAATGCTTTTCTCATCCATCCCTGTTATCAGCGTAAATAAGGTATTTTCTAGAATGACCATGAGAGAGGTGAGCCAAGAGACAGAGTGGGTAGGGCTGGGGTATGTACTAAGGCTCCCTCTCAAAAATTGGGTTCACTTGGCAGCTCTGAATTATGAAAAGGGAAAAAAATACAAAATGAAAAAAGGCCCACCAAAGAGTCCAGCTTCCAGCACTGATAAGAGCTCAAAGCTCCTAAGACAGGTACATCCATCATGTGTTGTAAACCTGCTTATTGAGAGTTTTTTAAACTGATATTTCAAAAGTTATGTACATACAATATGTATATAAAGAAAAGGAACAAATTTTCATGTAAAACATAATTGAGTCCTCAAGTCCACATTTAGAGGAGAGAAAAGCAATCCTACAAACTAATAAAATAGAATTTTCTGTTCAAAAAGGGAGAGATACTACCCCTAAATAAGAGCCATCTTCTATAATTCGTTCTAAGTCTTATTTATCTCCTGTTCCATTACAAATTTTTCCAAGTGTCAAAGAAAGCATATCTTTTTCCATGATAGTGCATTAAGCATCTACTGGGAAAACACAGACCCATGGACAGAAGATGTTAATAATTTCTCCAAAATGCTTCAAAGAGGCATGCCCGTTAAATCACTCCTCTTCAGGCACACCCCAATGGCCATGTGCCTAGGTGCGCTCTGCAGATGTGGGAGGCCAAGTCAGTGATGTCACTGCTGCAAGTAGAGCTGGGAGTCACTCTCCTTCATAGTTATCTCTGCTGTTCTCGCGCCACCATGCACACTGCTCAAGACTCTATCAGTTCCTTGCTGCTCCCAGAGGTGTTTTCAAACTAGATTTTTTGGTATGTAGGCAGGTGGGGAAAGAGAAAAAGAATCTAGATCTTGTATAGGCAACTGATTATTATTTCTTGGCTTCCTCTCCTCAGTATGTGCTTTTGCTTCCTGTCTTAGCATTACTCTCCATACTGCAGTGGACTGAGGCTAGTGTGGTGCACCTCTTAACAGCAAGGGGTGGGCAAGCATATCCCTGTTCAGCTGATTCTTTCAGCTAATCTGAAGTAACTTATTGTGTTGGCGAAAACTCCAATAAGGGGGGAAAAAAACACTGGGATGACTCAAAAATTTTGTTGCCTCATATTTGCTTTTGGTTAAGCATAATGACAGCTGAATATTGCCCTAGATTAATGGTAGTGTACTTATACCTCAACTAGTAAAAAAGGCCTGTTTCTGTAGGCAAGGAAACGGGCCTTAGGCAGGCAATTCCCCCCCCCCCCATGCTACGGCCCCCTCGAACCCCTCCTTCCGCGAACCTGTCGTTCCCCCCCCCCCCGTGCCAGCGAAAAACCGCCGCCACCGTTGTTGTGCTACCTGTGCTTACAGCTGAAGTGTTGTTCTTCCCTTCCCGTAGGTTCTTCAGTCATCTTGTCTGGAAGTTCCTCTGCGTGCGTCTGACGTCAGACGCACGGAGTTAAACTTTCTGAGAAGATGATTGAGGAACCCACCCAAAGGTAGTGCACAACAGCGGCGGGAGGGGGGGTGCGGTTTTCGGCGTTCCGGGGGGGGGGGGGAAACGACAGGTTCGCAGGAGGGGGTGGGTTTCGAGGGGGCCGTAGCACGAGGGGGGTGACAGCTGATTCCGAGGCAGTAGGAGGAGTAGGGAAACACGCGCAGCGTGTTTCCCTATTCCTCCCCTTGCCTTGGAATCAGCTGTGTTGACGTCAGTGACGTCCGTGCGTGTCTGCCTCGCAGACCACTTGCAGCCAGGGAGCCACAGTCCCAAGCATAGAACGTTGGAGGTGAGAATTATTATATAGGATATTTACCTATATACATACTAATGAAGAGAATTTTTGCTGTCCTTTCTGGTTGTAGAGACTAACAGCTTTTTTGTGTTGTTTTCAGGTGGTGGTTGTGGGAAATCCAGCAAACACTAACTGCCTAACAGCTTTAAAGTCTGCTCCATCTATACCAAAGGAGAACTTCAGCTGTCTAACTCGCTTGGATCACAACAGAGCTAAAGCCCAGGTAAAAGATGCTTGTATTTGGTTTGAATCTAATTTTATAGTGGTCTCCTCCTTTGAATGCTTTTTAAAATTTGTATTTCTTTGAGAAAAAAAAGGAATATGTGATGCCAAGTCATGTAGCCTATGTTGTATGTGCTGTCAAATCTAAGAGCTTTCTAGAAGGAAGCTTTGAACTTGTTGGTGACTAGAGACTGCTGTACTTGCCATTGATTTTTTTTGTCTTTCAAAGCTTCTGGGATTTTTCCTTATTCTATGAGGATAAGCAGGCCTTGATATGCTCACATCTGGGTGACGTTATCTGACAGAGCCTGGTGCGGACACTGACTATCTAGTAAGGTAGAAAATTCTATCAGCGTCCGCTCACTTGCACTGATGCCTTCCTGCCCAGATCCTCCAGTCCTTGTTTTTCCGCGGAGCTGAAAGGATGCGTTTTGTGTTCTCTCCCTCCCGCTGTGCTACTCATTTATTGTGAGTGCCTTCCCGTGCGGGTATTTACATTTTTTCATCCTTTTTTTATACTTTTTTCTTCAGTTTTGTTTCTGCTATTTCCTTTATTTTATTTTTAGATCTTTTGCAGCATTTTAAAGTTTCCTTTATTTTGACATGTGACTGCATGTTTAGGCCGCAGCCCTGTCCTCAATTTGAACACTGTCCCCTTTTTTTTTTTAATCTGCTCAAAGATTGATTAATTTAATTTAGCCGAGATTCTTTTTTCGATGTCCCAGAAGACCCCTAGTGGCTTCAAGTGGTGTGCCAACTGTAGGTGCGTGACTTCTTCCATGGACCCGCACAGTTGGTGCATTGGATGCCTTGGACCAGATCATGATCCCTCTGTTTGTGATATATGTTTACAAATACAGGTGAGAACTCAGCGGGTGCGACTAGCTCAAAAGGAGCATGTTTTTGGATCTTTAAAGGCCAGATCATCAACTTCAGCACTGGTGGCATCGACCTCCATGGCCGCTCCAACTTCGGCATCCACATGGAATGTACTGGCATTGAGTGGATCTCCACCTGCCTTGACACAGGGGCAGGCCCTGGGACCAGTCAACATCGGACCCAACACAGGCACTGAGGACCCATAAGGATTCGGTGGCATCCTCATCAGCACTGGGGGATCGAGGCTCTGTGCATCAGGGGAAGCTCAAGAAGCCTAAGCATCGGTCTTCTTCAACATACGTTGCAGGAGCACTGGGACATCAGCACCTCTGATACTTAAGAAGTGCCGGCGCAGGAGGAGCGCTCCCCCCTCCTTAGAAGAGGTATGGTGTGCAAGTCACTGAGCAGCCCAGTTCCCTTCACCGGTTTGGCATGGACATTTTCTCAAACTGCCTCTCCCCCTGCTCTCATGCCTTTGCCAATGCCCACTTTTGATGAGTGGTTCTGCAGCATGCTCTGGGAGGAGTTGGTGCAGTTGCTGCAGGGGGTTCCCACTTTGGCATCGAGGGTGCTTGCGCCACTACTGGAACAGCCCCAGGCTTTCTCCGAGGTTCCATCGATGGTGCCCAGATCTTCGACGTCAATGTCCGAAGAAAGCAGTACCACCTTTTGACATAGTAACATAGTAGATGACAGCAGAAAAAGACCTGCAAGGTCCATCCAGTCTGCCCAAGAAATGTGCCATTTTTTTGTGTTTACCTTACCTTGATTTGTACCCGTCTTTTTCAGGGCACAGACCATACAAGTCTGCCCAGCACTATCCCCACCTCCCACCATCGGCTCTGGCACAGACCATATAAGTCTGCCCAGCACTATCCCCGCCTCCCAACCACCAGCCCCACCTCCCACTACCGGCTCTGTTATCCAATCTCGGCTAAGCTCCTGAGGATCCATTTCTTCTGAACAGGATTCCTTTATGTTTATCCCACGCATGTTTGAATTCCGTTACCGTTTTTATCTCCACCACCTCCCGTGGGAGGGCATTCCAAGCAACCACCACTCTCTCCGTGAAAAAATACTTCCTGACATTTTTCTTGAGTCTGCCCCCCTTCAATCTCATTTCATGTCCTATCGTTCTACCACCTTTGTATCTCCGGAAAAGGTTCGTTTGCGGATTAATACCTTTCAAATATTTGAACGTCTGTATCATATCACCCCTGTTTCTCCTTTCCTCCAGGGTATACATGTTCAGGTCAGCAAGTCTCTCCTTGTACGTCTTGTAATGCAAATCCCATACCATTCTCGTAGCTTTTCTTTGCACAGCTTCGATTCTTTTTACATCCTTAGCAAGATACGGCCTCCAAAACTGAACACAATACTCCAGATGGGGCCTCGCCAACGACTTATACAGGGGCATCAACACTCCCTTTCTTCTGCTGGTCACACCTCTCTGCATACAGCCCAACAACCTTCTAGATACAGCCACCGCCTTGTCACACTGTTTCATCGCCTTCAAATCCTCAGATACTATCACCCCAAGATCTCTCTCCCCGTCTGTACCTATCAGACTCTTGCCGCCTAACACATACGTCTCCCGTGGATTTCTATTCCCTAAGTGCATCACTTTGCATTTCTTGGCATTGGTCTAAGGTTTGGCAATTAAAATTCATTCTTCTAGCTTCTTCAGATCCTTTTTCATGTTTTCCACTCCCTCCGGGGTGTCCACTCTGTTACAGATCTTAGTATCATCCGCAAATAGGCAAACTTTACCTTCTAACCCTTCGGCAAGGTCACTCACAAATATATTGAACAGAATCGGCCTCAGCACCAATCCTTGAGGCACTCCACTACTCACCTTTCCCTCCTCCGAGCGAACTCCATTCACCACCACCCTCTGGCGTCTGTCCGTCAACCAGTTCCTAATCCAGTTCACCACTTCGGGTCCTATCTTCAGCCCATCCAGTTTATTTAAAAGCCTTCTGTGGGGAACCGTGTCAAAAGCTTTGCTGAAATCTAAGTAGATTACGTCCATAGCTCGTCCCTGATTCAATTCTCCTGTCACCCAATCAAAGAACTCAATGAGATTTGTTTGGCACGATTTCCCTTTGGTAAAACCATGTTGTCTCGGATCTTGCAACTTATTGGCTTCCAGGAAATTCACTATCCTTTCCTTCAGCATCGCTTCCATTACTTTTCCAATAACCGAAGTGAGGCTTACCGGCCTGTAGTTTCCAGCTTCTTCCCTATCACCACTTTTGTGAAGAGGGACCACCTCAGCCATTCTCCAATCCCTCGGAACCTCTCCCGTCTCCATGGATTTATTAAATAAATCTTTAAGAGGACCCGCCAGAACCTCTCTGAGCTCCCTCAATATCCTGGGATGGATCCCGTCCGGTCCCATGGCTTTGTCCACCTTTAGCTTTACAAGTTGTTCATACACACTCTGTTCTGTAAATGATGCTGTATCCGCTCCATTTTCATTTGTACTTTTTCCAGTCCATCGCGGTCCTGCTCCAGGATTTTCTTCTGTGAAAACAGAACAAAAGTATCTATTTAGCAAATTTGCTTTTTCTTCATCACTATCTACATAGCGGTTTGCAGTATCTTTTAGTCTCACAATTCCCTTTTTAGTCATTCTCCTTTCACTAATATACCTGAAGAAATTTTTGTCACCCCTCCTTACATTTCTAGCCATTTGTTCTTCCACTTGCGCTTTTGCCAGACGTATCTCTCTCTTGGCTTCTTTCAGTTTCATCATGTATTCCTCCCCGTGTTCCTGTTCTTCAGTTTTTGTGTATTTCTGGAACGCCAACTCTTTAGCCTTTATTTTCTCAGCCACTTGTTTGGAGAACCATATCAGTTTCCTTTTTCTCTTGCTTTTATTTACTTTCCTTACATAAAGGTTCGTGGCCTTATTTATAGCTTCTTTCAGCCTTGACCACTGTCGTTCCACTTCTTGTACTTCCTCCCAGCCCATCATCTCCTTCCTCAGGTATTCCCCCATTTTAGTAAAGTCAGCACGCTTGAAATCCAGGACTTTGAGTTTTGAGTGGCCGCCCTCCACTACAGCCGTTATATCAAACCAAACCGTTTGGTCACTGTTGCCCAGGTGGGCACCCACTCGGATATTTAACACGCTATCTCCATTTGTGAGCACCAGATCCAGCATCACTCCCTCCCTCGTGGGTTCCGTCACCATTTGTCTGAGCAAAACACTTTGGAAAGCATCCACGATCTCTCTACTTCTCTCCGATTCCACCGACGGAACCTTCCAATCTACATCCGGCAGGTTGAAATCTCCCAGCAACAGCACCTCTTTCCTAACTTTTGAATATCCGCAATCAGATCCCTATCTAGTTCCTCCAGTTGTGTCGGGGGTCTGTAGACAACACCCACGAGGACTGAGGTTCTATCATCTCTTTTTAAGGTGATCCATATCACTTCTTCTTTTCCCCAGGTCCCTGTCATTTCATTCGCTGTGATATCATTTCTCACATACAGAGCTACTCCTCCACCTTTTCAACCCTCTCTATCCTTCCTAAATGGATTATAGCCTGGCAGTGGCGCAGTAAGGGGGGGGGCGGGAGGGGCGGTCCGCCCCGGGTGTCATCTCAGGGGGGGTGCTCCCTGCCAGCTCCCCCCCTCGGCGCATCGACACCCCCCGACCAGCTCCCGCACCCTACCTTTAAAAAGAATGTCAGAATCCGAGGCGAGACGCAGCCCCTCGCGCCTGCCCTGCACGTAAAAGAAATGTGGACCGTCGGGCCTTCCCTCGCTCTATCTGTCCCGCCCTCCGCTGACGCAACTTCCTATTTCCGCAAGGGCGGGACAGACAGAGCGAGAGAAGACCCGATGGTCCACATTTCTTTTACGTGCAGGGCAGGCGCGAGGGGCTGCGCCTCGCCTCGGATTCCGACATTCTTTTTAAAGGTAGGGTGCGGGAGCTGGTCGGGGGGAGTGGGGTGTCGATGCGCCGAGGGGGGGGGGGATGTCATTGTGCTGCACCCGGGGGGGGGGGAGTGCAACGGTGCCCCACCCCGGGTGGCAGCCCCCCCTGCTTTGCCACTGTAGCCTGGTATGTTTGCATCCCATTCATGGGAGCCATTTAGCCACGTCTCTGTGATTGCAACAACGTCTAAGTCTGCCTCCACCATCAGGGCTTGAAGGTCATGAACTTTATTGCTTAGACTGCGAGCATTTGTGGTCATCGCATTCCATCTACATTTCCTGGTATGTGTTTTAACATTAGTGATTTGGAGGTGTCTTAACCCTTTGGGTACCTTCCTATCTTTTTGTTCCACCGTCATTCTTTTTTCTTCTGCATCCATTCTATTTTCAGGAATATCACAGTGCTGTAATGGCGCAAAAGAATTCTGTAGGGGCAACACTTGTGAGGGCGGATACTTGTGTGTCACATAACGAAGTCTGCCTGAGCCTACTGTGAACCATCTATTTTTTGGTGGTTTTATCCTTTGAGGCAGTGGTGTGAATTTGGTTTGATTCTGTGCAGTATGATTTTGTGGAGTCTTTGAAGCTGGTTTAAGTGCATCTAATTCCTCCTTTAGGGGGAGGAAGCTTACCTGGAGTCTGAGGGTAGGGCTTCCCCTCAAAGCTCCTCAGAATGTGGACATCATTCCACCAGAGTGAGATTGACACAGATTCATTCACCTGCTCCTGAGTATGGTGAAGGGTCTGATTGGGACCACTCAATGAGAGTCAGATGAGGGTCCACATTACATCTCGGAGGAGGAGTCCTCTCCTATGGGATTCCACCTGATCCTCTCCTCCTCAAGAAAGACGTAAATCTCCACCAGAGGCACTCTTTCACCAGTTTTCTGAGGGAGATGACGGTGGCCATCCCATTTAAGTTGGAGACGGAAGAAGAGCCTAGAGCAGAGATATCTGTTCTGGACTATAAGACTCCTCGTAAGGATGGAGTCACTGTACCATTGCACCCTATCCTTAAGGACACACTGTTGAACTGGGAGTCTCTCCTTACAGTGCAGGTCACACTTAAGAAGGTGGATACGCAGTATCGTATACAGAAGGCTCCTGGATTCGAGAAGGCACAGTTGTCCCACAACTCCGTGGTGGTTGAATTTACTCTCAAATGGGTCAAGAGTTCTCTGTCTCATGCCTCTGCGCCCCAGGGGCGACAGGCTTGAACTAAGTTTTTCAGGCCTCTATGCTTGTTGCCTGCAGTCCTATCAGCTCTACACGAGCCTTTCCTTGGAGATTCTGGTGAACAGTATACTGACTTTGGTGGACTCTCTCACTTCAGAACCGGCCGCAGAGCTTCACCAGCTGGTCAACAAGCAGATGGAGTGTGGGCATTATTTGGCCAGGGGCACCTATGATACTTTTGATGTTGCATCCAGATTCTGTGGAGTGGGTGTGAGGATGCACAGACTCTCATAGCTGCATGTCTTTGACCTGGAACCAGCGGTTCAAGAGAGGTTGACAGACGTGCCATGCCAAGGGAACAAATTGTTTGGAGAGAGAGTGAAAGAGATTGCTGACCTCGTTAAAAAGCATACAGATACTATTTTCTCTCTCTCTCAAATACATCTTCAAGATTTTCGCCTCCCAATGTCCCAGCTGGCTCCCAAGTTCCATCTATAACCAGTTCGTTGAGACTGATGGGCCACATGGCCTCCACCGTGCATGTCGCTGTAATGACACATCTCCACTTGAGAGGCTCAGTGGACCTTAGCTTCCCAGTGGTCTCTGGCAAAAGGGAACCTAACCAATGTCGTCAGCATACCACCACAATTGGCACACTCCCTTCTGTGGTGGACAGTTCGGTCCAATTTGACTCTGGGACTTCCATTCCAAATTCCACTGCCATGGAAAGTGTTTACAACAGATGCATCCAACCTGGGTTGGGGAGTTCATGTAGATGGACTTCACATTCAAGGCCAGTGGTCTGCTTAGGAGGTTCAGTTCCACATCAATCTCCTTGAGCCCAGGGCTATTTGGAATACTCTAAAAGCTTTCAGAGATCGACTCCAGAACCAAATTGTTCTCATTCAAACAGACTGGATTGCGATGTTCCATGTCAACAAGCAAGGGGTTATGGGATCCTACCCCTTGTGTCAGGAAGCTGTGGGCTTGTGGTAGTGGGCCATCCTTCATGGGATGGACCTCTGTGCCACTACCTACCCAGCAAGAGCAACTGCCTGGCAGACAGATTGAGCAGGATACTGCAATGACACAAGTGGTCTCTAAACATGGGCTTAGATGGGTGTACCCTGGAAGTTCTTCTGAGAGTGGATCTTTTCACCACTCATCTGAACAACAAAGTGCCTCGGTTCTGCTCCAGGCTCAGATCATGCAGCAGACGAGTCGAATGCCTTTCTCCTACAGTGGCAGGAGGGCCTTCTGTATGCATATCCTCCCATACTCATAGAGAAGACTTTGCTGAAACTTGGGCAAGATCAGGGTTCCATGATTCTGATCACTCCTTACTAGCCGTTGTAGGTCTGGAGTTGTCCTCCGAAGATCCATGGAGATTGGACTGTTTTCTGAACCTCATCACTCAGAGTGAGAGTTCCTTTCTGCATCCCAACCTCCAATCCCTGGCCCTCACAGCTTGAATGTTGAGAGCGTAGAACTCGAACCCCTGGGATTGCCCGAGGGTGTCTCCCACTAAGAAGTGTTACTCTTTTAAATGGAAGAGGTTTGCTGTCTGATGTGAGGGCAAGGCCTTAGATCCCTTCTCTAGCCCTGCACAAAAACTGCTTGAATACCTCCTACACCTGTCTGAAAACCAACTCTGTAAGGGTTCATCTTAGTGCAATTGGTGCTGATCACCATGTAGGAGGTGAGTCCGTCTTAGTACAGCCTTTAGTTGTTTGCTTCATGCGAGGTTTGTTGCTGACAAAGCCCCCACCAAACATCCCACTGTGCCATGGGATCTCAACATAGCCCTCACCCAGCTGATTAAAGCTCCATTTGAGCCTCTGAATTCCTGTCATCTGAAGTTTTTGACCTGGAAAGTTGTTTCTGGTGGCAGTCACTTCAGCTTGCAGAGTCGGTGAGCTCCAGGCCCTAGAAGCTCACTCACTATATACTAAATATTATCACAACAGAGTAGTACTCCACACGTACCCTAAGTTCCTTCCTAAGGTAGTGTCTGCGTTCCATCTTAACCGGTCAATTGTTCTGCCAACATTTTTCCTAAAACCTTATGCCCATCCTGGCGAAAATGTACTGCATACTTGAGACTGCAAGTGAGCCTTAGCCTTCTGTCTGGAATGGACTCAAGCCCATAGGCAGTCCACCCAGCTTTTTGTTTCTTTTAACCCCAACACATTGGGGGTGTCCATTGGCAAACAAAACTTTCAAATTGGATAGCAGAGTGCATCTCCTTTGCTTATGCCCAAGCTGGGCTGACTCTTGAGGGTTATGTCACGACTCACAATGAGTCAGAGTCTTGGCTCCATAGAGGAGATTTGCAAGGCTGCAACATGGTCTTCAGTCCACACATTCACATCCCACTACTGTTTGGATCAGGACACCCAACATGACAGTCGGTTCGGACAGGCAGTTCTGCAAAAATATTTTGTCTAGAATCCAACTCCACCCTCCTAGGCCCTGTTTTATTCCATTCCAGGCTGCACCTACACAGCTAATATGTATATAGTTTAAGGTTGATTGAACTTTGTCTCAATATTTTGAGACTCAATTATCCTAGCTTTCTTTTTTTTTTTTTTGGTGAGCCTGGTAGCTAGGGATTTCCACATGTGAGAATAGGAAAGCCTGCTTGTCCTTGGAGAAAGCAAAGGTACTTACCTGTAGCTGGTTTTCTCCGAGGACCTCAGGCCATTTATTCTCACACAGCCTTCCACCTCCCCTAAGACTTGTATTTAGTTTCACCTGACTGGAGGACTCATGCTCGCGCGGAAAGGCATCAGTGCATGCATGGTGGCATGCTGCTACAACTTTCTACTTTACTAGCTAGTCAATATCCGCACCAGGCTCCATCAAATGACGTCACCCAGGTGTGAGAATGATCGGCCTGCTGTGTCCTCTGAGAACACCAGCTACAGGTAAGTAAGTATCTTTTGCTTTTTGTCTATTTCTAATCAAGCTTTTGTTTCTCTTTTTGTGCCTGTTAGTTGGGCATTTAATCAACATGTTTTTGAACCCTGATATCTGTTTAGTGAAGAGTCAACACCTAGATCTCTAGTGTACCACTTACGCTACTTGTGGCTTGCTAGGATTTTTCCACTTTTCATAAGTACATAAGTACATAAGTAGTGCCATACTGGGAAAGACCAAAGGTCCATCTAGCCCAGCATCCTGTCACCGACAGTGGCCAATCCAGGTCAAGGGCACCTGGCACGCTCCCCCATTTTTTTTCTTTTTACCTTTTTCTATTACAGTGTCAGGGAAAGCAGTCAGTGACTTCAACGGATGCCTCTGTTGCACTAATGTGCCGCTAGCTTATCTCACTGAATATTAACTTTGCCCAAGTGAAGGCAGCAGCTTCTCTGATTTGCACACAGCTCTATCTCGCATTCATTTTGGATATACTGACAGCCAGACTGGCTAGAGGATAGTGCAGAACTAGCTGAGACATGCTGGTCTAGAATGTAGCATTAGGTTTTTAAGTTTAATTTTCTCTAAATTAATCATTCCATTCACTTCCTAAAAATATTTGTTTCCCATTTAGACTACTTATTTATTTTGACTCTTTGTCAGAGCTTTAAACATGTATATGTGGGTGCTGATATGATTTAAATGAGATTTGCACAGTATTTTAATGGGAGCTCATGTGTTTCTTTTCTATCCAGATTGCTCTCAGGCTTAATGTGGCTTCTGATGATGTGAAGAATGTCATTATCTGGGGAAACCATTCTTCCACTCAGTATCCAGATGTTAACCATGCCACCGTCAAGCTGCAAGGGAAGGAGATTGGAGTTTATGAAGCTGTGAAGAATGACCACTGGCTTAAGGGGGATTTTATCACAGTAAGATGCAAGTTTTTTGGTTGGGGGCGGACTGACCATACTGGCAACAGGGCATTGCCTGAGGGCCCAGAGGCTCTCTTCCCAACCCCCCCCTTTCCTCATAAGGAAATCATCCCATCTCCTTTATCATTTTCGTTGCCCTTCTCTGTACCTTTTCTAATTCCACTATATCTTTTTTGAGATGCGGCGACCAAAATTGAACACAATATTCGAGGTGTGGTTGCACTATGGAGCGATACAAAGGCATTATAAAATCTTCATTTTTGTTTTACATTCCTTTCCTAATAATACCTAACATTCTGTTTGCTTTCTTAGCCGCAGCAGCACACTGAGCAGAAGGTTTCAACATATCATCAACGCCGACACCTAGAACCCTTTCTTGGTCTGTGACTCCTAACGTGGAACCTTGCATGACATAGCTATAATTCGGGTTCCTCTTTTCCACATGCATCACTTTTCACTTGCTCACATTAAACATCAACTGCCATTTAGATGCCCATTCTCGTAAGGTCCTCTTGTAATTTTTCAAAATCCTCTGTCATTTATAAATATGTTAAAAAGCAGCGGTCCCAGCACAGACCCCTGGGGAACCCCACTAACTAGCCTTCTCCATTGAGAATACTAACCATTTAACCCTACTCTCTGCTTTCTATCTTTTAACCAGTTTTTAATCCACAATAGAACACTACCTCCTATCCCATGACTCTCCAATTTCCTCTGGAGTCTTTCATGAGGTACTTTGTCAAACACCTTCTGAAAATCCAGATACACAATATCAACCGGCTCACCTTTATCCACATGTTTGTTCACCCCTTCAAAGAAATGTAGTAGATTGGTGAGGCAAGATTTCCCTTCACTAAATCCATGTTAACCCATGCTTTTGAATATGCTCTGTAATTTTGTTCTTTATAATAGTCTCTACCATTTTGCCTGGCACCGATGTCAGATTCACCGGTCTATAATTTCCAAGATCTCCTCTGGAACCTTTTTTAAAAATCGGCGTTACATTGGCCACACTCCAATCTTCCAGTAACACGCTCTATTTTATGGATAAATTACATATTACTAACAATAGCTCCGCAATTTCATTTTTCAATTCTATCAGTACTCTGGGATGAATACCCATCCAGTCCAGGAGATTTGCTACTCTTCAGTTTGTAGAACTGCCCCATTACATCCTCCAAGTTTACAGAGAATTCATTAAGTTTCTCAAAAAATAGAACTCCAACTTCCTGTTTTCCAGCAATCTGTATGAAAATGGGGCATGATGTGGAACAGACGTCCACAACCTTTCCCAAAGTCATTTTTCAGCTTTTCACCAAAAATATTTGTGTTGCATGCATGCATGCATGCATGGTGCGTCCTTGACCACAACCCTCTCTTTCTGTGGTTATTTCCTCTTCCCCTCCCCCCCCCCCCAAATCCAGTTTCGCCTGACTGAATGTGTTTACTGTTATATCATTGTTCCTAGTCACAGGAGAAACCACATTGTTTTTGCAGACATGCTAACAGCTATAGCTCGGTTGCAGATTGCAGCCCTGTGATGCTCTGTTGAACCTCGAGTAATCTTATGGGCTTCTGAACTGTAGCCCATGTTTCACAGGAGAGGTTCAGCTGCTAGTTAGTGAGTCATTTGCTCTATCATAAATTGGAAAGGAAGAGGTTAAAACTACGTGTATATGCTTGGTGATTTCCATCTTCTAGTGTGGAACAACAGTTGGAGAGAGGCTGAATGTCTGGTTCACCCATTTGCGTTTAACATGACCACAAAGGCCCACATTCCATCCCTGGGTCTCCAGATAAGGTTTGTGGGCGAGGGGGTTATAAAGAGATCAGTGCACTAGGGGAAAAACAAAGGGGGGGGAGGTGGCGGTTTTAAATCCAGACTCCTGTTGTCCTACTTTAGTATCAGAGAGCGTGAGGAAAGGGGAGGCACCCCAAGGGATGAAACATACAGGGTCATGCAGGAGTTGGGTTTTTGCACCATAGCCTTGGGTAACACCAGTGAGAAGATCTAATTTACCACCCATTCGAGTGAATGGTTTTGTGTTCATTCTGTTTGGGTTGTTCAAGTTATACATGTCGTATAAAAAGAGGGGGGTGGCCTAAACCAGTCCATAGGAAGAGGAATCGGAGTGTACTTTGCCCTCCAGTTTTCTCATTATACAATTTTTCTCCGAGGACAAGCAGGCTGCTTGTTCTCACGACTGGGTTGACGTCCACGGCAGCCCCCACCAACCGGAACCAAAACTTTGCAGGCGGTCCCGCACGCAGGGCACGCCCACCGCTCCATTCCAGAGTGGTACGCAAGATCTTCCGAGAGTGGGGCACTCCCTCGGTGGACCTTTTCGCCTCTCAGACCAACCACAAGCTGCCTCTGTTCTGTTCCAGACTACAGGCACACGGCAGACTAGCGTCGGATGCCTTTCTCCATTGGGGGACCGGCCTCCTGTATGCTTATCCTCCCATACCTTTGGTGGGGAAGACCTTACTGAAGCTCAAGCAAGACCACGGCACCATGATTCTGATAGCGCGTTTTTGGCCCCGTCAGATCTGGTTCCCTCTACTTCTGGAGTTGTCCTCCGAAGAACCGTGGAGATTGGAGTGTTTTCCGACTCTCATTTTGCAGAACGACGGAGCGCTTCTGCACCCCAACCTTCAGTCTCTGGCTCTCACGGCTTGGATGTTGAGGGCGTAGATTTTGCTTCGTTGGGTTTGTCTGAGGGTGTTTCCCGTGTCTTGCTTGCCTCTAGAAAGGATTCCACTAAAAAGAGTTACTTTTTCAAGTGGAGGAGGTTTGTCGTTCGGTGTGAGAGCAAGGCCCTAGAACCTCGTTCTTGTCCTGCACAGAACCTGCTTGAATACCTTCTGCACTTATCAGAGTCTGGCCTCAAGACCAACTCAGTAAGGAATCACCTTAGTGCGATTAGTGCTTACCATCATCGTGTAGAGGGTACAGCCATCTCTGGAGAGCCTTTAGTCGTTCGATTCATGAGAGGCTTGCTTTTGTCAAGGCCCCCTGTCAAGCCTCCTGCAGTGTCATGGGATCTCAACGTCATCCTCACCCAGCTGATGAAACTTCCTTTTGAGCCACTGAATTCCTGCCATCTGAAGTACTTGACCTGGAAGGTCATTTTCTTGGTGGCAGTTACTTCAGCTCGTAGAGTCAGTGAGCTGCAAGCCCTGGTAGCTCATGCTCCTTATACCAAATTTCATCATAACAGAGTAGTACTCCGCACTCACCCTAAGTTCCTGCCAAAGGTGGTGTCGGAGTTCCATCTTAACCAGTCAATTGTCTTGCCAACATTCTTTCCCAGACCACATACCCGCCCTGCTGAACGTCAATTGCACACATTGGACTGCAAGCGAGCGTTGGCCTTCTATCTGGAGCGGACACAGCCCCACAGACAGTCCGCCCAATTGTTTATTTCTTTCGACCCCAATAGGAAAGGGGTCGCTGTCGGGAAACGCACCATCTCCAATTGGCTAGCAGATTGCATTTCCTTCACTTACGCCCAGGCTGGGCTGGCTCTTGAGGGTCATGTCACGGCTCATAGTGTTAGATCCATGGCAGCGTCAGTGGCCCAACTGAAGTCAGCCACTATTGAAGAGATTTGCAAGGCTGCGACGTGGTCATCTGTCCACACATTCACATCACATTACTGCCTCCAGCAGGATACCCGACGTGACAGTGGTTCGGGCAGTCGGTGCTGCAGAATCTGTTTGGGGTTTGAATCCAACTCCACCCTCCAGGACCCGATTTTGTTCAGTTCAGGCTGCACTCTCAGTTAGTTGTTCTTCGTAGGTCAATTTCTGTTATGCCCTCGCCGTTGCGAGGTTCAATTGACCTGGGTTCTTGTTTTGAGTGAGCCTGGGAGCTAGGGATACCCCAGTCGTGAGAACAAGCAGCCTGCTTGTCCTCGGAGAAAGCGAATGATACATATCTGTAGCAGGTGTTCTCCGAGGACAGCAGGCTGATTGTTCTCACCTACCCTCCCTCCTCCCCTTTGGAGTTGCGTTTTTTCTCATTCTTTTGCTTGTCATTCAACTGAGCGGGAACGGTTGCGCACGGGCGGGAAGACGGCCGCGCATGCGCGGTGGGCGTGCCCTGCGTGCGGGACCGCCCGCGAAGTTTTGGTTCCGGTTGGTGGGGGCTGCCGTGGACGTCAACCCAGTCGTGAGTACAATCAGCCTGCTGTCCTTGGAGAACACCTGCTACAGGTATGTATCATTCGTTATATGTTCAATAATCCTATTTTTAAACTTTCTGTTGGTTTTGCCAATATATAATAAATTACAGGAACGCATGCCTACATAAATAATACTACCTGCAGCAGTTTTCAAATTGTGAAATTGAGAGGGATAATCTGACTAGTAGTAAGAGTTGGTTTGGGGGTTTTTTCTAACAAAATTTTATTGAAAGGGTTTTTTTTCAATAAACATAAAAGCCAGAAATGATATTTAAAGCTGACGAGTTAGAGGAACTGAATGAAATCTCTATAAACGTGGAAGATGTGATGGTGCAATTTGACAAATTGAAGAGTAGCAAATTGCCTGGACTGGATGGTATTCATCCCAGAGTACTGATAGAATTGAAAAATGAACTTGCAGAACTATTGTTAGTAATATGTAATTTATCTTTAAAATCGATCATGGTACCGGAAGATTGGAGGGTGGCCAATGTAATGCCGAGTTTTAAAAAAGATTCCAGAGGTGATCCGGGAAATTATAGACCAGCGAGCCTGACGTTGGTGTCTGCCAAATGGTAGATACTATTATAAAGAACAAAATTACAGAGCATATTCAAAAACATGGATTACTGAGACAAATCCAACATAGATTTAGTGAAGGGAAATCTTTCTATTACATTTCTTTGAAGAGGTGAACAAACATGGATAAAGGTGAGCCGGTTGATATTGTATATCTGGATTTTCAAAAGGCGTTTGACAAAGTACCTCATGAAAGACTCCAGAGGAAATCGGAGAGTCATGGGATAGGAGGTAGTGTTCTATTGTGGATTAAAAATGTGTTAAAACATAGGAAACAGAGAGTAGGGTTAAATGGTCAGTATTCTCAATGGAGAAGGGTAGATAATGGGGTTCCCTAGGGGTCTGTGCTGGGACCGCTGCTTTTTAACATATTTATAAATGATTTAGAGATGGGAGTGAGGTAATTAAATTTGCTGATGACACAAAGTTATTCAAAGTTGTTAAATTCAAGAAGGCTGTGAAAAATTACAAGAGGACCTTACGAGACTGGGAGACTGGGCATCCAAATGGCAGATGACGTTTAATATAAGCAAGTGCAAAGTGATTCCTGTGGGAAAGAGACACCTGAACTATAGCTACGTAATGCAAGGTTCCACATTTGGAGTCATCAACCAGGAAAGGAATCTAGGTGTCATCGTTGGTGATACGTTGAAATCCTCTGTTCAGTGTGTGGCGGCGGCTAAGACAGCAAATGGAGTGTTAGGTATTATTAGGAAAGAAATGTAAAACAAAAATTAGAATGTTATAATGCCTTTGAATTACTCTATGCACATACTGTGTGCAATTCTGGCCACCGCATCTCAAAAAATATATAGTGGAATTAGAAAAGGTACAGAGAAGGGCGATGAAAATGATAAAGGGGATGGGACGACTTCCCTATGAGGAAAAGGCTAAAGTGGCTAGGGTTTCTCAGTTTGGAGAAAAGATGGCTGAGGGGAGAAATGATAGAGGTCTATAAAAGGAGTGGAGTGAAATGGGTAGTTGTGAATTGTTAGTTTAATCTTTCTAAAAGTACTAGGACTAGGGGGCATGCAATGAAGCTACAAAGTAGGAAGTTTAAAACAAATCGGAGAAAATATTTCTTCACTCAATGTATAATCAAACTCTGGAATTCTTTACCAGAGAATGTAGTAAAAGCAGATAGCTTAGCGGGGTTTTAAAAAAGTTTGGATAACTTCCTAAAAGAAAAGTCCATAAGCCATTATTAAAATGGACTTGAGGAAAATCCACTGCTTATTTCTAGGATAAACAGCATAAAATGTATTGTTTTGGGACCTTGCCAGGTACTTGTAACTTGGATTGTTCACTGTTGGAAACAGGATGCTGGGCTTAATTGACCTTGGGTTTGTATACTTATATTCTTATGTTAAGCTCAAACAGTGCAAATAGTAAATGCATATTTAGTTCAAGGTTCAAAATAATTTTATATTTACATCAAGGTACTTATAACCCACACTAGCCTCCTGAGTTCAGCACGGTTTACATAATAAAAGAAGCCATGCTATCCCTGGGATATAACAAAGCAAAGAAAAAAGGTACAAAAGCATAAACAAACAGAAAAGCAGAATAAGGTCAAAAAGGTTTATTGTTCCAATAAACCTTTTTGACCTTATTCTGTTTTTCTGTTTATTTATCCCTGGGATATTACAGCATCAACTTTCCCAAATAATACTTATTAAGCACAAATTTTTGAAGCAAAAATGTCTTTATCTGTTTGCAAAGTATTTTAGAATTGGTAAGTCGGGTAAAGAATTCCGCCATTTTGCTGATTGATATGCAAAATGCCTCAATAGACTAGAATTATACTACATTTTTAATAGCGGGAAAGTTGTCAAATAATGGTGTCGGGAGTCACGTGATGCCAGCACCAGGGAGCAGCTCCTCGGAGGCCTTCCGATAACTGCTAAATACCGAGGTTTGTCAGGGTTTGAGAGCCCTAGAGAGAAGGCTACAAGCGGGGTAGCTGCAGTGCTTCTGAAGCGGGAAGCGTTTCAAAGGAGGTAGCTGTGGAATGCCCACAAAAATGCAGCGGGGTACGAAGAAACTGCAGAGAGCGGGACCCACTAAGATGACGGAGGCACAGAATCCACCACTGCGGAACACGACATCGGGAGGAGCCACCGACTGGGCAGCGGAGATCTCCGGTTCTGTCTCGGAAGCGCTGGAGGATCGACTGGTAAAGCTGCAGTCGGCGGTGGACGAAATAAATGGCAAGTTTGATCTGCAAGCCATTAGAATACTGGAAGTGGAACAACGTGTTGCAGCTGGTGAGGGAGAATGCGAGGAAAATGGCGGCACGACTGGCGCTGCTGCAAAAAGAAACGGGAGAGTTTGGAGGAACAAGAAAACCAGGCACGACGAAACAACCTCCGCGTGGTTGGATTACCTGAGGCTGTGGCAGATAAGAACTTATATTCTTTCTTTGACTCTTGGTTGCCTGAGAAGTTGAATGTTGAAGGGGGTCGGCAAGGAGTGTGCTGTGATCGGGCTCATCGGATCGGAGCCAGAGGGGAGCAGAATGTGAAGCTGAGAACAGCGATAGCCCATTATACGAATTGGTATACGAAGGAACTTATCCTCAGAGCTTATCGCTCCAAGGCCCCGCTGGAGTACGACGAGCACCGGGTGCTGTTATTCAATGATTATTCGGCGAAAGTAGCGGGAGAAGATCTCACAAGTTCATCGCGTAAGCCGTACCAGTGGCGGAGATAATGAAACTCTTATAATAAGGACCTGAGGGTTTAAAATTCGCCAGTGAGATGTCAAAGGGGGTGTTGATGCCCCTGTATAAGTCATTGGTGAGGCCCTACCTGGAGTATTGTGTTCAGTTTTGGAGGCTGTATCTTGTTAAGGATGTAAAAAGAAGCGAAGCGGTGCAAAGAAAAGCTACGAGAATGGTATGGGATTTGCGTTACAAGACGTATGAGGAGAGACTTGCTGAACTAAACATGTATTCTCTGGAGGAAAGGAGAAACAGGGGTGATATGATACAGACGTTCAAATATTTGAAAGGTATTAATCCACAAACGAACCTTTTCTGGAGATCGGAAGGTGGTAGAACAAGAGGACATGAAATGAGATTGAAGGGGGGCAGACTCAAAAAAATGTTAGAAAGTATTTTTTCACGGAGAGAGTAGTGGATGCTTGGAATGCTCTCCCGCGGGAGGTGGTGGAAATGAAAACGGTAACGGAATTCAAACATGTGTGGGATAAGCATAAAGGAATCCTGTGCAGAAGGAATGGATCCTCAGGAGCTTAGTCAAGATCGGGAGGCGGGGCTGGTGGTTGGGAGGCGGGGATAGTGCTGGGCAGACTTATACGGTCTGTGCCAGAGCCGGTGGTGGGAGGCAGGGATAGTGCTGGGCAGACTTATACGGTCTGTGCCCTGAAGAGCACAGGTACAAATCAAAGTAGGGTATACACAAAAAGTAGCACATATGAGTTATCTTGTTGGGCAGACTGGATGGACCGTGCAGGTCTTTTTCTGCTGTCATCTACTATGTTACTATGTTACTGTGTCAAAGGGGCGGGGAGGCGAGCAGGTCAAGGTAAATAAGGAGGGTATCTAGTCTGTGTAGAAATCAAGGGTTGGTGTAAAACAGGGCTATGTAGGGGATTAAATTCAGGCATGCTTTGTGTTTTGAGGTACATGTACACATGTTAGGATCTAATCTGGTAAATCTCATTATGTATTGTTAGGAAATGGGAGGAGCATGAGGAGAAGTCGCTGGTCAGGCGAGGGGTAGGAGAGAGCTGGCAGCTCTGTTTGAAGGGGAGGGGCAATGAGAGGGGGTGGGGAGGAGGGAGGGAGAGGGGGGAGGTCTGCAAGGGGTGTATGGTAGTGGGTGTGAGTGAGTGTGAGAATGTTTGGGGGATAAGGGGGGAGAGGGGGAGGCAACAGATATGACTGAAGGTTATGAGACACAGGGGACTGCTGTTCTGTTAGAGGTTTTCTGGTTCTGCGGGCTGTTCTGGGAGGCCCACGGGACAGACAGGTGTTGTGAATTTAGGGGTCCAGTGCCCCCCCAAGAAGGCTGGAGTGACCTTAAATCTGACTCCATCTCTAAATAGCACTAGTACTGGGGTAATCAAGGAGTTGTGAAGTTCTAAGAGGAATTGCCACTAAGGGAGATGTTAGGTCTAAGGAAAAGATACCAGCCTTATGACAAACTGGATTTAGATTACAAGTTATACAATGCAGAGAAAGATAGCCTGATACAGCAAAAGCATTTATACTTACAGCCTTTCATCATTAAGTGAAGTCCACAAATCATCATTTGGAATGAGGAGTTTATTTGCCAAGGTATAAGTCAAATCAGTGATTGACAACAGGCACGTACAATCAATTAGTTATAGGAATATAATAATCCAGCTGCAAACAGGTGTTAATTAGTTCCTAATCTTTTATAATTTCTTACCAATTAGAGGTTTTACAAGGGAAAGCAAGGACACATTGGTTTCCCTTGGAGAGAGAGAGTGCCAACCCTTCTCTCTCTAACTTAAACCAGGAAATACCCTGATTTTTATAGGTGCCCTCAGGATATGGATAATATGACAGTAGATATACCTGATTGGATCTATGCTAATGTCATGGTTGTCACTGATTGGCTCATGCTAACGAGTAGCTTCTATCTTGCTAACATGGTTTTGTCTTTAGCTCGCTTGACCACAAATCTTAAGCAAGACCCTGCATCCAGCTGCACCTGGCATGACTCACTCATTTCTCAACTTGTTTTTCTAACTTACATTAGAGAAAATTCCACTTTGTAACAGATACGGGCTTCCATTTTGTGCTGAAATCCTCCATTTTGTTTCCATATCTATTGACCTAACTTTTCCTAATTTAGCTTATTTAGGCCTCAATCCGGGCTACAAACTAGGCCATACTTTTCCAGTAAGCTCCCAGTTATGTCAGCCATCAGATTTCTGACTCAGCCAAGGTCTGTAATGGCCTGAGCTCTATGACTGGGCCCGCCACCATTCCAGTGGGGGGGGGGGTCTCTGGCTGTACCATAATTATACACAGGTTACAAGATCTGACTATTGGAGAAGGGATGAGAGATTATGGTTAACTTAAAATGTATCACTTTGAATACTGTCCTGGCTGAAGGCTGAAAAAGCTGATATTGTCTTCCTCCAGGAGACTCACTTGTCCAGTGTGGAACATGTGAAGCTTGAGGGGTTGGGTGGGGGAAGTGATTAGTTCATCTTACAATGGTAGATAGAGGGGGGTGGCAATACTATTTCACAAACAATTACCAGTTAATATACATAAAACAATTCAAGACAGAAATGGGAGATATGTCATCGTGCTATGTGAGCTCTGGGGCTGTAAATTAAGCTTGTGTAACATATATGGTCCGAATGTTTACAACCATCAGTTTTTCTCTAATATCATAGCAAGGCTGAGTTTACACACAGAGTATCAAATGATTTTGGGGGGGGGGGGGAGGATTTAAATGTGTGTGCTGATTTGACTGTTGACTGCAAACCCATCAGAACAAGAGGGAAGGCTGATGAGAATAAGGGAGTAAATTTTCTCGTTCATCAGTTGGGAGTGGTAGACATATGGCGGCTTGTACACCCTCATGATGTAGAATTTACATTTTATTCGCACCCCCATAACACTTACTCTAGGTTGTGTTGGAATGTATTGTATTTTACATGCATTGCCTGTCACCTATTATTTCTCTGTGATTACTCTGTGACCTCTGATGTGAATTACTTAGAGAGGTCACACAGCTATGCAACTTCCTGTGGGGGTTAGACACAGCAGATGCAGCACATGGAGCACATGGAGCTCATGATCTCTCCTAACCTGAGAGGATCTATGGTGGTGTGAGCATCCATTACCATCTAAGCACATGGAAGGAGCTGATAATACAAATGTATAGTAATATGTATATATAAGCCTGTCTGATTATAATCTAACTACAAACTGTGAGTAAACAGATGTTTTGTTACTTCAACTTTAAAGTGACTCAGCAGTGAATTATTCTGGGGTGAATGAGAGAGAGATGAAGAAAGAAATTAACATTTCTAAAGCTGAAGCTGTGTGTACTAAAATCTGCTAATTATTTACTACAAATAATCCAACAAAAGGGTTATGGGCCCAGGGTCCAGGAATTGAAAAAGAAGAGAAATATTACCAGGCAGAAAAAAAAGGCCACATTTTTCTCTTAAGTTTTAAAGGAAAGATTCAGTCTGTCTCTCTCTCCCCCCACACAGCAGACAGAAGGCTAAGAAAATGGCTGAGGGAAGAAATTCACCATTTTTTCTATTCTCTCAAGGTGCCTAAATTAACTGAGTTTAATTATCGGCAGTGGGAACTAAGATTCATATGTCTCCTTCGAGCAAAAAGATTAAATATATGCTTAGACCAAGACAGAACAGCTGAAAATATGGCTGAATGGGGACAATGCAAACTATTATGTGAAGTGCATGCTTTTGGAAGCTCTCTCAGAGAAACAAGCCATATTAGTGGAGGGAAAAGATACACCAAAGGACATTTTATATAAACTGAGAACTATGTATGCAACTACATATGCAAAGCAGCAACCAATTTGGCTGGCAGAGTTGAATGAAACCAAATTAAGGGATAAAAGTAAATGTAATGATCACATTATGCATCTTATGTCTTCATTTCAAAAGTTAGAACTTTCTGGAATTCCCATGTGTGATGCATTGAAAAGAGCATTTCTTTTTACCTCACTATCAAAGAAGTTTGATGTTTTTAGGTCTGTAAATGAGGCCATTGAAGGGCAATCTTTTGAACAGACAACATCAAAACTAAGGCAGGAATGCATAATAAATGATTCTGAGGAGATGTGTTCTCAAAGTCAGTCAGAGAGAAATGAAACAAATTTCTTGGCAAAGAACAGAGGAAGGCGGAGCTATGGGGAAAACTCCACCCAAGGGCAAGCTGATTTGCTACTCATGTGGAAAGGAGGGACATGTATCTAAATGGTGTAAGGAAACACAAAACACTCCCTCTAGCTCACCTAAGCCAATGGAACTAAAGAATTTTCAAACCAGGAAATGTATGAAGGACAAAGATAAACACAAGGGCTTTCTAATGGCAGAAAAATCTTTGACTATGGTAAATAATAATTCAAATGAAAGTACTTGGATTTTGGATTCAGGGAGCACATGCCATTTAACCAATTGTAAAGATTTCTTTCAGGAAATGTGTCCAGAGGAAGGTATTCTTAAAACTGCAAACGCAGGGACTGCTAAGATCCAAGCAAAAGGTATTGGATTCTTAAAATGCAAAGTGTCTAATGAAGTTAAAGAAATTCCTGTAAGTGATGTCTTGTATATTCCCCAAGCAGTTTGCAATATGCTTAGTGTATCTACATTAGATAAGAAGGGATTTGCGATTCATTTTGAAAACAGTAAGTGCACAATCTCTAAAAATGATGAAGTGTATGCTGAAGCTTTTAAGCATAATGATGTTTATAAACTGAGCATTTCAGGTGAAGCCTCACATATGGCGCAAGTAAGGAAGAATGATGGTAAATGTAGTCTGGAAATCTGGCACCGCCGCCTGGGACATCGTGATTCTAAGGTGATCCAGGATCTTTACAGTAAGCAACTGGCCACCGGCATTCAGATAAGTGCAGATGCTGGTAAAATGGAGAAATGCATAGACTGTGTTACTCAAAAAGGTGTGAGACCCTCATTTCCTGCATACACAGGAAATAGGAGTAATAAAGTGCTGGACTTAATACACAGTGACTTATGTGGACCGTTTAATATCCCATCATTGGGAAATAACAGATTTGTGCTAATATTCTTGGATGATTTCTCTAGATATTGTGTGGCCTATTTGCTGAAAGAGAAAAGTCAAGTCACAGACATGCTGAAGAAATACGTAGCCATGGTGAGCAATAAATTTGAAAGAAAACCAAAGGTTCTTCAGACCGACAATGGTGGTGAGTTCACTTCACAAAGCATGCGCACATTTCTAGAACAAGAAGGCATTCAACATATCACAACAGTAGCTTATACACCAGAGCAAAATTCTGTTGCAGAGAGAAAATTTAGGTCACTTGTGGAAATGACCAGATGTATGCTGTCAGATAGCAATCTCCCTAAAAGACTATGGGGGGAAGCCATTCTCACAGCAGTGTACCTACAAAACAGAATGCCAACTAAAGGCGCTAAGCGCACACCACATGAGACATGGCATGGTAGGAAGCCAAACCTGTCACACATAAGAACATTTGGAAGTACAGCATATGCTCATGTACCAAAGCAAAGAAGGCATAAGCTGGATTCCACAACAGAAAGGGGCATTTTAGTTGGCTATGCTCCAGGACACAAAGGATATAGAATTTTAAATCTGAAAACTGGCATTGTTGGCATAAGACATGTTACATATTTTGATGAAACAAAAGGGTTGATAAAGGCTGGATTATCCCAGATGAGCCTTATCATCCAGAATATGAAACTAGAACCATAATAGACATGCCAGTGTATATAAATGCCATACCAAGGCAGATGTCTGAAAGCAACTCATCTGTATCTAACGAGGAACAGGCAGAGGAAACAGACACAGAAAGGATCATTGAAGAAGACAGTACAGTTGGAGAAGGGGAATTAATTGGAGAAGGACTCTCAGATTTAGAGGATGCGGAAAGGTCAGACCAACCTGTTGTCAGACGCTCATCCAGGGAAAACAAAGGTGTTCCACCCCCAAGACTGTCTTACCTAACAAAGTCAGCAGAAGCTCAAGAGCCCTTAACATGGGATGAGATTGAGAAAATGCCAGCAGAAGAAGCTGCTGAATGGCATAAAGCTGCACAAGAAGAAATTGATGCATTGGATAAAAATAATACTTGGATTCTTACAAAATTACCTCCTGGCAAGAAAGCTATAGGATGCAAATGGGTATTCAAGTTAAAAAGGAATGCACAAGGAAAAGTGGAAAGGTATAAAGCCAGATTAGTGGCAAAGGGATATCTTCAAAAATATGGAGAAGATTTTGATGAAGTGTTTGCACCTGTAGTGAAACACACGACAATAAGAACACTTCTGAGCATTGCAGTCTCAAAAGGCATGCAAGTCAACCACATTGATGTGAAAACAGCATTTCTTCACGGAGATATAACTGAGGACTTGTACATGGAACAACCAACAGGTTTCATAAATACAAAACAAAGACAGCTAGTGTGTAAATTAAACAAAGGTCTTTATGGATTAAAGCAAAGTGCAAAATGTTGGAATGATAAATTGCATGAAATATTGACAAATTTAGGATTTAAGCAAGGTGAAGCAGATAAATGCTTGTACACTAGGTGCACAAATGGACAATATGCATACATTTTAGCTTTTGTTGATGATCTGCTCATTGCAAGCGAAAGTGAGCAAGAGTACAAGGACATTGTAAAATATTTAAACCTGAATGTTGAGATAAAAGAACTTGGTAATGTGTCATACTATCTTGGTATAGAAATTGAGAAACAAAATGATGGTTCTTATCTTCTAAGCCAGAAGCAGAAAATAAATGAGCTTATTGAAAGTTTAGGTATGCAAGATGCCCAAGTTGTAAGCACTCCCATGATCACTGATTTTCTGAAGGATGAAACAGTAAGAGAACCTTTACCAGATAACATCCAATATAGATCAGCCATAGGTAAGCTTTTATATCTAGCTACCACATACAGGGCTGATATAGCAAATGCAGTAGGAATTTTGAGCAGAAGGGTCAGCTCACCTACCAAATCAGATTGGACTGCAGTTAAAAGGATGGTAAGGTATTTAAAGGGTACCATTGATTGTAAATTAAAGGTTTCAGCCAATAGTAATCCAAAACTAATATGTTACTGTGATTCAGATTGGGCAGGGGATCATTCTGATTATAAATCCACAAGTGGATATGTGTTTATGTATGGAAATGTACAAATTTCATGGGCCAGTCATAAACAAAGTATTGTGAGTTTGTCTTCTACAGAAGCTGAATATGTGGCCGTATCGGAAGCGTGCAGAGAACTGATGTGGATTGAAAAACTTTTGCTGGATTTCGGAATAGCTGAAAAGAGACCAATCCAGATAATGGAAGATAATCAGAGCTGCATCCGACTGTCACAGAATGACAAGGTTCAGTCACGCACCAAGCACATCGCAACGAAATACCACAACGTGCGAGAGCTGGCGAAAGAAGGGGTCATCAGTCTACACTATTGTCACACCAGTGAGATGACAGCTGACATCATGACCAAACCGTTACCCAGAGAACATTTTGTGAATCTGCGTATAAAGCTTGGACTTTGTATGAATAAATAATTGCATGACAGTTATGCATGAGAAGGGGTTTGTTGGAATGTATTGTATTTTACATGCATTGCCTGTCACCTATTATTTCTCTGTGATTACTCTGTGACCTCTGATGTGAATTACTTAGAGAGGTCACACAGCTATGCAACTTCCTGTGGGGGTTAGACACAGCAGATGCAGCACATGGAGCACATGGAGCTCATGATCTCTCCTAACCTGAGAGGATCTATGGTGGTGTGAGCATCCATTACCATCTAAGCACATGGAAGGAGCTGATAATACAAATGTATAGTAATATGTATATATAAGCCTGTCTGATTATAATCTAACTACAAACTGTGAGTAAACAGATGTTTTGTTACTTCAACTTTAAAGTGACTCAGCAGTGAATTATTCTGGGGTGAATGAGAGAGAGATGAAGAAAGAAATTAACATTTCTAAAGCTGAAGCTGTGTGTACTAAAATCTGCTAATTATTTACTACAAATAATCCAACAGGTTGGAGTACCTCCTCATCTCCCAAACACTCATATCAAAGGCCAGGGAGGTTCGGATCATTGATACTACTATATCAGACCACCCCGCAGTGGCATTCGCTCTTACCTACACGGCAGATCAGGTAGAAAAGGTGTGGAAATTCTCGCCGTCACCCTAATGAGGATACGGAATTTTGCACTTTTTCACGGGAGAAGTGGGGGGAATGCAACCCCGGAAGTGTGTCCTGTAAATTTTTGGGAGGCCTCAAAGGCTGTGTTAAGGGGCCATATATTGGCTTATACATCGGGTAAAAAGAAAAAGTTGGAGGCCGAACTACTACAGCTTTCAACAGAATAGCAGTCTTTGCGTAGACAACATATGTATCGATTGGATCAGTTCTCTAAAGATGCTATGTTGAAGTTGCGGCGGAGGCTATATCAATTGCTGACCAGTAGAGCTGAACGAGATATCTATTATCAGAGGTTTAAGTCGGGGAGTAAGGCGGGAAAGCTTTTGGCTAATTTAGTGCGGCCACATAGGAAAAGGCAAGTTATTACTACTAACATCCAGGATGGGTCGGGGAAACTGTGCACTGAAGAGCAGCAGATACAATCCCAATTCGTAGCCTATTACCAATCGTTATATAAACAGAGGGAGTTGGACATAGAAAAGAGAGAGGCATTTTTTAAGGATTTGCAGTTACCAAAGTTTACTGCAGACCAGGTTCAATGTATGAGTAATGTCATAACTCCGGAAGAAATTCGTATGGGAATAAAAGCCTTAAAGTTAACAAAGGCACCGGGCCCGGATGGGTATGGTCCGGAGTACTATAAAATATTGCTGGAAGAGGTAACCAAACCATTGGCAGATACGTATAATAGCCGGGCTGGGGGAGGGGACAAGTTCATCAGAATCTGGCGCATATTATATTGTTACCCAAACAGGGGAAAGACCCAGAACAGGTGGGGTCCTACAGGCCCATTTCCTTACTCAACCAAGATATTAAGATATTGGCCGCCATTCTGGCCCGGCGGATGAATAATTTCTTGCCTGGTGTAATTCATGAAGACCAGGTCGGCTTTGTTCCTGGCAGATACGCTTCTATGAATATCATTAGAGCCTTGGCAGCCATACACACGTATCGGGGAAATGGGAGGGCAGAGGCGATTGTGGGCTTGGATATGGAGAAGGCATTCGATAGTATTTCATGGCAGTATCTTTTTTGGGTCCTAGAACAGTTTGGGGTTCAGGGCAGGTTCCTTGAATGGATCAAGGCTCTATATGATGGGCCTCAAGCCAGGCTATTGGTTAATAATAATTTAACGGACAGGTTTCACTTGCAAAGAGGTACAAGACAAGGGTGCCCAATGTCCCTGTTGTTGTTTTTGCTGGCTATAGAGCCGCTGGCGCTCAAAATCAGACAGAGCACGGGGTTGAGAGGCCTCCAGGTAGGTGGACGGGAGGTTAGCATTAATTTATTTGCTGCTGATATATTGCTCTTCCTAGCGGATGCACAAAAGCATTTGGAGGAGGCATTGTCCTTGGTAAGAGATTTTGGGGGCATATCAGGTCTCTGAGTTAATTGTGACAAGTCGGAACTCCTTCCCATGTCGGGTGACCCCCTTACACCTTGACTTGGGGGGCTGGCTATTCCACCGGTGCAGAGTTCTATGAGGTACCTGGGTATTTATCTCAGCACGAATCAGGAGGAAGTATATAGATAAAATCAAGCAGATGTGCACACGATGGATGGATCTTACAATCTCCCTGCTTGGTCGGGTGGCGTTGACTAAAATGATTTTGTTGCCTAAACTTTTATACCAATTGCAGGTTATGCCTATCTAGATTAAAAGGAGAGAGGAAAGAGTGTTCAGGTCGGCAATAAGGGCTTTTATTTGGAGGCTTAAGGGGTCACGGATAGGGCATCATGTGCTCATTTTAAATAAGGAGCAGAGGGGTTTAAATTTACCTGATATAAGATTATACAATGTGGCGGCATTGAGGTTTGTGTATGAAGGGATTAGTGGGAAGGCAAAGTTCACCCCTACGGATTGGTGGGAGGGTTGGTGTTCTCCTTATAGGTTGATTAGTCCATACACCGCCTGGTTTGGGAACAAGGTTTAATAGGCAGATCAGCTTCCTTAAACCTTTACGGTTAGCATGGAAGTGGTGGCGCCAACATCAGGCCCGTAGCCCTAATGTGTCTCCGTTCTTGAGATTTGTGGGAAATTCAGCTTTTCCGGCAGGCATGGGGTGGTCCAGATTTCAACAATGGGAACGAGAAGGCTGTCTTACATTGGGGCATATGATACAACCGAGTGAGGGGAGTTTTCTATCTTTTGCGCAGGTAAAGGAGCAATGGCGGGTGCCGAATGCGCAGTTGTTGCAGTATATGCAGGCAAGACACTATTGGCAGCAAATATGGGTGAGGAATGGATATAAGGCGACCTATGGTCCTTTAGATTTGAAGGTCATGGAAATGCCAGTTGGTGGAAGCCAATTGTCTAACTGGTACAGGCTAGTGAAGATGACTAGCAAGGAAGATGGAGTAGAGCGTATTATTCTTAAGTGGAATGAGGACCTTGGTACACAGTATAATAGACTCACCTTTCAAAAATAGTTTAAGACGTTGTACAAGTTGGTTAAAGCAGCTGACATGCAGGAAACACAATTTAAAATTCTACATAGGGGGTACATCACAAGGGAGAGAGGAGTGCAAATGCAACTCTGGGAAACAAATCTCTGTCGTAAGTGTCAGACAGGGAGGGACAATTTTTTACATGCTTTTTTGGAGTGTCCAACATTGTCCATATGGAACAGGGCCTTTCAGGTCATAAATAAGGTGTTGCAGTCAACAGTGGAATGGACCTACCCGGCACTGTTGTTGGGGGATCAGTCTGATTTAGTTGCACAGGGTTCGGCACTTCCCCAGAGGAGATTCTTATATATGTCAACTTTGACTGTGAAGAAAACAATTTTACAACACTGGACGAGTGAGGAAGCAGTGCCATTGACAGGGTGGATGGCCAAAATGCTGGAATTAGCTAAATATAAAAATATGTTGTACAAGAAGTCTCATAAATTAGAATGTAAACAATATCCTGATATCTGGCACAGGTTTTTGACGGAGTATGTGTCTCAAGATGTATAAGATGGTATACAGAGGGGGGGACATGGAGGGGTGGGGGGGTACTTGGCAAACTAGTGTAATGGATGGAGTATGTGGTGGTTTGAGAGGTGCGTGCGAGGGGGATGTATGGCGGGTAATTCACTAAACAGTCAGCTGGTTTAAGGTTGTGATGGGGTGACTTCAATGCGATGTATATGCTTTAGTAGACTGATGCTGATGCTTTGTATTACCATAAGATAAGCGGAGTTGTTGTCCACTCATGTTGGAGTTTGTATTTGTTGATGTGTTGCTGACAACAATAAAGAGAAATTAAAAATAATAATAATAATAATGGTGTCAAATAATGCCAGGCCCAGGTGTGACGATTCATTACAAATAGATGAACAAGATAAATCATATAGCTTGGAGCCTGACCTTGAAGAATAAGAAAGACCAAGGAGCATAATTTAAAAATAAACCGTAGCTCAACAGGTAGCCAGTGTAACTTCCTATATAATGGTGGTGTTTGAAGTCTTTTTCCGAATTGATTTGTTATACTGCCTGTTCAATAATTAATAAAAATATGAGAATGCTACTGAATATTCCAGGGTCTGATCCCCTCATGGAAGCTCCTTCAAGTATGGTAGGTAGATTGAAAAAAAAGACTCTAAGGCTTTTCAAGTTCTTAAGGCCTACGCTAAATTTTAGAACAGAGAAATCTAGTCTTAGATAAGGGAAAGTTGTTCCAAAGGATGGAAGTGACAATGCTGAATATGGAATGGCAAATAGTATCTAAACTAATGACCCTAAAGGAAGAAAGTCAATAAATTATGCTGAGATTCTGTTGGCATTGGCATTGTATGAGTAGCAGTGTCAGCTGATGGTATCTGACCCTCAAACCTACACAGAATGTGAGGGTGTTCTGAGATGAGGGTGGGGGAATATTTACATACTGTAGAGGTCCCTAAGGAACAGGGAATGACTACACTGGTAGGGTTGTAGTGGCCAGTCATGACCCAAGCTCTGGAGTAGGACTGATAAGAGTGGACAGGGCGAGAAAAGCCAGAGAGGGTTCGGATATTATTACTTGACTCAGGCTTTCAAGGCATCAGCATAGTTCAAGCCAAAGGATTTACTCAAAAAGGGGTGCAGAGGATTCCAGAGTCAAAAGGAGGGCGAGTGGAATAAAGGGAATAGGCCTTTTGTGTACCTATATTAATAGTATAAGTTGAGCTTCATAAGCAAGAATTTTAGTATAGACATCCTTTGTGAAGAACAGGATATGTTCACCTCGCTGAAAAACCTAGAAAGCAGGAGTCTGGCAGAAGCAAAATGTAAACTGTAAATTGAAGAATGCCATAGCTACAGCTGCATTCTCTTCAGTGTCATAATTTTGCCCACATTTTAGGTGTTGGCTTCAGATATGGCTTTGGGGAGAGTATAGTGTATTTCTTTTAAATTGGCATAAGAATAGCATTGCACTGGGCCTAGAAAACAAAGGGCTTCTGTTTAGATTTGTTAAAGGTGTGTAGTCATGAAGCTTTTGGTGATGAAGATATAGCAGCTATCCCCTCCCAGTGGCATCACCTCAGGATACCAAATACATCTACTTGGGGGAGGGAGGAGCAGACTGAATGTTTTTGTTTTTTATTTGACCCTTCTCATGATGATATGCATTATTTAGCACGCACTAAATGAAATATTTCACACTATTAACGAAACAAAATAATAAAAAATTGCATATCCATATCTGCTTGATTTTTTTTTCTTTTTATATTTTAAATAGTTACTTTCCTAGCCTATTTTCTGTAAATGTATGTGACATGTCTAATCTCTTAAGTAGGACTTCAGGCAACTTTGGCTGGCTGATCCAGTAGGAGGGTCTTCAGTCAAAAACACAACACAAACAGACCAAATGACATGTGGAGAAGGACTTTATTGATAAATCAATATAGCAAAATGACCTGGGCAAAACTAAGCTCTTTTCATCTGTATAGTGCATTTCTACATTACTGTACTGCAATTTAGAATAAGCAAATTCATAATTATCTGACAAACGGGAATGACAGGTGGTCAGATAAGAAAATGTCATTTAATTTAGATGAAGGAATCTGTGCACCTCCATGATGCAATGCATCAGAACACCACTGCTACACTCGGTGTATCGCTTCCCCCACCATGAACAGAAGCAACCCCCCTCCTGGACCCTTCCCCAAGTACCTCCTCCCTAGGTCTTCCTTAAAATCCCTGGTGACATAGTGGTGAGGTCAAGGCAGGAGCAATTCCCAGTTGGTCCTGCCCATACCGGCTCCGCTTTCAAAATGCTACCATAACTTCTATTGACAGTCTCAGGTGGGTGAACATAAGTATTGCCATACTGGGACAGACTGAAGGTACATCAAGCCCAGCATCCTGTTTCCAACAGTGGCCAATCCAGGTTACAAGTATCTGGCAAGCTCCCGAAACAGTACAAAATACATTTTATGTATTTATTTATTTATTTAATTTGTTGCATTTGTATCCCACATTTTCCCGCCTCTTTGCAGTCTCAATGTGGCTTACATGGTACCGTAATCGGCGTTGACCGATTCCGGTGTGAACAAATACAAGGTGTGAGTAATATCAAGGTGATAATATGATTTATGCTGCTTATCCTAGAAATAAGCAGTGTATTTTCCCCAAGTCCATTTTTTTAATTATTCTTTATTAATTTTCAAATTTACAAGACATACTCATAAATGGCAATATAGCAGGAATTACAGAGATTACATTTAAATTGAAATATTTCTGATTATTTGGTATTTAATCTCTATTAAGCAAATAAGAATTTATATAATAATAAGAAAAAAAATATTGCTTTCTTAGACCACCTGCAAGCTAAGATGGGGGGTGGAGAAAGTAGATGAGAAGATCAAATTAGGCATTCTAAATCAAAGTATATGGCCTGGTCCATAAAACCCAGCGTACTCTTCCTTTTTTCTTAATTCCTTTACACACACTATCTAGACAGTTTTTTACTTTCTATAAACACTTTAAGCTGATCTGGTTCGTAAAACACATATTTATTCCCCAAATATTTTATGCTGCATTTACAGGGGTATGCCAACAAAAAATTTGCTCCCATAGATTTAACCTCTTCTCTATAAGCAAGAAAAAATTTTCTACGATCCTGTGTAGCTCTTGTCACGTCAGGGAAAATCCATATCTTTTGTCCACAGAATAACTTTTGAGAATTTTTAAAGTAAAGTTTCATCAATGCATTTAAGTCTTGCTCAAAGACAAAAGATATCAAAAGTGTCCTTCGAGTAGAAACCTCTGATAGGGAATCCTCCAGTAATGCCGAAATATCTTGAAGATTCAGCTCTGAAATTTGGTTATTTTCTATTGGGTTCACCTTGGATTGCTTGGTTTCAGGGAGGTAATAAATGTTATTAATCGGTGGTATTGCTGATTGAGGATATGCCAATACTTCACTCAGGTATTTCTTAAAAAACTCCAATGGTGAAATCCCAATAGCTGTTGGAAAATTTAATATCCTCAAATTTAAATGTCTGTTATGATTCTCTATCTGTTCCAATTTTGAGGCCATTTTAATTTTATCAACTATCAATGTTTCTGTAACCTTTTTGAATGAAGAAAAAGTGCTTTGACTGACAGCATAATTAGCAAGTTTCATACCAGTGTTGCTATTGATAATAATATATTTTGTCAAAAGATTACAAGTGAAACCTTGATTCCGGGAATTCTAATGTTATAGAGTTGATAATAGCTTTTTGATATTAGATTTAAATTAGAGTGATTGGATGAGTGAATGGTAGATATATGGGGATTTTAAACAATAATTGTTAAGTTTATGAGATTAATTGATGTAATAAAGATAAATATAAGTGCAATAGTTGTTGAGTATATTGTATGAATTTAGTACAACTATTTATTGAATGATACCTTAGACAACATTGTGATGTACATATAGTGGGTAAAATGGCCACGGGTGGTTGGGATTCACAGTCAGGGTTTTCAGAGGAGACTATTTCTAATTTATTGGGTGGAACACGGTTATTTGATTCAGTAAGTAGTCCTATTCATTTAGATTGGGTAGATATTTTGAGACTACATAAGTACATAGTTAGATCAGAATTTCATGCTATGACATTAATAGAATATTGTCGGGCTTTACGTATTCCTAGGGGTCTACGGCTATATAAAGAACCGAGATTCCTAGAAGATTCTGACTATGTGAAAAGGTGGAATGATATAATTTCAAGATGCTCTTTGGATTTAATGCTCATTACAATTGATAAATTGAATAAGCTAGTAGATGACAGCACTTGTGAATTAAATAGAAAATTGAATGAGTTGAAAAATATGTCAACAGTAGAAAATTATGAAGCTAAATACAAGGAACATATGCAAGTGATTGAGAAATATCGAGCAGAAATTAGATCTCAAAAAATATCTAAATATAAGAGAGACGAGTCAGATTATACGAAGGGTTTCATCTATCCGTGGATGAATCAAAGTAGAAAATCTAGACGTAACAAAAAGGGTAAGCGAGTCACATTCATTAACTCTTCAAGTGACTCATCAGGAGAAGAACATGGGAATGAGAGTAATATAATGAGTAATATTGGTGGCCACACTGAGACATCTTTAAAAACAACTATTTTAACAGGACAACAAACAGCAGAAATGAGTACACAGCCTATAGTACGCCCCAAACGACAGGGCAGAAAGATTCATTGATAGTGTTTAATCTATCATCGAAGTCTTTGAGTCCCATTCAACATCAAATTTTAAGTTTGGGGCTTACGTTTGTTCCTACCCAGTTTCATAATGCGTTTGATATCCGCATTAATTTACATAAGTTTTTTAGAAAACTACGTTTGAAACTGTTTTTTGGAGAGAATGATACTATTGAATCTGATATTTTATCCAGTCAATCAAAGTCCTTTTTGCAAACGCACCGATTGCCCTCTACATGGCTTCCTCATGGTCCTATAGATTCAGCTATTGCGACGTTTCAACAATGGGTATTACATGATCTTGAAAAATTAGAAGCAACTTTGGGGAGACAGTATGGTAATTTGACAGCTTTGCAGCGGCAAGCAGTTGTAGATTTACAGAGGGACGAAAACATTATAATCTTGAGAGCTGATAAAGGGGGAGGAGTTGTGGTACAGGATAGATCAAAATATGAACAAGAAGCATTTACTCAGTTAAACGATCTAACATTTTATAATTCGTTACAGGAAGATCCTACTACCCAGTATCAATCACGGGTGTATGAGTTGCTAAAGGAAGCTTGTGAGAAAGGTGTTATTTCCATTCAAATATTTCGATACTTGTTTAAACAATTTCCAAGAATACCTACAATTTACTTCACCCCAAAAATACATAAGAGTTTGGAAAATCCTCCTGGCCGTCCCATTGTTTCTGGATGTGAATCGCTGTTTGAACCGCTTTCTCAGTTTTTGGATTTTCATTTGCAACCCTGTTTAAAGTCCATAACGTCTTTTGTGAGAGACTCAGATCACTTGCTTAATATTTTGCAAAATGTACAAGTTGACGCTAATTTAGAGGTATGTTTGGTGACATTAGATGTTACTGCACTATATACAAATATCCCGCAAAGGGAAGCTGTGATTATGATTAAGGGATTATTGGAAACTTTGGAGTTATCTAATCAATTAATAACTTTACTTGGCCAAATAGCTGAGCTAGTTATTTATCACAATTTTTTCAAGTTTAAAGAAAAAATTTTTCATCAAATAAAAGGAGTTGCGATGGGGGCTACAGTAGCCCCCACCATTGCATGTTTGTATACGGACCAGTTAGAGAGGCAATATATATATACAAATCAACATTTTAAGGGTGTAGTTAAATGGCTACGATACATAGATGACATTTTGGTAATATGGCAAGGGACAGAAGATATTTATTGAAGCTGCTGGAAATTTTGAATACAGTGAGCCCCCATATCAAATTTGTATATTGTATTGGTCGTCGAGAGGTGAATTTTTTGGATGTTAACATCCAATGGGATGATGGTAAATTTATTACCAAGATTTACCGCAAGGAGACTGATCGTAACACCATACTGCACTATCGCAGTCACCATCCTTCTGGTTTAAAAAATAGTATACCATCGAGCCAATTGCTTCGAGTCCGTAGGTTGTGTAGTTCTCGTGAAGAATACACTCATCAAGCTTATCAGATGATTTCACGTTTTCAATGTAGAGGTTACCCTGATAGAATTTTAAAGAAAGCGGCTAAGAGAGCGTTTAATAATTATAATGAATGGCATCCATCTTGTGATACCCAGAAATATAAATCTGTAAAAAATGATCCGTTGACTTGTGTGTTACCTTACACTAAGTCATCTAGTCAAATTATACAAATCATGAAACGTCACTGGTCTATATTGGGTATTCATAAAGTTTTCCAGCAATTCCCTCGGTTTGCATTTTCTCGAGGTAGAAATTTAGGTGAACAACTGGCAGGACATAATACTGCTTGCAATGTAATACATGAGGATTCGGGCCATGTGAGCTGCAATCGGTGTGTATATTGTAGTTATGCTATGCAAGTTAAGGAAGTGCATGTTCCTCATTCAGAGAAAACATATCGTTTGCAGTCTCATACTGATTGTAATACGGCAAATTGTGTGTATGGAATAAAATGTCCTTGTGAATTATGGTATATTGGGTTAACTACTAAGAAGATTAAAATTAGGATAGCGCAGCATCTTAGTAACCTCCGTACTAAACGAATGGAAGCTCCATTGGTTTCACATTGGGTGGATGTTAAACATGAAGTACAGGATCTTCGCTTTGTAGTCCTGAATCATATTAGTTTTGAAAGGGGAGGCAATGTGCCTCGTATGCTGTTGCGAAAAGAACAAAGGTTAATTTATCTTTGGAACACTGTAAGCCCTAATGGGTTAAACAAAGAGGTAGAATGGTTAAACTTGTGAGAGGGCATTTAAATTTAGTTTCTTTGAAGCCTCGATATGCGCATGTGTGGGCGTCTTTCGAGGCGTGGCTACCGGCACGTCCAGGATCGATAATTTGAGCTAGGGTATTTAAACTTAGTCTCCTTGAAGCCTTGGTATGCGCATGTGTGGGCGTCTTTTGAGGCGTTGCCACCAGCACATCCAGGATTGTTGAATGTTCGGCCACTTGTAGAGCCGGTAAGAGTTTACAATTTTGGGTTTTAAAAGGGTTGAAATAATGTTTGTGAAATACAATGTATGTTATTATTGTTGTTTACTTAGATTACTGACCCCTGAAGACGCAAAATTTGCGAAACACGATCGTGTAGGGTCCGTGTATAAGTGTTTCAGTAAACAAATGAGAGCACAGCTCTAGTGAAGCAGTTTGAAATTCAAGGACAAGATTCAACATTAGTCCCGTGAAGAATGGAGTCACGGTGAATGGAACTACTGTCATTCAGTATTATAGCACCCAGTAAATCAGTTGTGGTTTACGATGGAATATAAATCTTTGCTTTAAACCTGCTGTGGTGGGTAATTGATTTCATCAATGGACTGATCTTCATGCGGCTACAGAGAATTACACCAGTTAAGAACAGATTAAGACAAGATCGTAATGAAGAAAAAGTGCTTTGACTGACAGCATAATTAGCAAGTTTCATACCAGTGTTGCTATTGATAATAATATATTTTGTCAAAAGATTACAAGTGAAACCTTGATTCCGGGAATTCTAATGTTATAGAGTTGATAATAGCTTTTTGATATTAGATTTAAATTAGAGTGATTGGATGAGTGAATGGTAGATATATGGGGATTTTAAACGATAATTGTTAAGTTTATGAGATTAATTGATGTAATAAAGATAAATATAAGTGCAATAGTTGTTGAGTATATTGTGTAACCTTTTTGAGAGATTTAATTTCTGTTTGCGTCTGTGAGTTTTGAACCAACGATTCTCGTTTGACAGTCTCAAGAGCTTGAGTTAAAGAGTCTATTTTATTCACCATTAAAGCTGTATCTTGGGATGTTTTAGTAACTGCTTTAGTTAGATTTTGAATGACTGCCCAGATAGTTTGTAAGGTTACCGCTTGGGGAGCAGCGAGCTCCAAGTTCATCTCCACTGATTCTTGGGGCTTGGCACTGCTGTCTGAGGCCCTCCGGTCACCGCCTTCCGATTCCGTTGAGTCCTCATCGCCAGCCCGAAGGATTGCAGGGCAAAGCGGCGGATTAAGGGGCAGATGCAGCAACCAAACGTAAAAAAATCAAAATCGTTAAAGTCCCTAACGATTTTTAAAAAACGAAGAATGCACCAAAAAAAAAAGTCACACATGCTCAGATCGGTATTCAAACGTACAATGTATCAAAGAATCACAATACACATCGGTAATCGGCCCCTAAATCATGCGCAGAGCAGCCAAGCATTTTGCTGGCTGCTCTGCGCATGCTGCAAACGTAAAAACAAACAAAAAAAAAGCCACAACACATACACGTGGCTACCCGGTCAGCAAAATCCAGGAGGGGGCAAGGGCGCTCGTCCGAGGCGTCCTGTATGGACGGCCTTGCCCCCCCCCCCCCCCCCGCTGCTCCCCACTTTCCGCCGCTTTCCCACCCACCACGAAAAAGCAAAATGCTAGCTGCCCCGGTCCCCCTCCCTTCCTGTTCTTGTGTTCTGCAGAGCTAACTCCGCCTCCCGTCATTCTTCCGTCCCGTGCCCCGCCCCCGCTGCCCCCCCTGAGGTCGACTACACCGCTCCCCCCCTCAACCGAGACCCCCCTCCCTATTAACGACCCGAGCAGCACCTCTCACCTCTTTCTGAAGCGCTGCACGGGCAGGAAGATCTGTTGTGTTGCTTGTAGAGTCTCCATGACGTCTCTTCTTCCCTGGCCCAGGCCCCGCCTCCTTCTGACGTAGGTTACTTACGTCAGAAGGAGGCGGGGCCTGGGCCTGGGCCAGGGAAGAAGAGACGTCATGGAGACTCTACAAGCAACACAACAGATCTTCCTGCCCGTGCAGCGCTTCAGAAAGAGGTGAGAGGCGCTGCTCGGGTCGTTAATAGGGAGGGGGGTCTCGGTGGAGGGGGGGAGCGGTGTAGTCGACCTCAGGGGGGCAGCGGGGGCGGGGCACGGGACGGAAGAATGACGGGAGGCGGAGTTAGCTCTGCAGAACACAAGAACAGGAAGGGAGGGGGACCGGGGCAGCTAGCATTTTGCTTTTTCGGGGGGGGGGGGGGAGCGGCGGAAAGTGGGGAGCAGCGGGGGGGGGGGCAAGGCCGTCCATACAGGACGCTCCTGATGAGCGCCCTTGCCCCCTCCCGACCCTTTTTTTATTTTTTTATTTGATGTGTTTTCTGACGTCCTTTGGACCAATCACAGCGCTTTTAGCTCTGCTAATGCGCTGGGATTGGCTCAAAGTTTGTTTGTTTTTTCACTTTACTATTTTTCCTGGCACAGAGCTGTCCTAACGAGAGGTCCAGACCTCTCGTTAGATTTCCTGCCTTTTTCCTGCGTAAAGGCAATCGGAAAAGGTTAGTGCATGTCGTTTCAATGGGGTTTTCACACTAATTGCTCATCTCCATTCCGTTTTCGTTAGCTGCTGGCTTCCTTGGTAAAAGCCCTTTGATGCATGCAACGGATCAAATTTTCCTCGTTGGAGGGTCATTAAAGGCTCATTTAGCTTTAGTGCATCTGCCTCTAAGTTCCGGTGGGGACAAGGATGTTTCAGTCCCTAGTGGAAACGCCGCTCCTCCGGTCGCTCCAGTCACGGGATCCCTCTCACCGGTTGCAGCTGGGGTGCTCGAAAGAAATTGCAGGAGGGTTTGCTGAGTGGGGGTTAGAACAAGGGCTAGCTGCGGTAAGCCCTTTACCCCCCCCCCCCCTTTCTCTTTGTATGCGGCATTAGGCTAAATTCTCTCCAGAAAATCAAAAGAGAACAGCAGACGATCCGCAACACCTCAAGCACGGGCCGCCATCTTGACTCCACCCCCCCCCCCCTCCCACTCTCCAATTTGCTTTTAATAATGGCTTATGGACTTTTCTTTTAGGAAGCTATCCAAACCTTTTTTTAAATCCCACTAAGCACTTGGAGGACTATCTGGAAGGGGTGGGGCAGAGCCTAGATTACCAACCATCAGGTAATCCAGATCATTGGATAACTGAAGGTCAGATTGGAATACCGTAGTCTTGATTAACACTATATGGGGGTATTCTAGCTTAATACTCCTCAATATGGCTTCTCAAATTATCTAACAAGCAGTGTTGTTCAAAGTACTATGTCAGAATACTTAAGTATTGTAAACATAAATGTATATTTTAATACTTGATTACATTTTTTATGTGTTCTTCACTATGGTTTTTATTTTCTCTTAAGTGAAAGTAGAAAGATTATTGCCTAATATAATACTTTTTGAGTATAAAAAGTAGCACAACTACAATGAATGCAAATATTGTTAGTTTTTATCCCCATAACTTTATTCTCCAATTCAATCCACTGAAGTTTCCTAAACTGTTAATTTTAATGATACTGTTGGTTTGTTTCTCTCAGAAGGCTCAGTTAGGTTTTCTTTTTGTTTTGTTTTTAGCAATATAGCCTGACATGTGGTGTTTACCTATTTTTGAAACATGTGCAAGCAGTTGGAAAGGACAATAATGGTCAGCAATTTTCTTTACTTTCCTGCAGACCGTGCAGCAACGTGGAGCTGCTGTCATCAAGGCTAGAAAATTATCCAGCGCTATGTCTGCTGCCAAAGCCATCTGTGATCATGTGAGAAACATCTGGTTTGGCACCCCAGAGGTAGGAGTTTATAGTAGAGATGTGCATTTATTTGAAACAACATAGGAAACCTCAACAACATTTGCCATGTCATTTCATGTCATTGGCAAATGAAAAAAAAACAGAAAAAACACAAAATATTGTGTTTATCGTGTGCTGTCAGTAGTGTGCACTCTGACTAGGCAAATTCAAAAACTTAAATTTTGTTTTTCCTCAGCCATTCAAATGTAGACTTTCCTTTGTGTTTGGGACCATTATCTTGCTGCATAACCCAATTATGCTTCAGCTCATGGACAGAAGAGTGGACATTCTCTTTAAGAATTTTCTGTTACAGTGCATAGCTTCTTTAATAATGGCAAGTTTTCTAGATCTTGAGGCAGCAAAGCATCACCATCATGTTTGACTGTTGGTAGCTGAGATTGGATAACAGAGCCGGTAGTGGGAGGCGGGGATAGTGCTGGGCAGACTTGTGCGGTCTGTGCCCTGAAAAAGACAGGTACAAATCAAGGTAAGGTATATACAAAAAAGTGGCACATTTCTTGGGCAGACTGGATGGACCGTGAAGGTCTTTTTCTGCCGTCATGTACTATGATAATGTGGAATGCTGAATTTGATATAATGGGACCTGTGTTGTCCAAAGAGTTCCCCTTTAAACTCATCTATCCATAGAACATCTTCCCAAAAGGCTTGGGGGATCATCCAGTTGTAGGTTGTTTTTGTTTTTTTACATAAATGTAAGAAAATCATTGATGTTACTCTTGGATTGCAGTGGTTTCCACCTTGTCTGCTCTCCCATGAATTCCATTTTTGCCCAGTCTCTTTCTTACTGTGAACACTAAGCATAGCTGAGACTAGAGAGGCTTGCAGTTCTTTGCAGAAAAATCATTGTAAAAATACTTGCCAGTAGTGGCAATGCAACTCAGACTTTGTCTCATCTTCTGTACTATACAGAGCAGCTATTCTCTGAGGACAAGCACCATTGATAGTTGACACCACCAATGGAGCTCGCTTAGAAGAAGTTTTTCCAGCTTAGAATATATACTTGAAGCTTTTGAGTCTCAACATCCCTCAAAGTTTGGATGTTGAGAGGGTAACAATAAATTCTTTGAACTTGCTTGACAGTGTGTTCCAGGTGGTGTAGGCTTTCAGGAGAGATTCCACTAGAAGGTCTTCAAATGTTAAATGACAGAGGTTTGCCAACAGGTGTGACAGAAGGGCTCTAGACCCCTTTTCATGTCCAACTCAAAAACTGCTTGAATACCTTCTATATTTGTTGTCAGGTTTAAAAACCAATTACATTAGAATATACTTTAGCACAGATGGCTCTTATCGCCAGCATGTAGAAGCAATTCCCATCTCTGTACAGCTTTTAGCTCTATTCTTGTGGTGCTTTCTTCTATGGAAGCCTCTTTTCAAGTCACCCAGTGTGTCAGGGTCCTCAGCGTGATCTAACCTAGCAGATGAAAGCTCCCTTTGAGCCACTGGATACCTGTGAACTGAAGTACCTGACCTCATGCACTCATCCCAACTTTTTTCTTAAGAGGTAGTGTTGGATTTCCATCTTAACTAGTTGGCCGTCCTACCAAAAGTTTTTTCTCAGGCCTCATGCTCCAGAGGTGAAAGCACACCATGCATATTGGACAGCAAGAGAGCTTTGGCCTTCTATTTGGTGTGGACTAAAGCCCTTTGAAATCATACCCCATCCTCTAGAATCTGTTTAGAGGTTAGAATTCAATTCAACTCCATCCCCCTAGTCCCGTTTCTTTTCTGTTCCAGGCTGCCTTTAAAAGAAAAAACTAATTGCCACCAAATAATGTTGTTGGTATGTATCTGTTGTAGTGTCTTGTTGTTTTTCTCTTTTTCTGTTGAAGGTAGCCTGTAGCTAGGGAATCTCATGCTGTAAGGGCTTGTTATTCCGGTTGTTCTTGGAGAAAAGAAGTTGCTTACCTGTAGCAGGCAGGGGCGTAGCCAGACCTCGCCAGGAGCAGGGGGGGGCAGAGCCCTAGGTGGGGGGGCACTGTTTAGCCGCCCCCCCCCGCTGCCGCCACATTGGACCCCCCCCTGCCGACAACCCCCTTGAACCCCTCTCCCGCCACCCACCCTCCCCCACCGTTGCCGCCTGCCCTGTCGCCGCATCAGATACCTTGTTTGCTGGCGGGGGTCCCCGAATCCCGCCAGCAGAAGAGTCTTCTTCAGCGCCGGAGTAGTGCCTTTGTTCAACGAAGTTCCTGGTGTGGTCAACTGTTTCTGACGCCTTACGTCCTGCACCGTGCATGTAGCCCCGTGCAGGACGTAAGGCATCAGAAACAGCTGATCACACCAGGAACTTCGTTGAACGAAGGCACTACTCCGGCGCTGAAGAAGACTCTTCTGCTGGCGGGATTCAGGGACCCCCGCCAGCAAACAAGGTACCTGATGCGGCGGGGCGGGCGGCGACGGCGGAGGAGGGTTGGTGGCGGGAGGGTGGTTCAAGGGAATCGTCGGCAGGGGGGCCAGGGCCAAATCTATGGGGGCCTAGGCCCCCTCAGGCCCCATGTAGCTACGCCACTAGTAGCAGGTATTCTCCATGGGCAGAAAGATAGAAGTTATCGCATATCCACCCACTTCTCTAAAGAATTGTATTCTACTCGGGCTAAACATATGGACTGAGATGGTCCCGTATGATGCTGGCAGGCAGGAAATGGTGCATATATGTTATGGGGCAATTCAAAAACTTTGTATTCAAATCTGGTTATCCTTACTGATCGCCTTAAGGGGGAGATATGATCCGACTATGGAGGAGTGGATTCACTTGGCTCTGTTGTTTTCCACTACAGATTAGAAGAGTATGGGGCTAGGGATGGAGGAGGTGTGTTCTGAGGGGGAGGGTCTGGTTATATTTGAAAGATTGCTTTTCATAAGAGCTGAGGGTGCGGGGGGGTGGGGGGTGGAGCTCATATATATGTTGTATCTGATTTTGTTGTCATTGGGAAAGATGATTTTGTATGTTATCTTTTCCAATAAAAATTTATTGATACAACCCCCCCCCCCCCCCAAAAAAAAAAAAAAAAAAACAAAACCCTTTGTATTCTAAGCTGGAGAAACGTCTGTATGGGCTGTATTGATGATGTTACCTGTGCTATGAGGACTTCTGTCCTGTTGTCCGTGGAGAACACCAGTTATTGGTAAGTCACTTGGGTCTGCTGTCAGTAATTAATTTTAATATTTGTTTTCACCATTTCAGGGAGAGTTTGTATCCATGGGGGTGATCTCTGATGGCAATTCATATGGGATTGCTAACGATTTGCTTTACTCATTTCCTGTTACCATCAAGGTGAATGACTTTTTTTCATTTACTTATGTGAATTTGTTTGCTGCAGTTCAGTATTTAAAGGGTCTACTGTGAATTGGGGATTGAAATGGAAGAGTAGCCTGTTAGAGCAGTAAGCTGACAGCCAGGCTTCAAATCCCACTGACACTTGTGAGCTATTTTATTTTTATTTTAAATGTTCTATTCATTTTGTTTCAAACTAATACTGAAGGCAATCTCCCTCTAATACTTTCTATCTGAAAAACCATAAAACGTGAAGGAGATAGGTAGGAACTCAACTGGCTTATACTCTAATAATGAGTTCATTAAATAAAGAGGTGAAGCCTCAAGAAGCCCCCGGCTCAATGATTAAAGAGCTCTCGGGAGGCTGGACTGCTTCATCATCGGCAAACACCCCACTGGTCTACTGCAAATGTTCTTACAAATTACTATTTTACTTCATTTTTCTTTTTTCTTTTACACTTTTTCTTAAAGGTCAAGTATATATATTACTTAGCTTTGTATCCAGGCTCTCAAGACGCTAGATATGACCATGCTGAGTATCTACTTGAGCTAAGATTGACGCAGACCATTTGACCCTGAGGCAGGTGACGAAACGCTGGCCACCGTTGGTCATGGTCATATCTAGCGTCTTGAGAGCCTGGATACAAAGCTAAGTAATATATATACTTGACCTTTAAGAAAAAGTGTAAAAGAAAAAAGAAAAATGAAGTAAAATAGTAATTTTTAAGAACATTTGCAGTAGACCAGTGGGGTGTTTGCCAATGATGAAGCAGTCCAGCCTCCCGAGAGCTCTTTAATCATTGAGCCGGGGGCTTCTTGAGGCTTCACCTCTTTATTTAATGAACTCATTATTAGAGTATAAGCCAGTTGAGTCTCTACCTATCTCCTATTCATTTTGTTTTTCATTGAAAATAGAACAGCACAATGATGTATACATAGCCTTTTAAACAGATTCTAATGCTCTCATACAACAAATGCACTTTTCACCCCTCAACTCCCTCACCCAACCCCACCCACCTCAACAACTCTCCAATGTCCATTCTTCAGCATCTTTACTAAATCTTTGATGCCTAATATCTTAATTTCTCCATTCTATTTATAAATGCCAAACATTCTTTCCAAACATGCATTGCAGGGACATCCACTTGTTTCCAACAACTGATAATAGCCCCTTGCACTGCCATTAGTCCCCACTTGACAAATGTCTTTCAGAGTTTGAGTGAGATTCAAATAGATTCCCTAGAGAACAAGTTGATTTTGCTGCATACATTTCGCCAAAATTCTCTCTCCTGATACACAAGACCATCAGATGTGCCAGAACATTCCGTGATGGCCACAATGCCTCCAGTAAAGGTTAGAGGCATTCAGGAACATCTGTTGCAATCTTGAGGGAGTACCATCTATACAGAACTTTGTAAGCATTTTCTTTAATTGCTGAACTAATAGACCATTTGCCTGCAATAAGAAAAATATGCTTCTACTCTCTTGATTAGAGTTCCTCCCACCTCCCAAGCCTTCAAAGCTAAAACCTCTTAAATTCCCCATATTTAAGAAAACCATATAACCAGGTAATTGCCTCTTTCAATTGAGTAAGAGATTCTCATAAATTTTCTAATTTTTTCCACCTCTTCTTACCCCTCAGCCTTCTCCATTCCTATACACTTTGCCCTCATAAAATTCTGCACCTGAAACTGCAAAAAGTCCCCTGGATCCAACCTATACAGGATCTGGAGCTCTTGGAAGGACTTAAAACCATCCTCCCATACTAGCTGTTGAAATGTATGCAGACCACCATTTCGTAAATACCCCGGGTCATGTCCTAGCATAAAAGAACTTCCTTTCTGGATTGCTTTTAATGTTTTATTGGATTGTAAACCACTGTGATCTTTTTTTAAGCCTTGCTAAAGTGAAGGTAGAAGCACTATTAACACTTATTTATAAACTGCCTTCCTGGTCCAACAAGGTGAGACAATAAGACAATCCAAAGAAATAATAAAATATGTACAATAAATCTTAATTCCCTTCCGATATTGTCCTGAATTTTATTCCGCAGCAAAGGAGAAGCTGTCAGAGGCCCACCTTCTGATTCCCTGTTTTTCATGCATTTGCCTGAAAGGTCCATAAGAACTGATGGTTGATCTGAGTGTAAAGTTTAAGGCACATACCATGACAATTTGTTCTGGTAATGTGGGCCATTACACAGCATAACTTGAAACACCAGTGACAAGATCTTAAATTGATTTGGAGGCTATGAATTAGAAAAGATTCTGGAGACCTTCTAGACTGGCCAAACACCACTCATGCTGCCACGTTTTGGGTTACCTTAAGCCTGTGCATTTGCCATATCAGGAGGCCAATGCAGAGGCCATTATGTTAGTCCAAATACAAGATGATGAATGCCTGGGTCATCTTTCTATCAGTAGCATTTCTAGATAAAAGTATTTGGGGATGCTATGGAGAGAGCAAGCGTGTGGCAAACCAAAGTAACATTCCTGCACATCACACTCACCTCATCCCAGCCCTCCCTCCCCTTCCCCCATATTTAAATTGGCTGTTAAAGATGCTACATAAAAATGTTCCAACAATCTTTTGTGCATAAAGAAGCCAGTGATATGTGATATATAGAGAAGAGTTCATTGAATGATATCATCATATTTGACAGTCTCTGGGAAAAGATGATGTTTACCCCTCATTCTCCCTTTCTCTCTTCCTCCAGTCCTTAGTCTCCTTTTTCACCTTTCATCTTTCTACTGGCCTTTTCTATCCCCCTGTCTTTCCTTCCCCAGTCCTGTATCGTTCATTCATTCTCTAGTCCCCCAGTTCCATCCTCTGTACTTGTCCTCTCATCCTCTCACCAGTTCCAGCTCCATCCCTATCCATGTCACTCATTTCTTCACTTATCCTCTAAACCATTCTTCTACCCCTTACCTTCTACCTAGCCTCATATTACCCCCTTGCACCATCTTTTCAGCTCCATTTCCACCCTCATTCACCCCCTTCAGACCATCCTTTTCCCTTCTTACTCCCCTAAAGCAGCCCTTTCCCTTTCCAGCACTTCTTATCTTCTCTCATGTCATTCGCACCATGACTCAATCTCTCTCCCAACTTTTATCCCCCTTTCTCTTACCCCTATCTCACACCCTCACTCATACTCCCAGCCCATTTAACTTACCCCCATTAATGCCTAGCAATTGCCAGGTCTTGACTGTCCCCTCCAAATTTCCACTCAACCTCTTTCATCCCCAGTTCTCTGTTCTGACCTCTGTCCATTATTCCACGTAAACCTTCCTTGAATCTTATCCATCTCTGAGTCCAAGTTCCTACTCTCCCCCACTCCTCCCCAATCCAAATCTCTTTCTTGGCCTTGCCACTTGTAATCTGCTATGGCCGGAGTTGCATCTGCAGCTCCAGTTCCAGCTATACACAGGCACCTTCCTCCTGTGGCTGCCTAATGAGAGGCTGAGAGCCAGGAAAGCCAGGTTCCAACCCTACTGCCATTCTTTGTGGTCTTAGACAGTTCTTTTAATTTTCCATTACCTGAGGTACAAACTTAAATTGTGAGCCATTCAAAGAAGTTAAATATTTACTGTCCCTGAATGCAACTCACCGTGACCAACTGAGAAAGTTGTGTGCTAAATCCAAATCCTCTTCATGCTCTGTATGGAGCCTTGCATGTTCAAACATCTGTTTTAACCATAGGAGTCTGTGTGATCCAGACTGACCATGTCTGAACCATGCAAGGCTCTGTTGATAGAGCTTCTGTTTCAAACAGTATGTTTCAGTCAAATGGCCCAGAGGTGGCTGTGCATGATCATAACTAGAGCTGCAGGTATTGGCTAATTCTGGTTGGTGGGGAGGGGGGAGGAGCCATTTTTGGGGTGGCACCTGCTACCCCATAGCTACACCTATGTGTTTTAAAGGAATTTATATCCAGAAATTTTAAGAAAAAGCACTAACCATTCTGAGAAATCTGGGCCTCTAAGTTCAATAGTTGATCAAAAAATCGTCCCTTCCTTATCGTCCAGCTAGACCAATCCACACCAGTGGGTTGTATCCTCTCCCCCCCTGACTAGCAGATAGAGAGAGAGAGAACAGACTGGTTTCGGTGACCTTGTCAGTATAACTGCAGGTACATCCTGGAGCTAGTCAATATTTCTATACCTTCAGCAGATGGTGCAGTTTGCACTGGTCCATCTGGCACCAGTTTTTCAGACATAAATATGTCTGAGAGTAGTCTGACAATAATCATTGCTTGTATATTCAGCAATAATTTATTAGACATCAGCCAGTTCAAGATCATCCCCAACCCTGTTTAAGCTCTGACTGTGCCCTGAGATCTATCCTTTCCCATCAGATAAACAGTTTTGTTTTTTTAAATTTGGATTTGGTTTACACCTTTTTCATTTGTAGCTGAAGGCGAGTTACTTTTGGTTACAGTAGGTATTTCCCTATACCTGGAGAGCTCACAGTCTGTTTGGTACCCGAGGCAGTGGAGGTGTTAAGTGACTTGCCCAAGGTCAGAAGGAGCCACAGTGGAATTTGAACTGGAGTTCACTGGTTCTCAGCTCAGAGAATGTAACAGGACACACCTTTCATAAATAGATTGAATAGCAGTGAGAAACGACAGGATCCCTGGCACTCCACACTTTAGTTTAAGTAGATAAGTCACCAAACCGTTGATAGTAACAGAAGCAGAATGATCTAACAGGAAGGAAGCGAATTGCTATAACAACTGTAGCTATTCCAAATGAGCCATAGTGTCCGCCAAGTCAAACTCTGAAAAGTCAACATTACGGAACCCTAACTCCTATCCTAATCCATATCCTTTGAATTGTCATCTTGAATAGCCAGGAGCAGTGTTGTCTTCAAAATCCATATAAACCTTGTGACCAAGATTTCTCACAATAGAATTTTACAGTCAAACTTCCTTTGTGCATGAAGAGTTACAATATCTTTGCTTTTGAAAACAGCTTTAAGTATTTCCCCTTTATGTAAATGTATGGGAAAGATATGACTTGTTGTGTTTAATGTAATTGTACATTATTTTAATTGTTTTGTTGTGATCCACTTTGATGCAATTAACTTTGCTAAAGGCAGAATATAAACTGAAATAACACATATCAAATTACTGGCATTTTGGCCAAAACATGTTTGTTTCAGGACTTGGATTTTACCCTAGAACATGTTCTTGCTTTATTTTTGCCATTTGGTCATGCAGGTTTATATATTGTCCTATATTTCTGTAGGACCCTGTGGATTTTCGCATAGGCTTTGTGCATTAAAAACAAATCCTTCAAGCTCCTCCAACAGCACTGAGTTTCTGAAGTGTGATGACATCACTAGTAGCCAGGAGAGTGTGTGTTCCGTTGATCCCAAAGGATCCTGTCTACAACAAAGGGGAAATGGGAGTGTCCTAATTCTATTGGTGAAAACTCCAAAAAGAGGAGAAATATACTTTAGGAGGCAAATTCTGAAAATATAAAAGGGGAAAGCCCAGTTTCAAAATTAAGGTCTGCTGGCCTCCCAAGCCCCTGATCATGTTGAGCTAGAGAGAGCATTCCAGCCTTAAGCCCAGATTAAATAATTACTGCATAGCCATGTAGGTAGCAGTGCTTGGTAGCCCTGCTGCCAGGGCCACCGAGAGGGGGGAGGCAGGGGGGACAAAATTCCCCGGGCCTCCAAGAGGGGCCCGGCGCCGCAGTCCCACCCGCCCTCTGTCGTTAGGGTTACCATTTTTCATCCTCATAAAAAGAGGACACTTGCCCCGCCCTGTTCACGCCCTCACCCCGCCCCCGGTCACCCCCTCTTCCCCCCATCACCTTCCCTCCCCTCTTTCCTGCCCGGAGCGCTGCTGCTAGTTGCCCTGCTGCATCCTTGTGTGAGTCCGGCTCTCGGCGTCTCAAAATGGCCGCCGAGAGTTGAAGTCTCGCTAGGCTGCTTCAACTCTCGGCGGCCATTTTGAAACGCCGAGAGCCGGATTCACAGTATGCAGGGCAGCTAGCAGCAGCGCTCCGGGCAGGAAATAGGGGGCTCTTTCCTGCCCTGAAGACGAAGAGGTACCTCTAGACCACCAGGGATAGTAGTGTAAGGGGAGGGGAAGGGAGTGCCGCGCCCGCCTCCGCTCCCGCCAGCCAGCCTGTTTATCCAGAAATCCAGACAAACGGGCAGGCTGGCCAAATCCGTCCGGACGCCCGGACATGTTCTCAAAAAGAGGATATGTCCGGGTAAATCCGGACGTATGGTAACCCTGTCTGTCGTCGACCGTCTGCCACCGGGCCGGGCCCTCTGCATTGAAATCACAGCACCTCTCACCTCCGTGTGAAAGCGCTGCAGGCAGCAGGGCAGCAGATCGCCTCCCTTCGGGCCTCCTTCCCTCCCTGTGTCCCGCCCTCGTCTGACGTAACATCCGCGAGGGCGGGACACGGAGGGAAGGAGGCCCGATCTGCTGCCCTTCTGCCTGCAGCACTTTCACACGGAGGTGAGAGGCGCTGTGATTTCAATGCAGGGGGCCCGGCCCGGTGGTGGACGGAGGGGGGCGGGTGGAGGGATGGGGGACAGCTGCGGCGGGGGTGGCCATGCCCCAGGCCCCGCCCAGTCTCTCGGTGGCCCTGCCTGCAGCACATTAAAACCACAGAGGAAATCTGAGAGCTGCACAGCAAGCAGAAGTGGGAATCGGGAATCCTCTTCATCCTAAGCTCCAGACTGAGAGAGAAGGAAAGACTGTGCTAACCAACTTATTTCAACCATTTGGGCACTCTAAAGCTCCAGCTCTGTTTGAAAGCTAGGAGAAAGGACACAAATACAACTTCCTTGTCATCAGCAGCAGATGAATCCATTACGAATGGGTTGTGTCCACCTACCAGCAGGGGGAGATAGAGAACATTGAAAACCATAGTGCCTCCTGAACGGCTAGCTCCATCTGCCTCTCAGTATTCTCTGTCTCCCAGCAGGGTTGGACGCAGCTTATTCAGCTCCTTCAAGAATCTGCCTGGGGTGGCTCCTGTGCTTTTGCCAGTTGTAGCAGGGGTGTTGTGGCTATTGCAGCTCCACTTTAAAGGCACATAAGTTAGCCCTTTCCCTGCCTTACCCTTCCCCCTATGTGGATGCAGGCATATAGGTTTGCCCTGTCTCTGCCTTTCCCACTCTCTTCTATGTGGATGCAGGCACATTGGTTCATCCTTTCCCTGCCTTTCCCACTCTTCTGGACCTCCGGAGTGCCTCTGTAGCTGTTGCCTTTAACTTTCCTCACAGCGTTAAAAAAAAAAAGCGATGCGCTTGTTAGCGCTGCGATTCTGAGGCTATCTTCTGTCTGTGCAGCATGACCGGAGCTCTGGGACTCGGTCGGGTGAGGTAAGAGCTTCTTGTAGCTCCTCAGAGGACGGCCTCCAATCGGGGCATTTTTGGCGCGAATCCGCCATTATGAAATTTTCCGCCGTTTTCGGTGATGGCTGCGGAGGTTGTTAAGCGCTGTTCACGTTGTGACAAACGCAGATCAGCAGCGGGGCTCTGTAAATCATGCTCTTCAGACGTCAGGGCCGGCTCGAGCATGCCGAGCGATGTCTCTTCCCGCTCGGTGGAGCTGGCAGCGGGCGCCATCTTGGATGCACCGCATGGCCCGACCCCCGCAGGAGCGGAGGGGTCTGAGGATGGAGGGGAGTCTCTGATGGAGTCTACCAGAGGAGCTGCTTGCCCCAGATTGGAACCAGGAGACCAGGGTGAGCCTTTCTCTCCTGAGTTTGTGTTGCTTTTACATAAAGAGTTCATGTTAAAGAGGGCTCTGCTGCAGGTGTCTGACTCTGCGTTGCTACCTGGTTCCCCTCCGGTGGAGGCTGGCCCGGGATTGACGTAAGGCGTTCTTTCCCCAGACAGTTGGCCGCATGACAAGCGTAGAAGAGTAAATTCCCCTTCAGAGAGTGTCGCACCCCCCTTCCCCCTCCCCCCCCCCCCCCCCATGGTCTTGCTGTGGGGATTCTGAGGGGTCTGGTAGGCCTTCGTGGTCTGAGGAGCCAGAGGAAGGTGCCGGATTGCCACTGGATCCAGATGATCCCACCGTGGTTAGGATTTTCCACCGCGAGGAGCTGCCAGCGCTTATTTCTGACACCTTGCAGGCCCTCCTTATTGAAGATCCTGCGCTGGGCGAGGCCTCCTCTGGTAATCCGAGGATGGCAAGTACTAAGAAGCCTGCTCGAGCCTTTCCTTTGCATGACTCCATCGAAGAGCTTATTTCGGCTCAATGGGCTGACCCCGAGGGGCCTTTAAAAGTTGCCAGGGCAATGGGGCACTTATACCCGCTTAGTGAGGAGCACTTGGCACGCTTGGCCGTGCCTAAAGTAGATGCCCTAGTCACGGCATTGATGAAGAAGACTACCCTCTCAGTAGAGGGAGGGGTTGCCCTGAAGGACATGCAGGACCGACGGCTGGAATCAGCAATGAAACGGTCCTTTGAAATTTCAGGCCTATCCTTACGGGCATCTGCATGCAGCTGCTACACTGCCCGAGCCTGCCTCGCTTGGTTACAACAGGCAGTGGAACAGCCCGGAGATGGAACGGAGCCCCTTACGGAGGTGGCACTGTGGATGGAGTCGGCCTTGTCATTTTTGGCTGATGCTCTTTTTGATCTGGTCAGCACTTCGGCTAAACAGATGGCTGTAGCGGTGGCGGCTCGCCGTCTTCTGTGGCTACGGCATTGGGCAGCTGACATGGCCTCTAAGCAAAGGTTGGTGAAGTTGTCCTCCCGTGTGGGCACCTTGTCCGGCTTGGAACCTGGGGCTTGTATTGAAGGCTCTGCAGGGTTCACCCTTCGAGCCGCTGCGGCGGGCTTCGGAGAAGGATATGACTTTAAATGCAGTCTTCTTGGTGGCCATCACATTGGTGAGACGGGTGAGCTCCAGGCACTGCCCTGTCGAGACTCATTTCTGCAATTTTCGGAGTCCGGAGTAACGTTACGTGCTGTGCCTTCCTTCCTGCCTAAGGTGGTTTCAGCGTTTCACCTAAACCAGCCTATTTTTCTGCCCTCCTTTACTAGGGAGAAGTTTCCAGAATTCTTTGGGCAGTTGCACCTTCTGGATGTGCGCAGGGCTCTGTTGCAGTATCTGCAGATGTCAAATGCTTTCAGGACCTCTGATGACCTTTTTATATTGTTGTCAGGTCCTCGCAGAGGGTCTCCAGCGTCTAAAGCCACTATAGCCCGTTGGCTTAAGGAAGCCATTTTTTTTGCATATCTGCTATCTGGCCGGCCTCTGCCTGACGCCTTTAAGGCACATTCCACAAGAGCGATTTCCTCCTCTTGGGCTGAAACGGGAGCACTCTCTCTTCAAGAGATATGTAGTGCAGCTACTTGGACTTCTAAGCTCTCTTTTGCCCGTCATTACAGGCTGTATGTGGCTGCCAGGAGGGACGCACTTTTTGGAGCACAAATGCTTGCACGTGGTGTGGCTTGTTCCCACCCTATCTAAGGATTGCTTTGATACATCCCATTCGTAATGGATTCATCTGCTGCTAATGACAAGGAAGGGAAATTAGGTTCTTACCTTGGTAATTTTCTTTCCTTTAGTCACAGCAGATGAATCCATGATCCCTCCCTGATTGACTCTGTTTTCTGTTCAGTTTTTCCTGCAGACATGTTCCCTCATTGGGAGAAGTTGAAAAACAGTCTTCAGGATTTCTGTTCTACTACAGGAGGTTGAGTTCGTCCCTCCTTTGAGTTACTGCCCCTGTTCTGGGGTCTTCGTTCGCTGTGAGGAAAGTTCATGTTATTCTACTTTGCAGTGTAACACTGCTTTGGAAGCTTCAAATACTGAGAGGCAGATGGAGCTAGCCGTCTAGGAAGCACTATGGTTTTCAGTGTTCTCTATCTCCCCCTGCTGGTAGGTGGACTCAACCCATTCGTAATGGATTCATCTGCTGTGACTAAAGGAAAGAAAATTACCAAGGTAAGAACCTAATTTTCCCTTGTGCTACCACAGCCTTACAACTGGGAACTGAAAGATCTCCCATATCCTGCATGTCTATCAGGGCTGCATCTGCTTGCCTGACGCAGTCTGTTCCAATTTAACATCCAAATTGTGCTGGCTGTATGTGAGGAGAAAATTTTTAAAAGAGAGATAGGACTCTTCACAGCATTTCTTCTACTGGGAGTAAAGTGAAACACTAAAGGAGAAGTGTAAATATGTTCTAAAGCCTCTTTGTTCCTTCCTCTGCCATAATTATCCCTGACTTAATCCTACCTATTTTGACGTAAACTATTATTGTGATTTACCTTTATTTTTGAGAACTGACTGTAATAGTGTGGAGCATAGCCTTATTCAGCCTCCTGGAGTTTTCTCCAATTCAGGCCCATGCCCTAAAAAAATAAAATGTTGTGTACCCGACCAGCTGTCATGCTCCAGAGTGCACATCTAGGATGATCCCAAAGGTCAGGGCTTACAATTATTAAACTGTTCTGACATAATGTGTTAACTGTTTGATTTATATACCTCTTAAAGTTCTGGTACCTCTATACCAAGCTTTTGGGTTGCACCATTTTTTGCCCTGGCTACGACACTAGAAGATGCCCAGGATAAGTGAGGTGTGTCACAGGTTTCAGGGACCTCCTCAGTGCTTCTCTTGAAGATCACCAGGTTTCCTTTTGGCTTTTTAATATTAATCTCAACCTTGATCTTTAAATTTAACAAAATGGGAGTAGAAAGGGTTTCTCTTGCTTTTCATGCATGAACAGTAGCCACAGGCATTGTGTGTGTGTGGGAGTTTTTGTAACATTCTGTTGCTTAATTTCAAACAGAAGCAAACATGGACAATCGTAGGAGGTCTCTCAATTAATGACTTCTCTCGTGAGAAGATGGATGTAACAGCCAAAGAATTGATAGAAGAAAAGACAACTGCATTTGAGTTTCTTGCTGCTGCGTGACTAGAAGATGAGCCAGATAAAAATATGTATTTAAATACTGAAAAAGTTAAATGTTCTCTTTAAGTCTAGTACCATGTGCTCTTTCTTTAGGAGATGATGATCGAATTAAAAGCAAAGAGAGGTATGTTTAAAGATCACATTCTGTTTATGGCTGTAACATTATCATGCAGTATCACTAAGTTCTTGTAGACATTAATAAATAATAATAAAAAAAAGCAAAACCTGAGTGTCCAAACTACAAATTTGGTTTGGGTTTATGTTTTTGTGTGTTTTATAATCTGTATTTAAGAGTATGGATATATAATCCCCCCCCCCCCCCCCCCCCACCAACAGCAGGTCATTCACTGAGCAGAGAGATGTTACCGTATCCACGGCTAATAGGACTATTGGACCGGCAATATTATGTTTTTACTAGTATAAAAGGCCCGTTTCGGTAGGCAATGAAACGGGCACTAGCAAGGTAATCCCCCCCCCCCCCCGCAGCGTCCTTCCTGTCTCCCCTGCCCCCCCTGCAGCCACCCATCTGGTCTCAGGACCTCCAACCCTCCTCTGCCCCTGCAGCCACGCATGTGCAGCGGCCCTCCTCTCTCCCCTGCTCCCCCTGCAGCCACCCATGTCCAGCGACTCCTCTCCCCCTGCAGCGTCCCTTCTGTGTCCCCTGCCCTCCCCTGCAGCCACCCATCTGGTCTCAGGACCCCCTCCCCACCTCCCTCTTCCCTGCCCCCCCTGCAGCCATCCATGTCCAGCGACCCTCCTCTCCCCCTGCAGCCACCCATGTCCAGCGACCCTCCCCTCCCCCCTAGGTGCATCACCCAAACCCAACCCCCCCCCCCCCAGCGCATCACCCAAGCACCTACCCCCCTCTCGGGCAAATCAACCCCCTCGCCACCCGCAGCCGCCAATACTAACGCTGTCCAGCCGCTGCTGCGTCTCCTGGTGAGCAGCAGCGGCTGGTACAAAAAGAAAAAAGCCAAAAAAAGATTTTAAACCTGAAACACGGCTCCGTAGACAGCCATCTGGCATTGGCTGTCATCTCTGCAGCCGCTCCTTCTCTCCCCTCTGACGTCGCTGCGCTCCTCCGGGGTCTTCCTGCAGGGGCAGTGATGTGGAGGGGAGAGGAGGAGCGGCTGCAGTGACGACAGCCAATGCCAGATGCATCAGGACAGCGTTAGTATTGGCAGCTGCGGGTGGTGAGGGAGTTGATGATGGTGTAGGGGCTTTGGTGATGCGCTGGGGGGAGGGTCTTGGGTGATGCGTTGAGGGGGGGTAGGGGCTTGGGTGCTGCGCCGGGGCGGAGGGGTTTGGGTGTTGCGCCGAGGGGGGGGGGGCACTGAGAGCTGATTGGTAGGCAGGGGGAGGAGGGAAACACACTCCACGTGTTTCCCTACTCCTCCCCTTGCCTTGGAATCAGCTGTCAGTGACATCACTGACATCAGTGCATTTGAAACTGCCTAGCAGACCACCTCTGAGGAGCCACGGTACCAGGCACATTAGAACGTTGGAGGTGAGAATTATTATATAGGATTGTTGTTATAGACTTTCCAGTTGTTTATCAAAACATTTTTATTCTATTTTATAGTGGTGGCTTTTATACTTTTTGAAAATCATTAGATGCCTTCAGTGGTATAGTTAGGATTGAATGGGTCCCATGTGGAAAAATTAGATAGGCCCCTGTAATGCCATCTTTCCAAAGGAAGTGAGGATCAGTGGGGGAACCCCTTCAGAGCTCCAGTAACCAAACCCTGCAAAGCACAAACATATTCCCAACCTATATAGAAATCCTGTCATATTAAAGCAGCACTAATGTAGCTTTTAAAAGGCAGTACCTTTAGAATACCAGTATATTTCCTGATTGCTACACATGCTTATTCAGAATACCTCACTTCTATCACTCATGCAGAATAGACAGAGCCTCAAATACAGAATAAGCAACCACTAACTGGAAGTAGAAACTCTGAGAAGTCCGAATGCAGTGCAACACTGGAGAAACAGAACAGCAACATCCTTATCTGTGAAAAAAACAGCACTGCAAATATTACACCTGGCCCTAAAACACCCAAACACCATCTAGTGAGAAAACAGAACAAATGGGACTGCTACAGATCTCTCCACAGAAACTACATGTTAGTAGAATACCACACTTTGGTCACACATGCAAAACTCAAATACTTAAAAAAAAATATGAAACAAGGGACCACAGATCAGTAATAGAGAGATGAAGGCAAGAAACAGAACTGGAAACCTCAAGAAGTCGGATTCTGCATGTACATCAAAACGACATCCACCATGTCTCTCTTCCTTGTGTCCTCCTCCGTGTACAATGGTAAGAAATTTGATCCCATGTATCTTAACTAATGTTTCTAATATATCTACATTAACCTCAAATTCTGTGACCTGCTTCTTACTTAAAGGCAAAACAGCAGCTATTCATGATTCTCTTGTGCTAACATTAATAGAAACATGACTGAAAAATGGTGGAGAACCTATTTAAGCACAGTGTTTGCCCCTGCACTTCTCTGCTTTCTCCATCTCTTGTTCCTCTCACAGGGGTGGAGGGGTTGCCTTATTACATGCTGATTCTCTGCACCCAGTTGAAATTTCAAGTAGTTTTGTTTCCTTTTCATGAAACTTTATTAGTTACTGTCATCTTCACCTCCAATCTACCTCTTGGTCTTATTTTCCCCCTCCCATGATTCTGATTTCTGGGATGAACTGGTACATCTGTTGTTCAGTTTCCTAATTTATTAATTTTGGGCAATTTTCAATGCTCATGTTGATGATCCCCTTTGGCCACATGACAAAATATTTCTTTTTTTTAATAATATATTTATTGATTTTTATCCAACAGAATATAACAAACACGTCATTCACATGGTACATTAAGCCAACGTCTTCCGTTGATTATAGAAATTATACAATCAAACTCCTTGCCCCCCCCCCTCCTCCCACTCCACCCTACCCCCCCCTCCCTCCCATGAGGTAACTCAACATGTACAACTTAAACTCTTGAGGACCAGACTTGCTAATGTGTTACATTTCCAACCCTCTCCACTCCATATATGTGTTCCATGTTTTAAGGAATCGAACCATTGTACCTCTTCTACTAGCTGTCATTTTGTCCATTATACAGCAAAAGTCTAATTTTGCCAACACCTGCTCCACCGTAGGAGCCACCACCTGCTTCCATAGCCTGGCTATCAGGGTCCGAGCTGCTGTAACTATATATACCAGCAAACCATGTTGTGTTTTACTGATCCCTGCCTCCGGAATGTTAAGCAAACACAAACCCGGAGACAGTGCGACCCGGATCCCCAGTTTCTCTTGTATTTGGGCCATTAAGGTCGTCCAGAACTTGTGAATCACTGGGCACTCCCACCATATATGCCAGAATGTACCCTGTGCCCCACATCCCCTCCAACAAGTCGATGTCCCTGTTTTAAATATACGAGATAGCCTATGTGGTGTAAGATACCACTGATAGAGCATTTTATAACCATTTTCCACCAGTGGTGTCGCCACCGTGAAGTTTAATAATGTTTTAAATATCTTTAGCCATGTTTCCTTCGGATATTGGACTGCTAATAAAGCTTCCCATTTTTTAATATATGGAGTCAGGGGAAACGAGTGGTGCAATAGTGCTTTGTAAATTCTAGATATACCGCCTTTTCCTGCCCCAGAATCCATGGCCCGTTCTAGTTCAGAAATTTGTAAAGACAGGTCATCCTTGGCTTTCCGTTGTATAAAATCTCGGACCTGCATATAATGAAATTTATCCCTGTCCACCAGCCCATATTCCTCCTTTAGAGTGTCAAATGTACAGCAGTGTCCCTCCACCCATAACTGGCCTAGTACTCGTAATGATTCTGCCGACCACTGCTTATATGCACGCTCCTCCCGACCTGCTGGGAAATCCAGTGCAAAGATTATGGGGGTATTTAAATGATACTTCCGACCCGGAAACCAGGTTATTCTACACCTGATCCATTCTTTCAGAGCCACCCCCATTTGACCCTGTAATCCCTGTGTAAGACTCTTCAATGACGGTATAGGGAGCCAGGGAGCCACCCATAGTGGGATCCCCCTCAAACCCCATTGTGCCGCATGTGACCACGGTCTGGTAAGTCCTTTCTGACCTATAGCTAACATTTGGAATAATGATGCTCTATAATATAGCCAAAAATTCGGTACCCCCATCCCCCCATCCCTTCTAGATTGATACAATACATTTCTTGCAACCCGCGGGGGTTTTTTCCGCCAGATAAAGGCGAAGACCTTTCGGTGTAGCATCTTGAAAAATGTTTTCGGGATTTGGATGGGGATTGCCATAAACAGGTATAGGAGCTTGGGGAGTATGGACATTTTCACCGCCGCTATTCTGCCCATCCAGGACATCCCCAGCCCTCCCCATCTTTCTAATTCCGTGAATAAAGCTTGCGTTTTGGGGACAAAATTTGCCTGAAACAAGTCTCTCGTATTCGGGGTTAAATTCACTCCTAGATAGCGTATAGCCTTTGGTGCCCATTTGAATGGAAACAGCGGCTGCAGGCTCTCCTGCAATCCCGCTGGAAATTGTATAGCTAAAAGTTCTGATTTCTGTATATTAATCTTTAGGCCTGCTACCTCCTCATATTTTTTAAGAATATCCATCACTGCGCGCATAGACTCTTCCGGATTTGCTAAAGTTAGTAGAACATCGTCCGCATAAAGCATTATTTTAGTGTCCTGACTCCCCATATTTATGCCCTGAATCCGTGGTTCTTGGCGAACCATCCGGGCCAGCGGTTCCATAGACAAGACAAACAGCAAAGGGGACAGCGCACACCCCTGCCTCGTGCCCTGAAACAACTCGAACGGAGCTGTACTCCTGCCATTGATTTTTAGTTGAGCCAGCGGATTACGATAGAGCGCCATGACCCAATGCAGAAACTGGCCGCTAAATCCTACGTATTCTAGCAACTTAAAAAGAAAGGGCCACAGCACTCTATCGAATGCTTTTTCTGCATCCAGTGACAAGAAAACCGCCGGCTGCCCTATCCGCTGTATTCTGTCCAATAAATATTGCGCTTTTCTGGTGTTATCAAACGTCTGCCTAGTTGCGACGAAACCTGCCTGGTCCTCATGCACCAGGCGTGGGAGCACTTTTTGTAGTCGCGTCGCCAGGATCGTGGTGAAAATTTTATAGTCAGTTCCCAACAGGGAGATTGGCCGATAAGATCCACAGTTCTGAGGATTCTTATTGGGTTTGAGCAACAACACCACACTCGCCAACCTCCACGAATGGGGGAGTGTAGTCCCCTTCGTGATATTGTTAAACACCCAAAGTAGCACCGGTGATAGAATGGCTCGAAAGCATTTATAAAACCGGTTGCCAAAACCATCCAGCCCCGGTGCCTTCCCTCCCGGCAATCCCTTTATAGCTGTTTCAATTTCCTCCTCCTCGATAGGGGCCGATAACATTTTCCGCTCTGTTTCTGTCAGAGTGGGGAAATCTACCCTCTGTAACAATGCGTGTATTGATCCCTCTTCTGGGAAGGTTTCTGGCTGGTATAACCGCTTATAGTAGTTCACAAACTCTCTTTGAACGTCCTCCACCTGATCCCACACCCGACCTTCCTCATCTGTTATGCTATTAATGTTATTGCGATTAGCTAATTGTTTTAATTTGTATGCCAATAGCTTACTAGCTTTGTTGTTAAATTCATAATACTCTTGCTGAACCCTTTGCAGCTGTTCCTGAATGCTCCTATTTTCCAATGCTGCCAATTGCACTCGAGCTCTATGTAGCTCTTCCTGAATATTTGATGTAGTCTGTTGCTGCTTCACTTTAGTATCAAGAAGATCTATTGTGGCTCGCAGCGCTATTTCCTGCTGTTTAATCTCTTTGTGTAAATGCGCTTGTAAAGATATCATCTGACCACGCATCACTACTTTTAGGGTTTCCCACAGTATCTCAGGTGTGACCTCCGGTGTATCATTTATGCTAAGAAATTCTTTTAATTCCCCTTCAATGATTTTCACCTGTTTAGGGTCATTTAGCAAGTTATCCGGAAATTGCCAGTGTCTCCTCCCATCCATCCCCTGTTTACCTCGCAGTGAAAGAACCACTGGGGCATGGTCAGACCATGTACGCGTCTCTATTTCTGTAGATATAACCTGTAGCATTAAGCCCGGGCTACCCATCCACATGTCAATTCTGGAATGTGTGTCATGAGGGGCTGAGTAGCATGTGTAATCTCTTTCTGTTTCATGTAGAGCCCGCCATATATCCACCAATCCCCATATATTCAGAAAATGTATTAGTCAGCTACGCTCCGCCTTTGCGTAGTGCGCAGCCTCCCCTGTATTATCTACCTTAGGATCTATGGGACAAAATATTTCTAACTGTGCTTTCAAATGTCTGTCTCACTCAACATGTTGCCTGCCCAACGTGTAGCTGGCCACACATTACATTTAGTTCTATCACACACTAGTTCATCTTTTACACCCCCCAATATTTCTCTTCCATGGACCAATTGTTACCTTCTGTCATTTAGGGCCACCTTTCCCTCATCTACTGCTGATCCCCTTTCTTCATGTGTTTGTCCTAGTGCCTCAAGGTACATCGACCACACTTCTCTGTCCCCACTCTGTGCTATTTTTCCATCTAATTTTGATTCTTATTCTCTTATAATAGAGGGGCATTTTCGATAGAACGTCTAAATCAGAATTTGGACGTTTTACACAATACTATGGATATTTTGTTTTTTTGGACGTTTTATGATACGGACATTTTATTTTTTGGTCCATTTTCAAACAAAAAACGTCCACATGCAAAACATCCAAAATAGAGGAGGAGTGACTTAATTGTTACTGCAGCAGGCTTTGATCCTGGCAGCATGGGTTCAATTCCCACTGCAGCTCGTGACTTTGGGCGAGTCAAATGCACAAGGGGCATTTTTGGATATGATGTCTGTCTGAATTTGGGCGTTTTTTGACAAAACGTCCAAAATCAGAAAAGGAAAGGTCAGTTTCTACAACCCCCCCGTCTATCTTTTCCTTTTGAAAATGCTGTTTGGAAAAACGTTTGTTGATTTGGATGTTTTATTTTTTGGTCCATTTTCAAACAAAAACATCCAAATGCAAAATGTACAAAATCCACAATAGAGTGAAACCATTCACATGTTCTAAGTGTGGTAAAAGCTTTGGTTGTATTGTAAATCTCAAAGTGCATCAGAAAGTCCACACGGGAGAGAAACCATTTGCTTGTATAGAGTCTGGTAAAAGATTTGGTCAGAAGGTAAACCTCACAATGCACCAGAGAATACACATAGGAGTGAAATCATTTACATGTCCTGAGTGTGGTAAAAGCTTTGGTTGGAAAGAAAGCCTCACACTGCATCAGAGAATCCACCTAGGGATGAAACCATTTACATGCACTGAGGAGGTAAAAGCTTGAGTTACATTGGGACAGGTAATCAGGGAATGTACACTCTTGCTATGAAGTGTGGAAAAATAGCACTCTTGTATTTAGATATATGTAATGAGACTTCCTTTTCATGTATAGATCTGAATTCAAAGCCCAAATCTAATGATAAACAATAGACACAAGGCTCAGATGTTATAAAGAAAATAGGAAGCTTGGCATCAGGTAGAATAGTGGAAAAGTGACATCCCAGGAAAGCAAGAGAGCATCCTTGGGGGCACTGCAGTGCACTTTATAAAATGCTCCCAGGTACACATCTCACCATTGCCCCTTTACCTTGTGTGCTGAGCCCCCCCCCCCCCAAAACCCACTACCCCCAACTGTACACCACTACCATTGCTTTTACAGGTGAATGGAGCACCAATATGTGGGTACAGTGGGTTTTGGAGGGCTCACAGTTTCCATCCACAAGTGTAACAAGTAGCAAGAGGTAGAAGACCAGGTCCACCTGTCTGCAGTGCACTGCACCGCTACTAGACTACTCCAGGGACCTGCATGCTATTCTAATGGACCTGAGAATAACATCTCAGGCTAGCAAGTAATATTTTTAATCACATTTTTGGGGGTGGAAGGGGGATAGTGATCACTGGGGGGAGTAAGGGGAGGTGATCCCCAATTCCCTCCAGTGGTCATTTGGGGCACCTCTTGTGAGGAGTAGCTTAGTGGTTAGTGCAGCAGACCTTGATCCTGGGGAAGTGGGTTCAATTCCCACTGCAGCTATTCGTTATAAAAACAGTTCTAGCTCAAAACATTGTTTTAGTCTTGTACGTTTTTGTTTTGTTCCATTTTGGCTGAAAGATGTCTTAAGTCTTAGGAACGCTCAAGTCCCACCTTTAACACACCCCTGGCATGCTCCCTTGAGATTTAGATGCCCTTCTGATGGACTTCAGAGAAAAACGTCTAAAAAGAGGTTTCAAAAATACTGATTTGGACGTTTTTGAGAGATAAATGTCCAAATGCAGACATGCCACTTTTTGGATGTTTTTCTCTTTTGAAAATGAGCCTGGAAGTCTCACAATGGAATGATTTTTTTTTTTTAATTAATGCTGTCCTCTGCAGCCCCAATTCAAACCTCTCGGTCACATACCACCAATCCTCAGCTTCATGACTGTGCCTCCTTAAAAATCAGGTCAGAAAGACACTGGAGGAAATAAAGATAGTGACACCTTGTGCTATAAATCTACCTATAGATTTTACCATGAAGAAATAGTTAAAAAATGTTAATATATTATTCTGCTATGATTAGCAATGCCACTAATTGTAAAAAAAAAAAAAAAAAACTTTTTTCAGTTAACATCGGATCTGACCACTGCTCCTCACACTAAGAATCTTGCCCGGTTTTTCAGTGATGAAATTCTCTCAACTACAAAGGAACTTGCTTCTATCCAAATTTGAGGCCACTACTAACTCAGACCAAATGTCATTTTTCTGATCTTTTCGGTTTCAGTCTCTAATTCTAAAAAGAATTACATACGGAGACTAATTCTTCTGTAATACCTAAATCGCTCCTGCACATCTAGATATCCTTTAATCTGGCTACTTACCTCTCTGTCAAAACCGATTTTTGCCACTCGAGCCACTATATCTGTGCTTGAGCCAGTCTCTCCTTCCTGGTTCAAAATATCAAAGCACAACTTACTTCCCCTTTTCTTGATTCTGATATAGTTCAACTACAGGAGAATTTCCTACTATTTGGAAGCAAGCATTTATTAGACCAATAAAATCTTCCTCTGTTGCAAACTATCGACATTTCCAGCCTTTGCTACCTTTCTGAATTGATTAAAAGGATAGTCTTTCAACAACTATTGCAACATGTAGAGAAACTTAATGTTCCACATCCTCATCATTTTGGCTTTCGGCCACATCATACTACTGAAACTGTTATAACCGCATTATTAAATGAGATCCATTCAGCTTTTGAGAAAGGAGATTGGCAATCAGCTGCTTTTGATTTAGTCAACCCTGCAGTTCTTTTATCCTGCCATAGGGATTGAGGGGAAGTTATTAAAATGGGTTGAGTCCTCCCTGCCTGACCGATACTTTAATGTTCCTTGTGCTACTTGTACTGCGACCCAGTTCCCCCTTACTTGCGGTATACCACAAGGTTCAGTACTGGCTTCCCTGTTATTTAACACTAGGAAAGAAGGCCTGTTTCTCAGAGCAATGAAACGGGCGCTAGCTTTTTTTGGGGGGGGGGGGGGAGTGACTCACATACGGAGAACAGTGGCGATTTTCCTGAGCCGCCCCGTGGCTCATTGTGGTTGTAGCTGGTTTGTGCGCCGCCGCTGTTAGCGTCGTAGCTCTGTGTGGGTGGCGATTTTCCTGGGCCGCCCTCGACGTCATCGCGTATTGACGCGAGGGCGGAGCACAGGTACAGTAATAAAACTCACCCTCAACGTTTGCTCCGCCCTCAATGTCATGACGTTTGATGCGAGGGCGGGGCCCGGTGGCTTCACCACAAACCTGAAGGAACTGAAGTCAGTGTCCTCAGCAGGGGCGTAGCTACGGGTGGGCCTGGGTGGGCCCAGGCCCGCTCAATTTCAGCCCAGGCCTGCCCACCCAAGTGCACACACATTGCAGCAGAAGCACGACAGCATGGACGCCACCCGCACAGCTCACCCGCTGTAGCGCTCAGCTGATCAGGCTCGACAGAATCCAACCCGATTTCGATCTCAGGCCCACCCGCCCACCACCACCCAAGCGCACACACTGTAGTCTGCAGTGCAGCAGCGGCAGCCTAGGCTCTAGCGTACAAGTCGTGCAGCCGCCAGCCGGGCACCCGCTCAGGTCTCCAGGGCAGGCTCAGACAACATCAGCCTGCCCGCCAGCGCCTACCTTCCCAGAATGCTGCTTGCAGGGCCGCACAGGCAGCGCATTATAGTTTCCCTTCCATCATCCATCCTACGCGGTAGCGCTGAATGGACGTGGCTGCGCTGCTGTGCGCAGCGACGTGCTCAGCCTCACTCATGGCATCATTCAGAGGGCAGGCTTAAAAAAAGATATTTGCATGTGCACGCACGCACGCAAATGCGAGGCGAGCCTCAGTCTGGCCTTGGGGTAGGAATTGGCTTGGGAAGTTCCAGATCATTCCAGAATCGAGTTCCAGTGTCTCCAACTCTGCCAAGGTAAGCAGCAGCTGCCAGCAGCCCAGCCCAGCCCAGCAGCCAGCAGGTAATAAAATTGTAAATGCTTTTTTTTTCATCATAATCATTATCATGTAATTTTTTTTTAATTAAGGCTAGCTGCTGGGGCCTATATATATATATATAGTGCCCACCCATATTAGCTCTGGGCCCACCCAAAATCTCAGGTCTGGCTATGCCACTGGTCCTCAGAACGTTGAGGGTGAGTTTTATTATTTAACATGTTAAGTCCCTTAGCAACATTTATTCAAGAGCATGGAAGTAAGGCATGCTATTATGCAGATGACATTCTCCTTCTAGATTCTATCAACCAATTGAACCCAGCTTTGTTAAAGATACAGACTTGTTTAGATTCAGTTATATTTTTAGAAAACTATCTACTGTTATCCATCAAAACTGTTGCCATCTGGTTTAACTAATGGCCTGACTCAAAGTATTTAGGAATTATCTTTGATCAACATCTAATCTTTGAGTCCCAGTTTCTGCTGTGGTGAAAAGATGCTTTTGAGTGCTAAGACCATTTCATTCCATTCAATCTTATTTGGATGAAACTTCACAAAAAACTTTGCTCTATGCATTAATTGCTTATTGTATAGACTTATTTTTTTTATTTTAATTTTTATTATTTTACAATATATTTTCAGGCATAACATCCTGACAGAAAGTGAAATATTCCATAATATAAAAAAAAAGGAAAAAGCAATCATAACCATAATATTTCAAAATTCACTCAAGTCCAACAACAAGGGATCCAAAACTTAATACAGAGGAATCTACAAAAGAATCATTAAAGCAAAAAGAAAAGACTATCTGCGCAAGACTATGTAATTAATTAAATTACTCCAGTTGTTGTCTTAGAAGCGATTAGTTTGGAGAGTTGAAGTGGATCAGTAAAGGTATATTTTACATTATCAAGCTTAATAATACTCTTGCAGGGGTATCTAAAAAAAAAGGTTCCCCCTGCTTAAGTAACAGCTGTTTTCATCATGAGAAATCGTTTCCTTTTCTGCTGAGTTTCTCTGGAGAAATCAGGAAACAAGGAAATTCGTAGACCAAGAAATGGCTTCTCCCGATGTAAAAAAAAACAATTGGAAGAGCCATCGCTTGTCAGGAAATAGGGCCACTGTAGCTACCAAAGTTGTTGGTGTGGCCTGTTGAGTGTCCGATGTCTCCAGAAAAGCAGAGATATCCGATATTTGTTGAACATTTTGATTTAATACTTTTTGTGGAAGGTAAAAGACCTTTGAAAACGGAGGTAAATTTGCTTCAGGTATGTTTAAATTCTCTATCAGATATCTCTTCAACAAGTCACCTGGCTTTGTCATTGGTACACTAGGAAAGTTAATAAAACGTAAATTCAAATTCCTGGCGTAATTCTCTAAATTTTCCGATTTGATTTTTAGATTAGATATATCTTTCATAAGCAAAAATTGAGTATCCTCTAGTTTTTTTTACAGATTGTTCGATTTTCTCCAATCTAGGAGTCAACTTTTCAAGCTCTACCTTCTGTTTTTCTCCAACTCATTAATTTTTTAAAGATTGTTTAGTTGAAATTGCCAAAAACATCTTGTCCCAAATGGGACATAAGATCCCATAATGAATCCATAGTTACAGTCTCAGGCATGGTAATGAGATCCAAAGGGAATATAAGTTCTTGTTCAATCTTCCCCGCTCAAGTCGCTTGTAGATCCCCTGCCATTTCTGGTTGGCGAGTTTCTCCCGGGGGCAACGACTTCCCTCCATCCGCTATCCGAAGCTGGTACTGAGTTTGCTTCGCCGAAGTTGCTTCACCACTTTGGGTAGACGTCAGCGAACCAGAAAGCGGAGAACTCGCCACCATTGGCTGTGGGGGTGGGAGTCTGTTTGGGGCTGAGAGTTGTTTCCAGCTCGAGGGACGCCGATATTTCCTCCATTTCGCCGGTGTCTCGCCTCTGAGCAGCCCCAGATTCTACACCAGTCCTCCGTTGCATAAATCTGTCCAAAGGACCAGGTATTTGGGAAGGGGTTTGGGAGACTCGGGCAGCAGCCCTTCCCCTATGCTTAGGCATCTTAGAATAACGTTACAGCAGCAGCGAGGCGCGTTAGCGTGCAGCCATCTTGGATCCTGATTCCCCAAAGTGCCTGTATAGACTATTATAATAATCTTTGCTGGTTTACCAATCAATCTTATCAAACAACTTCAAACAGCATGGCAGTAAGAATGTTTTGTCAGGTAAAATGTTGTGACTTAACCACTTCTTTACTCCAACAATACCATTGGATCCCCATTCATGTGCATATACAGTATAAAATGTTGACACTACCTCATAGAGCACTGTATATGGATCAGCTTGCTTACCTCTCCTCTCATTTCTTTACAGACACCCCTAAAGAATTTAAATTCATTATACGGGGATCATTTTATTTACTTATTGGGATTTATTAACTGCCTTTATGAAAAGATTCATCCAAGGTGGTGTACAGCAGGTACAGTTTAACATAAAACTTATAATTTTGTTAGCAGCATAACAATAAAATATCCAAGTTTAAACATAGACCAATAAATAAGGTAAACTTGAAAACAGTAAATTGAAACCTAATAATAGAACTACCGTGAGACAGTATTAAAAAAATATACACATTAACAGCAGTGGAATTCAAATACCAGAGATATAATACAATGTTAGCATCATACTAATGATACACCTAATACGCATGCATTACAGCATGCTTCATATCTTCTTCATATGCCCTCCCTTTATCAAACACATCTAGAACCACCGTGCCTCTTACTGTACTTCACGTTTATAGAATTTCCTTCCAGTAACTCTTCATATGGAGCCATCTCTTCTAAAATTGCAGTCAGGTGTTAAAACTTATTTCAAAAACCATATGGCTTTTGGTTAGCTGACTGGACGGTGAAAGGACAAATAGTATGTGTGAGTCTTCTTTTTTCTCTATCCTATTATTGTACAGAGTCCTTTTTCTTTTAATTTGACATTGTTTTATGTACACTGCATTGTTATACTAGTCAAGGAGTGATATATAAAGCTACATAAACCATAGAGAAACAAAACTGAACTGCAAGATGATAGGCACACTTGCCAAAGCTGACATGCTGGTATGTTCTAAATAATAAATTCACAATAGAATACTTTTTACCTTTGTGGTCTGAGCAATTTATTTTTCTATTTGCTTTTGTCCCAGTGTCTCCTTTCTGCTTTTCTTTGTTTTTCCTCTTTCCAGGGTCTCCTCTCCATTTTGACATTTCTTCTCTCTATATTCACCATCTATCTTCCCCCTGAGTCCCTAACCATCTTGTCCAGAAACTCCTCTATGTCTCTGTTCCTATTTCCCCCCTTGAACATAAGAGTAGCCATACTGCATCAGACCCAATGGTCCATCTAGCCCAGTATCCTGTTTTCAGCAGTGGCCAAGCCAGGTCACAAGTACCTAGCAGAAACCCAAATTGTGGCAAGATTTCATGCTACAACTCCCAGGGCAAGCAGTTGCTCCCCCATTTCTGTCTCAATAGTAGACTATAGACTTTTCCTTCAGGAACTTGTCCAAACCTTTTTTAATGCCAGATACATTAACTGCTGTTACACACATCCTCTGGCAAAGAGTTCCAGAGCTTAACTTAAAATATTTCCTCCTATTTATTTTAAAAGTATTTCCATGTAACTTCCTTGAGTCTTTGTACTTTTGGACAGAGTAAAAAATTGCTTCTACTCATTCTACATCACTCAGTATTTTGTAGACCTCAACCATATCTCCCCTCATCTGTCTCTTTTCCAAGCTGAAGAGCCCTAACCTCTTTAGCCTCTCATATGAGAAGAGTTCCATCCCCTTTATCATTTTGGGTTTTTTTTTGTTACATTTGTACCCCGCGCTTTCCCACTCATGGCAGGCTCAATGCGGCTTACATGGGGCAATGGAGGGTTAAGTGACTTGCCCAGAGTCACAAGGAGCTACCTGTGCCTGAAGTGGGAATCGAATTCAGTTCCCCAGGACCAAAGTCCACCACCCTAACCATTAGGCCACTCCTGTATTTTCTTTAAGATACAGCGACCAGAGCTGAATGCAGCACTTGAGGTGCGGTCACACCATGGAGCAATACAGAGGCATTATAGTATTTTCAGTTTTATGTAATAATTTGTTTATTATTTTAAGTGTTAATACAAAGAATATTTCTTTGACAAGATTTTAAATAAGAATACATTCAAATTGAAAATTAAACTACATAAGACATTACTTCCAAAACTGGATACAATAGTCCACAAATAAGGTTGATTCAAGATAGTACATATTACCAAAGGAAGTTGGTGCTACTAAATATAAAGTTAGAGGAAACAAGCAGTGGTTTCCCTTAAATTTCTAAGGGGACTTTATATTTGGGCTGGACCTTGGTCCCTCTTCATATCCAGGAAAGACCGCAATTGTTCAGGTTCAAAAAATACATATTTCTTCTGCTTAAATATCAAAATACATTTACAAGGAAATCGTAATTGGAAAATAGCCCCAATATTCAAAGATTCCTGTTTCATATCCAAGAATTTTTTCCGCCTTTGTTGAGTCCAACGAGCAATGTCTGGGAACACAGAGACCTTGCTTCCTTTAAATTCTGGATGAATATTTTTGAAATAAAGTCTCAACAAAGATTCTTTGTCTTGCAAAAAGACAAACGATACAATTAAAGTTGCTCTAGTCTCTGTATTATCCATCGACTGTTTGAGAACATTTGTTAAATCTAGTTTTTCAGTTGGATTATCCTGTTTAGAAATATCTTGTTGTGGGGGAATTTTCATTTCCAAGTAATAAATGTTTTGAAGTGGGGGTAATGATTGTTCAGAATATTTATATGCTTCTTTCAAGAATTTAACAAACATATCTTTAGGAGCAACAAATTGAGATTTTGGAAAATTCAATAATCGTGAATTCAGGTTTCTTGATTGATTTTCCATGTTCTCTATTTTCCTGTGAATTAGTATCCGGTCCCCTGAAATTTGGGCTTGTTGTTGAGTTATTTTTTCAATTTGTGTTTCCAAGTTAGCTTGTTTTTTCAATGTCCCTTCCATTTGTCCTTTTAAAGAGTTTATCTGTGAGGAATTATTCAGAGAAACAGTGATAAATGAGGTACAGACCTTATGAAGAGTTTCCAAGGCCATCCAGATCGACTCCAGCGACACCTCTTGAGGTCTAACCAGAGGTTGAATCGCCAATGCGCAAGAAGCAACTTCTTGCGTAGCTGTTACCGGCGATATCTCAATGGTTTCCCCAGGTGTAATTTCTGGTGTTTGCTGGGCTCCCTGCGCCAGCCCCAAGGTCACATCAGGCATCGCAGATACATCCGGAGAGCGCGACTCCTTCGAATCCACCTTACCTTCAGGGTTCGGTACAGCCTTTCTGGATGCGTGAGGCGGCGTAGGGGTTAAGGGTCCCAGTGGACTGAGTGACAACTCGCCCTCCTGAGCGGGGCTCTTCCCAGCCCCAGTAATGGAAACGTCCGCGTTCAGGGTTGAAACCAAAAATGCTGACAAGGACTGCTGCCCAGGTAAGGAAGGAATCTGCTTCAGGAGGGGTGGTCCCCTCGGCTTTCCTTTTCGGCATGGTTATGATAAGAAATATACTTGTAAAAAGAAAATTCTAGGAGCGTCCGTATCGCATGTCCTGCTTAGGCGCCATCTTGAATATTTCTCATAGTATTTTCAGTTTTATTCACCATTCCTTTCCTAATAATTCCTAGCATCCTATTTGCTTTTTTGGCTGCCGCACACTCAGCAGAAGATTTCAGCATATTGTCTACAACGACACCTAGATCTTTTTCTTGAGCACTGACCCCTAAAGTGGACCCTAGCATCAGGTAACTATGATTCTGATTATTCTTTCTAATGTGCATCACCTTGCATTTGTCCAAATTAAATTTCATCTGCCATTTGAATGCCCAGTCTTCCAAGTTCCTAAGGTTTTCCTGCAATATTTCACAGTCCGCATGTGTGTTAACAACCTTGAATCATTTTGTATCATCTGCAAATGTAATCACCTCACTCGTTCCAATTTCCATATCATTTATAAATATGTTAAATAACACCGGTCCCAGTACAAATCCCTGCGGCACTCCACCCTCCTCCATTGAGAGAAATGACCATTTAACCTTACCTTCTGTTTTCTGTCCAATACCCAATTCCTAATCCATACCAGAACATTGCCTCCTATCCCATGACTCTTTAATTTTCTTAGGAGTCTATCATGAGGAACTTTACCAAAAGCTTTCTGAAAATCTAGATACATCAAACGACTCACCTTTCGCCACACGTTTGTTCATGCCTTCAAAGAAATGAAGCAAATTGGTGAGGCAAGACTCCCTTGGCTGAACCCATACTGACTCTGTCTCTTTAAACCATATTCGTCTACGTGTTCTGTAATTTTATTCTTTACTAGTAAAAAAGGCCCGTTTCTGTAGGCAAGGAAACGGGCCTTAGGCAGGCAATTCCCCCCCCCCCCCCGTGCTATGGCCCCCTCGAACCCCCCCTTCCGCGAACCTGTCGTTCCCCCCCCCGTGCCAGCGAAAACTGCCGCCACTGTTGTTGTGCTACCTTCCCTTCCCGTAGGTTCTTCAATCATCTTCTTTGAAAGTTTAACTCCGTGCGTCTGACGTCAGACGCACGGAGTTAAACTTTCTAAGAAGATGATTGAAGAACCTATGGGAAGGGAAGGTAGCACAACAACGGCGGCGGTGGTGGCAGTTTTCGGCATTGCGGGGGGGATCGACAGGTTCGCGGGAGGGGGTGGGTTTCGAGGGGGCCATAGCGCGGGGGGTGACAGCTGATTCCGAGGCAGTAGGAGAAGTAGGGAAACACGCTGTGTGTGTTTCCCTACTCCTCCCCTTGCCTTGGAATCAGCTGTGTTGACGTCAGTGACGTCCGTGCGTGTCTGCCTCGCAGACCACTTGCAGCCAGGGAGCCACGGTCCCAAGCATAGAACGTTGGAGGTGAGAATTATTATATAGGATAACTGTTGGTCCACTATTTTGCCCAGCAACAACATCAGGCTTACCGGTCAGTATCTCTCCTTCCCTTCTACCCACCATCACCACCACACACTCACACAATCTCTGTCATATATTTTTCTGCCCCTTCCCTTCATCCTGCAGCTCTCTTGCTCTCTCTTCATCTCCCTTCCACACACACACCTGTATAGTCCTCCAAACTTAGGACCTTGGTAGTGGCAGCAATAAAAACAGGCTGCTACTGGCTCACCCCGGACCTCTCTCCTCCATTCCACCCACAAGATGTTGCATCATTGGAGGCAGGATGTGGCAGAGAGAAGGTCCCTAGAGTCAGCCAGTGGCAAACTATATTTATTCCTGCTGCTACTTTCGAACCAGCATAATTTTGGAGGACTGCAGTGGGTTGGGGGAAGACTGCAGTGAGAGAGTAGTGGGGGAGGCGGAAAGATTTCGGGCCATAAGGACGGTGAGCCTGGGAACTAGGCTAGAGGAGGAGGGCACTTCAACCAAGCAGTAGGTACCCTCTACCATTGAGCGGCCTTGGCCTTTTTTGCTGCGTTTGCTCAATGGTAGCTCTGCTCCTGGATGGATTACTTTCTAATAATATCCTACAGAAGAGACATATGTAAAGGTGTAGCAGTATAAGCTTGTCTGCTCCTTTTAGTAGTGTTTTTAATTCCTACAGGAGAACAGCAATTACTTCCCTCATCCATTCATTCTTGAAGCACAAAGGCCAGGACAGAAGGCATGATGTATTCTAGCATTTGTGATTTTTAAAAGCTGAACATATAACTGCTGTTCAAATACTCTAGAACCCTCGCCTGGAGGCACATCTAACTAGTCAGGTTTTCAGGATTACCTGAATGAATATATGTGAGAGAGATTCATCTACAATGGAAGCAATTTATCGTGGTACTCCTGAAAAACCGATTGGCTAGATATGCCTCCAGAAGAGGGTTAAGAAACACTGCCCTAGGTGACCTTTTCCACAATAACATCTTAACTCAGTGCCTTGTTTAGCCTAGCATAGAAAGGATTGTGTTTGGATTAGGTGGATGCACATTTGTCAGTTTGAGTCAGTGGCGTACCAAGGGGGGGTGGGGGCGGTCCGCCCCAGGTGCATGCCGCTGGGGGGTGCCGCGGCGCGCACCTGCTCTGAGTTCGCTGACTTCACGCGTTCGCTGCAGCTCCCCCTGCCCTGGAACAGGTTACTTCCTGTTCCGGGTCAGAGGGAGCTCTAGCAAATGCGCGAAGTCAGGGAACTCTGAGCAAGCGCGTGCTGCGGCACCCCCCCAGCGGCGTGCACCCAGGGGGGGGTTCCACGCTGCAGCGGGGGGGGTGCTGCAACCGGGGGGGTCCGCGCTGCATCGGGGGGGTGCTACACCCGAGGGGCGGGGTGCCGCCCCCCTAGGAACATCACTGGTTTGAGTATATATGTGTTCAGTAAGCAATCCATTATTATGAGCCTGGCTTGAGGTTCAGAGTAAGCAGAAGAAAAGAGGTTTTAATACCCCTGTATAAGATATTGGTGAGTCCCCACCTGGAGTATTGTGTTCAGTTTTGGAGGCCGTATCTTGTGAAGGATGTTAAAAAAATGGAAGCGGTGCAAAGAAAAGCTACAAGAATGGTATGGGATTTGCATTACAAGACGTATGAGGAGAGACTTGCGGACCTGAACATGTATACCCTGGAGGAAAGGAGAAACAGGGTGATATGATACAGACGTTCAAATATTTGAAAGGTATTAATCCGCAAACAAACCTTTTCCGGAGAGGTAGAATGAGAGGACATGAAATGAGATTGAAGGGGGGCAGACTCAAGAAAAATGTCAGGAAGTATTTTTTCACGGAGAGAGTAGTGGATGCTTGGAATGCCCTCCCGCGGGAGGTGGTGGAAATGAAAACGGTAACAGAATTCAAACACGCGTGGGATAAACATAAAGGAATCCTGTTCAGAAGGAATGGATCCTAAGGAGCTTAGCCGAGATTGGGTGGCAGAGCCGGTGGCGGGAGGCGGAGATAGTGCTGGGCAGACTTATACGGTCTGTGCCAGAGCCGGTGGTGGGAGGCGGGGCTGGTGGTTGGGAGGCAGGGATAGTGCTGGGCAGACTTACACGGTCTGTGCCCTGAAAAGGACAGGTACAAATCTAGGTAAGGTACACACAAAAAGTAGCACATATGAGTTTATCTTGTAGGGCAGACTGGATGGACCATGCAGGTCTTTTTCTGCCGTCACTTACTATGTTACTATGTTACCTGTATGGTCCATCCAGTCCGCCCAACAAGATAAAGTTATTTTACATGGTATGTGATACTTTATATGTATACCCAAGTTTACATAAGTACATAAGCACTGCCACGCTGGGAAAAGACCAAAGGTCCATCAAGCCCAGCACTCTGTCTCCGACAGCGGCCAATCCAGGCCCCAAGAACCTGGCAAAACCCCCGAATTTAATAACGATCAGTGGACTTTTCCTTCAGGAATCCGTCCAGACCCCCTTTAAACTCAGCAAGGCTAGCTGCCGTCACTACCTTCTCCGGCAATGAGTTCCAGAGTCTAACCACATGCTGAGTAAAGAAAAACTTTCTCCAATTTGTTTTAAACCTACCACATTCTAATTTCATCTTGTGTCCCCTAGTTCTATTATTGTTAGAAAGCATAAACAAACGCTTCACATCTGTCCGCTCTACCCCACTCATTATTTTGTAGACCTCTATCATATCACCCCTCAGCCGCCTTTTCTCCAGGCTAAAGAGTCCTAGCCGTCTTAACCTCTCCTCATAAGGTAGTCGTCCCATCCCTTTTATCATTTTCATCGCCCTTCTCTGCACCTTCTCCAATTCCTTTATATCTTTTTTGAGATGAGGCGACCAGAACACAATACTCCAGGTGCGGTCGCACCATGGAGCGAAATAACGGCATTATAACATCCTCATGCTTGTTTTCCATCCCTTTTCTAATAATACTCAACATTCTGTTTGCCTTCTTAGCCGCCATGTCCTTGCCATTCTCAGGGCACAGACCGTAGATGTCTGCCCAGCACTGTACTTGTGTTAAAAGTTCTGAAGCTAACGTCAAAGCTGCTTAAAACTTACACGCCAGCCCATCCATATCTATTCAGTCATGATCAGGGCACAGACCGTAGAAGTCTGCCCAGCACTGGTTTTGCTTCCCAATTACTGGTGCTGCCACCCAATCTCCGCTAAGATTCTGTGGATCCATTCCTTCTAAACAGGATTCCTTTGTGTTTATCCCATGCATGTTCGAATTCCATTACCATTTTACTACTACTACTACTATTTAGCATTTCTATAGCGCTACAAGGCGTACGCAGCGCTGCACAAACATAGAAGAAAGACAGTCCCTGCTCAAAGAGCTTACAATCTAATAGACAAAATAAAGTAAGCAAATCAAATCGATTAATGTGTACAGGAAGGAGGAGAGGAGGGTAGGTGGAGGCGAGTGGTTACAAGTGGTTACGAGTCAAAAGCAATGTTAAAGAGGTGGCCTTTCAGTCTAGATTTAACGGTGGCCAAGGATGGGGCCACCACCTCCCACGGGAAGGCATTCCATGTATCCACCACCCTTTCCAAGAAAAAATATTTCCTGACATTACTCCTGAGTCTGCCCCCCTTCAACCTCAATTCATGTCCTCTAGTTCTACCGCCTTCCCATCTCCAGAAAAGGTTTATTTGCAGATTAATACCTTTCAAATATTAGAATGTCTGTATCATGCCACCCCTGTTTCTCCTTTCCTCCAAGGTATACATGTTCAGGTTGGCAAGTCTCTCCTTGTACGGTTTGCAACACAAATTGCCTTTGTTGTGGAGGCCATCTTTGATAGATAAGTCAATGTAGATAAGTCGTGATTCTCCTCCAGAAATCTTGAATCTGCTCACAGGCCGAGAACATGTGTGTTAGAGTCACTGAAGTAACATGACACCTGGGGCATTCCGCAGAATCCGAAATTTGTGCCTTAAACGCATGATGGGCCAAAACATACATCCATCAAGAACTTATATTGCTGCTCCTGCAAGAGAGTTGACTTGGACAGTTTTAAAAATATTCTTCATCAAGAGATGTAGGCTGTTCCCCAATATCTGCTCAGTATCAGGAAGCCCTCTGTTGCACATGGATGCCACCAATGCAACATCCCATCTAATGACAGATGCACTCAGCCTGGGGTGGGGTGGGGTGGGGAGCTCATACCACTCTGTATTTCTCATTCTGATAATGGCGATCACCACTACGGCATAATGTAAGCCACATTGAGCCTGCAAATAGGTGGGAAAATGTGGGATACAAATGCAATAAATAAATATGTAGATGGCTTCCATATCAAAGGTCTGTGGTCTGCTTAGGAAAGGTTATACCAGATAAACCTCCTGGAGCTAAGAACAATCTGTAATACTCTAGAGGCTATCAGAGATCAGTTGGAAAACCAAATTATCCGCATTTAAACAGGCAGGATATGATGTACTATGTCTACTGCAGAGAGAAACAGGGTCATACCTTCTGTGTTAGGAAGTGAAAAGGAAGTGGAAGTAGGCCATCTCACAGGCTGCTTAGAGTCACTTTCCTGGCAGGGAAAGAGAACTGCCTGGCAGAGGGGCTGAGCTGAGTTATGCCACCTCTTGAGTGGACCTTGGAGTTTTTTACTCCAACGCAATCTTTTTTTCAAAGTCCCTCTTTGCCTTCCTTATCAGCGCTTTTCATTTGACTTGACATTCTTTATGCTGTTTCTTATTATTTTCATTCAGTTCCTTCCATTTTCTGAAGGATTTTCTTTTAGCTCTAATAGCTTCCTTCACCTCACTTTTCAACCATGCCATCATTTGGTCTTCCTTTCTGTTTTTTTAATACACAGAATATATTTGGCCTGGGCTTCCAGGATGGTATTTTTGAACAGCACCCATGCCTGATGTAAATTTTTAATCTTCACTGACGCTCCTCTAAGTTTTTTTTTTCACAGTTCTCATTTTATCATAGTCTCCTTTTTGAAAGTTAAACGCTAATGCATTGGATGTCCTGTGTATACGTACTTCAAAGCCAATAACAAATCTGATCATATTATTATCACTGTTATCAAGCATCCCCAGCACCATTACCTCCTGCACCAGATCATGCACTCCACTAAGGACTAGGTCTAGAATTTTTCCTTCTCTTGTCAGCTCCTATACGAGCTGCTCCATAAAGCAGTCCTTGATTTTGTCAAGGAATTTCACCTCCCTAACATGCCCTGATGTTACATTTATCCAGCAATATTGGGGTAATTGAAATGACCCATTATTATCTTGTTGCCCAGTTTGTTAGCCTCCCTAATTCTGATAACATTTCTACATCCGTCTGTTCATCCTGGCCAGGTGGATGGTAGTACACTCCTATCACTATCCTTTTCCCCTTAACACATGGAATTTCAATCCGTAGGGATTCCAAGATGAGTTTTGTTTCCTGCAGAATTTGTAATCTATTAGATCAAAGACCCTACTTAATATACAATGCTACCCCTCCACCAATTCAATCCACCATATCACTATGATATAATTTGTACCCCGGTATGACAGTGTCCCACTGGTTATCCTCCTTGCACCAGGTCTCAGAGATGCCTATTATATCTAATTTTTCATTTAATGCAATATATTCTAGCTCTCCCATCTTATTTCTTAGGCTTCTGGCATTTGCATGTAGACATTACAAACTATGTTTGTTGTTCCTATTTGCATCTTGCTCAGTAGTTGACAGTGTTAATTTGCAATCTTTTGTCTGATCTACTTTTCACATTTTTTTTTTACTTGGAAGACTTATATTTAAGTTGCCAATGTGTGCTTTCACTTTCAGGTTTGTTCAAACGTGCACACATTTATTTCTTAGTACCAGTGCTTACAGGCTTGCACGGGCTTTCTTCCACTTCCAAAAAAAAAAAAAATCAAAACCAGCAGATTTTAAAGAAAGAATCGTGAGAAATCCTCTTTTCAAACACCTAATGCCTGCTCTGAGCTGGTGTTAGGTTTTCAGCGGTAAGGGCGCCGTTCTCTGAGCATTGGGAGGGAATAAGAAATGACCTCATTAACATCTGTTTGGCTACATTTGCATGCTATTTGCACTGATCTTAGGCCCACACATTGTCTCCTGTGCTAGAGCCCTCTGAGCATTCTGCGCTCACTAATACTGGTTCTAGTACAGTGTTTATGTTTATTAAAACTTGATATACTGTCCAAGCTGACTCTTAGAACTGAGCAGTAAAGAGTAGAAAATGAACTACATTGATTGAGATAGGAAAGATATAGAACACTCATACAAAGAGCAAACACACTGAAACTAGAGAGAAACTGGAGGAAGGGAAAGGGAAGGGTGTAGGCATGGAAAAGACAAAACAAGACAATGAATCAAATACCTTTCAGTGGTCATTCTAAAGAAAAAGCCTGCTTAAAAAGATGTGAACAACTTAAAAGATGATTTCTACCTCCTAGTACCCACTATCCTTTCTTATAATATTTTTGATCTCATACATTACATCAATTATATCTAATTTTCTCATAGCTCACACTAAGTGGCATGGAGGAGTGGCCTAGTAGTTAGAGCACTGGTCTTGACATCCTGAGGTGGCCAGTTCAAATCACACTACTGCGCCTTGTGATCTTGGGCAAGTCACTTAACTCTCTATTGCCTCAGGTACAAACTTAGATTGTGAGCGCTCCAGGGACAGAAAAATACCCAGTGTACCTGAATGTAACTCACCTTGAGCTACTACTGAAAAGGTGTGAGCAAAATCTAAATAGATAACATTATCTGCTTTTGTCTCACCTAGATTGTAAACCACACTGAACCCTGGAAAGGGGATATTAGCAGTAAACAGGGCACGCGTGGGCACCTACATGGCTTAGTAAAAGCCCCCCTAAGGCTGTTCTCCAGTTCTGTCTCTATATGGATTGTAATACCTTGTGTGGCTAGGACTAAACTCCAGGGTTAAGGCAGAAGCAAATCTCTCTTTCTGTGTTTGAGGAGCCCATGTTCGATGCAGGGTCCCTCAATATCAAGGCCCTACCTTTGTGAAATGTTCTTCACCCTTGTGTGTTCGGCTATCAGCAAGCACTATAAGAAGTCCAATGTCTAAGTTTATGTGTTTTTGGATTTAACTCATGTGTTTCTCAGAACAAGATGAGTTACATTGAGGTAGAATAGGAAACATCCTGTCCCCCGAGGGCTTCCTGAACAACTAAAGTTTACTGGTCATAAAGGCTCAAAATAGAAATGAACAGACAAAAAATCAAGATACAGTTCTTTGGTATATCAGTCTCTGATTCCACAGGATTGCTGGATTCCAGGGTTATGTAGTAGTCCAGTTTCTTGCTTCTGGGTGGGTACCAGCTTTTTCAGTGCTGATTTCTGTCTTTGGTTTTCCCTACTGTACAGTGCTACTCTCTGACTTCATCTTCACATGCAGCTACTTGAACTTCTCGGACTCCTTAGCTCAGTGAACCATTTTGGAATCTTTGGTTTATACATCTTAACCAATAGGTGCACACTAATTTCCCTTCATCTGCCTAGCCTGACAAATCTAAGTTAGGAACAAAGTAACATTCATAATAAATATCAAATATATAAATAAACAATACACACCTATAATACAATGATTTGTATTCATAAAACTTATCTAAAACAAAAAAAATTAAAGGCAGCTCTGAATAGATGCCCTTTTATCTTTGTACAAAAAGTTAAATAATAGTATTCACACAATAAACCAGTCTGAAGAAACTGGGTAAAAAAAGGTTGCAAAGAAACAGAAGAAACCAGTGTGGCAACTGAAAATGTCAACTGAACAAAACTTTTTACTGGACAAACCCAATGTGAGTGTCCTGCTCAAAATTTATGTATTGATATTTATAGATTAAAGTTCAAACAACTGATTATTATCTGGTACACAGTCTCTTTATCACCATCAGACTCTGGCTCCTGATGCAGGCATCTGCTGAAATGTGACTGTGTTGAGTTTGTCCAATTAAAAGTTTTGTTGGACCTCTGCCCTCCCCTCATCCCTTGTCCCCAATGATATCCTCCTTTGCTCTTTCCCACCTCCCCCTCCCCTTTCTCTCCCTGATAATCCCCATGCATATACACTACACACATCCAATCCCATCTCCCCTGTACTCCAAGTTATAAACCCCAAATTAACCCCACCTAGTAAGCCTATACCCCGACTCATACCACCTATGCACACTAATATCTCTTTTTTTTTTAACTGAGTTCCACAATTATAATCCCTCTGTAGTTGTAAACTCAGCTCCACAGTCTGTTCAATGTCTCAGGTCCCTGCTTACAGCTACTCCATAACTAGGCCTGCTGCTGCTAAACTAGAGCTTGGTGCATCTTCAGGATCATTCGCTTTCCCTGCATCACCTTTCTGGAAGTTGGATTGCACAGATGATTCTTCAACCCCTGATTCTTTTGACATCTCCTATGCATGCTTTGTGAATGCTTCCAGCAACTTTGGGCTGGACCAGTCTCAGTTATGTACAGTGTACTGGCCCACAACTAGCTCTGCTATCTGAATCTTCCACAATGGGCTTCCCATGTTCACCAACTGATAAGATTCTCTAATTTTCTTGGCTTGCTGAGGGTCACTCTGCACACCTTGCCCTTCTCATGGGGCACTGAATGACTTTAAGAAGTTCTCCACTTCTCTTGGTGTAGCAAGGAATTCTCTTTTGCCTTCTATCATGACACCAATTACACTGGAAACCAGATCCCTGCTTTTATTCCATGCTCTTGTAGCTCTTAATGTAGCACAGGTGTTCATTCCACTTTTTAATAGTTTCTATTCTCATATCTGAAAAAATTCACACCACTGCATTTTCATAACATTCTGAGCTGATGAGCAGTTTTGAGGACTCTCTTTCAGTGTCTTGATAGCATAATACTTTAATAGAACCCTTAGAAATAAATTAGGATCGGGCCTAGAGCACAGTTCAGGATGGGTCTGTTTGATTTCGTAGGGACAGTACGGCATTGGCACCAGGGAAACAAGCGCACAAAGTGTGTGGACATACTTGAGTAGATTGTCTTTCTGCACTTTTGGTTTTCATAGATTTGAATATTTGATCTTCTGTTATGATTCTCCTGTTCCTCCACCTTGTTAGACAATGCTTCCAATTGTCCAACAAGGTGAAATGATTCATGTGCCTTTTTTTTTCAGTCCCATTTTCCTCTAAAGCAGCAATCTGTCTCAGCCACTTTGTTTACTGAATTTAATATACCACTCGTTTTGAAGGACAAGTCAGAACGGTGTACAATAAAATCAGTAAAAAAGGAAAAATATAAAAGCACAACTCCATAATATGACAGGAAAGGGACATTCATCCAAGAGGTACATAAAACAGACATTCAGTCATTCAGAAACTGTGAACTTGCCTCTGGCCACAGCCGTGTTCTCTCTTTCTAAAACTGAGGGTTAAAAAGCAGCAAAGGCATTTTTGATGCGACATGAAAAGCATCATAAGAATATTCTAATCGGAGGTGTTTTGGGAGAGAATGCCATAAGGATGGAGCCAGAAAATAGAAGGCAGAGCTTCAGGTAGAAGCTCACTTAGCTTGAGAGGGGGAGGGGATTACAAGTCTGTTATCGTGTGATCAGAGTGTACGTGAAACTGTATAAGGAATAACAAGGGCAAACAAGTGTTCTGCTTTAGGTTCTTTCAAGTATATCTCTGTCAGACATAGACTATAGAGGTGGTCAAAGGTTATTACATAAACTTTATTCAATTAAGTAAATCATACATCACCGCTTGAGTTGCAGACATCTTCTGCCAGTGACTGGGAGGTTTTTGGGTTGCAGCCAGGCAGAGAGTCTCAGCGGGCACAAGAGGCCTGGGTAGCACGTCTGCTCCTGTTCTGAATTTTAACCTCTGTCTGTCCGCCCTTAGCTCCCAGCTTTTATACTGACCAATAAACATGATCTAATTTATTTGAATAAGGCTGACGTGTAGTTAAGGATGTGACAGTTTCTTAATGCATCCCCAGGAACTGGTCAGGTTTCCAGAGATTCTTGTGAAACATCATCCTTAGCCCTAAGCATGTTGTCATTCCATTTAGTACAAATTACTTCATCATTTAATACGATAACATGCTATCAATTCCTGTCCTGAGAGTCCATTATGTGCTTTCAGGAGAGCATTAAATATCCATATGGGAGTCCATTATGTACTTCCAAGAGAGCATTAACTATGATATCATTACTTCATTATGTACTTTCAAGAAACATTAAATATGATAACAATACTTAGGCAGAACTCAATGTCAAGCACAAACTTTTCCGTTACATTCCATCCATTGATATTGAGTTTTGACCACCATAACAGATTGGCATAAATTCGGGTTTAGTTTGATACCTTTGTCTGCACATGGTCACTAATCCAGGGACACATTGAATGCAACAACAGAGGCCAATTAAACCTCCAATAATTAGAAAAGCTATCCCAATACCATATTTAAGTTGTCCCCAGTTTGGAATCCAGCTAAACAGCCAATTCCACCATGAATTATTAACATTTTCCTGTACATGTTGTACTAATTCATTTAAATCATCGATATGTTTAGCAATATTCTCCGAGTGATCAGATAAATTGAAGCAACAAAGTCCTTATATGTGACAGCAAATGAAGTTCTTAAAAGAAATGTAGGCATCGGAACTGAAATCATGCATGTCCGCAATAAGTCTGATGTAGCTTTATGTTAGCAAGACAAAAATGTGAGGAATTAAACATATCACGAGTCAGATATTCCAAAACATTTTGTCCGTGTTCCAACAGACGACTAGAGCATACATCGAGAACAAGGTGCCACCGGAATAGGGTACCTCCGACAGCCATACCAAGTAGAATAACTGCAATTATTACACCAGCAGTCATTTTTTGCTAGGAAAAGAAAAGTGTTACTTATTCTTGAAAATGGTAACTCATTCTGTGACTCATTCTCAGGCGTAACATCGCTGCTGCTTCTAAATTCAAAACTGCAGAGCACTATTATTCTACTTTCCATGATGGCAGGGTGATAGGCCAATTTTTACAGGAACAGGGACCTGGAGCTGTTTCAAGCACTTCCCCCCCTTTATACTGGTTTGACTGGATGTCCTTCAGCCTTACACCCCCCCCCCCAATAATTAACATTTGTAAATTAATATTGGGCATTAGTATGAATATATATTCTGCATTTACAACATTTTTTATATAAAATAAGAATATAACTGGATATTTTAAATCAGCACACTAATCAAGAGATAATTTAAAGTGTGGTTTTCTGAGGTAAAACTATCACTTATAACATGCATGTCATATGACAACCAAAAAATTACCAAAAACCTTGCAAAAGCACTTGGTACCTAATTGTATGTAAAAAAAACATGTCCTATCAAAACAGCAGTAACTTCCAGGACACAGCACTGAAAAAGTAGCACTATAAATATTATATCAGACCCTGGTGAGACTTATTTGAAGTACTGTGTACATTACTATAAATCTCACCTTGAAAAAGATGTAAACAAGATGGAGTTGGTCCAGAGAGTGACTACTAAAATGGTCATTGATCTCATCATAAAAAATATGGCATACAAAGTCAGAGAGGAGAGATGGGGACACACAAAGTCAGAGAGAGGAGATATGATAAAAGACATTTAGATTCTTCTGTGGTATAAATGTACAGGAGGTGGGTCTCTTTCAGTTGAAAGAAAGCTCTAGAATGAGTGCAAAGCCAGTTCAACCAATGAACCAAGTGAACACTGGCTCAGGGTGCCCAGTGATGAAGGCTTCCAAAATCCAGGTCCAGCATTTATCCCTCCCTCACCTCCAATGCCCACAGTCCAATATTACCTCTTCTCTCTTAACCCCCCCCCCCCCCATCTACTCTAACACTCTAGAGGGCACCAGCAGAAGTGATCCACACATGATGCCTGTGCCCAGCCCAGAGACTTCCCGCTCCCTCTAACACAACTTCCTGTTTCTTGTGGGGAGGGGGAAGGCAGGGGTGAGATGTGGTAGAGGGAAGGCAACAGTGCTGGATGTAGGCAGCGTGTGTAAAGAGTGAAGGTATACCTGGGGAGGGGGTTGTGAGAGAGAGAGAGAGAGAGAGAGAGAGAGTGAGTGTGTGTGTGTGTGTGTGTGTGTGTGTGTGTGTGTGTGCGCGCGCGCGCTGAAGCAAAGTTGGCTCAGGGTGCTACAGTTCCTTCAGCCAGTCCTGAATGAGGGGACATAGGATGAAGGGGAAAGACTCAGTAATAATCTACTACAAATCATATATGAATTCAAGAAAGTGTGGGACAAGCACAGAAGGTTTCTAAGTGAGAGGAAGGGATTTTAGAGCTTAGTAGTTGGTATGGATGGGCAGACTGGGTTGGCCTGTGGTCTTTATTTGCCACCATTTTCTTACATTGGTTTCTACTGCCAAAGAGAACAAGCCAGACTATGTGACAGATCCCTACACAGGAAGGAACTACACACTAGCAGAATTCTTCATCACAAACATGCAAAACACAGATAGACCCTGATTAAATGTAAAATAACAGATCACATATTAGAAATAGAAATGTAAAGAAAAAATCTATGCTGAAAACCTCAAGAAGCCAGGCTCTGCAAGCAGTGCAGCATAACAACAACAAAAAACCCAGAAAAGCATTTCCCTTGTACTGAGCAAAAAGCTCACATATTCCAATCACTAAAAATTCAAAATAAAATGTCCGATCATTTGAGTTTTTGGATTGAGTTCATTCTGAACGCTTTTTTTTTTTCACTTTTACTGTGTCAGTCTTTTCCTAATTTATTTTTAAGGGCCTCTATTGCAATTCTTTATTTATAGTTCAAAGTGCACACAACAATAATATTCCAGAATTATAACACCTGTAACACTAATGACCTCTAGGCCAAATATTTCTCCTCCCACCCCCCATATATCAGACCATTATAACCAGGCCTAGACTGAGCTGCTCTGGCAAAATCCTTGTTGGAATCAACACAATAAACAAATGGAGTCTCTGCCTAAGTATTAACAGTTAAAGGCATACTTCCAACAAAAGTGTAGCATTTCTTCATCCTCCCCCCCCCCCCCCTCAAACCTGCACGTTAATTAACAATCCGGAAGAAAAAAACCATCCCACTGATTTTGTGCCAATCTTCAAACACCTTCCAACTAATTTAAAATGTTTGCTAAGGGAGTGATTTCGTAAATATGCAATTCTATCCATAGTACACGTGTCCCTCTTTATCCAGCCTACTCCCTGTTTCTAGCTGTGAGCAATAACAGATCAAGTAGCCACCAATCCATAATGAGCAATGTATAATGGCCCTCAATGTATATCCACATCCTCTGTCTGTAGGAGCTCACTAATCCTGTAATATTATGTACTAGATCTGTCACTTGGGATCAGAACTGTTGGCTGACTGGGCATTCCTACCATCATAGGTGAAACCAACTGCCACACTGTTCACACCCCCTCCAATAAAGGCCAGTTCCCAGTTGGTAGCACTAGGAGTGGCCTAGTGGTTAGAGCACTGGTGTTGCAATCCAGAGGTGGCCAGTTCAAACCCCACTGCTGCTCCTTGTGATCTTGGGCAAGTCACTTAACTCTCCATTGCCTCAGGTACAAACTTAGATTGTGAGCCCTCCTGGTACAGAGAACTATCCAGTGTGCCTGAATGTAACTCACTTTGAGCTACTACTGAGAAAGGTGTGAGCAAAATGGAAAAAAAATAAATAGAAAAGCTGCCAGATGTTAATGCAAGTCCTATACAAAAGTTTATAATCACTCTTCAAGAGCTGAGCAGAGACATTTGTCTTCCACACTTTAGCATGAATTTCTTCCCATTCCTTTTCTGAAATGGTCCTCCCTAAATCTTGTTTCCATCTCTACTGGTATGCTGCAATTTTGAGGGGCCTTGTAGAAAGTGAGATATATAAATTAGAAAGAACCGTTCTGGTTCCCTTGAAGTGAATATGGTGGTGTGTATTCTGCCCACAAATCCTCAGAAACATGCCCTCCCAAAATATGCCTTAGTTGTAAGTAGCTCATCGGGTCCCTATTGCTTAATCCAAACTGTTTTAAATCCTCAAATTACACCACCAACCCAATATCCCCGATAAATTGACGTAAGAGATATAACCCAACGTCTTCCAAACCCTAAATGAAATACTTCCCATCCCTAGGGGAAGTCTCTATTGCCTCGCATGCCAGACCATAGAAATGTTTCTCCTTTTCCCTTAAGTAAATTGCCCTTAACCCCATCCCAAAATTGCAATATTAAGGAGGTAAGTGAATGTTGCAATATACCCAGGGTCTCTATTTCATATTCTGTTTATTTACCCTCTCTTTTTTCCTTTTACATCTTGGCAGTGATCCTTTCTTTTTATGTTGTCTTTCTCCATCTCTCTCATCTACACCTCTGTACACTCTCAGATTTTAATTCTTCTCCTCTCTCACCCTCCAGTCTTCTCTCACCCTTCAGTTTTTAATTTTTTAACATCTCCATTACCTATCAGCTTTCCATCTCCCAATCTCATTTCAGCAGTTCTCATATTCTCCTTCTGTGTCCATTACTTCTTCTTGTTTTCTATTCCCTATTTTACTCACTCTTTCACCCACTATACTCACCCTTTCACCAGTCCTCATCTTCCTTCCTTCATCTCTTAGCTCCTTCCTTGTTACCCATTTTGCCTATCTGCAGCTCCTTTTTTTCTTTCACTTACCAAGCATCACATTCTTCCTTTCACCTTCATTTCCATCCTTTCTGAAAAATCTATGCCTTTCTTCTGTATCTCATTCCCTCCACAGCTCCCTGCCTATTTCTGCTTTCTCTCAAATCCTCTCAAATCCTCTCTAATCCCTCCAGGCCCTTCATACCATCTCCCCAGTTCCTTCCCATTTCTCTCTGGTCTCACACCCCACCATAGGAGCCAACTTTTCAAAATGATTGGGGGTGCTGAAAAATTTTTTTTACAGGTTGTGCATTCCCCCCTCCCTCCCCTCCCCTTCCCCGTCCCCCTCCCTCCCTGTCCTCCCTCCCTCGTCCCCCCTCCACCTCCCTCTGAGTTCCAGGCCCCCTCCCTCCCCTCTCTCTCTCTCCTTTCCCTCTGCCCTCCCTCCGAGTTCCAGGGCCCCCCCTCCCTGTTCCAGGGTCCTCCCTCCGAGTTCCAGGGCCTCCCTCCGAGTTCCAGGACCCCCATCCCTCCCTCCCTCCGAGTTCCAGGGTCCCCCCTCCCTCCCTCCCAGTTCCAGGGTCCTCCCTCCCTCCGAGTTCCAGGGTCCTCCCTCCCTTCCTCCCAGTTCCAGGGTCCCCCCTCCCTCCCTCCTCCCCTCTGAGTTCCAGAGTCGTCGTCCCTCCCTTCCTCCCTTCGAGTTCCAGGCCCCCTCCCTCCGAATTTTAAAAGTCATCTTGACTTACCTCTACGGGGTTACGGCGCCAGCAGCAGCGGTAAAAAGCGTGCAGGCTCGGTGCTTAGTTCAGTTTTCTCTTCTCTCTCAGCTCTGGTCCCGCCCTTGCGGAAACAGGAAATGAGGCCGGGACCAGAGCTGAGAGAAAGAGAAGGGAAAACTAAACTTAGCGCCAAGCCTGCACACTTTTTACCGCTGCTGCTGCTGCCGTAACCCCAAAGAGGTAAGTCAAGATGACTTTTAAAATTCGGAGGGAGGGGGCCTGGAACTCGAAGGGAGGGAACGAACTTCCGGTGGGTGAAATATTGGGGGTGCTTGAGCACCCACAGCACCCGCGGGGTCGGCACCTATGCACCCCACAGCCTTTGTATTCCCTAACAATCACTGTTCTCACTGTTCTCCTAATTCCAGAGTTCTCACTCATTCCTCCCCCAAACTATTCCTGAGTCCCACACTACCCAATTGCCAGCCAAGCCTGTGCTTCTCAATCTCTAGTTAGTCTTGGAGACTGTATTTTTTGCTGTCCCACTCAATCCCTGCACTCCACCTCCCTAAATCTGAATTCCATGTTCTCAACATCCACTTTCCTGTCTTCTTGTCCCATATCCAGAACCCACCCATCTGTCTCCTTCCCAAGTACACATTCCCCTGTCTATCCTCTTTTCTCATCGTAGGCCACTGCCTCTCCCTTCCTTCCATAACACCTGTCCCTGCCTCTTCATCAGCATCTGTGTCCTCCATCTGCCACCCTTCTTCCAGCATCTGTTTCATCCCTCCCCCCCTCCTTTAGACTATTTAAGTGGCAGAAGGAGTGGCAGGAGTCAATCCCTGTGGTTCCTTCTGCAGTCTCTGCAGGCACTACAAACACTTTCGGTACTAGCAGGCAGGACTTTCTGCTTGTAATTTCTGAAATTACTAAAACATGGTAAAGTAATCTGACCCCCAGAAGAAATTTTAATCCTTCTGGCTAAGTATACATTTTAGGCATTCCCATCTAGAGAATCAATGTCAAAAATTGGAATAAGCATATTTTTATTAGGATTTATTTATAGTGGATAAAGCAAACAAAAAATAGTATACAGATATTATCATTAAACTTGTAATTCTGTGGTCAAATATGGTCGTCAGGATCTGAAGGCTCAATAATTGGCTAAGGGCTCCTTTTACTAAGCTGTACAAAAACCACAGTGGAAAACAATTCCCAAAAAGGGAGAAAAAGCCACTGCTGGACAAAAAACCAACTGCCACATATAATCAATAAATTGCAAATTTTAGCAATGACTTTCCTCAATTTTCAAATTAAAGTACATGCATCGGGTTTCAAGGACCTGATCTATGCCTCCAAATTTTCATTTCTTTAAACAATTGAACTCAGCTTCCATTTCTTCAAATTGTAGAAATCCACAAACTGCTCGCAGTTCTTTTTGTTATTTGAGTGCTGACTTTGTCGCAATGTGGATTTCTACAATTTGAAGAAATGGAGGCTGAGTTCAATTGTTTAAAGAAATGAAAATTTGGAGGCATAGATCAGGTCCTTGAAACATGCATTTACTTTAATTTGAAAATTGAGGAAAGTCGTTGCTAAAATTTGCAATTTATTGATTATATGTGGCAGTTGGTTTTTTTTTCCAGCAGCGGCTTTTGCTCGCTTTTTGGGAGTTGTTTTCCACTGCGGTTTTTACAATAATTGAGCCGATAAGAGTTCTCCCATGGGCTATATTTTGTGAAAGTCTATGACTTATTCCGGGGCAGTTGAGGCTGTAGTTTATTAATAGTATATTTATATTTGGCATACACTTTCTCAATTCTCAAGAGCAATATATATATTTTATTTTTTGTGCTAATGTTGCCATTAGTGTACGAGCACTTACCGTCACCTATTTTGGAGGCAGTAAGGGCTCACATGCTAATCCTGCACCGATCAGTTAGCGCACAGTAATGCAGATGCACTGATCAGTGCAGAAACACCAACTCTCTGCCTCCCAGACGCACCCCTTCTGTAGAAAAATAAAATTTAGGGCCCTGTTTACTAAGCCACGCTGCAGGCGCACTAGCTTTTTAGCATGCACTAAAAATTAGCGCATGCTAACGATAGAGATACCCATTATATTCCTATGGATGTCTCTAGTATTAGCGTGCGCTAATTTTTAACACATGCTAAAATGTTTACGTGCCTACAGCGTGGCTTAGTAAACAGGGCCCTTAGGGGGTCTTTTATTAAAGCTTAGCTCGAGTTATCTGCAGCAGGGCCCATAGGAATAAAATGGACCCTGCTACAGATAACTTGAGCTAAGCTTTAGTAAAAGACCCCCCTTAAGTTTTTAGCGTTTGGTTTGCATGCACACATTGCAAAATTATTTTATTTATTTATTTCGCATATTTATACCCCACATGTGTGCAGGCTCAAAGTGGCTTACAATGTACTGATAAGGCTATTGCCAGACCAGTGGTAATTCAAATACAAATAAATTAGATGGGAGAGAAGGGACAAGGTAAAAAGAGATAAAGAGAAGGGAAAAAAAGAGTCCAAAATGGTCCATGGAGATGGAATTCTGAAGGACTGTAGGTTAGATGGTAAGATTTTGGAGTAGGCTGTCCGAGATAGATTCCTGATGCTGAGATGGTGTGGAATGGTGTGAGCAGCTTTCAGCGGGGTTGTAATAACACCCATCCAGACAAGTTGATAAAATTGTGCTGTGATAAGAATCATCATTGTTGGCAGGAAGAGAAGCCTGTGGTAAGCCCTTGTCAGCTGCGGTAAGCACATGCTAGTGCTTATCGCAGCTTAGTGAAAGGAGCCCTACACCCAAATCTGGGATTTTTTTTTAAAGTACTAAAACACATTTTCAACACTGGCCAGCAGAGGGGGGATATGTCATGTTACAAAAATAACTCGATATTATTAATTTGCACAGTCATAGGGGCCCTTTTACTAAGCTGCGCTAAAAAGTGGCCTGCGCTATGACTACCGTGTGGGTTTCTCATGTGCTGAGGCTACTTTTAGTGTGGCTGTAAAATGGCTACATTTTCCATTTTAGCAATAATGGGCACGTGCTAATTTTCTCATTAGCATGTGAGCCCTTAACTACACCTATTTTCTAGGCGGTAAGGACTCATGAACTAATCGGTTAGCATGTGGTGATGTGGCTGCGCTAGCCGATTAGCACTCGGCATGCCTACTCTGGGAAGTGCGCACAGATGTCAAAACTACCGTGGGACACCTGAGCACATTCCGTGGTAGTGGTTTTTACCTTGTGGTAAACATATGTTAGTCCTTACCGCAACTTAGTAAAAGGGTCCCAGATATTAACAAATTGTTATAGAGCATTGCATTATGTTATTTTTAATTTCTTTAGAAATGTTTTAATTTGAGCTTTTATGAATTACTAGTAAAAAAGGCCCATTTCTGGAGCAAATGATACGGGCACTAGCAAGGTTTTCCTCCCCAACCCCCCCATCCCTACCCACCTCTTCGTCGTTGTGAAGGCACTGACGTCATTGCTCCGCACCTCGTCAACGCACGCCACCTTCATCTCCTGAGTCCTTGTTCGTTGTGAAGCCACTGACGCCATTGCTCCGCCCTCGATCTGTGATGCCATTGCTCCACCCTCAACGTCATAATGTTTGACGCGAGGGCAGGGCCCAGAGACACCACCATGAACCCTTCGAACCCGAAGGAAGTGACACTGACGTCAGTGTCCTCAGAACGTTGAGGGTGAGTTTTATTATATAGGATATTAATTGCCTAGTTTCCAAGCACAAGCTGATGCTTAGGCCAGAGACCTGGGAACTATGATTTCTTCGAATCTTCTAAATAGACTTATTTGTAAACCTTTGGTAAAAGTGGTGTGGTAGTCATATTAGTCCACTAAACAACGTATACAAGGTAAGGAAAGTTTATCACAAAAAATATATCAAAATCTACACTTTCCTTGCATTAGAATGATACAAAAAATCAGTGTATTGTGCTGGATTTCTAATAAGGAGGAAAAAGAGCCTCACAGAGCTCCTAGACAATATGTCTGTCTACTGGAGCTAAAACGGATCTTAAATTGATCCTCTGTTCATCATTGGCTCTGAAAAAACCCCCCAAAAAATAATTTTCTAATGTTTCAATGAACAGTGACAAAGATAATAGTTCCTTTCAATTGTTGCTTCACAAAATATTAGGACTAATTGTTGCTTCACAGAATATTAGAACAAAGTGTAAAATAAACACTTATCTATAGCGTGAGAAGACTTCAATCTTTCTTCCTATGGCGCTCCAAGCCAACGTGGCCAGCGTTTCGTAAAAAACTGCTTCAGGGCTTAGATAGCGCTCGTCTTTTTAAGAGCTCTCCACCAGCACTTCCATTTCCTCCTCCTTCTCCTCTCCTTTCTCATATTAGTCATATTAGTCCACTTTTAAATATAATAAATAGAAATAAAACAAAACATAGAAAAGAAAATAAGATGATACCTTTTTTATTAGACTAACTTAATACATTTATTGATTATCTTCCAAAGGTAACCCTTCTTCAGATCAGAAATGAGCAAATATTGACAAATATATATAAGTGAAACACAAAAGCATTCCAATGACAGTCTCACAGGAAGAGGGTGGGGTGGGGTGGGTTAGATGAGAAACAGGGAGAGCTGGGTGGGTGAGAGACAGGGAAAGATGGATGGATGATAAAAGGTTGACAAAGCAATATAATTTTATGATGTATAATGGGATAGAAAGCCCAGATTTTTAAGCTCTGTCTGGTGGGTGTCAAAACATTTCATCATTTTGACTTCAAAGGTTTTACATTCCTGGATTATCTTAAAATTTCTTTTTAGTACTCTCACCATAAGATCATTGATGCAGTGTTCTGATTTTGTAAAGTGCTGCCCCACAGAGTTGACATCCTGGTTGGCATTGTGATGTGAAGTCTATGTAAATTGATTTTCATCTTTAACCTCTCTGGCTTGTCTCTCCAATATAGCATCCTTCACACTTTGCTTTGAATGAAATATTCCACATCTGTAGATGAGCATGTGAAAGATCCCATTTTGCTGAATGTTTTTCCCATGTGAATGACTGTGGGTTTCTTTTTTAAATGTGTTGGCACAGTTTACAGCTTTGGTGAAATTGACTTCTATGATTTATAGAGAACAGCAATATAAACTTTTTCATAGAGCTTATGTATCTCCTTGAAGGGCTTTTTTGATAGGTGTGGCACAGAGCAGTTGTTGCTTAAAATGCTTGCAATGTGAGGCGACACTAGGACATATGTTTTGGTCATGTTCAGAGTCTCAGTATCTGTGGGCTGAGGTTTCCCTCAAGGTTCAGCAAATTTTTGGTTTGTGTTTGCCACTCTCGGCTTCTGTTTTCTTATTTGACTGTTATGATCTGGTTGTTCCAAAGTCAAATAAGACTAAGCAAATTCGGTGACATTATGGTGCTCATTACTTTTCCAGACTTTTGCCGATGGATGTTGCACACATCTGCTCTACATTTTGGACAAACGTTGTCTGCCTTTGTTTGAATTTGGTCCTGACACAGGCGCTTTGGGTGCCGAAACATGACAGTCGTGCCGAGTCATTTGATGTTTTTCAATAAAGACCACATTTTTAAATAGGCATATCCCTTGGTTTTCTTTGGAAGATGCTCGTAGGGATTAAGTGTTCCTCCACTTTTGAGTGGTTGGCTCATTTTCACAGCACATAGATTACTAGGGGGCTCATTTTCAAAAAAGAAAAAGATGTCCAAAAAATGTCATAAAGCACGATTTAGACAGAGTTCTTCTCAAAATATCCAAATCAGTATCTTTGAAACCTGTTTTGCAGATGTTTATCTATGCATTTCCTCTGCAGTGCATCAAAATCACAAGGAGGTGTGTCAGGGGCATTTCAAAGGGCATGCCTAACACTTGGACGTTTTACAGCCATAATGGAACAAAACAAAAATGTCTAGGGCCAAAACTTAAATGTTTTGCTCTAGACCTGTTTTCAGAATGAATAAGGCACAAAAAGGTGCCCTAAGTGACCAGATGACCACTAGAGGAAATCAGGGATGACCCCCTCCCACCCCCCTTACAAAAAATATGAATAAAAATAGTACTTACCAGTCTCTGTAGCAGCCTCAGATGTTATAGCCAGATCCAGTAGATCAGCACGCAGGTCCCTGGAGTTGTGTAGTGGTGGATGCAGTGCACTGTAGACAGGTGGACCCAGGCCCATACCATCCCCTATCTGTTATACTTGTGGTGAAAAATGTGAGCCCTCCAAAATTCACCAGAAACCCACCGTACTCACACATAGGTGCCCCCTTCACCCATAAGGACTATTGTAGGGGTGTATAGTTGGGGGTAGTGGGTTTTGGGTGGGTTTTGGAGGGCTCAGCAGACAAGATAAGGGAGCGATGGTGAGATTTGTACCTGGAAGCATTTATAGAAAGTCCACAGCAGTGCCCCCTAGAGGCTCATTTTCAAAGCACATAGACTTACAAAGTTAAGTAGATTTACAAAGTTACATGAAGGGGCATTTTCAATATGCCGTCTAAGTCGGACTTTGGACATTTTGTGCTAAACATTCAAAATCCGAATGGAAAACATGATCATTTTTGAAAACACAAACATCTATCTTTTTTCTTTTTGAAAATGCTGTTTGTAACAAGGTTTTGTGCTCTGTGCATTTATCTTTTCAGGCTATTAAAAAAAAAATGAACAAGTGAAAAATGTAGAAAATCAAGCCATTGGGATGGCGTACCAAGGGGAGGGCGGTGGGGGCGGTCTGCCCCAGGTGCACGCCGCATGGGGGGGGGGGGGTGCCGCGCGCCAGTCAGCTTCGTTTGTTTCCATGCTCCCTCTGCCCCGGAACAGGTTACTTCCTGTTCCGGGGCAGAGGGAGCATGGAAACGAAGCTGAGTGGCGCGTGGCACCCCCCTCCCCAGCGGCGTGCACCCGGGGGGGGGGTCACGCTGCACAGGGGGGTGCTGCACCCGGGGGGCGGGGCGCATTGGCGATCCGCCCCGGGTGTCAGCCCCCCTAGGAACGCCACTGAGGAGAGGCCAGCATTTTTAGCAGACTGGTTCCCCAGACATTCCAAGAGAGCAATGGGGCACCCTAGCAGGCTCATTTTCGAAAGAGATGGACATCCAAAAAGTGACATAAATCGGCATTTTGATGTCCATCTCACAGAAACGTCCAAATCGGTATAATCAAAACCACATTTTGGACGTCTTTCTCAGAAGTCCTTTGGAAGGACGTTCAAATCTGACGGGGGCGTATCAGGGGCATGTTCAAGGTGGGACTTGGGCATTCCTAAGACTTGGACGTCTTTGAGCCATAATGGAAAAAGGCAAAAACATGTAGCACTAAAACCTGGACGTTTTGAGCTAGACCTGTTTTTCTTATAAATAAGGCATGAAAAGGTGCCCCAAATGACCAGATGACCACTGGAGGGAATCAGGGATGACCTCCCCTTACTCCCCCTGTGGTAACTAACCCCCTCCCACCCCCAAAAAGCGTGTTGAAGAACATTACTTACCAGCCTTTATGCCAGCCTCAGATGTCATACTCAGGTCTGTGACAGCAGCATGCAGGTCCCTGAAGTAGTTTAGTGCACTTCAGACAGGTGGACCCAGGTCCATCCCCCCACTACCTGTTACACTTGTGCGGGAAACTGTGAGCCCTCCAAAACCCACCAGAAACCCACTGTACCCCCATATAGCTGCCCCCTTCACCTGTAAGAGCTATGGTAGTGGTGTACAGTTGGGGGTAGTGGATTTGGGGGGCTCAGCACACAAGGTAAGGGAGCTGTGTACCTGGGAGCATTTTATGAAGTCCACTGCAGTGCCCCCTAGGGTGCCCGATTGCTGTCCTGGCATGTCAGGGGGACCAGTCTACTAAAAATACTGGCTCCTCCCACATCCCAATGGCTTGCCTTTGGATGTTTTAGATTTGGACGTCTTTTTTTTTTAAATGGCCGAAAATCAAAGACGTCCAAATCGCAAAACGTCCAAATTGCAGGACATCCATGGTATTTTTGAACACAAAAGATGGATGACCATCTTTTTCAAAAATTACCTCCTTCCTGCTTCGGAATTTGGGCATCTTTGTAAAACTTGCAAATTCTGACTTAGACGTTTCTTTCGAAAATGCCCCTCTATGTGTACTTTCAGACTTGGATAAGAGTTCACCAAGTCTGGAAGTGTTTGTTCATTGTAAAAGTGGAATTGAAAATAATTGGGGGGGGGGGGGGGGTGGAGAGGGAACAAAAAGTTTATATCTTTCTCACTGTTACTACAAGTGTGTATATTCTTGTTTATCAATAACAATAAATTTAAAAAAAAACTTTGCTGGTTTATATAATAGTCCAGTTACTTGCTTCTGGGTGGGTATCAGCTCTTCCACTGCTGACTTGTCTCTTTGGCTATCCCCTCTGTAGAGTGCTACTCTTTTACCCACTTTCTGCTTGTAGTCTCCTCACCAGTGGCGTTCCTAGGCTGGCTGACACCTGGGGAGGATCGCCGATGCACGCTCCCCCCCCCCCCCCGGCGAAATTACACCCCCCGGGTGCAGCGCAACCCTCCCTGGGTGCATTTTTACCTGCTGGGGGGGGGGTGCCGCACGCCTGTCGGCTCCGAGTCCGCTCGTTCCCTGCTGCTCCCTCTGCCCCGGAACAGGAAGTAACCTGTTCCGCGCAGAGGGAGCAGCAGGGAGGGAACGAGCAGACTCGGCCAACAGGCGCGTGGCACGCCCCCAGCGGCGTGCACCCGGTGCGGACCGCCCCCACCACCTCCCCCTTGGTACGCCACTGCTCTTCATTGACTTCCTGAGACACTTCTCTTCACATGTGGTTCCATAAACGTCTTTGACTCTTTAGCTCACTAACACCTCCTGAAATCTGTGACTTATAGATTCTAGCTAGTGGACATAGAGGAGCATTTCGATATGACATCCAAATGGTGAAATAAATGTTTATTGGAAAACATTAAAAAAAAAAAAAAAAAAAGTTTAGAAAGAGGATTTACCGAACATCCTAGACATTCGGAGATAAATGCTTCTGTCAATCAAAAATACACTATGGCAGTGGTTCCAAAACCTGGTCTTGGAGGCACCCCAGCCAGTCAGGTTTTCATGATATCCACAATGAATATTCATGAGAGAGATGCATGCAAATCTCTCTCATGAATATTCATTGTGGATATCCTGAAAACCTGAGTGGCTAGGGTACCTCCAGGATCATGCAAATCTCTTGTTCATCAGAGTGCTCAGCTAGGTCTCTGAGAAGTGAGCCAAATTTTTCTGTGAAGAAGACAGAGCTACTGGTCCTTCTGGGGGGGGGGGGGGGTGGAGACACAGGACTGCAGTCTTCTTTTCCACTCCCTTCTCCCAGATCATGGTTGTAGGACATCTGGGTGTGGGGCCGTTCCCCAGCTGGCTCATGAGGCCAGATATTGCCCTCCAGGTCATGGGTCCAGGCCAGTCCCTCAACTGGTGAGGAGATGGCCAAGACAAATGTCTGAGAAACATGTACATGCATATGTCTCTCTGACAGATTCCTGGGCCACCTCCTTACCAACTGAGGAGCTGACCTGCCCCCAGGACCTGGCAGGGCAATATCTGGCCTCAGCTCAGGAAGGGCCCACTTTCAGATGCTCTAAAACCATGAGCTCAGCCAGTGTCCTTCCAGGAATTAGGGCAAGGTTTTGAAGGTGAAATGAACAAAGGAGATTATCCCCTAATGTAGCTACATACCGTGTTTCCCCGAAAAAAAGACATCCTCCGAAGATAAGACCTAGTAGCGATTTTGCTACATTTGTAAATATAAGGCCTCCCCCCGAAAATAAGACCTAGCAAACTTTTTTTTTGCAGCAGGGCTGCCGAGAGCCGGACAAGTCCGCCCCCGCCCCCCCACCCGAGGTCGCCCCCCCCACCTGAGGTCGCCAGGCCCCCCCCTCCACCCGCCCTCCGTCACTCCGGAACTAACCTTAAACTTCTTTCACCTTCGCAACGCAAGTTCCCAGCAGCAAGCAGCAGCAGGGCAGACCTCTCCTTCCTTCCATGCCCCGCCCTCGCCTGACGGAGGGCGGGTGGGGGGCAACCTCGGGTGGGGGGGGGGGCGACCACGATCCCAGAAAAATAAGACACCCCCCCCAAAATAAGACCTAGCGCGTTTTGGGGAGGATAAATTAATATAACACAGTGTCTTATATTCGGGGAAACACGGTAAGAATGCAAAGCAAGTCAAAGAAACAGCACTGTGGATCATAGTATTTTACAATGATCCACAGTGCTGTTTCTTCTCACACAATCCACTCAACTTCTTCCCATCTAAATCCTCTTTTACCTCAACTTATGATCTACTGAATTTAAATCATGTACTGACTTTAACATAACCTTACTCTGTAAGCCACATTGAGCCTGCAAAAAGGTGGGATAATGTGGGGTACAAATGTAATGTAATAATAATAATAATAGTATTTTATTTATTTGTTACATTTGTATCCCACATTTTCCTACCTAATTGCAGGCTCAATGTGGCTTACATGGTACCGTAAAGGCGATTGCCAGTTCCGGTATGAACAAATAAAAAGTGGGCCAGACTGCCCACCTATACCACTATCGCACTCTGTAGCTATCTGTCCCCTGGGGGTTCACAATCTGCCCATAATCCTACACCAATGTTGTCAACAGATATCTAGTCTGAGGGAAAGCTGGGACTGATGGAGTTGCAGGGTCTGTGCCATTAACATAGTACAAACCTAGCATGCTGGTCTCCCAGTCCATCTCCATGCTGGAGGCTAGAACCCATCACAGGTGTCTCTCGACAAAGATCCTAGGTAGACATTTTCACTGCTGACCAGGTAGTAAGCAGCAGATGTCCTTGGCCATAGCAGAGACTAGATTTTACTCTGTGTTCATCAGGCCAGAGGGCAGAGGATTAGGGTAGGCACCAGCCAGGAACCGCGTTCAGGGGAGGAAGAGCAGAAACCATTACTGGAGGAACCCCCACCCCCTGTGGATTTTGCAGATGGTCGTGTAGAGGATGAGGGACAGGACAGGGATAATGTTAAAAGAAGCTGGAATTCTGATGCTTGCAAGGGGGAGTGAACTTTTTAGGGAATGACAATACATAAATAAAATGGGCCCCCACAACCCTGGGAATGGGTGGGCACATGGGCAAAGTTGAATGAGGGAATGACAATACATAAATAAAATGGTCCCCTTCAACCCTGGGAATTGGTGGGCACATGGGCAAAGTTGAATAAGGCCTACCACACAAAGGAAGATGTGGAATTCTGGCAGTAAACAATAGAAGTCAGCTGAAAAGAGACATGAACCGCAAGGCTGTAGAGAATCTACCAGTTGTGGTTGTCTCCCTAGCAGAAGTGGAAAGGTAGGATCAGAAGTCTCTGTTTACCTGGAGATGTGGCAAAAGGGGACTCACGCTGGCTCATGGCTTCCAGGGTTCAGCTGCTTGATACTGCAGAGACAGAATGGAGAGCAAATGAGTTAGTTTACCAGGTGTGGAAGATTCCAGGCAGATGAGAAGCCACCTCCCCCTTAGGAATGTTAAGGTAACATTGTGGTTCACAAATGGCATCTAAATCACAGGATTTAAACGTCATTCTTCCCAAAATGTTTCCATATGTGGGTCATAATAATAATAATAATTTTTAAAAAGTCCATTTCCCAAACATCTAAGTGGCCGCAGCTGAAATGTTTCCAGTGCCCCATAAAAACACACATCTTGGGATTTTCAATCCTCCATATCCTGTTATTGTGATGGCACCCAAAAAGAAGACTCCAAGCAGGAAATGCAATTTCAGTGATGGCGAGATTGAGCTCCTTGTCAAGGAGATCATGGCACATCATGCCAATCTCTTTGCTCCCAAGGGGCAAACTATATGTGCATATACTAAGGAAAAAGAATGGATCACCATATGCGACAAGCTTAATGTGGTCTACCACACACATAGATTTATAGGCTGGTTATCAGGGGGCATTTCCCAACAATTCCAGCGGGAGTAATGGTTAGTGGGCAGGTCTGGAGCCACTCAGTTCATCGGATGGAGGTTCCCTGTATCTATCATGTTTAAATACCTTCTTCCCCCCTCCTTGCCTAGGCCCATCAGCAACCTGTCTCAATCTCTGCTTTCCACACCTCTGTGTTCCTCTCACTGTGCCCTTCACACCACTTCCACAATCTTTCCTTCTGTACCCACCTGGCTGTGTGGCTGTCTGTCATCATGGCCTCTGAGATTCACAGAGCACCATACCCTTTGGCTCTGACAGTGTTGGATGTAGAGGCATACATCCTCGGGTTACCTGACAATGCCATTCCTCATCAGCTGTGGTCTAGAAGTGCACATAGAAGGGTATGTTCAGGAAGGCTGCAGCAGACTGCCGTTTAGTTAGTGCAACAGACACATTTTCTCTACTTTCTCTATGCAGGCAAGGCCACGGAGTCAGATGGAGAGCCTGGAATTGGCAGCCAACAGGCAGGGCATTCACATTAAGAGGAGGAGAGTGAATCGGTGGCAGCTGAGGGCACACAGGAGGACACCATGGGAGAGGAAGAGCACCCAGAGGATACCATCCAGGAGTTGCCTGCAGGGGATGAAGAGCAGGAGTAATTAGTAGTGCAACCCCCTTCACCCCCCTGTGGCATTTGCAGATGGTCCAATAGAGGCAGAGGAGACTGATGAGGAACCACAGCCAGCCTGTAGAGGTCCCTACTGGCATAGGCGGCAGGTGCTGTGGCTAACAAACTGCTGGTGCAGAATTTGCAGCTGCCAAACTACTGGCAGCAGAAACTTCAGCTGCTGTAGGAGGGGGTCAGAGTCCAAAGAGAGTACACATGGCTGCTGTGGAGCATGCAGCAGGAGAGCTGGGATGCAGCCCAAAATATCTGGCAGCAGCTTCTGGGGATCCGGTGGGATCTCCAGGATTATGTGGCAGCCTTGTCAAGCACACTGCCGACACAGCAAGCACCTGAGCCTCCATTTGGAACCAGTAAGGCCACCAGTCCTGCACCAGCACCCGCCCCACCTGCAAGTGCTACCAGTGCCCACATAGCCCAGCCAAGTGTCACAGCACCTGCCTCAGCTGCTGAGTCACAACCATCCTCAAAATGTCCAAGGATAAAACCCATAGAACCCCAGGCCAGTGGGGCAACTGAGAGGCCAGGTTCCTCAGGGGCAGCACACGCTCCCTTGCTGGGTCCAGCAACAGATCTGATACCTGAGAAATCAGGTGGTCAGATTTTTAGGGTGTAGCAGAGGCAGCAGGATGGAGTGATGACTGAGGACAGTGGTAGCACCACAGGGGAGGACTCTGATACACTTTCTGCTCTTGCAAGGCCCAGGCCATTGCCAGCAGCTCGGGGACAGGGTGGCAGAGGTGAATCCTAGAGCGGATGGGGAGGGGGAGGGGGAAGTAAGGCTGTAGACCACCTAATTACCATGCTATGGTGGTGTGTGCTGGGGCAGAGGTTGGGGTGTGTGTGCAGGGGATGGGAGGGGGAGGAGATGTGCTGGGGAGGGGTTGGGAGTGGGGGATGTTAGAGGTGTAGCGTACAAATTGTATACTTACCTTTACTGAAAATTTGTCATTTTGGGGTGGATTAAGGGAGTCATGAGCCAGGTTTACTGGGGGTAGCTTGTGTCACCCGTTGGGGGGGGGGGGGGAAGCAGAATTACAAACATGGGTGTGTATCAGTTGGTGTGGTGATCTTGAGAAGGCGTGGTAATGGTTGGGGGTTGGGGGGGCATGCAGAGGGAGGGAATGTATTGAAGGTTAAGAGGGGGAGGGAGTATGGAGTTGGGAATCTCTGTACTGCTTACCTAGGAGCCAGCCGCTGATGATCTCCCCTTGGTCAAACCTGCAGTAGATTCCTGAATGCTTAAGGATGTAGGCATCATGGGTGGAGCCTGGGTAGCAAGCACATCCATTCCACAATCTTCCCCTGGGCATCACACACAACATGCATGTTCATGGAGTGAAATGATTTTCTATTCCTGTGCCTAGGAGGGGTCTGAGTGCGATGTGTGTGCAGTCAATGATGCCTATAACTGAAGGGAAGCAATCTATGGTGTAGAACTGAGCCATGTTGTTCTGCAGTGCCTGGGCAGTAGTGGTGAAGGTAATATAGTCTGAGGTGTGGGTGAGGAAGGCATCAAGGAACTGGGCAAGGCAGTTGGAAATTGCAGACTGGGTGAGGCCTGCATGGAATGCCACAAAACAGAAGAAAACACCTCCATGGGTAGAGTATACCATGTATAAAATAGTATAGGAAAAAAGAAAAAAAAAGTTGAGGAAAAAGAAGAACCTCTAGCAGATGGTGTCCAAGGAACTTTTATTCCAAAAATCTTCAGAAACATTAAAAGAGACCTGACACGACTTGTGTTTCGGCCCTACTGCCAGCATGGACTGGAAGGTGGATCTGATGGGGTGGCCAGAAAGGCAAGGGAGGCAGTGACCTTCAGGTGGACTGGCACAGGTTTATTCCTGTGTGTCCTGGGCTGGAAGAGGGGGTTGTAGCTGGTCACAGAGGTGATGTATGGGTAGCCCTGTCGAAGCAGAATCTAGTCAGGCATTCCTGGTCAGTGAGGTCCAGGAAGCAGGTGTGGGGTCTGAAGACTCTCTGATAGGGATATCTCCTCCAGGGCCTCCCCTCCAAACTTTCATCCATCTCCAGCAAAGCATGAACCACCAAAGCAGTCTGTGCATCCATGATTGGCATGCAGATGTCTCACCACCACAGGTGCAACCCACTGACCCCCAGAAACAGCACTATGCACACCTCCACCTACTGCACCTCGTAAGACCCAGCACCTGCACCAGCAAACAGTCATGAGACACACACCAGCAGCCCAAATCACTCACTCTCCCACCATCAACAAACAATCCAGACATATATAGCTGCAGCACTATGCATTCACTCTCCCAGGAACAGCACACAGCCCTCACACAAATAACAGCAGCACAGAGCACAGTGACAAACTGGAGTGGACAAACAGAGAAACAATGAGAGACAGGAGAAAAGCAGGTAGAGATGTAGAATGGGAGGTGTGGGGGTTTGGGGACTCTGAGGGTTTGGTGGTGAAGGGGGCGAGATACAGAGGAAAGGACAGGTGTGGCTGAGGGGGCTAGCACGTGTGGGCAAGGACTTGAGGAGATGAGACACAGAGAAGGCATGTCAGGAAATGTAAGGGCCAAAAGGTTCAGATTGGGGCAAACACGCAAAGGTAATAAAGCACTCAGCAACTTTCCACTCTTTCTCACAAATGACCACTTCCATCTCTCTACTCTCCAACTCAGCTAAATCACAAATGGGTCTAAACACAGGTTTGACATTACCCTAGATGCATTTAAAGCAGGCCCCAGTCGTTTTACTATCCGTTACGGGCAGAAAACGTTCATCATGTAACACCGCCCATGTCACGCACACAAAACACCTCCTCTGGGAACATTTTGTTTTACCACAAGAACCTTATAAGAATAGAAATATTTTTTATCCAAATTAGCTATTTATTATTTTTATCTCACTATCACATCTAGTACATATGAGATTATAAACCAACAATCATATATATCATAGTTTTATCTTCAATATTTCTCCTATGTATTCCACTCTCTTTAACGATATCCCATCAACAATTGATCAAAGATATGACCACATTGGTTATTGATAATAATACATTTAAATATGAAGATACATTTTATTTACAAGTAAAGGGGGTGGCAATGGGGGCTATGGTAGCCCCCACTGTAGCCTGCCTTTATATGGCTGATTATGAAGAGAGGTATATATATTCATCTTCATATACAAACACATTTTATGCTGGAGACGGTTTATTGATGACGTCTTGCTTGTATGGATGGGGACATATCAACAGTTGACGGAATTCTTAGAATACATTAATCAATGCGATTCAAATATTACATTTAATATGGAAAGAAATACGCAAACCATTAATTTTCTAGATATATCTATCTATCAATATATACATGAGAACAAATTTCATACATCGCTTTATAGGAAACAAACTGATAGGAATTCATTTTTACATTTCACAAGTTATCATCCAAAACATCTTAGGGAGAGTATGCCTATGGGACAATTTCTTAGAGCGAAGAGGTTATGTTCAGAACAACATAACTTTCGATTTCATGCAGATAATATGAAACAGCGGTTTTTACAAAGGAAATACCCAAGAAAAGTGGTCAAAAGAGCTTATAAAAGAGCGCAAAATGCCAACAGAAATTGGCTCTTACAAAATTCTAAGAAATCAAAAGAAAATCAAGCCTTAGTATGTGTTCTCCCATATTCAATTCAAACAATGCAATTACGAAAAGCAATAGTACGTTATTGGAACATTTTACAAATTCATTCGATATTTAATGAACAACCTACTTTTGCATATCACAGGAATAAAAACCTGGGAGAATTGATGTCAGTCACTAAACAAATTAATGAGAATGCAGTTTTAGAACTAGGATTTAAACCGTGTCAGAAATGTTGTTATTGTAGCCAGGCACTGGAAGGTGATAGAATTTACAATCAAGTAATGAATAGATCATTTTATTTGAAATGCCTAGGAGATTGTAACACAGAAGGTGTAATATATGTAATATTGTGCCCATGCAAACTGTGGTATGTTGGTCAAACTAAGAGAAAGTTGAAAATTAGAATAGGGGAACATCTGAGCAATATTAGAAGAGGAAATGTAGAAGCGCCTTTGGTACAACATTGGCAGGATAAGAATCACACATTAGATGAATTGAGATTTTCTATCCTAATTAAAATTGATATGGGGATAAGAGGAGGAGATATACATCAGAGATTGCTAATTACCGAACAAAGAATTATTTTCACCCTTATGGGTTGAACAAAGATGTTGAATGGACAGAAGTAATTCAGCATTAGTAATTTAACCTAATTAATGAAGTAATAACATCAGTGAGGGGTGGTTCCCTGTGAAGATATATAACAAGTGAGTAGTAGTCTGTTGTATATGGGCTTTTGTTTCTCACTGACTAGGTGACCACAGGATGAATCCACCTTATGGATCTCCTGTCTGAGAGGTTGTGTCAATGAGTATTATGAAGAATATTATGTAATTGTAAGTATACAGAATTGATATATGAATTAGAATTATTTAAGCTAGTTGATATGAGATTGATGTTGTATCATATTATATTTACAGCCATTGCAGTTGTTATACATATATACAATGGATGAATTGGAGTAATATACCGCTGAGGCAATATAATGCTAAACAGCTCCTGAAGACGCCGATGGCGAAACACAGCACTGTGTAGAGCTGAAAGAAAGGATTTTTATTGACTATATAAGGAACTGAAGAAATTGTGATAACTTCAAGTTTAATTAAATAATCATCTCATATTTTGACTTTTGGACGAACATGGACACAATTGGAATGGACTTTGCATTGTATGGACTCTGAGAGTGGAATACATAGGAGAAATATAGTATTGTATTGAAGATAAAACTATGATATATATGATTGTTGGTTTATAATCTCATATGTACTAGATGTGATAGTGAGATAAAAATAATAAATAGCTAATTTGGATAAAAAATATTTCTATTCTCTTGAGGCTAGAGTAGCAGACTTGATGGAGCTGAGGGAGACAGAGAGGTACATAGAGGAGACCTACAGGGATGTTGTAGAGAAGTCCCACCTCCAGTCAGGTAGCCCCTGTGCTACCTTGGAGGAGGGAGGTCTCCTAGAAGGAGAGCATCACCCTGGTGAAGTAGGAAGTACTCCTGTAGCCAGGACCTGCCCACCAGGGGATGTATTATCCTTTCGCACCGAGGATATATCTCCAAATGTTGCCCGGGAGGGAAAGGTTAGGACAGCTGTTGTACTTGGTGATTCGATCATTAGGCATATAGATAGCTGGGTGGCTGGTGGACGTGAGGATCGCCTGGTGACTTGCCTGCCTGGTGCAAAGGTGGCGGACCTCACGCGTCACCTAGATAGGATTTTATATAGTGCTGGGGAGGAGACGGCTGTCTTGGTACATGTGGGTACTAATGACATAGGAAAATGTGGGAGAGAGGTTCTGGAAGCAAAATTTAGGCTCTTAGGTAGAAAGCTGAAATCCAGATCCTCCAGGGTAGCATTTTCTGAAATGCTACCTGTGCCACGCGCAGGGCCCAAGAGACAGGCAGAGCTCCAGAGTCTCAATGCGTGGATGAGACGATGGTGCAGGGCAACATTCTGGGGAAGGGGGAGCCTATTCCGAAAGGATGGGCTCCATCTTAACCAGAGTGGGACCAGGCTGCTGGCATCGGCGTTTAAGAAGGAGATAGAGCAGCTTTTAAACTAGAAATGGGGGGAAGGCCGACAGTCGCTCAAAAGAGCATGGTTCGGGATAAGGTATCTTTCAAAGATATCACCATAACAGGGAAGATAGAGTATCCTGATAGTGAGGTTGCAAAAGAGATTGTAGTAGATCGGGTATCTTTAAATAACAATAAAAATCAGACAAAAGATTGCCAATTAATACTGTCAAGTACTAAGCATGATGTACTTAGGAACAACAAACATAGTTTGAAATGTCTATATGCGAATGCCAGGAGCCTAAGAAATAAGATGGGGGAGTTGGAATATATTGCACTAAATGAAAAATTAGATATAATAGGCATCTCTGAGACCTGGTGGAAGGAGGATAACCAGTGGGACACTGTCATACCGGGGTACAAATTATATCGTAGTGATAGGGTGAATCGGATTGGTGGAGGGGTAGCATTGTATATTAACGAGAGCCTTGAATCAAATAGATTGAAAATTCTGCAGGAAACAAAACACTCCTTGGAATCACTGTGGATTGAAATTCCATGTGCAAAGGGGAAAAGGATAGTGATAGGAGTGTACTACCGTCCGCCTGGCCAGGACGAACAGACGGATGCGGAAATGTTAAAGGAAATCAGGGACGCAAACAAACTGGGCAACACAATAATAATGGGGGATTTCAATTACCCGCATATAGACTGGGTTAATGTAACATCTGTACACGCAAGGGACATAAGATTTCTTGATGAAATCAAGGACAGCTTCATGGAACAGCTAGTTCAGGAGCCGACAAGAGAAGGAAAAATACTAGACTTAGTCCTTAGTGGTGCTCATGATCTAGTGCAGGGGGTAACGATACGAGGGCCGCTTGATAACAGTGATCATAATATGATCGGTTTTGATATTGGCATTGAAGGAAGTGAAACTAGGAAATCAAGTACGCTAGCGTTTAACTATAGAAAAGGTGATTACGACAAAATGAGAAAAATGGTGAAAAAAAGACTGAAAGGAGCAGCTCGCAGAGTAAAAAACTTGCATCAGGCGTGGATGCTGTTTAAAAACACCATCCTGGAGGTTCAGGACAAATATATTCCACGTATTAGAAAAAAGGGAAAAAAGACTAAACGTCAGCCGGCGTGGCTAAACAGTAAGATAAAGGAAATCATTAGAGCCAAAAACAATCCTTCATAAAGTGGAGAAGAGAACCAACTGAAAGTAACAGGATAGATCATAAGGAATGCCAAGCCAAATGCAAAGCGGAGATAAGGAGGGCAAAAAAGGACTTTGAGAAGAAATTAGCGTTGGAAGCAAAAATACATAGTAAAAATTTTTTTAGATACATTAAAAGCAGGAAACCGGCAAAGAGTCGGTTGGGCCGCTGGACGAAAATGGTGTTAAAGGGGCGATCAAGGAGGACAAAGCCGTAGCGGAGAAATTAAATGAATTCTTTGCTTCGGTCTTCACCGAGGAGGATTTGGGGGGGACACCGGTGCCGGAAAGAATATTTGAAGCGGGGGAGTCGGAGAAACTAAACAAATTCTCTGTAACCTTGGAGGATGTAATGGGTCAGTTCAGCAAGCTGAAGAGTAGTAAATCACCGGGACCTGATGGTATTCATCCCAGAGTATTAATAGAACTAAAAAATGAACTTGCGGAGCTACTGTTAGAAATATGCAATCTGTCCCTAAAATCGAGTGTAGTACCGGAAGACTGGAGGGTAGCCAATGTTACTCCGATTTTTAAGAAGGGTTCCAGAGGAGATCCGGGAAATTATAGACCGGTGAGTCTGACGTCGGTGCCGGGCAAGATGGTGGAGGCTATTATTAAGAATAAAATTGCAGAGCATATACAAAAACATGGACTGATGAGACAAAGTCAGCATGGATTTAGTGAAGGGAAGTCTTGCCTCACCAATCTAATGCATTTTTTTGAGGGGGTAAGCAAACATGTGGACAATGGGGAGCCGGTTGATATTGTATATCTGGATTTTCAGAAGGCGTTTGACAAAGTGCCGCACGAAAGACTCCTGAAGAAATTGCAGAGTCATGGAATCGGAGGTAGGGTATTATTATGGATTAAGAACTGGTTGAAAGATAGGAAGCAGAGAGTAGGATTGCGTGGCCAGTATTCTCAGTGGAGGAGGGTAGTTAGTGGGGTCCCGCAGGGGTTTGTGCTGGGTCCGTTGCTTTTTAATGTATTTATAAATGACCTAGAGATGGGAATAACTAGTGAGGTAATTAAATTCGCCGATGACACAAAATTATTCAGGGTCGTCAAGTCGCAGGAGGAATGTGAACGATTACAGGAGGACCTTGCGAGACTGGGAGAATGGGCGTGCAAGTGGCAGATGAAGTTCAATGTTGACAAGTGCAAAGTGATGCATGTGGGTAAGAGGAACTCGAATTATAGCTACGTCTTGCAAGGTTCCGCGTTAGGAGTTATGGATCAAGAAAGGGATCTGGGTGTCGTCGTCGATGATACGCTGAAACCTTCTGCTCAGTGTGCTGCTGCGGCTAGGAAAGCGAATAGAATGTTGGGTGTTATTAGGAAGGGTATGGAGTCCAGGTGTGCGGATGTTATAATGCCGTTGTATCGCTCCATGGTGCGACCGCACCTGGAGTATTGTGTTCAGTACTGGTCTCCGTATCTCAAAAAAGATATAGTAGAATTGGAAAAGGTACAGCGAAGGGCGACGAAAATGATAGTGGGGATGGGACGACTTTCCTACGAAGAGAGGCTGAGAAGGCTAGGGCTTTTCAGCTTGGAGAAGAGACGGCTGAGGGGAGATATGATAGAAGTGTATAAAATAATGAGTGGAATGGATCGGGTGGATGTGAAGCGACTGTTCACGCTATCCAAAAATACTAGGACTAGAGGGCATGAGTTGAAGCTACAGTGTGGTAAATTTAAAACGAATCGGAGAAAATTTTTCTTCACCCAACGTGTAATTAGACTCTGGAATTCGTTGCCGGAGAACGTGGTACGGGCGGTTAGCTTGACGGAGTTTAAAAGGGGTTAGATAGATTCCTAAAGGACAAGTCCATAGACCGCTATTAAATGGACTTGGAAAAATTCCGCATTTTTAGGTATAACTTGTCTGGAATGTTTTTACGTTTGGGGAGCGTGCCAGGTGCCCTTGACCTGGATTGGCCACTGTCGGTGACAGGATGCTGGGCTAGATGGACCTTTGGTCTTTCCCAGTATGGCACTACTTATGTACTTATGTAAGGTTTTTGTGGTATTTAAAGTGGTGGAATAGTTAAAGCATTGGTCCCTTTTCTATTTTATTTCTAACATTTTGTTTTAGGCAACTAGCAGACTCGAACAAATTTTTTCTTGTTTGATTATATGCTTTGGACATTTTTTCTGCGAGAAAAATGTACACCTGTTATGCTATTTTCTTTTGAAATCTTTCTGTTTTGAAAATGAGCCCCATAATCTCTCAAGCCCTGGCCTGCTTGGCCCAAGGACTTGCTTCCCGAGCCCTGGTGCTCCTCCTAGAAACCTGGGCATCCCAAAAGAAGGACAGAGTGAATGGGTCCAGTAAGACCTAACCCTTCCAAGAGGTTTTATACTCCCACTCTTGCGAGTGACTGTTCCTTTAGAAATGGTCATTAGCATACACAATCCCACATTTTCACGGAGAGAATGGTAGATACTTGGAATGCCCTCCTGTGGGAGGTGGTGGAGATGAAAACTAACGGAATTCAAAAATGCGTGGGATAAACATAAAGGAATCCTGTTCAGAAGGAATGGATCCCCAGAAGCTTAGCAGAGATTGGGTGGCAGCACCGGTAATTGGGAGCCGGGGCTAATGCTGGGCAGACTTCTACAGTCTATGCCCCAAAAATGGCAAGGATAAATCAAGGTCAGGTATACATATAAAGTAAAACATATGAGTTTATCTTGTTGGGCAGACTGGATGGACCATACAGGTCTTTATCTGCCGTCATCTACTCTGTTACTATATCAGGCACAATTTGTATCTTAATGGAAAGATGCTTAGTGCATCTCACCTTTTGACCTTTAGAGTCTCTCTCTTCCAAGGCACACCCAAGTCCAGCTATCACTTTTAGAAAGATTCTATTGAGCCATGAGCCATGGAACCAGCCTCATCTAGCATACCTTCTATCCCCTAAATGCTCGTTCTTAAAACAGAAAATTTTCAGTTGTATATTAACAAGAGCTGAAGAAATAACAATTATGCTTTTTATGATCAAGCTTATCTGCGATGGTATTGGGTTCTCTTGGAGACAAATGAGTTAGTATGGTATGCTTTCAGGCTCCAGCATTACTGTCCTAAATATGTCTAATGCATTAAATATGGTTGAATTTGCCTTAATCCAAAAGTTTCACTAGTTCCTATCATATCACCTTATTCCCAAATTTAAATAGGTTATGCTTCATGTAAATTATTCATAGTTCTCTGAAGGATGAGTGAATTCAAAGTGTTCTGTACTCAAGAAAAATGTTCCTTATTCTCTACTGTCAAATTAATGTTCAGTTTTCTTCTAGGCTCCTTAATCTGTTTCCCCAAGAGAATAATTTCATTTAATTTCCTTTATTCAAATGCTTTATGGGGTAAGATATTATCTTTTCCCTCAGGACAACCTTAGCTTCTTTCCGGAAAGCTTAGGAGTATTATAATCTTCTTCATTATGAGTTTTTATTCCTCCATTTAGATTTGATAAATGTCATAAAGTCTGCATCAAACATCAAATCAACTGGTATATGCCCTCTCCCCCTTCATCCTGCCAAACTAATGTTTACAGTCCAAAATGACCAGGTCCCCTATCTCGGCTTTCAGCATCTGTAACGGGGGTTAGGATTTTTTTAAAAAAAGTACTTACCTGAGAACCGTTGTGGGGGCTCCGGGGCCTTTTTGGGGCAGGTCCGAGGTTCAGGTGGCTGGTGGGAGTCAGGGTGCCTGCAGGAGTGCTGCAGGAGAGGAGAAATGCATTTTGGGCCGTTTTGGTGGGAATGGTGCCTCCCTGTGTCATTTCGGGGGTTATGGGAAGGAGAAAGTTAATGGAGGCACTGCGAGATGCAGCGCCGCGATTTTCAAGCCCCGGGGACGGTTGGGCACGTCCCCGGGTGCAGCAGGATTAATGGGGTTTTTTTTATTTGTATCCGACGTCCTCGACGCTGGGAGATAGCATCGCCATTTTGTTTTTTTAATTCGGCAGCTTCTGGAGAGAGGAGGGAGGGCGAAGGGAGGAGGATCCCCTCATGGCGGCGTGTTGACTCGGGGCAGTGAGAGAGAGAGAGAGACAGGCAAGGCAACACTGAAGCGCCGTTTTCGGAGGAGTTCGGGAGCGCTGATATCGGGAGAGAGATTAGCAGGGGAGCGCCGGAGGAGAGATGTAGGGAGCCGCTTTGGGGTTTTGCGGGCCGGTTCCAGCCAAGGAAAAGGGCCGTTTCGTAGCTGGAGGCCGAAGAGGAGGGCTGGAGAGAAGGAGGAAGTCAGCGCAGGGGTGTGTGATCGTGCGCACGCGTGCACGGTCACATGCACAAATCGGGGGCGCGTGTTCAGGATTGAAGCTCCAGTGGCAGGCGTCGTGTGTACAGAAAATCTAGTTTCAGGTAAGGGGTCAGTTGACCCAAAATTTAAATTAGTTTAATTTTAAATTGTATAAATGCGGTTTTTGATTTTTAAAAATTCAGGGGTTTGTCGGATTTGAATGGGGTTTTCAGATTTGGGTTCGGGGAATTTTTTATGATTTTTCTGGTGATTTAGTTTTACAATTTAAATATTTTTGGGGGGGTCTTTTGGAGGGGGTCTGTTTAAAAGGGGTTAGTCAAGGGTTAATTTGTTTTATTTGACGTAGCAAGTAGAGGGGAAGGTAATTTAATTTTTAGTGTGGGTTTTAAATTATTTTGAGATTTTTGAGGGGGTTCTTTTTGAGAAAATACTGGGACGGAGGTAAAAAAACAGTTAGATTTAAATTTTAAAAATATAGATTTATGGGGAACGTAGTGCTTAGTGATTGGGGTGATTTTGAGAAATTTTGGGTGAATGGTGATTTTTTAATTTAATTTTTAGGAATTTTCCATTAAAGTCAATGGGAAAAACAAAAGTAAAATGGAGTTTGGGCTGTTTTAGGAAAAATTCCAAATTGTAATAGAAAAAAAATGGAATTTTGGGGGAGTATCTGATTGGCCAGGGGGGGGATTGGAACCCAAGCCTAGGTCCGGTAACCTGGGAGACGGCTTGGCTGACGGTTGAGCAGAGTGAGTTTGAGTCTCAGAGGGAGAGGAAGCGCTGCACTGTGTGTGAGTGAGAGAGGAGTAATCTTTTCTATCTACACTCCTCTTTTCTATCTACACTTCTTCCCTTGGTTCATTAATCTCATCCCATGCCTTTTCCTACCATCTCTATGCTGATGACTCCCAAATCTACCTTTCTACCCCTGATATCTCACCTTGCATCCAAACCAAAGTTTCAGCGTGCTTGTCTGACATTGCTGTCTGGATGTCTCAACGCCACCTGAAATTAAACATGACCAAAACCAAGCTTCTCATTTTTCCCCCCAAACCCACCTCCCCACTCCTCCCGTTTTCTATTTCTGTTGATGGCTCTCTCATTCTCCCTGTCTCCTCAGCTCGAAACCTTGGGGTCATCTTTGACTTCTCTCTCCTTCTCTGATCATATCCAGCAGATTGCCAAGACCTGTCGTTTCTTTCTTTACAACATCCGTAAAATCCGCCCCTTTCTTTCCGAGCGCTCTACCAAAACCCTCATCAACACCCTTGTCACCTCTCGTTTAGACTACTGCAATCTGCTTCTTGCTGGCCTCCCACTTAGTCACCTCTCCCCTCTCCAATTGGTTCAAAACTCTGCTGCCCGTCTTGTCTTCCGCCAGGGTCGCTTTACTCATACTACCCCTCTCCTCAAGTCACTTCACTGGCTCCCTATCCGTTTTCGTATCCTGTTCAAACTTCTTCTACTAACCTATAAATGTACTCACTCTGCTGCTCCCCAGTATCTCTCCACACTCGTCCTTCCCTACACCCCTTCCCGTGCACTCCGCTCCATGGATAAATCCTTCTTATCTGTTCACTTCTCCACTGCTGCCAAATCCAGACTTCACGCTTTCTGTCTCGCTGCACCCTACGCCTGGAATAAACTTCCTGAGCCCCTACGTCTTGCCCCATCCTTGGCCACCTTGAAATCTAGACTGAAAGCCCACCTCTTTGACCTTGCTTTTGACTCGTAACCACTTGTAACCACTCGCCTCCACCTACCCTCCTCTCCTCCTTCCTGTACACATTAATTGATTTGATTTGCTTACTTTATTTTTTGTCTATTAGATTGTAAGCTCTTTGAGCAGGGACTGTCTTTCTTCTATGTTTATGCAGCGCTGCGTATGCCTTGTAGCGCTATAGAAATGCTAAATAGTAGTAGTAGTAGTAGTAATTGAAGGTGGGGAGAGGATTAGGAGAAGGGTCTGTTTAAAGAGGGAAGTGTTTTTGCTACAATGTACGTGTTTGGTGGGGTTAGTGTGTGAAAGGTTTGTGTAGGAGCTTAGTTAAAATTTTATGAATGTGAGAGAGAGGTTAAGTAGGGAGGTTAAGTAGGGGGGTTGAGTAGGTTTAATATATTTTGGGGAAAATTATACATTGTAAGGGAAAAAGAATTAAAAAAAACTGTGTATGTAAGGTGGGAACAGTGAGTGGAATGTTCAGAGCTGTGCTGCTGTTGGAATGTTGAAGCTGCGCTGCACCACTGAGAGAGACCAAACGCACTGATTAAGAGTAGGGAAGAGAAATCAATAGCATAGGCGCTGGAAAGTAAGGGCCATTTATTTATTTTGATTTTATTTAAATAGGGCCCACTGTTCTGCTGTTGACAGCACTCTCTGTTAAAGATTATTAAAAGAAGAAAGTAAGAAGAGTAAGGTTTTCCTTCCAATTATTTTAATTAAGAGAGAGGTATAGGAGGAAGACCATAAAAAAGTGAAGAAAACCAGACAACTCACGAGCTCCAACGCAAGCAAGTCTGCACCCAGGAAAAAGGAAAGAGGAAACCACGACAGCTAAGTAACCGGTGACTTTAAGCAAAAGAAAATTAGTAAGAAACTCACACTATTATACATGAGAGACAGTTACAAAATATACTTACCATCCTTGTGAAGAAGACGTTACGGGAAACCTGTGGAGAGAGAGGAAAAAAAAAACAGAGCAAAGAATCAAATTCTTGATACAATACGTACTCATGACACATAGTAACATTAGTACTACTACAAAAAAGAAGTTGATGCTTGTTTTCCTGTAAGGAAACAAAAGGTATATTACAGAGAAGGTTTTAGGGATTTTGTTATAGGGTAGTAATCAAAGCTTGTTTATCTCTAATAGTGAGTTAAGTTAATGTTTAATTTAAAAGTAAACATAGCAAACATAGTAGATGACGGCAGAAAAAGACCTGCGCGGTCCATCCAGTCTGCCCAAGAAGATAAATTCAAATGTGCTACTTTTTTATTTGTACTGTCCTCTTCAGTGCACAGACCGTATAAGTCTGGCCAGCACTATCCCCGCCTCCCAACCACCAGTCCCGCCTTCCGCCACCAGCTCTGGCACAGACCGTATAAGTCTGCCCAGCATTATCCCTGCCTTCCAACCACCAGTCCCAGCACAGACCGTATAAGTCTGCCCAGCACTAGCCCCGCCTCCCAACCACCAGCTCTGCCACCCATTCTAGGCTAAGCTCCTGAGGATCCCTTCCTTCTGCACAGGATTCCTTTATGTTTATCCCATGCATGTTTGAATTCCGTTACCGTTTTCATCGCCACCACCTCCCGCGGGAGGGCATTCCAAGCATCCACCACCCTCTCCGTGAAAAAATACTTCCTGATATTCTTCTTGAGTCTGCCCCCCTTCAAGCTCATTTCATGCCCTCTCGTTCTACCGCCTTCCCATCTCCGGAAAACGTTTGTTTGCGGATTAATACCTTTCAAATATTTGAACGTCTGTAACATATCACCCGTTTCTTCTTTCCTCCAGGGTATACATGTTCAGGTCCGCAAGTCTCTCCTCATACGTCTTGTAACGCAAATCCCATACCATCCTCGTAGCTTTTCTTTGCACCGCTTCAATTCTTTTTACATCCTTAGCAAGATACGGCCTCCAAAACTGAACACAATACTCCAGGTGGGGCCTCACCAACGACTTATACAGGGGCATCAACACCCCCTTTCTTCTGCTGGTCACACCTCTCTCTATACAGCCTAGTAACCTTCTAGCTACGGCCACCACCTTGTCACACTGTTTCATCGCCTTCAGATCCTCAGATACTACACCCCAAGATCCCTCTCCCCATCCGTACCTAGCAGACTCTCACCGCCTAACACATACACCTCTCTTGGATTTCTACTCCCTAAGTGCATCACTTTGCAAATGGTGTTGGGTCTGCTGGGAAACAGTGATGGTAACATGATCAAATCTGAGCTAATATCCGGAGTGAACTCACAAAGGAAATCTATTGTAGCAGCATTTAATTTTCAAAATGAGGAAAATGGTTAAAAAGAAGCTAAAAGGATCGGCTGCTAAGGTTAGGACTTTAAATCAGGCATGTATGTTGTTTAACAATTCCATCTTGGAAGCCCAAACCAGATGTATTCCAAATATTTACAAAGGTGGAAAGAACAGCAAATGAGGACTTGACAACCTTCCGGAAATTACTGAAGACGTACTTGTCCAAAAAGACGTACAAAAAGGATCCCCCATAACCAACTGACACCTAAACTACACCAGATACAATTATTATGGAACTCTTCCAATTTGTTTTAATTTACACCCTAACTACTGAATATTATATCTTGTCCTGATATCATTATGTTATGTTTTACCTATTTAACCACTTCTTATTCTACAGAATTTTCTTATGCACCTTAATTGCAACAATTCTGAAATTCTTACTCCGTTAATATGATTGCCATGATATTCTTATGCACCTTATCTGTTATCTATATTCTGATTTTCTTATTCCATCAATGCGATTGTCGTTGTATGATATTGTAAGCCACATTGAGCCTGCAAATAGGTGGGAAAATGTGGGATATAAATGCAGCAAATAATAATAATAATAATAATAATAATAATGATAGCCAGCATGGTTTGAACAATTCCCTAAAAGAAAAGTTGATAAGCCAATATTAAGATGGCCTTGGAAAAATCCACTGCTTATTCCTGGGATAAACAGAATAAGATTTTTTATCTTTTGGGATCGTCAGGTATTTGGATCTGGACTGGCCTCCTTTGGGAAACAGCATATTGGGTTTGATGGACCTTCTGACTGTCAGTGCTTATGTTCTTATACTCAGCTGGAGATCTCTAGCTTTCAGCAGAGGGCTCACAAGAATGTGCTGGGAAAGACCCCCAACTGGAGAGATGGTGCAGATATTTGTCCACGTTAAGAAGCTTTCCCCCCTAGTGAGGGGAGAATGATCTTTTCATTGTAAACAGATAAGTATGTGGGAAACATAAAATAACCTGAATCCTTCATTTGTTTGGTATTTTACAGACTGCCATTCGCAGTTTAAGCTGAAATATTAAAATTGTTTAACTATATTTAAAAGAAAAACTGAGTTTGTTCTCCTTTATCAGAAAAATCCTAAACTTTAGCTTTAATTCCTCTTCCGTTCTTTGAGAGCGGAAGACGAGGATAGTATCCTGCACTAGTCCCCTATTCCTGAGTGTATTTCCTGACAGCAGTCACAACTATAACAACGCTGTCCTGGAAGCACATTTCTGGGAAATAACCCTGTCTGGTGTGGGGGGGGGGGGGGGGGGGGGGACTAGTTACACATCTTACAAAATGTTATAGAGAAACCTTACCAGGCAGCCCTTCCACGGTATTGCTTACAAAAATGTTAAATAGAAACAGACCAAGAACCAATCCCTGCGGTACACCACTGGTAACATCCCTTTTTTTCAGAATTAATTCGATTTGTCATTACCCTCTATTGCCTTCCATTCGACCAGCTTCTAACCTAGTCAGTCGCTTTAGGGCCCATACCAAGGAAACTCAGTTTATGTGGAACTGTATCAAAGTACTGTCTGGTCACCCAGTCAAATAAATTAATCAGATATGTCTGATAAGACTTGCCTCCAGTGAAGAAACCATACTGCCTCAGGCCCTGCAATCCATTGTATTCCAAAATTTCACTACCCTCTCTCTTAGAAGCATTTCTATTCATTTACTCACCCCAGAGATCAGATTGATTATTAATTCCCAACTTCCTCATTTCCACTTTTGTGGAGAGGGACCACATCTGCCCTTCTCCAGTCCTCTGGGACCACTCCCGACACTACAGAATCATTGAAAACGTCAGACAGTGGAGCTGCCAGAACTTCACTAAGTTTCTTCAGTATCCTCGGATCCAGCCCCATCTCTTTGCTTACCTTTAGTTTAGCTAGCTCCTCACAAACGCAGTCTTCTGAGAATTGTTCAGGGTCTACCACACTTTCATTCCTATTTGTGTTTATCTTCTTTATTTTAATTTTATCTTTATTGTAATTTTAATATTATCACATCAGAAGCAGAACACCAAAAAATTGCAAGATAGCAAGTAGGAAATAACCAGTTAAAAACAAAGTATTCCTACTTAATTGACCATAATTTGAGAGGGCCAAGAATTTTAAACAATACAGAAAAGGAAATTTAAAAAAGAACAAAACCCCTAGAGATGCTAACAAAGGTGGCTACAGAAGACAGACCTAATAGACAGGGCCGAATTAAGGCCAACTGATTCCCTACGCACAGCCCAACAATGGTGCCCCTCGGCACTTCTATTGCTTAACTGATAAGACATCAACCAACTTAAAAACCACAGTGGATAAAGAGGAATTAAGCCCTTGAATAGCCTCCTAAAGCAACTCCATAGTCACACAGCCAGCTTAGAAATTCTTATAAACTGGACTGTAGTTCTCTCATGGAGCCTCCTTCACCTGAATCAAACAAGGCTGGCTGTCACTAAAGCTACTACCTTCTGCACCTGTTTCGAAAGGGGGGGATGTAGCCACCAGTAACCCCCCTGTAGCAAAGCCATTGTCCAAGAACTATCAGCACTGCCATCCTATTGCTCTAACCGGCAGGTTGCACTTCTGGATTTGGGAGGGATCAGCCTTTCTATAGGGCTCATGACACCGCTTTCCACACTGCTGCCAACACCACAGGAGCGACCAAAGCTGGAGCTGCAGTGCCACTGGGGTAGCTCACTAGGTGTTTATAGTCTGCTGCCTCATAGGGCTCACTCCAGGCTCAGAGGGGAAAGCCTTGGATTTGCCCTTTCAGTTCCCCATGAGGAGACAATGCATGAGGCAAGCAAAAACTTGGCAACCCTATCAGAGAATTTATTTATTTTATTTATTTGTTGCATTTGTATCCCACATTCTCCCAAGCGTCTGAATTTGTGTTTGTCTTCTGCAGTCCTACTCCTGGCCCTTCATCTGTGAACTCAGAACAGAAATATTTGTTAAGCAATTCCACTTTATCCTTATCAGCTTCTACATTTTCCTGACCTTCACCTGTGAGTCTTGCAATGTCATATTTCTACTTCCTCCTATCACTAAGATGTCTAAAAAAATGTCTTGTCCCCCAATTTTCAGTATTGCCTATTTTTTTTTCTTCCATTTGCATGTTTGCTTTTCTGACTACTTTAACAGTATCTCTTCGCTTTTCCAGATATTGTTGCCTGTCTTCCTCTTTCTGTGATCTCTAGTAGTTTATGAAGGCTAACCTCTTTTTTCTTAAATTTTCACCTACTTTTCAGAACTAAAGTGGCCTTTTTTCTTCTTACTTTTGTTTACTTACCTAACAAAAAGGTTTGTTGTACTTAAAATAGCGTGGCAACCCGGAACTACCACTGGCTCATCTTGGCCGCTGGTGGTAGTTCCGCCTCGAATGCACGCCATTTCTGACGCTATGGAAAATAATTCCATAATTTGTAGCACGACACTAACCCGGCTGTAATCACTGCCCGGTTACTGCCCGGTTACTGCCGAGTTACTGTGGGAGCCCTTACCGCCACCTTCCCCCCCCCCTCCCCCTGCATGGCCAAGGTAAGAATAATCTTATCACATGGCCATGTCTTTTTTAGGGGCTTTTTACCTGCTGTAGTAAAAAGGGCCCTGGCACACGGCAAAAACAGCCCTCACTGCTACCGCAGGGCCCTTTTTACCACAGCTTGGTAAAAGGACTCCTATATGTTCTACCTCAGTATCTGCCCTATGTTTGAGCAGTATGACCCCTCACAGGAAGTAACCTGTTCCGGGGCAGAAGGAGGGAGCTGCTGCAGCGAACGAGAGAATTTAGCGAGTGTAGCGAACTGGGAGCAGACAGGCACGCGCTGCGGCACCCCCCCCAGTGGCGTGCACCCGGGGCGGACCGCCCCCACTGCCCCCCCCCCCCTTGGTACGCCACTGCCTGTATCCCACTATATTTATGAGTGTCCATTCTTTTCAATGTATGTATGTACTGTTGTTGGTGCTATGGACATTTTAGGCTGTAGTTTCATTGTCAGATGAGAAAACCTTTGCCTGCAGTGTGTGGAAAGAACTCAGGAAATTGAGTGGTATTTGTTACTAAAGCTTCAGTGAGTCATAATTTATATTCTGGGCTCGAGTCAAGCAACATATTTAACTGAAGTCACACAAGTCAAGATCCATGACACATACTGTTTATCATTTATTTGTTTTTCTATACCATTACTTAATTGCATACACAAACCAGAATAGTTTACATTCTTTAAAAATGCACAAAACTGTAAAATAACCTACAGGAACTCCATTTCTTTGACAGGAAAGCACAGCAAACCAAAAGCATCCATTCTAAGAATAAAAACAACAATAAAACAATCCACTCATAACTGATTTATATGAACAAACATATGGTTATGGAATGGCTCAGACAGACCTAATAATGCTATGTGGTGAGACTATGTCTGGTGGATAGGTTTGGCTCTTTGGCTCGTCTTTTGCCACACTGATCTGTATGGCAGCAATCCTATTTAAGGAACGGTTTCCTGAAATGATAGATATTACAGTTTCCATTAAACACTGAGGTGTGTGCTGTAATGAATCAACACATGCTCTGAATATTAGAACAGGGAGAGCGTCGTGGCCTTGCATGGTTTAGTCCATTTGTCATTCCCTATTATGTCTAATTATGTCACTGAATGTTGCAATGAAAATATTTCTAGGTAATAAGTCACTGTGTGAAACTGTGTCTTCCAGTCTGAACAGACTGGATGAGCCAATCTAGTTTTATCTGCTGTCATGTACTACATGTTCTTGCCTGATCCATTTTTCCATTTGCTGACTAAAACAAGTTTTTATGTTTCAACTCTTTTATTGACACCTCAATATGGTACAGCACAATAATATAAACAGTATTACAGAACTTTTCTAGTGTACTATACATACTTATCCTAAAATTTAACCAGGGTCAAACTTTTATTTTGTTGTCCCCACCACTCTTCCCCCCTCCCAATCTCCGCCCCATCCCCAGTATGTTCCGCAGGCGTGGGAGCTTCGTGTTGATGTCCTGGTTAGGCTGTGATATGCAGCTATTCAGGACCCTCTATGTCTAAAGATCTATCAGCCACTCAATATCCAGTCTCCATCGAGATAGGACTTCTCATTAACCAAGGGATCAGATCTTGTTCCTGGTCCCTGCAGCTATGACTTATTACCAGAGCCTTACCTCCACCAGAACATCCAACTCTCAAGACATCCCGTCCCCTCCCGCATCTCTCCTCTAGCTACTCCCTCTCCCACCCCCCTTCAACCTCCCCCCCCCCTCCCGGCAAGCAGCGAATGGATCTGTCTCACTCTCTAATTCCATACCTCCTCCGTCCCCACCACTTCGCTTCAACTTTATCAGGCATTGAGGAGTAAGCTACGCCCCCTTGGGCTAAGGGCTTGCAGATATGGCATCCAGATCTGGAGAAATTGTGCTCTGCGTTTGGGTGATCGCTTGGAGTCTCTTGCTTCCCAGGAGGCCAATAGGTGTACTTGGTTTCGCCAGTGCCAGTAGGCCGGCTCCTCTGGAGATGTCCAGTATTGCATAATGCACTTCCGAGCAACCAAACTCAGTTTCCTGCATAGTTTTATAGCGGGGGCACGCAGCGGAGCAAAGGCTCCTGGCAGATCCAGCAGAAACTGCCTGTCTGTCCCTTGAATCTTATTCCCCAATCGGCTTAAAAAACCCTTTACCCGCTGCCAAAATGCGCGCACTTTGGGACATTGCCATAAGGCATGATACAGTGAGCAGGGACCCCTTCCACATTTGGAACAATCTGAGCCGTCTGGCCCCTGCACATGAGCCAGCTGTGCTTTAGACATGTAGCCTCGGAGGACTACCCTATATCCGCATTCTCTCAGCCTTTCATCCTGTACTAGCATACTAATGCCTTTCAATGTAGCTGCCACATCCCAAGACGTTAGTGAGGACCCTATATCTTGTTCCCATTTGTTTTTGAGATCCTCGTATTGTCTCTTGGGTTGACGCCGGGCCAAAGCTGCATACAGACCCGATACCGAGTACCTCTCTGTCAACAGCTCTTCAAAAAAACCTCGAATTGCTTCCCCCATACGCCCTTTCAGAGCTGCCTGGTTTAGGGATTTCATGTAGTGTGTAACCTGTGCATGTGCGAACCTATTGCCCCATGTTGCCCCCACCTTGTCCTGGAGGGCGTTAAATGTTTGCATCTCCCCATTCTCCATTAATAAGTGTTCCAATTTCGTGATACCTAGCCCTTGCCACTCATCAAAGACCGGGTTGTCCAACCCCGCTTTAAATACTGGGTTACCTATAATCGGTATCTGGTCAGTGACGTGTGGATGTCCTCCCAGCTGCCTCATCCACCATTGCCACGTCTCTCTAAGAGGTTGAAATAAAGTGCTTTTTTTTAAATTTGAACGGGATGAGGCGACGAGGCAAGTGGAGAAGTGCCTGCACATCGTAAGGCGCAAAGAAGGCCTTCTCAACGATTAAGGGTGTGTAATATTGCGTGTCTTGAAAGAAATCCCCCAGGTGTCGCATCAGGCATGCCTGGTTGTATAGGAACAAGTCCGGGAAACCTATGCCTCCCTGCTTCCAGCTTCCCACTAACATGTCCTGTCTGAATTTTGGTTTCTTCCCTGCCCAGCAAAATCGACTAAAAAGGCGGGTCACTCGTTTCAAATCAGTCTTCGTCAAGCGGATTGGCAGTGTTTGTAAGACATATAGCCAGCGGGGGAACAGCACCATCTGTATTAGGTGTATTCGCCCCATCAAGGACAAAGGGAGGTTCATCCAAGAATCTAATTTGTTCTTAGTATGTTCTAGTAGGATCTTGACATTTAGCTGATATAGATCTGAGGTATTCATTGCAAGTCGAATGCCTAAGTATTTAAAAGAATCTTTGGCCCATTTCAATGGGAACCCAGGTCCCCAGTCACTTTGGCTCATCGCTGGCGAGGCCAGAGCCTCAGACTTGTCCAAGTTTATTCTAAAGCCTGCATAGTCTCCGTATTCACGGAATGTCTCCAATAATGTGTCTAGCGATTCTCTCGGGTTCGTGAGATGTACCAGGAGATCATCTGCGAATGCTGCGATCTTAAACATGTGGGGTCCCACTTTGACTCCCTGAACCCTAGGGTTTTCCATAATCTCTCTTATAAGGGGGGTCTAAAGTCAATACAAAAAGAAGGGGGGATAGTGGGCATCCCTGCCTCGTGCCCCTCATAATAGGAAAGCTCTCCGACTCCAGCCCATTTATCCACATCGTTGCACTAGGATTAGCGTATAGGACTTGAATCGCTTCGACAAACCGCCCGGAGAAACCATATCCTGCCAAGGTGGCAAAGAGGAAGTCCCAGTGGACTTTATCGAAAGCTTTTTCCGCGTCGAAACTAACAAGCAATGACACTGTGTTACCCTGTGAGTTTTGTTCCAATGATGTCAGGATCTTCCTCAAATTTTTGCTCACCGCCCTACCTCCCACAAAACCAACCTGGCTTTCATGGATCAGTCTAGGCAACAGTCTTGCCAGCCTGTTGGCCAAAATTTTCGCCAGCAGCTTAGCATCATAGTTCAGTAGGGAGATAGGGCGGTACGAGGTCGGCTCTAAAGGGTCTCTCCCAGGCTTTAGCAGGACTATTATGTGGGCTCTGTTCAAATCGGGGGGCATTGCCTGTTTCTCTATTAATTGATTTAAAAATCTAGTAAGGGCTGGTATAACGCCTTCCTCCATCAATTTATAGAATTCCCCTCGAAGGCCATCTGGTCCTGGGGCCTTTAACCGTGGGCTTCGTGTTATAGCCAAACTAACTTCTTCTTCCGTTATTAACTGGTTAAGGCTGTCCAGCTCCTGTGTTGTGAGTTTTGGCAGTGCTATGTTATCTAAATACATCTGGCTAGGAAGGCCCTCTTCCTCTGGCGCGGCATATAGCCCCCTATAATATGTCTGGAAAGTGTCACAAATTGCCTTATCTGTTGTAGGAAAGACCTCCCCCTTTTTTCCGAAGTGTCAAGATGTTTCGAGTCCCACCCCGAGGAGTAATTACTTTCGACATCAGTCTGCCCGTTTTATTACCATGCTTATAAAGCATGTAGCGGTAGTAGGTCTGGGACTTATGTGCCCTCCCCTGTAACAGTACATTCAGGGCGGTCTGAAGCTCTAGCACTTGCTGTTTGTCTCCTACTGCATGTGTGTCCCCATATCTCTTTCGCGCCTGACACAGTTGTTTACTGAGACGTAATATCTCTCTGTCCCGTGCTTTCCTCACATAATGTGCATGACTTATAATTTCCCCTTTGAGAACCGCCTTAGCCGCTTCCCAGAACAAAACAGGGTCGTCTAAGTGTTCTTGGTTATGTGTGTTATATTCTGCCCAGCTAGCGTGCAAGCGGCCCTTAAGCACTGGATCCGAACTTAATTCCAGGGGGAATTGCCACCTATATTTCTGTTGGGCCATACCCCCAGGCATCCACTCAATTTTGACCCAGGCATGATCAGATACTGCATATGGTCCAATTTCTGCCGTGGTCACCTCCCCGAACATTTGGCGCGATGTCAGAATATAGTCAATTCGCGACTGAGTTGAATGGGCCCGTGAAAGGTGAGTATAGTCTTTTTCGCCTGGGTGCAACACCCGCCAGACATCAATGAGATCTAACAACTGACCCATCTGCAGGAGCCCTTTGTTATTATAGTAAGAAGCTGCCCCCGGGGCTGATCTGTCCAGTAAGGGGTCCCAGGCTGCATTAAAGTCTCCCCCCACTACCATAGCTGTGTGTGGCTGTTTTAACAAGAAGCTGAGCAGGCTTTGAAAAAATCTCCGATCGTAGCTATTTGGGGCATATATGTTGCAGATTAGCAGTCTCTGCCGCCCGACAACCGCTTCCAGAATGACATATCGTCCTGCAGCGTCAATCAGTAGTGGTTTAATCGCTGAGGCTATGCCCTTTCGAAATAGCACCGCTACTCCTCCCTTTTTTCCCTGTGCGTTTGCAGCAATACAGTTCCCTACCCACCATGTGCTGAGTTTGGCGTGCTCGGTTTGGTCTAAGTGCGTCTCTTGTAGGAGTGCAATATCTGTTTTCTGCCTATTTAGCTGTTGTAGTATCTTAGATCTTTTTATGGGCGAGTTCACCCCGCCTACATTCCATGATATAATTCTTACTATTCTGTTATATATAATTGAATAGTTGATGCCATATAAGACTGCTTTTATATGCCAAGAGAGCAGCCCAGCCTCTGCCCTCTCTGGCTCTTAATTCCAACTTGTCCTCAAAAGCTCTGGATCCTAAGCCCAATCCAACTATATCTCGCTCCTTACCCACAATGCACTTTTCATGGGAAATTGGTGTTACTAGGCCCCACGCGAATCCACATTGTCGTCCTTTACCACTTCTCCTTTTAAATCTCATCCCCTGCTTACCCCTACCCGCATCCCCCCTCCCTCCTCCCATCTCCCCTCCCCCCCCCCTCTAACCCCCCCTGTCCCCTATGTCTGGGCCCACTAAAGGGACCATAACTTCCTTACGTCTCTCCCTCGCTCCTCCCTCCTTTTTAAACAGTTAACAAATAGAACAGAAAACAGTAAACAGTTCCCCCAAATATTCAGCTGGTCAAAAATTGTAGTGTCGTAGCCCCCTCACCAGGGCTTTACCTACTCCACTCTTTATCCATGTCCTCTGCGAGTAGATATATCCAGCATCCAGGGACTCTAACTTCACTGCTGCAGCAGTCAAACAAGGCAGTCCTTTCGTAGCCAGGTAGTCCGCCTCTTTGGTGAACTAATGCTGTTGCTGCATTAACTTAACTTAATCCCCCAACTGGGTCAGTTCAAAAAGAAAATATTGATACCTCTCCACGTTCGAGTGTCTTTTCTCTTCCATGGTCACCCAAGCTGCCTTGTTAATTGATTTAAGCAGAGACGCTCCTTGCATCTTCCCGTACTAGGCCACCGCCACACGACTCCACATCTCCGCTCAGCAAATTGTATTCCTCTCGCTATTCAGCGCTCCTCGGGTGTTGTTGCCTCCAATTGTCTCAAGAAATCCTGTGCCGCTTCAGCCGTTGCATAAATTTTTGAGGTGCCATTATAGGTCACTCGCAGCTTCGCGGGGTATTGCAATGCAAATCTGATTTTTTTGTGAAACAATTGTGAGCAGACCTCTGAGAACTTACGGCGTTTGGCTGCCACCCCTGCAGAGTAATCCTGAAAGCAGCGGATCGTTGACCCTTCATATGTTAAGGCATTACCAGATCGGAGCTGTTGCAGCACCTCTTGCTTCTGGGCGTAGTCCAAAAAGCGCATTATCACCACTCAAGGTTTATTTGAACCAGTTGTTTTAGCTCCCAACCTGTGCGCCCGTTCTATATGCAGGGGCCCCGTGGATTCTGGGAGATGTAGTTCAGTTGTAATCCACCTAGTCAGAAAGACCTCTAAGCCCCGTTCTCCAACACTTTCTGGCAGACCAATCATACGGATATTATTCCTCCGGGACCTGTTCTCTAGGTCTTCGATTTTGTCTTCCATCTCCTGCAATTGCTTCTTCATGGAGGTCTGTGAGCCCTCTACCTCGGCCATTCTGTCTTCTACTTCGCCTACTCGCGTCTGGAATACAGCACAGTCACGCGAGAGGTCAGCCAGCTGAGCCTGCACTTTCTCCAGCTTCGAGTCTATAGGGGATAGCCGCCGTTCCAGCAAAGCCTCCATTATTACTGACATTTCTGCCGTGATTTCGGCAACCCACGCTGACGTTGCTGGCGGGCCGGGCGGGCTTACAGGTGGCGCCATCTTGTCTTCTCCTCCCCTGACTCGGAGCTTATCTTTAAGCGCATTCTTCGTCGCCATTGCACCGCCGAACGAATCGCGGGTGTTTTTGCCTGCCGCTGGGAGTCTTGCCGTCACTGAAAGGGCGATTTGCGGCTCGGGGGGTTCCGTTTTTCAAGTTTTGGAGGAGGTCGGGAACCGGAGAGGTCGCGAGTTTCAACCTCTCACGGACATGACGTCACCGGAAGCTCCTAAAACAAGTTTTTAAAAAATCCATTAATGTATAGTGAACATAATATACAAAGTTGAGGACTCTTTTTTCCCCTACAAATGCTGTTTAAATTTATGTAGGGGTACATTTTTAGCTGGCACGGTCACTGCCATAAGTTAAGAGCACTCCTACAGTGGTGGAAATAAGTATTTGATCCCTTGCTGATTTTGTAAGTTTGCCCACTGACAAAGACATGAGCAGCCCATAATTGAAGGGTAGGTTATTGGTAACAGTGAGAGATAGCACATCACAAATTAAATCCGGAAAATCACATTGTGGAAAGTATATGAATTTATTTGCATTCTGCAGAGGGAAATAAGTATTTAATCCCTCTGGCAAACAAGACCTAATACTTGGTGGCAAAACCCTTGTTGGCAAGCACAGCGGTCAGACGTCTTCTGTAGTTGATGATGAGGTTTGCACACATGTCAGGAGGAATTTTGGTCCACTCCTCTTTGCAGATCATCTCTAAATCATTAAGAGTTCTGGGCTGTCGCTTGGCAACTCGCAGCTTCAGCTCCCTCCATAAGTTTTCAATGGGATTAAGGTCTGGTGACTGGCTAGGCCACTCCATGACCCTAATGTGCTTCTTCCTGAGCCACTCCTTTGTTGCCTTGGCTGTATGTTTTGGGTCATTGTCGTGCTGGAAGACCCAGCCACGACCCATTTTTAAGGCCCTGGCGGAGGGAAGGAGGTTGTCACTCAGAATTGTACGGTACATGGCCCCATCCATTCTCCCATTGATGCGGTGAAGTAGTCCTGTGCCCTTAGCAGAGAAACACCCCCAAAACATAACATTTCCACCTCCATGCTTGACAGTGGGGACGGTGTTCTTTGGGTCATAGGCAGCATTTCTCTTCCTCCAAACACGGCGAGTTGAGTTCATGCCAAAGAGCTCAATTTTTGTCTCATCTGACCACAGCACCTTCTCCCAATCACTCTCGGCATCATCCAGGTGTTCACTGGCAAACTTCAGACGGGCCGTCACATGTGCCTTCCGGAGCAGGGGGACCTTGCGGGCACTGCAGGATTGCAATCCGTTATGTCGTAATGTGTTACCAATGGTTTTCGTGGTGACAGTGGTCCCAGCTGCCTTGAGATCATTGACAAGTTCCCCCCTTGTAGTTGTAGGCTGATTTCTAACCTTCCTCATGATCAAGGATACCCCACGAGGTGAGATTTTGCGTGGAGACCCAGATCTTTGTCGATTGACAGTCATTTTGTACTTCTTCCATTTTCTTACTATGGCACCAACAGTTGTCTCCTTCTCGCCCAGCGTCTTACTGATGGTTTTGTAGCCCATTCCAGCCTTGTGCAGGTGTATGATCTTGTCCCTGACATCCTTAGACAGCTCCTTGCTCTTGGCCATTTTGTAGAGGTTAGAGTCTGACTGATTCACTGAGTCTGTGGACAGGTGTCTTTCATACAGGTGACCATTGCCGACAGCTGTCTGTCATGCAGGTAACGAGTTGATTTGGACCATCTACCTGGTCTGTAGGGGCCAGATCTCTTACTGGTTGGTGGGGGATCAAATACTTATTTCCCTCTGCAGAATGCAAATAAATTCATATACTTTCCACAATGTGATTTTCCGGATTTAATTTGTGATGTGCTATCTCTCACTGTTACCAATAACCTACCCTTCAATTATGGGCTGCTCATGTCTTTGTCAGTGGGCAAACTTACAAAATCAGCAAGGGATCAAATACTTATTTCCACCACTGTATATGTCAATAAACTGTCCTTTAAGCTCCAGTGTTTTATATAAGCCAAAATAGTAACTGAATACACCACGTGGAAAATGCTTATATGTATATACAACTTAATTTTTTATGTTTTGAAGACCTCAGTCAAAGATGGATAAGAAATATACATTGCCGGCATGGATGACAGACATATCTCTTTGGTAATGGATCCTTGACACAGCCGAGTAGCGAAACATGATGTCATGTCGGACAGAAAATACCCCCTGGAATTGATATATTTAAGCTAAGTGAAAGTCTTTATACTGATCTAAGTCTTTAAAAATACCCAGTAGCAATATTTGGGAACAAGTGAAAAATATTTATACAAAAATAATAATAAAAGAAATACAAGAGATATAAGAAAAAATTTTAACAAAAAATTCAAGAAGACCAGTGACGATAGGAGAGTGGCTGCTTGAACCAACAAATGCTCCACAACTCTGTTTGACTGAGGTCTTCAAAACATAAAAATTAAGTTGTATATACATATAAGCATTTTCCATGTGGTGTAATAAGTTAAGAGCAAGCATCAGTGTTTAACTTAATACATATATTCTGTGCTGCTGTTAGTTTAGGCTGAATAACATTGCTAATTGGATAACTTTTTAGTGCTACTTCCATCCACCCCTAACCCAGTCCATTACCAAATAGACACTATCTGGCCATGTAACCATTTAAGTGGTCCAGTATTATCCATATGATTTCTACAAATATATGGAAGGGAAAGGGAATTGATATACCATCTTTCTGTGGTTTTTGCAACTACATTCAAAGTGGTTTACATAGTATATACTAGTACTTATTTGTACCTGGGGCAATGGAGGTTAAGTGACTTGCCCAGAGTCACAAGGAGCTGCAGTGGGAATCAAATCCAGTTCCCCAGGATCAAGGTCCACTGCACTAAGCACTAGGCTACTTCTGGTATGCATTTGCAACCTGCCAGCAAAGGCATAACTCCTATTAAATATCGAACAGGGAGGCACTTCTTAAACTTTAACTGTTTTCAACGTCCCCTGTGGCTCAGTGCTGTCTTTATGGACAGATTCATCACAGCGTCAGGATCTGCTATGTCTTCTAAAAGAGTCCGAAATGAAAAGGTGCAGATGCATATGCATATGGTGATGATAAAATGGCGGACATAGCGGGGCCTGCATCACAAGAGTTTACCTCGGCGCAACTTACACAGCTTACATCAGCAGTGGTACAGGCTTTGGAGCCCAGGTGGGAGAAGCTTTTCAACCAAATTCAAGGGTATGATTTGCGATTTGAAAAGATGAATCGGCGAATGGGAGAGGTGGAACAACGCGTGACTGACCTGGAAGACACCGCTAATGTGATGGGGCCAGAGACTGAAGCTCTTAAAGCCCAATTAAAAGAACAAGCAATTAAACTCAATGACCTAGAAAATAGGTCTTGTAGAAATAATGTGCATCTGGTTGGGTTGCCTGAAGTTCTGGTTGAACATAAACTCCCCCAGCTGTTGGAACAGTGGCTTCTCTTCTATTTAACACCCACAAGTGAGAGCGATCCTTTAAGGATTGAGCAGGCCTGGCAGACAAGACTTCGGGTGGTTATAGCAAAAATTCTAAACTATGCATACTTTTTAAGACACTATTGACAACACCGTGAGTCTTTTCAATATGAGGGACAGACTGTTCTGCTGTTCCAGGACTATTCACCTGCTTTAAACGTAGGAGGAAGTTTACTCCATTGTGTACTGCCTTACATGACCAGGGGATTCACTTTCTTTATCCAACCATTCTCAAGGTCTTCATGAATGGCCAATGGAAAATAATGGACACATTATAGGAAGCACAGGACTTGATTAATGCTCTATTGACTGGAGAACAGACCCCTTGATTTTGATCACTATGTACTTTTTCTGGTTAGTCTATACTATCACTGTTCCAGAGAACATATGACCTTTGCTGTGTGTCTGGTTGTTGACCTTTACTCCTTTATGTTTTTATCGCAGGAGTGGGAAGCCTCCTAGCCATAGTAGTGCTCTTGAGCCCCCCTTCAATTTGTCTGTAGGGGTACTACTAGAGAGGTTTAACGAGTTTGGGAGGGTGGATGGGGGTGTTCTTGGGTGTGAAAAGGAAGCGGTGGGTGGGATGGTTGGGGTGATGTTCTATGTAAAGCTGCAGTTGTCTGGGTTGGAGTGTTTACTTTTCTGCTTGAGGTGTCTTTTACCCCTGTATTTTCATTGCTCCTGGGTGAGGCTAGGCACCTGGGAGTTTTTTTGTTGCTGGACTATTAACTGTTTGATAGACCCATATCTTATATTTAGTGAGTAGCAAGCCTAGAGGGACCCTACAACTTCTTTCTTGGAATGTTGGGGGGTATTACCTTGCCCATGAAAAGTACAAAGATCTCGGGAGCCCTAAAACACCATAAGGTGGATATTGTATGTTTACAAAAGACTAGGTTGTCCTCCATCGAGCATCAAAAGTTATCTAGGCAGTGGGTTGGAGAGGTTTATAGCTCCCTATCTGCAGGTAGGTGGGGATGGCTGATGATTCTCTTTAACAAATCCTTCAAAAGCACAAGTAAACTGCTCTTCCATGATGAGATAGGTCAATACCTTGGTATTCATCTTAATTTACAGGGACGGAAGCTAGTGTTAGTGGAGGTATATGGCCCTATCCCCTTGTTATGGCCCTTCTTCCGCTAGCTTCTCCACCACTGTTCTCAATATACAGAACTCCCCTTGATAGTCGCAGGAGATACGAATGCAGTGATGGATCCTATTTTAGATCATTTGACATGCCGGCAGTTGGGATCTGGGAGTAATCAGGGTGTTCTGACTAACTTTTGTTTGTCTCTTGAACGTGTGGGTGCCTGGCATGTCCTCCATCCGGAGGACAAAGACTACACGCATACCTCCAGAGCACATCAAACCCTCTCCAAGTTAGATTATATTTTTGTGAGTTATACATTTTCCTTCATGTTTTCTGTGCGTTAATTGGCCATGGAGAAATCTCTGATCATGCGATGATCTGGATCGATCTAGATCTGGAACCTTACTTCCATCAGCGTGCCAATTGGCGGTTTTCGGCATACCTTTTTTCTTCCCCTGATTTTTCCACTGATTTGCATAAGCAGTGGGATGATTTTGTTGTCCATAATCAACAACATATGGATGACTCCATTTTGTTCTGGCCCACTGCCAAAGCAGTACTGTGGGGTGCTATTATTGCCTATGTCTGTGCAAGAAATAAGCACATTGCGAGAGGCATTACAGATTTAGAACAGAAATTGAGGGCAGCAAAGAGGAAATGTATTATGTGCCCCACTGCATAGGCTTTTGAAAACTTAGCTACTACTCATTGCTGCTTTAAATGTCCTTCTTCATGAGTGCACTTCTTGTATGTGTGTATGCTTGCCAACTTAACAAGGCTTGGCGAGGCTCTAGATTTATTCCTACTATTCAAGGTTCTAATGGAAAGGTTTACATTAAATGTAGGACATAGCAGCAGTGTTTCTGACCCTCTTTCAGGACTTATATAGTGATCAGAATTGCCAAGCTCCTCCTCTCGATAGGATTCCAACAATCTGACATGCCCCGTTTGCCTGATGAACCTGCACTGGCTCTTAATCAGCCACTTTCTGCTAAGGAAATGCAATCTGCTATCCAGGTTCTTAAATTACATTCTGCCCATGGCCCAGACGGATTTTGGGGTGAAAATTATAAAATATTGCAGACCAAACCTATAGGCCCACTTATATCTTATTTTGGTGGTGGGGTGGAGAATCAACATTTTCCACAACATGATAATCTAGCGTTGGTTAGTCTCTTGATTAAACTGGGCAGGCCCTGGATGTTATTGCAGGATATCACTTATTAATGTGGATCTTAAGACTTTTTCTTGAATTATGTCAGATAGGCTGGCAGGGTACCTGCCTGGGTTAGTCCACACTGACCAGGTGGGCTTTGTGCGGGGTCAATAATCAGTAATGTCTGTAAGCTGTTGTTAGCCATGGTGTATGGTGGGTGAAGGGTGTCCTTGACCAGCTTGGATGCAGAACGTGCTTTTGATACAGTGTAGTGGCCTTTTCTTTTTTGAGATCATGCACTGGTTCTATCAGGCTATATCTGCCCTTTACTCTGGTCCTAGTGCATCTCAGCTGGTCAATGGAGTTCAGATGGAGCTGTTTCCTATTTTTTTGCAGGACCCAACAGGGCTGTCCGCGCTCACTGCTATTATTCCTTTTGTCTTTGGAGCCTGTATTGTGTACTCTTAGGAGCTCGGCGGAGGTGCATGGGCTAGAGATTTGAGGAATGGTCATTAAGGTTCTTGCTTTCGCTGATGACTTGCTTATGACCATGTCTGAACCTCAGTCCTACTTGCCTGCTCTGTTAGATGTTATTGCGCAATATGGGACCCTTTTGGGGTTCAGTTTAAACTTAACTAAATCGCAGGCTCTTCCTATACATCCTAATATTCATTCTACTTGGACAGGGGACTTTCCATTAACCTGGGACCTGAACAGCTTAAATATTTAGGAGTTGTTGTTACTGAAAACCTGTCAATGTTGTATGCCAGTAATGTACAGCCATTGTTTCATAAACAGCACGGGGCACTGGGCATTTGGCACTCATATCCAATTTCACTGCTGGGGCGTATCAATTTATTTAACATGATCATAGCCCTGCAGTGACTATCAGGCTCATTTTCGAAAGAGAAGCTACGCCCATCTTCTAACATAAATCGAAACATGGACGTCCATCTCCCAGGGACATCCAAATCAGTATAATCGAAACCAGATTTTGGACGTCTCCAACTGCAGTCTGTCACAAGGACGTCCAAATTTCAAGGGGGCGTGTTGGAGGCGTGTTGGAGGCGTGGTGAAGGTGGGACTTGGGCATGCCTAACACTTGGGCGTCTTTGAGCCATAATCGAAAAAAGCAGGGACGTAACATGGACGTTTTCACCCGGCCGTGTTTTTATAACAAATAAGGCACAAAAAGGTGCCCGAAAAGACCAGATGACCACTGGAATGAATCGGGGATGACCTCCCGTTACTCCCCCAGCGGTCACTATCCCCCTCCCACCTTCAAAAAACATCTTTAAAAATATTTTGTGCCAGTCTCAGATGTCATACTCAGTTCCATGACAGCAGTATGCAGGTCCCTGGAGTATTTTAGTGCAGTTCAGACAGGTGGACCCAGGTCCATCCCCCCACTACCTGTTACACTTGTGCAGGAAACTGTGAGCTCTCCAAAACTCACCGGAAACCCACTGTACCCACATATAGGTACCCCTTCACCCGTAAGGGCTATGGTAGTGGTGTACAGTTGGGGGTAGTGGGTTTTGGGGGGGGTTGGGGGGCTCAGCACACAAGGTAAGGGAGCTATGTACCTGGGAGCATTTTATGAAGTCCACTGCAGTGCCCCCGAGGGTGCCCGGTTGGTGTCCTGGCATGTCAGGAGGACCAGTGCACTACAAATGCTGGCTTCTCCCGTTTTTGACATGGACGTCTTTGGTTTCGAAAATTGCCGAAAGTCAAAAACATCCATCTCTAGGGACGTCCAAATCTAAGGGCTTCCTTGGTATTTTCAAAATGAAAAATGAACATCCATCTTTTTTCGAAAATACGGTTTTCTCCGCCCCTAGATTTGGACGTTTTACAAAGACGTCCAAATCCCAACTTGGACGTTTCTTTCGAAAGTGCCCCTCCACATGTGTTTCAGATGCTAGCCCTGTATTTGAAAGTTAAGGATGAGCGTATATTGCATAAAGATCTTCAAGCACATCTGTGGCTAGGTCGGAAGGCCCGGTTCCAATTACTTTTCTCCAAAAACCTAGATGTCATGGGGGATTGGGTTTATTTAATATGTGCCACCTAACAGTGGCCCATGCCATGAGACATTAATGATTGGTATAGGGGGATGTCAGATTTTTCAGTGACTCCACTTGAGACTGCTGTATTTTCTACGGACCATTTCAGTTGGGAATTTCACACTGTGCCTGGACGTTCTCGTCACTTGTTGCAATATAATCTGTTTTTAAAGTCTGCTCAAGCTGTGTGGTGCTGGTTGTGCAGGAGACATCATTTTTCAGCAGAAGTGATGCCATTTCTTTCTATTCAAGCTAATCCAGACTTCCTGCCAGGGACTGACTCTGCTGCTTTTGTGCGTTGGGACTCTGCTGTGGTTAAGTTCCTATACCATGTGCTAACAGAAGAGGGAACGGTTAAACCATTTGTGGATCTGCAGTCAGCTTTCCTTGCCTAATACTGATCATTTCACATATTATCAGCTCTGTCACTATGTCCACAGCCTTTCCTGGGAGGACTAATGTGAGGATGTGCAAGAAACTCTTTCTGAGGCATTGACACTGGGCTCTCATAATGATTTCCTTTAGTCCTTCATCATAAATATTTCCAGTACTCTACAGAAGACTTTGATTTTGCTCACTTGCTTCCATCGCTGGTGAGAGGATTTATCGTTTGAGCTTACTGGAGCCAAGTTTAAAGACTATGTGGAAAGCACTCAGCAGCTCTTTGGCAGTGTGTCACTTTGGGAGATGCAATATTGGTTTGCCCTTCGCTTATATATATATATATATATATATATATATATATATATATATATATATATATATATATATATATATATATATAGGCATTTACTGAGTCTGGAGCTTTCCCCAAATGCAATCATATTTATTTATTTATTTGCTGCATTTGTATCCCACATTTTCCCACCTATTTGCAGGCTCAATGTGGCTTACAATGTTCTGCCCAGACTCCTGCAACACTTGGACATATGTTCTAGAGTTGCCCACTTATTCAACCCTTTTGGCAGCAAGTGTTGGGCAATGTTGCGGTACAGTGGAGCTGTGCATCTCCTTTACATGCTTCATTGTTGTTTGCAGTTTTTCGACTTTCTCAACCCCTCCTACAAGGACTTTGAGGGTTCTTATGTTGCTTGGTTCCGGTGGCACAACATGTAATTTTACTTCACTGGTGGGCACCCATGGACCCTACTTTGGCAACTTGGAGAATCCACATGATCGCCTTGCTTTCCATGGAAGGTCTGGAGATTACCAACAATTCATCTAGGCAAGGGGAAGGTTTCCAGAGAATTTGGGAATACTTTTGGGCAACGTTCTGACCTGCAGCTTGCAGCTCAATATTGAACTAGTACAATGTGCACCAAATACAGAACAAGGGATCACAAATTAGAAATAAAAATATTTAGACAAAAATTGAATGGCAACTCCAAGAAATTAAACTTAGCATTACTGCAACACTGGAGACATAAAACAGAAATGTATTCCCTTTTCTACTGAACATAGTACGAAGACATTTGCTATGCACATTTCCAAGAGCTAACATATTCCATTTAAAACATTCAAAATAAAATGCTTTGCTTCTACTTTTGTTGTCTGGATATTTTATCTTTCCATCTTGATTTCAATTTCTCTTTTCTGCTAATTCTTCTTTAAGCGGCTGCAGTCCATTTGTATTTTCTTCTCTCTCCTGTCTGTTCCCTCACTACTCCTGCCTTCAACATATTGATCATTCCTTTTTTTCTGTCTCTCTCTCACCCTTCTTCTTCTCTTTTTTTACTTTTCAACTACCTATCAAATTTACATCTTCTTCTTTCACCCACTAGCTCTCCCAATCCCCATCTCACTCCTTCCCCAGCCCTACATTCTCTTTCATCTTTAATCTACTCCCCATTACCATATTTCTACCCTTTGTAATCATTATCCTCTCATTCATTTCCTTACGACCCCCTCCTCCCTCTCCTGGCCTCTCCCACAGGGTTCCACCATTCCCATCGTCTTCCTCCCTCCATCCTTTTAGCCAGCATCTGATCCCTCTTCTTCCCCTCTCCACCCCACCCTCGTAGCCTGACATTTTCCTGTCCCTACTCTCTTCTCTCCTGCCCTCTCCCCCATGGTCCACCATTTTTCCCTCTTTATCCCCTCACCACCTCCTGTGTACCTCTCCCTCCCTCTCATCCACCCCCATGACCAACATCTCCCTCTCTCATTCCCACTGTCCACCACCTCTCTCTTCCCCTCACTTGTGTTCTAGATCCAACATCTCTCTCTCCTTCCCATGCAGCATCTCTCTCTCCCTTTCTCTCCTCTACCATCATGTCTAACATTTCTCCCTCCCTCCCTCCCCATGTACCATTTCTCCTTCCACTCTAATGAAAACTCCCCTCTTGTTATCCTAATTTGAATAATTGACTATAGGAATATATGGGTGTCTCTAGCGTTTAGCGCATGCTTATTTTTAGCATGCGCTAAAAACGCTAGCGTGTCTTTGCAAAAGGCCCACTAAATGAAGAGGTGTGCTAGGTGGGAATGAACTAGGCTCTGCTGTGCCTTCTAAAGGCTTTCTGTTTATGCTGTAGGATATGGTTCAAGTTGAGGAAAAGAGTATGGAGACTTGTTAATAAAGTTTGCTTTTTAAAATTCTAACTGTCTTTATCAATAAACCTACAATACCTCTTTTAAACCCCAACCTTTAAATCACCAAAGTACAGAGTACAAAAAATGCTCACTTACCCAGAGAAATGTCCTTTTCTGTCAGAGCTTCTCAGAAAGAAAGTCTCCTGGGGCGGTTAATTGTCTGATAGTCTTGCCTACATAAAGGCATTTGCAGGGGCATTTTAGCATATATACCACATGATCTGAATGGCAATTAGTGCTTGTTTTCAGTTTATACACTATACTATCCAGATCATTAACAAACTCAGAACATTCTTGCATAATTGGGCAATCTACAATTCCCACACTTAAGATGTCCTGTTGTATCTGTGGGAATATTGTCAGTGTTTAGAGTAGGGAGAATAGCTGGATTTAACAGTTCCTTTAAATTGTATCCCCTAGCAAAGGCTATACAAAGCCTATGACTCTGGAAAACAGAATGTGCCTGTATAATGTCCCAATTTTTCCTCATAATAGCAGCCACCGCTTTCCCATCCGTTGAAAATCTTAACACACATGTTTCACACAGACCTTTTTCTGGGTGTTTAACTCTAGGCTTTAACATCAGTTCTTGATTGTTATACTTCGCTCCCATATATACTCTTGTGAGGACTGTACTGGGATATCCATGCCACTCAAGATCTTCTGTCAACCTCTTTGCTTGTGTTTTAAAATCAAGGTCTTCAGTGCAGATTCTGTGGAACCTTAGGAATTGCAAAAATGGCAAACTATTCTTGAGAGACTTCGGATGGCAACTCCAATACTGTAAAAGTGTATTGTGGTCTACTGATTTTTTGTAGACCCTCATTAAAAATCGATTCTGTAACTGTATCACTTCCGCATCAAGGAAGTTTATCTTTAATTCTGAAAAACACATACATAAATAAATTGTATGGGAGGATTGCAAGTATTAAGCCAAGTCACAAGGTCTTGTAGTTGTCTGTCATTACCTGCCAACAATAAAAAAACATAATCTATATAGTGTCCCTATGTTATAATGAACTGAAGATGAGGGGAGTTAGGGAGCCAATGTGCTTCAAAGATAGTCATGAACAAATTAGCAGTCATGGGTGCAAAGACCATCGCTATACTGGATGTCTGTAGAAAGAAGATGTCTTCAAACAGAAAAAAGTTTTTCTTCAATGCTAGTTCAGCCAATTTGTATAGGAAGGATGACGGGACTTCTATAGGTCTTTCTTGCTGCTCCAACCATATAGTCTCCAGTGCCTGGTCCTATGGTATATAAGTGTACGAAAATTCAAGGACACCATCAAAAGATTACCCACATTCAGACCTTCCAATTGACTCAAGATTTCCAAAAAATGCATTGTATCTTTGATGTAAATCTTTGCTAAATGTATAAATAGTTTTAAAAAATGATCCACAAATATCAACAATGGTTCTAATAATGAACCGTTTGACAAAAGAATAGGGAGTCCAGGTGGTTTCTCTTGGCGTTTGTGAATTTTAAGAAGAGCATATAATACTGGAATTACAGGATGCTGAGTAATCACAAATCCCATCTCTTGTGTAGTCAGAAATCCCTGAGCAACACCTTCCTGAATAAGATTTTTTATGTTGTCTTGCAACATTCTTGTTGGGTCTTCCATTAGCTGCTTGTATACACTTGCGAAAGTTGAGACATTATTTCTGCCACATAATCTTCCCTGTTCTGTACAATGACTGCTCCTCCTTTGTCAGCTTTTAGGGACCCTTTTACTAAAGGATTGCCGCACAGCAACCTGGAACTAACTCTGGCCCAATGTGGCTACCGGTGGTAGTTCCACCTCGATGCCCATTTCCAGTGCTACGGAAAATAATTCCGTAATTTCTAGTGCGGTGCTAACCCGGCAATAATTGCTGCCCGGTTATCGCTGGGCAACCAATGGGTGGCAGTAAGTGCTCCCCCCTACCTGCTCAGAAAAAAGGGCCCTGGCATGTGGCAAAAACAGCCCCTGCCATTATCACAGGGCCCTTTTTACCACAACTTGGTAAAAGGATCCCTTAATGACTAAACTTGTATTGGCTCTCAACTTCTGCAATGAACTTCTCTCATCTTAGTTAAATTGTCTACAAAACCGCACTTTTCTTTGAAGGCAGCCAGTACTTCTCTCATCACCAGTGTCTTGAAAATCTTAATCACCGGGTCTAAGGGTACTGGCGGTGTCCAAGTCGATTTTGGAAAAAACTTTAGATTGATTGCTACCTGTATCTTTCTTGTTCAAGTATACACACAATTGTACACAATTGTAGCTGTCTCATAAACTGTTCAAGATCAATATTAAACTGAAGCTCATCAAAACTAAATGCTAGAATAAATGACAAACCGCGAGACAATAATGCTTTGTCAGAAATAGAAAGATCATATGTAGATAGATTGATTACTATGGATTCATCCACTTTTGAAAGCAAGTTTGCGGACACATTCTGTTTGTAGTTGATCCTCTTGTTCTGCAATTTCCATGTTCTATTCCTCTCTTGGGGCATTGGTCTAAAAATCATCACTGGACTCAATACTACTGGAGAAACCGTCATTATACAGTGGGGGAAATAAGTATTTGATCCCTTGCTGATTTTGTAAGTTTGCCCACTGACAAAGACATGAGCAGCCCATAATTGAAGGGTAGGTTATTGGTAACAGTGAGAGATAGCACATCACAAATTAAATCCGGAAAATCACATTGTGGAAAGTATATGAATTTATTTGCATTCTGCAGAGGGAAATAAGTATTTGATCCCCCACCAACCAGTAAGAGATCTGGCCCCTACAGACCAGGTAGATGCTCCAAATCAACTCGTTACCTGCATGACAGACAGCTGTCGGCAATGGTCACCTGTATGAAAGACACCTGTCCACAGACTCAGTGAATCAGTCAGACTCTAACCTCTACAAAATGGCCAAGAGCAAGGAGCTGTCTAAGGATGTCAGGGACAAGATCATACACCTGCACAAGGCTGGAATGGGCTACAAAACCATCAGTAAGACGCTGGGCGAGAAGGAGACAACTGTTGGTGCCATAGTAAGAAAATGGAAGAAGTACAAAATGACTGTCAATCGACAAAGATCTGGGTCTCCACGCAAAATCTCACCTCGTGGGGTATCCTTGATCATGAGGAAGGTTAGAAATCAGCCTACAACTACAAGGGGGGAACTTGTCAATGATCTCAAGGCAGCTGGGACCACTGTCACCACGAAAACCATTGGTAACACATTACGACATAACGGATTGCAATCCTGCAGTGCCCGCAAGGTCCCCCTGCTCCGGAAGGCACATGTGACGGCCCGTCTGAAGTTTGCCAGTGAACACCTGGATGATGCCGAGAGTGATTGGGAGAAGGTGCTGTGGTCAGATGAGACAAAAATTGAGCTCTTTGGCATGAACTCAACTCGCCGTGTTTGGAGGAAGAGAAATGCTGCCTATGACCCAAAGAACACCGTCCCCACTGTCAAGCATGGAGGTGGAAATGTTATGTTTTGGGGGTGTTTCTCTGCTAAGGGCACAGGACTACTTCACCGCATCAATGGGAGAATGGATGGGGCCATGTACCGTACAATTCTGAGTGACAACCTCCTTCCCTCCGCCAGGGCCTTAAAAATGGGTCGTGGCTGGGTCTTCCAGCACGACAATGACCCAAAACATACAGCCAAGGCAACAAAGGAGTGGCTCAGGAAGAAGCACATTAGGGTCATGGAGTGGCCTAGCCAGTCACCAGACCTTAATCCCATTGAAAACTTATGGAGGGAGCTGAAGCTGCGAGTTGCCAAGCGACAGCCCAGAACTCTTAATGATTTAGAGATGATCTGCAAAGAGGAGTGGACCAAAATTCCTCCTGACATGTGTGCAAACCTCATCATCAACTACAGAAGACGTCTGACCGCTGTGCTTGCCAACAAGGGTTTTGCCACCAAGTATTAGGTCTTGTTTGCCAGAGGGATTAAATACTTATTTCCCTCTGCAGAATGCAAATAAATTCATACACTTTCCACAATGTGATTTTCCGGATTTAATTTGTGATGTGCTATCTCTCACTGTTACCAATAACCTACCCTTCAATTATGGGCTGCTCATGTCTTTGTCAGTGGGCAAACTTACAAAATCAGCAAGGGATCAAATACTTATTTCCCCCACTGTATACAGAATCAACTACTGCCTCAAATTTGGTGACTCTGCCTGTTGACATCTCCCGATCTTTAAACATCCAAGGATAAACATGACACAGATTCTAACCACGAAGTGTTTAAATTTTTGAATGATCTGCAGTTCACTAGCTAGACATATTTTAAATCCTGACCTCAGTGTTCTAGGCATTTAAAAGCAATGTTAAGAAGTAGGATTTACATAAGTAAGATATGTTATGCTGCTATTCTTCCTATTTCTCTCTCTCTTTTCTTTTTTTACATCATGGCAGGAGCGTAGCCAGACACCCAATTTTGGGTGGGCCTGGGCCCAAGATAGTAACATAGTAGATGACGGCAGAAAAAGACCTGCATGGTCTATCCAGTCTGCCCTAGACAAACTCATATGTGTATACCTTACCTTGAATTTGTACCTGTCCTTTTCAGGGCACAGACCATATAAGTCTGCCCAGCAGTATTTCCCGCCTCCCAACCACCAGTCCCGCCTCCCATCACTGGCTCTGGTACAGACCGTATAAGTCTGCCCTCCCCTATCCTCACCTCCCAACCACCAACCCCTCTTCCCCCCACCTGCTCTGCCACCCAATTTCAGCTAAGCTTCTGAGGATCCATTTCTTCTGCACAGGATTCCTCTATGAATATCCCATGCATGTTTGAACTCCGTTACCGTTTTCATCTCCACCACCTCCCGTGGGAGAGCATTCCAAACGTCCACCACCCTCTCTGTGAAAAAATACTTCCTGACATCTTTCCTGAGTCTGCCCCCCTTCAATCTCATTTCATGTCCTCTCGTTCTACCGCCTTCCCATCTCCGGAAAAGATTCGTTTGCGGATTAATACCTTTCAAATATTTGAATGTGAACTCTGCCTTGTCCCACAAGTGATTTGTTCTCTTCCTCTCTCGCCTGCATGCCATGTGGTCTCTCAAATATCTCCTCCCTCCCTCCACATACCTTTTAAATTACAGATTTTCACTGGCAGCGAGCAGCAACTAATATACACAGCTCATGTTGGCCCCATAGCCTTCCCTCTGATGCAACTTCCTGTTTCCGCATAGGTGGAAATACATCAGAGGGAAGGCTGTGGGGCCAGTGCGAACAGTATGTTTCAGTCGCTGCTCGCTGCATGCGAAGATCTGCTATGTACAAGGTATGTAGGAGGGACAGCTTTTGGAAGTTTTTGGCTGGTGGGGCTTGGTGATCCCTGCCAGCTAGGTGTGCTGCTACTGGGTGGGCCTTAGCCCAAAGTAGGTGTGCCTGGGCCCACCCTTGGCTACGCCACTACATCATGGTTGTTTCATTCTTTATACATATACTAATCAAACATTAATGCCTGTGTCCCGCCCTCGCTGACGTTATGTCACACGAGGGCGGAACACACGCAGAGAAGAAGGAAGGCCGACGGCAGCTCAGATAAGCTGTGTGCTGCGTTCCGGCGGTTTGAATAGTGAAGCCAGGTACCCGGCCCGGGTGGAGGGGTGGCGGAGGGGACTCCAGGGGGGGGGGGGCGGCGGCGGCGGCAGCGACTCCGGGGGAGGGCCTTTCAACCCCCCCTTCCTTTACTAGCCCGTTTTTACGGGCTCAACGGCTAGTCATATATATATATATTATAAGGTTACCTCTAGTAGTTTGATGTAGTCTGGAAGATCTTTTTTTTAATTATTATTATGGCACTAACAGCTTTCTTTTTCCCTCCTAGTGCTTGTAATATGGTGCCTTGCAGCCTAATTGTGATCTGAGCAACCATTTTGAGCAGCTTCTTCTCTGACAAAGATTCTAAACTACTGCGAGCTTAGATTTTATAAGGAATACAGCTAAGTAGTAGGTCTTTATTTCTTACTTTTACATTATCTTAAGCACATTTTACAGATTTTTACTGCTCTCTTGTTAAGTTTTAAGACTTAAGCAAAACATATAATCTGCTTTCTCTTTCCTTTATATATTATGAGTTGTTCTTGTGATCTGAATGCTAACAGTGTAGACTCTGATAAACATGCTGACATGAATAATCCTTAGCATCTCTTTCAAATTTCTTGATTTTATTTTGTCTTATTGAATCTCAAAATGTACTCAAAGTCTGTTTCAATTTTTCATGAGCACGTTCAAAATCTGGCAATGGACTTTTCTCTTTGATCTTTTTTAACTCATCGTCCAAAATCTGTTTTTCAGTCTCCAGCAATTTCTTACTCCTTTCAATAATGAAGAGAATTAAATCCAGGAAGCATTTATTGAGTATCATATTAACATAGTAACATAGTAGATGACGGCAGAAAAAGACCTGCACGGTCCATCTAGTCTGCCCACGATAAACTCATATGTGTATACCTTACCTTGATTTGTACCTGTCTTTTTCAGGGCACAGACCGTATAAGTCTGTCCAGCAGTATTTCCCGCCTCCCAACCACCAGTCCCACCTCCCATCACCGGCTCTGGCACAGACCCCGTATAAGTCTGCCCTCCCCTATCCTAGCCTCTCAACCACCAACCCCTCTTCCCCCCGCCACCCAATTTCAGCTAAGCTTCTGTGGATCCATCGGTTAACAAATTGTTCATTCTCCTAAAAAATCTGTGGTGCTTTTAAAATGCTCATACCCCTATGGGCAGAAGGTGGGTTTTGGGCTTGGAGAGGGGAAGTGTAGGGATGGAGGAGTGGCCTAGTGGTTAGCATGGTGGACTTTGGTCCTGGGAAACTGGGTTCAATTTCCACTGCAGGCACAGGCAGCTCCTTGTGACTCTGGGCAAGTTACTTAACCCTCCATTGCCCCAGGTATAAATAAGTACCTGTATATAATATGTAAGCCACATTGAAACCTGCTATGAGTGGGAAAGCACAGAGTACAAATGTAACAAAAATAAAATGGAGTAAATTTAAACATAAAAGTGTTTCACTTCATATATTTTAAAGAATTTGTTTAAACTTGCCTTTTGACATATTGGTCTAGTTTGTACTTTTCACTTGCAATAAAAATTAGTTAAACATAAAATAATTTACAATACTTAATTAAATCCACACTGTTTAGTTCAAGATTAATGGCAGCTTTAAATTTAGTAGTAAATGTTTCCCATTCTCTCAAGTCACATCCTATTTTTGGTACAGAAATCAGTAGTGTCACTCAACAAACCAGCAGCTGTTTTGGACATTATGACCTGGACATCCCTATTCTGACTTGGACATCCTTTTGAAAATGCCCCTTCACGTATACTCTGTATCAGTCAGATCATCAGAAGCTGAGTCTAGCTACATTACGAAGTACAGATCTTATCACTATACTTCCTTATAGATCCACTCAAATATGTTCACCTCATGTTCTTATTCATTTCTTATTCAATTCAATTCAAAAATATTTTAATTAACTACTTATATGAACATTCAGTTATTCTCAAATATTCAGGCTCTCTCCTGACATGACGTCATGTTTCTTTCTGCTATGTCAGGATGAAGGTTGGTATTGATTGTGGTGAGAAATAGTTTATGATTATGTTAGACATTACCACGGCTTTTGATACAATTCATCATGACATCCTGTTAAATAGGCTTAGAAATCTGACCATCCAGAATACAGTCTGGGATTGATTTAATTCTTTTCTGACAAAATGCCGTTACCGAGCCCGAGTACATCATGGTAATGACTCTGATTGGTTTCCCATTTGTGCAGGCATTCCGCAGGGATCTGCCCTATCTGCTGTTCTGTTATATATATATATATATATGTATATATATATATATATATATATATATATATATATATATATATATATACTTCCACTTTATCATGTCTTTTCCTGTTTGGGACTGCAATCTCTGATACATGAAGATGATATCCAGTTCTACTTTGCAATGAAAGATACTGTGAAAAGTTATTTTCTTTTAATTTTCTGAGCATGAGTCTTGAAATGATTAGGAGTTGGATGAGAGCTAACAGATTTCAGCTAAACCTTTCAAAATCACAAATTTTGGGTCGTGTTTACAAAGGCTTGCTAGCCTTTTTAGCATGCACTAAAAATTAGTTCACGCTAACCATATAGATGCCCATAATAGTCCTATGGGCATATACACAGTTAGCATGTGCTAATTTTTAGCACACACTAAAAACTCTAGCACGTCTTTGTAAACAGGGCCCTTTATTTTTATCGAATAAGTTTGAACCTACTACAATTTCATCTTTTGTTAAAATTGATGATACAATTTTTCTTAGTATAATGTGAGTGATGGTAACTCCAGGTGTTACCTGCTTGATGTGGACTAGGTTTAAGGTTTTTGCTTTTTTTTTTGTTTGTGTTGTGTTTTTACTGTAATTTCCTATGCTATTAAAAAATTCTAATTAAAAACATTTTGACGATATTGAGATTTCAATTCTTTCACAATGTCGGTATCTTGGAGTCATTATTGGTTCATCATTGTCATTTAAACCTTATATTAGCAACATTATTCAAAAGGTATTTTTAAATTCGAGATTAGATGATTGAAAGATTTGTTGTCTCCCTATAATGTTCAATCTGTACTACAAGCTTTGATAGTACTAATTTTTGACTACTGTTGTGCATTGTTATTAGGTCTTTAAAAAAAAACCAACAACAATACAATACATGCTTTACAGATAGCTCAAAATAGTACTGCCAGGATGCTTGTTGGACTTCCACAGTTGAGTCATATTACCCCAGTCTTGAAAGAACTGCATTGGCTCTCAGTATATTATTGAGTCCAGTTTAAAGTACTTTCATTAATCCATAAGGCTTTGAATAATGAGGCACCTTTAGCACTTGCAAATGCACTCAGAATATACTACTACTATTACTTATAATTTCTATAGCACTACAAGGCATACGCAGCGCTGTACACCATACACAAAAAAGACAGTCCCTGCTCAAAGAGCTTACAATCTAGATAATATATCGGCCAAATTGGAGCTTGAGATCTTCTACTAAATTATAGATAGATGTTCCCATATTTAGGCAGATAAGACGACATCTGTCACTCAAATATTGTGCAGGTACAGGGAGCATGACTCTGGAATTCACTGCTATATAAAATGCAGCACATTAGCTCAATTCTACAGTTTAGGAAACAATTGAAGGCACATCTTTTCTTGCAAGCTTATTGCACTTAAGCATGGCAGCTTATTCATTGTGTGCAGGCTGTTTCAAATTAGATAGTAAATCTCACAGATTCAACGTTTTGTGTGAATGTTTTGTTGATTTTGTTTTGTCTGTTCTAATTTTATGTATGTTCGATATTGTACGCCGTCTTGAAGATAGGGGGTCTTTTACTAAGCCGCTGTAGTGCTTTTAGCTCACGGAAGAAATCAGTTATCGGTATATTCCTATGGGCATCTCGGCATTTACTGCCAGCTGATTTCTACCATGAGCTAAAAATGCTACTGTGGCTTAGTAAAAGACTCCCATAGTGCAGTCTATAAATATTTGAAATAAATAAATCTACAGGCTATTGACCCTTGCACTCTCCATCATTGTCTCATCTCTCCTCTCATCCTCTATATTATTCAAATCTGCCAATGAGGTAATCTCTTCTTATAATGCTATACTTTCCTCTGCTTTGGACTCTCTTGCTCCTTCTATTCCTCCTCCTGTAAGGCACACCAAAGCCCAGCCTTGGCCAACCCCCAGAATCCACTACCAATTTTCCTATGCCTATTCTGCAGAGTGCATTTGGCTAAAATCCTATGCTCACACTGACTTCATACATTTTAAAATCTTGCTGACCTCCTTCCAGCCTGCTATTGCACTTGCCTAACAAGAGTACTATGTTCCTTTGACAAACTGTAACCTCCAAACCTCACTGTCTCTGTCACACTGTACTCCCTCCTCAGAAAACCTCTACCTCCAGACCCGCTTCACTTTCTGCCAAGACTATGGATGAGTATTCCATGACAAGATTCACAAGGTTAATCTTGAGTTCTCCGTCATGATTGTAAGCTCTTTGAGCAGGGACTGTCTTTCTTCTATGTTTGTGCAGCGCTGCGTACGCCTTGTAGCGCTATAAAAATGCTAAATAGTAGTAGTAGTAGTAGTAATGTCACCTCCAGTTTCCCTTCCTCCACTCCATTCTCACATCTTTCCTTCAATCCTTACCACCTTTTCTTCTGGAGACTAAACATCTTCTCTCCTCCTCCAAATTCACTACCTCTGATCCCTTCTTCACTCATTAATTTGGTAGTATCTCTCCTACCTTCACAGGTCATCCTTTCTATCATATCCTTAACCTATCATGTTCCACTGCAACTCTTTGTGATTACACCACTCCTCAAAAAAAAAAATCCTTCAATGTCCCTACCTGTTCTACCAACTATCATCCCATCTCCCGCCTCTCTTTCGTATCCAAGCCACTTGAATATGCTCTTCACTGCTGCTGTCTTGCCTTTCTTTCATCTCAAGATATTCTTGGCCCACTCTAGTCTGTCTTTTGCCCTCTACATTCTACAGAACCAGCCCTTGCCAAAGTCTCCAGTGACCTGTTCCAGAGCTGCCAAGTTACCCATTCCAGGAGGGAGACTTTTTGGCCAGTCCTGATTTTAAACTTACATCCCAAAGCAACGTAATATTTGAAGTCCGTGATTCTATCCATTGAAATCAGTGCTGCAGGTCCCATAATGCACCAGGATGAAGTCGGCAGAAACCTAGGACCGGCCAAAACTTCTCTCTCCTGGAATGGGTAACTTGTTCCTGGCCAGATCAAGGGCCTTTATTCAATCTTCATTCTTCATGGCCCATTTGCTGATTTTGACACGGTTGATCACCAGCTACTCCTTGATATGCTGTCCTAAATTGGATTTGGGGGTTATGTTTTATCTTGGGTTTCTTATCTCTCACATGGCACTTTTAGTGTATCTTCTCAAATCGTTCTCCACTGCTATCTCACTTAATCAATTTACCTCAGGGTTCTATCTTGAGTCCTCTTCTCTTTTCTCTATGTATTAGTGTAATCCCCTTGTAAATTGATGCTGGAAATTTTCTCTGGGGATTACTACACCTACTGTAGAACTCTCCAGATTCACTGGGGGTAGAGAAAACAGCATGAGTAGGAGGTTGAAGAGCCCAGCCCAGAGGGAGGTTTAAGACTAGAGAATAAGTGACAAGAGATTTCATAGTTGGGGTGGAGTTGGAAGGTAATAAAAGTGATAGGATTAAAGTGCACATTGTCTTTGGTTGCCTTCACCCCCACCAGAACCTGATCAGGCCTAATAATCTAAGGCTGAACTAAGGAGTAATTGCTGTTAATAAAAGCAGTAACTGAGAGGAGAGCTCTGGGTGGATAGAAAGGGTTAATCCCCTGGGAGCAGCACAGGAAGAAGCCTTTGCAGTGCCAGAGGCAGCAGCTCAGGGAAGTGCACCTCAGAAGGACAGACAGGGAGGTCTGATCCTGACTCAGTGACTGGGATAAAGCCTGGCCCCGGCCTGCACCCAGCTCAGTAAAGATAAAACTTTTGTTTGTAGCCCCGGTTCAGGTACCTGACCCAAAGTACTATCTGGTGCTCGAAACTTTGTAGTGAGACCAGGGTTACATTTGTTTCCTTGGTGCTCTGATCTCAACCCATGGTTTTCAGTACCACCTTTATGCTGATCTACCTCTCTATACTAGAAATTTCACGAATCCGGGCCCAAATCTCAGCCTGTTTGATATTGTTATTTGGATGTCCCACCACCAAGACAGAGCTTCTCATCTTTCCCCGTAAACACACCTCGCCCCTTTTCCCATTCTCTATTTTTGAGGATATCACTGTCATCCTCTCTGTCTCCTAAGCTCATAACATGGGGTCATCTTTGGCACCTCTTTCTCTGCATATATCCAACAGACTGCTAACATCTATCGTTTCTTTATCTATTACATCACCAAAATGTGTCCTTTCTTTTCTGAACACTGTACCAAAATACTTATCCATACTCTCATCACCTCTGGTCAGGGCCGCCGAGAGGGGGGGGGGGGAAATTTCCCGGGCCTGGGATTCCAAGGGGGGCCCGGCGCAGGGATCTCTCGCCCGCTCCTGTTCCCAGGCCACCAGCGCCGCAGTCCCCAGTCTCCACCTACCTACCCTCAGCTCCCTTCTTTCTGCCATCCGACCACCTTCATTAAAAAAAAAAATCTCAAAATCGGCAGCGCAGCGCCTTCTGTGTGAGAAGCAGCAGATCGCCTCGGGCGGGCCTTCCCTCACTGTGTACCGCCCTCCTCTGATGTAACTTCCTATTTCCACGAGGTATGTCACTATCTGTGTCCTTCTCCTCCACCGCCAACTCCAGACTCTCTTCCTTCCACCTTGCTGTGCCATATGCCTGGAATAGGCTTCCTGAGGTGGTACATCATGCTTTGACTATAGCCCTATTCAAATCCAGGCTAAAAGCCCACAGTTTTAGGCTTCTTAATCCCTTATTTGTCTGTTTAATGCCCACATTATTTTGTTCATTCCCATAATAGATGAAACTCCCTAACCTCTTATTTGTCCTGTCTGTCTGTCTGGAATAGATTGTAAGTTCTGCCAAGTAGGGATTTTGTCTTACTTGCCACAAAAATCTTGTAGTGCTATAGAAATGATAAGTATACTCCTGGGGAAATTCTGTGCAGCATTTGTGCAGAAATCCCCATCTCCACAGGATGCATAGAATTCTGCCGTTGCCATGCAGAATTCAGCATAGGCCCGGGCAAGCAGCAGCTCCGTTCATTCTCCACTTCTTCTTCCGTGCTGAACTCTCGTGGCAAGAGGAGGAGGAAGTGAACTGGTGCACACTGGGTCACTTCCTTCTTCTGTGCTGGATTAGACCCAACTATGTGAATCGCGAGAGCCCCAGTGGTTCACATAAACAGTCATGTTTAAACTGGCATAGGAGGAGGAAGTGACCCGATATGCACCAGTTCACTTCCTCCTCTTCTTGCCACAGGAGTTCAGCAATGGAGGGGAACAGAAAGTGACTCAGTGAGCAAAGCAGAGTAGCTCCTGCTGTTGCCTATAGCTGAGAATGAGAAGGGGCCAGAGCAAAAGTAATTGTGCAGTAGGGGATTGGGGGAGCATAGCAAGTAGGGTTACCATATTTTGTCCCCCAAAAAGGAGGACACATGCCCCGCCCCACCACACACCCCACCACGCCCCCTTTCATACCCTCGCTCTGCCCCCGTCACATTTTCCCTTCCCCCCTGTCACACACCCGGTCACTCCCCCTCCCCGTCACCCCCTCCCCTTACCTTACTACTGCTCTGGTGGTCTAGTGACCTCTTTGGGGCAGGAAAGAGCCCCCTTTTTCCTGCCCGGAGCGCTGCCCTGCATGCATCCTTCCTGTTCCTGATCTCGGCACCCATTCAAAATGGCCGCCGAGAGTTGAAGTCTCGCGAGGTCACTTCAACTCTCGGCGGCCATTTTGAATCGGCACTGAGATCAGGAACAGGAAGGATGCATGCAGGGCAACGCTCTGGGCAGGAAAGAGGAGGCTCTTTCCTGCCCCTAAGACGGAAGAGGTCACTAGACCACCAGGGCAGTAATAAGTAAGGGGAGGGGAGGCCAGCAATCTGCCCGTTTGTCCAGATTTCTGGACAAACGGGCAGGCTGGTGGGTGGGCCGTCCTATAGGACAGCCCACCCACCAGCCTGCCCTTTTGTCCAGAAATCCGGACAAACGGGCAGATTGGCAAAACCCGCCCGGTTGCCTGGACATACTACTACTTAACATTTCTAGAGCGCTACTAGGGTTACACAGCGCTGTACAGTTTAACAAAGAAGGACAGTCCCTGCTCGAAGGAGCTTACAATCTAAAGGACGAAATGTCAAGTTGGGGCAGTCAAGATTTCCTGAATAGAGGTGTCGTGGTTAGGTGCCGAAGGCGACATTGAAGAGGTGGGCTTTGAGCAAGGATTTGAAGATGGGCAGGGAGGGAGCCTGGCGTATGGGCTCAGGGAGTTTATTCCACGTCAAAAATCCGGACATATGGTAACCCTAATAGCAAGGTAAGTGTGCAATGGAGTTGGGGGGGCAGAAAAAAAGCGAGTGCGCAATGGGGATTGAGGGAATTTAGCAAGGTGAATGTGCAATGGGGATTGGGAGGGGTAGAGCAAGGTAAGTGTGCAATGGGGCGGGGAGCAGAACAAATGCGAGTGTGCAATGGGCATTAGGAGGGGCAGAGCAAGGTGAGTGTGCAATTGGCATTGGGATGGGCAGAACAAGGTGAGTGTACAATGGGGATTGAGAGGGGGCAGAGCAAGGTGTGTGTACAATGGGAATTGGGAAGGGGCAGAACAAAGTGAGTGTACAATGGGGCTTGGGAGGAGCAGAACGAGGTGAGTGTGCAAAGGGGATTGGGAGGGGCAAAACAAGGTGTGTGCACAATGGGGATTGGAAGGGGCAGAACGAGGTGAGTGTGCAATGGGGATTGGGATGGGCAGAACAAGGTGAGTGTACAATGGGGCTTTGGAGGAGCAGAACAAGGTAAGTGTGCAAAGGGGATTGGGAGGGGCAAAACAAGGTGTGTGCACAATGGGGATTGGGAGGCGGCAAAGCAAAGTGAGTGAGATATGGGGATAGGAGTGGGGTTAGAGAAAGTTCAGAATATGCCATGAGAATTGGAGCAGCAAGCTGAAAGTGTGCCACTGGTAAGTGGGGATCATGTCTGAAGGTGGGGGTAGATACAGTGATAGCTGGGGAGAGAAGGAGAAAGAATGAGTGGGGGTATTGAATGCAGAAGTAGACTTTGGGAGCAGACAGAATTAGGGGTCTCATTGGGAGTTAAAGGAAGAGGAAACTGGGGAGCCTGTGAAAGGAAAAGGCAGGAAGGGATTTCAGGGCTTATGATGGAGTAATTCTGCACAAATCACTACAAATATACAATGCAGAATTTTAAAATGTTGTGCACAGAATTCACCCAGGAGTATAAATAGTAGTAGTACAGAATCCTCTCTGACAACAGATTCCAAAGAGATCTTTTTCTCATAGTTCATTTCTAATTCACTTTTGGACTAATAAATTATCTTTGCTATGTTAAACATATCACAATACAGTTTCATTTGTATTATTTTTTAATTATACTTCAACTACCTTATTTTTCAATCCACCCTATTGAACACAAACATTAAACACAAGAATCACATATCAATGTGATTGAAATGTGTGATTAAGAGCCAGACATGTCTCCTTTGGAAAGATATGGCCTATGAAGATTTCACATCTATTATTATTTGAAATCAACAACATATTGAAGCAATCGTAGGATATACACGATTGTTGAATATCGGTGGGACTAGCATATGATTGGTGAATATCGCATGGACCAAATACAGCAGTTGATGGACTATATATTTGAACACATTGGGAAGTTGCCAAGATTGAACATTGGGTGATGGTGTAACATATTGTTGCATCGTGTACTGATCATTGTGGACAACAAGTTATGAGAGATAATATTTTACTAGATAGTTCAGATGATTGTTTGAGGAGATGTGTTAGGTGATGTGTGATTCTTGTGTTTAATGTTTGTGTTTAATAGGGTGGATTGAAAAATAAGGTAATTGAATTATAATTAAAAAAAATAATACAAATGAAACTGTATTGTGATATGTTTAACATAGCAAAGATAATTTATTAGTCCAAAAGTGAATTATTTGTTATATGTGACTAATTAGAGGAGAGTGTAACCCGTGTAGTGTTAATAATAGTTCATTTCTAGAGATACACTATCCGCCTTATTTTTAAAAGAGAAAGACGCCCATATTTCGACCCAAATCGGGAGATGGGCGCCTTTCTTCCGTGGGCGGCCAAATCGGTATAATCGCAAGCCGATTTTGGGTGTCTTCAACTGCAATCTGTCACGGAAACGGCCAAAGTTGACGGGGGGGGGGTGTCGGAGGCGTGGTGAAGGCGGGACTGGGGCGTGTTTATCGGCCAAGGAGAGATGGGCGTCCTCAGCCGATAATCGAAAAAGAAAGGCATTTTTAGCGCGAATTTGGGTCACTTTTTTTTTACCCTTTTTTTACGAACCAAGTGCCCAAAAAGTGCCCTAAATGACCAGATGACCACCGGAGGGAATCGGGGATGACCACCCCTGACTCCCCCAATGGTCACTAACCCCCTCCCACCCAAAAAAAAACAATTTTAAATACTTTTTTTCCCAGCCTGTATGTCAGCCTCAAATGTCATACCCAGCTCCATCACAGCAGTATGCAGGTCCCTGGAGCAGTTGTTAGTGGGTGCAGTGGACTTCAGGCAGGTGGACCCAGGCCCATCCCCCCCCCCTGTCACACTTGTGGTAGTAAATGGGAGCGCTCCAAACTGCCTCCAAAACCCACTGTACCCACATCTAGGTGCCCCCCTTACTACTACTACTAATCATTTCTATAGCGCTACTAGACGTAAGCAGCGCTGTACACTTGAACATGAAGAGACAGTCCCTGCTTGACAGAGCTTACAATCTAATTAGGACAGACAAACAAAACAAACAAGAGATAAGGGAATATTAAAGTGAGGATGACAAAATAAGGGTTCTGAACAAGTGAGTAAGGGTTAGGAGTTAAAAGCATCAAAAAGGTGGGCTTTTAGCTTTCCTGCAGAGGAGCAGTCTTAAACCATACACTTCAGCCATAAGTGCTATGGTAATGGTGTAGAGTTGTGGGCAGTGGGTTTTGGGGGGGGGGGTTGGGGGGCTCAGCACCCAAGGGAACGGAGCTATGGACTTCAGAGGTAGTTAACTTTTTTTTTTAATTGTTACAAGTGCCCCCTAGGGTGCCCGGTTGGTGTCCTGGCATGTGAGGGGGACCAGTGCACTACGAATCCTGGCCCCTCCCATGACCCAATGCCTTGAATTTGGTCGTTTTTGAGCTGGGCGCCTTTGGTTTCCATTATCGCTGAAAAACGATACCGCCCAGCTCAAATCCGCACAAATCCAATGCATTTGGCTAGCACAAACCGTATTATTGGAAAAAGATGGATGCCCATTTTTTTCAAAAATACGGTTTGTCCCGCCCCTTCACGTACCCGTTCTCGGAGATAGACACCCATGGAGATGGGCATTCGCGTTCGATTATGCCCCTCTATGGCTCTCCCAGTTCTACCTGGTTAATAATTTTTTGGGACTTTTCCTCCAGGAACTTGTCCAAACCTCTTTTGAACCCTACTGTGTTAGTTACCCTGACCATATCCTCCAGCACAGATTCCACAGCTTAATTACGTGCGCTGTGAAAAAAAAAACTTTCTATGATTTTTCAGTCTGCTAATCATTAGTTTTATGGATTATGTTCTTGTTTATGTTCTTGTTTTTGTATTGTTTGAAAGGCTAAACTCTTCAATCTATAATTGTTCCCCTCAATCATGATTTATAAGCTTCTATCATATCCCCTCTGTCATCTTTTCCCTAAGTTGAAGAGCCCAACCTGTTTAGCCTCTCTTCATAAGGGAGGTATTCCATGCCCTTTACCATTTTTGTTGCCTTTCTCTGAACCTTTTCTAGTTTCACTATATCCTTTTTGAGATGGGGCAACCAGAACTGCACACAGTATTGAAGGAGTGGACATACCAGGGAATTATGCAGAGGTATGATGGCAGTTTCATTCTCCATCCCTTTTTAAACAATCAAACATTCTATTTGCCGTGTCACACTGGGTTAGAAATTTCAACATGCTGATTACTATGACTCATGATCCTTTTCTTGAGTGGTGACTTTTAACTCAGAACCTGGAATTTTGTACCTGTACTTGTCCACATTAAATTGCATCTATCATTTAGATACTCCTGGTTTCACAAAATCCTAAATTCTCACAATCCTCTACTCTTATCAACTTTGAATAATTTTGTGTCATCTTAAGATTTGATCACTTCACTATCGCTATCACTACATCATTTACAAATATGCTAAACAGAGGTCCCAGTGCAGACCCTTGAGGCACTCCACTCAGGATTGGCTCTAGGCATGGACCAGGTGAGCACTGGCTCAGGGCACTAAGCTTCAAGAGCACCAAAAGCCTGCCTCACTGGTACCTCTGTAGCAGCCTGTTCCCGGCCAATGACAGCATCTCCCAACTCCCACGAGTTTGGCACATTTCATCTTTTGCCCTCCACTTCACCCTTGGGTCGGGCCTTTCCTCTCCCCCCACGCACTATGATCCAGCAGCTGGTCTCTCTCTCAACTCGGCATACCACCCCATGATATGGCAGCTTCCACTCTCTCAACCCTGCCCCCCCCCCCCCCCCGATGATCCCTCTCTCTAATCTCTCTTCAGTCTACCTTTAAGTAAATGTGTCTCCTTTCTAGAGGTGGCATGGCAGGCAGTATCTGCAGTTCACCTAACCCTGCCTGCACAATTGCTGCAGCTTTCCTTTGCTGTGTCCTACCCCCTCTGATGTAATTTCCTGTTTCTTCAGGGGCTGAATGCACCAAAGAAAAGCTGCAGTAATGGCACAGGCAGGGTTAAGTGAATTGCTAATGCTGCCTGCCACCTCTAGAGAGGAGAAAGATAGACTGGGGGGGGGGGGGGGAGGGAAGTGGAGGAGATGAGAGAGAGGCCAGCTGCTGAAAAATGGGGAGTGGGTTCAGAGTGAGAAAGCTGCAGGATTGTAGGGGAGGGTCAGAGTTGCAGTTAAGAGAGAGAAGCCAACTGCCAGACCATGGAGGAAGGGGGATGAGAGCGTGGGGAGCTACCTTCGTGGGGGAGGTTTGACAGAGGGTGAAGCTGCTGGTGCAGATGGGGGAATTAACAGAGGGGGGATGCTGGACTGCAGGGACTGGGGGAGGAGCAGTTGAGAGAGAGGCCAGTTATCGGGCCATGGGGAGGAAGGTTGAGTGAGGGGGAGCTGCCAGATCACGGGGACAAAAGGGGTGGTTGAGAGAGAGGCCAGCTGGTGGACCGCAGGGGAGGGAGGTTTGAGGGGGAGCTGCTGGATCATGGAGGAGGTGTTTTAGAGAGTGGAGCTGCCAGAACAGGGTGGAGGGGTTTAGAGATGGGGGATGCCGCATAGGCGCCCGGTATAAGAGGCTTGGGGAGGCTACGCCTCCCCTGCTGAAGCAGGATGGATCAGCTGAGGAGTCCCACTGCTCTGGGGGGGGGGGGGGGGTTAAATTGTTGATTTACCTCTATCCCCACAGCAGGAGCTGCAGTGAAAGCCTTGTGTAACCAGTTGTAGAAATTGGTTTATGGTTTAATTTGTTTACCTTACTGCTGGGAGAGCAAGGGAGGTTGGCTGGAGGTGTCCTGGGTTGCCAGGAAGATATTTAACGAGGATGACTTCCTGACCTGCACTGCACGTGAGCAGTTCATACCAAAGAGATTTGCACTGACACCTGAGGACAGATAGCAGCAGAATCGGATACTGGGCCAGCATGATCAGAAAAAGTCACCAGACAACAAAGGTAGAAAAGATCATTTTATTTTCATTATAGTGCTTGTATATGTCCACTTTGAGAATCAGGTGCTCAACATTAAAAGTTTATATTTATTTACTTATTTATGGCATTTTATCCCACATTAAACATGCATTAGGGTGTTTTGTGGCTCTACAAGAGAATTGTGATAATATGATCCCTTGTTTCATATTGTTGATGGTCTGCATTTTCCGTATGGGTGGTATATTGGTGTATTAGGTTCTGCCCAGTGTAATATTTATGGTACAGTAAGGTTCTGAGTGTTTTGCAGTTGAGCGATTGTGGTTAGACTATGCTTTGAGCAACCACTTTATTCTTTGACATATGATACATATCTAATATCTAAATTTAATAAAAGGTATTAATTGTGACTTTTATTTTTATTTATTTATTTTTTCTGTGTGATATCAGACAATTATGGATTTAAGCTCCACCCTGGCCCCACCCCTAACCCCGCCCCCTTTAGCCTCCCCAAACAGTTGGGCCACCGACCGCCTATAGGGATGCCCAACCTTGGGGTGGAGGGGTTGAGAGGAAGGTTGCCTGATCCAGGAGTGGAAGGAAGAGAAAAGGAGAGGCGTTGGACCTGGGCTGAGGGAAGGGAGAGATGTTGGACCAAGGGCAGAGTGAAGGGATGGAGAGAAGAGATGTTGGACTGGGGATGCAGGTGCTGACAGGGATCTGGGCCCCCGGGCAATAAAGGTCATGGTCCCCCCTCCCCCAACCTCCCATCCAGGGGCGTAGCTACGGGTGGGCCTGGGTGGGCCCATGCCCACCCAATCTCAGCTCAGGCCCACCCAATTTTAATTGCCACCGCCGGTTAAAAATGCACAGCAAAGCAGCGGCCGCAGGCCACAGCCTTAGTTTCTGCCGGCGCAGCCCACTCAGCAGCTGACCTCCCAGTCCCACCCACCTGCCTTCAGCAGTTGGACTCAGCACTTGCAAGCAGCTCTTGATTTCTGGTCCTCCTGCTCCTCCTCCTCGGCCTCGTTCTCACGCTAAAAAGTAAGCACTAAGCAGCATGAGTTCAGCTGCTGCACGCGCCACAGCCACACAGCACTGCCTGCTCCCCCCCCCCCTGTCCCGGGCTCGCAATACGTATGGCACGATGACACCATGCCGGGCCGCACGCAGTGCTGCATGAGAAAGGCTGCTGCCGGCCTGGCTGTGTCATGGACGCAGCTCCTTATCCATCGCTGCCTCCCTGGTGCCCTGCCGGCCAGGTCTGGATCTAGATGATTCAATGCCGTTTGGATCAGCAGCAGTAGCACCCCCCCCCCCCCCCCCCCCCCCCGCGGCCTCACAACACAGTCTGAGACAGGATGCAGCTGCCCAGCAGGTAATAAAATTTAAATACATTTAAAAATAAATTTGTTAACATCATGTAATTAACGTCATGGGTGAGAGCAAGATATGGCCTTAAACTGTTAGGTTGAGTTGCTTGAAACTTCCGTGATTTTGGTTTGATTGTTTTTATGTACATCATAGGCTTGCAGATTTAGCGGGTAAAGCCGGCCTGGGCATGAAAGCGAGCAGGCCCTCAAGCATCGATTGTAATTTTTGTCCTATTGGCTTCTTTGAAGGTGGTAGGAGCTGAGGATGTTTTAGGGGATGTTCCTAGTTAGAAGAAAGATTGGGGAGGGATGGGGAGGATTTGGGGAGGTTGGGTGGCTTGGGTTGGATAAAGGGAATCGATCTGATGCAGCAGAAATAATTACAAATATCGTTTTTTTAAGTATGTATGTGGTTTATATTGATGCAGGACAGCTGTTGGGCAGCATTTGTATATCCATGGTGCCCACCCAAAAAGTCAGGTCTGGCTACGCCACTGCTCCCATCTGACAGATTACTTGCTCTGCATCTGTTGTAATATTTCTAAAACACACTTTAGACAAAAACCTGATGTAGAAATAAATAAAATCATTAAATAATGCTAATAATGCATCCAGGGTACACATTTGGAATGATCTGCATGTTTTGCTTTCTAAATGCTGCTGAGGCGCAACATTTTTACATTTGGACACACCTGAAGAATGATGCTCACATATGTGACACACTGCATACATGACCCTCACAGACCTTTGGTCTGACACAGTATAGCAATTCTTATGTTAAATGTACATATGCTCTCCCCAACAACAGATGCAGATCAGAACTAGGAATTTCTCCATGGCAGTCACTATACAAAAAAAAAAAAGAAACATATTCTGATTCTCATGTCAGCTGAGGAACATATCCACTCCTACCCTAGCTGAGATAATATTTAACCATCTCTCTGACCTCGTGTGCAACTTTCTTCAAATCAGTCACCTTACTTTCTAATTCTTCTTACTTTCTTACCCATCTATATGTTACAACATTGCCTTAACCTTCACTACCATGCCATACTTTGTAATGTTAATTGAATATTTTTACTGCTGTAATCACCTATTGCTCATGTTTGATCTATTCTTACTGTACCTCCTTGAGTGAATTCCTTCAAAATAAATAAATAATCAATATAAATCTCTCCACTTCCAGACACATTGTGAAACACAAACCTGAAATAAATCCAGACTTAGCATAAATGTAGTAAACATGTCATATGACAATAGCACTAATCCTAAAATTCATACAGCAAGAACCCAACCTATGAATAGGCAGCACCACAACTATTAAACTGGGCCGTAAAACACCAATATACCAACTACAGGCAAAACAGAACAAGTAGAACTGCTAACGAGTTCTTCACAGAAACTATATACAGAATACCACACCTTCATTTCCAAAACATAGGCAGACCCTCATCAAATACAGAACAAGGGATCATAGATTACAAATATAAAGACAAATTTTAAACTGAGAACCCCACGAAGTCAAACTCAGCACATATCGCAACACTGAAGAAATAAAAACAAATGCATGAACATAATACAAAGCCATTTGTAATGCATATTTCGCAAAGCTAACATATTCCAGTTAATAAATTTCAAAATAAAGCTTTCCTGCCTTCTGCTCTTTCCATCAACAGTCCATTCGTCATTTCTCCCCTCTCCTCCTGTCTTGTTCCATTCCTCCTCTACACACTGATCTTTCCCTTTTAGTTATTTCCTCCATTTTTTCTTTTCTGCCTCTGTCCACTCAAGTTTCACCCTCTTTCTTACCTTCCATTTCTCCATCTCCTGTTTCCTTTCACTTACCTATCAACTTTCCATCTTCTTCTCTCACCCCAGTGCTCTCCCATTTCTGGTCTCACCCTTTTACCCAGCCTCCTATTCCATTCTATCTTTCATCTACTCCCCAATACCACATTTCTATCCTCGGCCCTCCTCCTACTCATCACCTTGACAACCCCCATGGCCTCTCCCATATGGTTCCAACATTCCCAGTATTGCTCCTCCCCCTGCAGCCTTGTAGTCTAATATCCCTTCCATTCTACCACTGTCCCCATCTATGGTCTAGCATCTCTCCTTCTCTCCATTTTGCCTCCAGGTTCACCATCTCTCCCTCTCCTTTTCTCCCTACGTCCCTTCAATGGGATCCAACATATCTCCCTCCCGTCCACCCCCCATGTCCAACATATCTCCATTTCTCTTCCTTTCTTCCCTCCCTAGGTTTAATATTTCTCCCTCTGTTCCCTCCTTCCCTGTACCCCTGGGTCCAATGTCTCTCCATCTATTTTCCTTCCCTTACTCCTTCCCCTCCACCCCCAGATCCAACATGTTTCCATCTCCTTCCCATCCACACCCAGGTCCTTCCATCTATCTCTTCTTTCCACTGCTCCCTGGGTATAACATCTCTCCCTCTCTGTCCTCTCTTTACCACTGCCCCCGGGTCCAATATTTATCCATCTCTCTTCCTTCCCTTACCCCACCTACTCTATATGTCTAACATCTATTGTCATCCTCCTTCCCCTCTGCCCCTGGATCTCACGTCTCCATCTCTCTTTCTTCCCTTCCTCCCTCCCTGCATTTAACATCTCTCCCTCTCTGCTTCCTCCTTCTCTGCTACCCCTGGGTCCAAAATCATCTTTTCTTCCCTTTCCCCACTCCACCCGTCCATCATTTCTCACTCTGCTTCCCCTCTGCCCCTGGGTCTAGCACTACTTGTCTCTCTCAATTCCTCTCCTTCCCTCAGACCAGTATTTCCTCATGTGTCCGACCTCCCCCCCCCCCCTCTTTTAAAGTCTGCAATTCTGTGGCAGAATGGTAGTGATCCCTTCAGCTGTCTGCAGCCTACTGTCTACTGATGTCCTGCTGCATCCCACTCTTGCAGAAGTAGGATGTAGAAATTTGCATTAGAAAGGGGCGGGATGAGTAGAGAGCAGGTCACAGTTCACTTGTAGTTCAATTGTGAATGATGACACTGCCAGAGTCCACTAACACTTGGTATGGGTGCCCTTCTAGCTCCACTTGTAGTACACAATTTCTGGTTCCCAGCTGAGCAGCTTCCACAAAACTGCAGTCATGAATGGTTATTAAGTTCACCTCCATAGTGCCCTCCTCTAGCTCTTGGCAGTCTCTTGCTATGTGATTTCTTCCTCCACATCTGAAACAGGTGGGGGAGTACACTTCCATGGCTGGGGAAAAGGGCAGTGGTACGTTCTTGAGAATGAGGGCTTCCCTCGTTACAGCCCCTTCCTTGGAGATCCTGGGCTGGAGGGCAGTTTCTGCTCCTTTGGGGTGTCTGGTCCAGCTTTCTCTCTTTTCCTCCCAGGACTCCCAGGCCGCTTCTTCTCTGTATAATATTCAGATTCTGGCTGTGCTTGGTATAAAACTTCCACTGCCTCTAATGCACTTTTTGGGGTCAGTTTGGAGTTCTGCTATACCCACTGCTTCATAGGCAGTGGTAGAACTTCCAGGAACTGCTCCAGGAGAATCTTGCTATTTCTGAGCCTGTCTTTCCTTCTGGTGACCTCCTTGAGTTGGTAAAAGAAACTCTGGGGGGTTTTCTTCGCTTGCAGGGAACCCTTCCAGAGCCTCTGCCGATAGGCCTCTGGGGTGCGGGCTGTCCTCTCCAGGGTGGCTGCTTTCATTTCCACATAGGTGGCTTTCTCAGCGGGATTAACATCCTAGAATGCCGTTTGGCTGCTAGCTGTTAGTAAATTCCCCAGATAAGCTGTCTATGGTGCCTCTTGTCAACCAGCAATGCGGGCGGTCCTCTCAAAATTGCTCATTAAATAGTCCGGGTCATCTTCTGGCACCATTTTCTTTAAGTTATATAAAGAAACCAATGTACTAACAAAATTTAAATAGTGCACATGTGAAATGATTTTTTTCTTTTTTTTTTAATTGCTAACAGTGCTCAGTAGGAGGGGTCATTGTCCGAGTGTTCTGTCCCCTGACAGTCTGGCACTAGTTATAGTGTGACCCTAAAATGTGTTAATGCTTTCACTGCTATTCTTACTCCTAAAGATCTTGACTGCTGCAGTCTTCACTGCTAAGATATGTGTGTGAGCAATGCATTGTGCATAATGTAGTTCACAGACAACGCAACCCCACTTGCCTGTCTGTATAAGATCTGTTACTACTGGTTGTGATGCTGCTTAGATCACTCCTCTGTCTCAGCCAAGCTTGGCTTCTTTGTTTACGTGCCAGCACTTCCTGGCCATTTTTACTATCTCTGTCCTGAGAGGTCAGCCAGGTATGACCTTTTCCTCCAATCAGGGGCTGCCCCCTAGAGCCGCTCTTGCCACTCGAGGGCAGGCTTTGTCCCTATTGGCCTTTCTACTCCTTCTTCTCTGAGTCTGTAAGAGCTTCTGGCTCTGTCCCCTGTCCATGAGGAGGACAGTATCCATTTTGCTCCAGGACAAAGCAATGATCCTGCTGTAGCTCTGGAAAAGCACTAGTCTTTTCACCCTGAAAATACCCTCCTAGAAGAGGGTACTGCACTCCCAAACACCTAACTCCGAGCTGCCTCTATCTGTGGAACTACTTTTCTTATCTCTGCAATGAGCTGATCCCACTTAAACTTCTACCTTCTCTTCACTGATACAGCTCATGAAACCACAGGGTTCCTTTGTGCTTATGAACATCTAACTGTGAGTAATCATCTATGTTATTCAATAAAGGAACTTCAGAAAAGAACAAGAGATTTAGGTGTGTTGATGTGCTAGGGGTTTATACTTCAAGATATTGAGACTTATAGCTAAATAACTCTTAAGAAACAGCTATACAAGTCTTGAGAGACTTGACACCCAGAACTTGTGTGCAGTATTTTTGCTGCTGACCCCTTTAGCACATCATTGCACTCCTTCCTCCCTGTCACTTTTGTAAAATATAAAAAAAACGTTTTTCTTTTCTTTTTATAAGTTGGAAAGGTATGCTCAAATGCAGGTTGTACTTAGCTTATTCCGGAGTGCAGGGGGGGGGGGGGGGTCATTGTTGTATTGAATGTTCCGTGGGGATCCCCATCCGTGATTGTGACTAAAAATACATCGGTAGATTACGCTACTCCCTAAAGTGGGGATTAAAATCCAGCTCCCAAGATGGTATATGCTGTTGGTTCCCAACACGCTGGCGTGTTTCGCTATGTTAGCATCCTCAGGGGAACATTATTTTATCTGCAATGAATAAAAACAATCCGTAAAATACAGTCACTCGAGCTATCATCCTTCAAGTATCATTCAAAATATATATTACATATAGCTCAGTCTTTTTACTACCTTTATTTTAAATATTACAATCTAACAGCTGACCTGTGGTGAGACTTCTCAGTTGCAACCACCCGTCAAAAAGACGCCGGGGCATGCACATTGTCCGTGTGATGATGTTTACCTTATATGCTTTCAAGTGTTCATACCACCCAATTGATTTCTTTGTTTAGACCACGAGGTGTTACTGTCTGCCAATAATAGATAAAGCGTTGCTCCTTACGGGTTAAGATAGATGTTATGTCTCCTGTCACATTTGCAGAAATTTGGGTCAATACAACAAATTTCAGGTCTATATCAGCATGATGCATTTCCGCCCAATGAGATACTAACGGGGCATCTTTCATTTGATTTCGTAGATTGCTCAGGTATTCTGCCACTCAATCCTTGATTCTCCTCCTAGTCTGGCCAATATACCACTTGAGGCATGGACATTGAATCCCATATACCACACGAGATGACTCACAATTCGTATTATGTTTAAGAACAAACTTTTTCCCCGTGACTGGGTGCTTGACACTGGCCGTCTTCCATGCATATCTGCAATAAACACATCTGGAGCACTTGTCATGACCCCTTACCACAGTTACCTGGTCCTCCATGTATTTGTGTGTCAGTGTTTCGCTTATATTGGTCGCTCATTTATAGGCAAAGCATACCTCTGAAGTCATGTCATTCAACCTTAGAATAGGCCAGTGTTTCTTTACAATCCCCTTAATATGGTTGGTTAAAGGGGAAAATGGCAACACACACACCATTCGATCAACCTTTCGTCTAAAGAGTTGACCATATCCCAATTAGAGGTCCTACAATATGGGTTATCATTTATACCGTTTTCCAACTATGACAGCTTCTCTAACCATCAACATTTGTACAATTGTTTTAGGAAATTATGTCTTCGTGCTTATTTTGGTAATGAGACAACCAGGACAGAATCTGCTGATGAACCTTTATCAGTTTCACAAAAATATTGTATTCTATCCACATGGATGCCACCTGGCCCTCCAGATCCAGTGGTGGTGAACGTTCCAAAGACTAGTATTACAGGACATGGAGGAATTGGAACAACAACGTCCATATATACATTTGAACATGTCCAGGGCACAGAGGGAAGCCCTAAGGGATTTACAACGCGATAAATCTATTATATTAAAAGCGGATAAGGGAGGTGGCACAGTGGTACAAGACATGGAGAGATATAAAACTGAAGTGTATCGTCAATTGAAGGATGTTAATTTTTACCAGGTATTGGATATAGATCCTACACCTTGGTTCCAGGAGGAGATTAAAACATTTTTGAAGTCAACAAACACGGCAGGCACCATGTCTACAAAGGAATTTCAATATTTGTATATGACGTACCCTAAGATACCACAGATCAGATTTGTTCCTAAAATACACAAATCATTATGTGACCCCCCCTGGACACCCTATAGTAGCAAGCATTGGATCCATTAACGAGCCATTATCACAGTTTTTAGATTTCCATTTACAACCGCATCTTCTCGTCATCCCCTCCTACGTTAGATATTCGAGTCATTTCATAACCATGTTGGATGCCCTTTCTAACACCAATGAGTCTATGATATTAGTCACGATGGATGTACGATCACTATATACAGTGATCCCTCAACAACAAGCCCTACAATTAATAAATGAACATCTAGTGGCAAGTGAATTATCTGATGATAAAGTGTCCCTGTTGAATAAAATAGCACGACAGGTGGTACTAAAGAACTATTTCCAATTTGAAACAAAATTTTTTCTTCAGACTTGCGGGGTCGCCATGGGGGCAACGGTAGCCCCCACCATAGCATGTCAAGTTTTTCCCCTCACTTTTCCCTTCTTCGCCACCCCAGGCCAGCTATCTTTCTTCCCTCCAGTGCCCCCTCTCTGGGCTAGCATCTCTCTATCTCTCTTCCTTCCCTTCTGTCCCCCCACCCCTGCACCCATGCCAGCATTTCTCCATCTCTCTTCCCTGCCTCCTGTTTCTCCCACCCCATGAATCCAGCATCTCTCCCGCTTCTTTTCCCCGCAGTTCCTGGCATCCCTTCCTCTCTCCCCCATGATGTTTCTTTAAACTTGCTTTTGTGGCTGCAACAGCAGTGCCAAAGACATACTGCTTCTGGCCAGCTCAGAGACTTCCGTCTGCCATGTCTCATCCAATTGGAAACAAGAATTTGTATCAGAGGAAGCAGAATATAGCAAAAGAAAGGCCCTAGGCCAGATGGAGGCAACCTGTATTCAATGCTGCCACTCCCAACAACATACAGCAAGTTTGGAGGATGCACGGGGGGGGGGGGGGGGAGGGAGAGTGAGAAATTCTGGCCTGCAGGAGGTGAGGAAAGGGAAGGAGGGGAGAGAGATGCCAAACCACAGGGGCAGGGGTTGGTCGTAGGGAGCCAGTGTGTGAGAGGAGGTAACTTTAGCATGAGAACTTAAGAAGAGGGCCTAATGTATGTGATTTGGCAAGTTTGGTCTTCCTCCTGTTTGAACCACAGAGGCCTGTGCACTTCAAACTGAAAATGTTTGTACCATGTAGGACTCTGTGGACCAGTGTATCTCAATCTTTTTGTGGCTATGACCCCAAGATTGTGTTTAAATAAAATTGTGTGACCACCCGCCAGAGGCACAGAATAATAATTTACCTATGAAGAGCCCACCCAGGTCACAACCCCAAATGTTGGTTTTCTGACCCCATTTGGGGTGCCAGCTCACAGTTTGGGAACCACAGGGCTGTAGACACAGAGCCCTGTGGTTCAAACAGATGATATTTCAATCATGTGGCCCGGCATCCCCTAAAAGGAGGTCACACTGGCAGGAGGTGTCCATGTTTGGTAAAACCAGTGCTGCAGCTGCAGCTCCAGCCCCAGTCTTACTAGCTTATGTGTGCTGGGTCAAGGAAGAGAGATTAGGAGAAAAACAGGGCAGCCCAAGTGTATCTGATGCCTAAGGTGCTTTTGTAGGCAGCTAAATGCTCCACCTCCTGTAGTCTAGCAAGGGGTGAAAGAGAGAGAGGCAGACAGAGAGGAGGCAGCTGTTGAGCACAGTTTTCAGGGAAACAGGACTGAGAAAAGGTATGGTTGGAAGGTGCTATTGTGAGGCTGCTGAGCCCTCTTGTCTCTGGGGTGGTAATGGGAATTGTTGGGTTAGGGCCACCGAGCTCCTTGTGTTGTTTGTCTTGGAGTGGAAGGCGCTATTTTTGGTTCACCAAGCCCTTTATGCTGTCTGTGTATTTACTGAATCCTTTGCTGTGAATGTTACCGAACGCCATTGTTGTCAATGGATTCTGTACCTCCCTTTTTCCTTTGCTCCTTTGAATTTGCAGAGAGGTACCCCTTCTTGGGATCTTCACAGGGTCACTTTTCACTCCCCACTTCATCTAGGGGTATGAGGGCTATAAATCCTGCCATGGGGCAACCCCACTAAACAAACTCTTTTTGCTGAGCTAAGCCTTAATTACACCTGTATCGGCAAAGTTTATTTCGGCATGTTGAAAGATTTGCAAGTAGGTCTATTAGGCAAGAACAATATTTAATAAATAATGTTCTCCACAGTTGTTGACTTCAATGGTCAAATCAACCTTCAGTGATGCAAAGTACAATGGGGCTAAATGCTGTACAGGGCATCAGTATTCCATAGTACCAGAGAATTGTTCTTTAATATCTTCATAAATTAACTCTACATTGTGATTTCTACTTCTTGCTTATAGCCCTGAACACTTTTGCTTTTTTTAATGTTCCCATTTCCAAAAAAATTCACCATGCCCTAGTAAGCATATTGGGTGTGGCCAAATATTCATTGTGAAAATATATATAAAAAGACCACCAACCTCAAATGGTGTCAAAAGATCATGCAGAAGACAATGTCTTATCACAAATAAACAACAAAAATAGAATGACAAAAACCAACTTTATAAATCTTTTATATTTCCCCAACAATTCCAAATGTCAGGGATATTCAAAACAAGGTCACAAACTCTCCCACCATAATAGGCAGTCCATTCCAACTATCAAACAAACAAGAAGACTTACAAAACCATTGAAAATTGCTTATACATTCAATTCTAAAGCACAGTAGTACAAAGAGGGAAACAAAGCACACAGCAAACAATACAAGAAGAAAAAGAATCAAGAGCCTTCAAATTGGAACAGGTTCTTTAATCAGTCATATGAATAGATGCTGTACATCAAGGACCGACATGGGCTGTGTTTCGGCACTCAATGCATGCATGCATCTGGAGTCATAAAGCATAAAGATTACAAAAATGAGGTAGCCCAGCCTTGGGCTTCTAGTAATGATGATAGACCTTTAGCCAAGAAGGGTCATCATTGAGTTGTCTAGTGTTACAAGCATCATGATGCCGGGTGCGTCATATTCACAATAGAAGAGGAGGAAGGAGATCGATACGGAGCTGTGGTGCTGTGTTGTTAATTAGCATTGCCTTTTTATTCTCCAGGCTTTTGCTGGGCTCTTGTAGAAGCGCTGTGCTCTTCTATTGTGGCTGCCTCTGTGATGTAACTTCCTGTTTCGTCAGAGGCTCAGGAAGCCACAGTAAAGGGAAGAGGCGAGTGCCAGCGGCAGGGCAGCATGTGGGAATCTCTGCCACTGCCGGGTTTGGAATGTGACGAAACAGGTAAACACCGCAAACAGGCCGGAGGCAGCATCTTGGCCCGGGGGTGGTGGTGAAGGTGGCGACATCTCAGCCTGCAGGGGACTGCATGTTAGCTAAGTCTCAAGTAGCATCTTGCCTTGGACCAGCGCTGCAACTAGTCTATAATTTGTAATGTCGCTGATCTTGTTAGTGGTGGTTTTAGGGATTGGTGTGAGTATTATGGGGAACTGACCATTGGCAGTGTTTCATTTGCTGTTAATAGATTTTCTGTGTTTGGTAAGTTGTTCATTAGTGCATACATTTTCTTTGTATTCATCTGTTCTGGGCCAGCATAATTGTTGTTGTATTCTGCTTTGGCTCTATTTATGTTGTGTTTGTATAGTTTTATCATTTTTCTCCATGTGTTTTTGTTTGTTGCTGACTTGTTTTCTGACCAGGTTCTTTCCAGTTTTCTGCATAATTTTTTCATTTCTCGTAACTCATCTTTGAACCAGGGGCATGGTTGTCTTTTTGTTCTTAGCGGTGCTATTTTGTTTAGTGTCTTTTTGCTAAATTTGTCCCAGTTGCTCATGAAGTGGACGTTGTTGGGTGTTGTATTTGTTTGATCATTTTGTGCTGTTGTCCAGAAGTTATTGTTATCCACCTTTCCTCTGCTAATGTATTTGTGTGTTATTCTCTGTTCTTTTATTTTACCATTCATTTTCCATTGGATTGTGAAAGTGAGTTTGTTGTGGTCTGACCACGGTACTTCTTCCCATTTGTGATTTTCTAGTTTTTGATTGCTGTTGATGGAGAATCTGTGTGAAATTATGTCTAGTGATGACCTTTTAAGTGTGTTGAGGTGGTTTGTGGTATTGTTATGTTCCATTGGTCTAGAAAGGTAAGTTTTTGATGTTGGGGTCATGTTTTTCTAGGTGCAGGTTGATATCTCCCAATTGCAGGATGACAGAAAAGTTGGTGCATGTGTTTGCTTTGAAATCTTTGAAATCATCTTGGACGTTAACCCAGTTTCCTGAAAGATGATAGAATAGTATGCAACGTGGAGGGGCATATTTGAACGGGGTGCCCAAGATTTCTTGAGGGCGTCCTCACAGGACGTCCCTGCAAAGGGGCAGGGAAACCCGTATTATTGAAACAAGATGGGCAGCCATCTTTTGTTTTGATAATACGGTCAGGGACGCCTAAATCTCCACATTTAGGTTGTCCCTAGAGATGGTCATCCCTAGAGATGGTCATCCCTGATTTTCGGCGATAATGGAACCCGAGGACACCCATCTCAGAAACAACCAAATCCAAGCCCTTTGGTCGTGGGAGGAGCCAGCATTCATAGTGCACTGGTCCCCCTGACATGCCAGGACACCAACTGGGCACCCAAGGGGGCACTGTAGTGGACTTCAGAAAAAGCTCCCAGGTGCATAGCTCCCTTACCTTACATAAGTACATAAGTAGTGCCATACTGGGAAAGACCAAAGGTCCATCTAGCCCAGCATCCTGTCACCGACAGTGGCCAATCCAGGTCAAGGGCACCTGGCACGCTCCCCAAACGTAAAAACATTCCAGACAAGTTATACCTAAAAATGCGGAATTTTTCCAAGTCCATTTAATAGCGGTCTATGGACTTGTCCTTTAGGAATCTATCTAACCCCTTTTTAAACTCCGTCAAGCTAACCGCCCGTACCACGTTCTCCGGCAACGAATTCCAGAGTCTAATTACACGTTGGGTGAAGAAAAATTTTCTCCGATTCGTTTTAAATTTACCACACTGTAGCTTCAACTCATGCCCTCTAGTCCTAGTATTTTTGGATAGCGTGAACAGTCGCTTCACATCCACCCGATCCATTCCACTCATTATTTTATACACTTCTATCATATCTCCCCTCAGCCGTCTCTTCTCCAAGCTGAAAAGCCCTAGCCTTCTCAGCCTCTCTTCATAGGAAAGTCGTCCCATCCCCACTATCATTTTCGTCGCCCTTCGCTGTACCTTTTCCAATTCTACTATATCTTTTTTGAGATACGGAGACCAGTACTGAACACAATACTCCAGGTGCGGTCGCACCATGGAGCGATACAACGGCATTATAACATCCGCACACCTGGACTCCATACCCTTCCTAATAACACCCAACATTCTATTCGCTTTCCTAGCCGCAGCAGCACACTGAGCAGAAGGTTTCAGCGTATCATCGACGACGACACCCAGATCCCTTTCTTGATCCGTAACTCCTAACGCGGAACCTTGCAAGACGTAGCTATAATTCGGGTTCCTCTTACCCACATGCATCACTTTGCACTTGTCAACATTGAACTTCATCTGCCACTTGCACGCCCATTCTCCCAGTCTCGCAAGGTCCTCCTGTAATCGTTCACATTCCTCCTGCGACTTGACGACCCTGAATAATTTTGTGTCATCGGCGAATTTAATTACCTCACTAGTTATTCCCATCTCTAGGTCATTTATAAATACATTAAAAAGCAACGGACCCAGCACAGACCCCTGCGGGACCCCACTAACTACCCTCCTCCACTGAGAATACTGGCCACGCAATCCTACTCTCTGCTTCCTATCTTTCAACCAGTTCTTAATCCATAATAATACCCTACCTCCGATTCCATGACTCTGCAATTTCTTCAGGAGTCTTTCGTGCGGCACTTTGTCAAACGCCTTCTGAAAATCCAGATATACAATATCAACTGGCTCCCCATTGTCCACATGTTTGCTTACCCCCTCAAAAAAATGCATTAGATTGGTGAGGCAAGACTTCCCTTCACTAAATCCGTGCTGACTTTGTCTCATCAGTCCATGTTTTTGTATATGCTCTGCAATTTTATTCTTAATAATAGCCTCCACCATCTTGCCCGGCACCGACGTCAGACTCACCGGTCTATAATTTCCCGGATCTCCTCTGGAACCCTTCTTAAAAATCGGAGTAACATTGGCTACCCTCCAGTCTTCCGGTACTACACTCGATTTTAGGGACAGATTGCATATTTCTAACAGTAGCTCCGCAAGTTCATTTTTTAGTTCTATTAATACTCTGGGATGAATACCATCAGGTCCCGGTGATTTACTACTCTTCAGCTTGCTGAACTGACCCATTACATCCTCCAAGGTTACAGAGAATTTGTTTAGTTTCTCCGACTCCCCCGCTTCAAATATTCTTTCCGGCACCGGTGTCCCCCCCAAATCCTCCTCGGTGAAGACCGAAGCAAAGAATTCATTTAATTTTCCGCTACGGCTTTGTCCTCCTTGATCGCCCCTTTAACACCATTTTCGTCCAGCGGCCCAACCGACTCTTTGGCCGGTTTCCTGCTTTTAATGTATCTAAAAAAATTTTTACTTTGTATTTTTGCTTCCAACGCTAATTTCTTCTCAAAGTCCTTTTTTGCCCTCCTTATCTCCGCTTTGCATTTGGCTTGGCATTCCTTATGATCTATCCTGTTACTTTCAGTTGGTTCTCTTCTCCACTTTCTGAAGGATTGTTTTTTGGCTCTAATGATTTCCTTTATCTTACTGTTTAGCCACGCCGGCTGACGTTTAGTCTTTTTTCCCTTTTTTCTAATTCGTGGAATATATTTGTCCTGAACCTCCAGGATGGTGTTTTTAAACAGCATCCACGCCTGATGCAAGTTTTTTACTCTGCGAGCTGCTCTTCAGTCTTTTTTTCACCATTTTTCTCATTTTGTCGTAATCACCTTTTCTTGTGTGCTGAGCCCCCCAAACCCCACTACCCACAACTGTACAGCACTTCCATAGCCCTTACAGGTTAAGGGGGCACCTAGATGTGGGTACAGTGGTTTTCTGGTGGGTTTTGGAGGGCTCACATTTACCACCACAAGTTTAACAGGTGGGGGGGGGGGGGATGGGCCTGGGTCCGCCTGCCTGAAGTGTACTGCAGTACCCACTAAAACTGCTCCAGGGACCTGCATACTGCTGTCATGGAGCTGGGTATGATATTTGAGGCTGGCATAGAGGCTGGAAAAAATATTTTAACAGAGCAGGAGATAATCCCTACAGACAGCCCAGGATCCTGAATCAGCCTAAGCTCCCTGGCTGACTAGGCAATATAATATGGATACAGGCTGCAGCTGGGAAGGGGAGGGGCCCACATGGGCTAATAAGAAAGAGGGAATAGGAAGTGAACTGAGAGCTGGAGTGGGCTGATGAGGTGGTAGCGCAGACTGTTCCACAGACAATGGTTCCTGACCAGGAGGAGAGAATGGAGGGGTCTCCAGAGTGAATGAAACCAGCTGCTAGAAGCTTCAGTGGCTGGAATTTTCACACAGTCCCAGAGGGAGGACTGGTGTTGGCTTATTACCAGCTAGAGATGAGGCTGTCAGTGAAAGTGTGAAAAGCTATTAACTATTTGAAACTGTGAAATTAACTTTAAACTGGCAAACAGTGGATGTACTTTAGTTCAGTTTATGTGTTTTGTTTTGGAGACAAGACTGTGCTCAGGGGAGGGGAGACCTTTAAAGTTCCCTCTGAGTTTTCCAGCACTGCTGAAGGTCAAAGCTTAAACAAACTGATCTTAAAAGAGCATTACCCGGAGGGGGAAGGGGAAAGTATTTTTGAATGGTGAAAGAACAAACAGACAAGTACTGGGCACTACTGCAGAACTGTTTCTACCAAAGAATTACTGGGAGCTGCCCTGTTAAGCAAGACTGAAATCCCAGACCAGATTGGGGGATTGAAATTGCACTAAGTTTTTTGTTTTGTTTTCTCAGGCTTGCTTTTCAACAGCCTCCTCAAAGACAAGAAAAGACCCCAACCAGACTTCATACCAGCAGTATAGCCAAGGGACTCATTACACAAGGCTATGATAAAGGACAGACCTTTGTATTGGTTTTTCTTGATATGTCCTCAGCATTTGACCCCATTTACCATGAAATACCTTTTTTGAAGAATTTAGTTCTTGGGCAAGTCACTAACCCTCCATTGCCTCAGGTACAAAATTAGATTGTGAGCCCTCCAGGGGACAGAGAAATACCCAGTGTATCTGAATGTAACTCACCCTGAGCTACTATTGAAAAAAGGTGTGAGTAAAATCCAAATAAATAAATAAATAAGAGTTCAATTGGGAATGGGCACTGCAATTGTCACATGATTTAGGTCCTTTTTGTTGGATAGATTGCAACATGTGAGAATAGAAGAAAATATTTCCATTTGGAGTCCCCCTAGTGACTGCACAGTGCAAGCTTTCATTCTATTATGTTTTATTTCATTTCTACATTTGTCCCATTTTTGGGGTGGGGGTCCTAAGGAATCTAATAGTTCATTACTCTATTTGTGTGGGATAATATGCAATTTTGTTTCCTCTGGAAGCTGGTTTTGACGATGACCTGGATAGAGTGTCAGAACTAGTGGCAGATGGATGACTGAGAACTGATTATTCCACAGAGAAAAGAAGCAAAAGATCCATAACAGATGAAAAGTACAACCAGAGGATCCAGAAGAACATCAAAAATCCAAAATTCTTCACTACATTATAAAAGCAGAATGCCCGACATAGCCATGTTCAAAACATCTTTGTCAGGGATTTAACTGTCCTATAGAACACAATTTATTTTGCCAAGACACCCACTATCAGTGGATGTTTCCCTGCTCCTAAGGAACTCCTATGGGTACCTTATATAGGAAAGTTCTGAAATACCAAATGGACCCAGTTGAACTCTGTGGATGTTTCATTACTGCCAGTTGCCCTCAGAGGGCTTGGGGACAATTGTAAATGTTCATGTGTGTATCTTACTGGACCCAATTATTACTGTAAATGTCTACCTTCCAGGGTTTTAGTGAGCTCACTGATAATTTAAAGATATACTAGACTGTGATACCAGTAAATATAGGGTTGCATATTATTAATAGTTTGTCCTAAACTGGTAAGTACTGCATAGAGATGTTCATACTTGTCTATGGTTAATCCTTTATACACATATCTTTTTTTTTTAATTCGTAGAAGATTTTATTGGATTTTGGAGAAACATTACATATTCAGATAAAACACTTCAAAAGAAACAGAAGTAAATTACATGCGTATGTAGACCAAACATTATCACATACATCTCTAGGTCAAATTAACCTTCTGCAAAATTCTCCAAGCAAATAGTTCACTAACAATGTACTTCTAGTATTTATCAAAAGATTTTCCTCCCTTTTTTACCCACCCACCTCTCCCACCTTATACACATATTTATTACTGAAACGCTATTTTCTGAAATAATAACATTTATCTAGTCAATATTTAGCCCATGGAGGTCAGCATTTAAAAAAAAAATGCTGACTGCCATGGGCAGAATTAATCCTGGATATTTAATGCCAGGCCATGTCTTGGCACTGGCATTGAATATCTGTGGCTAATTCAAAATAAATTGGCCATCAGAGCTTATGCAGGTCTTAACCAATATTCAGCCAGGACCCACATAAGAGAAAGCAGGGGCCTCAGTCCCTACAATTCCCCTCCCTCTAACCCCAGCACTGCTCCCCCTCCCTTCCACAAAGACAACAATAATCCTGGTCTGATCCCCTCCTCCCCCATCCCTAGCATTTTTAGTGCGCACTAACCATGTAGACGCCCATAGGAATATTATAGGCATCTACACGGTTAGCGCATGCTAATTTTTTAGCGCACACTAAAAACACTAGCACGCTTTTGTAAACAGGGTCCTTAGATTGTTGAGGATAATCCGCCAAAGGCGGAGAACTCAAACATCCCACGGAGAAACACAGAGTAGAAGAGAGAGTGGGATGTTTGACCACTGAAACCAAATACTGGAACGGTTGATTCTTCAAGAAACAAATGTTTCTTGAAGAAACATTTCCACCTTTCCAGTGTTTGGTTTCAGTGGTCAAACATCCCACTTTCTCTTCTACCCTTAGATTGTTGAGGACAGGGGGGGATTTTGTAGATGAGTTGGGGAATATTCATGTTTTGTGAAGCAACCACACGAATAGATGGGGGGAAGAGAAGAAAGAGGGTAGGGGCATTGGGGAGATGGGCACTATCAAGTTAAACTTTGTTCCTTGATGTCTTTGCTATGCCTGACACTTTTGGATATTGTTTTGGCTGACTTATATTTGCATTTTTGCATTCATTACCTTAATAAAAATATTTACACATAACTAGGCAGGAGCCTCTCTTACTCAGTTAAATTGATTTAAATATAGGGTAGTATGTTTTACCTTGATATATTCACTGACTCACAAGTAATGAGGTTGGGTGCACTACTGGAATAATCATTTCAGGGACAACACCCATCTGATGTCTATTAACTGAAGGGAATAGGGTGTACAATTTAAAAATTTTAGTGTCATTTATGGGAATGTTTGCTTTGTTTGTGAGGGTTTTAGCATTTTTTCATTATGAAAGTAATAACATTAAGAGTGCATATGATTAATGTATGAAGAAACCACAACATTTGTGTTTTTCCTGTCATTTTCATTTATCGCTGACATTTTCCATTTTGTTGAATGCACATCCCTAACGGAGAACACATTATTTTACAGCCTACATAAGAACATAAGAATAACCATACTGGGTCAGACCAATGGTCCATTAAGCCCAGTATCCTGCTTCCAGCAATGGACAATCCAGGTAACAAGTACCTGGCAGAAACCCAATTAGTAGCAACATTCCATGCTACAAATCCTAGGGCAAGCAGTAGCATCCCCCATGTCCATCTCAATACCAGACTACGGACTTTTGCTCCAGGAACTTGTCCAAACCCATTTTCACAATCCTCATGTGTTTTGAAAACTTTGAATAGTTTTGTGTCATCTGCAAATTTAATAGCGGAAGGGATGGTAACCAAACAACTCACAGATTACTTAAACAAATTCTCTATACTATACGACTCCCAGTCAGGATTCTGGTCCAATCACAGCACAGAAACAGTACTAGTTACTCTCATGAATAAATTTAAACAAATGATTGCAACTGGCAAGAACATACTACTTCTACAATTTGATATGTCTAGCGCCTTCGACATGGTTGATCATGGAATATTACTACATACCCTTGAATACTTCGGAATTGGAGGCAACGTCCTCAATTGATTCAAGGGGTTCCTAATCACACGATCATACCAAGTGACATCTAATTCGACTACATCAGCCACATGGATACCTGAATGCGGAGTTCCACAGGGACCCCCCTCTCACCGACCTTATTCAACTTAATGATGATACCCTTGGCCAAATTACTATCAAACCAAAACCTCAACCCATACATATACGCAGACGACGTAACGATCTACATCCCATTTAAACAAGACTTAAAGGACATTTCCAAAGACATCAACCAAAGCCTACATATGCACACATGGGCGGACGCATTCCAGCTGAAACTCAATGCAGAAAAAACCCAATGCCTAATACTCACCTTGCAACATAACACGAACAAATTCACCACCATTAACACACCAAAGCTAAGTCTTCTAATTTCGGACACCCTAAAAATTCTTGGAGTTACCATTGATTGACACCTAACACTTGAGAGCTACGCAAAAAATACAACCAAGAAGATGTTCCACTCAATGTGGAAATTAAAAAGAGTAAGACCTTTCTTCCCAAGGACCGTCTTTCGCAACCTGGTACAATCAATGGTACTTAGTCATCTAGACTACTGCAACGCACTGTACGCTGGCTGCAAAGAGCATATAATCAAGAAACTTCAGACAGCTCAGAACACTGCAGCTAGACTCATATTCGGCAAAACAAAATATGAAAGTGCTAAACCCCTACGAGAAAAGCTACACTGGCTTCCACTTAAAGAACGCATCACGTTCAAAATGTGCACCCTAGTTCACAAAATCATTCACAGAGATGCCCCAGCCTACATGTCAGACCTGATAGACTTGCCACCCAGGAATGCTAAAAAATCATCCCGCACATTCCTTAATCTTCACTTCCCCAACTGCAAAGGTCTAAAATACAAACTAACGCATGCGTCAACCTTTTCCTACTTGAGCACACAATTCTGGAACGCGCTGCCGCGTAACTTAAAAACGATCTATGAACTAACTTCCACAAATTTCTGAAGACCCATCTCTTTAACAAGGCATACCACAAAGATCAACAAATGTGAACCCTATACATAAATCCAGAATTGTCTCACAATATTTGCTTGTTATACTACTACTATGTTTTATCATTATCATGCTACCCAAGAACCTCTGTAACACTAAATGTATAGTCTCTTATATATTTTCACTATTCATGATGTATTGTTAGCCACATTGAGCCTGCAAAGAGGTGGGAAAATGTGGGATACAAATGCAATAAATAAATAAATACATAAATAAATCACCTCACTTGTCATTTCGATTTCCAGATCATTTATATGTTAAATAGCACTGGTCTCAGTACAGATCCCTGCGGCACTCCACTATTCACCCTCCTCCATTGAGAAAAATGGCCATTTAACCCTATGCTCTGTTTTCTGTCCAATAGCCAATTCTTAATCTACAGAAGGACATTGCCTCCTATCCCATGACTCTTTAATTTTCTCAGGAGTCTCTCATGAGGTACTTTGTCAAAAAGCTTTCTGAAAATCTAGATACACTACATCAATCAGCTCACCTTTATCCACATGTGTATTCACTCCTTCAAAGAAATGAAGCAAATTGGTGAGGCAAGACTTCCCTTGCCTGAATCCATGCTGACACTGTCCCATTAAACTGTTTTTGTCTACATGTTCTGTAATTTTATTCTTTATAATAGTTTCCACTGTTTTGCCTGCACTGAAGTCAGGCTTACCGGTCTGTAATTTCCTGGATCACACAGGAACCCTTTTTAAAACTTGGCATCACATTGGCCACCCTCCAGGTACTATGGACGATTTTAACAACAGATTATATATCACTAGCAGCAGATCAGCTATTTTAGGTTTGAGATCTTGCAATACCCTGCGGTGTATCGCTCTTTAACTTGTCAACTTGGCTTAGTACATCTTCCAAGTTCACCGAGATTTCTTTCAGTTCCTTCAGGGTAGGGCTACAATCAAAGTTTTGCTAACAGTCCTATGAGTCCCCAATTTTGTCTCTGTCTTCCATCTTTGGTGTATCTTTCTCTTCATCTTTATATACATTTATGTGTGTATATGAGTTTCTCTCTTCCTCTAGCTGTTTATGTGTGTATACACCTGTCAGTCTCCATCCATCTGTGTATCTCTCCCTCTCCTTCTCTGTCTCTATGTATTCTATCTGTTATGATGAGCCCCTTGTTGTAGCCAAAAACCGTCTCCATCCAATCTCCTCTCGCACTGGAGGTTAAGTTTGGGATCCAACCACCTCAGTCAGCCATGGCCTTGAGCTTCACTATAGTTTGTGTGATGAGTACCTTGTTTTTAAGCGCTCCAATTAAAGGTGCACTTGAGATGCCTCCTCCCTCTAATGCAGATCAGTTGGAACACTCCCTAAAACAACTTCTGCACTTTAATGAAAGCCTCTGAACTCACTCAGAATGTTCACAGAAGCATCACAAAAGCTTTGCTTCTAAGAAAGATCCCAGAAACAACTTGTAGATCCAGCTGCTCATACCTTCGGACTTAGGTATAGGGGTCCTCCTTCCAGTCAGGGTGACTGCTCCTCAGTTATCAGCCATCCTGTTCCCAACCCTCTCCTTGTGAGATTTCACTTGGTAATAGGTTGCAGTTTCTGTACACTTGTAGCACACCCTCCTGGCACCTTTTCTGGGGTACACAACACTTTACCATCAGGATTCACCATAATATTCAAATTAGCCACTTAGGCAAATTACAGTTCCCTTAGCGTTCCTTAATCATGCAAGCAGGGAATTCTTTTTCAACAAACAGTTTATCAAATCACTTTTCAACTGAGCCCACTTTATAGGGGATCTGGGTCTCAGTTTGGAACAGCCACCACTCCAGGACAGGACTTTAAACATTCACTTTAACTTTTAATGTCCTGTCCTCCACCCCCGGCTGTTAGTCCAGTTCAAATAGTACTAAGCTGAATCTGGCCCAGTGTTCGCTTCACATTGGAGCCCATAACAAAGGTTCCTCCTGATACATTTTCCACCCAGTCTTTCCAGTATTCAGGTAAGTACCTTTTCTCTTTTCAGGGATCCTTTCCTTTGGGGACCAGGCCCCAGGTTTTCAAGCCCGACTTCATATTCTCTCTCTTCTCTCTCTCTCTCTTTCTCTCCGCTTCTCCTGGAAGGTGCTCTTTATATGGCTGCTAAAAGCTCCCCACCCCTTCTGGGCCCCTCTCCCTAGTTCTGGAAGGGTCCAGTACCTTCTCCAGGCGCTTCCTTCTTTAAAGGGAATCTACTGCTATGGGTCCTCCCCGACCCCTATATGCCTGGCCTTTGCTGGAGCACCCTCTAGTGACCCCTTATAGCATTTCCCTGGTGTCCTCCTTGGAGCTCCCTTTAGTGACCAGATCCTGGCATTTTACATGCCTTACACTATGAGAGCGCCCTCTGGTGGCCTCCACTAGGTAGGGATGTCTGTCTTTATCACACTATATGGGAGCAGTATCTCCAATTGACTTAGTTTTGCACATACTCTGACAGCTTCAAAGCTAGGGTTTATGGAATATGATCTCAGTCTCTCACCATAGCACTTGCATCATACCAAAGAGAGTTTCCTTCTGGAGTTCATAAGATGTACCCTAATGATTAGGCCAGCAGATTGAGAACCAGGGAAGCCAGGGCTAAAATCTCATTGCAGCTTCTTATAAACTTGGGGAAGTCATTTAACCTTCAATTATCTTAGGTACAAGCAAGATTGAAAGCTCAATGGGGACAGGGAAATAATTAATGTACCTGAATATAACCCACTTTGAGCTTCTAGTGGAAAGATATGAGCTAAATTCCCAAGATCCTTATGCAATACTAAATGTCTATTTTCTTATGTATTTCCACTATTCATGATGTAATGTAAGCCACGTTGAGCCTGCAAAAAGGTGGGAAAATGTGGGATACAAATGCAATAAATAAATAAATACAATTATTAAATACAAGCAAAAAAGCCTGTTTTACGAAAAAATGAAACGGGCCCTAGCAAGGTTATCGTCTAATGGCCATGTTTTTAACGGAAGCGTTAGCAAGAATATCCTATGATAAGCAATAACTGATAAGGCTTTACAATGCAGGAGTATCCTTCCAGGGCAGGGGACTTGGACCCCCTTCCGCATGCTGCCCCAAGTGTTTTTTTTTTGTGTGTTTTGGCTTTATGCAATTTGCTGAAAGTAAAAAAAATACAAAATAACATAGAAAGATTTTAGAAAAATATAATCCTCCTTTACATATGGAAAATTTATTTATATACAACATTTGTGGTGAAAACTTTGCCACAATGAGGGAAAAGCTTTCCTTGCTCAGGACCATCTATGACTTTTATAATTGCATCCGAAGACTTTCGAACTCGGGGAAAATGCCACATACAGTTGTCCATTACTAAATACTGGTTATGGCAAGAAAATGCCAACTTTTTCCAAAGTCTGCCCTTGTGATTTGTTAATTGTCATTGCAAAAGCCAATTTTACAGGAAACTGCTTTTGACGCAATGTAAATGAGAGGTGTGCATTAGATGAAAACACGTGGAGTCAGTTCTGCACTTCAGAACCGACAGAGATACTATTTTAAATTTGGCAGATCGTAGTGGATAGTAGTTAAGGTGTGTTGCAGTAGATGGCATGTGATGTACAGCAGGTTGGAGTGTGCCTCTGCTTCCCTGGAACAGTGTGTGGTAGTGGTAGCTCATTTGCATACGGTTATGAACCTATCCAGCCATCCAGGGATGCAGATTGACAAATTATTATATAGAGATAGAGGTAACTAATCAAGGTGTGCATGGAAATTGCTTTTAATCAAGCCTTTATCACCATGGGAAATATTCCTGTATCTTTCTACCACATTTTCTTTGTCTCTGACTAAAGGGCCCTTTTACTAAGGGGTGTTAAGCCCTTAACACGTGTGCAAACAGGATACCGCAGAAATGTTTTAAAGCATTTAGCCCAAGATCCTGCATACAACAGTGGCCAATCCAGGTCACAAATACCTGGCAGAAACCCATTCAGTAGCAATATTCCATGCCACCAATCCTGGGGCAAACAGTGGCTCCCCCCCATATCTATCTGAATAGCAGACTATGGACCTTTCCTCCAGGAACTTGTCCAAACCTTTTCTAAACCCAGATACGCTAACCGCTGTTACCACATCCTCCTGCAGCGAGTTCCAGAGCTTAATTGTTTGTTGAGTGAAAAAATATTTCCTCCTATTTGTTTTAAAAGTATTTCCATGTAATTTCATTGAGTGTCCCCCTGGTCTTTGAAAAATCAGTTCACTTCCACCCGTTCTACACCACTCAGGATTTTATAGACTTCAAACATATCCCCCCTCAGCCGTCTTTTTTCCAAGCTGAAGAGCCCTAACCTCATTAGCCTTTCCTCATATGGGAAGAGTTCATCCCCTTTATCATTTTGGTCGCTCTTCTTTGAACCTTTTCCATTTCTGCTATTTCTTTTTTTGAGATACAGTGACCAGAATTGAGCGCAATACTCAAGGTGAGGTCACACCATGGAGTGATACAGAGGCATTATAATATTCTTGGCCTTATTTTGCATCCCTTTCCTAACAATTCTTAGCATCCTGTTTGCTTTTTTGGCCACCACCACACACTGGGCAGAAATGACACCCAGATCTTTTTCTTGAGTGCTGACTCCTATGGTGGACCCTAGCATCAGGCAACTATCATTTAGATTCTTCTTCCCAATGTGCATCGTTTTGCATTTGTCCACATTAAATTTCATCTATCATTTGGAGGCCCAGTCTTCCAGTTTTCTAAAGTCTTCCTGCAATTTTTTACAATTTGCATGTGTTTTGACAACTTTGAATAGTTTTGTGTCATCTACAAATTTAATCACCTCATGTATCTTTCCAATTTCCAGATCATTTATAAATTTAATAGCACCGGTCCCAATATAGATCCCTGTGGCACTCCACTATTCACCCTCATCCATTCAGAAAAATGGCCATTTAACCCTACCCTCTGTTTCTTATCCAATAACCAGTTCCTAATCCACTGAAGGACATTGCCTCCTATCCTATGTTTATGCATGTTAAACTGCGTGTCACATATTTTTAAAATATATATATTTTTGAGAGGCAGCATATCATGATCGGAGAGTGGGCAACTGGGCGTGGAAATGAGCTAACATGTTATATTTAATGCATGCTAACTGGCTAACACAGAGTTAATTTGAGAGCAGTTAGCACCTCCTAAATAGAAGGGGATAAGCATAGGCGGCCGGTATAAGAGGCTTGGACAGGCTAAGCCTCCCCTGCTGTGCTCTGAGGGGTTTAAATTGTTGATTTACCTCCATCCTCACAGCAGGAGCTGCAGTGAAAGCCCTCTAGCCTTGTCCAGTTGTAGAAATTGGTTTATGGTTTGTTTACCTTACTTCTGGGAGAGCGGGGGAGGGGGGTTGGCTGGAGGTGTCCTGGGTTGCCAGGGAGATATTTAAGGAGGATGACTTCCTGACCTGTACTGAGGGCAGATAGCAGTAGAATCATACTGGGCCAGCATGATCAGAAAATCTCACCAGACAAAAAGGTAGAAAAGATCATTTTATTTTCATTATAGTGTTTGGAATATGTCCACTTTGAGAATCAGGTGCTCAACATTAAATGTTTATATTTATTTACTTATTTATGGCATTTTATCCCACATTAAACATGAATTAGGGTGTTTTGTGGCTCTACATGAGAATTGTGATGATATGATCCCTTGTTTCTTATTGGTGACGGTCTGCATTTTCCATATGGGTGGTATATTGGTGTATTAGGTTCTGCCCAGTGTAATATTTATGGTACAGTAAGGTTCTGAGTGTGTTTTTGCACAAAGTTGTGCATAGTGTTTTGCAGTTGAGCGATTGTGCTTAGAATATGCTTTGAGCAACCACTTTATTCTTTGACATATGATACATATCTAATATCTAAATTTAATAAAAGGTACTAATTGTGATTATTTTATTTTTATTTATTTATTTTTTCTCTGTGTTATCAGACAATTATGTATTAAGCTCCGCCCCCTGGCTCCGCCCCCTAACCCCACCCCCCTTTAGCCTCCCCAAACAGTTGGGCCACCGACCGCCTATGGGGATAAGTGTTCCCACATTAACTCTATGGAGGTATGACAGCACATGACCTTTAGTAAAATATATTTTTAAAATCCCTCAAAATTGCTATGTTAAATCTGGACTTAGCACTCCGCACTCCACACTCCGCTGCACTCCGCTCCATGGATAAATCCTTCTTATCTGTTCCCTTCTCCACTACTGCCAACTCCAGACTTCGCGCCTTCTGTCTCGCTGCACCCTACGCCTGGAATAAACTTCCTGAGCCCCTACGTCTTGCCCCATCCTTGGCCACCTTTAAATCTAGACTGAAAGCCCACCTCTTTAACATTGCTTGTGACTCGTAACCACTTGTAACCACTCGCCTCCACCTACCCTCCTCTCTTCCTTCCCGTTCACATTAATTGATTTGATTTGCTTACTTTATTTATTTTTTGTCTATTAGATTGTAAGCTCTTTGAGCAGGGACTGTCTTTCTTCTATGTTTGTGCAGCGCTGCGTATGCCTTGTAGCGCTATAGAAATGCTAAATAGTAGTAGTAGTAGTAGACTTAGCAGCAGTAAAATCCCACTTTACCATGCATTAAGCACAAGTTCTAGTGCATTTGAGTAAAAGGGGCCTTTAATTTCTTGGTACTTGAGGATCCCTCTCTCAACAGGGTATATAGAATAGTCATTTGTTACTGTCACTTCTATTGTCAATACTATTCTTGTGTTTTTCTCCTTTATTACTGTGTCCAGTTTCCACACATCAAGCTTTTTATCACTTGGAATGGGAATGTCCCAGGTGATCATAACCTGGCTGATATTGAAAGCGAGTTAACCGGCCGGGAATGGCTGCTGACCGGTTAACTTGCTTCTCAGCAGATAACCGCCATTTTCAGTGGCATTTATCCGGTCATCATCACTGAAAATGCCCAGTTAAGCAGGCCTATCTTTGACCGCTAAGCCATGGCTGGTTAAGTCTAAATATCGACTTAACCAGTCATGTGCTAGCCAGCATTGTAATACCTGGATATTCAATGCTGGTTGCCGGAAACAGCCTGGCATTGAATATCCAGGTTGAACGCCGCCGGAGGGGAGTCAAATTGCTGGATATCAGAGGGAATCTTTTCACTCACCATAAATCTTAGGGTTGTGATCGCAGTGCTTTTCTGCTACAGCTAGGGTGTAATGCTTACAAATGTTTCTAGTGGTTGAGAGATTTATTTATGTATTTATTGCATTTGTATCCCACATTATCCCACCTATTTGAAGGCTCAATGTGGCTTATAGAGTTTTGTTATGACACAGTCATTACAGAAAATCAGATACAATTGGTATTGTACAGAGTTTTGTTATGACATAGTTATTACAGGATATCAAATATAATTGGTAGTATACAAAGATTAAGTAAGTGAAGAGAGCTGGAGGTGTTAGGGAGGATAGTTTAGAAGGTGGACTATCATAGCTGGGTGAATTCGTGGGGTAGTTTGTATGCTATGGGTTCTCTTGTAGGCCTTGTTGAAGAGATGTGCCAGCTTCTTTAATATAGGACTTTCTCTCATCAAAACTTTGCAGCCAGCTCCGGCATGAATAACTGTTCCCAGCTTCTACTTACAAAAGCTACATATGGGTTTTTTCCCCCTAGTTTTTGTCTATGCTCTAGGCCACAACTATCAATCTCTCATCTTTTGGTTTCAGTTCACCTCTCCTTAGCCATTCCTATGTGTGGTTTCCATCAACTCCACTGTGCATGTTCTTTGGTGTTTGGTCATTAATCAGCTTCCTGTTTCAATGTCTTATTCACTTACAGCTGGCTAGGCAGATCTGTGTGAGAGAAATACTTTATTTTCTGGTAATTTAAGGTTGTGCAACGTGAACTGCTGTGGTCAGTGGTTTTGGTGAGTAGTTGTTGCTTGACAAAAGAAAGGCCCCCAGCATTGGCAGATATAACAGCCAGTGCCAGCTCTAAAAACTGTTTCAGCAAAGGCATAGTAAGAGCGGTTCCTTTAGTTTTCCATCTGTCCCAATTAATTAAAAGAAAAAAAAAATTCTAAGACACTAAATTTAGCTTTCAATTTTTTCTAAACTGCTTTTGAACTACACCTTTTAAATTGACAATCAAGGGTGTGAGATATTATACTATTCAGAGGAATGTAATGCCCTTTCACTGAGATTCATGTCGTCTATGGGCTTGTCTCAGCACAGTACACATCTGCATTGCAGTCATACCAACAGAGTTACCAGCCTTCCCAAAGTGTTATTTGCCTAAAAGAGTGATTCAAACAAGCAAGCTGATTGTAATTACATAGAACACACATTTTCATCTAAAAAAGTAAACATAGTATTTATGAAGCTAACACATGACTTCCCCTCAAATGTTTATTTATTTATTTATGACATTTGTATCCCACATTATCCCAAACATGTTCAAGTTTGATGTGGCTTACATGCAAGAAAACACCAAATTAGAATACTCAGTCAATTATAACAGTTTTAACATATATAATTACAAGAACCTATAATGACCCAATGATGTAGCTGCAGCATTTTACTTGGAAATGGGACTTTTTTTTTTTTCATTTAACATAGCTTTAGTAGGCCAGCCTAGTGCCTCAATGGCGCATGCTGTTCATTACCATGAGGAAAACCTAGGTTCAGTTTCTGGGCTGGGCCTCTGTTTCTCCAGTTGACTTGGGTTCCTTTCACTAAGCCACGATAAAAAGTGACCTGCGATAGTGTGAGCATGTCTTTTGGGCCCATGTTGGACCAATTTTTAACACATATAGGAAAAAAGGCCTTTTTTAAGGGGCCAGAAAATGGATGTGCGCAAAAATTGAAAGCAGCATGCATCCATTTTCAGCCTGACACCTTAGTGCTACCCATTGACCTAGCGGTAAGGTCTCAGCACTACCTACATGGTAAGCATGCAGCGCGCCTCAATTGCTGTTTACTGCCAGGTAAGCGGCCCGCAGGAGAAAATAGAAAATTATTTTCTACCGCAGGATTTAGCACATGCCAAATTCAGAATTACCGTCCAGCTGACACAGTAGCCGGGCATTAGTGCCGATTTGGTATGCACTGTACATGTGTAGGCTCTCCTGTGCCTTTGTAAAAGGGCCCCTCAGTGAGTTGAAGAGGAACTGTCTCTGAAAATCTAAACAGAACCCCTTTGGGCCTGCACTTTTCTTTAACAGCATTGCTAGAGGAGCCTTGGACACTTCAGATCTGTAATGGGGCTGGGGATACTGCTGAGGAGGGGTTACAGCCTCTAATGGGAGGGAGTCTTAACCATTGGTGAACAGCAATATTTAGTTAGTAGACAGAAGAGTAATATTAGCTTCCAGAAGGTGTTACTGATCATGGTTTCTGACTGTGGACTGCCACTGCAATAACTGAGCTGAGTTGAGTTGAGCTTGGGGGGGGGGGGGGGGGGGAAGGATACAACCCAGGTAGTTGCAAATAAAAGAACTTGGTACCAGGGCAGACTGACAAAGGTCTGGGCCCCCAGGCAATAAAGGTCATGGGCCCTTAACCACCTATCAAAAGTGATTAAGCTAGATGAAGGTTAGGGGAGAGTGGACCCCCCCCCCCTACTGCTCTGGGCCCTCGGGTACCTCCCTAATGTTCTAATGGTTAGGCCGCCCCTGCTTGGCACCATAATCCAGCCTGGGCTAGTTCCCATTAATCTTGAAGCTCAAGGGACCAGGAGAAAACTGTTGGATCAAATATACACATACATAAATATTAAATCTAATTTAACTTAGGAATTAAGCAACTACCCTTTTGGTCTGGAGAAAAATGCTTGTGCTGCCTCTATTGGATATCATTTCAAAACTTTTTCCAACAAAAATCTAAACTGCAAAATATGAGTGGAGCACGCCCATTACAAAATATTTGAAAACACACTGAGATCATTATTGACATTGTGCCCAGACAAAAGAATGATTTGATCGTTGGCTTCTTCAGAAGACAAGCTACAAACCAGTGATGGGTTTCTCTCTCTCTTTCTTTTTTTTACACCACAGGTACATATGAGACTCCTGCTTCATGGTGCTAAGGGTCTCAGTTGGGACCAGATAGTTCAGATTATCCCTAGGTCACCTGAAGTGCCCATAAATCAAGGAGGAAGACCCTACCCCACAATCTCAAGCTTCTACAGGGTCACTTAAAAAGGTAATCCTAGCTTGTCAAGATATCTCTAGGAGGTAGGGAAGAGGGACTAGGATAGATAAAACAAACAAAAAAAAAAGCCTATACACCTCCAGGTAGGTAGAAGGGTTAGACAGTACCTGTCTCAAGAACTAGACCAGGATTGTCCAACCTCGGTTCTCAAGGGCCACAATCCTGTTGGATTTTCAGGATTTCCCTAATGAATATGCAAGAGATCCATTTGTATATACTGCCTCCATTGTATGCAAATAGATCTCATGAATATTCCAGATTGTGGATGAATATTCATTGGGGAAATCCTGAAAACCCAACCTGAAGAGGGCTGAGTTTGGACACCCCTCGAACTAGACCCAAAGGAAAACATAAAACAAATTAAATTTTCTCCTTCCAGTACTTGGATGTAAGGTCAAACAATAAGATAACAGCAAGTTAGCAACATTTTCTAGCACAATATTCAGCCACAAAGAAATGTATAAAACACCTCTTCCTCAGTATTAACAGCCGGGCTCAACTGTTTTCAAACTATGCAGCGCAGTAACATTCAAGACCCCATTCTGTATTCAAAGTGAATAGTCTTTGTTGGCATTACCGCACCGGGAGCCACTAGCGCAGCTTGATAAAAAAGGCCATTAATCAGTTAATAAGGGGGAAAAAAAAATCTCTTCTCTATCACAGCCACTCTGCATCTGCATGACTGTCTGTGGAGCCTCAATGATACTCGGGATCTAAATACCAAAAGAAAAAAAATCCCATTCAGGCTCCCTATCTAAACATAAGGGCAGTGGCGTAGCAAGGGGGGCTGCCACCCGGGGTGGTTCACCGTTGCACCCCCCCTGGGTACAGCACGATGACATCCTCCCCCCTCAACCCAGTGCCTACCCTCCTCAACTCCGTCCAACCAGCTCCCGCACCCTACCTTTAAAGAAATCTCAGGAGCCGTGGCAAGACGAGGTGCAGCGCCTCGTGCCTGCATGTAAAAGAACTATGGATCGTCTCATCGGGCCTTCCCTCACTCTGTCTGTCCCGCCCTTGTGGAAATAGGAAGTTGCGTCAGCGGAGGGCGGGACAGAGTGAGGGAAGGTTATTTTGATGTATTTTGCTAAGATCGATCCTTGATTGTATAGGCATGTTAGACATATTTTAAAAAATACAATAAATAATATGAACAAGAGAGCATGATTTGTGCCTAGAGGGTAGATTAAGGAGCAGGGCTTAATTGGTAGACAAAAAGGAAGTGGAACTGTGGAGTAGGTGGGCAAGCCGGGGCAGGAGCGTCATGAAGAGAGAGCCTGGATCAGGGGGGGCAGAGTGACTGTTTCTGCTCTACTCCAGGCTGGTTCCTTCCCCTCCTCTTCTTGCAGGCTGCCTAGGAGGAAGGGCTGGAAAAGAACAGCTTTCCTGCTCTAGAGTCTAAAAAGGAGTGGGGGAACTGCCTTCCAGGTCATTCTTCCAGAAATTAAGCCCTGCATAGGAGTAACATCAGAAATACATTTTTAGTGAAATGGTGGTAGATGCATAGAATATATGGGAAAAGCATAGAGGATCCCTGGTGGTGATGTGAGTAGAGGGATAGTGATTAACTGGGATCTGTGGTGTCAAGACAAAACAAAGGAGGAGGAAAAGTCCCTCACATATACGTGAGAATGGAAGAACAAAGTGAGGAGAACTCAAGGAGGATTTCAATGAGTCTTTTATTTTGTCAAGCATAAAAACGAACCAACACGGCCATGTTTCAGCGCAAAGGCCTGCCTCAGGAGTCAAGATGTCTCTTATGCTCTTTGCAATAGGACTGTATAAGACAAAGTCCTTGCTGAAGAGCTGTTGTATAGTCTTCAAAAAGAAAAAAAAACGCTGTGTAGCACCACCGATCAACCGGCAATTGTAAGTAGTAAGGTATCAAACCAGGGGTGGGCAGACTGGATAGACTTCATAGTACTTTCTATTCTCAGAGCCAAGAACAGTAGTAGGAAGCAACTTTCCAAAACAATTAGAGGTGCTACATTCCAGTGGCGTAGCCACAGGTGGGCCTGGGTGGGCTGGGGCCCATCCACTTAAGGCTCAGGCCCACCCAACAGTAGCACACATTTAGCAGTAGCTGGTGGGGATCCCAAACTCTGCCAGCTGAAGTCTTTCCACGATGGTAACGAAAACGCTACTCTCCACCATACCTGCATCTGCGCATGCTCAGTTCTCATCGCATGCCTGCTGCAGACTGCCAAGGTGGAAAGAATTTGTTTCTCGTCAGCTGAGATATTGTTTTTGGGGGGGGGGGGGGGGAGGGAGGAGAACACTTGGTGCCCACCCACTTCTTGCCTAGGCCCACCCAAAATCTGTTCTCTGGCTACGCCCCTGCTACATTCCACACTTATTAGCTCTTCCTGGACTCAGTCAAGGAATTTGCTCAATATTGGGGGTACAAGGTACTCACTGCACCCAAAGAACTATTGCCATGAAACGATATTCAGTTTGTAAGAATGATGGGATTTGCAAATGCTCCAGAAGGAAGCTCCCTTTGGCATGATGCAAGTACTACAATGAATATTGGTAATACATTTGAGAGAATGCGATCATCCACATACCTTGGCTTAGGAGTGAGGGTCATTACCGTCATGAAATGTGCAAAACTAACCCATTGGGAGACCCCACCCCTAACAACCATGGTAGGAACAGGGCTAGAAGGCTGCAGAATTTCTTTGCTTTCCAAAAGCAGAAGCAAGAATAGAGAAGTGATCAGAACAAAATAAAGTGTGGAGAAAGAAAGCACAGTCTGTCAGTACAGCAGGTCACTGCATCGCCAGGTCAATATCATTACAGTCTCTAAAAAGCAATAATGTCTGTGCTGGCAGAATGGTGTTGGCCAGGTAGAATTCAGCAAGACCATATAGACCTAGAAGGATAATTGTGTACATTTCTGTAGCTCTCTGGATTATTATAGCATACATGTCAAGTCTCCTATGTTCATGGGTCATTTCCCAAACCCCTGCTGAGTCACAAACTCCCACTCAGCCTCCCCATCCTTTGGCAGTAGGAGAAACATTAATAAGATCATTTCCTGCTGTTACAGGACCAGTCTCACATTAAGAGATGCAAAATCTCACAAATTTTATTAATGCATTTCCTGCTGCTGACTGGGAATGAGGAAGCATGCTAATGCTACATAGAATCAGCGGGTAAGGAGAGGGAAGAATGGATGAATAAGTGGATGAATGAGTGAGTGGTTTGGTGCATGAGATTGTGAATGGAAAAAAGAGAATTGAGTGGGTGGGGGTGAGAATGGGCAAAAAAGTGGGAGAGTGGAAATGAGCAAGGGGGAAGCATCGAGTGGGTGGGTGGATGAGTAGATGGGAGGGTGAAAATGGGGAAAAGAGCATCAAATGAATGGGTGGGTAATAACTGGTAGGGCAGGGGGTGGGGCTAGAGGCTGAGTTGGGTGGAACAGGGTATGTGTGCTAAAACCTCCCTCCCAAAAATGGTTCCCCTTTGACATCTCTGTTATGGAGCTTGACAATAACATATAGGAGGGGATTGGGGTATGTTTTTAACTTGATTTTGTTGAGAATGTTTTAGCTAGGTGCTGATTTTATTTTGTTTGTTTAATGTGTCCTTTATGAGTTTCTTATGATAAATGTGATTTTGTAGCTACCTAGAACAATTATGATGACTATGATGTTATTTAAAAGTAATAAATGAAATGATTGACAAAGCAGTGATCCCTATAAGGGATCAAGCTGAGATATATTTCTGTAGTGTAGAAGACTGAACTAACTAGTCTTTTTCTGCTATCAGCTACTACATTACACACCTAATGTGCATTGTGAGAAATGTCCTGATGTCAATCTGGATGGTATGAAATGTCTGTGTGCAGATCACATTACAAAGGTAGGGAAACAAAGAAGAGCGGGGGAGTGAAATACTACTTTTCATGGTGCAAAGGAATTATTTCCACATTATTTAAATGTTTAGGATGATTCTGCAGAGAACAAAACATTTGCTAATAGCAGCTTCTGAAACAATCATCCTAAGAACTTTTTTTTACATATGAAGTAAACGATAGTGTACAAAAAAAACTGTTTAACCATAAGATGAAAACATATGGCCAATGTCATGAATCAACTTGTCATTGATGGAGGTCTGCTTCTAAACAGAGGCCTCAAAACAAAGTATCAGGTTCCTTAACAGCCAGAGCTGCCACAGAACCTGAAAAGTTACAACATTGCTATGAAATGTTATTCAGTTTGTAAAAATGATGGATCTGCAAGAAAATTGCAACTCACAATGAAAAATGTTTTCTTTCCTTTGTCTTTTTTTTTTTTTTTTGTTTCTAGCAAAGCAAACCCCAGAGAAGAGGAAAACAGCAAATACTAAAACATAGACAACCTCTTTTCCCTTTCACACTGTCATGAGGAAGATTCCAAACGGGGCAGGGCCGTACCTGAAGTCTGATGGTTCAAATTGAGATAAGTTTTGTCTTACTATGTTTCAGCATATTAAGGGGGCCCTTTGCCTAAGGGTAGTCCCGGCCTCTGCTGCACGCCAACCCCGGTGCCAGAAAGTGCATTTTCATTTTCTAGTGCCAGAGGCTTACCCAGCAGTAATCGGGCAGCTCCATGTGCTTCCTCGGGAAATGGCCACACGCCAAGTGGTTCACTTACTATAGGGCCTTTTCCCTTAAAAAAAAAAAAAGTCTTTTACCCAGTGTGGTAAAAGGGGGCCTCGGCGTGTGGCGAATTCACATGCCGATGCTACTGCAGGGCCCTTTTTTAGCCCAGCTTGTTTAAAGGGGCTCTAATTGAGAATACTGTGTTTGAAAAGTTCGGATAGGCATTTTTCACAAGGTTATGGACACATATCACTAATATGGTTGCTATGAAATGAAATGAAAATGAAGAGGAACTTAATGATGTGAGATATTGTCTCATGTAAAGAAAGTGAGAAGCCTTACAAAATTAAGGGCTCCTTTGATGAAGTAGTTATTTGGCACCTTAGAGCGTTTATAACTGTTCTTTCTAACTGAGAGTTCCTTCTTTTACAAACATTTAATTGGTAGAAAATATCTGCCATTTAGTAATAGTGTTAAGTGTCTTCTTTATATATCATCCACTACAAATCAACCAATAAGGTGTGGAAAAATTTGCTGAAAATAAATAATAACACTATACTACATTTTCCACTCAACAAAATGATATAGAAAATCAGTATACTATTCGAGTATAATATGGAGGAAAAAAGAGCCTCACAGAGCTCCTAGACAATATAACCGTCTATTGGAGCTAAAACGGATCTTAATCTGATCCTCTGTTCATCATTGGCTCTAAAAAAAACCTCCAAAAAAAGCATATTATTCATTGCTCACTAACCAATATGAATAATTTAAGAAAATAGCTGTAGTGACGAAATTAATAGTTCCATAAAATTGTTGCTTCGCAATATATTAGAACTTAATGCAAAATGAGCACTTATCTTTTACGCTAGAAGACTTCAAACACAATTCTTCAGATGCTCCAAGCTAACGGTGGCCAGCGTTTCGAAAAAACTGCTTCAAGGCTTAGGTAGCCCTAGTCTTCTGTCAATAAAAAGGGATTCAAATTATTCATCACTACAGTTATTGAACAATAATATACTGATCTTTAACAAACTCACTCACTCACTTAAAAAAAACGCTCTAACGATGATCTCCTGCGCTCTGCAATGTAATTCCTTCAAAATGGCTCCGATTTATAATACATGACATCAGACGCCATGCAATCGATTGGCCAATCAAAATAAAGCATTACTAGGAGCTTTAAATGCGTGTCAACACTTGCAGTAATTTAAAAGAAACGGCACCATTCAATTATTGAGTTGAGCCCTACGGGTTCCAAAGAATGCAGTCGATAGATCCATTTCTGCTCAAATTGTAACAACATCTGTCGGAGATCTCCTCCTCTCGGAGACTTCTGCACTGTTTGCAAAATGACACATTTTAAATCTTTAAATTCATGAAGCTTCTCTTTATAGTGCATGACCAGTGGCGAATCAATTTTTTTCGATATGCATTGCACTTCTATGCTCAATTAACCGTGTAGTTAACATACGAGATGTCTGTCCTGCATAAATCTTATTGCACAGACATCTTAAAGTGTATATTACGTTCTCAGACGTACATGTTGACAACAACGTTAACTTATAAGTCTTATGATCAACTGGATTAACAAAAATAGTAGTTTCATCCATAATATCGCAAAAACTACAGTTACCACACTTGAAATGCCCATGTACACTAGATGCCTGAATAGAGTCTTCAATGGGGAGCATTGCAGGGCATAAAGATTCTTTCAAGTTTTTGCCTCTGCTATATGCTACTCGTACACGGGAACCCCGAAAAATAGGATGTGATTGAATTAAAGGCCAGTATTTCTTGATACTTTTAACCACTTGAGGTGTACTTGCAGTATATTGCGTCATACAGCATACCGAAGAGCAAAATTCAATCATAGAGAATTGCTCCTAACATCCAGAGTTATTCCTGGAAACTGCAGAAGATATCTTTGGGTGTGTGAGCCATCAGGTTTCAATGTGTTTAAAAGGTACAGATAGTATAAGCAAGAGACAGACGGCATGAGGCAAAAGGGTCAAGAACTTGCAAGGTGAGATCATTGTCTGCAGCTCTGCTTCTCCTCAAGAGTTAAAGTAACAAGAGTGATGAACATGACAACCACTTGAGGTGTACTTGCAGTATATTGCGTCACAAAAGTGAAAACATCTTCATCAACATTCATAGGAATAACTCTGGATGTTAGGAGCAATTCTCTATGATTGAATTTTGCTCTTCGGTATGCTGTATGTACAACTCTTTTAGGGTATCCCCGTCGAAGTAATCTGGCTGTCAAATCCTTTGATTGACGTCGAAATTCTTGATCATCAGAACAGACCCTACAGTATCTTAAGAACTGTGAAAAGGGTAAATCGAAGGATTTGACAGCCAGATTACTTCGACGGGGCTACATACAGCATACCGAAGAGCAAAATTCAATCATAGAGAATTGCTCCTAACATCCAGAGTTATTCCTATGAATGTTGATGAAGATGTTTTCACTTTTGTGACGCAATATACTGCAAGTACACCTCAAGTGGTTAAAAGTATCAAGAAATACTGGCCTTTAATTCAATCACATCCTATTTTTCGGGGTTCCCGTGTACGAGTAGCATATAGCAGAGGCAAAAACTTGAAAGAATCTTTATGCCCTGCAATGCTCCCCATTGAAGACTCTATTCAGGCATCTAGTGTACATGGGCATTTCAATTGTGGTAACTGTAGTTTTTGCGATATTATGGATGAAACTACTATTTTTGTTAATCCAGTTGATCATAAGACTTATAAGTACATAAGTAGTGCCATACTGGGAAAGACCAAAGGTCCATCTAGCCCAGCATCCTGTCACCAACAGTGGCCAATCCAGGTCAAGGGCACCTGGCACGCTCCCCAAACGTAAAAACATTCCAGACAAGTTATACCTAAAAATGAGGAATTTTTCCAGTCCATTTAATAGCGGTCTATGGACTTGTCCTTTAGGAATCTATCTAACCCCTTTTTAAACTCCGTCAAGCTAACCGCCCGTACCACGTTCTCCGGCAATGAATTCCAGAGTCTAATTACACGTTGGGTGAAGAAAAATTTTCTCCGATTCGTTTTAAATTTACCACACTGTAGCTTCAACTCATGCCCTCTAGTCCTAGTATTTTTGGATAGCGTGAACAGTCGCTTCACATCCACCCGATCCATTCCACTCATTATTTTATACACTTCTATCATATCTCCCCTCAGCCGTCTCTTCTCCAAGCTGAAAAGCCCTAGCCTTCTCAGCCTCTCTTCATAGGAAAGTCGTCCCATCCCCACTATCATTTTCGTCGCCCTTCGCTGTACCTTTTCCAATTCTACTATATCTTTTTTGAGATACGGAGACCAGTACTGAACACAATACTCCAGGTGCGGTCGCACCATGGAGCGATACAACGGCATTATAACATCCGCACACCTGGACTCCATACCCTTCCTAATAACACCCAACATTCTATTCGCTTTCCTAGCTGCAGCAGCACACTGAGCAGAAGGTTTCAGCGTATCATCGACGACGACACCCAGATCCCTTTCTTGATCCGTAACTCCTAACGCGGAACCTTGCAAGACGTAGCTATAATTCGGGTTCCTCTTACCCACATGCATCACTTTGCACTTGTCAACATTGAACTTCATCTGCCACTTGCATGCCCATTCTCCCAGTCTCGCAAGGTCCTCCTGTAATCGTTCACATTCCTCCTGCGACTTGACGACCCTGAATAATTTTGTGTCATCGGCGAATTTAATTACCTCACTAGTTATTCCCATCTCTAGGTCATTTATAAATACATTAAAAAGCAACGGACCCAGCACAGACCCCTGCGGGACCCCACTAACTACCCTCCTCCACTGAGAATACTGGCCACGCAATCCTACTCTCTCTGCTTCCTATCTTTCAACCAGTTCTTAATCCATAATAATACCCTACCTCCGATTCCATGACTCTGCAATTTCTTCAGGAGTCTTTCGTGCGGCACTTTGTCAAACGCCTTCTGAAAATCCAGATATACAATATCAACCGGCTCCCCATTGTCCACATGTTTGCTTACCCCCTCAAAAAAATGCATTAGATTGGTGAGGCAAGACTTCCCTTCACTAAATCCGTGCTGACTTTGTCTCATCAGTCCATGTTTTTGTATATGCTCTGCAATTTTATTCTTAATAATAGCCTCCACCATCTTGCCCGGCACCGACGTCAGACTCACCGGTCTATAATTTCCCGGATCTCCTCTGGAACCTTTCTTAAAAATCGGAGTAACATTGGCTACCCTCCAGTCTTCCGGTATTACACTCGATTTTAGGGACAGATTGCATATTTCTAACAGTAGCTCCGCAAGTTCATTTTTTAGTTCTATTAATACTCTGGGATGAATACCATCAGGTCCCGGTGATTTACTACTCTTCAGCTTGCTGAACTGACCCATTACATCCTCCAAGGTTACAGAGAATTTGTTTAGTTTCTCCGACTCCCCCGCTTCAAATATTCTTTCCGGCACCGGTGTCCCCCCCAAATCCTCCTCGGTGAAGACCGAAGCAAAGAATTCATTTAATTTCTCCGCTACGGCTTTGTCCTCCTTGATCGCCCCTTTAACACCATTTTCGTCCAGCGGCCCAACCGACTCTTTGGCCGGTTTCCTGCTTTTAATGTATCTAAAAAAGTTTTTACTATGTATTTTTGCTTCCAACGCTAATTTCTTCTCAAAGTCCTTTTTTGCCCTCCTTATCTCCGCTTTGCATTTGGCTTGGCATTCCTTATGATCTATCCTGTTACTTTCAGTTGGTTCTCTTCTCCACTTTCTGAAGGATTGTTTTTTGGCTCTAATGATTTCCTTTATCTTACTGTTTAGCCACGCCGGCTGACGTTTAGTCTTTTTTCCCTTTTTTCTAATACGTGGAATATATTTGTCCTGAACCTCCAGGATGGTGTTTTTAAACAGCATCCACGCCTGATGCAAGTTTTTTACTCTGCGAGCTGCTCCTTTCAGTCTTTTTTTCACCATTTTTCTCATTTTGTCGTAATCACCTTTTCTATAGTTAAACGCTAGCGTACTTGATTTCCTAGTTTCACTTCCTTCAATGCCAATATCAAAACCGATCATATTATGATCACTGTTATCAAGCGGCCCTCGTATCGTTACCCCCTGCACTAGATCATGAGCACCACTAAGGACTAAGTCTAGTATTTTTCCTTCTCTTGTCGGCTCCTGAACTAGCTGTTCCATGAAGCTGTCCTTGATTTCATCAAGAAATCTTATGTCCCTTGCGTGTACAGATGTTACATTAACCCAGTCTATATGCGGGGTAATTGAAATCCCCCCATTATTATTGTGTTGCCCAGTTTGTTTGCGTCCCTGATTTCCTTTAACATTTCCGCATCCATCTGTTCGTCCTGGCCAGGCGGACGGTAGTACACTCCTATCACTATCCTTTTCCCCTTTGCACATGGAATTTCAATCCACAGTGATTCCAAGGAGTGTTTTGCTTCCTGCAGAATTTTCAATCTATTTGATTCAAGGCTCTCGTTAATATACAATGCTACCCCTCCACCAATCCGATTCACCCTATCACTACGATATAATTTGTACCCCGGTATGACAGTGTCCCACTGGTTATCCTCCTTCCACCAGGTCTCAGAGATGCCTATTATATCTAATTTTTCATTTAGTGCAATATATTCTAACTCCCCCATCTTATTTCTTAGGCTCCTGGCATTCGCATATAGACATTTCAAACTATGTTTGTTGTTCCTAAGTACATCATGCTTAGTACTTGACAGTATTAATTGGCAATCTTTTGTCTGATTTTTATTGTTATTTAAAGATACCCGATCGACTTCCGGTTGGGCTATGGAGGAGTGAGGACGCGTGCACTCATTGCTCCGAGGCGCCCGATAGAACAGATACAAATAATTAACCTGTCTCCCCCCGAAACGGACTCAAAATAAGCACGGAATAACGGGGCGGTTGTGGTGAGCAAAACGCAATAAGCCCAAAAACGGATGGCCTCGAAATCAGTAAGGAAGGAGAGTCGTGAGAAGGGACGAGGAGCGGAGGCAAAGATGGCGGACAAGAGCCAGCCGCCGTCTCCGACTCCGAACCCACAATGGGCGGCGGATATCAGCCGTGAGGTAACGGAGGCAGTAGAGCAGTCGGTGGACTGTAAATTCCAACAAATATTAGAGAAGCTTGAAGGCATGGAGGAACGGTACGCCACCATAGCGTCTGGTTTGAAAGAGGTGCAGCAGCGTGTTGGCCACGTGGAAGACACAGTGCAGAAGCTAGAGGAGGAGAGCCCAGCTTTACAAAAACGCCTCAAGCTGCTGGAGGAGAGGTTCGAGGATATTGAAAATCGCTCGCGAAGAAATAACTTAAGACTGGTCGGGTTGCCAGAAGCACTCGGAGACAAAGATTTGAGGAGTTTTCTAGAGAAATGGATTCCAGAGGCGGCTGAACTTCCTGATCTAGCGGGGGAACTCCGAGTGGAACGGGCTCACAGATTAGGCCCAAGGCGCGAGGGAGAGGCGCGACCCAGAGTAACCATCCTTAAAATACTCAACGATGCACATAAAATGCGGGTGTTGCAAGCGACCAGAGGAGGTAAACAACTACGCTACCAAAACAGCAAAATTCTTGTGTTCCAAGACTATTCTACCAAAGTAGCGGCAGCAAGGAAGGCGTTTGTGCCAATATGCACCAAGTTGATTGAGCACAAAGTACGCTTCAGCCTACTGTTCCCAGCAAAGCTTAAAGTAAGCGATCAGGGTCGAGTGCACTTCTTTGACAAAGTGGATGATGCAAAAAGTTTTGTGGAGCAACTGGGGAGCGAGAGACCTGCAGCAGACTAAATGAAGATACAGACGGAGTAGTAAGGAGCAGGATACCGAAGGCTACAAGAGGGTAAAAAGAACAGTGTAATTAGCGGGGAGAGGCAAATGTATGGCTGAATTCATATGCACTGAAGCTGCACAGGACAGTCTGGTCATCTGCTGAAATGATACCCCACTAGAGCAGGTCGGAGAGAAAATGATTAGTGATATATATAAGTTGAACATTTGTAGAGAGCTGGCCTAAAAGTTAAAAGACATTGAATAAACAAAAGTGAGGGGAGGGGGAGATATATATCTGTATAATGCTATTTTTGTCTACTGTAAATATGTAGAAAACAACGTAGAAAAGAGCACAAGAGCACAATAGTAACATATTATTGAAAAGTCTGATGGATGTATGGGAATATAAATCTGAGAGAAAATGTAAAAGATGACTGATGGAAAAAAAAAAAAAAAAAAAAAAAAAAAAAAAAAAAGCATTGAAAAACATAAAATGACTGGACAGTATGATCAGAGACTTATGAAAGCAATCTGTTAACAGGAAGGGAAGGGTTTAATTAGTAAGGGAGTTAAAGTTAATTTATAGAAGGTTGAGTTAAACAAGTTAAGGAGGGAGGGACCCTCAGAAGAATGTAATCCCCAAATGAAAACAATGATCTAGGCCTGGTTGAAAATGGGGGGGGGGGGTTCAGCTAGGGCATGTTATGCTGCACAACGCTGTGGAGCCCCTAGTGGTGCTCCGGAGGGGTTGGGTAGTGGTAGCAGCAATGGCATTCAAGGAGGGGTGGAATATATAGCAGTAGGACTGTCAGCAAGGGATAGGGAGGAGATATGGATGGAAGATAGGGGGGGAGACAGGAAGAAAACTAATAAGAGAAAGGGCGACCTTTAGCCCAAGTATGGAAGGGTTCTGGGTAGAATCCGGAACAATGAGGGGAAGAGAGGGCGGGGGGGAGGGAGGGAAAGGGGATAGGGGAGGAAGGAGGGAGGGGAAAGGGAGGGCAATGCTAAAAGGATCGGAGGGGGCAAATAAAGGGAGAAGTGGCACGAGTATAAAGACCTTTAAGCTGGGAGAGTGGAGGCTGGGACACTCTCTTAGATACGAGATGATGGGAATGGATTCTTTGGACAATAAATCCCGAAGGGAAAGGGAAGGAATAGGCTAAAATGCCAGATGTAAAGTTCACCTCATGGAATGTGGGGGGAATACACTCACCCATTAAGAGACAAAAATTGCTAAAGATTTTAAGGGACAGGGGGACCTCCGTTGCCTTCCTACAGGAGACGCACCTCTCCACGAGGGAACATCAAAAATTGAAAAAATGGTGGGTAGGCTCCATATACGAGGCACCAGCAGAGGGGAGAAGGGGGGGAGTGGTGATCCTAATAAAGAAAGGGTTACACCTGGAAACAAAGAAAATTATAGCAGATCCAAAAGGACGGTTTATATTAGTATCTGTAGTACTGGAACGCCAACCGATGATCTTGTGCAATATATATGCCCCAAATGTATTTGAGCGGAAATTCTTTAAAGGAGTAATTAAGCAGATATTGAGTTTGGGGGATATACCAATAGTGTTAGGAGGGGACATGAATGATGTAGCAGACCCAAAACTGGATCGCTCAGCACCTACTGATAGAGAAGTAGCCCGCACAGAACGCGGGGTGCATTTACTAGAATCTGCATTGGGAGTGATAGATGTCTGGAGGACACTTAATCCTCTAGAAAGGGACTATACACATATATCTAGAGCGCATAATACAATGTCCCGGATAGACTATATATTAATATCATCAGAATTATTAACACAGGTAGAAGAAGCAAAGATAGGCCCCATAATGGTGTCAGATCATGCATGGGTTGAGGTGAAGTTGGCTGGGGAGCCTGTCTCTGGGGAGGGGGGTTGGTGTTTCCCGTCTTATTTGTACAAGGACACTAGTTTTTTGCCTTTTATAGTCTCCAAATGGCAACAATACGCAGAAGCCAATGCTCAGCACAGGGCTCAACCGGATCTATATTGGGAGACAGCGAAAGCTGTTTTACGAGGGGAGGTGATTTCCTATGTTAGTCATCAGAGAAAAATGCGCCGTAGGGAGGTGGAGCGCCTGGAGAGACGAATGACTTCCCTCCGAAAACAATTCGGGGAGACACAGAACGCAAGGGTGAAAAAACAATTGTTGGAAACACAACAACATTTAAATGAACTGTTGCATGACTGGGCGAAAAGATCGCAAGCCTATTACAAATATCAGCTCTATAGGTTTGCGAATAAGAGTAGTGGCTTAATGGCTCGTTTAGCCAAAGGAAACAAAGGACGGACAAAGGTGACCACACTGATAGATTCCAAGGGTAACAGACATCATACAGATAAAGCCATTAATGGGGTTTTTACAGAATTTTTTGCCCGGCTTTATGAGGCACAGAATACGATAATGGACAATAGTGAGGCGTATCTGTCTGGTGTGGGATTACCCCGCATAGAGGACTCCGACCTAGACAGACTAAATGCTTCGGTGACGGTGGAAGAAGTGGAATTAGTAATACAGCAAGGGGCGCTAGGAAAGGCCCCGGGACCGGACGGTTTCAGGACTGAATTTTATAAATTGTTAAGATCAGAGATTAGCTCGGTACTGGTGGAAGTGTTCAATAATATTATACAAAGGGAAAGGTTGCCTCGATATCTTAATATAGCTCAAATAATTGTTCTTCAGAAGCCGGGTAAACCAGCAGATAAGCCAGAATCTTACCGCCCAATATCATTGCTTAATGTGGAGGTGAAGCTCCTCGCTAAAATTATGGCGAACAGACTATCCAGAGTGTTACCCTCGCTGATAGCTGACTCACAGGTGGGATTCATCCGGGGGCGGGTAATATCAAAAAATATGAGAAGAATATTAGGGGCATTAGAAAAAATTAGGAGGGAGAAAATCCCGGCAATGTTAATAAGTTTCGACGCTGAAAAAGCGTTTGATCGGGTGGATTGGGGCTATATGTATGGAGTCCTAGAAGCATATGGAATAGGAGGGGGTTTTTTGAGGGCAGTTAGAGCATTGTATGCAGAGCCGCGAGCACAGGTGTACGCAAACGGAGTATTGTCTGATAGTTTCCCGATAAGTAGGGGAACAAGACAGGGATGCCCCTTATCCCCATTGCTTTTTGTCTTAACATTGGACCCATTATTACGAGAGATTCAATCTAATCAGGGTATAAAGGGTATAACCATAGGGAAACATGCCTTTAAAACAGCAGCGTTTGCGGACGATTTATTAATGCTTATTACAGAGCCTAAGACCTCGTTGGGAAATCTAATGGAGAGTTTAGTGGAGTACGGAGATTTTTCTGGATTTAGATTAAATTTGTTGAAATCGGAGGCACTGGCCAGCTCAGAAGAAGTAAGAGGTATGTGGGAAGGAGATTTCCCATTGAGGTGGGCGACAGGCAGGTTTCGATATTTGGGAATACAATTGACAATGAACACCGCACAGATATATAAGCTAAATATAACCAAGCTTCTACAGGAAACGAAAGATCAATTGACAAAGTGGTCAGCTTTACCGGTGTCCTTTTATGGTAGGGTACACTTGTTAAAAATGATTGTTTTTCCAAGGTGGCTTTATGTAATGCAGGCTTTACCACTGTGGATTAATAAACAAGATTTGGAGACATTCTATAAAATGGCGGCAGGATTCTGCTGGGGGGGTAGGAAGGCAAAAATGAAATGGAAACTGGTGATAGGTAATTCAAGGCTTGGAGGGCTGGGATTTCCAGATTTTCAGAAATACAATCAAGCCTGTTTACTCAGATATCTCAAAGACTGGTTGTTGGAAACTAGCACTTATCTCGATCTGGAAATGGAAAAAAATTACTTTGACCCCTGGAATGTAGCATCTTTGTTACATGCATCCAGGAGGAAACAGCCGATACACTTTCGGGACAGTATATTGCTGCGTCCAATATGGCAGCTATGGAGAACACTATTGCCGCTGTGGCAACAAAATCCCACGAGTAGTGTATGGCTTCCTATACAAGGGAATCTAGAATTTGAACCAGGGAGGGATTCTAAGGTGTTTCGTCAATTAATCAATAAGGGAATAACAAGATTGGCAGACCTACTCCAGCAGGATGGTTCGCTGGTAGATTACCAGACTTTTGCGGGGTTGGGAGGATGGGGCCCATTAAGCATATTGGCCTATAGGCAGCTGGTGCATTACGTGAGAGCGCTGCCATCGGAGAGCCTATCGGTTGCTTTTGGTGAACAACTAAGAACACTCCTGGAAGGAGATGCAGAGGGACAAGTGTCGGTAGCAGGGTTCCATAGAGAACTATGCAATAAAGAAAAAGCTCGTGACTTACAAGTGGTGGCAGACAGATGGAGCAGAGAGATGGGAAGGCCGATACCTGCGCACTTGTTATTGACAGCCCTTAAAAGTGGACCACAGTTGGTCCACAGTGCAGAACTCCAGGAGTGTCATTTTCGGGTGGTGCATAGGGCTTATGTTTCCCAGAGACAGGCTGCTCACATGGGGGTAACTGATTCACGTTGCTGTCTCAAATGCACAAGCGGTGAGGCTACACTGGCCCATGGACTGTGGCAATGTGGAAGTATCTCTAGATATTGGGCGGCGATCTCCAGGTTTTTACAAGAGGTACTAAGTAGGAATTTTACATTAACGTTTGAAAGAGCAGTATTCAGTGCGCCCAGGATGTGGAGTCTATGTACACGAGGGGAGAAGCTATTTTTAGGGAAGGCGTGCATTGTAGGGAAGAAGTGCATCTTACAATACTGGTTGCAGGATCACCCTCCCTCCTTTTGGCATTGGAGGAATAAACTTCACGAACTGATGATATGGGAGGCCAGAGGTGCGGGCCTGACACCGGGAAGGCAGCGGAGATTCTTAGCAGTGTGGGGGACGTATTTGAACACCATCTCGCCACGAGCGCGCAGTCAAATTTTAAATAAACTCCCCTGGCAAAAGTAGTATTGATTACACGATACTTTGAGCGTGGCATGGAGGGAAGGGAGGGGGAGGGTAGAGGGGGGTGTAGAATGGGAGGGGGGAGGGGGGATCGGGGGGGGGAAGGGGGGAAAGGTCTGAGCAGAAGTACACGGCTTTTTATTATTGAACATAAAAGTATACATTACTAGGGAATAGGAAAGGGTTTCTGTTGAATCACAAGGCTGAGCAAAATAGGAGACACCAACCAGTGCAATGGTATATTGCTGAAGCCCAGAGGAGGTGCATGGTCAATAGGATCTTCGGAGTAGGAATCCTGGGGCAGATAAAAGTTAAGCATGGGGGGGGGGGCGAGGGTACAGGGGAGGGGGGGAGAAAAAGTTTCAAAAAACTGTTTGATGAGGACAAAACTCACAGTGTTTAATCAAATGTTTATGTTACGTTTACAATGCACTGTAAAACGACTTTGTGTGCTGTTGTCATGCTGTGGAATCATCAATAAAAATGTTGAAATATAAAGATACCCGATCTACTACAATCTCTTTTGCAACCTCACTATCAGGATACTCTATCTTCCCTGTTATGGTGATATCTTTGAAAGATACCTTATCCCGAACCATGCTCTTTTGAGCGACTGTCGGCCTTCCCCCCATTTCTAGTTTAAAAGCTGCTCTATCTCCTTCTTAAACGCCGATGCCAGCAGCCTGGTCCCACTCTGGTTAAGATGGAGCCCATCCTTTCGGAATAGGCTCCCCCTTCCCCAGAATGTTGCCCAGTTCCTAACAAATCTAAAGCCCTCCTCCCTGCACCATCGTCTCATCCACGCATTGAGACTCTGGAGCTCTGCCTGTCTCTTGGGCCCTGCGCGTGGCACAGGTAGCATTTCAGAAAATGCTACCCTGGAGGATCTGGATTTCAGCTTTCTACCTAAGAGCCTAAATTTTGCTTCCAGAACCTCTCTCCCACATTTTCCTATGTCATTGGTACCCACATGTACCAAGACAGCGGACTCCTCCCCAGCACTATCTAGAATCCTATCTAGGTGACACGTGAGGTCCGCCACCTTCGCACCAGGCAGGCAAGTCACCAGGCGATCCTCACGTCCACCAGCCACCCAGCTATCTATATGCCTAATGATCGAATCACCAAGTACAACAGCTGTCCTAACCTTTCCCTCCCGGGCAACATTTGGAGATATATCCTCGGTGCGAAAGGATAATACATTATAAGTTAACGTTGTTGTCAACATGTACGTCTGAGAACGTAATATACACTTTAAGATGTCCGTGCAATAAGATTTATGTAGGACAGACATCTCGTATGTTAACTACACGGTTAATTGAGCATAGAAGTGCGATGCATATCGAAAAAATTGGTTCGCCACTGGTCATGCACTGTAAAGAGAAGCTTCATAAATTTAAAGATTTAAAATGTGTCATTTTGCAAACATTGCGGAAGTCTCCGAGAGGAGGAGATCTCCGACGGATGTTGTTACAATTTGAGCAGAAATGGATCTATCGACTGCATTCTTTGGAACCCTTAGGGCTCAACTCAAGAATTGAATGGTGCCATTTCTTTTAAATTACTGCGAGTGTTGACACGCATTTAAAGCTCCTAGTAATGCTTTATTTTGATTGGCCAATCGATTGCATGGCGTCTGACGTCATGTATTATAAATCGGAGCCATTTTGAAGGAATTACATTGCAGAGCGCAGGAGATCATCGCTAGAGCGTTTTTTTAAGTGAGTGGGTGAGTTTGTTAAAGATCAGTATATTATTGTTCAATAACTGCAGTGATGAATAATTTGAATCCCTTTTTATTGACAGAAGACTAGGGCTACCTAAGCCTTGAAGCAGTTTTTTCGAAACGCTGGCCACCGTTGGCTTGGAGCGTCTGAAGAATTGTGTTTGAAGTCTTCTAGCGTAAAAGATAAGTGCTCATTTTGCATTAAGTTCTAATATATTGCGAAGCAACAATTTTATGGAACTATTAATTTCGTCACTACAGCTATTTTCTTAAATTATTCATATTGGTTAGTGAGCAATGAATAATATGCTTTTTTTGGACTTTTTTTTTTAGAGCCAATGATGAACAGAGGATCAGATTAAGATCCGTTTTAGCTCCAATAGACGGTTATATTGTCTAGGAGCTCTGTGAGGCTCTTTTTTCCTCCATATTATACTCGAATAGTATACTGATTTTCTATATCATTTTGTTGAGTGGAAAATGTAGTATAGTGTTATTCTTTATATATCATACACAGAGAGCTATTTTTTGATTTATTACATTAATCAAGCTGCCATAGCAAAGTGTTGAAGAAAAATTTGCCGTAGAGCCAATTTCTCAAAGTTAAACAAATGTGCTCTACTACAGATGATTATAAAAAAAAAAAAGAAAACAGGTCAAAAATTTTGACACTAAATTCAGAGAAAGAAGTTATTCTGAGAGAGAGCAGTTTCTCAGGACAGAAGGTCCTTGCATTACTCAAAACCAAGGAAACAGAATGACAAGATAGATATACCAAACTGCGTGCAAACAATCTTAAGATATCATTCCAATCCTTAGAGGCATATTATGAAGGTTTCACCACATTTCTCTGAGAAAGATATTATGGTTGCTTTGAAGAGGTATAAGAACCTTAAAAACATTTTAGCACCCTCTGCTCTACCAGCCTCTCAAAAACAAAAATTGGGTAGTCACTATTGCTGGACACTGCCTGTGTCACAATTGTTCAGTATGTCATGTAAATTTAAAAACAAGAACCTTTACTCATCCAGTTACAGGGGACCATTATGAATTAAGACTGTTTTCCAACTGTAAAACACAGAATGTGATTTATACTGTCATCTGTCTGTGCAGTTTATTATATATTGACAAGACCAAAAGGGCATTCAACAGGGGCAGACTGAGAGTGGTCTGGGCCCCCCCACCTGGCCACTGCCCGATGCCCCCCTACTGCCACAGCAGATGCCCTCACCATCCCGGTTCTTTCCTGCCCGCTGCGCTGCATCTACCCCCCCCCCCCCCCGCCCGCAGATACAAATTTCAAAAACGGATATATTTCAATCACTATACTAAAGGTTAACAAATAAAAATAAAACAAAAAATGGAAAATATGATGATACCAATTTATTGGATCAAATATATTTTCCAATTAGCTTTCAGAGGCCAAAACCTTTTTCCTCAGGTCAGGACAGTATACTGCTGTTAAGGTATTCTGTTCTGACATGAGAAAGGAGGGTTGGGTCTCTAAACATTAGTCAAAATGTATTAAAATTAGTCCAATAAAGATATCTTATTTCCATTTTCTTTATTAACACAGCTACCACACTACTTTATATTAAACTAAAAATAACATTCATTTTTTTCTACCTTTGTTGCCTGGCCGTTTACTTTTTTCTAATTGTGTTGGTCCCAGTCTCTTGTTTCTTCTTTCCTTGATCTTAACTCTTGCCAGAGTCTATCCCTCTCTCTCCCCCTTCCATCCAGCATCTGCTCCCTCTCTCTCTCCCCTTTCCATCCAGCGTCTGCTCCCTCTCTCCCCCTTTCCATCCAGCAACTGACCCTCTCTTCCCCCTTTCCCTCCAGCGTCTGACCCCTCTCTCTCCCTTTCCCTCCGTCTGACCCCTCTCTCCCCCTTTCCATCCAGCGTCTGACCCTTCTCTCTTCCATCCAGAGTCTCTCTTCTTTTTCTCCCTCCTCCATCCAGCATCTAGCCCCTCTCTCTCCTCATCCAGTGTCTGTCTCTCCTCTCCCCATTTCCATCTGGCATATGTCCCTTCTCTCTCCCTCATCCAGTGTCTGTCCCTCCTCTCCCCATTTCCATCTGACATCTGTCCCCTCTCTCCTTCTCATCCAGCATCTGTCCTCTCTTCCCCCTCCATCCAGCATCTGTTCCCCCTCCCCACTCCATCCATCATCTGCCCTTCCCCATCACCCAGTCACCCTGTACCTGTGGTCCTCCTTATCCCTGCTCAATTTATATGTCCCCACTATCACCCCACCTAATCCCCATATCCCCACTCTTCCACCCTACCCTCACTTACAATCACACCTTCCCCCACCATCCAAACCTTCTCTCTCTCCTCCCCCCCCCCCACTACCACACCAGGAACAAAGTTCAAATCACAAGAGGGCATGTCAGGGGCATGTTAATTGTAGGACTTGGATGTTTTTCAGCCATAATAGAACAGAACAAAACTGTCCAAGACTAACACTAAGATGTTTTGAGCTAGAACTGTTTTTATAATGAATAAGGCACAAAAAGGTGCCCTAAATGATCAGATGACCACTGGAGGGAATCAGGGGTGACTTCCCCTTACTCTCCCAGTGGTCACTGACTCCCTCCCACCCCCCCAAAAAACGTACTTCTGACGGACCTGATAGAAAAACATCTTCAAAAAATTTCAAAAAATTGTTTTTGAAAATATCAATTTGGATGTTTTTGTGAGAAAAACGTCCAAATGCAGACTTATGCCACTTTTTGGACGTTTATCTCTTTTAAAAATGAGCCCATAAGTCTCAATATATTATCATTCTATATATCTGTGGTCTGCCCAATCATTAAAACTTTACCCCCCCCCCCCTGTTTACAAAGCCACGCTAGCAACTGCTGCAGAACATTGCCGACACAGCCCAGGCAAAGTGAACAGCCTGTATCGGCAGTACTGCACCTACCAGCCGCTAGCGTGGCTTTGTAAACAGGGACCTTAAGTTTTTTTCTGTGTTTAGTTTTAAATGAAGAGAACTAATTCAAGATTCCACACTAATTGTGATTGATATTAATGCGCAGTAGAGAACTTATCTGCTGGGGGGTGGGGGGGGGGGGGGGGTGGAGGAATGAGGACATTCTCCCAAAAGTTACTGCACAGTCTTTGCACTTACCATGCACTAGTTTTTACACTTAACATGTTAATGCTATTCAGCAGGCCCAAATTAAACAGATAACTTATTTGATTAGCAGCTGAATATGATCACTGCTAAACAGATATGCTAGAACAATGGGCCCCTCTCCTGTTATATAGATAATAACCAGCCATTTAGTGATTTTAAAGTCCCAATATTATCTATATAAATTTTGAAAATGTACAGATAAGGCAATCATATGTCTGCCACCCACTGGTATAAAGCTAGCTCCCACCGAATATTGGCCTGAACGTTTATAGGAACCTCTTTTTTTCCTATCTTGGTTTATGTTATACTGAACTTCATTGTTCCTTTTATTTTAAACGCTACTTCTCTGTAGATAGCACAGCTAATATTATGTTACATTTTAACTAAAGGCATATTATTATGATTGTTGTCATGTTCATCACTCTTGTTACTTTAACTCTTGAGGAGAAGCAGAGCTGCAGACAATGATCTCACCTTGCAAGTTCTTGACCCTTTTGCCTCATGCCGTCTGTCTCTTGCTTATACCATCTGTACCTTTTAAACACATTGAAACCTGATGGCTCACACACCCAAAGATATCTTCTGCAGTTTCCTGCACCAGTAAACCTAATCTTAATGTTTTGCTATACTTCACTGTGCCTGTTTGGTGGTGGACTTTGGTCCTGGGGAACTGAGGAACTGAGTTCAATTCCCACTTCAGGCACAGGCAGCTCCTTGTGACTCTGGGCAAGTCATGTAACCCTCCACTGCCCCAATATGTAACCCACATTGAGCCTGCCATGAGTGGGAAAGTGTGGGGTACAAATGTAAAAAAAATTAAATGTACATCATGCAAACATATCTCTATATGACTTTGATTTTACTTCCTGGTAAGGTATGGCTGAGAGATTTCTACAGGTGTAATGCATTCTTCAATTGGTCCCCAGGGACCCCCTGAGGTCAGCAGTGTTTTCAGGATATCTGCAATGAATATGCATGAGATAGATTTGCATGCACTGAGTCTCCATTGTATGCAAATATTCACTGTGGATATCCTGGCAGACATATCTTAAAGACAGGCTTGAGAATGAGTTCTTCTAGCATACTTAAACCGATTCACCCCTCCCCCACTAATCTACTGAAATACCAGATACACTATTTCAAAAATATCTGCTCACCTCAAGAAATTTGAGCTTAATTCTTCCTCATTTTATCCATGCTGACTTTGGCATTACTGAAATCCAAATGACTCTTCCTCCAACACAGGCTAAGTTCCCTTCAGCCCTTTAATTTCAATAAATTCCTGAACTTCTAGTGATTATTATTCAATTCAAACCTCATGTAATTCTCCCTCAGATTTCTACCACTTGACTTTCCCCCTCAAGCCTTTTGTCTTCACAAAGTTATCCTCATTATCTCATATACCATTCTCTTTACTTAAAAAATCCTCCAATATCTCACCTGTTTTTTTTTTTTTGTTACATTTGTACCCCACACTTTCCCACTCATGGCAGGCTCAACGCAGCTTGCATGGGGCAATGGAGGGTTAAGTGACTTACCCAGAGTCACAAGGAGCTGCCTGTGCCTGAAGTGGGAATTGAACTCAGTTCCTCAGGACCAAAGTCCACCACCCTAACCACTAGGCCACTGCTCCACTGAGAGTGGAGGATGCTTCTCTTGTTAGTTTCCCTCACCTAGCATCTGAAAGAATTTAACCCTGTCCCAGTTCTGAAACTGTCCCTAGTAGGGCAGAGTAGGCATCCTGAAATTAGTGTGGGCTGTACTAACATAGTAACAAAGTAGATGACGGCAGAAAAAGACCTGCATGGTCCATCTAGTCTGCCCAAGATAAACTCATATCTTGAATTTGTACCTGTCTTTTTCAGGGCACAGACCGTATAAGTCTGCCCAGCAGTATTTCCCGCCTCCCAACCACCAGTCCCATCTCCCATCACCGGCTCTGGTACAGACCGTATAAGTCTGCCCTCCCCTATCCTAGCCTCCCAACCACCAACCCCTCTTCCCCCCCACCTGCTCCGCCACCCAATTTCAGGAATGGATCCTCAGAAGCTTAGCTGAAATTGGGTGGCGGAGCAGGTGGGGGGAAGAGGGGTTGGTGGTTGGGAGGCTAGGATAGGGGAGGGCAGACTTATACGGTCTGTGCCCTGAAAAAGACAGGTACAAATTCAAGATATGAGTTTATCTTGGGCAGACTAGATGGACCATGCAGGTCTTTTTCTGCCGTCATCTACTATGTTACTATGTTAGTACAGCCCACACTAATTTCAGGATGCCTGCTCTGCCCTACTCACTTTATCTTGTCACAGATCCATTGGAGGGACCAGGCAAGACAGGTGACCACTCTGGGCACTAAGGATAGTGGTACCAATGCTCCATATCATTGCTTCAGGAGTAGGACTTGGAGCTGAGCTCAAGCAATGGCTAGCTTGTTGGCCCTGCCCCCTGGATTGCTCAGAAGGCACAGAATGACCTAAGCACACAAATTGCCAGTGTCTCCAAGCTATCTTAAACAAAAGATGTAAAATATATAATATCAAAATGTGTCTTAATATATGTTGAAGACTATGCCCAGTTTTAGGTTAAGAATAGAAGAGATGCCTTGCTGCATCCGGCCAGAAGTTCATGAAGCATTCTGTCTCTGTTTTTAGCCTTGGTCACCAAACGGTGACTTTTCCAAGCCCACCTAGGGTTATTGATTTTTCTTTCAGCCAACCTTTTAAACTTAGCTTGACCATTTTCTCCGGCATGTAAGATATACGTTCTTCCCTACAAAATGTGTACCTCAGGGAAACAGTAAAAAAACAGTATAGTAGTCATACAGCTCAAAATATTTCCCCAAACTTTACAAAATCAGTATTGCAATAAAGAAATTCAAATGGAAAATTATAGCACTGCATTTGTTGAAAAGTTAAGCAAATAATGTACAGCTACACATACATTTTAGTACCTGTACTTAACCAATACAATACAGGTACTAAAATGTATGTGTAGCTGTACATTATTTGCTTAACTTTTCAACAAATGCAATGCTATAATTTTCCATTTGAATTTCTTTATTGTAAATTAAGAAATAGCGCTACAATAACACTTTAGTTATTAAACAAACAAAAAATACTGGCCCACTGTACTCTCCCTCTAGTTACGCCGTCTTCTGCATTTTTTATTGGTCAAGAGCGAGAGGATTCAGGCAAATGTTGAACTCCGATTGGAGGAATATGCTGTCAGTCCTTTTATGGCTATACTTCCGCATTTCAGTGAAGGGAAAGGGGCGGAAGTTGGGTAGGGTTTTTCGCCTTCTGAGTTCCGACCGCCCGCTTAGTGCTTGGTGTAGTCGCTATGCTGAATGCACCAAAGTGGGAGGGGGACGGGCTTTAGGAGACGGGTTTTTTTTCTCCTAGAACCGTTAAAAAAACGTATTATTTCTCCTAATCCACAGATAGGGAGCGAGAGAAAGTTGAGAGTTTTCAGGTGGGTACTGTTTGTGATGGACGGTGGGGGAGTGGGTCACCCCGCCAGCTACTAACGAGTGAGCTAGCGCGTGTACGCGCCTCCTGTGCTATTGAGTTGTGGGCGCGCGCGCGCGCGCCAGACTGGAGCTTGGAATCTGCAGTAGTGCTGTTTCTGCTTTTTCTAGCCAGAGTGTTTTTAAGCCGTCCCACTCCCCATCTCATTTCATGTATGGGTGTGAGATGACGAGAGAGAGAGAATTTATATGTGCTTATGCGTTAAACACGCCTCCTGCCTGGTGTCACGCGCCGCTTGTCCGATGGGATGGTTGGGGGAGGGGAGAGGATACTCTGTGTGTCTGGGAGAGGGGAGACTCTCGTGCCCGATGCCCGCTTGGGCTAGCGTGATGACGTCAAGGCAGTGCTTGTCAGCTGCTGCCAGACCTTGTGCTAGACACGCGGGGGGTGGGTTGATTTTGGTGTGGGGGGGGGGGAGCATTCTCGCAATGGGGTATTTGCTGGGCACATGATATTATCGGCTAGCGGTGGACTGCGAGTTTGGAGACGATATAAGTCGGGGCCTGCAGAGAGGAGGCGCTGTGGTGTCTCCATCTCGCAGATGAGGGGGGGATGTATTTTTCTGTAGTCGGTGGGAAGGATTTTCAATGGTTCCCTAGGCAAAAAAGGGAGGAGGGGGAGGTTGAAGACGGACGTGCGTGCAGTTGAAGCTTTTAGCTTCTTTGGGGTTAACTAATAGGTGAGGTCCTCCCATTTCACTGATGAAATTTAATCCTTCAGGCTTCCAGTTTGTGTAAGAACATTTCATATATTGGAAGGCTAGCTGGGCTGGAAGTAGTTTAAGGTTGATAATGCTGTTAATGATTCACTTGTGAAGTTTAGTTTTTTTTTTATTTTATAAATTCAGTGTTACTGGTAGAATCCCTGTATAGGAATTTTATTTTCTGTCTAGCTCGCTTATTTATTGCTGGTTAGGAATTGATTCTTTGTAGTTAAAACAGAAAAGGCTGCATCTGCTGGGCGCATAGAACTGCATTTAGTATTCATAGATCTTCTAGCTAAAGAGATACATATTTAGCAAACGAATTCGAAAATGTCGAAATATGCGGAAGGTAAGTCTACTATTTAATCTTTCGTTTTACCTTATTGTACTTATGCTGTGTAGGAACTGGTGTAATTCTAATGGTCCGGTTTTTCGAGGCTTTTGGAGGCGATCAGTATCCTATCTACTGCGTAGATCTTGTAATTTAACAACGTTTTCATGCTCATTTACCCCCCCCCCCCCACTATACCGGGAGTTTTCTTTGTCATTTTTCAGTCGCTAGGAAACGAGATTCAGCTAGCTGAAAGGAGTATGTTAGGGTAAATGTTACATTTAGTATCACAAATCGATGGAGGAGAATCAACAGCCCACCTTTCTTTTTAGTTTTGCTCGAGTGGTGGTAATGTGAACTCTCACATCTTGCTTTAGTTTGGGTAAATCATATTTTGTGATCTCCCTTTTTTTTAAGAAATTTGGGCAAGAACTCATTCTCCTGGTACGTGTATTACGTGGTTTGATTTCTAGATTAATTTCTTGCGAAATAACAGGAACCAGTCAACGGAGACTGGAGGTCATTTCGGGAACTTGAATGACTTTGCTGCATTGCTGTCTGTGTTCTTGGACATCCGAAGAGATTCCTGGATGATCGTTTGGCTGATATATTGCACGAATAAGTGCTGCCAATATAATATTAGATGGCCATTCTAGAAATAACGCTATTCTGTTGCTGTGCCTATATGTTTAGTACTTGGAACAGTTTACATTGTTCTAATTAAGCGATGTTATAAAACTTATAGCGTTATCTCTTTTTTAAATGTTAGATGTTATCTTTTTTTTATTATTCCAGTCAAATTAAATATTTGCCCATTTAGATGTATTGCAGAATGTTTTTAAAGGTTCCTATTCATTATTTCCATTTAGACACAAATGAAATACATGAACAACGTTAACAAAACCTCTTTCAATATCTGACATGACAGAAACAAAGAAGCATTAAAACATATGACTGACTATTCTGAAATAATTAATTATTGAACTTAGTTTACAGGACTGTGTTTTGTTCAGTTTACTCAATCTGGCATTTATAACACAGCTATGCAGGTTATTGACACAGGCTCCTGGCTCATTGGACAATTTGTCCATCAGAACCTTTTGGTAAGCATTTCTTTGTTTTTTTTTTGAATGTAAGAAACACCAAAATAGGACAAGCCATGTCCTGTGCTATGTGTCAAGGTGTGGGATAAAATACCAAGTTAATCACATACAATGAATATATTGTGATATATGGACCCTGTTCTGGTGTCTGTTCCTCCCTCTGTTCAGTTAATCTTGATTAAGGTACAACAATGATTGCATAGCTTTATAATTAAAAAAAAAATACTAAACTAAATATTCCATGGCCAAATTGTTGTTTTCTACCGGAAAAAAAAAAGACTTTTAGAAGCCATGCTAAAGTGTTTAAAAAAAAAAAAAAAGTACACAAGACTGCATTAGTGATGAAGGACAACTTGAAAAATAATTGTAGCTCAAAAGTACATTGCTATGATTTCTGTTCTGATAAAGAACATCCTGACTTGAAGCCAGGAATTGTTTCCTGCTTGCTTGACTTTTCTGACTAATAGGAAAAATTTGAACCTTGTGCCCCTACAGGCTTTTCAAAACACGGTACACATTTTTCATTCATAAAGAGACCCTATTACTAAAGCTTAATGTGCGGTAAATGCTGAGAAGCCCATGGGTATAAAATGAGCATTTAGTGCATGCTAATTTCATTAACGTGCTAAGCTTTAGTAAAAGGGCCCCATAGGAATAGGCTGCAGACTAATATTTACACTATTGTCAGATCACTATTGGCTGCTAATTTCAGATACAGCTTTTTCATATGGCCTGATATTCAAAACCATCTGGATAAGTGTTGCTCACAAGGGCCAATCAACAATTTTCAGTGGCATTATCCAGATAACGGTTGTCTGTGACATATTTGGCTATTTAGCTCCAATATCTGGATATTATTGGATTTTCCTGGGAATATATTTAAATGCTGTGACTGGTAATTAATAGAAACACTGACTGTGGAGTTTGAATATTGACCAGAAAGGGTTAAAAAAATTAGCTGATAAAAATTAGGCTCGTCCAGTTGGCTATTTTCCCTATTTGCTACAGTGTGTCCGTTATGCTGAATCTGTAGTTTGGCCTTATTAAAGAACCTTTCTCCCTATCGTGTGTCTTTTTGAATGTCACCACTTTTTTGCCCCACCACCTTTACTGGAAGCTGTATTTAATACCTTGATTTTGTGAAGTAGACACAAGTGACTTTGACCTTGAAGTAAGTTGGCAGTTTGGACTTACAAATTTAGAATCTTGTCCAAATTCTTGTATTGGTCATGGAACAGTACATAATAGCAGCCTAAAGGTTAAGAAGGGAGTGCTTATAGGTGGGATACTCCACATGGATCTCATGTGGCAGACGTCTTGGGCCAGTTACCAGTACTGAATTCTTTCATTTTTTTAATGTTTTTTTTTTTGTTACATTTGTACCCCGCGCTTTCCCACTCATGGCAAGCTCATATCCAGCAGATTGCCAAGACCTGTCGTTTCTTTCTTTACAACATCCGTAAAATCCGCCCCTTTCTTTCCGAGCACTCTACCAAAACCCTCATCCACACCCTTGTCACCTCTCGTTTAGACTACTGCAATCTGCTTTTTTCTGGCCTCCCACTTAGTCACCTCTCCCCTCTCCAGTCGGTTCAAAACTCTGCTGCCCGTCTCATCTTCCGCCAGGGTCGCTTTACTCATACTACCCCTCTCCTCAAGACCCTTCACTGGCTCCCTATCCGTTTTTGTATCCTGTTCAAACTTCTTCTACTAACCTATAAATGTACTCACTCTGCTGCTCCCCAGTATGTCTCCACACTCGTCCTTCCCTACACCCCTTCCCGTGCACTCTGCTCCATGGATAAATCCTTCTTATCTGTTCCCTTCTCCACTACTGCCAACTCCAGACTTCGCGCCTTCTGTCTCGCTGCACCCTACGCCTGGAATAAACTTCCTGAGCCCCCACGTCTTGCCCCATCCTTGGCCACCTTTAAATCTAGACTGAAAGCCCACCTCTTTAACACTGCTTTTGACTCGTAACCACTTGTAACCACTCGCCTCCACCTACCCTCCTCTCTTCCTTCCCGTTCACATTAATTGATTTGATTTGCTTTATTTATTTTTTGTCTATTAGATTGTAAGCTCTTTGAGCAGGGACTGTCTTTCTTCTATGTTTGTGCAGTGCTGCGTATGCCTTGTAGCGCTATAGAAATGCTAAATAGTAGTAGTATTAATGCGGCTTACATTGGGCAATGGAGGGTTAAGTGACTTGCCCAAAGTCACAAGGAGCTGCCTGTGCCTGAAGTGGGAATCAAACTCAGTTCCTCAGTTCCCCAGGACCAAAGTCCACCCACCACCCTAACCACTAGGCCACTCCTCCACTCCATGCATGCACCCACCCCCACCCACCTTCCTGTAATAACGCCAGTACAAGATCCTGGTCAGGATTTGAAGTTAGTGTATGCAAATTTGTCTCCGGTCCCATTGTATGCAGACTCCTCTCATACCTTTTCATTACTGGTATCAAGCAATCATGATCAGTGTGCGGCTTTTGCGGACAGAGGATCTAAACAGAGTACAGTTTAAACTCTAGGAAAGAGGAATAGTAGCAGATATTCTGACTTGTCAGCTTCAAGATGTGGAGCCTATGTATGTATCCTTTTTATTCTCTATGACTTGTTTAAATGTCCTTTTGATATTTTTTTGAGAATTGTTATAGAGGTCAGTATAAATTCATTTAACCAAAGAGTGCTTTAGAGGACTTCTCTGTGGTACAAATGGCTTTAGAACAGACAATGCTGAAAGGCTTTTGAGATTTGCCAGAATTATGTAGTGCTTTTTGCATGATTTTTTTTTTCTAGTTTGAGATTTTAGTTTTTATATCATTTGACTAGACTAGATTGCAGTACATCAGCCATCACATGGGGACAGACCTTGAAACTACTCATTAAGGTATAGAATAGTACTAAACCAGGCAATTGAAACTTGGAGCCCAGTAGTAACACTTCAGCAGAATGGAGAAACTAAGCAAGGAATCTTTGCAGCTTGGATCCACCTTATCCAAACGAAAAATCATTTAGTAAACATTTGTTACTGACTGACTTGTTACTGACTGACGGTTTAACTTTAGCTTCTGTTTGACCTGATTTTTTTTGGTTATTTTTTAAATTTAAAATACAAAACATTTTGGTTGGTTAGATTATAAAATCTCAACGGAAATACAGAAAATAATATTCTTGCTTCATGATCACACTGTTTGTCTTTAAAGATCAATGAGAGGCTCTTGCCCTAATAAAATATATGCACTGGAGTTGCAGTGTAATTAACTACATCTTGCACACGCTTTTCCATGCACAATGTTGTTTAGAGATAGTAACTTACTCTTCTTTAAGGATATACAAAACTTGCCACTGGAAATCTTTATATATTTTACTCGGAACATATAACAAATATGACAGAAAATGGTGCTTGCTTTCTATAAATTTTTTTTCAAAAACGATTCATGTTTCTGAGTTTTTTTTCACATGGCTTTTAGATTGCAAGTGTGTTATCTTCAATGGAGTTTTGGAGGCAGAGGCATAGGAGCCGGTGCTGTGGGTGCTTGACCACCCCCAATATTGAGAAAATTCATTGTATGTGCACAGAGAGGGGTTATGTCCACTAGGCTTGGCACCCTCAATAATGTTGAAAAGTTGGGGCCTATGGGCAGAGGGAGATTTTTGTAAGGCTGTATGTATGTTGAGTGAAATCTTGAACTCCTCCCTTCTAAGACTTCTCCTAGTTCAATGACATAACCTAGAATGATACTTTGTATATGGTTTCCATCAAAATACTTTTTCAGTTGTGAGTTCTTAAACATCTAACGGAACTACTTTTTTTTTTTTTTTAATTCTAAGCTCCTTTTTTCTGGTTTTCCCATTCCTATCCTTTCCTCACAGTCCCCTTTTATGCTATAAAAATTTTTTCCTTTCCTTTCTGTTTTTAGTGGAAAATTGAATTTTTAGCTCGTCTACCACAGCAAACGGTTTGTAAGATAAGTTAGCGCTTGTGTCTAGAAAATATCCTATATAATAAAAAGCACCTCCAGTGTTCTGAAGCTGACTCCGTGAAAGTGAAGCCTTGAAGCATTTGGGCTCCTGCTGTATCCATCTCCTGAAATGACGGCACTTACTTCCGTGTTCGTAAAGACCAATCACTGGAAGGGAACGCTGCAGAGTTGCCAGGCAATGGAATGCGACGTCACACACATGAGGGTGTCATCATCTCTCCCTTCCTCCCTCCCTACCTCCAAATTTTAAAAGTCAACTTCACTTACGAAGTCGGGTTTACCGTGGCCGGCAGTAACAGGCATGCAGGCTTGACCTTTCTCTCTATCTCAGCTCTGGGCCCGCCCTTGTGGAAACAGGAAATGAGGGCGGGACCAGGGCTGAGAGAGAAGGGCTGAGCCTGCACGCCTTTTACCGCTGCTGCCGGCCGCCGTAAACCTGACTTCGTAAGTGAAGATGACTTTTTAATGGAGGTAGGGGGCCTTGAACTGGAAGGGAGGGACGACGACACCCTCGTTTGTGACGTCGCACTCCGAGGGGGGGATCCTGAAACTCGGACAGAGGGAGGGGGACCCTGAAACTGGGAGGGAGGGAGAGAGAGGGGGGAACCTGAAACTCGGAGGGAGGGGGAACCTGATACTCGGTACCCTGGAACTCGAAGGGAGGGAGGGAATGACCCTGGAGCTCGGAGGGAGGGGGGATGACCCTGGAACTTGGAGGAAGGGGACAGATGACCCTGGAACTCAGAGGGGAATACCCTTGAACTGGGAGGGAGGAAGGGGGGGGACGACCCTGGAACTGGGAGGGAGGAGGGCCCATGGCGCACACTCTCATTCTCACACACACACTCTCTCTCTGTCTCACACACAGACACACTCGCACATTCACTCTCTCTCACACACTCTCAAACATACACACTCCGAGGAAAACCTTGCTAGCGCCTGTTTCATTTGTGTCAGAAATGGGCCTTTTTTTTACTAGTTTATGACTAAACTCTGATCTCCCAAATTGTCCCCACTGCACTTGTACTTCCCCTAGAAATCACTGCTTTAGTGTCTATAAGCTGGAACTTTCACTTCTGCCTTTCATCAGGCATTTCTCTAACAGAAGAGCAGTGTAGATCAGAGGTTAAGGAGTAGTTCCAGCAAGGCACAAGCCTGTTTGCCACTAGCTGGTGCGAAAAGCAGAGTTCACACTATTTGTAGGAGTGACTTCTCGAAGGAGAAGTGTTGCTGACAAAAACAGTGAAGATACTTCCAAGAAAAGGAGGCCAGATCCCTTTTTATTGCAGGTTTTTATGCAGGATCCTCAATGCAGAAAGTAACTGCAGTGGCAGAAGGAATCCTGTTTAGAAGGAATGGTTCCGTGGAATCTTAGCGGAGTTTGGGTGGCGATGCCGGTAATTGGAAACAAAACAAGAGCTGGGCAGACTCTACGGTCTATGCCCTGATCGTGACTTAATAGATATGGATGGGCTGGAGTGAAAATTTTAAGGGGCTTCGATGTTAGCTTCAGAACTTAGTACAAGAACAGTACTGGGCAGACTTCTACTGTCTGTGCCCTGAGAAAGGCAAGGACAAATCAAACTCTGGTATACATATAAAATGTCACATACCATGTAAAATGAGTTTATCTTGTTGGGCAGTACAGGTCTTTATCTGCCATCATTTTATGTTACTTTAACTAGTGCGGGAGAAACTCTTGCCACTTTGATGGCAGAAGGCATAGTGTGGTATTTGTCATTGGCACAAACTTCTCATTTTGGGATTGAAGCCAGAGTTTGTGCAGACATTTCTCCTTGGTGCAGTCGAAGTTTGTTGCTATAATTTCACATCAAACAATGCTCATCCTTGTTAGACGCCTGAGGACTTTTCTCTCAGGGCTGTAATTTTGGGTGGAGTTAGTAAATATGTACCGACTCAAATTCCAGCTTCAAATAAAAACTTAAAACATTATGAACTAGATTCTATATGTGGCGCCTGAAAATTCCACGCGGAAAAAAAAATACGCCCAGGCGTATTCTGTAAAGTACACCTAAATTTTATAGAATAGGCTTAAATTTCCGCTCGGTATATAGAATAACGCCGAGCGCCTCTCCATGCGACCAAATTTAGTAGTGGCCATTTATTCCATGTTTTACTTGGTATAATTCACGACACCTAAATTAGGCACAGAGCAGGTGTATTCTATAACAATGTGCATAGATTTTAGAAATGCCCATGCCCTCCCCCTTTCAATTATGCAACTTAGAATTTAGGCACACCACATTACAGAATATGCTTAGCGAGTTGTGTTCGTAAATCTTAATGCCAATTAGTGCTGATAACTGTTCATTAACATCCAATTAACAGCACTGATTAACTTGTTAACCAGTTAAGTTATGTGCATTGTTATAGAATGTTTTGATTTCTGTCCGGAAATTAAGGTGCCATATATAGAGTCCTGGGGTATATTCCTTGTCAGAGCAGACTAATCCAGAAATGGATGGGTTGTGTCCATGTACCAGCAGGTGGATGTAGAGAACACTGAATTGAGATATATAGGACCAACCCCTCTTCCCCCCACCTGCTCTGCCACCCAATTTCAGCTAAGCTTCTGAGGATCCATTCCTGCTGCACAGGATTCCTTTATGCATATCTAACGGAATTCAAACATGCGTGGGATATGCATAAAGGAATCCTGTGCAGAAGGAATGGATCCTCAGAAGCTTAGCTGAAATTGGGTGGCGGAGCAGGTGGGGGGAAGAGGGGTTGGTGGTTGGGAGGCTAGGATAGGGGAGGGCAGACTTATACGGTCTGTACCAGAGACGGTGATGGGAGACGGGACTGGTGGTTGGGAGGCGGGAAATACTGCTGGGCAGACTTATACGGTCTGTGCCCTGAAAAAGACAGGTACAAATTCAAGATATGAGTTTATCTTGGGCAGACTAGATGGACCATGCAGGTCTTTTTCTGCCGTCATCTACTATGTTACTATGTTTAACCTGCAGTCTGGTCAATCAGTATTCGCAATTTCTAGCAGGTTGAGGTTGGCTTCTCATCTGTGACTGGTCTCTTTTGTAATGGGCTCCTGTTCCTTTGGTTTGGTTGAGCCCAGGTTGTTCAGCTTGGCTGGTGTTGTTTGGGGTACACCTGGTGGCTCTAGGTCCCTTTCCCACCCTGTCCTCCCCTGTAGCTGCAGGCTTCTTCCTCACCTTTCAAAAAAAAAAAATAATAATAGGACAGGTAATTTATCTCTTGGAGGCTCTAATTTGGGCTCAGGCAGCAGCAGTTCTCTTTTGGGGTGCAGCTTTGACAGCTTCCATAAGGCATTTAGTCAGTGGGTAGCATCTGAGTAGTGGGGGTCAAGAGGCACTGCAAATCCAGCCTGCCTGCACTGCTTTTGTAGCTTCAGGTCACTGGCAGCCCTCCTCTTTGGGTTCCGTGGTGAATATCTCTTAAAACTTGTAATTCCTGTTTGCTCCCCCAGGAACGTGGTTTCACTTTCATTTTCATTGCAGCTAGGTTTTATTCCCACGGTATACAGCCGACTGGGTTTTTCACTGCAGGAGCTTTTCGGAGGGCATCTGGCTGCATTGGTGGCGGCGGGGGGGGGGGGAGGGAGGGAAGGGCACTGCTCATCTTCTTGACTCTGCGGCAGGCCCAACATCAGTGGCTATTTTGGAACATCACTGGCCTCTCTGAGGTTACTGCTGGGCTCTGCACCTGCCTCCTCTTCCTCCTCTGGGGTGGACACGTCTCTGCCAGCTGCCCAGGTACCATTTTTCCTGGAGATTTTTTCTGTTGCTTCATCAGGTGTATTTACTGAAGAGATCCTCTCCTCCTGGGGCTCCTCTTCAAAGTGCTGGTTCCCAGGGCTTGGGATCCCCATCGGTGGTAGCTGTGAAGAGGTGGAGGGTGGACCCATTGCCTGAAATGAGCCCTGCTTCTCCTCCTTCCCCATCCCCCCCCCCCCGATTCGGATGGAGGGGCTTTAATTCTGCCTGGCTTCCCAGCAGCCTGAGCATTTGGAGGAGGGCAGGTTGCCCTCAGACATAGCAGATGATCACACAGTGGTACAGGTTTTCCGCAAAGAGGTGCTCCCGTCTTTTATTATGAGAGTGCTGGAGGTTCTCAATATTTCTGCTCCCACTCCTCCTTTGGCTGGCCTCTAATCTGTTGATGGTGGGAACTAAAGCCCCTACACACCTTTCATGTGCATGAGGTGGTGCAGGAGTTCATGTCTGTGCAGCGGGAGATGCTAGGCTTAAAGTAGCCAGGGCTATGGTTAGGTTGGACCCTATTTCCTTCAAGGAGAAGCTTCAGCTCCTGAAGGTGGATACATTGGTGGCGGTAGTCACCAATAAGACTACGTTTCCAGTGCAGGGTGGCATCGCCCTCAAGGACACCCAGGATAGGAAACTGGAGTCTACTGTCAAGCTTTCCTTTGAGATTTCAGGTTTGTCTTTCCAGGCCTCCATTTGCAGTTCTTAAGCTGCTTGGGCTTGTTTCACCTGGGTATGGCGGGGGGCTGATAACGCTGTCTGATTCAGATGTCACATCCCTGGAGTTTCCCAGCTCTGGAGACAGGGTTGGCCTACTTAGCGGACTCCTTCTATGATTTGCTCAGGGCTTCAGTCAAGCAGTTTGCGCTGGCAGTCTCGGCCAGGCGGCTCTTGTGACTCTGGCATTGGTCAGCAGGTGTGGCCTCTAAACAACACCTTACCAAACTCCCCTGTTCAGGGAGGACTTGGAGAAGTTGGTTAAGGATCTTGGTGACTCCAAGGGTCATGATATGCCAGTCTAATCTCCATTTAAGGAATCGGGCCATTGATGGAGATCTCTAAAACCAGTCACCACCATTTTTAGGTGACTTTTTTGCAAGCCAAAAATCCATTCTTAGACCTAGGGAGCTTGAAATTTCAGGAACTATATTCTCACTAGCTTCTGCTTAGGCAAGCTCCTCTCTAACTATTCCACTGTAGCAGGACAGCAGACACCCAAACCAGGAACATAAGCAAAAGGGGCACTCAGGGAGGACAAGGCCATAGCAAAGAGACTGAATGAATTCTTTGATTCTGTCTTCATGGAAGAAGATGTAAAAGATGGTTTTCAAGGGGGATGATGTGGAGGAACTGAAAAATCTCTGTGAACCTGGAAGACATACTGAACCAAATTGACAAAGGAAAGATTAGTAAATCTTTGCATAGAGCCATTAGCTTGTCTGCTCCTTCAGGAAAGTACCATAAAGGGGATTCAGGTGGTAATCGGACTTCTACTTTAGGTTTGTTTGCTGATGACTTATTAGGAATGTTCACAGAGCCTTTGGCTCTGGAGTTTGGCCAGGCTTTAGGGTTGTCGATTAACATGGATAAGTCTTAAACCCTTAGTTTATCTGAAGGTTTGGTGACTTGCTAGAGGGGATATTTTTCTCTACGCTGGGCATGTCATTCTCTAAAATATTTGGGTCTATACATACCCAGAAATTTGTCCTGTTTGCATCATATTAATATAGCGCCTCTTTTAGAGGAGAGTTGGAGACTCTGTGGATGCTGGAGCTCATTACCAATTTCTTTAAGGGATAGAATTAGTTTGTTGAACATTTTTACCAAAATGGTTTTATGTCCTTCAACATTTACCACTGGTTTTGAGAGCAAAGGATTTGAGCAGCTGGCTTCTCCGTAAGTTCTTGTGGTCTAACGAGGCCTCGAGCCTTTGTCTCAGCGGAGTTTGTCTTGTAGAGAGGGTAGACTGGGTTTGTTGAATTTAAAACTATACAAATTGCAAGTCAAATGCAGCAGGTCAGAGACTGGATGTTTCACACTTTATTTTGTGGCATTAATTATGAGAGTCAACTCTGAACATCTCTCCAGCTTACCTGATCCATTCCTGTATGGTGAAGTTGCCTCCCCACCTGAAGGGACATGTTTTGAGATGGGCTTGCTACCATTTTAGGAAACATTATGGTCTGCCAGCTTGGCAGTTCTTGTTACTTAACCTATTTCGGGTAATCCAGATTTTCTTCCTGGACAGCTAACTGCCTGGCATAACGCGGATCCAACATGACATTGATGAAGATGGTGAAGCTGGTCTGGTCCTCCTCCTCCTTTGCTGAACTTATCTTCCATGCTCTTTCTGCTATCCATATGTGCAACTTCATCATTATGCAGCTTTTAACAGCATTCATAGAATCGGATGTTGATGATGCATGGCCTATTTCAGCAGTGACAAGGGGACTTTAGCGACATCATTATGCAGCCTTAGCGAAATCTAGAGGCCTTCATCTGTTATATCATTTGGTCGATCTTTGGATTACAGATTTTGGTTAAGATATTAACAAATTTTTATAGTTTAGAAACTGCTCCACAATTAGTGGAGAGTATCCAGTTTCAACAGCTCCATTACAAGTTTCTGTTGAGAATGTACGTTCACCCCTCCAGAGCTCGAAAAATGGGATTCCCTATGGATGGGTCTTGTGTGAAGTGTAGCAGCCCTGATGCTCGCTATAAACATTGTTTGGGACTGCATGCCTATTTGCTGCTTTTGGCAGGCGATTTGGATCCACTGAGCCAGATGAACCAGTGTCATTGGCAGGCAAGATCTCAGGTCTGTCTACTGGATAATGTATCTTTCCTTATCGTATGCAGCAGATGAATCCAGGAACTGGTGAGTAGTGTCCATCTACCAGCAGGTGGAGATAGAGTTTACAAAGCTGAAGGCAGTGATACTAGAAGGTCAGCTCATCCTTCACTTCAGTATATTTCTATCTCCAGCAGGTGGTAGACAGTGTCTCTGCAGCTCCTGGATTCATCTCATGGGCCTGCTTCTGGGCCTTTTGGCCAGTTGAGCTTAAGGGGTATTTAGGTACTGTGCCAACTTTAGGGGCATCCCCGGTGGTCTGGGTCCCTGCTTCACCCCGTGGTCCCTTTCCTCTCAGAGTTTGGGATGTTGTTTGAACTATAGTCTTCCTCACTAAAAAAAAAAAAAGTGATTTGGGATGCAGGCTCTGCAGCTGCAACAGGACAGCAGACTGCTAAGAGGAGTCTTGGGGGCAGCGTCTCTGGAGTCGCTGTGTGTGTGTGTAGCCTGCTGAGCCAGTTTGGCGGAAGGCTTGCCTGGGAGGTCCTGTTGTTGGCAGGAAGTTTGGCTGCGCGTCTGAGTGCATTGTTTTCTGCCATTGGGGAATGTGTGGTATTGGTGGTGGAGGCCATCATAGGAGTCTCGGTGGCAGTGGGGATGTGTGTTGCCGGGTGCACAGAGGCATAGGCAGGCACCAGGGAATTCCTTTTTCCTGAGCGGGATTCCTGCTTTGAGGCGTCGGGGGCATGCACCACTTTTTGTTTGGCACCTCCCGATGCGGCTCCCACTTTCCGACTGTTGGCGGCTTCGCTTCTGCTATGGGGACACCTTCAGGCTTTGTACCAATTTCTCCTGATTCGGGGAAATTGTTTTGTGCCCAGATTTCATCACCCTTTTTCTCATTCTGCTTCTACAGATGCCTATATGTTGCACAAAGTCTGGTAGCGGAACTGACAGTTCCTTTTTAGTTCAGCCTTTGGAGATTTCTGACTTGTTCCCTGTCTCCACTGATGGACCCTGCCCTGAAGATGGGATGTTTACTCTCCAACTCAGCAGTAGGGTCCATTGCTCCCATGTCTTCCTTTATTTGGAGGGAGTCTTTTCAGGGCAGTCCCTTTCTGCACAGAGGCAGCAGGAATCGCATGAGCTAGAAAGCCATGTTTGCCTAAGTGGGTGTGTTAATGGCAGCAGTCTCCAATATGCCTCTGTCTGTGGTGAGTTAAGATTTTCTTTTAGTTCCTGCATGGTTAAAGGCTGTTCCTGGTGTGGGAAACAGTGAACAACATCAGAGCAGGGCTCCTTGTGTGTTGGGCCTCTGAAAGGGCCTATTCAGTATTTTTATTTACAGACTTTTCGGTCCCCTCAGATTTTTCCCTGAGGGCAGTTGCTTAAACTCCCTGAAAGTTTCCCTCACTTCCTTTGTGGAACTCACTGGCAGTATAGGTATTGCCATTGGGCACACCACCCTGAGTGTGCCTGATCTCCTCTGATCTCGGAAGCTGAGCAGGGTTGGGCTTGGTTTCTATTTGGATAGGAGACCACCTGGGAATACCGGGGGCTGTAGGTTTTTTTTCTGCACCTTTATAAGGGAGTTTCTAGGCTTAGTGCTGTTGGCTCCATGTTTCTGTGGGAAATGCTACATATTGTTGTTTTCTAGGGCTAGTGCTCTGGCCTCCTTGGTAACCATGGAACCTTAGTGGTGCCATGGGGGCATTATCTCCAGGTTGTAGTAGTTTCAGCAAAGTAGTGTCTTTGTTTTGTTTTTCTGGAAGGTGACTGGCTGGCTTTCAACCTGAAGGTCACAGGTTTAAGGCAGGTTTGTGCATCATATTAGAAGCTGTGGCCCTCAGCTCCTTTTCCTACGGGGCATATTTGACTTCACTCTCTCATATTGCTTGCTTTGACAAGTAGTTCATTGCATAGCTGGGACAGCTAATACTACGATACAGTGACAGAGGTTAGCTGTGTTGGTTTCCCACAGCAGCTGTGCTCTTCTAGTATTGCACTCTGACACTGGTCAAACTATTGCTTACCAAGTCCAGCTTCCACTGTATCAGTGGCACCTCTAGCTAGCTGTATGTTGTAGTGTCCCTAAGGCTTTTATTGCTCTTTTGCACTTTTTCTTTGTATTGGACAGCTAGCAATATTGCAGAGCTACTTCAATTTAGCATTCTTCCCTGCACTTCTCCTCTAGGAAGTGTTTCTGCTCTTTCCTCTTTGGCCCTTCATCTGTGGTTTCTCTGGTTGGCTGTTCTGGGCTTTGCCTTTCAGCATGGCTATGGCTCCACAAACCTTTTCCTAGGTTTGGGAGTGTTGCGGCACTCTCCGCAAGGATGGCATCAGAGCGCACCCCGCTGTAGATGAGTACTGAGAGTCAATCTTCCTGGGTCTTTTCGCTGTTGGAATCCTTGGGCTGGGTGGTCGCCCTTTGCATGATCCACCTCGTCCCATCCCAGACAACTCTGGTATGAGGTTTTTTTTTTCTTGACCAAGGACTGGAGTATGCGGTGCTTTGTCTTCTGGATGTTCTGAGGGTTCTCCTCCAGCATTCGCAGATGTCACATGTTTTTCAGTGTTCAGATCTTCTCTTTGTCCTTCTCACTGGTCCTTGCCATGGGACGGTGGCCTCTGATCAGACATTTTCTTGTTGGATTGCAGATAATTTGTTTCTGTGGATTTTTTGGAAAGTTGCGTCCTGCCAGTGGCATTGCAGGCTCATTCCATGAGGTTGCTGTTCTTGGGCGGAACGGATATGCTTTCATTATTCGGATGCTGCCTTTGCAGCAGCGGTTCTGTCTCTGGGAGCGGCAACTTCCCACTGTAGTTAGGGATTGCTTTGGTACATCCCACCAGTTCCTGTATTCATCTGCTGCATAGTCCAAGGAAGGGTAAAATTATGCCTTACCTGCTGATTTTAGTAGCAGCAGATTAATCCAGGATCCTGCCCTCTGTCAGCCGCGATTGTTTTGCCTGTCCTTGTCCTGAGTCTCTCTCTCTTTTTTTTTTTTTTTTTTTAACTAAAAAAAAAAGAGAGAACAAACTACTGAAGAGGAGTCCATCGCAATCATGGTTTCTCTAAGTCGGACTGACGAGTTTCTCTTGTGTTTGGCTGGTGAGGAAGGCTTCCTGGTTTCTTGTCTGATTCTGCTTGGTGATGAGCCATATACTTAAGTGAAGGATGAGCTAGCTGACTGGTATCACTGCCTTCAGCTTTGTAATCTCTACCTACTCATTCCATGCACTCAGACACATCGCACAGTTACTCATGGCACATCTGAAATACACTACATCTGCTTCACCACCTAACATAGGGGCCCTTTTACTAAGCTGCGTTAGATACTAATGCAGCTTAAAATGTGTACCGTGAGATGTGCTCAGGTGCCATGCAGTAACTGCTAAAAATATTTACAAACACCTTTTTTTGGGGTTTCCTGTACTAATCAGCACAGCTACATATTGGTTAGCGGAGGAATACAGCGGGAGCCTTTATGGGCAGTGGTAAGCACTTGTGTGGTAAAATCTTTTAATGTCTGCTCGCTAATAGCAACGTTAGTGCAAGGCCATTAATACAAAAAAAAACGTTTTAATGGCTCTGGTAAAAAAAAAATGTCCTTAACATGCAGGAAAAACCCACATACGGGCATGCTAAGGCCACTATTTGCCACAGCTTAGTAAAATGACCCCATAGTACACTGTCACTCTAAGCATGCAGTCACAGTGCCTGTGGCATCTGATTCCAGGAATGCATTTTTATAATTTTTGCAGAAGGATCTGCATCTATTTGTAAGCAAGGTCTATATTTGTGTGAGAAATAAGTTTTATTTTTGCATAATTATTTCCTTTGCCTCTAGCAACAGTCCTTAATGTGTAGGTTGTGCCTGTCTACCAGCAGATGGAGATAATAGAAGCTGAGCTCTGTTACATATAGGGCACTCATTGCCTCAGCCAGCCAGTATTCCTCTGTCTCTAGCAGGTGGTGTGTGGTCTTCCAGCACTTTTTTTTTATCTATTTGCCTGCTCCTGTCCTGGGTTCCCCTGTCCAGTTGAGCCTGGGAGTGCTTGGCTAAATGGAAAGTCAGCCTGGGGGTACACCTGGTGGTGCCTGGTCCTCCCCCATCCCCCCTCTTTTTCCTTGTCAGCGCATCTTCTCCTTCCTCACTGGAAAAATAATATTTGAAGAGGATCAAAGAGATTAAGTGATGGCGAGTGTTTAGCTCTGCAGGTTTGGCTGCTGAAGGGGGGATTCTCTCTCTTTAGCGGCTGATTTGTCCCTGGAGAAACCAGTCTAGTAGGTATTCTACTGCAGGATGGTAAGACTCTCTGGTTTGGGGGAGTACTGCCTTAATCATCCTTCAGGTCCCCTGCAGTGTGCGGCTTTCCTGGCATTGTTTTCAGTGGTAGCTGAGGCTAAGTGCTAATTACGCTGCTCAACTCACTGTTTGGCATCGAGGCTCTCTTCCATCTGCTTTCCAGACTGGTTTCTTCAGGCCCTTCAGCTGATTTGGGGCCTTTGCCTCCAAGGAGGTTTAATTGACAGATGGCAGAAGCGAGCTTGGCCCATTATCTGGCCTGAAGCCAGTAGGCGGAGCTTGACGCCATACTGAGTCACCCAAAACAATAGCAAACACAGTAGGCGGAGCTTGATGCCATACTGAGTCACCCAAAACAATAGCAAACACCTATTAGAAATAAGTACTGCCTATGTGTGGCTTGGTGTGGAACAGCATTCAAGCAGCACCTTAACAAGCTTTCCTTCAGGGGGAAGCTGCTCTTTGGCGAGGACCTTAGCCACTGATGCTGGCACCCCACACATGCTTAGTTGGCAACAGCATCCTTGAATCATTGACAACTGCAGAGCTTGGTAGAAGTGAGTTCTGGCTGTCTTTGGAGGACCGCCAGGTCAGAAAATAAAGGAGGGCCGCCCTCTCTGATTCCCTCTCCTCTCTACCTGCTCTCTGATTTCCCACCTGCCATTACTGTCACACCAACAGACCCTCACCAAATACAGAACAAGGGATCACAAATTAGAAATATATTTAGACAAAAATTGAATGGGAACCTCAAGAAGTTGAACTTAGCATTACTGCAACACTGGAGACATAAAACAGAAATGCATTTCCTGTTCTACTGAACACAATACAAAGACATTTGCAATGCACATTTCCAAATGCTAACACACATTCCATTAAAACATTCAAAATAAAATGCTTTGTTTCTACCTTTGTTGTCTGGACATTTTATTTTTCCATCTTACTGGTTCCAATTTCTCTTTTCTGCTAATTCTTCTTCAAGCGATTGCAGTCCATTTGTCTTTTCTGCTCTCTCCTGTCCCCTTACTACTCTTGCCTCTGACATATTGATCATTCTTTTTTAGCTCTTTTCTGCCTCTCTCTCACCCTTCTCCTCCTTTTTACTTTTCAACTACCTATCAAATTTCTGTCGTCTTCTTTCACCCACTAGTTCTCCTATTCCCCATCTCACTCCTTCCCCAGCCCTACATTCTCTTTATTCTTTAATTTACTCTGCATTACCATATTTCTACCCTCTGTAATCACTATTCTCTCATTCATTTCCTTGCCACCCCCCCTCCCCTGTGGCCTCTCCACAGGGTTCCACCATTCCCATCATCTTCCTTACTCCACCCTTCTAGCCAGCATCTGAGCCCTCTTCTTCCGCTCCCCACCCTCATAGCCTGATATTTTCCTGTTCTTTTTCTCTTCCCGCCTGCTCTCTCCCCACCATGGTTCAGTATTTTTACCTCTTTCTCCCCTCACCACCTCCTGTGTACCTCTCCCTCCCTCTCATTCATCCCCATGTCCAACTTTTGATTAGGAGGGGTTCAATTTCATACCCTATTGGGAAAACCAGTAGGCAACAGTCTTGATACTCTTCCAAGCAAAACATTTCTGACTGCATGAGTGTATCCAGGCCATCCTGGCACAGTAATGAACATGTGTACTGTTTATGCCTGTTGTCATCTTCTGACAACAGGCATCTTCTGACTCTTCTGATCACTTGGCCAGGCTATGTATGAGAATTTTGCAATGGCAGTCTGTGCTGGTCCCAATGGGAATGTATCTATCTCAGTTACAGTGAATTCATATCATTAGTGTAATTTGTTACTCACTGTGGTTCTTACCAGCCAATCTTTATCAGGGACTCTAGTTTTATCCTCTTCCACATCAACTGGTACTAGCCACAGACACCTCCAACAGGGGCTGGGGAACCCTTTTCCTTGTAGCTGCACACAAGAAACTTCTACATATTGGTCATCTCAAACTCTGTGCAGTTTATTATGTCCTGAGAGTATTCAGACCTTGGATTCCAGAAAAAGTCCTTTTGATCTGCACAAACAACAAAGTTGCCATGTTAAAAAAAAAATAAACAAAGTGGGCCAGGCAACCATTAAAATATGGGACCTAGCCATCTCCAACCAATCACTTCTAATAGTGATCCATGTGCCGGTAAATCCAGAACTATATAGCAGATGCTCTGTTACATACTGGTCCGTTGTGAATGGTCCCTCAAGAGGCAGCTTTCCAATCTTTTCAAGTAATGGGGCGCACCACGCATAATCACTTTGCATCAGAATGTATAGTGACTAGTGTTTTTGTTTCAGTAGGGTCAGCATTAGGGAGTGGAAGTGGGGCAGTTGCCCTGAGCTTCCATGCTACAGGGGTTCCCAAGATTGCCTGAAGCTGAAAAAGGAACAGTCTGCCACTTGGAGTTTCCTCCTAATTTCTGCCCTGAGGCCCAGCATTTCTAATGCCAGCTCTGTGCTTCAGAAGGCCAGCACTGAACAGTCTGTTAGATGGTAGACTGTTTTATTCTCCATTCCCTGGCTGAAACACAGATCTCTATACCTGCCCCAACACTTTCCCACTCATATCCAAAATGATTTAGAAGATCACAGAAAACCCCCACATGATCATCAGTCCTTATTGTCCCATCAAGGGTGATTTCCATGGCTATGCACTTTCTGTTCAACTTCCCCATTGGCCCCAACAACACACCCCTCACTTCTGTTGCAGTGGAGAAGGTAAATTACTTTTATCCCAGTCTGGCCACTGACAGGTTGAATCTTGAAAGGCAATTGTTCTTTCTTCTCCTAATGGTTGGGGTATGAAACATCCTTGTTTCCAGAAGGCAGCCAGAGGGGGAAGTCTTATGGTTCCAGATGAGCCAAGTTTGCCTGTTGGTGTCAGGACAGTGACCCTTTTCAACATCCAGTTCCAACTCTCTCATTTTTCTTCATCGCCGCCGAGAGGGGGGGCAGGGGGGGACAAAATTCCCCAGGTCCGGGCCTCCAAGGGCGCCGCAGTCCCACCCGCCCTCCGTTGTCGACCGTCTGCCCCCTGCATTGAAATCGCAGTCTCACCTCAGTGAAAGCAGCACTGCAGGCAGCAGAGCACCTCCCTTCGGCCCTCCTTCCCTCCCTGTGTCCTGCCCTTGTCTGACGTAACTTCTGTGAGGGCGGGCACAAGGAGGGAAGGAGGGCCGAAGGGAGGCATTCTGCTACCTGCAGTGCTGCTTAGCCTGCTTTCACGGAGGTGAAACTACGATTTCAATGCAGGAGGCCCAGCCTGGTGGTGGACGGAGGGGGGAGCGGCAGCAGTGACTACGGGGGGGGGGGGAGCGGCAGCGGTGACCTTGGGGGGGGTGGAGGGGGAGTGGTGGCGGCTACGGGGGGGTGGAGGGGGAGCGGCAGCGCCAGCGCCGACCTTGGGGGGTGGAGGGGGAGTGGTGGCGGCTACGGGGGGGGGGGTGGAGGGGGAGCGGCAGCGCCGACCTTGGGGGCATGGTGGCAGGGGTGGCCTTGCCCCGGGGTGGCAGGGGCGGCCTGGCCTGGTCTCTCGGCGGCCCTGTCTTTCTTCCACCCATCCAGTCAAAGCCTGAAGAGAAATTTGGTGCATGTCCATCTTAGTACATAGCTGCGAATCAAAATGGAGTGGATGGTGGTGCTATCTCTGCTCTTTTGTCGTGCTTCATGTGAAGACTCATGAACTCTAAATACACAATTGACCTCCTACACCAGTTGAGGGTTTTAATGTCACTCTTGCACAACTTGACCATGCAAGGAACACTTAAAATTCTTCTTGTGGAAAACATTCTTGAGCCCCATCGTTCTTCTCCAGAAGAGTTGCTTAACTTCAGGCTTTGTTTTACTACCCTCCTTATACAGATTTCTAAACTGGGCCATACTTTGTACTAACCCAGAATTCCTCCCCAAGAAAGTGATGGAATTTATTGGGAGAACAACTGACTGAAATTATTCTTTCCAAATCTGCTCGTACACACTTGGGACTGACAATGAGCCATGCTATATTACCTGGGCTGCACAAAAGACCTTAGGAAGTAATACACGTTTTAAGGTCATGAAGAGAAGTAGTTTTCTAATTGGTTTCAGATTTCATCGCATACTGCTACCAACAAAAAGATCTGTCCCCTTTTAGAATTGGGGCTCATCAATTTAATTCATCTATAATATCTCTTGCCGGTATAAGGATGTCATCTCTTGTACAAGTATGTAAAGCAGCCACTTGGCCATCTTTATCACCTTCATTAACCACTGTTGTCTTGACAGCTCTTTGAGAGCGGACAGCATTTTTGGGCCCTCTTTTATATCCTTCAAAATATGTTCACATAACTTACTTTGACTCCAGCCAGCTGGCCTCATTCAGACCTTGAATTATGGCTTGTCTTGAGTACTACAAGGATTGGTGGCAGTCTCCTGCTTTTGGAGTCACTATGTGTATGACTACATCCCATTCTTCTGCAGAGAAAGTGTAGCTGTTCACAGAGAACACCAGTTACAGGTAAATAGCAGGAACATGCAGATGTACAGTTCTGCCCGCCATCCCCTCTAGAATTGAATCTGGAAACAGCTATATTATGGATTAGAGCAGGAAACAAATGTATCTATTGCTCTGTCAGAATAACATCACCACAAGTGTGTCTCCATAATCCTGCTGTCTACAGAGAACCATCCGTTAAAGGTAAGCAGTTACTCTTAAGGGCTTCAGATTGGGGACCCATAGTAGCATGTTTAAAATGGATAGGATTTTTGAATTTTCTGGTAGTGGTCTTTGTTTCTGGTGGTCTTGTTCAAGCAATATCTTTTAGGACTTGGGGTATTCGAGTTTGGTATTGCTTCCCATGGGGAAAGAAGTCAAATGAAGAACGCTCAAGTGAGAGTGCAACTATCCTTTCACTGTTTGGACTTTACAGGGTTATTAGAGAGAGCAGGTGGGGTAATCTGGTGAATGTTCCCATACTAATCACCTTTGTCTTTTCCTGGAGGAGTAATTCCATCTTATGTTTATTTTAAGGACATCTTGGGTATTGTTCTACACCCAGAAAAGTGTGAGTCTTCCCTGGTGTATCTAGATTCATAGGAAAACCTTATCAAATTTCTGGATATCCACTGCATTCTTAGAGACTTTAATTCCAAGTTCCTGCACCACTTGTTCTAGAATATTAAATTGAGTTATCAAAGCTTGTCTCAAATCCAAATAGAGATACTTTGCCATATTTACTTTTATTTACTTTATACATTTGATATACCATCAAATTACTACTACTACTACTATTTAGCATTTCTATAGCGCTACAAGGCGTACGCAGCCCTACACAAACATAGATTGAGCCTGGGTAGGCAACAAAGCAGTTTACACCGTGACTAAAAAGTAACAGGACAATGCTGATGAAGTGGGGCAGCTTCAGAAAATAGATGAATTTTCAAGAGGGTTTTGAATGATTGCAGTGGCATACGTGTCCTAAAGGATGGGGGAAATGAATTCCACAGGTTGGGGCCTAAATAGCTGAAGTCTGAGTCCCAGGAAAGATGAAGGGCTGATGGTGACGGTACGCAGAAGGGCCAGCCTAAAAAAGGAAATAAAGGAGGCAAACTGTGGCATCCCTTCCAGTATCCACAGCAGGTGCGGTCTCAGCAGGAGTTTCTTGAATGTCAGTCAAATGGGCACCTCTCTATTACTGGTGAAACATCACTGCTTCTGCCAAAAAGCTTAATGGTTCCCTGTTTCCCTGTGGGAGACCAGACACTTTGGGTCCCTCTGATCTCACTCCATCACATTGTGCCATGAGATGGGGCTGGAAGAGCAGAAATGGCTGGTGAGCTTTCAAAATTTATCATTGTGGCAGGAAAGCCCTCATCTCTGGGCTCAGAAGATCTCAAGGCATAGAACCCCTGCCATTTACCTTTCTGTGGTGGAGACTCTGCTGAACATTGAAGCTTGTACCTCACACCAAGGTGGTGGCTGTCTTTAAGCCCTCTTATACGTTGTGTTTTTGTGGCAGTGTTATTTTTGAAGTGTGGTCAAGGACATAGAACATGGTTTTTCCCCTCAGAACCCATGGACTAATTCCAGATGGCCAGGCGGATGTATATCTAGCTATGGTGTGAGGAACAAGATTTTTAAATTCTTACTTTATTGGGTTGTGTAGTGAGCTCATATTGAGCTATTTATTCCACCTGTTGATTCTTTTTATTACTTGGACATTACTTTGGATTCCAAACTTAGTTTTCGCACCACAGAAATCTGCAGTACGCAAATCTGTTTTCTACATTCTTTAGACGCTGATCATGACACATTCCATTCTTCTTTCTTTGCGTATTCCCAGTTAAGATTATTGTAATGTCGCGTATATTGGCTGCCTCCACTCGCATAAAAAAGCTTCAAACACTTCAGAACTCTGCAATGAGACTTTTATGTCCTGCCTTTTGCTGTAACCATGTTTCTCCTCTTCTTCAAAGTCATCACTGGCTTCCGGTGGAACTACGTATCATTTTTATAAAACACTTCTCACTTTTTAAGGTGTTTTGGGTAGGCTCAACAGAATACTTACCTTATTTAATGATCCCCTATTCCCCATCTCGTGTTCTTCGATCCCTGAATGATCGCCTGGTCCTCCCAGGCCCAAAACAGGCTACCCTTGAATCCACCAGGCACAGAGCATTTTTCTATGCGTCACCATTCCTTTGGACTGCAGTGCCTCTACCTATATGTGCAGAATCACCACTAAAGCAATTTAAAATTACTTTTAAGACCTGGCTTTTTTTTTCTTTTTTTAATTATTTTATTTATCAATTTATATCAATTTACAAGCATTTCACTTGTTCAAGTAAAACAGAAAAGAAAAAAATATATATGTTGAAATTATATATTCCATTTCAATTAAGAAACAAGAAAAAGAAAAATTCTTTCTTAGACCACAACTAATAAGGAGTGGGAGACAGCAAATCTAGGAGTCAATATAAGAACGAATAAAAAAAAAAAGTATGGCCTAGATTACACCACGTACATATTACTGTGAATTACATGATCTACTTTTCACACTGGATCTATTTGTGCAGAAAGACCTGGCTTTTAATCCTTGCTTTTTACCCCTGCATAGAGGGGTGGTGTCCATCAGTCAGGGTTTGCTCTTTTCTCCTTGTTCCCCTTCTATTTCTTTCCCCTTTCCTTTCATGACAACCTCCCTCCCTCCCTTTTTCCTCTTAGCTTGACTTTAACTTAGTGTATGAGGGTTCATTTCTATTCAAAAATTGTAGTTCTTTTCATACTGTTTGTAAATTTTAGACTGTACACCACCCTGGTCTGCCAGTTAGTAAGGGTGGTATAAGTGTAATAAATGAAATGTTTCCTTTTTATTGTACTTTATATTGGTCTTTATTTCCTTTTAAACCAAGAATAGCAAATCTCTGTCATCCTGAAAACCTGACCAGTGTAGTAGAGCAGTCAAGGATATATCAAAATGATATATGATGCATATGAGAGATTTCTGTGTATTGCCTTTAGTGTAGTACACACTTTTTATTAAAAAAAAAGTCATTGGTTACGAGGATATGGAGACCATTTTTATTGATGACATGACATGGCTTGTGTTTCAGAGATGTGCCTGGATCTAGAGTCTAAAAATATATATAAATACATAAAGTACAAATGTATTATACAAATATAAAACACATGGAATCAGGGATTTAAAAAACACACAAATGAAAAAAAAAAAGTTAGACTATATGGTTATAATTTTAGAGGCAGAAAACGAGCACCATGTAAAAAAGCAAAAGAACATCGAGTATCATTACCATTTAATAGTCTCTGTGAGCTTGGCTCCTGGATCCACTACTGGTAATATATATATATTCACTATTGAAAACTGCACACCACTATAAAAATAAAAACAAATGAAAAAACGCTTGCATATTTGCTAACAGCATATACAAAATTATTAAAGTGATAGATAACCTTAGTAAACTAATTAGGAAATGCTTAATTATGGAAGCTGTAATAATATAAGATGGATTAAATAAATAGTAACTACTAACAATACTATGCTATGAAAAATACTTACAAACTAACAATATCACATATACAAAAAGAAAGTTAATAGAACAGCTATGACCTATACATACTGGGCCGGATAAAAATAGATCTGCAGTGTGAGATGTCGAGCCACCTGCTGCATGACAGTAGTATAATACATGCTCAGGAGACGTGTCAAATAAAGAATAACCTATCATAAAAAATAGTTAAAAGGGTAAGAACATATTTGTATGTGGTTCATCTGAGCCTTTCTAATTATTTCACTGTGTTCTTTACAGTAGTAATCTATAAACAAATGTAAGTAAACTAGCTCCAAGACACACAGATTCCATATCTAATAGTGTAGTCTCACTAAAAATGCCCCAACACCGAAGATCTGTTTTTATCCAGCTCATAGCTGTTTTTATTATTAACCCATCAGTGCCCAACGTTCCCATATGGGAACTTATTATGGGAACATTGGGCACTATTGGGTTAAGATCATGATATTTTTACATATACTGGATATATATTTTCCCAGATTTGGCATTTAAAGAAAAAAAAAAAATCATTGTATCACAAGATTGGCTGAGCTCCATGGTTTTATTAGATACAAATGTATTTTGGTGCATTCTTATGATAACCTGTGTGGTTGTACTTATTTGTATACAGTGTTAAGTAGTGACCCACTTTTACAGTTAATTAGCTTTGTTTTGTACTGGTTTGCATATGTTTTAATATTGGATATATATTAGTAGTGGATCCAGGAGACAAGCTCGCAGTGAGACTACTGAATGGTGGTAATACATGATGTTCTTTTGCCTCAATTGTATCATATTTCAGTCTCTCATTTCTGTAACTTGTATTGGATATTTTTTAGTTTGTAACTTCTGGATTTTGTTTGATTTAATGTTTGTGTATTATTTATTTATTTATGCATTTTTATTAGATCCCTGATGCAGGTTATCTGCTAAAACAGGGACTGATTTGGGTCATCAATAAAATAGTCTCCATGTTCTCTTGTAGCTGTCTGCATCTTGCATTTGTGCTGTTGTGCTTTGGAGCCAACTTTCCAAAATGATTGGAGGTGCTAATCCCAATAGAAATTACCCCATCCCTGGACACAGTCAAGGAGTATCCCCAATATTGGGGTTGCTTAAGCATCCACAGAGCTGCCTCCTGTGCTGGTGTGTGAGCCCTTTTGCATACACTGGAGGCGAACAATAAAACAATCTGTACATGTTCATTAGGGTACCTTTTTAAAAATTCAATAGCTTTACAGGCTTCAAGAAGCAAAGGTTTCCCACTTCTGTTCTAAGCTGTTTAGCTTGCTTTCTGTTTGGCCTCCTAGTTCAGATCTGTCCATATGACACTAGCTCACATTTGTGGCAAGTCACTATAGACTGCATCCCCTCTGGGATATAGTGATCCTTCTGAAAGATGGTGCTCAGTTCATGGAACTAAAACTAAAGGACAAGTGGTTTATAAGTAGCATTTCATATACCTCTTATAGAACTTAATATTTAATTTTTTAAAATGTAATTATCCATATGTTGAAAACATATAAGTGTAGTAAGTGTTATATACACACAAATATTGTGTGTACCTTTTTATACTGCTGTAGCACAAAAATAGCACTGACCTCTAGTTGACTGGCATCATCTTCTTGAAAAGAAGTGGTAAGGCAGGAGCAAAAGGGGATTGCTTCTGCCTAGAGACTGATAGGGAAATGGAGAAAGGTGGGGGCCCAGGGAGGGGTTCTGGTGATGGTTGGTTGTTGTAAGACAATTACAACCTGATAGTGGCTTGAGGTGGGAGGGGCAGACAATCGAAATGTAAGAGAACTGATATCTTTGTTTTTCCCTTCAGAAATAGGACATCCACAACTTCTGTGTTCTACTCCTCATCATCGGCATTTAAAAAGGAGATAGAGCAGCTTTTAAACTAGAAACGGGGGGGGGGGGGGGGGAGAGGGAAGGCCGACAGTCGCTCAAAAGCGCATGGGATAAGGTTTCTTTCAAAGATATCACCAAAACAGGGAAGATAGGGTATCAGTGAGGTTGAGGAAGAGACCGTAGTAGATCAGGTGTCCTTAACTAAAAATAAAAATCGGAGAAAAAATTGCAAATTAATGCTGTCAAGTACTAAGCATGATGTAAATAGGAACAACAAACATAGTTTGAAATGTCTATATGCAAATGCCAGGAACCTAAGAAATAAGATGGGAGAGTTAGAATATATTACACTAAATGAAAAATCAAACGTATAAATGGCAAGTGACCGACTCACCTGCAAATGCGCAGTAGAGACTTCCCTTTCTGTCCCGCCCTCGCGTCAAGACGTGATGACGTCAGAGGGTGGAACAGAGAGGGAAACTGAGTCGGAGTCATTGTCGGACGCTGCCGCTGGAGCCTGGAAACGAACATCACGCGCACCAACCTCCACCCGCCTCCCTCCATATCGGGCCCCCTGCACTGAACTGATGGCGCCTCTCACCTCTGTGTGGAAGCGCTGCAGGCAGCAGCAGAGCGATCTGCTGCTGCCTGCAGTGCTTTCACATGGAGGTGAGAGGCACTGTCAGATCAGTGCAGGGGGGAGGGTGAGGAGGGTAGTTGGAAATCTCGCCCGTTTTAACGGGCTTAATGGCTAGTTAGATATAATAGGCATCTCTGAGACCTGGTGCAAGGAGGATACCCAGTGGGACACTGTCATACTGGGGTACAAATTATATTGTAGTGATAGGGTGGATTGAATTGGTGCAGGGGGTAGCATTATATATTAACGAGAGCCTTGAATCAAATAGATTGAAAATTCTGCAGGAAACAAAACACTTCTTGGAATCACTGTGGATTGAAATTCCATGTTTAAAAGGGAAAAGGATAGTGATAGGAGTGTACTACCGTCTGCCTGGCTAGGATGAACAGAAGGATGCAGAAATGTTAAAGGAAATTAGGGACGCAAACAAACTGGGCAACACAATAATGGGTGATTTTAATTACCCCGATATTGACTGGGTAAATGTAACATCGGGGCACGCTAGGGATGTAAAATTCCTTGATGAAATCAAGGACAGTTTTATGGAGCAGCTGGTACAGGAGCTGACGAAAGAAAGGAAAAATTCTAGACCTAGTCCTTAGTGGAGCGCATGATCTGGTGCGGGAGGTAATGGTGCTGGGGGCTGCTTGATAACAGTGATCATAATATGATTGGATTTGATATTAGCTTTGAAGTAAGTATACATAGGAAATCAAATACGTTAGTGTAAAGGAGACTATGATAAAATGAGAAGAATGGTAAAAAACAAAAAACTTAGAGGATCGGCTGTGAGGGTCAAATATTTACATCAGGCATGGATGCTGTTCAAAAACACCATTCTGGAAGCTCAGGCCAAATATATTCCTCGTATTAAAAAAGGAGGACGGAAGACCAAACGACAGCCGGCGTGGTTAAAAAGTGAGGTGAAGGAAGCTATTAAAGCTAAAAGAAAATCCTTCAGAAAATGTAAGAAGGAGCTGACTGAAAATAAGAAATAGCATAAGGAATGTCAAATCAAATGCAAAGCGCTGATAAGGAAGGCTAAGAGGAACTTCGAAAAAAAGATTGCATTGGAGGCAAAAACACATAGTAAATTTTTTTAGGCATATTAAAAGCAGGAAGCCGGCAAAAGAATTGGTTGGACCGCTAGATGACCGAGTAAAAGGGGTGATTCGGGAAGACAAAGCTGTAGCGGAGAGATTAAATGAATTCTTTGCTTCTGTCTTCACCGAGGAAGATTTGGGTGGGATACCGGTGCCGGAAATGGTATTCGAAGCTGATGAGTAGGAGAAACTTAATGATTTCTCTGTGAACCTGGAGGATGTAATGGGGCAGTTCTACAAACTGAAGAGTAGCAAATCTCCTATACTAGATGGTATTCATCCCAGAGTACTGATAGAACTGAAAAATGAGCTTGCAGAGCTATTGTTAGTAATTTGTAAATTTATCCTTAAAATTGAGCGTGTTTCCGGAAGATTGGAGGGTGGCCAATGTTAAACGCCAATTTTTAAAAAAGGTTCCAGAGGAGATCCTGGAAATTATAGACTGGTGAGTCTGACGTCGGTACCAGGCAAAATGGTAGAGACTATTATTAAGAACAAAATTACAGAGCATATTCAAAAGCATGGATTAATGAGACAAAGCCAACTTGGGTTTAGTGAAGGGAAATCTTGCCTCACCAATCTACTATATTTCTTTGAAGGGGTGAACAAACAGGTGGAAAAAAGGTGAGCAGGTTGCTATTGTGTATCTGGATTTTCAGAAGGCTTTTGACAAAGTACCTCATGAAAGACTCCAGAGGAAATTGGAGAAGTCATGGGATAGGAGGTAGTGTTCTATTGTGGATTAAAAACTGGTTAAAAGATAGAAAACAGAGAGTAGGGTTAAATGGTCAGTATTCTCAATGGAGAAGGGTAGTTAGTGTGGTTCCCCAGGGCTCTGTGCTGGGACCGCTGCTTTTTAACATATTTATAAATGATCTAGAGATGGGAGTAACTAGTGAGGTAATTAAATTTGCTGATGACACAAAGTTATTCAAAGTCATTAAATCGTGGGAGGATTGTGAAAAATTACAAGAGGACCTTACGAGACTGGGAGACAGGGCGGCTAAATGGCAGATGACGTTTAATGTGAGCAAGTGCAAAGTGATGCATGTGGAAAGAGAAACCCAAATTATAGCTACGTCATGCAAGGTTCCACGTAGGAGTCACGGACCAAGAAAGGGATTTAGGCGTCGTTGATACGTTGAAACCTTCTGCTCAGTGTGCTACTGCGGCTAAGAAAGCAAACAGAATGTTAGGTGGTATTAGGAAAGGAATGGAAAACAAAAATGAGGATGTTATAATGCCTTTGGATTGCTCCATTGTGTGACCTCACCTCAAATATTGTGTTCAATTCTGGTCACCGCAACTCAAAAAAGATATAGTGAAGGAGGAAGTGATGTCAGGGGGCTGAATGGATGCCTGAGAGTTTAGCTCCTGCACTACCCTGCTTTTAATTGCTTCATCCACTGACATCCACTTCCTTATCCATCTCTACTTACCTGGGAAGGTTCGTGGCGAGTTCTTGATAGCCATGAGTAAGCTTTCTTCGTCGCAGCATAAGGAGGGTGAGCACCCGAGCTTGTTGGTGTGTGCTCATCAACTATCATCCGTGGATTATAATGAAGCTAAAGTGTCAGTCTATCAGGACCTTTCCTTGTTCACATTAGCTCAGAGACGCGCTATGAAGCCAGTGTTGGAGATCTTAATCAAAGAGAAGGTTGTATACAGATGGGCGTTTCCTTTTGCTCTATGTTTTACGATCAAGGGAAAGCAGAGCATGCTTCACAGCGTTCCGGAGGCTTGGAAGAGTCTTCATGAGGCAGGCCTGACTTCATCTGCTGTCCCGCCGACTAATCTAGCTCCCTAGATGAAAGCCAAGTTACAAAAGTGGAAGAGAGTTACTCAGAAGGCTAAGAAACAATTGGCCCATACTTGACTCTTCTTAGACTTTTAATCATTACTGTTTTGCTTGCGAGCTTATTGCGAGTTCTTTGATGACTGTTTGTTATATTGCCTTGCGATAATTGTGGATGGAGAATATGCTAACTGTGGTGAATGAGTGGTGTGTGGATGTACTTCTACCAGGTGATAAAGGCTTGGGTGGAGTGCGAATGTGGGGGATGTGTGTGAAGTTGGGGGGGGGGGTCCATTTAGTCCGGTAGTTACTTTCTCCTGATTTCCCATTCAGTGCTGTCTGGTAGGTGTATGAGTGTGTGTGTGTGTGTGTGGGGGGGGGGGGGGGGGGGTTGTGACTGGGGGGAATAGGGGTAGTAAGGGGGTTGGAGGGGGAGTTTTCAAGGGATTTTGTCAGGGGGATGCCTTTAAATTTGCTTTAGTCTCGAGGGGTTCCCATGTTCCTATGTACACTTTGCATAGCTGCCTGTCATGTGTCTGATATGAGTAAGGATTTAAAATTTTTGACTTACAACATGAAAGGCCTGAACTCTCCTCAAAAGCGCCAAAAATTGTTTAAGGAATTGTTGCATTTTAGACCACATGTGTTGTTTCTTCAGGAAACTCACTTGAGAAGGGACCATGAAAAATTTTTATCACATCCTCAATATCCCTCTGTTTTCTGTGCCTTGGCGATTGATGGTTCTAAGAAGCAGGGGGTAGCAATTCTGCTCCACTCCTCCTTGCAGACACAGGTAGTTAAAATTCAGCATGATAGAGATGGACAATTCTTGCTTTTTGAGTCTCAGGATAGATGACTTGGCCTTTACTTTAGCCTCAATATATGCTCCCAATGAAGCCTGGGGGGGGGGGGGGGGGTTCTGAATAAGCTGATAGGGCACTGCACATCTTGTCCCAAGGGTAATTGATAGTGGGTGGGGATTTCAGTGCCACACAGCATCCTGCGTTGGATAGGTTGGGCCCACCTGCTGGTCTAGATGTTCAAGTTGGCGGTGGGGGGAGTCGATAATGGCTGGGGGGTGCTAAAATGCGCCCCCTCCCCTCGGGCTGTGGACCCCCCCTCCTGCCGAAGTCTGGCTACGCCCCTGGAATATAGTAATGTAAGGGGAAATTTGCTGCTGACCATGAAAGCAGACACACTTTGATTGCTGGGAAGATGGTTTTTTGCAAAGTAGGATAACCTTACTGACCTTACTTATGATAAGCAAATATGTTATGAAGAAGTTTGCTTCTGTAAGATAGAATTTACTAGAATATGTTAGAATATGCTGACTTTGTACTTCCAATACTAGCCTATGAGAGAAAAGGGTATAAAAAGGAAAATCCTGGACAGAGGCAATCAGAGAGCTAATGTCAGAGGTCACGTTTGTGTCCCGGTTGCTGTCTTATATGAGAATTAATTATATTACGTAGTCTAATTGTAGTCCTGATTGGTAAGTGTAATAAACAATTACTGATTATTCTCGTATTACTATAGCCTTCTGTGTCTTTCTGTCTCTCCACCTGGTGGTGGTAGGACCATATTCCCTGGAGTTACAGGTAACTAGTACCTTTATACCTGGGAGAGGGCAGAAAGATAAACAGAATATATGGGTGTCTCTTGCACCATAGTAAACAGGGCCCTTAATTTTTAGGTGCCCCTGCTTTACAGAGATGGGTTTGAAAATTTTGGAGAATTGAGAATGTGAAAGGGAAACTAATATACATCTACTAACTTATTTGCCACAGGAAAGATTCAAACACTGTGCAAGCTGAGTGAATCTGTGACCATCTGAGAAGTGCTAGAAGAACTTAAATTTATATAGTTTGATGCAGGGAAAGTGGTTTTGAATATGTTGTATAAGTCAATATATAAATCAAATACAATTAAACCAAAGCTAGTAGAAATTGGATTGTTTTATGGGGCAAAGAAGTTCTATCCATTATATAATGATCTAAAGTGAAAAGACCATGGATAATCCCATCAACACATAGAAATGCTGTTGAACTGAGTTGGAAAAAGCTGCGATGCTTTAATTCTTGAAGGAAACGGTCCTGAGCTTCTCTTCCAAGTTCAACTTTATACCAGCATTTAAACTAAGCAAGGGGAGATTTAGATTGAGCAGGTTTGATCTTATTTTTCTTGTGATAACCTTTAGAAGCTAGTTCATGCTTTCAACTTTCACATATAGATTATTGTAATATTTTATATTTGAGTCTTCCAAAAAGGTTGTATCTAAACTTGATTTGAGATTGTGCTGTTAAGTGATTTTGGGTAAACAGAAATGTATTTATTTATTTATTGCATTTGTATCCCACATTTTCCCACCTCTTTGCAGGCTTAATGTGGCTTACAATAAATACATCATGAATAGTGGAAGTATATTAGGAAATAGACATTTAGTGTTACAGAAGGATCTTGGGCAACATGATAATGATAAAACATAATAGTATAACAAGCAGATATTGTAAGACAGTTCTGAGTATATGTGGAGGAGTTATGTATGTTCACATTGATTGATCTTTGTGGTATGCCTTGTTAAAGAGATGGGTCTTCAGCAGTTTGCGGAAGTCCGTTAGTTTGAAAATCATTTTTAAGTTACGCGGCAATGTGTTCCATACCTGTGTGCTCAAGTAGGTAAAGTTTAATAATGTTTCTTCAAGCTTTTATGTATGCTACTGGTTGAAGGTGTAGAATTTAAACAACTACATATTCTGGTTACTTGTCATATTAATGTTACAAACTAAAAATTGTAAGTTGTGTTCAGATGAAAGATACCAGGCACTTGTACATTTTGCAAATAATCCCCCCCCCCCTTTTTTTTTTTTTTTTTACAAAGCTGCGCTATCGGCTGCTGGTGCAGTAATGCCATCACAGTTCATTCAAAATGCAATTTGTTTAAAGTGAATTTTAGATTACAGACAGTATTCTATAAAGAACACTAGTCATAGGTTTGAATTGTTGATGGCTTCAGTAGAGCTAAAAAAAATTGAGTAGAAATTTGGAAACAAGGTCATGAAAAATAGGTATGATAGAAGCTGCATGTAATAGTGCTACTTTGCTATGACAGTAATTTGCTGATAAAAATTTGAATGTGAAATCAATTTCCTTTCTAATATTGTATGTCTTTTTTTTTAGATTTTAGCAAAGCAATATCCGGAGGAGGCATGTCTCAGTTTCAAGAAGTAATTCGTCAAGAACTCGAATATTCTATGAAAATGGATCTAGAAAAAATACTTGCTACAGCACCTCAGAATGAATTGGAGGTAGGAACTTATAAAGTGACATTCCTTTGATTGAAATGAGAACCCATAAATAGACTTGAGCTTTATCAAATTCTGGAGCCTAATTTGACACCCCTCCCCCCCACTCCCAAAAAAATATATATATATATTCCCTGTTTGTGTGCACAGTAACTGTCTTTTCTTTCTTATTTTTATTTTTTATATATATGTTTTTTAGCATGTAGCATTTTTCTGGGTTCTAGTACATGAAGTTTCCTGCAGGATGATCACACTGAAAGCATGTTATATTGGGATTTATATAGTTATCTTGAATTTAGTCTTAGCTAGAAATGTTAATTATAGTGTTACAAACGTGATACAGGAGAGGGAAGTGTTGAGCAAGAATGGATTCTTCTGTGAGTCTAAGGAACAGTTTTTAACAAAGGGCCATTGTTTAAAAGGTTGAGAGGCCAATATAACATGTGCTGTACCTCTCTTCTACTAGATTAGGCCAGATGTACTGCCTTTTTTTTTAACATAGATAAAAAGGGGGCAATTTTCATATGTCCCACTTAGTTACACTTTTTACCCATCAAGCAGTTAATTTTCAGAGAGAAACTATCTCCTTTTGAAAATGTAGCTAGTATAAAGTACATAAATGCTAAAAGCATTCATATGTTTGCATGTGCTCTTTGTGTAGGGAGTGAAGGTTGGGAGAGTGAATAGTGTAGCTGCTATTGGAAGTCTCATGTAATTTCAATGAAGTGTGTGCACTTTGTTCAGGACCCTCTCTTTGATGAAGCAAATTTTTGCAACTGTGGCAGGATATCACTTAGATCCTGAAATAGCCAGCTGAATTTTTGACATCTACAGACGGACCTGCAAACTGAAAGAATAAACCCTCAGAGCTGACTGACCATGTTTAAAAGGCTGTCTAGGTATCCCTGTGCTAGTATGCAGTCAAGCTTTGATTTTTCTTATCTCCATCTTGATGTGAGAAAAATCTATTTCTCATCAATGGAATGAGGAAAGTCTTTCATAAATGTACCAAAGGGAGAGCAGCACTCAACCTCCTCTTTCACTACATCAGTGGTGACAGGGAGAAAAGCAAATAGAACACCATTTTTTCTTTACTGCCACAAAGCGTTAGGGAGACCATGGGTCCTGGGATCTTTAAAAAGTAAATCGGCACCAGACCTGTGCAGAACACGTGACCCATGCTATCTGTGTGTTTCTGGTCTTCAGTCTATTCTTTGCTATATGGAGCCTCTTCAGCAAATTCTCATTGAAGAGTCAACTCCTTGCCATCTGGACTGCAAACATTAACTAGATCAACCTCCAGCTATAATGTGGATATTTTTTAATGGGTATTTCTAGGGTATACAAATTTCAAAATCACCTTTCCTTTCAAATCTCTTACCACAGTTGATCTTGGTGCAAACAAGACAGCATGAAATGAATTTGCAGTCCTTGAGTTTCTGTTTCTCAGATTCTCTAGAAATGTATTCCAGCTGCTCACTAGCAGAAAAATCTGCCCTGTTCATCCAAATTATAGTGCTTCATGGGGTGATGTTGAGCAATCTCACCAGAACTAGAAGGGCTATTGTCTACTGGTCTGCCTTTGAATCCTTCTCCATCCTCTGGTAGGAGGAGTACTTATGAGGGTGGCATCCAAAAGATGTCCAGGGATCTCATGCCAGAGCAGATGGTAAAAGCAGTTAAGTTTCAAGTTTATTTGAGGCAACCCCACCCATCACAAGTACATCTAGGCACTTGCATACTAAAAATAAAAGAATGATTAGAAAAGGAAGGTAATGGGGGGTTCTAGATTGAGACGGAAGGGAGGAAGGCCGAATAAGGATAAGGCAGATACTCGGCCTACTTTATTGTCCCAAAGAAGGAAAGCGCCGTTCATCCAGCCTTAGATCTCAAAGGTCTAAACTGCTGCCTCTGAGTGTCCCGCTTTCTCATGGAAACGCTAAGAGCAGTCTTAACCTTGGTAAAAGTGGTAGACTTTCTCACTGCCCTCAATCTCAAGGAAGCGTAATTGCATATACCTATATGGCTGCTGCTTCATATGTTTCTGCATTTTGCGGTGCTGGACTGTCACTTCCAGTTCAGGGCTTTGCCCTTCGGTCTTGCCACAGTACCAAGAATGTTTACCAAGGCTGTGGTGGTGACCTGCTTTTGGCACCAGGGAATCAGAATTCACCCGTATCTCAATGACTGACTCATTCGTGCATCATCCTATTCAAACAGTATGGCGAAGATGGAAAGTTGTCTGTCTTCTGCAGTCATTGGGTTGGGCAATCAGTCTTTAAAAGAGCAAGTAACTCCGTAGCAGATGCTGGAATATCTGGGCATTCTATTCGACACAGCAAGGGAGAGGATTTTCCTCACGAAACGCAGGAGGTTGAAGCTTGCTTCTCAGTCAAGGCAGGCCCAGGGTCTGGGACTATGTCCAGGTTCTGGAGTCAACGACAACAGCGATGGAAGTGGTGCCGTGGGCTCATATGCAGCTGTTACAGGAGTCTCTTCTGAGCTGCTGGTCTCCAGTGTCGCAGAAGTATGAACTTTATCTTCCTTGGATGTTGCCTGATGGAGTATGCGGTGGTGGTTGTCACCCAGAAATTTGACCGTCGGAGCTTTCTTCATGATAACAAAATGGGAGGTGGTGACAACGGATGCCAGCAAGTCATGTTGGAGAGTTCATTAGAAGTTCCATCTGGCACAGGGCACCTGGATGGAACAGGAGACTTAGTGGTTGATAAATCACTTTCAGCTCAGGGCAGTGCAGAATACTTTACGCGATTTTGCTGTCTTTCTGACGGGGGCCCGGTCTGAATTTTTTCCAACAATGTGACGGTGATGGCTTTTAACAAGTAGGGTGGGACCCGCAGTGGAGGCAGCCTCCTTCATGAGTTGGGCAGAGAAAAATCTTCAGCACTCCTTGGACCCATCTGGTAGTGGACCAATGGAGTTCTCTGCTTCTGGACTTGATGGTGACTAAAAGGAATGCCAAGTGCCCAAGTTCTTCAGCTGTTGGAAAGAACCAGGATTGATGCCATACTGCAGTCTTCCCTCTTTGGCTCATGTTAGGCTGTGTTGAGATCTCATTGCACCAGGGTCGAATAATTCTCATAGCCCTGAATTGGCTGCGGAGGCCATGGTATGCAGGCCTGATTCAACTGCTGGATGGAGATCCTCTCCATCTTCTGCAGGTATACAGTCTACTGAAGCAAAATCCGGTGCTCATGGAGGATCTGTGCTCCTTTTTGGTCTTACGGCTTGGCCATTAAAAGGGCTTGTTTGATACGAAAGGTTAATCTGATTTGATCATTGCTACCTTGCTTCAGGCTCAGAAAAACTCTACATCCATGGTGTATGCGAGGGTGTGGAGGACGTGCGAGAGCTGGTGTTCTGAGCACAGACTTCCCCCTTCTCTGCTCAGATTGCACACATCCTAGCATTTCTTCAAGCAGGTCTTCAGAAAGGATTTGCATTGGGTTCTCTAAAAGTTCAGGTTGCAGTTTTGGCCTGGTTTTTTTGGGCCAACTGAAGAAATCCTTTGCGGCTTTCCCAGATATCATTTGATTCTTGGGTTCTCTAAAAGTTCATGTTGCAGCTTTGGCCTGTTTTTTGGGCCAAATGCAGAAGATGTCTGCTTACGCAGATATCATTTGATTCTTCCAGAGAGGGGGCTACTTGTGTCCAGGGACCTTTAATTTAGTCTTTCGGGGTCTTCAGAAGCCTCCTTTTGAGCCTCTCCAGAAGGTTGTCTTGAAAGATCTTATGCTGTGTTTTTGGTGGCTGTTGTTTACACATAGGGTTTTGGAGCTTCAGGCTCTCTTCTCAGGATCCCTTTCTCTGTTTTTCAGAGGTGGGGGGTCCCCCTATGCACATTTCCTTCCTTTCTTCCAAGAGTGGTATCAGCATTTCATCTCAACCAATCCGCGGAGCTTCTGTCCTTTTGCAGAGAGTATGAAGAGGCTCAGTTTTCTTCCTTGAAAGTTTCTCTATTTGCATAGAGTTCTCATTAGATATCTGGAAGTCATGAATGAGTTTCACAAATTGGACAAACTGATTTGTGCTTTTTGGTAAGCAGAGGCTTGGCCTCATGGCTTCCAAGCCCACAATTGCTAAATGGCTAACGGAGACTATCGCGTTGGCGTATTTGGTTGTGGGGAAGCAGGCTCCTTAGGCCTTACGGTGGCAATGAGATCAATGCTGTATACCTTTGCCAAGCACTACAGGGTGGCTGTTGTGGCATGCTTGGAAGCCAGTTTTGGGGCTTCAGTCCTCAGGCAGCAGTTCCAGGATCCCACCCACTCTAGGGATTGCTTTTAAACATCCTAGAGGTTGTCCAGAGATGAGCTGTCCACACATGTTTGCTCATCTGGTTAGTGTTAGGTTAGCGAGTTGTTTAAGGTGGTTGGGTTTCCTCTTAGTTTATTCATACTGCTTGTCTATGTAAATACTGAGGAGCTGGACTGGATGCCAAGAGAGATGTCTCAGCTCAGTTTTCAGTTCTCTGTCTCCACCTGCTGGTTGATGGACACAACTATCCTTTTTGAACATAGTGAATTGATGAAGCAAGTTGTACTAAATAATTGATATTGCATAACCCAGCCATTCCCAACCCAGTTCTTGGGGCACGCCAAGTCCCATCAGGTTTTCAGGATATTCACAATAATATTCATGAGTATATTTGCATGCAATAGAGGCAATGCATGCAAATCCATCTCATGCATATGTATTGTAGATATCCTGAAAACCTGATGGGACTAGATGTACCGGGTTGGGAATGGCTGGCATAACCCCTGATGCAGGCATATCGCTGAAATCTGGCCTATGTTGGGTGTACAGTAATTTCTTAAAGCCCACTGGCGCTGCACGGTATAGATTTCACAATAGGTCAGAATTTGATATCAATAGTAAGATTTGTATGAATTTCTCTCTTTCAACCTCATATCAAAAGGTGCACAACATATGAGCTTAAGATTTCTATAAGTGATTGATTAAGCTTAAAACTTCAGCCAGGAAAAAGTTAAATGACATAACTTTAATTTCAAATAACTTTAAAAACCATTAACAGAGTATTAAAACTTTTCCCTGATATATTTATAACAATGAAATATTCAGGATTTTTTTCATCCATGTATTGTGTTCATTGTGTCACACACTTGAACATTATCAGGTGCATTGCAGCAGAATAAAGGCTGAGAACCACTGTCTTAGCATGAACACTATTGACAGATTTTTAACTTGACGTTCTAGCAAGGGATATGAAGGAAAGGCAACATTTATTAACATGTACTGTTTGTATCTATAATACTGTTCATGTGAATCATTTATAAATATGGTTCCAAGTATACCTTTTAAGAGCAAATTTATAAAGGATTTTTTTTGTGTATGCCTCTAAAAAAAAAAAAAAAAAATATCCACCCGCCCTGATGCAAGTATGTGTTAGTAAATAGACACATACCTGGTGACCTGGGTGTAGGCATGTTTGGGGGAAGAGTTTGTATAGAGTCGCAAAGTACACACATACTTGATCTACCTATATTTACACCAGCATTTTTTTAAACCACTTTTGTGTTGGCATTTTATAGATACAGACACTTATGTCTTTGTAAAATAGGCAACTAGTAATCACTATTTTATTCTATAGTGCTACTAGATGTGTAAACACATTTTATAAATATAGCAATATTGTAGCAATATAATGGATTTTAAAAAATTATATGTGAGAATTAACCCCCCCCCCCCCCAACCATTTACTAAGCTGTGCGGCAATTCCGACATAGCCCATTCAAAGTGAATGGGCTGTGTTGGCATTAGCGCACAGCAGTCGCTATCACAGCTTAGTAAACAGGGGGTTTAGTGTTGTACAGCATGTAATGCTTACGATCTTGATTATAAAGTATACTGTATAGTTCTGTTTTTACATGCCTGTTTAAATTATCAAAACATTTTTTATAAATTCCTTAAATGCTGGCAATTAAAGTTTATTCCACTTGTATTTAAAAGTGATGAGGCATGAAAATAATTTTGTTTCCTAATTCTTTTTATTTTAGCACACACAAAAAGACCTTGAAGGGTTTCAGAAGTTATTCCACAGATTCTTGCAAGAAAAAGGTCCTTCTGTAGACTGGGGAAAAATTCAGAGGCCTCCAGAGGATTCTGTAAGTTTTTTGATTAAATAATTCAAATATAGGTGATTCCAGAAAGTAATGCTCAAGGTTCTAAATGCTCTTTATCCTCGTACTGTGTAATAGGATGATAAGAAAGTAAGTGTTTTGTAATAGTGACACAGCATCCTTTTTACATTTTTTTAATGACATTTTTCTGACTTGGTCAATTTTTGACATGAAGCCCACATCAGGGACAACTTAGTCTTGCAGCAAACTAGTTGGATCATACAAAGATGGGCGCAAAATAAAGAAGTAGACACTGCACTCCAACAGCTTTGGGATTTCTTGGCTTTGTTTGTACTGATACTGAGACCCATGTGACCTCTTCATGTGTTCTGCTGGATTGTTTCCCTCCACCGCCATGCTAGATTCCACTCTAGGTGAGCCTCTCTGTATTGAAATTGAGAAGGCTAGAGGAAAGGCTGCTTGCTAGACTGAACCCTTCAGTGCTACTTGTGTTATATAGCACCTTCCCTTCAGCGGATCAGTACATCACATGATCTGTCTCTGAATTGTTGCCTCATCAAACAGGAGATGTGAAAGAATTTCAAGTCCATTGCACTGAAGTTCTGATCTTTTTTTGAACTTGTTTACTTTTTCTTTTAAAAATGAAGTTTGATCCCAATCCCATGTCCTATCACATTATATATTATGACCTCATCCCACCACATTTCAGATGAGCCCAAGCTTTGGTGGAACCCACCATTATGGAACTCACCATCTAGCTCTTATTTCAGTTTTGGCTTATAAATTTAAATGTTTGCATTGAAGAAAATGTTGATAAAACCAGTCTTTAGTATATTTTTTCTTTAGATTTAGCTTGTGTCTTTTCAGCATTATTTATTTTAAGAAATTTATATCTTGCATTATCTAGTAGTCTAAGCGGGTTACAATAAACATTTATAATCGTGCTGTATTTGTACATATGCTCTTGAAACCAGAGTTGAATGGATAGAAAATTTTAATTGTAAGTAGTATTTGGTTGCAGTTATGGGATTTGGTGAGTGATGCCTTTAATAGATAAAATGGATTGAGTAGAAGTGAAGCCTAGTAAGAGCAGTGGGCTGAAGTTAGGGTTCATCTTTCTTCTCTTACTGATATCACTGGATATCTTGGGCAAGTAACTTCACCTTCCTTTGGACTAATTTAATATTTTTTGACTAGTTTTCAGGAGCTAAGTCTCGCCTTTTCAAGAGGATATGGAGATGGACTCAATGCTGTCAACCACAGAAAGGGATTATCTCAGGAAATGTTGTTATGGTTTTCAGTCTGGAGACATTAGAGCCAGAATCTGGTAGTCCATCTGCTTAGCAGAGAATCCTTAAAGCTAAGGGCAGATGGTACTGGCAGAGTGGGGGGCTGGACTGAGTCCTTTGTGGCCTTAAACTCATGGGCAGGCTTTACCCTCTCCTGCAGGAAGATCTGGGTAATCGTCTGCATTTCCCTACAGTTAGATGCCTTGATGTGATGATTTTTACCAATAGAATGATTATTATCCCAGTGGAAGGGAGGTCTGCTCTTAAGGATTTCCATGACCACAATTTTTTTTTCTCAAACGGGGCTTTTGGGGCCCAGACTTCTGTTTGTGGTGGATATCTGGCCAGGGCTCTCTTATGGTGGACTCAGTAGTTGCCTGATTCAGATAGCACAGTTGAAACCGTGGTGACCTTCCTAGCTGATATCCTTTATGACCTTGTGTGTATGTGTTCTTATTTAGTGGCCTCCATTGTGGTGACCCGTCAAGTGGCTCGTCAACCAACCAACCCAGGCCTCCTTCTCCTCTTTTCCTGATATCACCGAGGAGGAAACCGCCCACCTTCTTTCCTCCTCGAAATGCACCACCTGTTCCTCTGATCCCATCCCCACTAACTTACTAAACACCATCTCTCCTACTGTCACCCCCCCCCCCCCATCTGTCATATCCTCAACCTCTCTCTCTCCACTGCAACTGTCCCTGACTCCTTCAAGCATGCTGTAGTCACACCACTCCTCAAAAAACCATCACTAGACCCTACCTGCCCTTCCAACTAGCGCCCCATCTCCCTCCTACCCTTCCTGTCCAAGATACTTGAGCGCGCCGTTCACAGCCGCTGCCTTGATTTTCTCTCTTCTCATGCCATCCTCGATCCGCTTCAATCCGGTTTTCGCCCTCTACACTCGACAGAAACGGCACTCACTAAAGTCTGTAATGACCTGTTCCTTGCCAAATCCAAAGGTCACTACTCCATCCTCATCCTCCTCGACCTATCCGTCGCTTTTGACACTGTCAATCATAACTTACTTCTTGCTACACTGTCCTCATTTGGGTTCCAGGGCTCTGTCCTCTCCTGGTTCTCCTCTTATCTCTCCCACCGTACCTTCAGAGTACATTCTCATGGATCTTCCTCCACCCCCATCCTGCTCTCTGTTGGAGTTCCTCAGGGATCTGTCCTTGGACCTCTTCTTTTTTCAATCTACACCTCTTCCCTGGGCTCCCTGATCTCATCTCATGGTTTCCAATATCATCTTTATGCTGACGACACCCAGCTTTATCGCTCCACACCAGACATCACTGCGGAAACCCAGGCCAAAGTATCTGCCTGCTTATCCGACATTGCTGCCTGGATGTCCAACCGCCACCTGAAACTGAACATGGCCAAGACCGAGCTCATTGTCTTTCCACCCAAACCCACTTCTCCTCTCCTTCCACTCTCTATTTCAGTCAATAACACCCTCATCCTCCCCATCTCATCCGCCCGCAACCTCGGAGTCATCTTCGACTCCTCCCTCTCCTTCTCTGCCATATCCAGCAGACAGCCAAGACCTGTCGCTTCTTTCTCTATAACATCAGCAAAATTCGCCCTTTCCTCTCTGAGCACACCACCCGAACTCTCATCCACTCTCTCATTACCTCTCGCCTTGACTACTGCAACCTACTCCTCACTGGCCTCCTACTTAACCATCTATCCCCCTTTCAATCCATTCAGAACTCTGCTGCGTGTCTTATCTTCCGCCTAGACCAATATGCTCATATCACCCCTCTCCTCAAGTCACTTCACTGGCTTCCGATCAGGTACCGCATACAGTTCAAGCTTCTACTAACCTACAAATGCACTCAATCTGCAGCCCCTCACTTCCTCTCTACCCTCATCTCCCCTTACGCTCCTACCCGTAACCTCCTCTCTGTACCCTTCTCCACCACCGCCAACTCCAGACTCCGCCCTTTCTGCCTCGCCTCACCCTATGCTTGGAATAAACTCCCTAAGCCCATACACCAAGCCCCCTCCCTACCCATCTTCAAATCCTTACTCAAAGCCCACCTCTTCAATGTCGCTTTCGGCACCTAACCATTGTACCTCTATCCAGGAAATCTAGACTGCCTCAATCTTGATTGACTGCACTTTTTGTCCTTTAGATTGTAAGCTCCTTTGAGCAGGGACTGTCCTTATTTGTTAATTGTACAGCGCTGCGCAACCCTGGTAGCGCTTTAGAAATGTTAAATAGTAGTAGTAGTAGTTTTGGCATTGTTCAGCAGAATCATCCTCCTAGTCGTGCATGATCAAGCTTGCCTTTCAGGGTCATTTTGGAAAAGATCATTAAGGATCTTGGAAAGGCTTGGTTGCAGCAGCTTCCTGAGGATAAGGCTGGGTCAGAGTTATGGGCTTTACTTTTTGGGCTGGCTATAGCGCTGAACTTTTTTCCAAGGTCACGCTTAGTATTTGAGTCTATCTGTACTTGGATGATCTGAGTCAACTTTGAGGTGGATTCAAGAGCAGCAACCTCCCAGGTGGTATGCCTGCTCAAGTGCCTCTGTTGAGTAGTGAACTTTGCCAAGAGTCAGCTGGAGTGCCTCATGGTTCTTTTCAACATCAAGTGTGACATTGTGTTCTTAACCCGTGAAAGTGCAGAAGGCTCCCTGAGCTTGGGAGTATCTAAAGCTGCTCAGCTTCATGGCAGCAATGCTGGAGGTGGTCCTGTGGGCGGTGGGTGCTTTTGTCCCATTGTGCTTCCCCCCCCCCCCCAAAAAAAAAAAAAAAAACTCAGCAGCTCAAGATCAGGATCCTGCTTATAGGATCTTGAAGAATTGTCTGGTGTGGTGGGACTCTCCATTGCATCTGCTCAAGGGGATTCCCATGGACTTCCAAACTGGCTGGTGTTCATCACCAATGTGAGATCTGGTGATCTGGGGGTGTATCAGCTAGTACGGTGGGACCAGGCATACAGAGACCTAGGTCTAGGTGATTTCCTATGCCATCTCAGCAGCTCATATTGTGGGATTAGACAATATTCTCAGCAGAGACACTGGATGCAGGAGAATGGAAGCAGAGTTCCTTTGCCTTTAAGGTTCTAGTAGATTTTTGGGGGGTTTGGTCATACAACAAACACCAAGAAGCAATTATCAAAACTGAAATACAACACAATTGTACATAACAGTGGTACAAAGAAAAAGAAAAACCCATTACCCCACTGGTGGTCTCTGATCCAACGGGAGAAAACAGCGTGACAACCAAGGCGACACAATTTTCAGTACAAAGCCCCACCCATAAGAATTATCACTCTGGCCAGTTTTGAACTCCGGTTATACCTGGAAGCTAATAATTTATACATGCTTTGGTATATTAACTACTGGAAGATTCTGGTGGATTTTGTTGCTTTGATCTGATGGCCTCCAGTATTCTTCAGCCACAGGAAGGGTAGGAGTTTTGCAGGGATCAGTGGGATCAATGTCCTTCTCCAGACCTTGCTGGAGGTGGAATCGCTGTCATCCTCCCCACCCCCATGACCCTTGTCCTCAGGAAAACAGCCACTTGTCCCTTCTAGTAATCCTGGTAGCTCTAGGTTGGCCCCAGCATCTGTGATATGTGGACCTAGTTTGGTTGTTGGCAGAACCTTTGGTTCTATTCGTAAGAGAGCCAGTGTTCCTGCAGCAGAGACCAGTCCTAATGGAGGATCTGGATCCCTTTTGGCTTATGGCTTTTCACCTGAAATAGATGATAGTTGGCCGCCGTCAACACGCACTTGCTTTTGTGCCCTGTGCTCTTCCACTTCCTTAGTGTATGCCCGTGTCTGGCAGACCTTTGAAAGAGGCTCTGCTCTGTGCAACAAATATGTGGCACCCAGACGTGTGCTTGGTTTTACCTTTTAAAAAGCAGGGCCAAGCCCTTAATTTTCCAAAAGTTCAAGTGGTGGTGTTTCTGTGATTGAGGTAATATCAAAGGTCTGTTCCTTGCAGCGCAGCTGGATGTGACTCAGGGCCAGATGCACTAAACAAAACAAGCCTTTAACGACCCTTTAACGAAATTTTTAACCGTGGCATGCATTAAAGGCCATTTTCCGACGACGCTAGCAGCTAATGAAAACGGAATGCAGATGAGCAATTCGTGTAGAAACTCTATTGAAATGAGATGCACTAAAGTTTTCCGCTTGCCCTAATGCTGGAAGACTACTGGAAAGCTAATGAGAGGTCTGTACCTCTCATGAGCTTAAATGTAAAAATACCTAAATGTCAAAAAAAAAAAACATCGCGAAGGGGGCAAAAACGCACGTCTGGAGCGTCCTTTATTGATGCTCGAGGTCGCCGCTGCTCCCCGCTCCCCATGCATTAAAATAAAAGGAAAAAAAAAAGGATCGGGAGGGGGCAAAGGCGCTCGTCAGGAGTGTCCTGTATGGATGGCCTTGCCCCCCCCCGCCCGAGATCCCCGCTTCTCCCTGCATGAAAAATCAAAATTTTAGCAGCCTCGGCCCACCTCCCTTCTTCTCTTCCTTTCTCTATCTCCCCCCAGCTCTGCCTCCCGCCATCCTCTGCCCCCCTGCCTCTTACCGGGCCCGCGCAGTGCCTCTCACCTCTGTGTGAAGGCGCTGCACGGGCAAGAAGAACAGCTGATGCCTCTTCGCGGAGTCAGACGGGGGCAGGCCCAGGAGGAAAGGAGAGATGCCCGAAGACTCCACGAAGAGGCATCAGCTGTTCTTGCCCGTGCAGCGCCTTCACACAGAGGTGAGAGGCGCTCCGTGGGCCCGGTAAGAGGGAGGGGGGCCCGGTGGAGGGGGGAGTGGCGGCGACGACCTCGGGGGGACGGCGGGGGTGGGACACGGGGGCAGAGGATGGCAGGAGGCGGAGCTGAGGGGAAGGGAGGGGGGCCGGGGCAGCTTAAAGTTTTGATTTTTGGGAAGTGGGGGGAAGCGGGGAGCAGCGGCAACCTCGGGCGGGGTGGGGTGGGGGCCAAGGCCGTCCATAAAGGACGCTCCTGATGAGCGCCTTTGCCCCCTCCCGATCCTTTTTTTTTTTTTTTTTTTTTTTACATTGTGGATTAATGCCGATAACGTGTGCTTTCTGTGCACATGCGTTTCCTACTCTGCTACGGGGGATTGCACCAGATTAGCGAAACTTTCATGCATCCAACTTTTGAATACTGTACCGAATATTTCTGAGGTGTGTTTTTAGTGCATTCTTCGTTTTTTCAAATTCGGTAAGCACTTTTACGTTTTAGATTCTTTTACGTTTGGTTGATGCATCTTGCCCTCAGTTCTGGGGGGCGGTTAAGAAGATTCAGCCCTCCTTGTGGAAGGCTATGCTTCCTTGGAAATTCAGCTTGGTCCTGCAGGCCCTAGCCAGTCCACCTTTCATGTCTTTGAAGTGAACCTTGCTGAAGGACTTGATGGTTTGTTTGTTTTTTTTTAATGGCAGCCTGTTCAGCCAGGAGGGTATCTGAACTACAAGCTTTTTCCTGCAGTGATCCATGTCTGTCACTTTCTTTTTAGGGTGGTTCCCCCTTTCATCTGATCAATGGTCTCAGGTTGTTTGAGTGAGTGTGTTTGAGCTCTGCTTGTACCCTTTGTAAGCTGGATGTCTGCAGACTGCTCCTGTAGTACTTGTAGGTGACAACTTCCTTTTGGAATTCAGACACTCTTTATGCTGTTCCATGAGGCACATAACAGAGAGACAGCCAGTGTCTACCACTGTCTGCTGGATTAAGGAGGTCATAAAAGCAGTTTATGTCCTCAGTTGGAAAAATGTTCCAATAGGATTGCAAGCTCATTCAACTACAACTCGGGTGACTTTTTGGCTGAAGCTAGGGCAGTCAAACCCTGAGAATATCTGCAGAGCGGCAGCATGATCATCGCTATCCTCATTTGTAAATCATTACAAGATGTCAGGCTAGAGAGGATAGTGCTTTTGGCAGATCAGTCTTGTACATCCATCCTGTCAGTCTGCCTAGTCTAGCAGGATGATAAAGTAGGTGAAATTTTAGTCTTAACTGATAACTTACTTTCCTGCCAGACTAGTTCAGGACTCATCCTGGAAGATGGCAAAGTTAAGGAAGTCTTCATATTCTGGCTACCCATCTAGTTTGCTACATATTTCTTTATACATTTCTTGGGTATTCCTCAGGGGTCTGCTGAAGTTTCTTTGGCTGGTGCTGGATTCATTATGTATACCAGGATCTTCTGGTGCTTGGTAGGCTTTGGTATTAGTACACTGAGATGTTCCAGGCGCTGCAACTTTCTCAAAACTGGTGACGTATTGAAACAGTTCTCTGTCTCTTTGTTGGTTGGGCAACATAACACGTCAGTCTGGACTAGCAAGACTCAAGGAAAGAAAATTTTTCAGGTAAGACTAAATTTCACCTTATCTGTCTTTGGCTATAAATCAAATTAAAAAGATTTTTGGGAGGTTGGAGAAGATCCAAGATGGCGATATGAGACAGATGCACCTGCAAATGCTCCTGCCAAACTCCTGCGCGCCTCTTACAGAGTACCTCCCAGCCCGTGGTTTTTGATGGGCAAGCGGAGAGGGAAAGTTAGGGAGCCTCCCTCGACTCGCAAAACGGTTACATCGATGAGACAGACGACGCTGGGTTATCTTGGAGCTTTTGTGGTCTCTTTTGAAGGCTTCATTTCCTTCTGCACGAACTGACGCCTTGGTGTCAGTGAGTATTGCGAACGGGGCTTCCCTGAGCCCCGTTGAACATACGGCTCCACCACAGCCAGGGAGGGAGAACACTGTCGAGGCTTTTGCAGCCAGGGAGGCTAACGCCATGGAACCTGGTTCCCAAGGAGGGAAGGCTTCCCCAGCAAAAGAGATCATGGCCTCTGGGCAAGAGACTATTCAATCTGCTTTATGGATATTACCTCCAGAAATTGTAAGTACTCTAGCCCAGGTAGAAAGCCAATCTCTCTCCCCTTTACCATCCTGTGGCAAAGCTAAACCAGCCGTAGTGACGTTAGAGTCACTTTGGGACATGATTCAAGACACTCATTCTTCTTTGCTGACTGTGATAAGAGGAAATTCTAAAGATGCAAAGGCTATTTCAGAAGCGGTCTTGATTCAAGCACAGGTAACTGCTCGGCTGTCCTCGAAGGTTGACAGTTTGGAATCTAAAAGGCAAATCTTGGAAAATGTAGAGGCTGTCTCAATTAAGGATAAGAATTTTCTATATCGACATTTAGAGTATTTGGAAAATCAAGCTAGAAGGCTTAATTTGAGATTACTCAACTTTCCCAGGTCACCATTGATTGCTCCTTTGGACATGGTAAAAAAAATACTTAATAGAGGTCCTGGGGATGGCTGGAGACTCATTGCCACCTATAACACGACCTCAATATAGCTGGAGCTCAGGAAGATCTATGGGAGATTTCTCTCGTAAGCGAGAAGTGGATAAAATGAATCTTACCTCCTTTTTGGAAACCTCTTTTTAGAAGTGATTACACAGAGAGCTACTATGCTGGTTTTGTTTTGGAACCTGATCGAAATGCAATTCTGAGACTTCATACATTTGGAGACGTTTTTTGGGGGTTCAAAAGTCCATATATTTCCTGACTAGAGCAACACAAACGAGACGTAAGGCTTTTTGGCCTTGCTGCTCAGAGTGTTTGCCTTAGGGGCTAATTTTGTATTATGTTTTCCTTGTTTATGTATTATTGCATGAAGGTAAACAGTTTCAATTCTTTGACTCACAACAGCTGATTTTCTAGATGCTAAAGAGGAAATGAATGTCATGATTAAATCCTGATAGTATGGCAGGCTGGAGATAGAATTTAGAGGGGGCATCTGCCTGTTCGTTATTTTTTTTTCTTGATTAATGTATTTTCTTAAAGCTTGGGTTTCTGATTTCTAGACTGGTGGATGAAATATTGATATATATTTTCTGTAAAATGTTTGGAAAATGTCCTATTATATTTGTATGTTTTTTCTGATTATCTCTGATATTGTTGAGATATGTAATTTGAAACTTTAATTAAAAAAAAGATTTTTTTTTTGATTATTTGGGATGTGATAGAACAGGGTGGTCAACCTGTGGTCCATGGGAAGTGTTTTGCAGATATTTTCAGAATAGCTACTCTAGCAGTTTGCATCGTTTTTAGTTACATTTCTACTCATCACAGTCTGTAAAGCTCTGTGCATTTCCAGTTCCAACATTATGTAATTTTGTGGCCCGTTAGGGGTAGCACTGACATGTGGCCATCTGTGTACAAAGGTTGCCCTCCCCTGTGGTAGACAGGTGATTATCAGAAACCAGCTCCTAACCTAATTTCTCCTGTGCTCACAAGTCATTTGCTACTGACCCTGCCATGGTGGATCAGTGATATTGTTCCCTTCTATTCTCGGCATTGCTTGCGGGTAGTCAGTAGCAAGTCTGGCAAAGACTCTTAATCACTGAATTGAGAAAATATAGTCTAGCAATGATTGTAGGAGTGAAAATGGAGACATTTACAGCACTCTGTCTTTTTTATCTTGCTCACAAGCCAGCTGCAAGCTCCAAAAGGGCTATAACTTTACTGGTTTGGTTTGCAGACTGAGACCCACAACCCACTGTTCTGTTTCGGTTGTATTGCTGCTTCTGAGTAAGGGTTACCATCCCTAAGTTATAACATTCACTTACAGCAACCTCTTATTTTTTTTTCCCCCTATTATTGATGAATGTGATAAAAGCTCCTTTTTACAAAGCTGCACTACCGATTAGGGTGCACTTAATGCAGAGAAGCCTGTGGGAATAGAATGGCAGCTTTGCATTCAGTGCACCACTAATCGGTACTGCACCTAAGAATTTCATAGGTGGCAGGAAATCTTCATGTGAGTAGTAGTCATTACTTTGAAACATATACAGATTTTTAATCTTACCACCCTTATTTCTTTTCTTTTTTAATTTACTGGGCTATCCTTAAATGGTTTTGTTTTGAGCAGCTGTTGGGTTGTGTGTTTTTGACCTCTGAGCCGATCGTTTGTTATCCACAAATATCCAGTATCTGAAGTGGCACAGACTTTAACCATTCTAGCTATGCGATGCTCTACTTTAACTAGTTCCCTTTTGTACTTTTTAGACATCCAGATGCACTTGAGTAAACCAACCTATAAAGATTAAATGGGTTCGGTTTCATTTCTGCGTTACAACAGTATCGTTTGAATAATTGTTCAAGATCTACTGAATATTCGTTTTTTTGTTTTTTTCTTCCATATCCTGTTACGGGGATCTCTAAACCTTGCCAAAACAATGTAGGCAAATGTTGGCACTTTAAATGGAAGCTTGGTTTTAATACCATTTAGAATGTTTTTATTCTTGAAATAGGTGAATGGTGAGCCAATAAGCACCCTGAAAGTGCTGTTTTTAACAATCTTTGTCTTGCTAGTGGAGTGCATGTAGAGTGCTGGAAGGAATGATTTTGGGCCACTGCTGACCCTGTGACATTTCAGAAGAGAGCTCTCCCTATAGGTCTTTTGTTTAAAATTTGCTTTTGAAACTTGCAGTGTCTGTTTTTTTTTTTTTTACATGAAATCTGATTTGGCTTATAACTCAAAACGGTGTAAGATCAAGCCTTTAAACCCCCCCCCCCCCCCCCACAAACATTATAAAGCTGTTTTTGTTCTGCTTGAGAATGTAATTATCACCTCTATTGCTGCTTCCTAGTCCCTGATCAGAGCTGCAGATGCATTTTTCACCCGTTGCCCAGGGCCAAAGATTAGCTGCCATTACTACTTGAAACTCATAAGCAGAGGGATGGTATTCTACTTAGCCAGTTCTGCCAGCTGCTTTCTTCTCTTGGCTTGACATTTGTGTGTCGGCAGTCAAAATCAACTTGTTGGCGTTCTGAAAACCAGGCCAGTTTGTATCTCTCCTTGACCAGAATTGCCATCACGGAACTAAAGGCACTCAGCCTGAGCAATTAATGGGCTTACGTTTTCTGTCTTTCAGGGCCCTTGGTCTATAACTTTTCTTTCTGGTAGGCTGCCTCATTGACAGTGCAGCTCAGCCCAAGTTCTCCTATTATAAATACCTACTCCCAGTAGAAGTAGGGTTTCAAGATTTGTTGAAGATAATAAATTAAATTTTGCTTTCTAGAAGATTTAAAAACTTTTTTTAAACTAAGGTTTATGGCTATTTGTGGGAGATGTGTAGTTCGTTGCTAACAAGTGACGTGCAGGAATTGTGTAGCTTGTTTTAATGTTTGCTTGGAGATGATATTTATGCTTTATTTGTGAATAAGTGCTGAGGGGGGAAGTTATCAGTATGGACTGCCATTAAGATGGGCTATTTTGCTGTTTAAACCCCGTTATTAGTAACTAGGTGTCATTGCATAAAATGAGACCTGTGATAAAATAACATGCTTAATGCTAGCCTGCATTGATAACTACACCCCTGAATACATAAATAATTAAAACAAATGCTCAAATTTGTCTCAAATCACAAAATGAAAACATGCTTAAACATTTTCAGTGGGAACTCTTTCTTGTCAGTGATTTTAGAATACTATGTTTATCCAATAGGTGAAAAGTTTTGTGGAGTTACTAGCATAAATAAATAGATGGCATCTGTGATATGTAGACTTTAGGGAGGAGTGATCATCTTTAACTGTAAAAGTACAGTTTGTTGCTTACCTTTTTGAAATACCTCTTTTTTTTTTTTTTTTTTTAGATCCAGCCCTATGAAAAGATGAAAGCAAGAGGCCTGCCTGATAACATAGCTTCTGTCTTGAACAAGCTGGTAGTGGTTAAACTGAATGGAGGTTTGGGGACTAGCATGGGCTGTAAAGGCCCAAAGAGTCTTATCAGTGTACGCAATGAGAATACCTTCTTGGACTTAACTGTACAACAAATTGAGGTAAGTACAGGGACAGTCTGGTTCACTGAAACTTTAATAACAATCAGCATCAAACATGTTTATTGCAGTGCATCCTTTTCCGTAAGGAATTTAACAGTGAAAACAGGTTTAGGTTGAAGAAATGGATTGTTTGAAGTGTAACAAGATTTTCTCCTTATTTGGTTTCCTACCCTGCTCCTCAAATGTACTTAGTCTGGTCATCGCGATGGTCCTGGGCCAAGCGCTGCATATCGGAGCTCTTTCTGGAACTTTGCAGTCACGAGTCCTGAATTCAGTCACTAAGTTCTTTACTCTTGAGGTAGTGATCATGACATCTGTCGTCATTCAGCATTGTGAACCACAGCATCCCCTGTGTCAGCCAAACCCAGAGAACAGAAGATTTGACTTTGCTGTTTGAAGGTCCCAGCATGGGCATAGCCAGCCCTCCAGTTTTGGGGATGCCCAGGGTTGGACCGGGGGCAATGCATTCATCTGTCTTGCCCCCCCCCCCCCCCTGCTAACCATACCTTTGCTAGTGGGGATATCGGGGCCCCGCCAGCCAAATAAATACAGTGCTTATGATCCCCTCCTTCTTGGCTGCTTCCATGTGCAAGAAGTCCAGGCATCGGTGGCTGAAGGCACACCACCAATGTTTGCAGGAAGGGAAACCGTCAAGAAAGAGGGGAGTCTCAGCATCCCTGCCAGCAAAGGTAAAGGAGTACTGTAGTTCTGGAGGAGACCCATAGCTATGTTGCTGCACAGCAGTGCACAATACTTACCACTTGAGATACTGGTCTGCTGTGATCTAATCATTCTGATCTGGTATCCTAGTCTGTTTCCCCAATGGCAGTAGCATTACAAGTGACCAGCCTACATGGTGTGACCCTGAGTATATGTTACTAGAAACATTACATATTACAATGAACCATTTTTATCTTTAGGAAAAGTGATACTATCCACATAAAAGTCCTTCATGTTGGCATTGTTTCATTTTAAAGTGGGGAGGGCAGATTTTAATCTCATTCTCTTGACTATTAAATATTTATAGTTCCAATGATAGTAAGCTTACTCTGAAGTTGCCCCTTCCAAAGCAGCAGGAAGCATCCACCCTACATGGCTTGTGACTGCCCATTCTCTGATGCTCAGTTAAGGTCTCGCAGCTTATGGTAAATAGGAGAGACAATTTAAAACCTATTTATTTAAGATTGCAGTATTGTGTTTTGCTCATATTTGCAGTAGTCTAATGAAAAAATATAATGCCTTTTTTCGTTTTTATTTGTAGCATCTAAATAAAACTTACAATACTGATGTTCCTCTTGTTCTAATGAATTCCTTCAACACTGATGAAGACACAAAAAAAATTTTGCAGAAATACAGCCACTGTCGTCTGAAAATCTACACATTTAATCAAAGCAGGTACTGTAACATGGCAGTCTCTTAATATTTTTGTACTATTCATACGTTTTATTCCTCCAAAATAGAAGTTTTAGGACTATTTGAAGTTTATTTGTACCAGTTAACGTATCTGGATTTAAAAAAGTTTTGGACAAGTTCCTGGAGGAAATGTCCATAGTCTGTTATTGAGATGGACATGGGGGAAGCCACTGCTTGCCCTGGGATTGGTACCATGGAATGTTGCTACTAATTTGGGTTTCTGCCAGGTACCTGTGACCTGGGTTGGCCACTGTTGAAAGCAGGATACTGGACTAGATGGACCACTGGTCTGACCCAGTATGACTGTTCTTACATTTTTATGTTCTGTGTGCAATAGGACATCACAGCTAGCAAACATAGCTGATATATCAAAGGTGCTCATAAGATAGAATTTGAACATTGAAACTTTACAAATATTTTTCAGATGTGTGCATTTCTCTGGGGAGTTCACAGGCTTATCTCGACATTATGACAGATGACATTTAATGTGAGCAAGTGCAAAGTGATGCATGTAGGGAAGAGAAACATAAAATTACAACCCCCCCCCCCCCCCGTATTACAACACATAAACAAGGACATTTTAAACACCCTCAGCTGTCTTTTCCCAAAGCAGGCTTTGCCCCTTTATCATTTTGGTTGCTCTTCTCTCTACCTCATATATTTTTTGAGATTTGATAACCAGAATTACATACACTATTTGAGGTGCAGTCACTCGATGGAGTGATACAAAGGCATTATAATCTCAGTTTTGTTCTCCATTCCTTTCCTAATCATTCTATCTGCTTTCTTAGCTACCGCTGTACGCTGAGTAGAAGGTTTCCACGTACCATCAATGATGGCACCTAAATCCTTTTCCTGGGTGGTGACTCCTAATGTGGAACCTTGCATTATATAGCTATAATTTGGGTTTTTCAGTCCTAAACTGTTAAATGACTTGAGGGCTTAGGAGGGAATTACCACCCTTGCTTAGGCTTCCTGCTGCATTACTGGCAGTCTGCTTCTGCTAGCATTCCTTAGTTACGTATAATTTATCTAATTTATTATTCTGTATCCTGATTTCTTTGCCTTTACAGTGGTCAGTAATTTCTATATTGATTTCTTGTTTAAATATCTGTTTTAAAGTGGTTTTCTGATTTTCTTTATTACTTTCTTGATGTGATGTATTAAAATGTAATAAAATTACAAAAGAAGAAACAGCAGAGGGGAGATGAGGTCTATAAAATCATGGGTGGAGTGGAAATGGGTAGATGTGAATTGCTTGTTTACTCTTTCTCAGGGCTTTTTTTTTTGTGCTGGTACAGCGTACCGGCACCTCCCCTCCCCCCCCCCCCCCCCCCCCGGCGAGTCCTACACTCTTCCTCTCACTCCCCTACTTACTACTACGTCAGACTCGGCACTGCGAACGGTGCAGGCAGCAATTGAGAGAGGCTGGCAGCCTCGGAGCTTCCCTCTGCGAGTCCTGCCTACATTGTTTCAACTTCCTGTTTCCACATAGGCGGGACTCGCAGAGGGAAGCTCCAACGCTGCCAGCTTCTCTCAATCGCTGCACCGTTTGCACTGCTGAGTCTGACGCTGGAGCGGCAGTGGAGAAGGAGGATGGGCAGGGGAGAGAGGAGAATCGCTGGACGTCATGGGAGGGCAGGGAAGAGAGAATTGCTGGACATCAATGGGAGGGGAGGGCAGGGATGAGAGAATTGCTGGACTTGGAGGGAGAGAGCAGAATCGCTGGACATGGAGGGGAGGCAGGGAAAGAATTGCTGGACATCGATGAGAGAGCAGGTCAGGGGAGAGAGGAGAAATTGCTGGACATCATAGGAGGGCAGGGAAGAGAGAATTGCTGGACATCGAAGGGAGGGGAGGGCAGGGAAGAGAGAATTGCTGGACATCGAAGGGAGGGGAGGGCAGGGAAGAGAGAATTGCTGGACATCGATGGGAGGGGAGGGCAGGTATGAGAATTGCTGGACATGAAGGGGAGAGAGGAGAATCGCTGGACATGGATTGGAAGGGAGGGCAGGGAAGAGAGGAGAATCGCTGGACATGGAGGGGAGGGCAGGAGAGAGAGAATTGCTGGGCATGGAGGAGAGGGCTGGGGAGAGAGGAGAATCGCTGGACATGGAGGACAGGGGGCAGAGAAGAATCGCTAGACATGGATGGCAGGGGAGGACAGGGGGCAGAGAAGAATCGCTAGACATGGATGGCAGGGGAGAACAGGGGGCAGAGAAGAATCATTGGACATGGATGGGAGGGGAGGACAGTGGAAGGAGGAGACATACTGGACATGGAGGGGAGGTCAGGGAAGAGAGATTGGCTGGACATGGATGAAAGAGGAGAGAGGAGAATCGTTGGCCATGGATGAGAGGGAAGGGGAGAGAGGAGAATCGCTGGACATGGATGGCATGGGAGGACAGGGGACAGAGGCGAATAGCTAGACATGGGAGGGGGAGGGCAGGGGAGAAAGGAGACATGCTGGACATGGAAGGAGATGCATATGGATGGGAGGGCAGGGAAGAGAGGAGAAATGCTGCAAATGGTTGGAGAAGAGAGCAGGAGATAGAGGAGAATTGCTGGACGTGGATGGATGGATGGATGGACGGAAGGAAGGAGGGGTTGGCAGGGAGAGAGGAGAAATGCTGGAGTTGGATGGAGGGGAGGATAGAGGAGAAGTGCTGAACATGGATGAAGGGGAGGAAAGAAAGAAGACGATGCACATGGATGGAGAAAATAGGCAAAAGCTGGATCCATGTTATACCTTCTCCAGTCAATTCCACGGAGGAGGACCCAGCTTTTACTTATGGATGTATGGCAAGAAATAAAGAAGAAAGGAGGAAAGTAAAGAAATAAATGGAAAGGAAGCCCTTGAAACGGAGTTAAGGGAACAAATAGAGAGCAGCAGAATCAGAGACTGGGACCAATATGGATAGAAAAACAGTCGCCAGACAACAAAGGTAGAAAAAATAATTTTATTTTCATTTTAGTGTTTGGAATATGTCCAATTTGAGAATTTACATCTGCTGTCTTATTTTGCACTGGGTATACTGGAGCTGCAACAGCTTACAGAAATTATTTGTAATGAAAAAAATCATGTTATTTTTTTCTCCTATACTAGTATAATATTTTCAATGTCTATATGCGCCATGGCTGGTATAAGGGGTGTGGCTAATGTGGGTGTGGCTATCATAGGGGTGGAACCATATGTGGTGACCCTGCCCATAATGAGTACCGGCACCTTTTCTTTTCTACAAAAAAAGCACTGCTCTTTCTGAAAGTACAAGTACTAGGAGGCTTACAATGAAGTTAGTAAGTAGGACATTTAGAAAACATTGAGTATTTTTTTTCACTCTGTGTAATTAAGCTCTGGATTTCAGTGCCAGAGAATGTGGTAACTGCAGTTAATGTAGAAGGGTTTAAAAATAATTGGCTAAGTTCCTAAGACATCCATCAATTATTGTTAAGATGGACTTTGGAAAATTCACTGCTTATTCCTGGGATAAGCAGCGCAAAATCTGTTTTACTCTTGGGGTCTTGCCAGGTACTTGTGACCTTGATTGGCCACTGTTGAAAACAGGAAACTAGACGTGATGGACCTTTGATCTGTCTTAGTATGTTGATTTTATTTTTTTTGTGTGTGCTTATATACTTGTCAGAATAGTTTTTGATGTCACATCTTTGCTCCAGGTAAACGCCCTGTATTGGTGTATAACCCTTATTTCACCTTCCAGTAAGGACAGAGACACAGCTAATGGCTCTGTATCTTCTGGAGATCATGGTTTCCTCTGACAGGGGTGGAGGAAAACCCTTTAAGAATCTGGTTTGTGCTTATAGTAGTCCAAAGTTGCTCATGGTTGGGGGAGTTGTTTAAAAAAAAAAAAGTATGAAATACTTGTGAAATGGGTGTAGTGTAAAATATAATGTACCTTTGTTAGGTAAAATGCATAGAAAAATCAAATTCCAAAAAGTCAGATCAGCTTCATCAGCACCAACATCAGGTTTTTTTTTCTTGTTGTTGTTGTTTTTATTTTACACACTAATGGCTCTTTAGAGCCCTGCCCAATCCTCTGAGACTATGGTCGGGTTTAAGATTTTGAAATCCATAGGCAGACGCCCAGTTAGGAGGGGAGTTCTGAGCCCTTGTTTTTGGGCACCATCGGATTTTGATGCCCAAGACATGTGCCTGTGTTGCCTATGCCTAAATCCAGACTTGTCTAACTCTCCTCTTATTGATACCTGAGTAGAGTTGCTGATTTTTCCAAGCAGGAACTTGACACTTCCTACAGGTGCAGGCTAATGTCAGTGTCTCAGGATTCCTCCACTGAGTATCCTGTAATATACATAATCTGGTAGCTTTTAAGCCCCCTTTTGCAAACTTATGTTCTGGCAGCCTTTCACTGCTCCAGACTGAAGTTTTTTTTTTTTGCTCAGTTTTATTAATTTGTCACCTTTTTCTTGATGCATCAAGGTAGTTATCAAGATGTAGACATTTACATATTATGCATTAAACAAAATATACATAATGGTGCAATTGATGCAAAGCAGAGAGTAAAGAACCAATAAATTTGGGAATATTCATACTAAGCTACACTGTGGCAATAGACATTAAAGTCCCATAAGGCATGAAATTCTTGTTCAGTGTGTTAAAAACAAAATCTGTATGCATGGTCATTATGCCGTTTGTGATAATGCAGCATGTGAAGTTCAATTTCAGGGAATAAACACCACCTCCATAGATGCCAGTATTTTTCCTTTGGGAGCATTTGTCCATGAATGCATGAGCTGATTCATCATGAGAATGAATTTGACAAGATTAAAACTATCCATTCTTCTTAGTGACGGACCTCATTGGTAATACTGTAGTAAAGGGCATTTTCTTGTACCTCCATACAGTTTTATAAAGGCTGCCAACTAAATTGGGTCCCTAAATGTTGACCCTTTTCTCAAAAATTAGTTCCCCCCCCCCCCCCCACAACCTACTGGTTGATTCCTGGGAGTCTGGTGGTGGGCAGGAGCAAAATTAATGCAGCCTGATTCCCCCCCCCCCCCCCCCCCCCCCCCCAGTTAATCTTGTGGTACTAGTCAGACTACCATTAGAGGATCAGGAGGCAACATTTTTCAAAATGAAGCTGCCAGGGCATGAGCAACTAGGGCATCTGTCCTGCCCACTGTTCCCTCTAAGCTGGGCAGCAGTCCTCAACTACATTGATGTCTGGGGGTGCGGGGGTGGTGCTTCAATAATGTATTTTCAGTGCCCAATGCACAAAGCTTTCCATGCTGGGAATGTTTGCTTTAGACTGGTTGTAGCCAGTCTTAAAGGAAACACTATTTAGCGAGTAATGCATAAAGGGGTTTTCCATGACTCAACGTGTGCCATTAGCATCCACCAGGCACTCCATGCAAATGTTTTACAGTGAGCTCATTAATATTCTAATGAGCATTCTGGACAATGCATAGCTCCGGAGCTCCTAGCTTTAGCAAGCTAATTTTATGGCTGGTCTGAAGCTGCCGGAGAGGAGGGAAACACAAACAGGCAGACCTCAGACCCCGCACCCCCTCCCGGCCTCCCTCAAGCTAAGTCACCCTGGTTGTCCAGTCGACCTGACCCCCCTCCTCTCATGGACCCCTCCTCCCAGCAAAGATTTACCTGGTGGTCTAGTGACCCTCCCCTTAAAATGTTGGAGGCAGGAGGGCAAGAGCAACACCACCTCTCTCCTGCTTCAGGCCCACCTAGAATAAAATGGCTGTGCCCGGTGCATTCTGAGATGCACTGGGTGGGGCTAAGCACCATATATGTTACTTAGCTCCATCCAGTGCATCCCAGAATGAACTGGGCTGGGCACGGCACGGCCATTTTATTCCTGGTGGGCCCAGAGGGAGGAGATGTTGTTCCTGCCACTCCACCAGGTAGATCTTTGCATGGATGGGTCTGGGGGGAGGTTGGGTCCACTGGATCACCAGGGTGACTTTACTTGGGGGGGGTGCAGGGGTAGGGTGCGGTGTCCAATGGACCACCAAGGAATTTTTGTTCTGGGGGGTTAATGGGAAGCCAAGGGAGGGTTGGGAGGTGGTCCACTAGACCACCAGGGATTTTCAGCAAGCTGTCAAATACAGCTTCTTGATCTCATGGTTTCAAATCTCATAAGACTTGAGATGAAACGAAGAAGCTCTTCCTACACTGTGCACTCAACGGATTCATTGCAAACTTTGTGGCTGCCCAGTTCAGTTGGTGGTAGAGGTAACCAGGATTTTTGAAGGGGAGACATTCCTGGGTGCCAGGCTTCAGTTTCTAGGCACCATGGTAACTTGGTACCTGGGAGTTGTTGAGCCTTGAGCTAAGGTATTCCCTACTGCTTTTTCTCTCCTTTGTTCTACTCATGCTGGTACTGACTGAGAGGTCTCACTTCCATATCATCACCGTCACAACAGCAGCAGTCAAAGATGTCGTCAGATTGCTACAGGGTGTGTTTGGTTATAACTGGAAACCAGGTTTTCTGTTGCGACTTTTATTTAGGGTTTTCTGATTATAACCAAAATCAAAAGCCCTAATTATAACTGTTAAATATTTTTTAACATTGGACAACTGAAGTTGAATTGTAGTTGATAGGTTGTCCAAATTAGATTCTTGCATTATATTTTATTACTAGGAAAGCAATTTGTATAATTAAAAAAAATAGAAATAACACCTCATTCTTTAAGTTGAATGTTATTATAGTGTAGTTGTGCACTGTAGTTTAGTTTAGACATTGTAGATGATGATAAAGATTCAAGTACAGGTCAGTAAGCTAATTTAACATGCCTATTTTAAAAATGCTGTTATGTGGAAACATTGGTAAAATATTAATACACCAATTGAGTAGATTGTTACAAATTTACTGTGCATAAAATATTTAAAGGGAATTGTATATTTTTTCTACTGTAAACCTGGAATAGCGTAAGACTGCTTCACCACTTTGATGGGATTGGTAGTTAGCAGACCCCAGGGTAACATTGCTTGGCCTCTCTCAAATTGTAGGCAATGTTTTTATCTTGAGCTGTCTTTCAGAAGTAGATTGATTGTTCAGTCATTTGGATTTGTAACACATGCTAACACAGTATATTGTCTTTCAGATATCCTAGAGTCAATAAGGAGTCTCTGCTGCCTATAGCCAAGGATGTCTCTTACACAGGGGAGAATACAGAGGCCTGGTATCCTCCAGGTCACGGTGATATTTATGCCAGTTTCTACAATTCTGGTCTATTGAACACCCTTATAGACGAAGGAAAGGAGTATATTTTTGTTTCTAACATAGATAATTTAGGTGCAACGGTGGATCTGTATATCCTTAATCATCTTATGAACCCACCAAATGGGAAACGTTGTGAATTTGTCATGGAAGTTACTGATAAAACGAGAGCAGATGTAAAGGTAAATTGATCAATTAAAAACATTTTTCAATGAATAATTTGATAATGTGGGTTTATATGATGGGTATCATTAATCATGATCCTAACCAGGGGCAGCAGAACACTGGGGGGGGGGGGGGGCTCCTCCCCAAACTTGCCACACTTTCCTTCTCCAACCGTTGTCCCCAGTCTCTTTATCTCTGAGTCCCCCGTCTTACCCCAGCAACAGACCCCTCTCCCATTCCTAGCATCAACCCATTTTACAAACTTAAGCCCCCTTTGGCCATCCCTAGCCTCGCAACAGCCTCCTATTCCCACCTTCTGCAGATGTAGGGCTCTAGCCCCTGCATCAGATCCATCTCCCCACCAGTGGTCTAGCATTTTTCCTCTTTCTCCACCTGTACTCCAGGCATATATTCCCTTCCTTCCATTTTTATTTTTTTTATTTATATATTATTTTCATAAGAAACAAGATATTGTAAAGATAATTACAAAAAGAGAATTCCAACAAGAAACACAAAAATATTATCAAGCCTACATCAATTGGAGCATCTTCCCTTCTGCATTTCTTGCAAACTCCAGTCCCTGTCACAGCTTTGCCAGAGTAGCAGCAAAAGGATTGATTTTTAAGAGTCCATGGATCCTCAGCGTTTTAGGCCCTCTGCATACCCCGCCAGCTCCACTTACATGGCAGCAGGAAATGTGTATCATAGAGGCTGCTAGAAAGCATGATGCCAGCTTCCTTACACAGAGAGAGATTTGGGCTTAGAGTCACCTGGCTGTGGGGGGGAGCTTGTTGGGCATTCCCTCCAGCCATTCAAGGTACTGCGATTGAAAGAACAATTATTGAAATAATGGTGGTGGTGGGGGAACACCCATGAGCCTTGATATGAAGGCGGAACTGCGGGGGAGGGAGCAGCTTGGGGCCTGGGGTTTGCACGTTTCCAGTGGGACAGGGTGTAGGAGGGTGCAGGGCTTCATTTTTTCTCTTTTGGAGTGGATGACTTGGTGACAGGCTAGAGCAGTGCTCCTCAACCCAGTCTTCGGGGCACAGTCAACCATATTCATTGTGGATATCTTGAAATCAAACTGGTTGTGCCCTGAGGACAGAGTTGAGAACCACTGGGCTACAGGAAGTTTAAAATTTGTTTTATATTTGGAGAACTTTACTGGTGGAACTTGGAATTGAAGAATTATTCAATAATTGCTGGTTACAAGTAATTCTCTGTGTATTATTTTTCTCTATGTACCATTATTTATTTATTTTTATTTTTGTTACATTTGTACCCCGCGCTTTCCCACTCATGGCAGGCTCAATGCGGCTTACATGGGGCAATGGAGGGTTAAGTGACTTGCCCAGAGTCACAAGGAGCTGCCTGTGCCTGAAGTGGGAATCGAACTCAGTTCCTCAGGACCAAAGTCCACCACCCTAACCACTAGGCCACTCCTCCACTGTTGCTATTATTTGAGATTCTACATGGAATGTTGCTATTCCACAAGCAACATTCCATGTAGAAGTCGGCCCTTGCAGATCACCAATGTGGCCGCGCAGGCTTCTGCTTCTGTGAGTCTGACGTCCTGCAGGACGGCAGACTCACAGAAACAGAAGCCTGCGCAGCCTTCTACATGGAATGTTGCTAGTGGAATGGCAACATTCCATGTAGAATCTCCAATAGTAGCAACATTCCACGTAGAATCTCCAATAGTATCTATTTTATTTTTGTTACATTTGTACCCCGTGCTTTCCCACTCATGGCAGGCTCAATGCGGCTTACATGGGGCAATGGAGGGTTAAGTGACTTGCCCAGAGTCACAAGGAGCTGCCTGTGCCGGGAATCGAACTTCGAATTTCGGAGGAAAAAGACTTCAGATGCTCTGCCTTTCGGTGTTCTCATATGTTTTGAGAACTGGCAGATTGCCTCATATCTAAGATAAACCATTTATTTGTTACTGTTAGATATGGGGTGAGCTCCTCATTAGTCAGAAAACTTTCGGTGTAACATCAAAGGCTATCCTCCTCTTTTTATATTATCGAATAGAAGAGGAAGAGTCACTTATCTTAACTAGAGCTGTAGCTGAATTAGAAGGGCTTTTCAGCTTGGAGACGAGACGGCTGAGGGGAGATATGATAGAAGTGTATAAAATAATGAGTGGAATGGATCGGGTGGATGTGAAGCGACTGTTCACGCTATCCAAAAATACTAGGACTAGAGGGCATGAGTTGAAGCTACAGTGTGGTAAACTTAAAACGAATCGGAGAAAATTTTTCTTCACCCAACGTGTAATTAAACTCTGGAATTCGTTGCCGGAGAACGTGGTACGGGCGGTTAGCTTGACGGAGTTTAAAAAGGGGTTAGATAGATTCCTAAAGGACAAGTCCATAGACCGCTATTAAATGGACTGGAAAAATTCCTCATTTTTAGGTATAACTTGTCTGGAATGTTTTTACGTTTGGGGAGCGTGCCAGGTGCCCTTGACCTGGATTGGCCACTGTTGGTGACAGGATGCTGGGCTAGATGGACCTTTGGTCTTTCCCAGTATGGCACTACTTATGTACTTATGTACTAAGGGAATGCTCGACAGAGAAGCCCCTGTTTCGTCTCTTCTTCTAAAGGAGCTGGACCCTTGGGTACTGCTGATGTCCTAAAAAAAGAATAACGCTATGAGGGGGGGGGGGGGCTAGGTTAAACGTTAACGGGTATCCCACTCAGAGGTAATAGTTAAATAAGCCTACCTTTCTGGAGGCCGACTATTTTTCCAGTGGGACTCTAGAGGGAATCAATTAAAATGGCGCCGGTATTTAAACCGACGCTGTCTACATCATATGACCCTCACCTGCTTGCATAATCTCTAAAGAGTTTTTTAAAGGGCTAGCTGACCCTAAGGGCAATCATCAAGCCTCATTCAATTCGGTTATTAAGTCCAGTAGGTGTTAAGGTGTTCAATTTAAAAATCCAGCGTTGTTCTGTTTGGACGTTTTGGTGACCCAAGAACAAACATCATTTTCTACTAAAGTATATGTAAAACCTACGGACCAAAATACTCTCCTGCATTACGAGAGTATTCATCCTCTGGCAACAAAAAATAGCTTCTTAGACATCGCAGGATTTGTAGTGATAAAAAAATATTTAAAGATCAAGCTAAAATCCTGCTAGAAAAATTCAGCAATAGAAAATATCCCACTGCGATCCTGAAAACTGCCTATACTAGAGCAAAGTATAACGACAGAGACTCTTTGCTACAATCTAAAGCCAAAGTGTCAGACACGCAGCTACAAATGTGCATATTGAAATATATTCATGGCATCAAAGGAATAGCTCGTGTACTAAAATCACATTGGCGAATATTACAAGCGCACCCAGTTTTCCGCGATCAGCAATTACGCATAGCTTACTCTAGGGGCCAAAATTTACGTGACATACTACAGCCAAAGTGGACCAGTGAATATAGGCTACAAAGCTTGTGGCAAATGTTTGTTCTGTCCAAACATGATCACTACTCAAACCTTCATGAATCCTATAGATTATAAGAAATATCAACTAAGATATGGTACAGATTGTAACAGTACTCATGTGGTATATATTTTAATATGCCCGTGTAAAAAGCTATATGTAGGCAAGACCACACGTACATCTTAGTGACCATAAATTCAACATCATCCACCAAAGAAAGGAAGCTCCAGTGGGTTGCTCATTGTTTGTAAATACCCCATACTTTTATGGATGTCAAGTGTTTAATTATAGATCAGGTCATTAAATCCATAAGAGGGGGGAGACAGAGACTGTATTTTGATCCAAACAGAACAACGCTGGATTTTTAAATTGAACACCTTAACACCTACTGGACTTAATAACCGAATTGAATGAGGCTTGATGATTGCCCTTAGGGTCAGCTAGCCCTTTAAAAAACTCTTTAGAGATTATGCAAGCAGGTGAGGGTCATATGATGTAGACAGCGTCGGTTTAAATACCGGCGCCATTTTAATTGATTCCCTCTAGAGTCCCACAGGAAAAATAGTTGGACTCCAGAAAGGTAGGCTTATTTAACTATTACCTCTGCGTGGGATACCCGTTAACGTTTAACCTAGCCCCCCCCCCCCCCCTCATAGCGTTATTCTTTTTTTAGGGCATCAGCAGTACCCAAGGGTCCAGCTCCTTTAGAAGAAGAGACGAAACAGGGGCTTCTCTGTCAAGTGTTCCCTTCTAATTCAGCTACAGCTCTAATTAAGATAAGTGGTTCTTCCTCTTCTATTCGATAATATAAAAATAGGAGGATAGCCTTTGATGTTACAGCGGAGGTTTTTGACTGAGGAGCTCGCCCCATATCTATAATTAGTAACAAATGGTTTATCTTAGATATGAGGCAATCTGCCAGTTCTCAAAACATATGAGAACACTGAAAGGCAGAGCATCTGAAGTTTTTTTTCCCTCTGAAATTAAATAAATACTTTCATGGTACATAGAGAAAAATAATACACTTGAGAGAATTACTTGTAACCAGCAATTATTTTATATTTGGTGGCAAGGGCCTCTGTCTCTCTTAAGCCGTACGCTGGGAACATGCTTTGTTTTCCTGGTTATGTTAACGGGTTACCTAGTTCCAGGAGGAAGGCTTTTTGGCCAGTCTTGGTTTTGAACTTATTTGTAGTTCCTTATTGACATTGGTACTGCAGGACCCATAATATGTCAGGGATAGGATTGTCTAAAATCCAGAAACCTAGGGCAGGGCAACTAGGGTTTTTGCCCCTGAGCCTGTGCTTCCACTACTGCTTGGAGGGGTGGGGTAGAAGCAATTGGAGCTGTAGTTGGAAAGAATGCTCCTGGTGCCAAAATAACAACTTCCAGAGCGACCAGACTATTTAAGAGCTCATCAGAACATAGCTATGATATGGTACGTTATGGTAGATATGATAAATACAGATAGGAAGGAAATATTTGTCTGTAAATCACATAAAAAAGGGATAACCTTTGGGTGTAGCAAAGAGTAAAACATACTGGGCTGTTCTCATTTTCAGACCATTAGGGATATGTCAATAAATGCATAGAATGCTAATCAAAAAACCACGGATGCTAATCAGACATTCTTTGATTTATTCTGTTCCTTTCCCCCTGACTTTGGAAGTAAAAGCTTCTGTGTTTTTTTTAAATAACATTGTCTTGCAGAAAGTGGGTTGTTTGCTATTATATTCATGTGAATATTTTAGTGTCGCTGGCTGTTAACATTTAAAATGCATGCATGCTTCACATATTTAGCAAGAGCTGGAAATGCTGTTATGAGAGATGTTCTGGAAAATTCTTCAACAGCTTCTGTTCTCCATTTACAGGGTGGCACACTTACACAATATGAAGGAAAGCTGCGATTGGTAGAAATAGCTCAAGTTCCAAAAGCACATGTTGATGAATTCAAGTCTGTATCAAAATTTAAAATATTCAACACAAACAACTTGTGGATTTCTTTATCTGCAATCAAAAGACTACAGAAGCAGAATGCTATTGATATGGAAATAATTGTTAACAGTAAGGCAAGTATAAAATTGAGACTCTTAAAATATTTTATTTCAAACTCTGCATTGTATAGCTGTGTATTTACTCTACCCTTTCTAGTTCAGTAGCTCTCTAGTTTCATTTTTCAACACATCTAAAGAGAGAGCAGCACGTGACAAGATACATGACATGGTTTCACCAAGGGAAGAACTTGTCAGACAAACTTGAGTTTTTAATTAAACCAATGTAGTGAATGTTAATCTGGGCATCAGTTAAAAAAAATACTATGTCATATAAAATACTAATAAGCAAAGTAGCCACTGTGACAGTAGGATAGAAAGCTGTGGATGGCCACATTGATGAAAGAATACTAGGGTACTATGGGGCTTGGTGCAAGGTCCAATTCTTTTCAATATGACATTATAACCCACGGGAGGTGGTGGAGATGAAAAATGTAATGGAATTCAAACATGCATGCGATAAACACAAAGGAATCCTGTTTAGAAGGAATGGTTCCACGGAATCTTAGCGGAGATTGGGTGGCGACGCCGGTAATTGGGGAAACAAAACGGGAGCTGGACAGACTTCTAAGGTCTACGCCCTGATCGTGACTGAATTGATAGGGTTGGCCTGGAGTGTAAATTTTAAGGGGCTTCGACATTAGCTTCAGAACTTAGTACAAGAACAGTGCTGGGCAGACTTCTACGGTCTGTGCCCTGAGAAAGGCAAGGACAAATCAAACTCGGGTATACATATAAAATATCACATACCATGTAAAATGAGTTTAGCTTGTTGGGCAGACTGGATGGACTGTACAGGTCTTTATCTGCCGTCATTTCATTTACTATGGTCTGATAATCTATGCAACTAGCTTTTCCTACCTAAGCGCACAACTATGGAACTCATTGCCAAAAGCAGCAAAAACTACGCTCGGCCACCTAAATTTTCGGAAAGCACTAAAGACAGACTTGTTCAGAAGAGCATACCTCACTGACCCAACATAAAAATACCGGTCACTTGCGACACAATATAACCAAAGACCGTAACGGACATTACCTGACTCTTCTTCCCCCTTTCCCTCACTAAGTCCCCCCCCCCCCAACTGTTTCCTACCAAACATATATCTCATCATACCACAATATCACTTTGTATTCATTCATACTATGTATTTGTTCAAACCGTAACTGGCTAACGCTATTAACTGTTATATGTAAGTCACATTGAGCCTGCAAAAGGTGGGACAATGTGGGATACAAATGTAACAAATAATAATCATAAAAACATTTTTGCTGCAACTTCACATCCATTCAATTACTTGGTGAACATCAAAATTTGATGTAACAACAATACACCTCATTTTCTCCCATTGGCTTCTTTCTCTCTCACCCCCTCCCCCCGTTGTAGTCATGCACTCTTATTCATTTCCCCTTCTCTCTCAGGCCTGCTAACTACTGTTCCAACCTATTTACCAACACTGCTGCCACTATCTTAACATCTTGATTGAGGAGAGGGCGAGAGCAATAACACTATAACATGTGCCTCATTTTTGTAATTTATCCCTTTGCTCTTGCACAAGGGCACTAATGTTGGAGCGAAGGAGCTATCCAGTACAGGCACCCTTTGCCAGTTTTAGTTTACTTATCACCATTCTAATCTCTTTCCTTCAAATGGGTCACACAGATGCTGTTGCTTTTCTCTTTCTACCTGAGGTATTTGTCTCAAAAAAAAAAAAAAAAAAAGTTCCTGTTCTTGCTTTCTCAGGGGTCTCTGAATAGTTCTTTAAAAAGCTGCTCCATTATATCCTTTTTTTTTTTTTTTTTTTTTAATTTCCTGCGCTGTCTGGAAGTTTGTACTAAGTTTTCATGCTTCTGGACCTGTTCAGAAAAGGGGATGGGATTTGATATTCCACCTTTCTATGGTTTACATTATACAGGTATGTATTTTGTACCAAGGGCAATGGAGGGTTAAGTGGGAATTGAACTCAGTTTCCCTGGTTCTCAGCCCACTGCACTAGCTATTAGACTACTCTTCCACTACCAAGAACTTTCCTGTTTTTATTCCCCCATCTATGTAGTTTATATTTGTAGTATTATTTAATGCTTTATGTTGCCGCAATTTATCTAACCTTTTTTCCTTATCTAGCATATTCTGTGTACCTATCATATAAGTGGTGTGTTCTCCATTTGTTCTTAAGCTCCCTAGTAGTTTTAATATCTCCCTATCCATTTTACGCATCACTCCAGTGGTAGGCTATTATCTTCCCTTACAAAATGCTTTAGCTGTATTAAAATGCATTACTGGGTCTATGGATTTCTTGCTGCGGTTCTCAGTCTTCTGTGCCCCCTTAAGATAACCATAAAATTCCTTATCCAGAGTCAGTTTCATCCACCGTACAAATTCATTGGGCTCTTTTCTACCGGCAGGTGCTTAAAGACCATAAGTGGTGCTATATTCCCTTGGAAAACATTCTCTAATACCATGATATAATCCAAATGTACTTCATGTGGGTGTAGCATTTTGCAAGACTCTAGTTGATCTAATTCAGACAATAGCCTTGAGTAAATGCCTTTAAAAAGGGTGGTAAATAAATCCTAATAAATAATAGGAAGTCGATACCTCTTCTCTCTCCACTGTTTTGATTTTGGGGGGTCCTTCAGTTGATTGGTTTCTAGTGGTGTAAATTCTATTTTATTTATTTATTTTTTTTGTAACCGCTATATTCTACGTTTACCACTAAGGTAGAAAAGAATTTGGATTGTAAACATTTGGGGTATAAGCACTTTACAGCAGTATGTGCTGGCTCTTTAGTTCTTGCACTAGGATTACAGATCTTTTGCATCCTTATGGGTCTTGAAAGCATCCTCTTATGTATCAGTATTGCTACCCCTCTGTCAGGTGTTATACGTTAAAAGGCCATTCCTTCCCTCCCTCTTTTGATGATCTCCACTACTTAAATATCTCTCTCTTGTAGAAAGGCGACTATCAGCATCTGCCCTTGCGCTAGCACTTTTCACTGGGGAATTTAGCATGAGCACTTTTATGTTAACTGTTCCCTCTAATTGTTTTTGGTGTAATCTGTAAGGTTCATCCTGTTTTTTCTGGAGGCCTGCCAGCTGAGCCTCTTATTGCTGATCTTCACCAACAGTTTCCTCCTGTCTGTTTCTTGTGGCCCTTTCCTTCCTAACCATATATATATATATCATCTTTCTCTTCAATATCTATGCTAGCAACATCCTGGAAGGACTTGTTTACAGATAATACAAAATTCTGTAAGTAAGTATACACACTGAGCAGACTTGAAAAACATGGAATCATGTCTGTAGGATCTTTGGGATTAAGTGGTATTGCAGTGCTAAAGGTTTAAATAAAAAAAAAAAAACCCGTTAGTCACTTTATCAAATTAGAAAGGCAGCTGTTAACAGTTCATCAAGAAATCTAAGCGTAGTCATTTCAAATGAGCTGAAGTAGCCTGTGTGGGTAAAAAAGCAACAGGGAAAACTAAACTTGGGCAGGACTGGCAAAAAAAAAAAAAAAAAGCCCAGGCACCTAAAATTAGGGGGGGGGGGGGGGGGGAAGAGCATAGCACTCCGTGAAAGACACCAGTGGGCCTGGTTACAGAGAGGCAGTTGTGGAGGTGAGTGGTATGGACCATAATTAGTCAAAATTTCCTTTTGAACTCTTCTGTTGTCGCCTCACCAGTAAAATGCACATTGAGGATTTATCCATCTATATTGTTTCTCTTGCCCATTGTAAGATCTTAAATTGCACTCTGCACCTTTTTATTTTTGTACTTGGAGCAAACAGAGTTTGGCTCCTGAGGCCATGAGAACTGTTGTTTATAATTACTTGCCTATTTGAAATACTTCCACAGCAAGCCCTTAGAGCTCTGACTCACCGTGACTCAGAATGTGGACAAAGGTTTCTTGATAAGTAGCATGAAGTATAAATACTGGCCTTGTCACCTATTAAGCTTCTTGCTCAACAGATACTACTTTTGACTTGAATGATTTAGCTTCTTGCTGAAAGAAAAAAAATGTAAGGGTAATGGGATTTGATATACCACATTTCTGTGGTTATAATCAAAGCAGTTTACTTACTATATTCAGATACTTATTTTGCCCAGAGTCACAAGGAGCTGTAAAGGGAATCAAACCCAGTTTGTCTGGTTCTCTGGCCACTGCACTAACCATTAGGCTACCCAGCCTGCCTAATATTGGTCATCGTTTATATTTGGAGTAATATCAACATGTAAAGTGATTTTTATTGCACTTTTCTATAATCAATGTTTGTTATAAAGACAGACCACTATATATGTAATGTCTAGTTTTTACATTACTCTCGTCAAAAACTTCATTTGACCAGCATGTATTATGTGAGCAGTAGCTCTCTAATAACATTTTAAAAAGGCACAAATTGAATTTGCAAAAATTCTAGTTCTTACAGTTGTAGTTTTGGGCCAAGCACTGCTTTTTCATAACTATAGAAGTAGCATGGAGGCCAATCCTTTACTACTGACTAGCTCAGATTTCCTTTCATGCTTATAAAATCAAGGCAGTGTAAACATGTCTGGGTCGGTCGATATTCAAAGCAAATTAGCCCCGAACAGGCGATTGAACTGGCCAGCTAACTGGTCACTTTCAGTGGCAGCAGCAGAAAATGTCCGGTTAGCGCCTAACTGAAAACTGTCTATTTTGAGGGCATTGCAGGAGCAGAATTGGCACTAGGGCCAGTTCAGTGCCAATATTCAGCACTTTACCAGCTAAGGTAACTACATAACTAGGACTGACTTTAGTTCCTATCTTTCTGCAGTACCCCATAGCCAGTTAAGTGCTGAATATCATGATTTAGCCGGCTCCTCAGACCCAGAAATTCAATGCCAAAGCCTGGACATGGCCCAGCACTGAATTTCCAGGCGTAACGCCTGTGGCTGCAAGTAAAACACCGAGCGCTGCTGGCTGCTTGTTGAGCCTATCATCTGTATCCTATCTGTAGTAAAATGGTCCCTTTTTATGTAAGTTTCTTAATGTGTGGTCTCTTTTTGATGTTCCAGACTTTGGATGGTGGCTTAAATGTTATTCAGTTGGAGACTGCTGTTGGTGCTGCCATTAAAAGTTTTGAAAATTCCTTGGGTATTAACGTTCCTCGTAGCCGTTTCCTACCTGTAAAGACTACATCAGATCTTCTGCTTGTGATGTCTAACCTGTACAGTCTTAATGCTGGGTCCTTAACTATGAGTGAAAAGCGAGAATTTCCCACTGTACCTCTGGTCAAACTGGGAAGCTCTTTTACAAAGGTAAGAACTCATGTACATGTTGAGAGCAATTTTAAAATGATATGCAGTGGATGGGTTTTATATGTGTTGAAATTACATTTACACATAACTAGCAGAAAGCTGTCTGAAATATTCTCATGGATTCATAGGACTACACACACTCAGAAGCTGAGTAATTTTGAGAACGTTTTTTCCACGGTTTCATTCCCCCTGGGTCATTTTATGTGGAACCATTTTGAACTGCATATTGTTTTGGGTTTTTTTTTTCCTCCTCCACTGCAGACTTAGTAGAAGATGGAGGCCATTGCTGGACACTACTCGTCATTTTTAGAAGAAAATCACTTTAACCAACCTGTTCTAGCTTTTTGTGCCCAATATGCCCTTGAATTTTCGGATACTAAAAAGCCCATGTGCTTATGACGAGTTTGCAGTAAGGGTCGCAGATGCACTGGAAAGAGAGAAATCTCTATTCCTGCAGCGTGTTATACTAAAAATAAGGCCAAATTGAACTTTTTTTTAAAGCTTACTTTCTGAAGGGAGAGGCAGCTTATAAGCTTTCTATGTTGGTGGTTCCTTCTACTACTTTTTTTTTTTGTTTGGTATTCTATTGACATTAAGATGGAGGACATATTGTCCATGGGATGGGGCTTGAGGGAGCAACAGGATTCTGATCAGGAAGTAGGCTGGATTAATTCTGGGTGGAACCACTTGTACATTCTATGTTCCTGGGAATGCCTTTTGACTTTCCAGTGAGCTGTATGGAAAACACAGCCTCTTGCTAGGAGAAGTTTGTGTAATGTTTGGCTTTCTACTGAATCCTAGGTTTCCATCTCTCACTGACTTGCTTTTAGATGAGAGCTTTTGTTCCCAGGACAGTGATGGATTTATCTTCAAAATTTATTGTATATGATTTTGGCATGTGTAAAGCAAGATGTTTCATTTTGAAGGTTGGAATGAAAATGTATGTGATACCTGATGCACATAAGCTTAGCAGAAAATAGTTTAACATAGTTCTGAACACCTTTGCCTGAAATACCTTTGTTAAAACATTTGACTCTTAAACCAGACTAGTGGGAGGGAGAAGAGTCAGAATAGACGTTGCATTATTTTTTTCTTGGAAGAAGACTTTGTATTGGAGGCAAATGAAAACATCAACAGTAGAAAAACTTCATAATCCTCGGTAACAGTCTTGTAAACCTTTCCTCTTTGTATTGAGGGGAGAGAGCCTGGTCTGATGGCCTAGCAAAATATACTTTTCATGCCTCATTAACAAACCCTATCTATCTTAACATTGTTAACTCCTCTCCTTCAAGTATTTTACAGTTAAAACTATTAATTTTGTAAAACTGTGCAAATTTAGTACCTTGTATTTTAATGCTGTTTGTATTTCAAAAAGGTTCAAGATTACCTCAGGAGGTTTGAAAGCATACCTGACATGCTGGAACTGGATCACCTCACAGTTTCAGGAGATGTGACATTTGGCAAGAATGTTGCACTCAAGGTGTGTATGTGACGCTGTATGTAAAACCTACAACATATATCTAAAGGAATTAGGAAGGCTGTACCTTAACACTAGAGTTCCTGTTATTTTTCCCCATAATGGACAAAGAGCTGTAACATATCACTTTCTCTTGTGCTGTGATTGCATACCGGATATATTAAACTTCAGGTTCTTAAATAAGAAAACTGAGCATGTTTCTGGTGAGTTAGGTATTCAGATATGAATGTTTCAATGCATACGGGACAAATCTTTAAAAGGGATAAAAATTTAGGCTTGTTGGCTTCAAAGATATTACACTTGAGGCTCAGGAATTTTGGCAGTGATCACGTTTACTTAATATACAATACTATAAAAGCATAAGAATAGTCATATTGGGTCAGACCAATCAATGTCACAAGTACCTGGCAGAAACCCAATTAGTAGCACCATTCCATGCTACCAATCCCAGGACAAGCAGTGGCTTTCCCCATATCCATCTCAATAACAATACTATGGACTCCACTATAAACACTCTCCAGGAAATTGTCCAAACCTTTTTTTTAAACCATGATAGCTAACCTCTGTTAACATATCCTACGGCAATGATTTCGAGCTTAAATATTCTTTGAGTGAAAAAATATTTCCTCCTATTTTTGTTTTAAAAGTATTTCCATGCAATTTCATTGAGTTTCCCCTGGTCTTTGTATTTTTTTGAATGAGTGAACAATCAATTCACCTCCACCCCACTCAGGATTTTGTAGCCCTCAATCATATTCCTCCTCAGCCTTCTCTTTTCCAAGCTGAAGAGCCCTAACCTCTTTAGCTTTTCCTTATGTGGAAGCAGTTCCATCCCCTCTTATCATTTTGGTTGCTGTTCATTTGTAACTATTTGCCTAGTACTATTTCAAAGTATAAATAACAATTCCACATACTTACAATTTTATAAACCTCACTCGTGTTTTATGTCAGCCATTTCTTCTCCAGGCTGAAGAGCCCTAACCTGTTTAAGATTTCCCTTGTAGAAAAGCCTATTTTTGTGGAGAAGGCAGCCAGAACTGAATTACACACTGTGGATTTATACAGAGCCATTATGATATCCTGTTTTGTTTTTCATTTCTTTCTTACTTAATAAAGGAGGAGTAGTCATGGATTTGATATACTGCCTTTCTGTGGGGTACAACCAAAGCAGTTTACATTTATTATATGCAGATTCATTCTCTGTTTCATGTGGGCTCACAGTCTAAATAATTGTATCTGGGGCAATGGAGGGTTAAGTGACTTGCCCGGAGTCACAGCGAGCTGCAGTGGGAATCAAACCCAGTTCCTCAGCCCACACTATACTAAACATTAGGTAACTCCCCATCTCTTTTAACATTCTTTGCTTTTTTTTTTTTACTACTGCTTAAAACTGAGCCATTGATTTGAACCTATCTGCAGTTACCCTAAGGATGTGGATGGGAGGTTTGATTCATTAGGTAGGCTACCTGTTTCCTAGGTTATGGTGCTGAGGGGAAGGGTGGCCACTGTTCAAAGGTAATACCTAGTAGCCAAATACAAGGTCTGCATTCACTGGGTTCTGAAGTGAGGACAGTTTGACCTAAGCTAAGGATTGATGGTGTACCAATAGGTGAACTGACTTTAGAGGATGAAAGGACATAGAAAAAGAGAATTCTTTCCTCACCCGTCTTATGCCAGAACTTCATGGGGTTCAGTTTGGCTATAATATAAAGAAATATGAAGAAACAGCTGGCCCAACAAAAGATACCAAGATTTATTGAAGGATTACTTCTATATAGTTCTTATAGGAAATACTGAGAAAATAAATCATGTCAGGATGTTTGCATGATCACTCGTATGAGCAGTACACATAGTTTGGGTTTTTTTTTTTTCCTTTTCTCTAATCATGTGGAATTGTAGTTCAGCTTGATGCTATGCACTGAGCAAGGTCTTGCAATAAAATAGATTTATTTGAAAGAAAGATACTGCTATATGTTCACTAAGAGACTTCCTTACATTAGTTTTGTAAAAAGAAAGGAGGCCTTAACAGGGGAGATGTTTTGTTTAATAGTAGTAGTAGTTTTAGCAAGTGGTACTTTCGAGCTCTAATGCTGAAGCATATGCACTATTCATTTTCTTAATGGTCATGCCTGGGAGTATCTTCATGAAGTACTGTTCTCAGTTTTAACAATATATGGGGCAGAGTTTGGCAAAGCAAACCTATGGAAAATAGACGCCCAATATTTCACAAGAATTGCAACTCTGATTCCTTTAAAAAGTTAGATTTCTGTTCTTTAGACTGTAGAAGGCTTGTTTTACTGCTTCATTGATAAGGCTGCTAGCTACTCTTTGGCTGTATTTTCAATCTGCAACATAATTGTACTAGAAACCTTTATATAAACACAGTACTGTAGTGTCACACATTAGGTCATTAGACATTATGAATACATTTGATAATTACATTTAGTTTTGCATAATTCTTAAATTGTTTAGCACTACAGCCTCTTTTTCAATTTATGTTCTAGTGCTAATGCTCCATTGTAGGATAAAGATGCTCTCATTCCAGAAAGTGGTAGTCTATCTTGATTCAGGAAATAAAGTTGAACAGAATGATTGAGAGGGTAGAGTCGTTCCATTTTTTTTTCTCTTTTGAATCTGTAGATAATTACTGAACTGCCACCTGCCCTTTGCAAAATATCTGTTTTGTAAAGGAAAGAACATGCTTACTGAATCTATAGAAAATGAAAAACAAACTTTCAGCTGTTCTTGTATAGGTTCAGAGTGTTTATCTGAAGTACTTTTCAGTAATAATGGTCTTGGAAAGAAGAAATTATGGGTAAAAAAATTGTTAGCAAAAATATTAATAGCCATCATAGAAAAGTGCTTTTTTTCCCCCAAGAGTAGTACAAAAAGTAAACTATTAAGCAACTATGCACACAAATCATTTTTTTCCTGTCTACCATTTGTTTTCTTGTATATTTTGAGCAAACGCATTGTAGCTTATTTCTCTAGATCAGTACATAACAAGAAAAGCTGCTGGACACTGCAGAGTGTTTCAGATATTTCAGAAACTAGTTCCAGTTGCAGCATACCTGCTCAGATTCCTGTTTCCTACAGTACCATGTTTTGAGATTCTAGCAGTTAGCCTAAGGATTCCCTCTTTTTATAACTGAAAACAAATTAGTTATGAGTATAGTCCTTACCATCTATATGTGTTTGTTTGTTTTTTTTTTAAATTGGGGTATGGTAGGTATTCAGGGACTTGAACATGGTTTAAAATTCCATACTGTTCAAATATTGCGTGTGGGAGAAATGGGTTACAGACTGCAGTGCTGTTAGGGACAATCTCTTCAAATGCATTGGTTTTAAGCTACCATGACAGGAATGGACATCACTCCTAAGAGAGAGTGGTATGATCTTGGTTTCAAATTTACTGCCCATGCTTGCATAATGCTAAGAAGAGCTTCTGTCTGGCATTCATAAGATCAAACATGCACAGCCAAATGTAGATCAAGTCTGTGGCACCCAAAATGATGGGAAATATTGCTGTAGCTTGCTACCACATGTTCTTGCTCTTTGACTGCATTTCTTGGTACTAAAGGATTAGATATCACCTGCTCATTTTTGTAAGGCTTGTTAAGCCTACAGTTACTTAAAGCTAGTACTCTAGACATTTGTTGTATGGCAGGTGGTTTAATTTTGGAATACCTAAACAAATTGAAAAGCATGTTTTAATATAACTATATTTCTAGCTTTACATGACTTATTAGCAAGGTGTTGCTAGTAAAATTTCAGAATGTGTTTTTATGTTACACTGGCACATTCTTTAGTTCAGGCAATTATGAACAGTAGCAGAGATTTTAGGTTAATTTTTGTTTTGTTTTCATAGGGAACAGTCATCATTATTGCAAATCACGGTGACAGAATTGATATCCCACCAGGAGCAGTATTAGAGAACAAAATCGTATCTGGCAATCTGCGCATTCTGGATCATTGAAGATGGTGTGGAAATGACATGGAAATTTTAACTGAAATTAGAGCATAGCTTCTCCTATTGCAGATGACTGTTAAACATTTGCACAGGTCAATGCTTCAGTGCACCCTCCTGTATTGCTGGAAGTAGTTATATTCTGCTGTTCTCTAATTAAAAGCAATAGCGTCCCAAAGATTCTAGTTAAACAATTGAAGCTACACCTACTCAATAAAACAAAAGTGCAATATTAATAACTTATGGTATTTAGCTTCTGAGCCAAGTAAGATGTAAAATTATAATTTATAGCAGTTCAGGACAAAATGTATACATGTCTGGTCAATACCCCCTGGCATTTATGGTTTTGCAATACCTCTCCTCATGGGAGGTATGAAAAGGTTTTTTTCTAGAGATTGAAGGTGCTGGAAGTCATCCTTCATGCTGCTGTTTACTGATTCATGTATATAAAACAAAACCTATTAGAGCAACTTGGCCATTTGTGATCACTGTGAATCATCCTAATTAAAATTTGATGCAATGAATCCAAGTGTGTGGTTCTGTAATTTTATTTGAACAGTTGTAAGAAGCAGGGTGCACAACTCCTGTAACAAATGGCTGACATGACTTTTCAACTAGGGTAACATATACTCAACCATCTGATGGTAATCAGTGTGTGATTAGGCACTCTAGTTCATGGTGGTAATGAACACAGGCACTTTTTAGTCTAGATTTTGGAATTTTTTACATTAAGACATGTGGTATGTGCCCTCCCCTATAGTGATACCACTTCAAAACTGTAGAGCCATTTATTTTAACAAACAAACTAAGCTTGTTTTTTCCTTCACCCCACAAATGTAAAAACATAACATAAGCAGGAAGGGGGCTCTTTAGACAAGGTAAAAGATTACCTACCAATTGAAAAGATTCATATTTTGCAGATACTGCACATATATGTATTTTGCCTTGGCACACAAGGTAAAGGCAAAAACCTTACTTTTTAAAAAGTTAAAATTTATATTGTACAAAAATACTGATTGCCAAGCACCAGCCCTCTAGCTTAATTTCCCCAGTGCAGCTACTCAGGAAATAAATAAAAAGCACCAGTACCTGGAGGTTGCTAGTCCAGAAGGCAGTAGTGTGCAACTAACCTCACAGATAAATGGCTCAGTCAAAGAAAAAAAAAAAAGCTTGCAATAGTCTACAAACAGCTCTTTCTTTAGCTTTTTGCAGGTCTGTTAAACATGAGGCCCTAGCTCCTGTATGCACTCACTACTAATACTATCTAGTAATTATATTACGCCTAAGTCCAAGCTGTTAAGACAGTATTTTTAAATGGAGAAACATTTCTACAGCATACATGTTGCAAGATTTCAAAATTTTAAATTGTACCATTATTAAATAACCATTTTATAAATTTCACTGCACAAATTAAAAGCAGATGCAAGGCATCTAATTTTCTTAAATAAGTGGTTACAGATTGTTCTTGTCAAGTACAGCTGTGTTACAGCCATGTGTTCTTTTGGATTTGGTCCAAAGAAACCTGAGTCTGTTTCCAGAGTGTGAGAAACTGTTCAGACAGCTGATTGTTCCTTCATGAAGGGCACTGCGAAGGACATTTCCTGCTGAGTGGCTCTAATTTCCGGAGAGCAATACCGTTCCAGTTCTGTGACTTGTGAAGACTGGTGATAACATTCTTGTACCAAGGCAACTGTGTTTAGTGTTTGAGCAGGCCATCACCTCTTCTGTTCCCAAATTTCACCCATGTTTAGGTCCAGGTCTTTTAAGCTCTTCAAAGCTTGAATGTTCCCAACGTAGAAAGCTACATCAGCAGCAACCAGCCTAGTTATATACAGAAAATAGTATCAATGTATAATAAAAATAAAAAAACAACCAAAAAAACTTATGGGAGAAACTTATTTACACAATACCAACTTTCAGCTATTGCAAAAGGCATCTACATGTCAAATATCCATCACTTCACTGGAAGCATATTGAAAGGCACTGCATACTAGTGTTTCTGGTTATAAATATTTCAGGGATGTTATGCTTTTTACATACATTTCACAGAATTTTTAATTTTCTGAATTTCAAGTATAGAAAGTCATATTACAGCAGAACCAGATCACCTCAGTTATCAGACAAGTTTTACTTTTGAAAACAAGCCAGTCAACTTGCTGTTTGTGGTAAATAGGGTAGAAATGATGCTAATAGAGGCTTATGCTTACAGCATGGGCAGGGCAGGCATAGCCTGCATTCCTTAACTGTTATCATATACATTTGGTTTTTCAGTAATTTAGCATTCCTAGGCCCTCTTTGTTTTATTTTGTGAAGACTTACATTGACTATGAATGGGCTTTTTCTATGAGGCTGCAACTGCAGTTTACCACTGAAAAGGTTTTATTTTAAATCTTCATAATCCATCATCTCTCTCAAGAACATAAAATATGCCATCTTGGGTTAGTCCACTGGTCCAACAAGCTCAGGATAAGGGGTACAGTGCAGCCAGCCACTCCACCTACAGCAGGGGTGGGCAACCTCTGTCATCAAGGGCTACAACACAGTTAGGTTTTCAGGATTTCCCCAATGAATTGCATGAGATCTCAGCTTGTGAGGACCAAGCTGCTCACCCCCTGAACTAGAGTGATTCCTTTATTGCTCATGGTTAATAACAGACATAGTAGATGACAGCAGAGAAAGACCTGCACAGTCCATCCAGTCTGCCCAACAAGATAAACTCATATGTGCTACTTTTTGTGTATACCTGACCTTGATTTGTATCTGTCATTTTCAGGGCACAGACCGTAGAAATCTGCCCAGCACTAGCTCTGCCTCCCAACCATTAATCTGAACCTTTTTTTAAACTCTAGCTATACTATATTACTGGTACATTCTCCAACTGCCACCCTGTGCAATGTTAAAAACACTTTCCTCTGTTTTAAGTTCTAACAGTTTGTTGAATTTTCAAGCTGTTACTAAAAAAATTAACTCTCTCCTGTTATGCTGTTTCCACATCACACAAGTTTTATTAACTATCCCTCTCATACAACTCCTTCAAGCTGCACAGCCCTAACTTGATCAGAGTTTCCTTGTAAATAAGCTGGTGTAAG